>NC_060124.1:399060252-400310252 GCF_021461395.2 Schistocerca americana | reverse complement strand
CAAAATGGTTCAAATGGCTCTGAGCACTATGGGACTTAACTTCTGAGGTCATCAGTCCCCTAGAACTTAGAACTACTTAAACCTAACTGACCTAAGGACTTCACACACATCCACGCTCGAGGCAGGATTTGAACCTGCGACCGTAGTGGTCGCGCTGTTCCAGACTGTAGCGCCTAGAACCGCTCGGCCACCCTGGCCGGCAGCTGTTTGTACGACAGTATTTGCACTTATCTGCTTTTCCTCTATCCAGGATTGTATGCATGATACTTTTCCGAAATTCTGATGGTATCATCCGAGTCTCATAGATTCTATAAACCACGTTTGATTGCCACTTCCCCCAGTGCTTTTACAAATTCCGAAGGAATGTGCTCTTACGTCTTCCAAAGCACTGTTAAACTGTAATACTCGATTCCCTATAAATTTCATATTGAGTCACATTCCTTCGTCTGTCACTTCAGCAAGCAATTTCTCCCACTCATAGAGGCCATCAATATATTCTTCCACCTGTCTCCTCTTTCCATGCGTTTAACATCGGAATTTCTCTGCCTTGGAGGTGGAGCCCCTCTGCGCCTACACCGACGTGTGACCATCACAAATAATCTATTGTCATCTCCGTATTTGTTAGTTACTAGTCGAGGACTTCACGGGATATGGGGTCAGGATGTTACCCGTGCGTCTGGGCAGGAATACCCACTACCATGATCGCATCGAGGAGATAGGTACTGGGCGAAAAGCGAACGAAGAGTAGAGGTTTCTACGGCAGAGGAAAAAACGTGTCAGGGCAGGCGCCAAGGGAAAAAAACCTCCGCGATAGTCTGGTCGGATAGTAAGGGCAGTAGTGCTTTCTTGCTATCTGCAACAGATTATGCAACAGTAGGGTTGTTGTTAGTTTTGGGTATCGCACAATGTTCGGTACCGTTGTCATAAGTTAGGTCGTCGTAAAGAGTGTCAGTCCTTTCGAGGAGGGGTACTGCTGGGCTTTACACCTGCGAAGTCTCCTGGGCCAGCTACAGCGTCTCTACCTGTAACATGGCAAGGTTGCTATATATGTGGTCGATTGGTCATCAATTGATCATTGTGTAAGGATTTTGGTTGAGTTTGTTGACATTTAGTGTGCAATACGGCTTCCCTGCGTTGCTGGTTGGTCGGCTAGTTTATATCTGATGGTGCTAGTTAATTTCACTGTGCTGTAGGGGTTCACCAGTATTTCTCTTCTTTGTGTGTTTCTGTTATCCATAGGCGGTTAATTGTAGTAGTGTTTTTCCACCTGTGGTTGTGATCGTAGGTACTCAAGTTAAGGATGAAAGGATTGTTCGAGTATCTCATTTTCTTGTACGATCGAGTGGCAAGTTTTTTGAATACCTCCTTGAGAATCTCAAGGCGGTATTCTCCGTAAAGGTCTGCAATATGTGTGTGTATCGTGGAGCATTGCTTACGATACTGAGCACTTTGTTCTGTATGATCTCCGGGTGGCGCAGACGTGTTGGAGCTGCGTATCCCCAAACTGGAGTCGCATACGTCATCATTGGTGTAATGGTCTACTTAGTGTCGTGTACATGGAGCTCGACACCCTCCTATTGAGCCTGCTTTGTCTGATGGGCGTGGGGTAACGCTGCTTGAGCGTCGCGTTTGTTCCGTTGGTTACGTATTCTATGTGGTCCCCCCATATAAGTTTCTGGCCCACCCAGATGCCAAGGTATGTGACTTTCTCACAAAAACGTATTGGGTGTATGTGCAGTGTTATTTTTCTGCAGTTTTGGTGTTTCAGCAAGTGTTTTGGTTTTCGTGCGAACAGAACAGCCTCGCGCCTGTCGACGTTTACTTTAACACGCCGTCGTACCAACCAAGGCTCGGCGGTACTGAGTGCTGTCTGTAATCGTGCATTAATGTTTGACCATTTCCAGTCTTGCGCTAGGATGGCCTCTTAATGTTTCCGCCTTTGCTTTTGATTTCATCGAAGGCTGTTTTGACTAACTGTATGCTAAACCTGTTCTTCCGACGATCATTCCTCTTTCGATTTCTACACATTTTTCCTGTGATCATTCCGCTTTAGCGTCCATGCACTTCCTATTTATTTCATTCCTTAGTGTTTTAAATTGCAGTATTCCTGTCTTCTCCCAAACATTTTTCTGTTTCCTACTTTTGTCGATCACTTCAAGGGTTTCTTCTGCTACCTAAAGCTTCTTGGTAGTTATTTTCTTTGCACCTACGTTTACCCATCCAACTTCTGTTATTCCCCTTTTTAGAGATGTCTACTCTGGTATTAATTATCGCATTATTTACAGTCATAGAACGCTTCAAAAGCACCTCATCTGTGCTCAGAACTTCTTTATCCCACTTACTTCCACATTTATTCTTCTGGATAATTCTCTTAAAATTCAGCCTGCTCATCACCATTACTAAATTGTAATCTGATTTTATATCTGCTCCTGTGTACTTCTTATAATGCGCTATCTGATTTTGGAGTCTCTGTCTCAGCGTAATGTAGCCCAAGTGGGATTTTTCAGTGTCTCCAGGCCGTTTACAAGCATACTTCATCCCACTGTGATTTTGGAACAGTCTATTCGCTATACTAGCTGGATTTATTTTACAACTCGATTACTCTTTCTTCTGTCTCATTGCTGGTACCTAGCCCATTATTCTACCGCAAATTGTTCTTCTATTTGCTCTTATACTACAGCCTCCCAATCCCCCGCAGCTATTTGACGCTGAATTATCGTTTCAGTGTCCTCATGTTCTTTCTTTACTACACATTTGAAATTACTGAATGACAAGGGAAACACTTTGGATTCATAAGCGCTTCTTGGTTTCGGTTTGTTTGGTCGTTTATCAAAAATTACAGCGTTTCCATGACGCTGCGGCCGTTTTGACAGTGTTCGCCGAAATAGTCGCTTCTTCATATCTTTCGTGGTGCTGTAAGGAACAATGTCGACACCGAGGAACGCGGATTCCTATGAGAAACTATAGCCCAAGGTGAACGTGACAGCATTATATACTGTTTTGTCAAAAGTCATGAGATAGCGATATGCACATGCACATGTACAGATGGCGATAGTACCGCTTATAGAAGGTATAAAAGGGCAGTGCATTGGCAGAGCTGTCATTTTTTGCTGCCAGCGGTCAGCAAGGTCTTTGCGCGACTATATCTCCGACGCCTCCTGCGCCACATCCGGGACGAACATCTCCTGCCGGACGAATAATGTGGTTTTCGCCCAGGCCACGCGACGACATCTCGTTGAAGAGGCCCTTGATGCCATCGAGCATCGGGAGTACTTTGGGGCTATCTTCCTGGATGTCTCGCGCGCGTTCGATTCTGTATGGCATGAGGGGCTTCTTTACAAACTCCTGGACCTCAGCGTGCCCCTGCCGAATGTCCGTCTCTTGAAATCCTACCTCGCCGACAGAAGCTTCCATGTACGTACGGACGACCTGTCGACGCGTCGTCTGGGCAGGGCCGGAGTTCCCCAAGGCTCCGTCCTTGGCCCCACACTCTACATCCTCTACACTGCGGACATGCCCCGGATGGACAGGGTCCACCTCGCACTCTATGCAGACGATACGGCGCTGTACACACGGAGTATGGATGCAGCTCTGCTCCAGCGCCGCATGCAGGCAGCAGCTGACACACTTAGTCAGTGGACGAGAAGGTGGAGCCTTAGCTTCAATGGGGCTAAGACGCAAGCCCTACTCATCACAAAGAAGCATGTCCCAGCCGACCTCCCGCAGATCATCATCCGGGGAACTGCCGTACCTTGGGGCCCTACAGCTAAGTACCTGGGTGTGACGCTGGACAGAGGACTCACATGGCGACAGCATGTTGACGATGTCGTCAGAAAGGTCAGGGGTAGAATGAAACAGCTATACCCCTTCCTAAATCCGCTTACCACCTGAATTGGGTGTTGCGCTTTACATCATTCTTATACGCCCGTGCATTGACTACGCCGCTGTGGTTTGGGGCAATGCTGCAGCGACCCACGTCGGACGACTACGACGGCTCGAGAACCGGATCCTGCGGCTGGCGCTGCACTCACCTGCCTCGGGAGTTCTCGTCAGTCGACCTCAACCGGGTCTCAAACATACCTACTGTATGTGATAGGTTCGGCCAGGCTGCACGGCTCTTCTATGAGAAGTCCGCTCAATCCACAAATCCGCTCCTCCGAGCACTGGGTCACCGGGTGCAACAACTTAACGCAACCAGATGGCCCCACCTGCTTCGCGACCAATAAATAGCAAATGTGTCAGGAAGACACCGTCCCAGCCGACTGCAAGGACATCATCATGAAGTCAGGACAATGTCCGACCACTCGCCACCTTGGAGGTGTAGCTCTCACGCTTGGACTCCATCGTACAACAGGGGCCCATGTGTCCCTGCCACGCAACAGTAGCAGAGCTGTCATTTGTAGTCAGGTACTTCTTGTTACACGTATTCCGCCGTGATTACGGTGGCACTAGGACCACGGAATGGTACTTGGAGCAAGACGAATGGTATATTCAATTTCGGAAATCGTTATGGAATTCAATATTCCGAGACTGATAGTGTCAAGAGTGTGTCGAGAATACCAAATTTCAGGTATTACCTCTCACCACAGCCAACGCAGTAGCCGACGGCGTTCACTTAACGAGAGAACAATGGCTTTTACGTAGGGTTGTCAGTGCTAACAGACATGCAACACTGCGTGAAATAACCGGAGAAATCAAGGTTGAACGTATGACTAACGTATCCGTTAATACAGTGCGGCGAAATATGGCGTTAAAGGGCTGTGGCAGCGTAAGACAGACCTAGGGCCTTTGATAACAACACGACATCGCCTGCAGCGCCTCTCCTGGGTTCGTGACCATATCGGTTGGACCCTAGACAACTTGAAAACTATGGCCTGGCCAGATGAGTCCCGATTTCGTTTGGTAAGAGCTGATGATAGGACTCGAGTGTGGTGCAGAGCCCACGAAACCATGAACCAAAGTCGTTAACAAGGCACTGTGCAAGTTGGTGTTGGATCCAGAATGGTGTGGGCTGTGTTTACATGGAATGGACTGGGCCCTCTGGTCCAACTGAACTGATCATTGACTGTAAATGGTTATGGTCGACTACGTGGAGGCCACCTGCAGCCATTCACTAACTTTATGTTCACAAACAACGATGTTATGACACTGGGCCACATTTGCTCGTTGTTGGTTTGAAAAACGTTCTGGACAATTCGGGCCCGACATGAATCCCTCTGAACATTTATGGGACACAACCGAGAGGTCAGTTGACGCACAACATCCTTTACTGGAAACATTTTCGCGATTATGGACGTCTGTAGAGGCAGCATAGCTCACTGTTTCTGCAGCGGACTTCCAACGACGTATTGAGACCGTGCCATGTTGAACTGCTGCAATACAGTGGGCGAAAGGAAGTCCTACACAAATACTAGGAGGTATCCCACGACCTTCGTCACCACAGTGTATCTGTTCCCAATCACCACAAGGACAGATCTTTTCTCCTTTAGCACGTATTTTAACCGTTTGGCTGTGGGCAAAGAAGACCCGTCAAGGATTGCCAACGCAAGTTTCAGTTTCACGCGGTAGAACGATTATAGTAGATTTGTTATGAGGTTGGGCTTAACGGCTGTCAAATAATTTGTAAACTTCATTGTAGATGACAATCGGCAGTTTATTATTATGTATTTTTGTGCTCAGTGCTACCGATTTCGATCAGCAGACCATTATCAAGCCGAAGCAAAGCGTAACCAGCTTGTCACTACAAAATTTAAAAAAAAAATTCAATTTAATTCCTGTTACAATAATCTCAAAGACACAGATATGTAGGTGACGCACACAAGACGATCACCAAATGTATGAACGACTTTTGTGTGACTCCTACACATCTGTGACTCTTACCAAACGTATGATCGTCTTTTGTGCGTTTCCTACATATCTGTGTCTGTTGGAGATTACTTCACGTCAAATATGTAGTGGCAAGCTGGTTACACTTTGCTTTCCCGCTTAGTATGGTCTGCTGATCGAAACCGGTAGTAGTTAGCATAAAAATAAACAGCTGTGGTCATCTACGATGAAGTTTCTCGATTACAGTAGTGTCCAAAAACTAGAGCATGCTAAAATGTTCACATACGTATCCAAAGCCCATGAGTCGAAAAAGAGACATGCCATTTTCTGCCCGATGAGAGTGAAAAAGTGTGAAATTTCAAGGTTGAAAAGATGTTCTCCTCAGAAGTTGGGACCTGCTTAAACTGGACTTACAAATTCTGCAGTCCAGCTGGCATGGCTGCAACATTGCTTTTCAAAAAGGGGAGACGACAGTCAAGTTTCAGTTCTCAGCTGTTAAGATTCGATTCAAGTAGCTTCTTTTTATTAATCACCAGTTTCGTGACAGGCATAATGCGTCACGTCACGACTTCCCCAGCCAGCCCATTTATTTCACAGTATCACTTGCGTCCTCAATTGTTCGTTTGATATATCCTGATCTCTGTCTCCCATTACAGTTTCTACCCTCTACGGCTGCTCTAGTACAGTGGAAGTTATTTTCTGATTTCTTAAAACATGTCCTATCATCCTGTCCCTTCTTCTCGTCAATGTTTTCCACATGTCTCTCTCGGAGAATCTTCTCATTTCTTCTCCTATCAGTCCACCCCATGTTCAACATTCTTCTATAGTACCACTTCTCAAACTCTTCAATTTTCTTTGTTCCCGATTTTCCCTCAATCCATGATCCTCTTCCATACTAACAAATTTCTTCCTCAAATTAAAGTCTGTGATACTAGTAGTCTTCTTTTGGCCAGAAAAGCTCTCTTTGCTTGTGCTAGTGTCCTTTTTATGTGCTTCTTGCTTTCTCATTCAACTGTTATTTTGCTTCCAACATGGTAAAGCACCTTCACGTCGTTTGCTTTTTAGTCACGCATTCTGATGTTAAGTTTAATCGCTCATCTCATTTCTTCTACTCCACATTCTTTGCTTCTATCTGCGGTATACGCTCAATCCATATTATATGTTTGGTAGACTAGCTATTTCATTCAACAAGTCCTCTAATTCTTGTTCATTTTCACTGAGGATAGCAAAGTCATCAGCAAATCGTATTATTTGTATGAATTTTAATCGGGCTAATGAACCTTTTCAATCCATGCACTATGTTCTTGGTCTTCATTTTTACAGGTTACATAACAAAAATGAAATGTTGTACACTATCTCTTAACTGGCACAAGGTGGTGTTGTGGACCCTCCTTCAGGTCTATAATAATGTTACACTTATAAAAATACTGTACTGCATGGATTTTTGAATGATTTTAAGATTTAATTTTTTTTCAGACTTATTGCCATAATCACAGTATTTTTACACAATACCTCATCACTTCACAGATGTGTACCAATTGTATTCCAAAATACAGTAACTAATTTCAGATTTTTTGATGCTATTTCTTAGATTATTTTGGCTTTAAATATTTTTGCATGTACTTTTAAGCACTGTTAGATGGATATGAATGTATGTGGGATAGCACACATGGATAGTTAGTCACATGCCCACAATGGGATTAGCCTTTTTGTGCATGATGTTCACGCCTCATAACCATTGAAAATGTTGTTTCTCAGTATCCCTGTGGGTGAGCTATTGTTTGCTCTTAGAACAGGTTTTAATTTTGATGCAAGCAGAATTGCATATTTGGTTTTATTTTCTTGTCTCGTAGACCTTACTATAGCTGGATGATGATCACAGGATGTATTTTCAAATTAAAATGCTAAGTGTTTTTACAGGAGAGTAAGCCGTTTTGAAAAGAATAAAATAAACCATAATATTTATCCTTTCTACCAGATCTCATCAAGTCTTCGTAACTTTTCTCACATCAGGATTTCAGTCTTCTATTCACCTTTTCCTCCAGTCTTTTTACTTTTTCTCTTCTCCTTTTCCTCTTCTTCTACTCCTTTTCCTCTTCTTCTATCCCTTTTCTTCTTTTTCTACTTCTTTTCCTCGTGTTTCTCTTCCATTGCCTCTTGTGCTGCTCCTTTCCCTCTTGTTCTATTCCTTGCTCTTCTTCTACCCCTTTTCCTCTTCCTATACTCTTTTCACTTGCTCTACTCCTTTTTGTCTTGCTCTACTCTTCTTCGTATTGCTTTCTCCCTTCCCTCTTGCTCTAATTCTTTTCGTCTTGCTCTATGCTTTTTTCTCTTGTTCTACCCTTTTTCCCCTTGCCCTAATCATTCTCGTCTTGGTATAATTCTTTTCGTCCTGCTGTACCGTTTTTTCTTGCTCTGTTTCTTTTCATCTTCTACTCCTTTTTGTTGTGCTCTACTAGTTTTCGTCTTGCTCTTCTCCTTTTCCTCTTGCTCAAATTCTTTTCATCTCCCACAACTCTTTTTCTCTGGCTCTACACCCTCTCCTCTTGTTCTACATCCTTTCCTCTTGCTGTAATCTATTTTCTCGTGCTCTAATCCTTTTCCTCTTGCCTTAATCCTTTTACTCTTGCTGTATTCCTTTTCGTCTTGCTCTAGTCCTTTTCCTCTTGCTCCTATTCTTTTTGTCTTGCTCTACTTTTTTCTCTTGCTTCACCTCCTTTCCTTTTACTCTAATCCTTTTCCTCTTGCTCTACTCCTTTTCCTCCTTTTTCTCCATTCCTTTTCGTTTTTCTCTACTCCTTTTCCTACTCCTCTCCAACAGCTCCTTTTTTTTCTTTCCTCTTCTTCCAATACTCTTCTTTTTTCTCTATTCCTTCCCCTTTACTTCAGTCCCCTTCTATTGCCTTCCTTCTCTTTTCCTTTCTCTCCATGACCATTACTTACCCTTCGTTCTTTTAACTTATCCCATCTTACATGTATTCATGTTACAGATTCTTCAGTATTACACTGAGCATCACATCTTCTAACATATCTGCTCCGTTAATACCCTACACCTTACGCACATGCCTCATTCAGCCCCTTCCCCATTATCATCTTCCAGTTCATCATTTCCCAATGCAAATCCTAATTGCTCACTGCAGTGTAAGTCTGCAGTATTTCGTTTAATATCATGACCTTAACAGCACCATTGCTTTTAAATTTAATAGTGGATTTATTCAGTTATAACATCGTCATTATAAGCCATCATTCTAAGAGTTTTGCAAGCACGTACATCGATTATTGTAGCTTATTTCTGTAGTTTCTTTTTTAAATGTTTCTGGCTCATGATCACTGTAGCTCATCTCTGGACAGATGTCATAATGAAATAACAACAAGGGAAAGAAATACAGGATTAATTCATATCATTTCACTTTACGTAATGAATCCAGCACATCACTTTCTATTTTTGAAAAAAAATGTAATTTCGCTTAGGCCCATCTGTCAAACACTATATCCTCTGTGTCTTTCCGTAGCGCCTTCGAAATTGAGACTATTGAAAACAATAAGAGAAATGTAAAGGCAAACTTAGTTACCACTGGATCTCCAGAACTGGACTGGGGCAAACTTGACACCATCTACCTCGTGCTGGTGGCGCACGACACAACTACGGATCAGAAGTATCTTGATAACAGCAAGAAAACAGGTAAGTCACTTACTTTCCCTCTATCACAAATGGAACATGTGTATTTTCCTGCCTGTGCAGTCACTGTGTGTACACTGTACAGACAAACACTTACGGACAATCACTGAAACTCCGTCCGAACCCAACAGTCATGTATACGATAACACTTAGGACGTAAGAGAAATATTTATGCTACTTATAACATACTGAAAGCAGATTTTTCCTCCACTTTTCCTGAAGGACAGTCAGTACTTATTGCCAGGCAAATTACTCTGATGCGAAATCGTTTATATACGGGATTCAGGATGAAACCAGGTGATACACTTACTTTTCTTCTAATTATGGTGGAGTGGTCTTCTCGTTGAAGACAGCAGCACTGGTGCTCAAGCCAAATTCTAAATTGAATCCAATGTACGCGTTACGCGTTACGGCCTAAAATATACAATGTCTCTCAGTTCCGTTAGTACTACGGGTGTCAATAATGAAATTTATTCAGAATAGTTTCCCCCTGACTCAATACACAGCTGATATCGTTTTAGAAGTGTATTGAAACGGTCAGGGTAGCAGTTAGTAATGAAGTACAATTTTCCTGGATGTCTTTAATTGTATCGTAACGGTGTGTCCTTTCATTGGCAACTTTTATTTGGGAAACAACCAGAAGTCGGCTGGGGCCAAATCTGGCCAATACGGCGTGTGATTCAAGATTGTTATCCGTTTTCTGGCCAAACAATCGAGCACGATATTCACTTTGTGGGATGGAGCATTCGGCTCGAATTCCAAAAATTCTCGCCCACAAACGACAGAGGACACAAAATACTTGATGTTGCCTCGTTTCTCCCCCACCATTTCCCGACAGGTGTCAGACACGTACTGCTGCATTCGCAGTCAGTACGCCCGCTTCAGCGATGCTAGCACTTTGACCTTCTGCATGGCTGTTGTTGAAACTTCAATTTCCTAACGCTCCAACTCGCTACGAGATAGCGTTGTACTGTGGAATTTCACACAACCAGTCCTAACGGAACTGGGACACACCATGTATTAAAATGGACACTTGCGTTCACTCGGCATCACTCAAAAGTAACGGTATATTCTGAACCCACCAGACCATCATTACAACAGTTCCTGGCACTGCCTAGACACTCTTATAGCTATCATTCATCATGACTGGTTTTTTGATTGTGAAGTCGTGAAAGTTGGTGCAACATGAAACGGATGTGAAGTATTCATTGACCCCTCCCGCCGGAGGCTCGAGTCCTCCCTCGGGCATGGGTGTGTGTGTTATTCTTAGCATAAGGTAGTTTAAGTTAGTTTAAGCAGTGTGTAAGTCTAGGGACCAATGACCTCAGCAGGTTGGTCCCTCAGATATTCACACACATTTGAAGTATTCATTGCCGTTGTTTCTGTTTTTAGTCCAAATGACAATTACCATCGATGACAAAAACAACAACGCGCCAGTATTCAATGAAGTTGGCACGCTGAGTGTGAAGGAAGAGGAGGCCGACCTTCCGATCGCATTCATAACCGCAGTGGATGCTGACGGCCCTGGTAACAACGATGTCACATACTCCATTAGGTGAGTAAACACTTTTTCTGTCTCAGTTACGGGTTGTCGAGCCTGAATTCGTAATACACATAGCTGCCAGATGGGATTTTCCTTCACTTTAGTTCCATAAAGGTAAAATCTAAGGTAAGACTTTTTATCAATTAAAAATGTCGGTGGGTGTAAGCCATGTAAACAAGCAACTCCGAAAATAAGTATCTGTCAGTCGGATGGCGTCAAGTGAATCTGTCATCAATAATATCTCTGTTTACAGGCCAAACTCAAGTTATCTTGAATCGGTGCACAGCGTTGACTGCAGCTGCAGCTCTGCCATAAGAATTTGTGAGCATTTCACTATGCTAAACAGGGTAATGGACTGTACAGGACATACCAATGGGAAGTCCAATATAGGAAAAATATACTATTTTTGTTTCTACCAGTGACAAACGGATTACAAAGTGCACCGTCAAAAGTGTAAATACGTTATTGCTTTCATGTGTAAGTGCTGTTTACAAGGGTGTAGTACAACTTACCAATCTTGAAGAATACTCCTTCTGCTGACGTAGACACCAAAACGTACGAGGGTTATTCGGAAAGTAAGGAACAATCGGTCGCGAAATGGAAACCACAGTGAACATTTGATGAACCTTTGCACAATTGTACTGGTCAGGGTCTCTACTTTGCCTGCAGATAGCGTCACGTCGCACCTCACAGTTCTGAGCGCACACGGAGCACGTAAAGATGCCTAGAAAATGGTTTCGCCCACCAAGTATGGGTGCCTGACGGGAGATTTCGCCTCATTTCATACAACCCCACGTAACGTAACTGTCGTGCTTGGCGTTCTTCATGGTAATTCTCGTCCGTACATCGCAATCGCAGGGGCAATGAAGAACCTCCTGCAGCATTTTCGATGGGAAACCTTTGATCACTCGCAGTACAGCCCGAACTTGCCCCCTCCCCCCCCCCCCCCCCTGATTTTCATCTCTGCTCAAACGAACCGCTGCCTATGAAGACAACATTTCGACACAGACAACACATAGACAACAAGCAGCAGTCCAATGTAGAAAACTGCCTTAAAGCACAGGCGGCTGCCTTCTATGGCGAGGGTATTGGAAAGTTGGTACAGCGCTACGACAGACGTCTAAGTCGGAGCGACGAAGTAACTGCCAGGTGTAGCTGGCTGTTGCAAATAAAACCCGTTTTGATTTTCACTGTGGTTTCCATTTCGCTAACGATAGTTCCTTACTTTCCAAATAGTCCTCGTTTATATTATAAGCACTTAAAAGAAAACGACACATAACAGCACAGCATAAGCTCGTAATACTGACCAACATCTCTGTAGCGAACAGGCGGCAAGCTTTGGTTTAAAGCTGCTAGAGTCTACACCATACTGCCTTGCTAATTTTCCCACTTAGTTCAACGTAGGAAGTGGTCCAATATCAACAATATTACCCTCCGAACTCTGGTGTAGGAAGAAATTTGAGCTACAGTATGCAGTTGGCAAGGAGAGACGAAATAGTGACGTTAACTCGCGGATTATCTCACTGCGCCAGTGTGCTGAAACAAACACCAAATCCTTCTGCAGTGTCTCAGTGAGGAAAAGCGGGTGAGTGTGCTAAAGCTGATCGTTCCGTTGGATGTAGACCAGCTCGGTGACTCCCTTGTGTTATTCTAGAGTAGTAGGCTAAACGCTGGCACTAAATCCCACCAGCTCGTTTCTCTTTCATAACCACCATCATCATCATCAACAACTACAACAGCAAAACCACAAAAACCACAAACTCAATACTCCAAGTGGAATCATCACACTGAGTGCAAAAAATACAAACCTTTCCCAACCAAGCTGCTGCGGTTCTCCAGTTAGGTTAATAAGTAGCCCAATTTAGGCTGGATTGTCCTGATACACTACCCGTGTTAAGATAGACCTTTTACCAATTGCGGAAAAGGTCGATATCGTGTTGATGTATGGCTATTGTGATCAAAATGCCCAACGGGCGTGTGCTATGTATACTGCTCGGCATCCTGGACGACGTCATCCAAGTGTCCGCACCGTTCGCCGGATAGTTAGGTTATTTAAAAAAAACAGGAAGTGTTCAGCCACATGTGAAACGTCAACCACGGCCTGCAACAAATGATAATGCCCAAGTAGGTGCTTTAGCTGCTGTAGCGGCTAATCCGCACATCAGTAGCAGACAAACTGCGCGAGAATCGGGAATCTCAAAACCGTCGGTGTTGAGAATGCTACATCAACATCGATTGCACCAGTACAATATTTCTATGCACCAGGAATTTCATGGCGACGACTTTGAACGTCGTGTACAGTTCTGCCACTGGGCACAAGAGAAATTACGGGACGATGACAGATTTTTTGCACGCGTTCTATTTAGCGACGAAGCGTCATTCACCAACAGCGGTAACGAAAAACCGGCATAATATACACTATTGGGCAACGGAAAATCCACGATGGCTGCTGTTCCTTATCTATATAAACGATTAGGGAGACAATCTGAGCAGCCGTCTTCGGTTGTTTGCAGATGACGCTGTCGTTTATCGACTAATAAAGTCATCAGAAGATCAAAACAAACTACAAAACGATTTAGAAGAAATATCGGAATGGTGCGAAAAGTGTCAGTTGACCTTAAATAACGAAAAGTGTGAGGTCATCCACATGAGTGCTAAAAGGAACGCGTTAAACTTCGGTTACACGATAAATCAGTCTAATCTAAAAGCCGTAAATTCAACTAAATACCTAGGTATTACAATTACGAACAATTTAAATTGGAAGGAACACACAGAAAATGTTGTGAGGAAGGCTAACCAAAGACGGCGTTTTATTGGCAGGACACTTAGAAAATGTAACAGACCTTCTAAGGAGACTGCCTACGCTACGCTTGTCCGTCCACTTTTAGAATACTGTTGCGTGGTGTGGGATCCCTACCAGATAGGACTGACTGAGTACATCAAAAAAGTTCAAAGAATGGCAGCACGTTTTGTATTATCGCGAAATATGGGAGAGATTGTCACAGAAATGACACAGGATTTGGAATGGACATCATTAAAAGAAAGGCGTTTTTCGTTGCGACGGAAACTTCTCACGAAATTCCAATCACCAACTTTCTCCTACGAATGCGAAAATATTTTGTTGTCACCGACTTACATAGGGAGGAACGATCACGAAGATAAAATAAGGGAAATCAGAGCTCGTGCGGAAAGATACAGGTTTCATTCTTCCCGCACGCTATACGAGATTTGAATAATAGAGAATTGTGAAAGTGGTTCGATGACCCCTCTGCCAGGCACTTAAATGTGATTTGCAGAGTATCGATGTAGATGTAGATGTAGATGAACATCAGCGACCTTGGTGGGATAATGTATGGTGCGCATTGTCAATGCATGTGCGAACATTACGGAAGGCGAACTAATCGCTGTTGAGAGGAATGTCGTTACACGTATTGCCAAATGCATTGAGGTTGACGGACCTCATTTGGAGCATTTATTGCCTTAATGTCGTGTTTACAGGAATCACTCTGTAACAGCATGCGTTCTCAGAAATGAGAAGTTCACAAAGGTACATATCTCTTTGGAACAACCGAAATAAAATGTTCAAACGTACCTACGTTCTGTATTTTAATTTAAAAAACCTACCTGTTACCAACTGTTCGTCTAAAATTGTGAACCATCTGTTTGCGAGTATTACAGCGCCATCTATCACAAAGCGAAAACAGTGGTTCAACTAAAACATTCGTATTTCTTTACCTATATGTAATAAAAAATAGGGGTTCATATTTAAATAAACGCAGTTGATATCCGTTTGACCTATGGCAGCGCCATCTAGCGGGCCAACCATAGCTCCATCTGGTTTCCCCCTTCAAGCTAGACAAGTTTCGTTCTTTGTAGTTTTTTCGTTTGACGCTTATTTCGTGAGATATTTGGCCCAGTCACGATCAGTGAGCCACCCTGTATATAAATGACCTTTTGGATAACATCAGAAGTCCACTGAGGCTTTGTAGTATATCGAGAGGTTGTAACAATGGAAAATTGTACTGAAATGCAGGAGGATCTGCAACGAATTGACCATGGTGCAGGGAATGGCACTTGAATCTCAATGTAGACAAGTGTAATGTGCTGCGAATACATATAAAGAAAGATCCTTTATCATTTAGCTACATTATAACAGGTCAGTAACTGGAAGCCTTCTGGAAATCTAAAAATATGGAATCAATTTGACATCCCCTGTCGATAACACTTATTACTTCATGAGTATAAAGAGCTAGTTGTGTTTCACAGAACGATATTTTCTGAATCCGTGCTGACTATATGTCAATAAGTTTTCTTCGAGGTGGTTCATAATGTTCGAATACAGTATATGTTCTAAAACCCTACAGCAAATCGACGTTAGTGATATAGGCCCGTAATTCAGCGGATTACCAGTCTTTAGGTACGGATCTTTCTGTGAACGAGTGGTTGTATATAACTGCTAAATATGGAGCTATTTTATCAGCAAACTCTGAGAGGAACCTGACTGGTATACAATCTGGACCGGAGGCCTTGCCTTTATTAAGTGATTTAAGCTGCTTTGTTACACTGAGGATATCTACTTCTATGTTTCTCATCTTGGAGTTGTTCTTGATTGGAATTCAGGAATATTTACTTCGTCTTCTTTGGTGATGGAGTTTCGGAAAACCGTGTTTAATAACTCTGCTTTAGTAGCACTGTCATCAGTGACTTCACCGTTGTTATCGCGCATTGAAGGTATTGATTGCGTCTTGCCACTGGTGTGCTTTATGTACTACCAGAATCTCTTTGCGTTTTCTGCCAGATTTCGAGACATAAGTTCGTTGTGGAAATTATTAAAAGCATCTCGCATTGAAGTACGTGCCTTTTTCAAACTTCTGTAAAACTGCCAATCTTGGGGATTTTGCGTTCTTTCAAATTTTGCCTGCTTTTTTCGTTGCTTCTACAACAACGATCTGACCCGTTTTGTGTACCATGGAGGATCAGTGCCATCACTTATCAATTTATGTGGTATATATCTCTCAGTTGCTGTTGATACTATCTCTTTGAAAACATTCCATAACTTTTCTACACTTACATGATCAGATCGGAAGGAGTGAAGACTGCCTCTTAAAAAGGCGTTAAGATCATTTTATCAGCTTTTTTAAATAGATATACTTTACGTTTCTTTTTGATGGTTGTAGGTGTTACAATATTCAGCCTAGCAGCAACTGCCTTGTGGTCGCTAATCCCTGTATTCGTCACAACACTCACTACTTGTCCTGGATTATTTGTTGCTAAAAGGTCAAGTATGCTTTCGCAACCATTTACGCTTCGAGTGGGCTCATGAACTAATTGTTCAAAATAATTTTCTGAGAAAGTTCGCCCACTGCTTGAATACTGCTCACCGGTGTGGGATCCGTACCAGATAGGGTTGATAGAAGAGATAGAGAAGATCCAACGGAGAGCAGCGCGCTTCGTTACAAGATCATTTAGTAATCGCGAAAGCGTTACGGAGATGATAGATAAATTCCAGTGGAAGACTCTGCAAGAGAGACGGTCAGTAGCTCGGTACGGGCTTTTGTTGGAGTTTCGAGAACATACCTTCACCGAGGAGTCAAGCAGTATATTGCTCCCTCCTACGTATATCTCGCGAAGAGACCATGAGGATAAAATCTGAGAGATTAGAGCCCACGCAGAGGCATACCGACAATCTTTCTTTCCACGAACAATACGAGACTGGAACAGAAGGGAGAACCGATAGAGGTACTCAAGGTACCCTCCGCCACACACCGTCAGGTGGCTTGCGGAGTATGGATGTAGATGTAGAAGTAGATGAACAAATAAATTACATATATTCATGCATTAAGAAGAAAATAATTTGTAACATTTGGAGATACAGGGAATACACTTCCACAGCAATAAATTATGATGTTCTGATGTAAGTTTTGGGAGTACTTTTACCCTAAATTAAGCAAATAATAATAATAAGTAGGCATTTACACAGCCCATTACACGAATACGTCCAGTTTGCTTATGGACAGGCATGCTACATTTTGTCCACTTGTTACCACTAACAGAAAATCAGAATTTAGTCAAACTAGGCTTTGTTGGGCTCAAGAGAATTCAACCTCTCACATATACAGTGTTCGTAACGTCAGGATGAAAATAATAGTACGAGCAGTCATGCCAGGACCAAAGTGCTAGTAGCACAAACGAAAGTACTAGTAACGGAAGAAGGGAAGGAGCCAACGGAGATGCTTATACTGGGGCAGAAGCCAGTCAGTGTGTTACCACAATACTTGTTGACTGACACATATAATACAAATTGAATTTCCTCCAGACTAGAGATTTAGAGGGCCTAATAACAAACGCTTACGGAGTCTAGGATAATGGAAGAGATATTGCGGAGTACGTGAAACAAGTGGTAGATTTATTTCTGGCAGCTTTGGTTTTCCAGGTTGGGTGATTAAGTACTAACTTAAGCATGTCGATATCCTTCGGTGGTAGCCATGTGTTAAGTTGTAGAGGTGATAGTCAGAGTACGCATGTGACTGAGAAAATAGACTTATCTATAGTTAGGACTAAATCGGTGGCATTCTACTTGTGACGAAATATAAAGTATTTATAGAGTCGTAGGTAAAAATGTACTTAACTTTTCCTTTAGTGATTGAGATATAGTCAAGATTGCTTTGCGTAACGAAACAGAGTCCGCCTCACGTCACCTGGAGCATAGGGACGAAGGCAACGGACGTTCTCACAGACTTCGCGAAAACGGAAAAATACACATCACAACTTCACCACGTTTTGGGATTCGTTCACATCTAATGTCCTAGGCATCTTGTCAGACAGAGAAAAATGAAATCGAATGAAATTGTTCTATTGACATCGAAATTAAGAGCACTTTACGTAAAAGTACCTAATGATGTTTTATTATTTGTAACATCCTTCTGCTTTATAGAAATAATCTGTTACCGCTCCCCTCCCCCCTACCTCCCGCACGCATACACACGAACGCCAGCAATATTGCCTGCATTCGGTCCTTTCCTTGTTTCCTTAACCCTATCACACATAAGCGACTAAGCAGCCAATTTCAACCATTATTTAGAATGTCACTGTGTATTTAAGCACGGACATAGAAACTGAATTCCTGTTATTAGAAGCGATAGCGTTGATCTTCTTGTGTTGACTATTACTTGCAAAAAATAATAGCAAACCGAATAAACTTTATGAAACTTGTTTCAGAATGCTTTTACAAGGAGCTGTGTGCCATATTACAGAGTACAACACATTTTCCATTGACACCAAATGTGTTGAATACATCTTTCCAGTCTGTCTTTCGCAAAGCCTCCTACTCCTTTTTGAACTAAAATGGGTATATAACTAGTATGATCTCAGTAAAAATGTCCTGAAGACACTCCCCTTTTCACACAAGATTTTGATCCAAATATGAATATTACACGATCTGCCTTCGATTTTATTCACATAGTCAGAAGTAAGAAGATATTTCATAGAGCAACGAAAAATATAAGCGGAGCTTGGAGATATATTTAACTGAATGCAAGAATAACATTATAATCACAGATCTTAATTTACTGGTAAATCCATTAAGTGTCTTCATGTTTTCCCTTACTGAAACGGCGCGTGAAATGAGGTCGCACGACCTCACCTTGTAAATTCTAAAACTTATTCACGAATGAACCTCAAATACAGTAATCACTCCAAACATATTGAGGATCCGCAAGGAGTTTCGAAGTTCACGGAAGCACTAACTTACCTTCCACTGACTGAAAATGTATGCGATGAATTGGGAAGGGAAAAAAAATCTATGATACCATGTCACTATTTGAGACAGATTCAAAATGAAACATCTTTCTTAAATTAAAATTTTGTTATGTGTGTTTCTTACAACGCAAACTATTTAAGACACTCGTCAATGTCAATTTTTACTTCATGTTCGATTGCCAAACTTGCCAGATTTGTTAATCTCAACGAGAACATTGCACATCTTATACCATTTTTCACGCGGATTTGTGTCAAGGTCGAGGTCGAGATCTGTTGATGGTTTCTAGGCGGTTTTCCATCTGCCTCGGCGAATGCGGGCTGGTTCCCCTTATTCCGCCTCAGTTACACTATGTCGGCGATTGCTGCGCAAACAAGTTCTCCACGTACGTGTACACCACCATTACTCTACCACGCAAACATAGGGATTAAACTCATCTGGTGTGAGACGTTCCCTGGGGGGTACACCGGGGGCCGAACCGCACATTAACCCTGTGTTCGGTGTGGGGCGGCGGAGGGGTGAAGTGGACTGCGGTAGTCGTCGTGGGGTTGCGGATCACTGCGGCTGCGGCGGGGACGGAGCCTCTCCGTCGTTTCTAGGACCCTGGTTAACATACACCACAATACAATACAATACCATTTTTCATTGGTTTCAATTTAGAGAAGCTTCTCTCACAACTGACATTAATTATGGCAACTGTAAGGAATATTCTCAGCCTTACGACTGTATTAGGTAATCCTTTCTCAAGTTTGGACTCAAAAATAAACTTCAATAAACCCAGTGGGCCAGAAGCAATAAGTAATAAAATGGAGCATGTATAGCCGTCTTTTAGATGTTATTTATTATATGGATACCAGTTTCGTTGATTCAGTACAGTATGTTCAGGCCGTAACTGACGCCGAGTTGGTTAACTCCAATCGTATACAGGATACCATCAGTGGTTAACATCCATGGACTGGTTTCTGTAGACTGTAACAATGGTAGTTGATGGTTGGAGGCACAACATCTTTGTTACAGTCTACGGAAACCAGTTCATAGATATTGGCCACTGATGGAATCATTTATATGATTGGAGTTAACTCCCTCAGCGTCAGTAAAGACCTAAAAATGGTGCATTGAATCGCCGAAACTGGCAGTCATATAATAAATAACATGGAAAGAACGGATGCAGGTGTTCTATTTTATTACATAAGTGAATGCCCGAAGTCCCTCAAACCCTCGGTCAGAAGGATGGTCATACAAGAATCAGTAGGCCCTAAGTTCTTTCATGTCTGTTGCAGCTAAAAAGTTCGTAGACGCACGCTTTGAAGCATAAATTCTTCTTTGTCGATATTTTGAGGGGCTTAGTCGAAGTTGCTACCCTTATCGTCGACATCCAGTATTATTTCAGGCCTTAGGAAGGCATATTTTTCAGTCAAATTTGGCAGCTGCCGGAACCTTTCTCGAATTTCAGCAGTTCTTTATCTAATGAAGAAAATTTTTTTTCATTTTAAATCGCCTTCATACGATAAGCATCTCACTTTTTTTTGCCAGACATGTGCCTCCTAATTTGTCGTGGAAGTTCAATAGAAATGCCAGGTTCTTCACACAAGCTTTTACCGTGGCTTAATGCCTCGGATAAAAATTCCTCTAGCTTCTCTTCCAATGCCAACCGTAAGACGCTTATTTTCTGGACACTAGATTTCTCCATTTGCAAAGAATTGTGTGCATCATTCACTTCACGCAGTACCAGTTGCCGTAGACCCACGAAACACAGAAACAAAAATGACTGCATCGCCACTTACAAAGTCCATGCGTCCATCCGGGTGGTCAAGCATTCGTCTCTATATGTTAGCGTTGTCAAAATTTCTTTTCAATGAGTTCACGTTATGTTTACTGCACTGCCTCCTGCGTTCCATTGTGTGTCCTGCATCATTTCCAAACCATTGCCTGTAGCAGTAATCAATCAGGACCTTCCATCCGTGTGTAGACGTAGAAAAGCACCCCGTCGTCAGGCCCATCGGGACCATCCGACCGCGGTGTCATCCTCAGTTGAGGATGCAGGTAGGAGGGGAGTGTGGTCAGCACACCGCTCTCCCAGTCGTTATGAGGGTTTTCTTCGACCGGAGCCGCTACTGTTCGGTCGAGTAGCTCCTCAATTGGCACCACGAGGCTGAGTGCACCCCGAAAAATGGCAACAGCGCTGGCGGCTGGATGATCACCCATCCAAGTGCCGGCCACGCCCCACTGCGCTTAACTTCGGTGATCTCACGGGAACCGGTGTATCCACTGCGGCAAGGCCGTTGCCTAGACATAGAAAAGAAATCAGAATAATGTTCCAGTGTGCCGAGGAAAGTCACTGAAATCACCTCCATCGAATCTGCATGCAGGAAAACTAGTTTCAATAAATTGTTTGAGTAGGTCATAATTTCGGCATTAGGCTAATACACTACTGGCCATTAAAATTGCTACATCACGAAGATGACGTGCTACGGAAGTGAAATTTAACAGACAGGAAGAAGCTGCTGTGATATGCAAATGATTAGCTTTTCAGAGCATTCACACAAGGTTGGCGCCGGTGACGGCTCATACAATGTGCTGACATGACGAAAGTTTCCAGCCGATTTCTCATACACAAACAGCGGTTGACCGCCGTTGCATGGTGAAATGTTGTTGTGATGCCTCGTGTAAAGAGGAGAAATGCGTACCATCACGTTTCCGACTTTGATAAAGGTCGGATTGTAGCCTATCGCGATTGTGGTTTATCGTATCGCGACATTGCTGCTCGCGCTGGTCGAGATCCAATGACTGCTGGCAGAATATGGAATCTGTTGGTTCAGGAGGGTAATACGGAACGCCGTGCTAGATCCCAACGGCCTCGTATCACTAGCAGTCGAGATGACAGGCATCTTATCCGCATGGCTGAAACGAATCGTGCAGCCACGTCTCGATCCCTGAGTCAACAGTTGGGGACGTTTGCAAGATAACAACCATCTGCACGAACAGTCTGACGACGTTTGCAGCCGCATGGACTATCAGCTCGGAGACATGGCTGCGGTTATCCTTGACGCTGCATCACAGACAGGACCGCCTACGATGGTGTACTCAACGACGAACCTGGGTGCACGAATGGCAAAACGTCATTTTTCGGATGAATCCAGGTTCTGTTTACAGCATCATGATGGTCGCATCCGTGTTTGGCGACATCGCGGTGAACGCACATTGGAACCGTGTATTCGTCATCGCCATAGTGGCTTATCACCTGGCGTGATGGTATGGGTGCCATTGGTTACACGTCTCGGTCACCTCTTGTTCGCATTGACGGCGCTTTGAACAGTGGACGTTACATTTAAGATGTGTTACGACCCGTGGCTCTACCCTTCATTCGATCCCTTCGAAACCCTACATTTCAGCAGGATAATGCACGACCGCATGTTGCAGGTCCTGTACGGGCCTTTCTGGCTAGAGGAAATGTTCGACTGCTGCCCTGGCTAGCACATTCTCCTGATCTCTCACCAGCTGAAAACGTCTGGTCAATGGTGGCCGAGCAACTGGCTCGTCACAATACGCCAGTCACTACTCTTGATGAACTGTGGTATCGTGTTGAAGCTGCATGGGCAGCTGTACCTGTACACGCCATCCAAGCTCTGTTTGACTCTATGCCCAGGCGTATCAAGGCCGTTATTACGATCAGAGGTGGTTGTTCTGGGTACTGACTTCTCAGGATCTATGCACCCAAATTGAGTATAAAATATTTGACCAATGAATACCCGTTTATCATCTGCATTTTTTGTCGGTGTAGCAATTTTAATGGCCAGTAGTGTATATTTTATCCGTTGTCATACACCTGTCTGTCTTGCAGTCATTGTAGCGGCATTATCGTATACTTGACTTCTGCTGTTCATAATATCAAATCCGTAACGTCGAGGTCACTTAGTATCATCTCACTAATATCTTTGGCTGCTTTATTTTTTGTTTCACTGAAATCTAGAGAAGATTCTATAGTGGCTGGAAATCAGACAAGATCGAGAATAATAGATAGTAGAACAAGGCGATTGCCGACCGCGCCACAGCTAGTCCCCTGAGAGTAAACACGTGGACAACAACAACAGCAACAACAACAACAACTAGAGAACGAGAAGCAGCGGGGGCAGAACGAGAGAATGATAAGTTGATGGAGTAAATCAAGGACGGAACTGGTCCGTCATGGTAACTACGCGGTCAGCGTGGCATGTTGCTAACCGAAGGGACAGACATTATCGGTGGACTTCATCCTTTCGGTTAGAGAATACTTGTCTTCCACTTGACAATTACTCGCAAACCCTTGAATAAACTAAATTTTATAAATAGCAATGTAGTTTTGCAAATGAGTCTATTTTATGGTCAACTCGAGCCCATAGCTATATCGCATTTGAAGGTTAGATATGTCATTCAGGGTCACTCGAGTCAAAATCACATGAAAAAAGCATTGGGCTAACAAAGTCCACTTTTGCACGTTACGTTGTTAAGTTCTTAAATCAACATATTTGTGGTTGACTTTGTAAAGACATTAGACTATGGATAAAATTATCAAAGGTGTAAAATTTGAAGAAAACCAAAACACCAACAATTGTATCGTATGATGGTGCATGTATAGACGGAAGCTGAGGAGTAAACGAAAGAATAACTTTTCACTGTAAAAGAAGAGCCAGAACAGAGCCTCTTGAGGCCAGTGTATGAACTAACAGGTCTATCTGTACTAAAAACGCTGCTGCTGCCTATTGAAAAATCGTAGTGCTAACAATCTCTTTAGTAAATGTTGCCGCTGACAGTAGAACGAATCTTTTTCCTTTTCGGGCTCAAGATAACCCTTAGAGCTCTAGTAGTCCTAGTTTGTCGTATATTTGTTCAGGTCAGACCTTACAAGTCTACTCTGAACCCAGTTGTCCAGTGGCCTTGAAATTCCGCGTAAGTCTCTGTATTGTCCCGACCACAATACAGTTATCTGATGTAATGACCACACAGACAGGATTAATCGGCTTGGCCGCTCACAGTCGCTCCCCACGTCTGTGCCACATGGGGTGGCTCCCCCAAGCTCCCTCCCCACACCCCCTACGCCACAGATCAGCGGGTTAACTTGTATCGACATTATCACAAAATAAATTTTATTCGATAATTATGAACTTGAGCTGTTGATTTTTTTCCTTGAAGACATTGCTGTTTTAACTTTCGTTATTCCAGACGTGAAGGCAGTTTACACTTTTTTCCTGTTTAGGTGTAAGCAATAGATTCTCAAGGTTCTTAGAAGTATTTGTGAACACCCTGTAGAGGGCATCAAAGTTTCTACGCTTATTTCCTACTTCTCCATTTCTGAGAAGTTCTGGCCAATGGCAATTTCTGACCAGTTATTTTTTTGTGTCTATTAAAATTATTGCAGTTGCTTTGGCTTCTAATTCTGTCTTTTAATTTCCAGTGTGAACTTAACATTTTTGATACACGTATAAAAACATGCGTCGTGAAGATTTTCTACGTTTTGTCTTAATCTGTCAATCATTTCACTAGGTTGCTGCTGGATTTAATAAAGTAAAAAATATGTAACAACGATGTAAACTCACACAAAGTTTGATTAAAACTGGTGAGATCTGTAATCGTATTATTACCATAAAAATATTTACTTACTGTTAGTACGTACTGATGATTAATCTGCATATTTTATGTTTCGTAATAATCTACCTACACTAGAGACTGAATTAATAACTGTCACTCATTTAGGATGTCATGAATATCGTGTAACTACTGTAAAATTCACTTCATGGTGCAGGATAAGACTTCAAACTCACAGTAATATAAAAATGGCATTTTTAGAATTCCTCCCCCGTCCTTCTCATCCCTTCCCTCGCCCCTCCCCCCAACCGTCAGGTAAATTTACGTGGAGCCCTATGGTTAGATTTTAATAATGAATTATGCATTTGAATTTTTATTTATCTGCATTAAACGCACATATCCTGCTTAACTAATCGCCTGTTTCTCTCCTTGTTCTTTTTAAGGAGTTCAATGGTGCGTTCACATCACTCACTTTTTATGTTTCTGTGTCTATTAACAGCGGTGAGCTGGAGATGTACAACGGTTATGTCACTATAAACAGTGCGACGGGTGAAATCCGGACAATCAAGAAGATAGATTGCGACAAGGAGGGTTACGCCACCATTTCATTGGTCGTCAAAGCCAGTGACGGAGAGCTCGACACCACAAAGACAGTAAGTATAGATATACTCCGAATGGATGACCTATCAGGAATCTCCCTTGTATACTTTTGATAAGATCAGATTGGATTTCCATAACACATACGAACAAATTGTATATAAAATCGTATTTATACAACCATATAAAAGTGTGTGTTTGTGCGGGGGGGGGGGGGGGGGGGGGGTTCAAATGGTTCAAATGGCTCTAAGCGCTATGGGACTTGTCATCTGGGGTCATCAGTCCCCTAGACTTAGAACTACTTAAACCTAACTAACGTAAGGACATCACACACATCCACGCCCGAGGCAGGATTCGAACCTGCGACCGTAGCAGCAGCGCGGTTCTAGACTGAAGCGCCATGAACCGCTCGGCCACAGCGGCCGGCCTGTGTGTGTGTGTGTGTGTCTGTATGTATAACTAAGTGGGTATGAGTGACTGATTGGGAAAGAAAGAGGGAGAGAGAGATTGAGAAAGTCCTTTGTTTGATTCCGAGAAATGAATTATCAAGACGACGAAATAATGAGTGTAAGGCTGACCTAGAAAACTATCATGAGGTATAACTGCATACAATTAAAGACTTTAAATACAGGGAGTTGCTTAGCGGAAGTCCGTATCCAGATTCTGGGTAAAATGGATTCGGAAAGTCTTTAATACGTTTCCAAAAGCATATTGCTCAAGAGTAGTGTTCCACAAGCTTTTGTTATTCACGTTACGTCCAGACGCTCCTAGACTCAACACAGCACATCATAATATCTTTCCCCTCAGAACTGTGAGAATCCTAATATAACTACGAATTCTTAGGTCGTTATGTAACGTAAGAGGGCGGAGTAGCGACAGAGGTTTAGGGCACTGTCTTACCCTCGGGGTGGGACAGTGTCCCTAAAGGAGGAAGAATCGGGAATGATCAACGGCATGATAACGCAGAAGGCAATAGAAACCACTGCATTAAAGACATATAATGTGTATCCACGGGGCATGTGGTCTGTAATTGAAAAAATTCTTGATGACCTATCCACTGGCTAAAGATTCTGGAATAGTCCCCCAATCTGATCTCTGGGAAAGGACTGCCAAGGGGTAGATAAGTATGAGGAAAAGATTAAATACCCAACGAAATAACAATGTTCTATGAGTCGGAGCGTGGAATGTCAGAAGCTTGAACATGGTAGGGAAGCTAGGAAATCTGAAAAGGGAAATACAAAGGTTCAATCTAGATGTAGTACGGGTCAGTGAAGTGAAATGGAAGGAACACAAGGATTTCTGGCCAGAGCAGTATCGAATAATATCAACAGCAGCACAAAATTATATAACGGGAATAGACTTCGTTATGAATAGGAAGGTAGGGCAGAGAGTTTGTTACTGTGAACAGTTCAGTGATAGGGTTGTTCTCATCCGAATCGACAGCAAACCAACATCGACAACACTAGTTCAAGTATACATGACGACGTCACAAGCTAAAGATGAAGAGATAGAGAAACTATATGAGGGTACTGAATAGGTAACACGGTACGTAAAAGAAGATGAAAATATAGTAGTCATGAGGGGCTGGAATGTTGTAGAAGAAGGGGCAGAAGAAAGGGTTAGGAGAATGTGGGCTTGGTACTAGGAAAGAGAGAGGAGAAAGACTAATTGAGTTTTGTAACGAACTTCAGCTAGTCATAGCGAATACTTTTCTCTAAAATCATAGGATGAGGAGGGATACTTGGAAAAGGCCAGGAGATAAGGGAAGATTGAAGTTAGATTACATCATAGTCAGGCGGAGACTCCGACATCAGATACTGGATTGTAAGGCGTGCCCAGGAGCAGATATAAGATCACAATGTAGTTGTGATGGAGAGTGGGCTGAAGCTTAAGAGATTAGCCAGGGAGACTCAATACGCAAAGTAGTGGAATACGGAAGTATTAAGGATTGACGACGTACGCTTGAAGTTCTCTAAGGCTATAGATATCGAAATAAGGAAAAGCTCAGTAAGGCAGTACAGCTGAAGGGGAACGGACATCTCTAAAAAGGGCAACCAGGGAAGTTGGAAAGAATAACATAGATTACAAAGAAGATACCTGCGAAAAAATATGGATAACAGAAGAAATACCTCAGTTGATCGGTGAAAGAAGGAACTATAAAAATGCTCATGGAAATTCAGTCATACAGAAAGACGAGTCGTTTGCGAATGAAATAATTAGGAAAAGCAGGGAAGTTAAGACGAAATGGCTGCATGAAATATGTGAAGAAACCGAAAAAAGAATGATTGTCGGAAGGACTGACTCAGCATACAGCAAAGTCAAAGTAACCTTCAGTGAAACCAAGAGCAAGGGTGGTAACATTAAGAGTGCAATGGGAATACCATTGTTAAACGCAGAGCAGACAGTGGATAGATGGAAAGAGTGCACTGATGGCCACTATGAGGGAGACAATTTGTCCACTGTGACAGTAGGAGGAACAGGTGTCGATAGGGAAGAGATAGGGGATCCAGTATTAAAATCAGAAATTAAAAGAGCTTTGGAAGACTTAAGATCAAATAAGGCAGAAAGGGATAGATAACATTCCACCAGAATTTCTAAAATCGTATTGGGATGTAGCAACAAAACGACTGTTAACGTTGGTGTGAAGAATGTATGAGTCTGGCGACATACCATCCGATTTTCGGAAAAATATCATCCACACAATTCCGATTACTGTAAGAGCTGAAAAGTGCGAGAATTATCGCACAGTCAGCTTAACAACTCATACATCCAAGTTGCTGACAAGAATAATATACAGAAGAACGGCAAAGAAAATTGAGGATGTGTTAGACGACGATCAGTTTGAATTTTAGGAAAGGTAAAGGCACCAGAGAGGCAATTCTGACGTTGCGGTTAATAATGGAAGAAGACTAAAGAAAAATCAAGACACGTTCATAGGATTTGTCGACCTGTAAAATGCGTTCGAGCATGTAAAATGGTCCAAGATGTTCGAAATTTGAGGAAAATAGGTGTAAGCTACAGGAACAGACGTGTAATATGCAACATGTACAAGAGCCAAGAGAGAATAATAAGAGTGGAAGACCAAGAACGAAAAGCTCGGATTAAGAAGGGTGTAATACCCTTTCGCTCCTACTGTTCAATCTGTACAATCGAAGGGCAATAATTTAAATAAAAGAAAGGATCAGGAGTGGAATAAAAATACAAGGTGAAAGGATATCAATGATACGATTCGGTGATGACATTTCTATCATCAGCGAAAGTGAAGAAGAATTACATGATCTGCTGAATGGAATGAAGAGTCTAATGCGTACACAATATGGATTGAGAGTAAATCAAAGAAAGACGGAAGTAAAGAGAAGTAGCAGACTTGAGAACAGCGAGAAACTTAACATCAGGATTGACGGTCACGAAGTAGATAAAGTTAAGGAATTGTACTACCCTAGGCAGCAAAATAACCAATGACGGACAGAGCAAGGAGGACATAAAAAGCAGACTAGCACTGGCAGAAACGGCATTCCTGGCCAATAGAATTCTACAGTATCAAACATGGGCCTTAATTTGAGGAAGAAATTTCTGGGAATGTACGTTTGGAGCACAGCATTATATGGTAATGAAACACGGACTTTGGGAAAACCAGAACAGAAGAACATCGAAGCATTTGAGATGTGATGCTACAGACAAATGTTGTAAATTAGATGAACTGATAAGGAATGAGGAGGTTCGCGCAGAATCGGAGTAAAAAGGAATATGTGGAAAACACTGACAAGAGGGAGAGACAGAATGATGGCATATCTATTAAGACATCAGGCAATAACTTCTATGGTAGTAGAGGGAGCTGAAGAGGGTGAAAACTGTAGAGGAAGACACAGATTGGAATACATACCGCAAGTGATTGAGGACGTAAGTTGCACGTGCTACTCTCAATGAAGAGGTTGGCGCAGGAGAGCAGTTCGTGACAGGCCGCGTCAAACCAATCAGAAGATTGATCACTCAAAATAAGTATTATTGTTACTATTATAAAACAGGGATAGACTCATGCATTTATTACTACCTTATTAACTTTAATTCACAATAGCAATTAGACATTTTCATACGTATTTTTAAAGTAAATAACTCTACTCTTACCTTCAGCGGGATACTTGTGCCTGCTTAGCTGCACACAGGCTGCTGATTTGTGTTAGAATCGTTGCATAGCAAGGCTCATTTCTTCCTCGACGGATTTTGATCTACCGCTGTTTGGTGTTTCAATTTCAGTCAACGTCGAGATGGCCAGTCTACACAAATATGTGTGATTGTTAATTGGTAAAAAAAATAAATGGCAATGACATATTAACTGCCATCTCGGAGATAGCTGGATATTCATTGCTTATTGAAAACCAAAATGGATGCAAAGGCATTTCGAAAAATTTTGATTTCGGTTTCTGTTTGCTTTCAAATCGGTCACTTCGTTCCGTAAGATGAAACGTCGCCTTTGAACAATTATACAAGACTGTGCTTAAACTGACACACAATATTTTTAGCGCAACGCAATCTGACTTTCAATAATCCCTGCAAAAGAATGGCCCTGACTAACATTAACCTATACCTTTCACAAATCACTTACCTCACAAAAATCTTCGTTACTCGAACTACTGCAATACAGCGAGCGCCACTGCTGCCAGCTAAATAAAAGATTCAAACTACGGAAGGCACTAAATACTGATAGGCATAGTTAGCAAATGAAAGATTTTAATAGAGAACAAACAATGTATTTACCTTAATAGTGTTGAAAACTCATAATATACATAGCAGTTCATGACATCTAGTCTTACAAATTTCAAAACTCCGCCATCTCTCTCCCCACATCCACCACTGCTGGCGGCTCACCTCCAACTGCGCAACGCTACGCGCTGTTCGCATCCAGCTGCCCAACACTACAATGGCAGACAACAATGCAAACTAGCCACAGACTGCACACAGCACAGCCAGTGATTTTCATACAGAGCGCTACGTAACGTTGCCAATAAGAAAACATAAACAGCCTACTTACAAAGCCTAAATCTAAATTATTCAGAAGACGTTTCAAATCCATCAATGGATTACGAACCTTGTCAACTTCTTCAACACTCTCCCCAAAATGTTTTTTGAAATTCTGCTCTAAGAGTACTAAATGTTCTTTAATTAAGTCCACCAACACCTCATTAACGTCAGTAAGTGGTCATATAGTTGGTAACATCTCACAGGATCCATTTTCAATCATCTGTATCCAGAAATTCAACTTATTAATAAATCCTTGAATGTTGTCCATGCCGGCCGTAGTGGCCGTGCGGTTCTAGGCGCTACAGTCTGGAACCGAGCGATCGCTACGGTCGCAGGTTCGAATCCTGCCTCGGGCATGGATGTGTGTGATGTCCTTAGGTTAGTTAGGTTTAATTAGTTCTAAGTTCTAGGCGACTGATGACCTCAGAAGTTGAGTCGCATAGAGCTCAGAGCCATTTGAACCATTTGAACCAAAATTGTCCATACTAGTCAGAAGATTTTCATTTCTACTTTGCATTTTTCTGTGTAGTTCATTTAAGTGTACGGTAATATCGGAAAGATATTCCAGCTTTTATACTCATTTATCATCTGCAAATAAATCCGCATACTCACGCCCCTCAGTAGTGAAAATTGTGAAAACCTCGTCCCTAAATTCAGACATTCGCGGTAACACTTTACTTCGAGGTAACCATCGGACTTCTGTATGTAGCGGAGGTGTAGTATGTTTTGATTCCACATCTTAACACTCTTGCTCCCGCGTATGGGCGCCCTTGCTTACAACCAGCCTTGCACGAAAGATACGGTGTTGCAAAGTACTTTCGCCCTAGCGGCACAGACAGTGCAGTACTACAGATGAGAATACAATTAACTTACGATACGCAAAGTATAACAGTAAAAGTGAGTAAATAAACAACATTTAACTTCCATGAAACTATTACAATCACCAGCACGTTGTTTGCGGAACACTACTCTATCACTTTGAAGACTGGTCATGTAGAAGAATATTAAGCCTAGAAATCCGGCCATTTCTGCCGTTATTTAAAGTGTTGCTGAATATGTAACTCATCTGTCATCAAGAGTAATACGTACTGAAAAAAGACCAAGATTCAAGATTTATTTGCCATGTTTACTTTAGTCCTTTGTAGAGTACTAATTGTAAAATAATGATGACGGAAATTATAATTATCCTCGCAAAGTAAAAGTGCGGGTGAGTTGAGCAATTTCCTCCCCTTGAGCTTCCAAAATTTTTTGCTCACACGACTAACTGCGAAGCCTAACTAGTACATGAAGGCAAATTCGTCAACAAGATCACAAACGTAGTGCCCTATGACTATAATATCAATGATGATGAAATTTGGTTTGTGGGGCGCTCAACTGCGTGGTTTTCAGCGCCCGTACAAATTCCACTCCTTTCACTGTCGCCGGCTTCTGTGGCCGAGCGGTTCTAGTCGCTTCAGTCCGGAACCTCGCTTCTGCTACGGTCACAGTTCAAATCCTGCCTCAGGCACGGATGTATGTGATGTCCTTAGGTTAGTTAGGTTTAAGTAGTTCTAAGTCTAGAGGACTGATGACCTCAGATACGTATAAAGTCCCATAGAGCTTAGAGCCATTTGTACCATTTTCCCTGTCCATTGTCGCCACTTTTCCGAATGATAGTGAAATGTTGAGGACAATACAAACACCCAGTCCCTGGGCGCAGAAAATCCCCGACCCGGTCAGGAATCGAACCCGGGACACCGTAATCCAGAGGCAGGAACGCTAGCCATTAGACTACGAGCTGCGACATAATATCAATGAGTAATTGCTGGAATCCGTCTACTCATGCTATTCCTGGGTGTAACACTTTGTACGGATATCGAATGGAGTGATCACAGGGGCTCAGTCGCGGATGAAGCAGATGGTAGACCTCGGTTCATTTTAGAATACTGAGGAAGTAGACAATGTGATCGGAAGTATCCGGACACCTGGCTGAAAATCACTTAGAAGTTCGCGGCGTCCTCCATCGGTAATGCTGGAATTAAATATGCTGTTTGCCCACCTTAGCCTTGATGACAGCTTCATCTCTCACAGGCATACGTTCAATCACGTGCTGGAAGGATTCTTGGTGAATGGCAGCCCATTCTTCACGGATTGCTGCACTGAGGAGACGTATCGATGTCGGTCGGTGAGGCCTGGCGCGAAGTCAAATGATTCAAAAAAATGGCTCTGAGCACTATGGGACTTAACATCTATGGTCATCAGTCCCCTAGAACTTAGAACTACTTAAACCTAACTGACCTAGGGACATCACACACGTCCATGCTCGAGCCAGGATTCGAACCTGCGACGTAGCGGTCGCGCGGTTCCAGACTGTAGCGCCTAGAACCGCTCGGCCACCCGGGCTGGCGGCACGAAGTCGGCGTTCCAAAACATTCCAAAGGTGTTCTATTGGATTCAGGGCAGGACTCTGTGCAGGCCACTCCATTACAGCGATGTAACCACTCCGCCACCGGCCGTGCATTATGAACAGGTGCTCGATCGTGTAGAAAGATGCAGTCGCTATCCCCGAATTGTTCTTCAACAATGGGAAGCAAGAAGGTGCTTAAAACATCAATGTAGGCCTGTGCTGTGATAGTGCCACGTAAAACAACAAGGGGTGAAAGCCCCCTCCATGGAAATACGACCACACTGTAACACGACCGCCTCGGAATTTTACTGTTGCCACTACACACTCTGGCAGATGACGTTCACTGGGCATTCGCCATACCCAGGCCCTGCCATCGGATCGCCACATTGTGTACCGTGATTCGTCACTCCGCACAGCGGTTTTCGACTGTTCAATCGTCCAATGTTTACGCTCCTTACACCAACCAAGGCACGTGTGGCTTATAAGCAGCCGCTCGACCATGAAATCCAAGTTTACTCACCTTCCGCCTAACTGACATAGTACTTGCAGTGGACCCTGATGAAGTTTGGAATTCCTGTGTGATGGTGTGGATAGATGTCTGCCTATTACACATTACGAGCCTCTTCAACTGTAGACGGTCCCTGTCAGTCAACAGACGAGGTCGGCCCGTACGCTTTTGTGCTTTACGTGTCCTTTCACGTTTCCACTTCACTATCACATCGGAAACAGTGGACCTAGGGATGTTTAGGAATGTGGAAATCTCGCGTACACACGTATGACACAAGTGACACACAATCACCTGACCATGTGCGAAGTCCTTGAGTTCCGCAGAGCGCCCCATTCTGTTCTCTCACAATGTCTAATGACGACTGAAGTCGCAGATATGGAGTACCTGGCTGTAGGTGGCAGTTCAATGCACCTAAAATAAAAAACGTATGGTTTTGGTGGTGTCCGGATACTTTTGATCACATAGTGTACCAACACTCTACAAAGGAGATTGTTTACAAACCACTCGTGAGACCTCTTCCATAATATAGCTCAAGTGTATGGGTGTGTGGGATCCAAATAGGATTAACAGGGGATATTGAACGAATACAGACAAGGGCAGCACGAGTAGTCACAGGTTTCTATAATGTGAGGGAGAGTGCCACAGAAATACTAGAGGAATTGAATTGGGAGACACTTGAAGATAGACGTAAACTATCCCGAGAAAGTCTCTTAACGAAGTTTCAAGAACCGGTTTTAAATGATGACTCAAGGAATATTCTACAGTCCCCTGCGTATCAAACAATCCTGTTGGCAGAACATTCCGAACTGAGCATTATATCCGAGGCTGAAAATACCCATTCAATTGTAAATTACTTTATTTTCACACGACCGGTTCCGGACTGTTACAAGCCCATCCAGGGGTGTCGTAGCTGTGGTGTGGTCCCCGAGCGCCGCGTGTACAAGGAGCGGTGTGCTGCCTCACCGCTCCTGGTACACGCGGCGCTCGGGGACCACACCACAGCTACGACACCCCTGGATGGGCTTGTAACAGTCCGGAACCGGTCGTGTGAAAATAAAGTACACTACTGGCCATTAAAATTGCTACACCACGAAGATGACGTGCTACAGACGCGAAATTTAACCGACCGAAAGAAGATGCTGTGATATGCAAATGATTTGCTTTTCAGAGCATTCACACAAGGTTGGTGCCGGTGGCGACACATACTACGTGCTGACATGACGAATGTTTCCAACCGATTTCTCAGACACAAACAGCAGTTGACCGGCGTTGCCTGGTGAAACGTTGTTGTGATGCCTCGTGTAAGGAGGAGAAATGCGTACCATCACGTTTCCGACTTTGGTAAAGGTCGAATTGTAGCCTATGGCGATTGCGGTTTATCGTATCGCGACATTGCTGCTCGCGTTGGTCGAGATCCAATGACTGTTAGCAGAATATGGAATCGGTGGGTTCAGGAGGGTAATACGGAACGCCGTGCTGGATTCCAACGGCCTCGTATCAATATAGCAGTCGAGATGACAGGCATCTTATCCGCATGGCTGTAACGGATCGTCCAGCCACGTCTAGATCCCTGAGTCAACAGATGGGAACGTTTGCAAGACAACAACCATCTGCACGAACAGTTCGACTATGTCTGTAGCGGCATGGACTATCAGCTCGGAGACCATGGCTGCGGTTACCCTTGACGCTGCATCACAGACAGGAGCGCCTACGATGGTGTACTCAACGACGAACCTGGGTGCACGAATGGCAAAACGTCATTTTTTCGAATGAATCAAGGTTCTGTTTACAGCATCATGATGGTCGCATCCGTGTTTGGCGACATCGCGATGAACGCACATTGGAAGCGTGTATTCGTCATCGTCATACTGGCGTAACACCCGGCGTGGTGGTAAGGGTTGCCATTGGTTACACGTCTCGCTCACCTCTTGTTCGCATTGACGGCACTTTGAACAGTGGACGCTACACTTAAGATGTGTTACGACCCGTGGCTCTACCCTTCATTCGATCCCTTCGAAACCCTACATTTCAGCAGGATAATGCACGACCGCATGTTGCAGGTCCTGTACGGGCCTTTCTGGATAGAGGAAATGTTCGACTGCTGCCCTGGCTAGCACATTCTCCAGGTCTCTCACCGATTGAAAATGTCTGGTCAGTGGTGGCCGAGCAACTGGCTCGTCACAATATGCCAGTCCCTACTCTTGATGAACTGTGGTATCGAGTTGAAGCTGCATGGGCAGGTGTACCTGTACACGCCATCCAAGCTCTGTTTGACTCTATGCCCAGGCGTACCAAGGCCGTTATTACGGCCAGAGGTGGATTTTCTGAGTACTGATTTCTCAAGATCTATGCACCCAAATTGCGTGAAAATGTAATCACATGTCAGTGCTAGTATAATATATTTGTCCAATGAATACCCGTTTGTCATCTGCATTTCTTCTTGGTGTAGCATTTTAATGGCCAGTAGTGTAATTTACAACTGAAGCAGTATTTTCCCCTACGTATTGTTCAGATAGGGATCGTCAGGATAAGATTAGAATAATTGCTGCACGCACAGAGGCATTCTAACAATCATTCTTCCCTCCTCCGTACGTGAGTGAAACGGGAAGAAGGCCTAATAACTGGTACAATGGGACGTATCCTGTGATATGCACCTCACGGTGGTTTGCAGAGTGTAGATTTAAATGTAGATGTAGATATTAGCTCAGCCATTCGCAGCTGTTATATTTGCTAAAGTTTCTTTCGAAATAATTCTAGAAACTGACAACAGAAGGCAGCTCCTGTCAAGGGACGGATAGCTAGACGTCCGTACATTGTTCTTATACTAAATGCGTCCGTTTGTCGAGAGACAGGTGGCTCGCACGTCGAGGAAGTCGTGGCTCGAGCTACACTCGGGCGCGATCTTACGAACACAACGGTGTGCCCCGCTCACGCTTGGTTTCCACTGTGCTAGAAGTCTATACACAAGTCGTGCGATTCGCGTAAATAATGTTCCTGTGGTTTGGGAGCCTAGACTGTGATCGCAGAGTATAAGGCAACGATCGTGAATGTCCAACTATCGACTGCCATGGTTCAGCAACGTAAGTGGGTCTTTGCTTTGGTAGCTTTGAGTAAACATAGAAGCAATTCGTTTTCTGTACACAGTTTTATTTTATTGTTAATATATTGACAAGCAATAACATAGATCACTTCTCATGTTGAAAAGTGGCGAGGAGAGAGAAAGGAAATGAAAAGTTTCGGATAAATTACAACAGTTACGCACTTGTTTTGAGAATGACTGAGATAAAAATAAAACAAACTGCGTTATTTTTGATACTTAAAGAAAGGAATCGATTTTCAGTGGCATCCGAGGAACTACAGTTGTGAAATTCAGTTTCAAAATTATATCACGTGAAGACGGTTGTAAATAAGTGTCTGAAAATGGATATTCATTAGTTCTTTGAATGATTGATTTCAGAGCAAAATACAATAACTAATGTCTTAAATAATTAAGGAATATTTATTAGTACCAACCACTTGTGATTTTTAATCATAGTGATTTGCATTCTAGGGTCATTATTACTGTAAATTATATTTCATTTAGGCAGATCTGATTTTTTTCGCTTATATTCTTTTTATCCTATAAGCCTGTTTCAAAATGTAAACCTGTCCTATCAACATAGCACAAATGTTATTAATGAACAAGTTATTAGGTAATCACCTCCGCTATCGCTGTACCGACTAAGAGGGGAGTGTGCCTGTTTCAAAAAGCAGAAGGAAGTAAAGCGTATGTGACCCAGAAGAGACGTTTGTCTGGACATGTTCAGACTATGAACAAGAGGAACATCAAATAAAGTTGTAATTTCATTCTACTCACGACATATCTCAGATTCTTCAGTTAGGAAATGGCAGCACTAGGTGTACAACTTTCTTTTCGTTTGCACTATTCATGTTGTAGACAGCGTTTTGAAAACGGCTCTGTGGTTTTGTTTGCAGATATCAATTTCTGTAATCGACATCAATGACAATGGACCGGTGTTCGAAGACTTCGATACGGCTGTGTCCATCCCAGAACGCACCGATGACGGCACAGAAATCTTGCAGATCATCGCAACCGATGCTGACATCTCAGGTGAGTTTACTAGTCTAAATTGGGCTAAGACAGTTTTCAAGTGCAACTACAACGCCTGCGGAATGAAATATTAAGTGTCCTCGTTTAATATAACATTGTTTCGAGAGAAATGGACTGGCAGAGGTGACCACGAGCTCGGGCACAGTAGAAGGTGGGTGAGAACGGACGCAGCAAAAATGTGAGGGGAGATGTTAAATCACTTACTGTGTTGACACACTATTTGGAATTAATTAATTCTGAATTGGCCTGTGGAAGAGGTTTTAGATCGCTGGAATTTGTCAGACACGTGTCTGAGACATGACTGCATGTCAGCATAATACAAGTATTAAAATAACACTGTTACTCACTGCTCTATTAAGTTTTTATTGTGTCTCACTGTTTAGAGGCACAAAACGCGTGGGTGTTTTCAGCTCGTTACTAAATGCAAATAAGTAGGAGGCCGAGTTGATAGGAGTTGAAGGAGTCCAGGTTGCAATAATATGCAGCACGGCACACTGTTAGAGAGAAGGATTATTATTCAAGAAACACATAGTACAGTGAAAATTACTTATCTTCAGTAGTCTGTAGGACTGCAGCTATCGCTATAACTAACACTACATATTCTCAGGGACTAAGCCTGATGGGCCCTCCTCAGAGAACCAATGCAAACGGAACTGGCTGAGGGCCGACTATGAAAGTGCGTCTGCCTAGGTTGAAATCTGGCTAAGTGAACGAGGCACACTCCAGTTCCGTCGAGTTGCACAGCCCTCTAGAGAGCGCTGTGCTCAGCAGACGACGGGCTGCCAGCCTTGTGTTGGCGCGGCGTTGTAGCAGTATCTGTGGCAATGATACTACAGTTGTAACGGGTGTAATTTCGCTAACTTGTCGCTGGAACATATTCATTCCTTCTGTAATAATTAACAGGGATGGACTGCCGTGTGCTGTTCCGTTCCACTGCGCAAGCGGAGTCACTTGTTGAAAACGGAGGTCGTGACACGTTTATGAGACCCTGGCGTGTCGTTCGTTCTCTGACTGCAGTCCTGTACTTGCGTATTATGTAAATGTAACATACTACAGAAAATTTTTGTACCAACAAGCGCGTGGTTGTCAACAATGAACAAATGGCAAAAGTCTAGCTATTCTATGTGGATTTTTTTTCTGTAATAGAAGAAAGTAACAAACGGATTTTGACAACCTGAGAAATCATTTGTAGAGAAGATACGCAACAATAAATGTATCAGTTTTTAATATTGTCGCCGTACTCGGTTAACAGATAAACATGTACAAAAGGTTCTCTTTTTAAATTTTATTTATTGAAACTAGGTTGCCTACAATGTTTAGAATCTTAAATAAATAAAAGTTCAAAATGATATCCATAAGCTACACAAATGAGAAATACGTGGAACCTATTAAATTAACTTATTGCTCCCGGAACCTATTATCTGTTTATAATGGATCGTTTTAACCTCTTACAAAAAATTAACTGTCTGGCCCATCAGCGGCAGTGGCAGTGTGTCGATTTAAGTGTCAAAATTTCCTTGTGGATGGAAGGCGTGTAATACCGTTGATTTGAGAATGAAAACACGGTTCAAGTAGTATCCGTGCAATTGGCCTGTTCAACCATGGGCCATTTTCAAACACATATTTTAAGTGTGAAGCTTAAAATATGTGATTGAAAATGATCCATGGTTGAAATGGGCCAATTGCACGGATGATAAATAGATTACAGCCTACGTGGATCATGTTTTCAATCTCAAACCACGTTGAGGTTTTTGACCCCCACAAAAATAAAATTTTAAAAACACCGTTGATGTTCAATTTTCTCTTCAACCGAATCATAAAGTTGCGCTCTGCGGCGACCTTAGTCCTACACAACCAGATTAGGCTAGGAACAAAGACTGCAAACAATGAAGCACCCAAATACGGTACACAAGAAGGTCGTGCACCGGAATGCTACACTGCTGATGTCTTCCTGATACACAATTGTCAAATTGGAAAATACATTTAAGAATGATTGCTTACTAACAGAAACGGTCGTGTTTCACTGCGTTCCCTAAAGCCGTCGGCACACGGACCGTGCATCCGAACGTTGAGCGTTGAGCGTGCCGAGTTTCTGACGTCATAGCGTGGAACAGCACGTTCGGGAGTCTTTCGGAACGTGCAGAGCAGTATCTGGCATGTCAGATATTCTGAGCATACGTCTGAGTGTTGACCCATGAGATGGCACAATGCCACCTACGTCACACGCACGCCGTCTTCCTTCAGTACAGAGTTGTGAGGCGCCATATTGGCATTCATTTCAAGCCTATATGTATATGTGCCGTTTCTGATCGCCAGCAAATTGATAATCACTGGAAAACCAGTTGTTAACTGTGTGATTCGTTCCAATAAAATAATGAGAAACGTCATATTCGTGGCAAAAGAATTATTGTAACTTGCGTATTATGAGAGTAGGCTATTTGGAGGCAGGGACACACTGAAGATCCACCCAAAACGTATTGTTCTTGGTACAAGTTGTTATAATTAAATTTCAATTAGTAACATATTCACGATTAAGGTTTTCAGAGAGGGGTAACATATGATGTGTAGAAATAAGGGTTGTGTTGTTGGTGTAGAATAATGAGCAGCGTCACTGTCATGACTTGAGTAGGTAGTTGGGGTGGGGGTTCGCGTCTTGCCACATCCAAATTTTTTTTCCCCTAACATTCGCGTTTTTATTAGGTTCTGATACTGTATTATTAGTTTAATGTAAGTATACACTATAATATTTGATGTCATGTAAATGTAAGTTCACCTTTTTTTGAGGGGTGACTTTGTTCGAGTGGCTTAATCTACAGGACAGCTTGCGCTACTTGCATAAAGATATTTTGCTCCTTTTTCTTTCACGTTTCGTAGTTCACATGTTGCAAAGATTCTGCTACTGGGAAGGAACAGTGATCAAGTAAGACTGACCTTGAGGTTTTACTAAAATGTGGGAATGCTGAGATAATGTTTATCTTATGTGGAGAAGTATTCCAAATTTGTACCGCACGGTTTGTAATGGAACTTTTATAAACCTGTTTCCCTATTGATTTGACTTGGTACTTTGCTTTTCATGGACGATGGAGGAAATGTGCGTTTCAAAATAGCTAACGTGGGAATTTTACGCGAGCCCGTTGAGTAAACAGTGCGATATACGAACTAGAAACATCTCTCAACTGCCTCTGGAGTGCATCGCGATCGCGTATACCACGTTGGGGCCCACGTACCGTATGCACAAGTCGCATCGTTCCTGAGCGTTCAGCAGCACGTTGACCTCGGCACGCTCAACGTTAACGTTCGACAGCACGGTCCGTGTGCCGACGGCTTAAGGGTATACTGTTGCTGTTTAGTATTATTATTATTATTATTATGCGTTCGAAGAGACTAAACATCAAGGGTCGTCCGTCTCTTAGTCATCCCCCAGGAGGGAATCTGTGTACCACGTTTCCTTGCATCTGGAATGTATCCTAAGTGCAAGAGTGCGAACGCTTTCTAAATGTTTGTGTAGTGTGCCTCTGAGGCGGGCTGTGGGTACCACATCTGGTGGTATGAGGGAAACCGCCTAAAAATCACTTCCAGTCTCGTCGGTTCACTCACCAGCGCTAGTCGTCAGTCTGGGAGACGGATTCGACCCGGTTCAGGCTAGCTTCCCAGTTTCCGGAAGCAGCGTGTTGCCGCTCCTTTTTCCTTTTTTGTAGCGGAGGTAACATGACAGCTGTTGAAGTTCATTGTTGATTCTTTCACTCAGTTTTTTTTTTTTTTTACAGAGACCAACCAGCTCTCTGACCGAACACGCTGAGCTACCGTTCCGGCAACGCTCTCTGCTATCCGTGAGGTTTCGAAGGGTGTACATACTCGTACTAAACAGGTCTCTTTCGGCAGGTGGTAACGCCACGGGGAGCCAACAATATTTTAATTCATTTCTGGAAGGACCCTTATCCTGGAATCTCGAGGAACAGAATTGGAGCATTAGTCATACGTAGCATTTAGTCCGACGGGCTATTCGAAATACAGATGTAACCCGTACAATCAACATGTCAAGACCACCTATAATTTCACTTGCGAGTCCTCCTGCTTAGCTGAGTGCTGCAATGCAGCGGGTTGGATATTTTCTTCGGTCGTGGACTGGGAGTTGTGTTGCCCACGTCATCATCTCATCATCGCCGAAACGTCACATGATATAAGACTTGCAACCCGGCGGCCGAACTTCCCCGGATAGGGTCTCTCGGCCATCAATGCCACACGACCCTATTTTCATTTTATTTCACTGACGAACTTGTGAAGCTCAGCTTCGACAACAAAGCTCACGAATCTTTCTCACTGTCTAATGAAATGTAGGAAAATGAAGGCATTAAGAATTAAATAAATTAACTAAATCTCGTGCAGGTATGTAGAGTATTATGAAGATGTACTGACAACTCTGGTTAACACGACTACTGTATGACACTACGGCCTCTGCAGCTGAATAGTTGTGTTTGGTATTATGTGTGGACAATGTATGGGTTGTGTATTGCAAAGTATCATATACTAGCTACAGTAGTGCACAATTGTCGCTGTTGAATCACGAAGGACGTTTGACCTGAAATAGTAATAATGTACTGGCTTCAAAGGAAACTGATTCAACCCGTAAAACACCTCTACCCTGCTTTATAGGGACAGTTGTTAGATACAGGCACTATACAGAGAAAGTAACTCAGGGTCCAGTAATGAATGATAATGAGTGTATGGCTTTGGTGGCCGGGAGACCCCTCGCGGGGCGATTAGGCCGCCGCTCCACAAGTTCTTAACGCCACTACGTCGACTTGCGAGTAAATTAGGATGAAATGATGATGAAAGACACACAACATCCAGTCATCTCGAGGCAGAGAAAATCCTTGACCCCGCCGGGAATCGAACCCGGGACTCCGGGCTCGGGAACCGAGAACGCTCCCGCGAGACCACGAGCTGCTGACTTGGTTTATTTAGTGTATTCTTAATATATTGATGTATATCAGTGTACTATGACAGTATTCTAAGACATACTGCATAATAAATATTGTAGTTACAACTAAGATCATTCTGTTGCAACCATGTTACAGTTTCTTCTGAATAACAATGCACAAATTACCAGTATTTGTTGTGTACTGCCGGCCGGTGTGGCCGAGCGGTTCTAGGCGCTTCAGTCTGGAACCGCGCAACCGCTACGGTCGCAGGCTCGAATCCTGCCTCGGGCATGGATGTGTGTGATATCCTTAGGTTAGTTAGGTTTAAGTAGTTCTAAGTTCTAGGGGACTCATGAACTCCGATGTTAAGTCCCATAGTGCTCAGAGCCATTTGAACCATTTTTTGTGTACTGAGAGAATAATTCTAGAACATTATGTGTTATGGTCTTTAGTCCGAAGACTTGTTTGATGGAGCTCTCCAAGCTACTCTACCCTGTGCAAGCTTCTTCATCTCCGAGTGAACTACTGCAACCTACATCCTTTTGAATCTGCTTACTGTATCCATCTCTTGCTCTCCCTCTGCGATTTTTATTGTCCACACTTCCCTCCAACACTAAATTGGTGACCGAGCGAATTGGCGCAGTGGTTAGCACACTGGATTCGCATTCGCGAGAGCGACGGTTCAGACCCGAGACCGGCCATCCTGATTTGGGTTCTCTCTGATTTCCCTAAATCGCTTCACGCAAATGCCAGGATAGTTCTTTTGAAAGGAGACAACCAACTTCCTTCCCGGTGAGACTGATGACTTCGCTGTTTGGTCCCCTCCCCCAAATTAACAACTGACCAAATAAATTGGTGATCCCTTGATGTTTCGGAATGTGTGCTATCAACTGATTCCTTCCTGTGGTCGAGTTGTGCCACAAATTTCTTGTCTCCCCAATTCTGTTCAGTACCTGCTCATTACTCACGGGATCTACCTATCTAATCTTCAACGTTCTTCTGTAGCACCACATTTCTAAAGCTTTTATTCTCTTTTTATTTAAACTGTGTATCATCCAGTTTCACTTCCATTCCTGCTGCATTCCGTAAAAATACATTCAGGAAAGACTTTCTAACACTTAAATCTATATTCTACGTGAACAAATGTTTTTTCTTCACAAACGCTTTTCTTGCCATCGCCAGTCTACATTTTACATCCTCTCTACTTCGGGCATGGACAGATATTTTGCTGCCAAAATAGCAAAACTCATCTACTACTTTAAGTGCCTCGTTTCCTAACCTAATTCCTAAGCATCACTTGATGTAATTCGATAACATTTCAGTATCCTAGTTTTGCTTTCGTTGATGTTCATCTTATACCTCCTTTCAAGACACTCTCCACATTCCATTCAATTGCTCTTCGAACTCCTTTGCTGTCTTCGACGGAATTACAATGGCATCGGAAGACCTCAAAATTTTTGTTTCTTCTACCAGATGCCGCGCGGAGTGGTTCAAATGGCTCTAAGCACTATGGGACTCAACATCTGAGGTCATCAGTCCCCTAGACTTAGAACTACTTAATCCTAACTAATCTAAGGACATCACACACATCCATGCCCGAGGCAGGACTCGAACCTGCGACCGTAATAGCAGCGCGGTTCCGGACTGAAGCGCCTAGAACCGCTCGGCCACACGGCCGGCCCGCGCGGAGTGGCCGCGGGGCTAGAGGCGCCAAGTCACGGACTGCGGAGCTCCTCCAGCCGGAGGTTCGAGTCCTCCCTCGGGCATGGGTGTGTGTGTTGTTCTTAGCATAAGCTAGTTTAAGTAGTGTATAAGAGTTTAAGTAGTGTATAAGTCTATGGACCGATGACCTCAACAGTTTGGTCCCTTAGGAATTCATTTTTCTACCTGAACTTTAATTCCTACTCCAAATTTTTCTTTTTTTTCTTTCGCTGCTTGCTCCATGCACAGACTAAACAATATCGGGGATAGGCAGCAAACCTGTCACACTCCCTTCTCAGCCACTGCTTCCCTTTCGAGCCCATCGACTCTTCTAATTGCCGTCTGATTTTTGCAAATGGTCTTTCGCTCCCTGTATTTTACCGCTGCTACCTTCAGAATTGCAAAGAGAGTATTCCAGTCAACGTTGTCAGAAGTTTTCTCTATGTCTACAAGTGCTATAAACGTACACTGATCAGCCAGAACATTACGACCACTTACCTACTATCGATACACCCCCGTCCAGGCGACAGCAGTGTCACCCGGCAAGAATCGACTACTAGTCAGACACACACATACGGTACATGTAGTTATCAGTGAGAATGTTGTCCGAGAATGGAATGGGGAGGGCGCGCTAGCTATCTGAGTTTGACCGAGAGAAGATAGGGATGGTCGGAGGCTCGGCACGGGCATTTAGTAAACTACACGGGTAGTCGGGTGTTTGAGGAGAGCTGTGGCGATTGCCTCCCACATGTAGCTAAAACCAAGGTGAAACCACGTCCACACGTCTTGGGGTTTGGAGGTCACCCCTCATTACAGCGTTGGACGTCTTAGGTTGAGCAGATTGATAAAACAGGACAAGCGGCGAACTGTGGTGGAACTAATATCAGACTTTAATGTTGGGCAGAGTACAAGTGTGTCTGGACACACCGTGCACCAAACACTCCTAACGATGGGCTTCCGCAGCCGAAGACCCGTGCATGCGCCAATGTTAACACCACAACATCGGCAAATAGGGCTAAAATGGGCACATGACCATTGGCACTGGACGATGGCGCAGTGGTAGAGTATTGCATGGTCTGGTGAATCCCGACACTTTCTTCATCGTGCCAATGAGGGGGCACGAATCCGTCGTCTTCCAGGGAAACGGCTCCTTGACACCTGTACTGCGGGTCGAAGACAAGCTGGCGACGGCTCCATTAGGCTCTAGGGAACATTCACGTGGGTGTCGATGGGTCTACTGGAGCTCATGCGTGGCACCATGACGGCCAAGTATCGTACACTGGTTGTAGACCACGTACACGACCCCTTCCTGACAATCATGTTTTCCGACGGCAGAGGCGTATTTCAACAACATAATGCGCCATATAACAAGCCAGGAGTGTGATGGTGCACTTCTAGGAACTCAGTGGCATGTTCCAATTGATATGCCGGCACCTTATTTCGCCAGATCTGAACTCGATCGGACGTATCTGAGATGTCATTGAAAATGACGTCACAGCTCATTTCCCCCCCACCCACCCCCCGCCCCTCCTAGAAATTTGCTGAAATTAGGTGATCTGTGTGTGCAGATATGGTACCAGCTCCCTCCAGCGACCTTCTAGGGCCTCATCTGAATCGCCGCCCTCTTCCATTTCTATTACGCTGCCTTCACATTCGTCTGCCTCCGTATGCTCCATCCACCTCTCAGCTTTCCCTTCTTTGCTTAGGATTAGCTTTCCATCTGAGCTCTTGATATTCATACAGCTGCTTCTCCTTTCTCCAAAGGCCTATTTAATTTCCCTTTAGGCTGTGTCTATCTTTCCCCTAATGATATCTTTACGTTTGTCTTCTATCTAGTCCTACTTAGCCATTTCGAACTTCCTGTCAGTCTAATTTTTTTAGACGGTTGAATTCCCCTTCGCTTGCTTCATTTGCTGCATTTTTATATTTTCTCCTTTCTTCAATGAAATTCAGTATCTCCTGTGTCATCCAAGGATTTCTAACAGGCCTTATCTTTTTACATTTTTGATCCTCTTCTGTCTTCACCATTTCATCTCTCAAAGCTACCCATTCGTCATCTACTGTATTCCTATCCCCTGTGTTTGTCAATATTTATCTAATCCTCCCTCTGAAACTGTAACAACCTCTGGTTCTTTCAACTTATCCAGGTCCCATTTCAATTCCTACATTATTACAGTTTTGTGGTGTGCGTACTGTAAGACCTTCAGTACACACAGCATCAGATTATTTGACTTGTCGCTCTAACGAAGTAGGCGAGTGGCAGCAATACGTCTCATGATCTTATCGTGGCGTGTTTATCTTCTGCCGTTAGGTCAGACGATAGAAATGCCACTTGCACGCTTAGAGTAGCAGATTGACGGTGACCAACTTTAAACAGAACTTGATTAATTTTCACACACATTTATTAAAATAATAACAAGCATAAAAATTGCTTAACTTGGTTCTGGATGCTATTTACGATTGACAATCTGAAGTTCCTTTGGTATTGGTACGTTAATCTTATCCTCACATATATCTCTGATACTTGACAAAAGTGTCTATACATTTATCTTCGCTATGTACAGGAATATGGTAATCTTATTGGGCGCAGACTGAAACTTGACTGTAGACTGATACACAAAAATTTAGAACTCGTACAGACTGTTGCACACAAATGCAGACTGGTACAGACTGGTGCAGACAAATGTAGACTGACTAATCGGAGGTCTGTACACTCGTTATAATACTTCGTGCATTCATGTATCACTGCGCGAGTGTGATCCGCGAGGAGAAAAGATTCTACGTTAGCAGCAATCTCATTGGCTGTGTTACTATTAATACGCGGATCGGCGGAAGCAGAATTTGGTCCGACTCTATGGCAGCGCCGTCTCGTAGTGCGGAGACGGACGAGTGCTGCCCCTGCGCTGTTGTGCTTAGCGGGGCGCGCTCTAGTGGGAAAGTCGTGTACGCGGTGACTACGCGGAACTATATACGCAACAAGTTTCTTCAGTTTTACGCTGAAGTGTCAGAAGTCACGGGATATCTCCTAATATCGTGTCGGACATCCTTTTCCCTGGCGTAGTGGAGCAACTCGACTTGGCATGGACTCAACAAGTCGTTGGAAGTCCCATGCAGGAATACTGACCTATACTGCCTCCACAGCCATCCATAATTGCGAAAGTGTTGCCAGTGCAGGATTTTGTGCACGAACTGACCTCTCGACGATGAAGGAGGGAAGACTGAGTTTAATGTCCCGCCGACGTCGAGGTCATTAGAGACGCCCTCGATTATGTCCCATAAAGGTTCGATGAGATTCATGTCATCATTCGCTCGAAAAGTCCAGAATGTTCTTCAGACCAATCGCAAACAGTTGTGGCCCTATGACATGGCGCATTGTCTTGTCATCTGTAAAATTTTTTTGGGAATATGAAGTCCATGAATGGCCGATTGCACTCAAAGAAGCCGAACATAAAAATTTCCTGTCAACGATGGATTCAGTTGGACCAGAGGACCCAGTCCATTCCATGTACACTCAGCCCACAGTGTTGTGGAGCAACCACCAGCTTGCAAACGCAACCCTACCATCATCTAACTGAAATCGGGACTCATCTGGCCAGGCCACGGTTTTCCAGTCGCGCTGGGCCGCTAAGATCCTGAATAGTGTTGAATGTGGCCCTTCTGAAATATTCTATTTCATATTTGCATGATAATCCTGCTGTCCTGGCCAACTTGAGCTGCAGTACCGCAGGACTAGAAACTACAGTCGCAATATGCCACAAACCTGCCGCTGTCGAATCCCTACACGTGCTGGTACACATTTTTCCAACACGGCACGAGGCACAATACGCTGTCGTAAACAACCAACGTTCGAATGTGTTTTGTCAATGAAGAACCTACTGCATAATAATATCTTACGTGCAGCATGTAGAAGGCACTACTCTTACCTACTTTGTTCCGTTGCTTTCTTGCATGCCATCTTCACATGCTTCAATTTTAATGGCTACAAATGAATTATGAACCAAATCGTTATTTTCTTAAGTTCATTTAGGTGTCCCAGATGGATGTTAGGATCGTCTTTTTCCTAAATACAAGGCCAGTTTGTTTACAACGGTGCAACCTCGTTCAGTTCATTCCTCGTGCTCAATGCTATTTTTCTTATATGCTTCTGTGTCCGCTGCGTAGTATATGCAGTACTACTGATTCGAAGAGATGCTTATATAGGGAAGTCTGACAGAGAGCTTCTTTGGGTAGATTTCGTTCCGTTCATTGCCGTAAAAGCTCGCTCACAAAAATACGTCGGTCCCAGCATCGACATAATCATGGCTGCAAACTTATGAAGCTGTGAAAATTTATCTTGCAGACAATTTTTATACGAGTCCATAGGACTTATTTTTATTGCGAAACTTATCATTCAACTGCCTGCTAGAGTGTCTATAAGTTTTAATTGTACCTGGGGTTCCAGCACGGAGGTATCATAAACTGATACTAGTGTCAAGAAATAGATGAATTAAAGACATTAGCTGCCAGTGGACACTGATTTATATAAGTGGGGCAAGTTGAAAATTGGTGCTCGACACAGTGCTCACCACAACGATGCGAACTACCTTAGCACGCCTCCTGTCAGACTTAAACTCTCAAATGATACTGTACACTACTGGTGTAGTGCCCCTGCTCATTAGCCTCACTACTCCTGGCATTCCAGTGCGAGTTCGAGCTTGGTGTGAATCTGCACAGAAGGGATCATTGACCGTCATGGCCTTAATTATACAGGGTGGTCCATTGATCGCGACCGGGCCAAATATCTCACGAAATAAGCGTCAAACGAAAAAACTACAAAGTACGAAACTTGTCTAGCTTGAAGGGGGAAACCAGATGGCGCTATGGTTGGCCCGCTAGAGGGTGCCGTCGTAGGTCAAACGGATATCAACTGCGTTTTTTAAAATAGGAACCCCCATTTTTATTGCATATTCGTGTAGTACGTAAAGAAATGTGAATGTTTTAGTTGGACCACTTTTTTCGCTTTGTGATAGATGGTGCTGTAATAGTAACAAACATATGGCTCACAATTTTAGACGAACAGTTGGTAAAGGTAGGTTTTATAAATTAAAATACAGAACGTAGGTATTTTGTTAAACATTTTTGGAATACAGTGATCAATAAATTATTATATTTTAACTGAACTTCAGTCTTGATCACAACACTTATGTCTCAGTGACATAGATGAGCGGTTTCGGTTATATTTATATAAGCATCTTCAGACCTGTGAATTAATTTTAGAAAATACTAGAAACCAATCTTAAAATAAAATGAAAAGTGTCTAATGACGACAAAATTTTAACAAGATAAAATAAAACTTATTATACCCATGGCTTCCTTGGAGGATGGTAGGCGGAGCTCTCCTCAGCTGCTACGAAGTAAAATGATGGTTATGAGTGCTGAGCATGAGCTTAAATATGCAGAGACTCTGCCTACTTCCTCCCACACTGTTTCACAACTGGCAATCAGCGTTCATAATATGACGCTATCGTCTAAGTTTCCTCTCACACTACTTCACAACTGCCAATCAGCGTTCATAATATGACGCTATCGTCAAAGTATAAAAATACAAAATACACTAATAACATAAAATTGATTCATTTAAAATGTCTGATTAACAGAAAGTTAGTATGTGTAAAACTTATTTATATTTTAGATAAAAACGGTAAACTACGATGTGTAATAGCTGTGTCCTCTATGGGCAACCTTAATACAATTACATTGTCACTTAAATCAAAGATGTATAAGTCCTTGGAGTTGTGGTATATATGGTATATATCGATTACACCGAGTCGCCTACATCACAATTGCGTCTTTGATGGATGTTGCAGAATCGTCTTACTTTAACTGTAGTTTTCATAGTAACATTCTTTATAACAGTAAGGTAGGAGCCAAGAGTACGTTCCGCATTATGTATGTCTGAATAACTCATGAGACCGCTGATTAAATATTTAGAACTCATCGATCTAATAGTTTTTACAATAATCAATTTCAATTTAATAAAAATTTTATATGTTGTATAGCATATTTTTCATACATAGCTTTTGCCATGAGTATAACTAATCTTATATTTTAAAACAACAGAGTAGGTACATCTTCATTATAAAATTTCGTCAGAAAGGTCGTAAAAATATTTTTCGCGAAAATCTAATTGTTCATTGAGCAACATTGATGATTTGGTTTTCAAATGAGCATGTATCTCGATTTCTTCTAAGATGTTCATTAGTAAGCCTTTATTTGCATAATGAAGAACTTGTAGATTTTGCTCTACTGCCCCCTCAGCATGATTATTAAATGTTTTGTGATGGCCGAATACAGATTTTGTTCGTGAGGTACCCAACGTATGTTCTTTGTACCTTACTGCAACATTTCGATCTGTTTGGCCGATATATATTTTCTCACAGTCTCTACATTGGATCTTATACACTCCTGATCTGGTAAATTTTTCATTATCTTTACTTATGATATGTCTTAATTTTTGTTGTAAAGTATTGTGAGTTGTGAATGCTATTGTTATTCCAGGATTTTTGAATAAATTAGTATTCTATCTGATATGTTTCCCATATATGTCAACTTCATATATTTTGGATTACCTATTAAATATAACCGAAACCAGTCACCTATGTTATTGAGACATAAGTGTTGTGATCAAGACTGAACTTTAGTTAAAATATAAGAACGTAGATACGTTTGAACAGTTTATTTCGGTTGTTCCAATGTGATACATGTACCTTTGTGAACTTATCATTTCTGAGAATGCATGTTGTTACAGCGTGATTACCTGTAAATACCAGATTAATGCAATAAATGCTAAAAATGATGTGCGTCAACCTCAATGCATTTGGCAATACGTGTAACGACATTCCTCTCAACAGCGAGTAGTTCGCCTTCCGTAATGTTTGCACACGCACTGACAATGCGCTGACGCATGTTGTCAGGCGTTGTCGGAGGATCACGATAGAGCAAATACCCTTCAACTTTCCCCACAGAAAGAAATCCGGGGATGTAAGACCCGGTGAACGTGCGGGCCATGGTATGGTGCTTCGACGACTAATCCATCTGTCATGAAATATGCTATTCAATACCACTTCAACCCCACGCGAGTTATGTGCCGGACATCCATCATGTTGGAAGTACATCACCATTCAGTCATGCAGCGAAACATCTTGTAGTAACATCGGTAGAACATTACGTAGGAAATCAGCATACACTGCACCATTTATATTGCCATCGATAAAATGGGGGCCAATTATCCTTCCTTCCATAACGCCGCACCATACATTAACCCGCCAAGGTCGCTGATGTTCCACTTGTCGCAACCATTGTGGGTTTTCCGTTGCCCAATAGTGTATATTATGCCGGTTTACTTTACCGCTGGTGAGTGATGCTTAGCCGCTAAATAGAAATCGTCCCATAATTTCTCTTGTGGCCCGTGGCAGAACTGTACACGACGTTCAAAGTCGTCGCCATGCAATTCCTGGTGCATAGAAATATGGTACGGGTGCAATCGATGTTGATGTAGCATTCTCGACACCGACGTTTTTCAGATTCCCGATTCTCGCACAATTTGTCTGTTACTGATGTGCGGATTAGCCCCGACAGCGGCTAAAACACCTACTTGGGCATCATCATTTGTTGCAGGTCATGGTTGACGTTTCACATGTGGCTGAACACTTCCTGTTTCCTTAAATAACGTAACTATCCGGCGAACGGTCCTGACACTTGGATGATGTCGTCGAGTAATCCGAGCGGCATACATAGCACACGCCCGTTGGGCATTTTGATCACAATAGCCATACATCAACACGATATCGACCTTTTCCACAATTGGTAAACTGTCCATTTTAACACGGGTAATGTAACACGAAGCAAATACCGTCCGCACTGGCGGAATGTTACGTGATACCTCGTACTTATACGTTTGTGACTATTACAGCGCCATCTATCACAAAGCCAAAAAAGTGGTCCAACTAAAATATCCATATTTCCGTACGTACTACACGAATATGTAATAAAAAACGTGGGTTCCTATTTTTAAAAAAACGCAGTTGATATCCGTTTGACCTATGGCAGCGCCATCTAGCGGGCCAACCATAGCGCTTTCTGATTTCCCCCTTCAAGCTGGACGAGTTTCGTTGTTTGTAGTGTTTTCGTTTGATGCTTATTTCGTGAGATATTTGGCCCGGTCAATTGTCAATGGACCACCCGGTATATGTTGAACTTGCGGCCACTATAAATCAAGACACAAAGAAACGAAAGACATTGGCTATCAATGGGCACTGATTTATATCAATGGGACAAGGTGAAAATTTATGCCAGACCGAGATTCGACCCAGATCTCCTGCTTGCTGGCAAATGCATTGACAACTACGCCACGAGACGCAGTGGTCTCCACAATGACGTGGACTGCCTTAGCACTCCTCCTGCCAAACCCAACTTCTCAACGTGTACTATACACACCCCCGCCCATTAGGCTCGTCACTCGCGGCATCTCGCCAATGCCCGTAAGAGTTCGAGTTTGGTGTGCATCTGCACTGAAGGGGTCGTTGGCCACCATCGCCTAATTGTGTATCTGGTGCCACAGTATCTGCAGGATCAAAATGGTGGCTGTTCTTTCAGACATGTTCGGAAGAACAAACACCACTGATATGATACTGATATGTCTGGCCTTCGCAATGAAGTTCCTAACCCGGCCATAATGCTGCTTTTCCTCAATTTTAAAAGAGCTACTCTCCAGTTTCAGCACTGAACCATTAAGTACACTGATCAGCCCAAAAATTATGACCAGTGCCCAACTCGAAGATGGATGCCACCTGGTGGCATTGTTGACACGTGGTGCGGTAACAAATGTATGTAAGCAGAGCAGACACAGTGGAGGCATCACCCTGTCGAAGATATGGGCTGCAAATGTGGAAATCCGTTGATATAAGCGACTTTAACAAAGGCCAGATTATTATTATGCAGAGCCTGTGAACGAATATCTCGAAAACGATGAGGCTGTTACAGCGTTTACGTGCTACTGTCGCCAGCCGGAGTGGCCGTGCGGTTCTAGGTGCTACAGTCTGGCCGAGCGACCGCTACGGTCGCAGGTTCGAATCCTGCCTCGGGCATGGAAGTGTGTGATGTCCTTAGGTTAGTTAGGTTTAATTAGTTCTAAGTTCTAGGTGACTGATGACCTGAGAAGTTAAGTCGCATAGTGCTCGAAGTCGCATAGTGCTCAGAGGCATTTTTTGCTACTGTCGTGAGGATGTACGGAAAGAGGTGGAAGAACAGTGAAACTACCACTAAGCGCTAAATAGTTGGAAGTCCACAACTCTTCACAGAGCGTGGGGGTCGGAGGTTTGTCTTCTTTGTAAAGTAGGATAGATGATCTGTAGCTTCTCTGTCAAAAGAGCACAATGCTGGTGCACGCACGAAATTTTCTGTTGTGTACATAGTTCCGCGTAGTCAGGTCAGCGTGTGCACAACTTTCCCAATAGAGCGTGCCCCGCTAAGCACAAATGCGCAGGCGCAGCGCTTGTCCATCTCCGCACTACGAGATGGCGCTGTCTTAGAGACAGCCGATCCGTGTATTAATATGTAACGCAGCCAATGAGATTGCTGCTAACGTAGGACCTTTTCTCCTCGCGGATCACACTCGCGCAGTGATATTATAACGAGTGTACAGACCTCCGATTAGTCAGTCTGCATTAGCCTGCATTAGTCTGAATTAGTCTGCATTTGTCTGTACCAGTCTATATTCAAGTTTCAGTCTGCACCTAATACGATTATCATATTCCTGTACATAGCCATGAAGATAAATGAACAGACACTTTGTCAATCATCAGAGATATGTGAGAATAAGATTAACGCACCAATACCAAAGGAACTTCAGATTGTCAATTGTAAACAGCATCCAGAATCAAGTTAAGTAATTTCTATGCTTTTTATTATTTTAATAAATGTGTGTGAAAATTAATCAAGTTCTGTTTAAAGTTGGTCACCGTCAATCTGCTCTTCTAAGCGTGCAAGTGGCATTTCTATCGTCTGACCTAACGGCAGAAGATAAACACGCCACGATAAGACCACGAGACATATTGCTGACACTCGCTTACGTCGTTAGAGCGACAAGCCAAATAATCTGATGGTGTGTGTACCGAAGGTCTTACAGTACGCACACCACAGTTTCGGAGCACACCGTTCATCATACATTGTTGAACATGGAGCTCCGCAGCATACTGTTCCCACGTACTCACATGTTGACCTAACGACATCGGCACTTATGATTGCAGTGGGCACAGGACCATCGGAATTAGAGCGTCGATCAAAGTAAATGTGTCGGAACTTCGGTTGAATCACATTTTTGCTACACTAGGTCGATGGTCGTCTCCACAAACGCCGTCATCGAGGTGAACAGCGGCCCGACTCTTCAGAGTGCCACGGATGCAGGCTGGTGAGAGCAATATTATGCTATGGGAGGCATTCTCCTGCGCTTGCATGAAACACGCTGACAGCTGCGAACCACCTGCATCTCTGCATGCTTGATGTCTTCCCCGACGTCGATGTCATCTTTCAGCAGTATAATTGTCCGTGTCTCGGAGCCAGAATCGTGCTACAGTGGTTTGAGAGCATTGTGGTGAACTCACGTTAATGGCGACCAAATTCGCTTAATGTAAATCTTATGGATCTCATGTAGGCCGCTATCGGGAGCCATCACCGCATATGCAAATCAGCGGCCCGTTATTTATTCTCATTACATGACCTAACATCTAATGCCACATACCTCCACAAGCCTACCAACAAACTGTCGGATCCTTGATACGGACAATCAAAAATGGTTCAAATGGCTCTGAGCACTATGGGACTCAACTGCTGTGGTCATAAGTCCCCTAGAACTTAGAACTACTTAAACCTAACTAACCTAAGGACAGCACACAACACCCAGCCATCACGAGGCAGAGAAAATCCCTGACCCCGCCGGGAATCGAACCCGGGAACCCGGGCGATACGGACAATCAGTGACCTGTTTCATCCCAAAGGTGGACAAACAAGCTGTCACGCGGAGTGGCCGAGCGGTTTAGGGCACCATGTCAGGGATTGCCCGGCCCCTCCAGGTGGAGGTTCGAGTCCTCCCTCGGGCACTGGTGTGGGTGTTGTTCGTAGCGTAAGTTAGTTTAAGTAGTGTGTAAGTCTAGAGACGATGACCTCAGCAGTTTGGCACCTTAGGAATTCAAACACATTTGAACATATGAACAAACAAGCTGTTAAGCAGGTGGTCATAATGTTTTGGCTCGTCACCGTATATACGGTTACATTTAAAACTACAGCGAATTTAAGATATTTTAATTCCGCTGATAGTAGGCCACAGTTTGCAGTTCCTCTGCAATACATATATGACCTGTGACAGCCACATTTTACCACGAGCGCTCATTACCCAAGGGGCGAGCGAGTGTGAACGCTTGTACCGCCTCTTGAACAGGCTTGATCTATAGCACCGCAGCTCATACACTTCGATTCTCTTCTTTCCTCTGTTCCCACTGTCCATGACCTACTTCCATACAATGCAGTGCTGTGCTCCAAACATACATTCTCAGAAATTTCTGCCTCAAATAAACCTGAGTAAAAACAAACATACAGATGAGTGTTGCGAAAAAGCAAAACCTGTCAATCATATTCCATTGAGGCTCGGGCACCGAGCGTAGAAATTCAGGATTACCTATTCCGTTAGTCTGCTCGCTCCTCGAATCTACATCTCTTTGTGGAGGAGACTGCTAGTGATTTTCCTGTCTGTTCACAGAGAAATTCAACACGATCAGGTACCAAATGCAGAACACCGACGACAACCAGCTCTATTTTGCGGTGGACAGCGTGACTGGCGTCCTGAGTGTGAGGCTAGCCGAGGGAAAGGTGCTCCGTCGAGAAGACAAAGAGACCTTCACCATCGACATCGTGGCGCGGGACAACTACATCGACGGAGTGCCTGGTGATGGTGAGTCATTGGCGTCCCTGCCCATCAGCCACCACATTGGCCTACCAATACTGTGCCGACTTTCTGGGGTCTCATCCAGCCCTATTTCGCCAGGTTCTAGTTTCGTACTGTTCTGTTCTATTCTATCGCTTGCGCCTTGTCCCGCGCTAGAGCAGGATGCCCTTCCTGCCGCCACCCCGTACCCCCCAGGATGGAAATGATGTACCCCAATTGTCTGTGTCCAGTGGAATCCATGAAATAGAGTGAATGTGTTCAGATGTCTGCGAGCTGTGTAACTGAGGCGGAACGTGGGGACCATCCCGGTATTCACCTAGCGGGATGTGGAAAACCGCCGAAAAACCACATCCAGGCTGGCCGGCACACCAGCTCTCGTCGGCAATCGGCCGGTCGGATTCGATCCGGGGCCGACGCGCCTACCCCAGTCCAGGAAGCAGCGCTTTAGCGCTCTCGGCTACCCTGGCGGTTCAGGTTCTAGTTTCGTACTGTCACCACCTTGAAATGTTTCACAGTAAGTTCTGGCGTTCGCACGAAATTTCTTGCAGGTTACGCATTGATAGTTTCAGGAGTTGCGACGCAGTCGCAGCAAAATATCCGCAGTGACCCAGGAAAGGTATTTTTACGAGGAGCGTTCAGTAAGTAATGCAACACCTTTTTTTACTGAGTGCGGGTTGGTTTTATTCACGATTTCAGGACACCACGTTATTCCCCATACTTTTGGCTACAGAGCCCTATATTTCAATATGATCTCCGTTCAATGCGTCGGCCATACGCCACCTTTCTAGGCGACCGTGTATGCCCACATGCACCACTCTACCGATCGATGTCGAAGCCAACGTCGTGCCACATCTATAACCCCCCCCCCTCATCCATGTACTGCATCCCGCGGGGTGTATCCTTCATTGCGCCAAACAGATGGAAGTTGGAAGGTGCGAGATCCGGGCTGTAGGGTGGATGAGGAAGAACAATCCAATGCAGTTTTGTGAGCTCCTCTTGGGTGCGCAGACTTCTGTGACGTCTTGCTCTGTCCAGTTGAGCAGCGAGATGTTTGACTGTGATCAGCCGATCACCACGGATGACAGTGTGCGTTCATTCCAACATTGCAAGAGTCACAGTTGTACGCGGCCAGCCGGAATGCGGGAGATCGGGCAGGTTTGCGCGAACGTGTGGCGAAGATGAGAGACCCCTCGCCTAAACGACTCACCGTGCTGTTGTTCATTCTGCAAGCACCTGTGAATATGTACGATACTCTGGTTTCCCACCAAACCAATTCAATGACAGCTCTCTGCTTGAAATGCACCTCCGTTGCATACGCCACTTGGAAGTCAACGTATAGCGCCGACACCTTTCGGAACTTTATGAAACTATGGGAGCAGAAGCGGGAATATTTCATTATGTCCCAGAAAAAAATTCCGCATTTTTTCAACGGAAAGTGGCACAGAAAAAGAAAGAGGTTGCAATACTTATTGAACGCTCATCGCATATTTAAACCAGTTGCGTACCTCAATACTTTACATTATGTAATTAATTTCGGTCTGTTATGACTGTCATCAGACCTACAAAACAATAAGACAGATGTAGGGGGTGCTGTACAAACTGTATCGCACTTATAAAGTAAGGCAAACAGAAATCAATTTAAGAGTAAATTACACATCCAAATTGAGAACTTGTTTTCCTGTTGCTTGTTAATTGGAAGCTGTGTGTGTGTGTGTGTGTGTGTGTGTGTGTGTGTGTGTGTGTGTGACGAAACTTCTCCCCAGCTGTGTAAAGCAAGTACTTTTGAGTTATGATTACACTGTCACCCATGTGTTCTGCTACTTTTGATCACGTATATAACTGTGTAAAATATTTCCGACCTGTGTGGTACCAATTAATCTAAACTACACCCGATTATCTGTAATATTGAATATGAAGAGCCGGCCTCTGTGGCCGAGCCGTTCTAGGCGCTTCAGTCCGGAACCGCGCTGCTGCTACGGTCGCAGGTTCGAATCCTGCCTCGGGCCTGGATGTGTGTGATGTCCTTAGGTAAGTTAGATTTAAGTAGTTCTAAGTCTAGGGGACTGATGACCTCAGCTGTTAAGTTCCATAGTGCTTAGAGCCATTTGAACCATTTGAATATCAAGAATAATTACCAGTAATACTCAGAAAATCTTCCTCATCAAACAATCACACACGAAGGCTAACTGTTGCTTACTAAAAATGTGCCCTGTTAGAGAAAAGCATCTACTGAATTTACAAGTATGTTTTGAAAACGATAACAGTTCCTAATTTCATCTCAGAAAGTTCGTTTAGGTCCTAGAATTATATTATTTTGTGCAACGCATAACTCTGCTCTGTCCGTATGATGCATGAATATGAAGTGCCGAACTGCATGTTCCCGAGATACACTATTGGCCATTAAAATTGCTACACCACGAAGATGACGCGCTACAGAAGCGAAAGTTAACCGACAAGGAGAAGATGCTGTGATGTGCAAATGATTAGCTTCTCAGAGCATTCACACAAGGTTGGCGCCGGTGACGACACCTGCAACGTGCTGACATGACGAAAGTTTCCAACCTATTTCTCATCCCCAAATAGCAGTTGACCGGCGTTTCCTGGTGAAACGTTGTTGTGATGCCTCGTGTAAGGAGGAGAAATGCGTACCATCACGTTTCCGACTTTGATAAAGGTCGGATTGTAGCCTATCGCGATTGCGGTTTATCGTATCGCTACATTGCTGCTCGCGTTGGTCGAGATCCAATGACTGTTAGCAGAATGTGGAACCGGTGGGTTCAGGAGGGTAATACGGAACGCCGTGTTGGATCCCAACGCCTCGTATCACTAGCAGTTGAGATGACAGGCATCTTATCCGCATGGCTGTAACGGATCGTGCAGCCACGTCTAGATCCCTGAGTCAACAGATGCGGACGTTTGCAAGACAACAACAATCTGCACGAACAGTTCGACGACGTTTGGAGCAGCATGGACTATCAGCTCGGAGACCATGGCTGCGGTTACCCTTGACGCTGTATCACAGACAGGAGCGCCTGCGGTGGTGTACTCAACGACCAACCTGGGTGCACGAATGGCAAAACGTCATTTTTCAGATGAATCCAAGTTCTGTTTACAGCATCATGATGGTCGCATCCGTGTTTGGCAACATCGCGGTGGACGCACATTGGAAGCGTGTATTCGTCATCGCCATACTGGCGTATCACCCAGTGTGATGGTATGAGGTGTCATTGGTTACACGTCTCGGTCACCTCTTGTTGGCATTGACGGCACTTTGAACAGTGTACGTTACACTTCAGATATGCTACGACCCGTAGCTCTACCCTTAATTCGATCCCTGCTAAACCCTACATTTCAGCAGGATAATGCATGAACCATGGACATTGCCGTTGGTGGGGAGGCTTGCGTGCCTCAGCGATACAGATCGCCGTACCGTAGGTGCAACCACAACGGAGGGGTATCTGTTGAGAGGCCAGACAAACGTGTGGTTCCTGAAGAGGGGCAGCAGCCTTTTCAGTAGTTGCAAGAGCAACAGTCTGGATGATTGACTGATCTGGCCTTGTAACAATAACCAAAACGGCCTTGCTGTGTTGGTACTGCGAACGGCTGAAAGCAAGGGGAAACTACAGCCGTAATTTTTCCCGAGGGCATGCAGCTTTACTGTATGATTAAATGATGATGGCGTCCTCTTGGGTAAAATATTCTGGAGGTAAAATAGTCCCCCATTCGGATCTCTGGGCGGGAACTACTCAAGAGGATGTCGTTATCAGGAGAAAGAAAACTGGCGTTCTACGGATCGGAGCGGGGAATGTCAGATCCCTTAATCGGGCAGGTAGGTTAGAAAATTTAAAATGGGAAATGGAGAGGTTAATGTTAGATATAGTGGGAATTAGTGAAGTTCGGTGGCAGGAGGAACAAGACTTCTGATCAGGTGACTACAGGGTTATAAACAACAAATCAAATAGGGGTAATGTAGGAGTAGGTTTAATAATGAATAGGAAAATAGGAATGCGGGTAAGCTACTACAAACAGCATAGTGAACGCATTATTGTGGCCAAGATAGATACGAAGCCCACACCTACTACAGTAGTACAAGTTTATATGCCAACTAGCTCTGCAGATGACGAAGAAATTGATGAAATGTATGATGAAATAAAAGAAATTATTCAGATAGTGAAGGGAGACGAAAATTTATTAGTCATGGGTGACTGGAATTCGAGTGTAGGAAAAGGGAGAGAAGGAAACGTAGTAGGTGAATATGGATTGGGGCTAAGAAATGAAAGAGGAAGCCGCCTGGTAGAATTTTGCACAGAGCACAACATAATCATAGCTAACACTTGGTTTAAGAATCATGAAAGAATGTTGTATACATGGAAGAACCCTGGAGATACTAAAAGGTATCAGATAGATTATATAATGGTAAGACAGAGATTTATGAACCAGATTTTAAATTGTAAGACGTTTCCGGGGGCAGATGTGGACTCTGACCACAATCTATTGGATATGACCTGTAGATTAAAACTGAAGAAACTGCAAAAAGGTGGGAATTCAAGGAGATGGGACCTGGATAAACTGAAAGATCCAGAGGTTGTACAGAGTTTCAGGGAGAGCATAAGGGAACAGTTGACAGGAATGGGGGAAAGAAATACAGTAGAAGAAGAATGGGTAGCTTTGAGGGATGAAGTAGTGAAGGCAGCAGAGGATCAAGTAGGTAAAAAGACGACGGCTAGTAGAAATCCTTGGGTAACAGAAGAAATATTGAATTTAATTGATGAAAGGAGAAAATATAAAAATGCAGTAAATGAAGCAGACAAAAAGGAATACAAACGTCTCAAAAATGAGATCGACAGGAAGTGCAAAATGGCTAAGCAGGAATGGCTAGAGGACAAATGTAAGGATGTAGAGGCTTATCTCACTAGGGGTAAGATAGATACTGCCTACAGGAAAATTAAAGAGTCCTTTGGAGATAAGAGAACCACTTGTATGAATATCAAGAGCTCAGATAGAAACCCAGTTCTAAGCAAAGAAGGGAAGGCAGAAAGGTGGAAGGAATATATAGAGGGTCTATACAAGGGCGATGTACTTGAGGACAATATTATGGAAATGGAAGAGGATGTAGATGAAGATGAAATGGGAGATACGATACTGCGTGAAGAGTTTGACAGAGCACTAAAAGACCTGAGTCGAAACAAGGCCCCGGGAGTAGACAACATTCCATTGGAACTACTGACAGCCCTGGGAGAGACAGTCCTGACAAAACTCTACCATCTGGTGAGCAGGATGTATGAAACAGACGAAATACCCTCAGACTTCAAGAAGAATATAATAATTCCAATCCCAAAGAAAGCAGGTGTTGACAGATGTCAAAATTACCGAACGATCAGTTTAATAAGCCACAGCTGCAAAATACTAACACGAATTCTTTACAGACGAATGGAAAAACTAGTAGAAACTGACCTCGGGGAAGATCAGTTTGGATTCCGTAGAAACACTGGAACACGTGAGGCAATACTGACCTTACGACTTATCTTAGAACAAAGATTAAGGAAAGGCAAACCTACGTTTCTAGCATTTGTAGACTTAAAGAAAGCTTTTGACAATGTTGACTGGAATACTCTCTTTCAAATTCTAAAGGTGGCAGGGATAAAATACAGGGAGCGAAAGGCTATTTACAATTTGTACAGAAACCAGATGGCAGTTATAAGGGTCGAGGGACATGAAAGGGAAGCAGTGGTTGGGAAGGGTGTGAGACAGGGTTGTAGCCTCTCTCCGACGTTATTCAGTGTGCATATTGAGCAAGCAGTAAAGGAAACAAAAGAAAAATTCGGAGTAGGTATTAAAATCCATGGAGAAGAAATAAAAACTTTGAGGTTCGCCGATGACATTGTAATTCTGTCAGAGACAGCAAAGGACTTGGAAGAGCAGTTGAATGGAATGGACAGTGTCTTGAAAGGAGGATATAAGATGAACATCAACAAAAGCACAACGAGGATAATGGAATGTAGTCGAATTAAGTTGGGTGATGCTGAGGGAATTAGATTAGGAAATGAGACACTTAAAGTAGTAAAGGAGTTTTACTATTTGGGGAGCAAAATAACTGATGATGGTCGAAGTAGAGAAGATATAAAATGTAGACTGGCAATGGCAAGGAAAGCGTTTCTGAAGAAGAGAAATTTGTTAACAACGGATATAGATTTAAGTGTCAGGAAGTCATTTCTGAAAGTATTTGTATTGAGTGTAGCCATGTGTGGAAGTGAAACATGGATGGTAAATAGTTTGGACAAGAAGAGAATAGAAACTTTCGAAATGTGGTGCTACAGAAGAATGCTAAAGATTAGATTGGTAGATCACATAACTAATGAGGAAGTATTGAATAGAATTAAGGAGAAGAGAAGTTTGTGGCACAACTTGACCAGAAGAAGGGATCGGTTGGTAGGACATGTTCTGAGGCATCAAGGGATCACCAATTTAGTATTGGAGGGCAGCGTGGAGGGTAAAAATCGTAGAGGGAGACCAAGAGATGAATACACTAAGCAGATTCAGAAGGATGTAGGTTGCAGTAGGTACTGGGAGATGAAGAGGCTTGCACAGGATAGAGTAGCATGGAGAGCTGCATCAAACCAGTCTCAGGACTGAAGACCACAACAACAACAACAACAACAACAACAACAATGCAGACCGCATGTTGCAGGTCCTGTACGGGCCTTTCTGGATACAGAGAATGTTTGACTGCTGCCCTGTCCAGCACATTCTCCAAATCTCTCACCAACTGAAAACGTCTGGTCAATGATGGCTGAGCAACTGGCTCATCACAATACGCCAGTCACTACTCGTGATGAACTGTGGTATCGTGTTGAAGCTGCATGGGCAGCTGTACCTGTACACGCCATCCAAGCTCTGTTTCACTCTATGCCCAGGCGTACCATAGCCGTTATTACGGCCAGAGGTGGTTGTTCTGGGTACTGATTGCTCATGATCTATGCACCCAAATTGCGTGAAAATGTAATCACATGTCAGTTCTAGTATAATATATTTGGTCAATGAATACCCGTTTATCGTCTGCATTTCTTCTTGGTGTAGCAGTTTTAATGGCCAGTAGTGTAAATCACAGCGCGGCGAAATTAGTTTACTTTAAGCTGCTTTCGTAGATTAAACTTTTGTTTTTATGTGAATAGAGTGAAGTGGCGAGTAAAAAGTTGTACCAAGGGCGAAAATCGAACCCAGGTCTCGTACTTACTAGGCAGGCGAGTTGACCACTAAGCCACCTTGAGACAGCAGTTCACACACCCGCACATATTACCGTGGCACACCTGCTTCGTCGGTCCAAGTTCTCACTGCGCACAAACACGCGTGTGAGTGGGAATTTATAGCAGATTGGGGCGGCAGTGAGAATTTGGATCGAGCAGGGAGGCGTGCCAGGGTAATGTGCTCCTGCCTAACAAGTAGGAGACCTGAGTTCGATTCCTGGCCTTGGTACAAATTTTCACTCTATATACATAAAATCGTATCTGTATGAGAAAAGTAAAGTTTCTGAAACTGTGTCATTTCGTTTGTATAAGTAATCTGCACCTGAGCTTCAGGCTGGATCCCCACTTACATTTGATGCTGAGGTGCTATTCCAGAATATGGGGAGCCTTGACAATTCTGTTCGCGTGTAAGGGCGAATTGAAAGTAGACTGTGACGGCAGAATATGGATCTAGGAAGGAGGCGAGTCAGGCTAATCCGCACCTGCTTAGCTAAAAAGACATCCGGGTTCGATTCCCGGCCTTGGTACAAAATTTCACCCGCCACTTCACTCTGTATACATAAAATCATACCTGTGTGATACCAGCAAAGTCTCTGAAACTGTGTCATTACATTTGTTAAACTTTTGTTATCATTTTAAAAATGCAACTCACTGACCACGCTACAGCGCAAGGCGCGACAGTGCTAATTTAACCAGATTTACTTTTCATTTAACAGTGAGGATTAGCTTCAGTGAAATATTTGTAAATGAATATAAGGGTATTTTGAAATTAGATTAAATCATTTTAATAACACGCAAGTGACTAGTACTAGCGTAAACCACAACTTCTTCTCAGCAAAGTCGTACACTGTAAAAATTACTTTTACGCGCAATATTTAAATTACGTTAAGTTTATTCTTTGGTTTCCTAACAAAGTAGTCATAAGTAACAGTGGAGGGAGGAAGCTAATTAGAATATTCCAAAGATGACTGGTAATTCATATTGGACACCAACACGTTAAACACAATGAAATCTTTATCTTACAGTAACTACCCGGTTAGCGCCAGCAGCAAATGACATTTAATACAAATTGTCTTCTTGCAGGTGAGCCTTCTTTCTATAAATCCCTCTTAAAATCATCCTTTATCCTCAAACCTCAATTACACATCAGACACCATCTCAGATGAAATTCATTCTCTGAGCGCCACGTCTTCCATCCAAGCGCCTCTGTGACGACTCAACACGACGACTCTCTCTCTCTCCCTCCCTCCCTCTCTTTCTTTCTCTCTCTCTCTCTCCCACAATCTATCTACCTACCTCTGCATCTGCAGCTAACTCATTCGCACACCTGAGCTCTACTCGATAATACAATATTTGGTAGCCAAAGAGTACGTATTCAGACACGCAAAGATGCTCACAGCGGCAAACTTAATATTTCTCATGATATATACACCTTTCAACGTAGTGAGTACAAATAAGTTTTCAGTGACATCTAGGCAACGTACGTAAGTGTGCTACAGTCAAAGTACGAGTGTAAGCCAAACAAGATTCGTTATTTTACGTTTGTTTATAAGCACCATAAAGATCATTCAAACAGACAAGTTAACTCTTCGTAACTTCTCAGCACACTGAGGCGCTACGCCAACTGACGACATATGTGGAATAAACAAATGCACATACCCAGTCGATAAGAGTCAATATAACTTTTTACAAATGCGCTTACGAGAACGCTAGTACGTTATAATATACAGTTATGCAGAGGGAGAACGTTCTCCGTCCAGTATAGAGTGCTGCTTTCTGTCAGTCCAAATTCATCAGAAAATCGCATATCCGTGAAGATACAGTGTTCGAGCAAAAGTTTCCGGACACCCATTAATGGACATTAATAATGGGTGAGTCCAACCATCGCCCTTAACGACTGCTTGAACTCTGCTGGGGGAACTTTCAGTGAGGTGTCTATATGTATGTGGAGCAACGGCAGCACATCGTTCCTCAAGGTCCACCTGCTTAGCTTGGTGGTAACGTGCTTGCCTCCCGTGCAAGTTGGCCCGGGTTCGATTTCCGGTCCGGTTGGAGATTTTCTTCGCTCGTGGACTGGCTGTTGTGTTGTCCTCATCACCGGCACGCATGTCGCCCAATGTGGCGTCGACTGCAATAAGACTTGCACTCGGCCGCCGAACTTCCCCGAATGGGGCCTCCCGGCCAACAATGCCATACGCTCATTTCCATTTTTTCCTCTTAAAGAGCCGAAACTAGATAACGTAGTGATGTTGAACGCTGTGGTCTGTTTCGAGCAAAGACGACGTCCTGACTTATACCAAAGGTGCTCCATCGGGTTAAGTTCGCGATTCTGGACCGGCCAGTCCTTTCCAGGAATGTTATTGTCCTCAAACCTTTGTTGGTTTGGGCATTGTCATGCTGATACGAAGAACCATCGTCTCTGAACTGTTCTTCTGTTGCACTCAATACACAATGCTGTAATATGTGCTCATAGCATTTCGCATTTAACGTTTCCTTAAGCGCAATAAGGGGACCACACAATACCCCCATACCGTAACACTATCTCCTGTGCATGTCACTACTGGCACTACACATGGTGGCATGTACTGTTCTTCAGACATTCTCCAAACCCAGACTTCCATCGGACTGCAGTAGCGTACAGCGTGATTCATCACTCCAAATCCCTCGTTTCCAGTTGTCCCCAATCGTCTCGTAGGATTGTTTACAGAAATATGTGGCTTATGAAGCTGCTCGACCGTTTGTACCCCTTATTCCTAACTCGCTCCGCACATTCATTGTGCCAGCCGGATTTCAGATAGCACTCCTGATCTCACGAGTGCTTCCGTCCGTCGGTTTAATTCGATTTTTTAGAAGCACCCTCCGCATTCTTCGAAGACCTTTGTTCGTCTGTACGTGATGTCTGACTGGTCTTGGTTTAGCTTTTGTAACTCCTTCGCGTTTCCACTTCATAATTACATTATCAACATACGACTTTAACAGCTTTAGAAGGATTGAAACGCCCGTGACGAATTTGTTACTCAGGTGACATCCAATGTTTCGACCCCGTCCGAAGTTACTGAGCTCACCTGACCGACATACACTATGTGATCAAAAGTATCCGCACCCCCCCCCCAAAAAACATAAGTTTTTCATATTAGGTGCGTAGTCCTGCCACCTACTGTCAGGTACTCCATATCAGCGACCTCAGTAGTCATTAGACATGGTGAGAGAGCAGAATGGGGCGCTCCGCGGAACTCCCGGATTTCGAACGTCATCAGGTGGTTGGGTGTCACTTGTGTCATGCGTCTGTACGTGAGACTTCCACTCTCGTAAACATCCCTAGGTCCACTGTTTCCAAAAGCGTACAGGCCGACCTCGTCTGTTGTCAGACAGACACCGTCGACAGTTGAAGAGGGTCGTAATGTGTAATAGGCAGACATCTATCCAGAACATCCCACAGATATTCCAAACTGCATCAGGATCCACTGCAAGTACTATGACAGTTAGGCAGGAGGTGAGAAAACGTGGATTTCATGATCGAGCGGCTCCTCATAAGCCACACATCACGCCGGTAAATGCCAAATGACCATCACTTGGTGTAAGTAGCGTAAACATTGGACTATTCAACAGTAGAAAAACGTTGTGTGGAGTGACGAATCACGGTACACAATGTGGTGATCCGATGGCAGGGTCTGGGTATGGCGAAAACCCAGTGAACGGCATCTGCCAGCGTGTGTAGTGGCAACTTTAAAATTCGGACGCAGTGGTTTTATGGTGTGGTCGTGTTTTTTTTTTTTTGCGTGGCACTATCACAGCACAGACTTACACTGATGTTTTAAGGACCTTCTTGCTCCCCACTGCTGAAGAGCAATACGGAGATGGCGATTGCACCTTTCAACAACATCGAGCACCTGTTAATAACGTACGACCTGTGGTGAAGTGGTTACATGACAATAACATACCTGTAATGGACTGGCCTGCACAGAGTCCTGGCCTGAATCATATAGAACACCTTTGGGATGTTTTGGAACGCCGATTCATGTCAAGCCTCACCTCATCTCTACTCAGTGCAGCAATACGTGAAGAATGGGCTGCCATTCACCAAGAAACCTTCCAGTACGTGACTGAACGTATGCCTGCGAGAGTGGAAGCTGTCATCAAGGCGAAGGGTCGACCAACACCATATTGAATTCCAGCATTACCGATGGAGGGCGCCACGAACTTATTTTCAGCCAGGTGTCCGGATACTTTTGATCACATAGTGTACTCTGCTCTTTTGCGTCTATACTGACAATGCAATACATCCTGACTGCTCTTATAGTGACGTGTCCACCTCTCGTGACATCTAGTGGCCAGTTCCGCATTTCATAGGTATATTATTATTTATTTTACATCCAGCATTTCGATAATACAAAATAATAAAAATAATAACAAAATTTTGCCCGGCACTGTGGCCTTACCATTTGCCGCGTATAGATCTTCTTTGGTACAAGGACTGTGCGGGTTTCTGCATATGAGGTGATGTTGTGGATTTCGCATGTCACCATATTTACGGGAGTCGTCATCAGTCATGAAACCCCACTTCCTGAGGTTCGTCTTGCGTCATGACACTGCTGTCCAAAATAGGTTTAGTGCTTTCCATGTCACATCGTCAGACGAAAAGCCGCAGCAGATTCCTTTTTGATGCTCTCCCCAAACCATTGGGTTAATGAATTTCTGTTCGGTGAATTCCAGGTGATGACAGAATTGCTGAGTTACCATGAAGCTCAGGTTTTTGTGGTTCATATCGTAACAACTGTTTTCTGGGATGGGTTTCCTCCTTTTTCTCCATTTCTGAGACTGCTCTTCTGCGGACGTCAGATGACGTTATAGCCACTGATAAATTTCGGTGACCGGATTTGACTGTTGGGAGCCAGTCACAATGTGCTCAGAGTCAATGAACGCTGATCCATCTGTATCAATGGTCGTCAGATGTTTTGGCTTAAGAGCCGGGGGGAGGGGGGGGGGGGGAGTAAAGGGGCCATTCGAAGAGAAATTCTATATTCACCTTACCACGTCTCCCGATTGAAGCTTACCAAACACGCATTTTGAAACTACACATTATAAGATGTCACACGAATATTTCTAAGCAAAAAAGAAAGTTGTTGTTATTGTTGTTGTGGTCTTCAGTCCTGATACTGGCTTGATGCAGCTCTCCATGCTACTCTATCCTGTGCAAGCTGCTTCAGCTCCCAGTACCTATTGTAGCCTACATCCTTCTGAATCTGCTTAGTGTATTCATCTCTTGATCTACCTCTACGATTTTTACCCTCCACGCTGCCCTCCAATACTAAATTGGTGATCCCTCGATGCCTCAGAACTTGTCCTACCAACCGATCCCTTCTTCTAGTCAAGTTGTGCCACAAACTCCTCCCCAATCCTATTCAATACCTCCTCATTAGTTATGTGACCTACCCATCTAATCTTCAGGATTATTCTGTAGCACCACATTTCGAAAGCTTCTATTCTCTTCTTGTTCAAACTATTAATCGTCCATGTTTCATTTCCATACATGGCTACACTTCATACAAATACTTTCAGAAACGACTTCCTGACACTTAAATCTATACTCGATGTTAACAAAGTTCTTTTCTTCAGAAACGCTTTCCTTGCCATTGCCAGCCTACATTTTATATCCTCTCTACTTCGACAATCATAAGTTATTTTGCTCCCCAAATAGCAAAACTCCTCTACTACTTTAAGTGTCTCATTTCCTAATCTAATTTCCTCAGCATCAGCCGACTTAATTCAACTACATTCCATTATCTCGTTTTGCTTTTGTTGATGTTCATCTTATATCCTCCTTTCAAGACACTGTCCATTACGGTCAACTACTCTTCCAAGTCCTTAGCTGTCTCGGACATAATTACAAAGTCATCGGCGAACCTCGAAGTTTTTATTTGTTCTCCATGGATTTTTCTTTTGTTTCCTTTACTGCTTGCTCAATATGCACACTGAATAACGTCGGAGAGAGGCTACAACCCTGTCTCACACCCTTCCCAACCACTGCTTCCCTTTCATGTCCCTCGACTCTTATAACTGCCATCTGGTTTCTGTACAAATTGTAAATAGCCTTTCGCTCCCTGTATTTTATCCCTGCCACCTTCAGAATTTGAAAGAGAGTATTCCAGTCAACATTGTCAAAACCTTTCTCTAAGTCCACAAATGCTAGAAACGTAGGTTTGCCTTTTCTTAATCTAGCTTCTAAGATAAGTCGTAGGGTCAGTATTGTCTCACGTGTGCCAATATTTCTACGGAATCCAAACTGATCTTCCCCGAGGTCGGCTTCTACCAGGTTTTCCATTTGTCTGTAAAGAATTCGCTTTGGTATTTTGCAGCCGTGACTTATTAAACTGATAGTTCGGTAATTTTCACATCTGTCAACACCTGCTTTCTTTGGGATTGGAATTATTATATTCTTCTTGAAGGCTGAGGGTATTTCGCCTGTCTCATACATTTTGCTCAGCAAATGGTAGAGTATTGTCAGGACTGGGTCTCCCGAGGCTGTCAGTAGTTCTAATGGAATGTAGTCTACTCCCGGGACCTTCTTTCGACTTACGTCTTCCAATGCTCTGTCAAACTCTTCACGCAGTATCATATCTCCCATTTCATCTTCATCTACATCCTCTTCCATTTCTATAATACTGTCCTCAAGTACATCACCCTTGTGTATACGCTCTATATACTCCTTCCATATTTCTGCTTTCCCTTCTTTGCTTAGAACTGGGTTTCCATCTGAGCTCTTGATATTCATACAAGTTGTTCTCTTTTCTCCAAAGGTGTAATCTTCCTGTAGGCAGTATCTATCTTACCCCTAGAGAGATAAGCCTCTACATCCTTACATTTGTCCTCTAGCCATCCCTGCTTAGCCATTTTGCACTTCCTGTCGATCTAATTTTTGAGACGTTTGTATTCCTTTTTGCCTGCTTCATTTACTGCATTTTCATATTTTCTCCTTTCATCAATTAAATTCAATATTTCTTCTGTTACCCAAGGATTTCTACTAGCCCTCGTCTTTTTGCCTACTTGATCCTCTGCTGCCTTCACTACTTCATCCCTCAAAGCTGCCCATTCTTCTTCTACTGTATTTCTTTCCCCCATTCTCGACAGTTGTTGCCTTATGCTCTCTCTGAAACTCTGTACAACCTCTGGTTTAGTCAGTTTATCGAGGTCCCATCTCCTTAAATTCCCACCTTTTTGTAGTTTCTTCAGTTTTAATCTACAGCTCATAACCAATACATTCTGGTCAGAGTCCACATCTGCCCCTGGAAATGTCTTACAATTTAAAACCTGGTTCCTAAATCTCTGTCTTACCATTATATAATCTATCTGATACCTTCTAGTATGTCCAGGCTTCTTCAATGTATACAACCTATTTTCATGATTCTTGAACCAAGTGTTAGCTACGATTAAGTTATGCTCTGTGCAATATTCTACCAGGTGGCTTACCCCCATTCCATATTCACCTACTACTTTTCCTTCTCTTCCTTTTCCTACAATCGAATTCCAGTCGCCCATGACTATTACATTTTCGTCCCCCATCACTATCTGAATAATTTCTTTTATCTCATCATACATTGCTTCAATTTCTTCGTCATCTGCAGAGCTAGTTGGCATATAAACTTGTACTACAGTAGTATTTCAAATGGCTCTGAGCACTATGGAACTTAACATCTATGGTCATCAGTCCCCTAGAACTTAGAACTACTTAAACCTAACTAACCTAAGGACGTCACACAACACCCAGTCATCACGAGGCAGAGAAATACTACAGTAGTAGGCGTGGGCTTTGTGTCTATCTTGGCGCCGGACGTGGTGGCCGAGCGGTTCTGGTGCTACAGTCTGGAACCGCGCGACCGCTACGGCCGCAGGTTCGAATCCTGCCTCGGGCATGGATGTGTGTGATGTTCTTAGGTTAGTTAGGTTTAAGTAGTTCAAAGTTCTAGGGGACTGATGACCTCAGAAGTTAAGTCCCATAGTGCTCAGAGCCATTTTTTTCTATCTTGTCCACAATAAGGCGTTCACTATGCTGTTTGTAGTAGCTTACCCGCACTCCTATTTTTTTATTCAGTATTAAACCTACTCCTGCATTACCCCTATTTGATTTTGTAGTTATAACCCTGTATTCACCTGACCAAAAGTCTTGTTCCTTCTGCCACCGAACTTCGCTAATTCTCACTACATCTAACTTTAACTTATCCATTTCCCTTTTTAAATTTTCTAACCTACCTGCCCGATTAAGGGATCTGACGTTCCACGCTCCGATCCGTAGAACGCCAGTCCCCGCCCGGAGATCCGAATGGGGGACTATTTTACCTCCGGAATATTTTACCCAAGAGGATGCCATTATCATTTAACCATACAGTAAAGCTGCATGCCCTCGGGAAAAGTGACGGATGTAGTTTCCCCTTGCTTTCAGCCGTTCGCAGTACCAGCACAGCAAGGCCGTTTTGGTTAGTGTTACAAGGCCAGATCAGTCAATCATCCAGACTGTTGCCCCTGCAACTACTGAAAGTCATGTACAGGAACTACATGCATTTTTCTAAAGGCTTACATAGCGACCAACTTTCCGTATGTAAGCGGATACTGTGGCCACTGCAATCGCAACAGGATCCCTTCTTCGTTTTTCTGGCGCCGAGTACATTTTCTAGGCATCTTCACGGCCTAGTATCTGGAAGAATACCTGCAGTCCATTTTCAAACGGATTGTGTATTAGGTCAAATAAAGCAGAACAGACAGTTTTCAATAATACAACTTAATTAGTTCAAAATTGTCAGAAAGGGATAGGATGTCGGCTGATAGCTTTGTATATAAAACGATTTAGATGTCAATTTTATCTGTTGTATTATTATTATTTTTTTTCTTTTTTTTTTTTTTTTTTTGGAAGTAACATTAACGTAAACACTTGGGCCACTTTCCCTGACGAGAACTGAGACCACTTTTCCCAACCGTACGCCATGTCGGCATTAATGATTACAGGAGAAACTATGAAACTGAAAGAAGTAACAAGGAACTACAAATGGAGGCCAAACATTGGTACTGTAAACATTGGTATTGTACAAAATTATTACTCTCCATACAAGTAACATAACAAGTATAACGTAAATGACTTCTCGACAGCCAACAGCATTATTCACAGCAAAAGCTAAGTAATGGTCACTTTTTCCCGTTCTGCCTATCTTATCACATCTTTCCCTACCCATCTTGTTATTAATTGGTGATCTTCATAAATTAGTACATTGTAGCAATAATTGAAAAATGAGACATCAGACACGAACGCAAATATTTACTAAATTATTTTTAATGTCTTTTTCTTCTACTGATTGCGCTGTATCACAACAGCCTTCATTTGATGCCATATTATTTGCTACAAACATGTACCACATTTGAAGATGACTGTCTCTATAATGCGCATTCGCGAATCCATGGTAATTCCGAACGAAATTTATGCCATAGCAGCTAGTAAGTTGTCAGCACTGGAAGACGAACAATGAAATATTTCCCCTCTCACTGCTATTAACCCCACAGTGACTCTGCTGCTTACCTCTCGACCCCTAAGGTGAGAGGCAAATTTTACTTAGCTCACGACCGAATTCACAGCCAATTAAAATTAAGTCCATCTTAAAAAATATTATTGTCTCTAAGTGTTTTTGTTTGTTACTGACCAAGAAAAATCCACTCTTAGGAAGTTCTTAACGTTAGTTGACTTTTTGGATTCTGCTGTTAGTTCCTAAATGCGTATTATTATAAAATACATACACTTAATTCTGTCCGTATCCGTGGAATTTCGCCGAACTGTTGCTGCGTATTCTGCTGAAGAGAAGCATAGTGCCAGGGCAGATGTACGAAGCACATTTGGCTATGAGCACGCAAGTAAGGGTGTCCGGACATATCTGATCCACTACCGTATTACGTACGTTTGGTTATTAGTCGTCGACGTGGTGCAGTGTCGAGAGCCTTTTCGAAATCTAGGAAAAGAGAACAACCTAAATCAGAGCTGATTCTCTGAGGGAGACTGTTTTTCTTCCAGGAATTTCATAAAGTTCCATCTTTGGGATTCTGCAACAGACTAACCTTAGCGATTTTGGTCAGCAGTTCTGTGGATTAATTTTACCCCTTTTGTAAAGAGGAGTGACCTACGTTCTTTCCGTTCACGACAAACTGTTGGCTGCGCAAGAGATTCTAAATGAATATGAGCTAGGAAAGGGCCTAATTCCGTAGCGTGTTCAACATCAAATTTAGTGCGAGTTGCGTCAGGTCCTATTGCGTCGTTAACGTTGAGTGGTTTTAATTGTTTCTCAGTACCTGTCATGTGTGTGTGTGTGTGTGTGTGTGTGTGTGTCTGTACGCGGGAGCCAAACATTGCTAAACTAGTATCATCATTCGGAAAAAGGTTTTCAAATTCGAAATTCCGTCTTTCAATTTTCTGTCTGCTGTTTTTATTTTCAACACCAGACTCATCCACAAGACACCGGATGGAAGTTTTAGATCCGTTCATTGTCTTCACATATGACCAAACTTTCGAAGGATTTTCGTATAGATTTTTCACCAGGATCTGATGGGAATTATTGTAGGCTCCACGCATAGCCTTCTTACGAATGCAGGAATTACCATTAAGTTTTCTGTGTTTTCTGCATTTACTTTTTTCATAAGAGTACAGCGGTCTCTTATTCCGCAACATTCTGTATTTGATAAGTGCTGGGCAAGTCCTCCAATTTCTTTGTCCGAGCGAGGTGGCGCAGTGGTTAGCACACTGGCGTCGCATTCAGGAGGACAACGGTTCAAACCCGCGCCCGGTCATCCAGATTTCGGTCTTTCGTGACTTCTGTAAATCGCTCCAGCGAAATGGCGCAATGGCTCATTTGAAAGGGCACGACCGATTCCCCTCCCCATCCTTGACATAATCCGAGCTTGTGATCCGTCTATAATGACCGCGACGTCTGCGGGACGTTAAACCGAATCTTCCTTTTTTTGTTTCTTTAAGTTATAAACATCATTATTCTGCGTTTGTCTGATTTGAATTGGATGTTCTCAGGTTATCATCTAAGTAAGTTGCTCGTGACCAAACTTTTCCGGATAACCTTTTTACCTTAAGCGGCCATCGCTCCCGTAACAGCATCACGGCAGCTAATGTCTCTGCCATTAGTTACACTCTCGCAAAGATCGGGTATTGTTCACAGCAGGAAGGCAAAATATTTCTTTCACATGCATTGAATTTTTTTTTACAAATTTGTAAATATTTTGTACTATTATATGTACTGGTAACGTACAGCACATCTTTACGATGAACCTGTGATTAGTTGGGATATGATGTTTTTTTAAGTAGTCTGTCTTTGACTGTTTTGACTCTGCCTTCCATCTTTCCATATTTTGTATTACTCTGTTCATCTCTAGATAACTATCACACCGAACATCCTTCAGCCGGTGTAATATGAATTCCTGGTTTTTTAACTGTTAAACAACCAGGGGTAAAAGGGGAGACGAGAGGGGGAAAGGATAACGTGTAGTTCTTACCTAAATGACACCGACTACTAGTATGAAAGCGAACATCCTCGTGATATTCAAAAGTTATCGAATCAATTTTGACATTAGTCTGGCCTCTCCATCCTCATGTTCTCATTATTATGCGTAAGCAGCTATTTATGTATTTACAACAAATTACATTTTTGTATATATTACTTTATCTACAATGTCTTTGAATGTGGTTTGTGTTACCTTGCAACAATGTCGTTATATGAACACTATACTAACGTTTGTGAAAAGTACATCACCGAGGAGAAAATATGTAATTGGAATGATTAGAATTACGGAATAACTTATACATAGTCTTCGATGGTGCGATTGTGTAACGCCACCTCCCACTACATTGTGCTGATTCTTAATTGAAACAGTCTTCTTTGCGGCGATCGGACATGTGAAGGTATGACTAACAGAGAGAACATCCTTCGCACGAAACCTGAAAGTTTTGCATAAAGCGAAAATATGTCTCTTAATTCAAGAATATTAAAGTTTTTCAATTATTTGTGAAAAGGGGTGCTTTCAAAGGATGTAAGTTCATACAATTTACTTCGGTTATTGAGTTCGTAAGCATCATATCACTTAATAATGTCTAGACCCAACCATGCTCATACTAGCAGCTAAATCTAGTTCTGCATTCACACCGAAGTTTGTCATTGTTGTATTGCCTTTCAAATTAAACCATAACGCTACAACAGTTCACTGTAACCTTAATAATTGTTTTAAGAACAATACTGCCCGCCAACGGATATGACTGTCTAATAATGACGATGCTGATTTGTCCCCTCACTTCGTGTGTAATTATGCGTACTCTCCGCGAATAATGCGATGAGTCACTCACTGTTGCCCTACCATTCGACGGAAAACTTCTTCGCTCATATTTCATCAACATCGCTTATTGTTCATGTAATTTTGGTGCGACTCGACTGCATGCGAAGCCCCCTCCCCACGCGGAACCTGAACAACGACCATCCTCTTCTCACTTAAAGGCCCATGGGCCGTAGCCTGTTTGTCGTTAAAGACTCCGTCGGCTCCGAATGTACCAGAGATCTTCCACTCACGTGTAACGGGTGCGATTGACAACGTCGTACTACTATCGGTAGTATCACACGTTAGTTGTGAAGTCAGAGCCTCAAAACGTTTTGGAATGGAGTTGAAGAAGACTTGGGAATTTCCTTCAGGCGCGGTTGCTGGAGGGTGGACAGAAAAGGGGGTGGGGGGTGGGGGGGGGGGGGTTGAGGGTAATTGTCATGAACCATGACCAGTATTCTAAAAGCACATACATTCTTACATATATCAATTCTCATATATTTTAGCTAAAATCCGGAAAATAAATTGGTTTAAAATCTAAGGGTCTCGAAAGTGATAAGGAATTCTAGAAAATTACGAGGTATGTTCAAAAAGCGATGCTTTTCCGTTGGTTGAAACTTGACAAGCAGTAGGAAACATTCCAGCTAAACTAGGAGCCTGCAGCTGGAGGTAATATAAGACTAGCTTGCCTCGTTGTCACCCCCACCCCCACCCCCACCCCCACAAAAAAATACTGACAGTAATGATAAAACATAAAAGGTGGTATCCAGAATTCACAGAAACACAGTATGTGATTTAAAGTTATTACGTCTTATCTAAATCTTACTCTCCACCATCACGTTCACAGTAGTCCCCTTTGGCGCAAATATACCAATCTTGCCCCGAAAATTTTGAAATGTATCCTGGCATCTTCATTAGAGTGTTTAAGTACCCCTCTGCGGTTCCGTTTGAGCCTCTAGATTAGATTAGTTCTTGTTCCATAGATCATGAATACGACACTTCGTAATGATGTGGAACGTGTCAGGTTAATAAAAGGTGTATATACAAGATATTACATTAGACAAAATATTACATGACACTCAGTAATTATTATTTTTTTTTTTTTTTTTTTTTTTTGGAGGTTGGGAAATTACCCACTTACTATATCCAAAAATTCATCTGATGAGTAGAAGGAGTTGCAATTAAGAAATTCTTTGAATTTCCTTTTAAATGCTATATGGCTATCTGTCAGACTTTTGATGCTATTAGGTAAGAGACCAAAGACTTTTGTGGCAGCATAATTTACCCCCTTCTGAGCCAAAGTTAGATTTAACCTTGAGTAGTGAAGATCATCCTTTCTCCTAGTGTTGTAGCCATGTACACTGCTATTACTTTTGAATTCGTCCTATGAGCTGCTTCAAATCTTCACCCCATCAACTTCACATACAAGCAACTTCAGTTTCTGGCAGTGGATATGACAAGTCCTAGGTGGGTTTCTGGAGATATGTACCATGAGATGTCCGAGCGTAGGTCACGCTATTCCCATAAGTTGTTGGTAGCTGGTTAATATACAGGGAGCTGGCGCCCGAAAGCATCCAAGACGTGTTACATCGATTTCAGATCAGGCGTAGCTGGTGATCAAGGCATCAACGTCATGTCACTATACGCCCCTCAAATCACTGTAGCATGATTCTGGCCTTGTAACACTGTCAGTTATCCTGTTGGAAGATTTTATCGCCTGCGGGGAACAGAAGGGGCTCAGCTGGTCTGCAATAGTGTTGACGTAGCCAGCGGCTGTCATGGTGCTTTGGATTACAGCCACAGCTCCCGTGGGAGGCCAGGGGAATTTCGACATAACTTTCATATTCAGGAAGAGGAAGAAGTCACACGGAGATAAGTCTGGTGAACAGGCGTCATCCTGTTTACCGTCAAAATTTGTTACTGCATATTGCAGGCCATATGCAATCGTGCATTATCGTGGTGGAGTATCCAGTAGTTCGCAAGCCACTTCTGTAGACGTTTTCTCCTCATGTCCTGCTCAAAAAGGCCTTAGAACATCGCGACAGAACTCTTTATTGACCCATCTAATTGGGGGATGGGGTGGGAGGAGGGGGATGACGATGAATTCTTTATCAACAAGGTCTTAGTGTTACTCTTGTCAGATTTTTGTGGCGTAGGTAAAAAAGTAGTGTACGACTGCCGTGATTGCACCTTAGTTTCAGGATCATAAACCCAACATTCTTAGCCAATGACACCCTTTGAAAGGACCTGCAGCCTTCCACGCTATGTTGTTTTCGATCGTCCTGAAACAGTTTCGCCACAATTTTAACAGTCCTTCACGTGTTCAATTCTTTTGACATCATACGTTCACATGTACCATAACTTATTCCCTAGATGCTGCACAGGTCCTAGATAGTCTGTCTACGATCTTCGAGAATTATCTTCTGAACGTTTTCTAGAGTGATACCGGCTGATTGCCGACGTGAAAGGTCATCATTATTAGTCGATGTTCGGCTGTGTTTGAGACGCTTGTACCTGTCGTACGCCTGCGTCTGACCGAAAGCCTTCTTGAAAATTTTATGCATTTCTGCATCACTTTTTTCACAACTTTATACAGACACTCTGCTATTTCGAGTCAACCAGCGCAAAACCGCAAGCGCACGGAAACACGACCGTGGACATGTACTCACAAACACTTAATCAAACGTCTCGGGTCGCAGCCTTTTACCACACTGATTCAAGATGGATGCATGGGGAGACAACAAACCGTTGTCAGTGTACTCGTAACGATTTGTGCATAAATTACACATTTCTGGATTTCTTGAGTAGTACTTTGTATTTCTGACTAACGGGTTCCTCTTTCAAAGCGCAAACGGTATGATGTGTTGCTCTTTGCACTAGTAATAGGACATTCGTTTTCTGACTAACGGATGCCACTGTGTAAGGCCTTCCACAACGTGTAGCTGCTGAGAAACCTTCTGTCAGTTGCCATAAGCAGACATTTCCGGCAGAGATATTAATATTTAGTTCGTGTTACCGTATTTTTTTAGCGTCTCAAAGGACAACTGTGAAAACCTAAATGAGAATTATGTATCAGGATGAATTCAGGTGCCATAAACAGTAACGTAAAAAGGCTAATTAAGAATTAAATATGTCTATTGTAAGTTATTTGCCTGAAACGAGATTTACTGCTAACATTTCCGCTGTGCATTGCAGGAGACTCCAACTCCAACTCCATAACAATAATCGTGACCCTAGAAGACATCAACGACAACGCACCAGAATTCTTATCACCTGATGAAGTCATGGTGGATGGGTGTTTCGTATCGGACATGGGTGAAATCACTGAGGAGGTGTTGAAGGTAAATGTTTTAATGCTTAGAGTCACGAATAGTTAACGTAATATACTCACCATTTACAGTATCTGTATTAAATAGCGCCATCTATATTACTAAACCGCTAACCCGGAACCCAGCACCAGTTACCTATCGTCTTCCAGGAGCAACAAAAATTTGATTTTCAGTATTTCGCATATTATCGACCGAATTAAAAAATTTAAAATTTGTCGTAGTCTACACATCAAGAGGTATAATCTTATGTCAAAAGTTTAACAGAATGAGACAAGTATTACAGATAGCACCAAGTGTGCTTGTTTCTTCATGTGTCGATCCTGAGGCAGCGTAAATGACGGCAAGTAAATATCCGGGCTTTCTATTTGAGAATGAAAATACTTAGCAACTGTCAACAAATTTTACACATAATTTAAAAACCTTTCGATACTTTTCCTCGCTGACACACTCATAAAGTGATGAAAGGACAAAAGTTCATTTCTTACTTCATTATCATGCAGTAAAACTTCAGTAGTGGACATGACGTTCTAATTTAGTATTTCTTTGCTACCGACTCTATTAGCAGTGCAGTTTGCAGACAGTATCCAATGTTCTACTAAATGTAACGCCAAAACTATATCATTGTACAACACATAGTGCAAAAAATATGTTGTCGTACATGGCACGCAGTAAAATTTCAATCACACAAGATATTTTAATTTACTACTCCTTTGCTACTAACTCTATTCGCAACACACTTTGCAAACTGTATCCACCTTTACTGCTGATGTACCTGCAAAATTATATCATTCTACAACAATTAGTTCAGGAAATAAGACGTCATTAATATTTGGATGCGCGAAATATATCGCAAATTATCCAGACCATATTCACCCAGTGTTCGATAATGGGAACACTTAGCGACTTCCAATTTCAAACCTTTCCTCAGCTTTTTTTCGCTACCACGCTTAAGTCAAATACACTCATCAAAAAAAGTTTTGTATCACCTCGGTTCAGAGAGTTCCGGAACCTGTACAGAAAACTGGAATAGAGATCAAAATAAACATCATTTCCGCCCTTTTTATTGCTCATGAAAACCACACATTGCATGTTGTACCACCATACAGCGAGACCCTCAGAGGTGGTGGTCCAGATTTCTGCACAAACTGGTACCTCTAATACTCAGTAGCCCGTCCTCATGCATTGATGCAGGCCTGTATTCATCATGGCATACTATCCACAGGTTCATCAAGGCTCTGTTGGTCCAGATTGCCCCACTCCTCAACGGCGATTCGGCGTAGATCCCTAAGAGTGGTTGGTGGGTCATGTCGTCCATAAATAGCCCTTTTCAATCTATCGCAGGAATGTTCGATAGGCTTCATGTCTGGAGAACATACTGGCCGCTCTAGTCGAGCGTTGTCACTCACAAGATTTGCACGATGTGGACGCGAATTATCGTCCATGAAGACGAACGCCTCGCCTATATGCTGCCGATATGGTTGCACTATCGGTTGGAGGATGGCATTCACGTATCATACAGCCACTACGACGCCTTCCATGACCACCAGCGGCATATTTCGGCCACATAATGCCACCCCAAAACAGCAGGAAATCTCCACCTTGCTGGACTCTTTTCATAGTGTCTCTAAGGCGTTCAGCCTGACGGGGTTGCCTCCAAACACGTCTCCGATGACTGTCTGGTTGAAGACATAAGCGACACTCATTGGTGAAGAGAATGTTATGCCAATCCTGAGCGGTCCATTCGGCATGTTGTTGGGTTCATCTGTACCGCGCTGCATGGTGTCGTGGTTGCAAAGATGGACCTGGCCTGAGCGGGGCATGTCATCGACAGTTCCTGCCTCTCTGTATCTCCTCCACGTCCGAGCAACATCACTTTGGTTCACTCCGAGATGCCTGGACACTTCCCTTGTTGAGAGACCTTCCTGGCACAAAATGACAGTGTGGAAGCAATCGAACCGTGTTATTGACCGTCTATATACGGTTGAACTACAGACATCACGAGCCGTGTACCTCCCTCCTGGTGGAATGACCGGAACTGATTGGCTGTCGGACCCATTCCGTCTAAAAGGCGCTGCTCATGCAAGGTTGTTTATATCTTTGGGCGGGTTTAGTGACAACTTTGAATGGTCAAGGGACTGTGTCTGTGATACAATATTCACAGTCAACGTCTGCCTTCAAGAGTTCTGGGAACTGGGGTAGTGCCAAATTGTTTTTGATGTGTGTATTTAACACATTAATTCATTTGTAAGGTCATCAGACGTTTGAAGCTCTTTTGCGCATGAGAGTTCGACTCTTTTAAAGAATCGGGGACAGTACTGGTATTTCATAACACACTTCCATCCACTACACAGAAGCATGGATCCAGGAGTTTTAGCTGAGCAATTCCTTTAGAAAAAGGCAGTTTCCATCACACAGTGGATTAACACTAGCAGCTGTGTTTGTTAACATGATTCGTTTGGCAATGCTAAACAAGCATGATTCCTTGGCGGCAGCCGTCAGCGTTGTAAATACACTTCCGGGGAAAAAAAAATAATACGACGTCGACTTTGATCCAATCACGGCGTATGCCACCTGGGAGCTAGTGGATGTACTGATAATGGTTTCAGCGTCGTCCGCCAACAGATAGCGTAGTGGCATAGCTACCAGAGCGGGCCATCTGTGTCTACCATTTAAATGGGAATACTCACAGCAAGATGGATCATTATGGTGCAACCAAGTAAAGCAACGACGAAACAATGCCAAGGAGACTGCACAGAGAGCGAGGAGGGAGGGTTAAGGAGGAGGAGGTGGACAGAGAAAGGAGGACATGGAGATTTACAGAGACAGAGGGAGAAGGAAATTAGGACGTATATCGAATCCCCATACATATTAGAAACGTGTGCTTTCTCTCTTCTTTCTTTTCCATTTAAGTAGACTGAGCCACAGCTAAGCATGGCCGGGTACATCTAGTTATCTATAGTGAAATTCTGTTTGAGAAAAGCTGACAAATAGAATAGAATCTTTATTTGCGTTTCAGTATGTTTTCCATACAATTGGCATCGTCAGTGTGTTCAATACATTTTTTTAAAATTGCAATAATTATTATGGTACATAATTGTGCCTGTGCAGGGCAAGCAGATGTGCATGGTAAAGTAATATTTATAATACAACAATTATTCATTTACAATAGTAATAATAAATCATAACAGTTAATTATACAGTAGTATCAAAATATATTTATGGTACATCTTACGTATCCATGTAAAAAGTCTTTGTTGGTATACTACTGTCACAAACACATAGGTATAATTCATATGGCAGTTTTTTGTTTTATGTAGCATATCTCTTTTGTGTCACTGTTTTGAAACTCGTCAAGTGAGTAATATGGCATGGCGTACCAACGAGTGGCTATAGGTCCGCCATGTTTGAAGCAAATTGTAGTTCTGGCCGCCATGTTTTCTTTAGTCAAGGCATTCGTCTGCTGTGTCCAGCCCCCTTGTAACTGCATTTGACTTACTTGAAATAGCCCATACTAGCTTTATTTTTTCTAAAACAAGCAATAGACAGCAGTGATTTCAGTGTACACTGACAGCAAAAAGGGATGTTTTTGTCGAAATATGGCTAAACTTTTCGATGTAGATAACACTACAAGACAACTCAAATAAATCTGCCCATCCACTATAACGTTACTTGTTGCCCATAAATTAATGCAATTTGAGCAGGTACCACCAGAATATTACGGTGAAACTTCTAAACATGCTGTGGTTAACTATTAGAAACAGTAACGGGCGCAGAAATGCGATATTTTTGTCGCTATTTCAAAGTAAACAGTCAAAACCTCAAAAACCAGTACACTGTGAACGAGAATTTATTTGAAATATGTGTTACAAGTAGTTAACACAAGCATAGTAATTCTTGGGTGGGGTAATTTCACAAATTTTCGTAAGTAGCTGTATGCCTTGGCAGAATAAAAGTGTACGGTCAGGGCAAATTTCCTTATTTGCTGAGAATAATGGCATACTTTAGCACTGCACTGAAGTTCCAATAGCTCCTTCAACAAACCAACTACATGTTCACTGTTTAACATATCAGAAACTGAACTACACAGCCTTCTTCTCAAACCAGCAACTAAAATCTGTAACTGCACTATTCTTCTTTTGTGTCGTACACTAAGTTGCTTCATTTGCTTTATCCGCTTCTTTAGTCGCACATTCTCTGCTTGTACTCTGTTATATTGTGTTTTCAACTTCTTAGGGCTTGGTAGACAGTAATTGTGGTCAGCAGAAACAGATGTGGTTCCGACAGGCACTGAAAGAATGTAGTTACATCATAAGTTTATAACAGAGTTACACCATAAGATTATAATAGAAAGTATGTAATTCAAAGTAATATGAACACGGAGTAAAATTAAATTATTGACTTATGTTATGCTAATGATGTCACTGTAATAGCACTATCTTGCAAATTGTCGAAAGATCGCTTTCTGGGTTGTGGTCGTAATACTTTATCTTGCTTTTGTAAATGTGGTGGAAAGTTAAAGATAGTAGGTACTGGTTTTGACAAAAGGCGCCTCTGGACATTTGTGTGGTACATATATTTCTCTTCAAAATGAGCTGAACAGAGGTAACTGGCTGTAGTAGGAAACCAGTTTTCTCGCTTCATATTTATAACCCATCTTTTTGTAATTTCCTTATCTTTTAAAGGAAATCTGTAATCAACGATAAATAAATTACTTCCTGCATTTGTCTTAAGCATAATTACAGTTCCAATGCAAATGACTCTTTAATAAACATTAAAAAACGTGTGTCGTATTTCGGTACTAATATACTTACCTATAATAAGAAAAATTTGTAGTTTTATCGCTGCGATTTGTGCAGTTGAACGCTGAACACACTGCAGGCATGTTGACTTTATATTTTGTAACAAAAAAGTCAACTAGAAAAGTTAAATATTGCAGTAATATCACAACAGCTGACACACTTCAACACAAACAACAGTAACGCTTTCCTAATGTTTTGACTAAGGAGAACATGGCGGCCGAGTTAGCGTTGGTTGCCGCTAGGAGCGCTGTAACTAGTATCTCAGCCACTCTATGAAATTTTAACTCGTTGTGGCGTACATTTGAGCCACACTTCTATTGTTTGCTTAAACTTATTCATTGGTATGAAACTTCCTGGCAGATTAAAACTGTGTGCCCGACCGAGACTCGAACTCGGGACCTTTGCCTTTCGCGGGCAAGTGCTCTACCAACTGAGCTACCGAAGCACGACTCACGTCCGGTACTCACAGCTGTACTTCTGCCAGTACCTCGTCTCCTACCTTCCAAACTTTACAGAAGCTCTCCTGCGAACCTTGCAGAACTAGCACTCCTGAAAGAAAGGATATTGCGGAGACATGGCTTAGCCACAGCCTGGGGGATGTTTCCAGAATGAGATTTTCACTCTGCAGCGGAGTGTGCGCTGATATTGGTAGTTCGCTCACAGCCTTTGGGAGTTCGTTATAAAATTTCAAGCTAAGGTGTTTATGGCTCTTTTGTGTCAGATCTCGATAACCTTTGAATGTGATACACAGACTGGCAGCTACCTTTAAATATTACGAAAAGTAAAATTGTATGTTTCACAAAATGAAGTGAAATGATATCCTGCATCTAGAATAAAAACGAGTTAAGACTGGAATGTGTCAACCCATACAAATACCGTGGTGTAACAAGTTGTAGGCTTATGATATATAAGATCACTTAGGTTCAATCGTAATTAAAGCATGTGACAAGATTTCGATTCGTTGTTAGGGTACTGGATAAATACAAGCAGTTTATAAAGGAGACTGCGTTGAAAACACTTCTCGTAATACTCAGAGTTCATTTGGCTGTGATAATCTCCAATCTCCACGTTTCAATTTTGCCTAGAACATTAGCTCCGCTTGCTTTGCAAACCTGTTTTTGAAGGCAATACTTGACATTATCATTCTTCTGGAGGCACTTCCCCACATAACAGTACCCAATACATCTTGCGGCCTCTATGAACATTTGCCGTATGGTTGCTGTAAGTCCACTACTTGTCAAGATAAAAGATGTTTTTTGAGCTTCCCTAATGCTCTATGAATAAATGGCGCAATTAGTGGATCTTCAGGTAAGTGGAAAGTATAGGTCCACAGTTTCTCAAGTACTTAATGGAACCACAGACCCACACTTTCCATTGATCTGACAATCCACTAATTGCCTCGTTTATTCATAGAGGAGGAATATTCCGCCCCATCCATGTTGCAGCTTTAATGTCATAATTCATGTAAAAGTAATGTGCTCTTTGTCACTATTGATTGCAACTTTAATTCGACCACAACTGTAGCAAATGCTTTTTCTAATTTAACACTTTTAACCTGATGATGTGGCTTCTAGGCTATGAAATTGGTAGTTAAATAAACTATTTACAAGAGCAGCCAAGTGGTTGCTTTTCAAGATATCTGCTTATGGCTGCAGTTGCCCCTCATACAAGATAGTGTGTAATACAAAAACTACAAAATACAACGAAATCACATATACAATTGATTCATGTTGTACAATGGCTAAGGTATTGTAGGACATTAAAGATTAGTGATCAATACTGAAGCAAATATGCTATTTGTCAAAAGGTTTCTGATTTTTTTGCTAATTTCTGCCATCTGAGACTGGGTTGATTTGTGGTGGCGACAACAAAAGAGAGCACAAAAGCAGGAGGGCATATGCAATTTAGTTAAAATTCAAAATCAGGTTACAGGCCCCAAAGGTACTAGCCATAGTACCATAAAAAAAAAAAGCATGATAAAATTACAGACGGGAAGTCTACAGAACGAAAACAATTCAAAAACATGTGACAGATTAAAAAATGAATTGACTGCATACAAGCCAGAACACCAAATACAGTCTTTCTATAACAGTAGAATGTATATATGAAAGTTTCCTCTGACTACTCTTGCTCACTGTCTCTGGCAAACAACACAGTGATACAAAATCACAAATATAACAAGACATCAGGATTTTCATTACAATTCAAAATTACAAGAGGATGAAATAATGTTTCCAAATAACTTCCCAAAATGCACTGCTAGGACAAAAGTTAGTACACCTGTTTAGAGCCCGCCCAGTTGGCCATGTGGTCTAATGCACGACTTTCCAGGTGGGAAGGAGCGCCTGGTCCCAGGCACGAATCCTCCCGGTAGATTTGTGTTGAGGTCCGGTGAACTGGCCAGCCTGTGGATGGTTTTTAGGCGGTTTTCCATCTGCCTTGGAAAAACAAGTTCTCCACATAGGCATACACCACCATTACTCTACCTCGCAAACATAGGGGTTACACTCGTCTGGTGTGAGACGTTCCCTGGGGGGTCCACCAGGGGCCAAACCGCACAATAACCCTGGGTTTGGTGTGGAGCGGCAGAGGGGTGAAGTGGACTGCAGTAGTCGTCTTGGGGATGTGGACCACTGCGGCTGTGGTGGGGATAGAGCCTCTCTGTCATTTCTAGGTCCCCGGTTAGCATACAATACAATACACTACACTCTTTTAGTGGTTTCCAGTTCACTGAAGATTTATTGTTGCAACAGTGCCTATGGAATACAGGAAATGAATACATTTACATATCAATAGTACAAATGGTCCTGAGGGACAAGCTACTGACCCATGCTGAAACACATATTTTATTATGTGGTGTAGCCTCCAAGACAGACATTGCAGGCAATGACTCTGGCATCCAGATGATACTACAGACTGGTGAATACTGTCCTGGGATACATTATACCACCCCTGCACGACAGGCTCATACATATCTGAAAGAGGCATTGGTTGATGAGTAGCACAGTCAGTTCTCATCCCCTCATATCCCACACATGCTTGGCTGTAGACAAGTCCAGATATCGTGCTGGACAGAGAAGTTGCTACATGTCTTGCAGAGCACTTTCAGTTTCATGGGTGGCGAGTGGGAGAGCTTTATCCTGTTGGAACAACACATTGCCTTTGTGTTGCAAGAATGTTGAAAGAACAGGTCTAACAACATTCTAAACCATCCGAGTTCTGCTTATCATCCCCTCAGGAAACAAAAAAGATGGACAAGACCTGTAGCTTATCACACCCCAAACCATAAGGCCTGCAGTGGGGCCCGTGTGACTTGGAAGATGGCACTCTATGAGACAACACTTGCCAGGCCTGTGTCATACACACAAATGGTCATCACTTGCATGCAGGTAGAATCCACTTTCATCGTTGAAGGCCAAAGCGTGCCATTCCATTTTCCAAGTGATCCTTTGATGACACAAGTCGAGTCATGCAGATCAAAGCTGAAGCATGAGTAGAAGATGGACCAGAAGTGTGTGCACCCATAGTCCCACTGCTAATAACCGGTTTGCAATCATGTTGGCAAGTCTGGGCTCTCAAGCCCTCTTATCTGTGATGTGGTTGCTGTACAATTTGCCACTGCTGGTCTTACAACACGGCAATCCTGGCTGGTGTCAGTGCTACATGGACATCCAGAACCTCAGAATGTTCACATGACCACTATACCAGTATCCATTAGTTAGTCAATTAGTTACGTGTTTCATTGATTGATCTCGTGCACAACTGATGCAGCATATTCAACTTGTGTGGCAGTTCTCTGAAAGGATCAACCCACCCCTCAGAAGGTCACAATTTGATCCCTTTCAGACTCCCTCAGTTGGCTCCAGGAAGCACAATGTGTCTCCATGGCATGGTTGCCTGCTTTCTTCACACATTTGCACTACACTGACCCTTCTGGCTTGAGCATTCCCTATTAAAGGCTACACAGAGATGACGCTCTGGAACCCATGGCAGTACATTATCTGTTTGCAGATGACAGTGAAAGCATTATCAGTACATCTTCTATTCCCCAGGTGGCATATGCTGTCATCTGATAAAAATTTATGTTGCCTTTCCAAGTGTTTTTTTTTTTTTTTTTTTTTTTTCCAGCGCAGTTTAGGGTATGTTGTAGGGACCGGAGGAAGGGTTGTGAGGAATTCTTGGAAGGCTTGGAATGGATGATTTTGAGGTAGTGGTGGTGAATGAAGTTGGAATCATGGTCTGAACTGTTCAAGACAGGGTTTAATGTCAGTTTTGCTGTAGGAAAGGTTTTGGGGTTCGGTTGCAAAGTGATATTTCCAATGGATATTATGTGTGAAGGTCCTTCACCAAAGCAGCAAGATCAAATGCAGGTTTAGGGCTGAAAGTGAGACCCTTAGATAACACAGGCAATTCAAGAGGGGAGAGTGCTTTAGATAGAGGTTAAGGACACTATACTGTTGTGAATGATTCTTGGGATTGCCTCACAATGTTTCCTCAGGTCCCTACAACATTACCCTAATCTGTCCTCTGCAGCACTCCAGCATCTGCATTCCCTAAAATCTGGTGACTCCATCATTAGCCTCACAGCAGACAAAGGATGTACCACTGTAGTACTTGACTGAAAGGAGTAAGTTAGTGAAGATCTATGCCAGCTGTCTGACACCTCTCCATAGAGTGTCTGCCATTAAGATCCCATCCCTGTGATTCAAACTGATCTGCAGTCCCTTCTTAAAACCTCAGGCCCCTCACAAGGACTAACACCTCAAGGCATAGGACTTCTCACCCAACCCAAACCACATACCCCCACCTTTTACCTTCTTCCTAAGATCCACAAACCCACTCATCCTGGCCATCCTATAGTTGCTGGCTTCAAAGCACCCATTAAACATATATCTGCCTTAGTTGATCAACACCTGCAACCCATGGTACAAAGACTCCCCATCAAAGGTACCAACCATTTCCTAGATCATCTCCCACCATTCACCTTTCCTATCACCAATGATGCCACCTCCCTCTATACTAACATCCCCCACATACAGGGCCTGTCTGCTGCTGAACATTTCCTCAGTCAGTGCCCACCTGATTCCAAACCTATGACATCCTTCCAACTCACCTTAATCAGTTTTATACTTAACAACTACTACTTCAACTTTGAGGGGCAGGCATATAAACAGATCAGGTGTATGGCCATGGGAACCAGGGTGGCTCCTTCCTATGCCAACCTTTTAATGGGTCGCTTGGAGGCGACTTTCCTGTGATCCATAAGCCTTCAGTCCCTTGTTTGGTTTAGATATATTGATGACATCTTTACCGTATAGACTCATGGTGAGGCCGACCTGATAAAATTCCTGGAATACCTGCTTCCAATTAAATTTCACATGGTCCTATTCCAAATCCCATGCCTCTTTCCTTGATGTTGATCTCGTCCTCACTGAAGGCCAGCTACACACTTCTGACTACATTAAACCTACCAACAAACAACAGTACTTACATTTTGACAGGTGCCATCCTTCCCACTTCAAATGTTCCCTAACATACAGCCTTGGCATCCAAGGCAAATGTATTTGTTTGGATGCAGACTCTTTACAGCAATACACCACCATTCTCAACTCAGCTTCACTGCATGTAGTTACCCCACCAGCCTAGTTAAAAAGCAGAATTCCTGGGCCATCACATACAACCCTGGTACTGCTGATCACTCCACAAAACAGCTTCAGAGCACACCATTGGTGACTCAGTATTATCCTGGTCTGGAATATATTAATCAGCTACTTTGACAGGGCCATGACTTCCTAAAATCATGCCTTGAAATGAGATCCATTCTGTCTGAAATTTTGCCCACCACACCTAGAATAGGCCAATGGTCTTGCCACAGTGGTAACACCAGTTCCTGTCAGATCACCAAAGTTAAGCGCTGTTAGGCTGGGTAAGCACTTGGATGGGTAACTATCCGGTCTGCTGAGCACTGTTGGCAAGTGAGATGCACTCAACCCTTGTGAAGCAAACTGAGGAGCTATTTGATTGAAAAGTAGCAGCTCCAGTCTCGGAAACTGACATATGGCCAGGAGACTGAGGTGCTGAGCAAATGCCCCTCCATGTCCACATCCAGTGACGCCTATGAGCTGAGGATGACATGACAGCTGATCAGTACCGTTGGGCCTCCATGGCCTGTTCGGGAGAAGTTAGTTTAGTTACACTGAGAATAACTTTCCGTTGCCCTCCAAATCTCTGCAATATTCTTGTCAGATCCTATGTACATTTTACACCCATCTCCCTACCCTATGTCTCCTACCACTGAGACCATCCCTGCTGCAAGACTTGCCCTATTCACACTCCTACCACCACCTATAACAGCCCTGTAACTGGCAAAACATATACTATTAAAGGGAGAGCAACCTGTGAAATGATACATGTCACTTAGGCCTACCATCACCCGCATTTCTGGGTGACCTTCCTGATATCTATCTCTTTTCCTAGACTTCTGCAGTCCTTTTCCTTCACACCTCTTCCTTCTCCTTCAACCCTTCTGCCTGAAGAAGGAGCCACTGGCTCTGAAAGCTTGCCAATTACAACTGTCTTTTATGTGTGTGGTCTACTGCCTCTTGGTGAGTAAATTTTTTATCTATCCATTAAATAATTTTGTAAGTAATTGTCAATAACTGATTATTTTCGTTGTTACTTATGAATTAGGTGCTTTATTGTAATCTCTTAGACTTTTACAGTGACTCGTTTTCATCTCGTTGACATCAGGTGTTCTGCCAGTGCTCTGTTCTTTTCCCAACGTGACATTTCGACACCAGAATGATGTCTTTGACAGGTTAGACTGGCTGTTGGCTGACTGGGTCCCAGATTTATACCTTGGTGGTACCTGCAGATGAAACTGCAGGCATCACCCAGGCATAAATGTGGGGCCTGGTAAATCAGGCATCTAGCCTCAGGGAACACTTGGTGAAGACGTATGTCTCCCACAACATCTCAGTGGCAAATGGAATGGGAATACATTTTTTCACATAAAGCAGCTTACAGATGTCATGTAATACCTTCTTGCTCCCATACTGTGTCATAATGGTTTGAAGTATTTTTTCCTAACATCAGCACAAGATGGTGTTGTCCAGCTCATTAACAGACCAACTTACAATAATCATCAGAAAAATATTATATGCTTTCCAATAAAGATGGTCTCATCTTGCAACAGGAAACAAGCAATAGATGTGTGAGGCAGAATTGGCCATTATTTCTCTTTATTGAAATCATGCATACCACAATCAATAATGTTGACAGCACTAGTTTCGTGTACATTATATACTCCCAAAACATAGCATATTAAGAATTTTTAATACATTTAAAATCAGTTAACACCTCACTCATATTCCTGGGTAGTCCAGTGATTTTATGATTGCTTTTATTCTCTTAACCATCTGTGAATGTTAAGTTAGTATTTATGGTGGCTGACCAGCTTGCTCCCATTTGGCAAATGTATATTTGCAGAACAAGTCATAAGCTCAGGCACCTGAGACAATAACAAACAAATGAATTGCATTTCCTACATATCATTTACAATCTGCTGATATAGTCTAAATTACAACAATTTACAAATGCATGAGAAACTGGTTATTTTCCATCATATGATAAATGACAAGAGACAGGCTCAATTTGGAGCCTGCATTTTTTGTAAAAATTATTTTTGTTTCACAGTGAGATAGTAATTTATCTCTGCTTGAAAGATATTCGGAAAACTTAAACTTCTCATTTATTGTTACAACAAACTGACTTCTGCAGTCCAAGCTGCCAGAGTTGACGGTCATGCGTACGTGAGGTGTGTTTGCTTTTGCGAATGAATGGTGTGTGTTTCTCTAACCTTTTCTGATGAAGGCTGTGGCTGAAACCTCATGTGAAGTGTCTTTTAACTCTGTCTGCCTGCAACTTAACATGTCATCTTTATGGTAAGCAGCAATTTATCTTTTCCTACAGTGTTGGCTTCTACATGTTATCAGTAATTTCACAATGTGAGATAGTGTAAAACCAGCTCAGACAAATTTTTAGAAATCTTGTAAAAATAATGTAATTTAATTTTACACCCAATGTGTGCTCTGATTTCTTCATAGGATCAAAATATTGGAGAAGTAAAAGCGTTAGATACTGACGCCGGGGAAAATGGAACTGTATCCTACTCCATCATATCCATCACAGATATAAGTACAGGGGAAGAACCAGCACTTTTCACTGTTGATGAGACCTCTGGAATAGTGACAGCTGCTGTTGACCTCTTAGACTTGTGGGGCGAGTATGAGGTGTTATTCAAGGTAAGTTTATTCAAGCATAGGTAACTGCTGGTGAGTGTTACATATTGTTCGTGTTTTTTCTTATGACATCAGTACATTGATTGAGAATGAAGTCTTTCATGATGGCATTATTGTATAAAATATTCTCAGATTTCTTGCCATTCAGTTTATTCAAAAACCCCAAACTTCACTCGAATACTTCGATTGTGTTCATCAGGAACAACTGACTGTCTAAGATGCTGCTGCAGTGGCCTTATGTACACTATGTGATCACAAGTATATAGGTGCATTGTGCTACCACCTACTGCCAAGTGCTCCATATCACCGACCTCAGTAGTCATTAGACATCGTGAGAGAGCAGAATGGGGCACTCCGCAGAACTCATGGACTTCAAACGTGCTCAGGTGATTGAGTGTCACTTGTGTCATGCATCTGTATGCAAGATTTCCACACTCCTAAACATCCTAGGTCCACTGTTTCTGATGTGATAGTGAAGTGGAAACATGAATGGACATGTATAGCACAAAAGTGTTTACAGGCCAACCTTGTCTTTTGACTGACAGAGACTGCCGACAGTTGAAAAGGGTTGTAATGTGTAATAGGCAGGCATATGTCCAGACCATCTCACAACATTCCAAACTGCATCAGGATCCACTGTAAGTACTATGACAGTTAGGTGGGAGGTGAGAAAACTTGGATTTTATGGTCGAGCAGCTGCTCATAAGCCACACATCACGCTGGTAAATGCCAAACAATGACTCGCTTGGTGTAAGGATCATAAACATTGTACAATTGAACAGTGGAAAAACGTTGTGTGGAGTCACAAATCATGATACACAGTGTGGCGATCCAATGGCAGGGTGTGGATATGGAAAATGCCCCCTGAACATCATCTGCCAGCATGTGTAGTGCCAACAGTAAAATTCGACGGTGGTGGTGTTATGGTGTGGTCATGTTTTTCATGGAGGGACTTGCACCCATTGTTGTTTTGCATGAAACTATCACAGAACAGGCCTACATTGATATTTTAAGCACCTTCTTCCTTCCCATTTTTGAAGAACAATTTGGGGATTGCGATTGCATCTTTCAACACGATCGAGCCAGAGTTGTTACGTGATGATAACATCCCTGTAATGGACAGGTCTGCACAAAGACCTGATCTGAATCTTATGGATTGCTTTTGGGATGTTTGGAACGCCAACTTCGTGCCAGGCCTCACCAACCGACGTAGATACCTCTCCTCAGTGCAGCACTCCGTGAAGAATGGGCTGCCATTCCCCAAGAAACCTTCCAGCACATGATTGAACATATGCCTGTGAGAGTGGAAGCTGTCATCAAGGCGAAGGGGGTGCCAACACCACACCGAATTCTAGCATTAGCGATGGTGGGCGGCACGAACTTGTAAGTCATTTTCACCCAGGTGTCCGGATACTTTTGATCACATAATGTACCTCATAGACAGCTTCTGATTGGTGCATAATTACATAATGCTGTCATAGATGGTGTCTGAGTCTATGATGGTTGTTCCATGACTCCCATAGTAGCGTCAACATTGTGGTGAAGAACTCTGCTTCTCTGCATCAAGAGCTTGCTTCCATGCACTGCTAAGATTATATCTGCAGTCATGTTTGAAGTTCTTCTTACACCTTCTTATTTCCAGAGCCTCTTTAATTAAAGAATCCCAGTATGCAGGAGCCTGAGACAAAACTTTTGTTTTGTAAAACAGTATCTTGTGTCGCTTTGTGAGGCCGTATGCAGCAACTGCAGGTTTCTCCAGTTCTTGAATTTTAATGTGTCGCTGACATTCTGAACAGCAATTGGAATTGGTATGGATGGGCTGACCAATTTAATTGCTTTCACACTCACCAGGGGTGTTATAAATCCCAGGAGTTCTGTGGCCCAGATTGTCCTTCACAGGGCATAGCATCTCCTTTATCTTCTTAGGAGGTCAGAAAATAGGTCTTATATCTCATCTTCCCAGGACTCTGCCTATTTTACTGGATGTAGCACACAGAAAGGCAGAAATACAATTGCTCATCATCTAAATGCTCATCATTTTCATATATCCTTTTCACGCAGAATGATGGCTCCATATCACTTGAACCATAGCCATTTTTTTGGAACATGTACTTCAGATGATTAGTTTCAGAATCCAAGTGGTCCTCATCAGAAAGAGTATTTGCTCTGTGCACCAATGTATTTAAAACTGCTGTCTTCTGCACTGGATGATGAAAACACTGGGCACTAAAATATAAAACAGTGTGCATCAAGGTAAGACGTACCATCAGTCGCATTTTTGCCCCAACCAGACTACCAAGATCTAAGCTCAGCAGAGCAAAAGTAGAGTGTTTTTGTGCGCTGCAAAAAGATGATGATCTTGTGGTACTTCTGGCTGGCAAGAGAAATGCCATGGTTGTTCTTAATACTTTTGAATATCACAGAAAAGTGGCACAGTTGTCTAGGACAGCATGTAAAAATTCCTAAAATGGGACACTACTCTGTCATAAAGCAGAAAAACAGTGGAGCTCCTGAAGAACTGTGGTCTACCAGAGGATATCATGAAATACTTTAGAGCCTGAGCTCCTACACCTTTCAGGCTTTAGGAATCACCTAAAGTCCAAAAAAGAAGCTATTCCACTGAGACCAACTGTTAGCACTATTGATTCTTCAAATATTTAATTAAATTAATGAGTCTGATAGTTGGCCATTGTGAACATCACTTCAGAAACTCTCAGATGTTCATTGAGAAAATTAAACAGATTAGTACTATCCCAAACAATATTTTAGTCAGCCTGAAGCTCTCACTATTTACAAAACGTCCTGTGGAGGACACACTGAAACTGTTGGCAGAGCATTTTCCTCCTGAAACAATAATGTTGTTCCAACATGATATGACAACAACCTACTCCCTGTATGCTGGTAAATTTTACGAAATGATGAACAGAATGGCTATGAGTTCTCCATTGTCTCCAGCAGTGACCTACTTTTTTATAAAATATTTTGAGAAATACACGTTAAATTTGGCTCCCTTTCATCCATCTTCATGTTATCATTATAGTGACAACACATTTATGGTCTAGTCACAAGGCTTAGAAGCTCTTGAGCACTTCCTTGAACATATGAACAGCATGCACCAAAACTCCAGTTCACAGTCAAGACAGAGAAAAAAAGAAGGCTACCATTTTAAGATGTTTTGTTACAACAAAAGTCAGATGAAGGTATTGGCCACTCAGTGTACTGCAAAGCTACACACACTGTTTTATATCTTAGTACCCAGAATTTTCATAGTCCAGTCCATAAGGGAGCAGTTTTAAATACAATGGTATACAGACCAAAAACTGCATTTGTTCAGAACCACTTGGATTCTGAGATAAATTATCTGAAGTACATGTTCCAAAAGAATGGCTATGATTCACATGGTATGGAGTAAGTGTTCTCCATGAAAAAGAAATGTGAAAAATGCTGATCATTTGCATGATGAGCAATTGTATTTCTTCCTTTCTGTGTGCTACATAAAGTAAAATAGGCAGAGTCCTGGGAAGATGTGATATAAGACCTTTTTTTTGACTTGCTAAGAAGATAAAGGAAATGTTATGCCTTATTAAGGACAATCTCAACCTAAGGATTCCTGGGATTTATAACATCCCTTGTGAGTGTGGAAGCAGTTACATTGGTCAGTTCATACACACCATTTCCAACTGCTGTGCAGAATGTCAGTGGCACACAAAAAAAGTCAAAAACTAGGGAAATCTGCAGTTGCTGAGCACAGCCTCATAAACAAACACAAAATACTTTTTGACAGAACAGAAGTTTTGTCCTAGGCTCCTACATACTGGGACTCTTCAGTTAAAGAGGCTGTAGAACTAAGAATGTACAAGAAGAACTTCAACCAGGACAGTGCATATAATCTTAGCAGTATATGGAAGCCAGCTATCAATGAAGAGAAGAGACAGAGAGATTCACTGCAATATCGACACTAATATTGGAGTGGTGGCACCATCAGTACCTGTATGTTTCTAACTCGAGAATAATAATAATAATAATCAGTGCAGACGTTGACACCAACTATGAAAGCATTGCATAATTACTGACCAATCAGAAGCCGACTATTGGCTATATTAGGCCACCACAGCAGTACTTTAAACAATCAGTTACTTCTGATGAAGACAGTCACTTAAAGCTTGAGGTTTTGTCCTGAATTGACAAAGCAAGCAGTTTGAGAATGTTTATACAATACTTTGATTGGTCACCACTACTGTTCATCACTTTGTCTTTGCTTCATTTATCATTAAACCTTATTTTATGCTAAGTTTTGCATTCATTCTAATCAACAGGTCTTTATTTACTAGGGCTATTTAGAAAGTAGGGAACGTTTCCATCTGATGCCACTAGGCAGATGCCGATCATGTATATTTTGGTATGTGCGTCCTCGGCAGCTCAGTTGGCATCCATCCGTAACAGCGGGAATGTCTCCTTGCATCTGTTTTTCTAATATTCACAGTTGAAATGTGCTCTGCAATCGAAAATACCGCCAGTTGTGAGGTGCAGTCTGTGATATTGTTTTTGTTGGCAATAAACCTAAAACCTATAGAAATTTATTGTGAACTGTGCAAAGGTTACAGAAACAACATAATGAGTGAATGTTCCATCCAGAAATGGTGCACTCACTTTAAAAATTTCTGAACCAACATTCATGATGAGGAGAAGAGTGGATGCTCGAGAATTGTGACTGATGAACTTGTCGCTAAAGTTGGTGAAATGATTCATGAAAACCGTCGCTTAACAATAATGGAGCTTTGCTTTCTTTTCCACAACTTTCATGGACTTTGAACAGCAAAATGGGGCAATGTTGACATTTCTGGAGGCCTACCACAAACATGGTGATTCATTACTGGATCGAATCATAACCGGTGATGAGACTTAGGTGAAACATGTCAATTGTGAGACAAAATTACAGTCCATGAAGTGGGGGCACACAAGGTCCCCCCAAAAACCAGCAAAATGTTTGCAAACCTTGTCAGCAAGGAAGTTGATGGCAACAGTGTTTTGGGATAGGCAAGCAACCATAAATTCTGCCTGGTACTGTCAAACGTTGCACAGCCTTAGAAGAGCAGTTCAAAACAAACACCAAGGAAAGCTGATGTCCAAAATTTTGTTTTTGCACAACAATGCCTGAGCTCACATGGCAAACCACACTAAAGAACTCCTTAATTCATTCAAATGGGAAATTTTCCCTCATCTGCCCTACAGCCCTGATCTTGCACCAAGCAACTTCCACTTGTTTCCCAAGATGAAGAACTGATTTTCAACACAGCACTTTGATGATGATTCAGAACTCCAGGCAGGCATGACTCACTGGCTGAAGTCTCAGGTGGCAGAATTTTAAGATGAAGGTATTTTAAATCTTGTCCACCACTATGATAAGTGCCTCAGTGTGTTTGGTGACTATGTGGAAAAGTAATATGTCAGTCACTGTTTCAGATGTAAATAATAAAATGTACTTATTGTAGTTAGATTTTTTTAATGCCAAAACTTTCCCTATTTTCTGAATAACCCTCGTATTTTGTTCATCCCACTGTAGACAATAAACATTGTACAGATGTTGTCCAAATGTACAAACAAGTATGAGAGAGAGAGAGAGAGAGAGAGAGAGAGAGAGAGAGAGAGAGAGAGAGAGATGGACAACCTATCACAGCATATATAATGGAAGTTAGGAATTTAGGAATTAATTAAAGGATTTCTGAAGGCTAATGTATTTTTCTGTAATATAATTCCTGCTAGCACTCTAATATTCTACTCGTTCATACATTTTACATCATTCTAGTGTGTTGCCCTTAAATCAGATTTATGTCTTTGACTTTTATAACAACCTGTTATCCACTTTTTTAGGGATCCATGAAATATTATTAATTTAATGTAATGGCCACTGTCAGTAACTTGTGTAAAATGCTATGAAAGTTAGTTATTACTCATTCGGCACACCTTTATATTTATTTATTTACATTTTATTTGCATGGAGCCATCACGTAAATAATTATTCCTTAGTGCAATGTTAACAACATGGCATATTATTATTAAATGCTACTTTTTTCCTTTCTTTCAGGCAGTTGATCTTGGGTCACCACCTCTGACTGGCAATATCACCTACACCTTTTGTGTTAAAGATGTAAATAACCATAAACCTTCCTTTGTGTACCCAGAAGATGGAGACACAATTCGCTTAAGAGAAGTAGGTGTTGGTAAAAGCAACTTTGCAAAATTTGAGTAATTGTAATTGATGTGAGAATTTAAATCAGTAATTTTATCTTTTGCAGGGATAAATTGTCCCACACACAACACTGCAGATGCACATCACACTAAAGCAATGTCATCACAAAGTATAAAGTTTTGCTTATAGTCCTTTTAGATGTGGTATGTCATCACCTTTGTCTATCACATGAACTTGATCAACCAGGCAGTTTAACACAAAACCCAAATCATATTGGCACCTACACAAACTATTACCAGGAGTGGAAGTTAGGTTCATCAAGGGGAAACAGCATATAGCAGCAACTGAAAAATGTTACCTGGAAAATATAGTCAGAGAAATTTAAATTTTAAAGCCAACTACTTATTTACGTCCTCATATGATGCTTTTAAGTTAAACTATGAGTTCCTAGGAATATATAAAGCAAGACATGTATTCATTTTTCATGTCACAGTATGACATGGGAATCAACAAAATTTGTTTCATTGGTGGAAAGTGGTGTGAACTCACTGCTGCTGCCCCCTGGAATGGGGCCATATTTAAACAAGTCATTGTACTTTTATTGGGAAGAGACATCAGTGAGTAACATGGAACAGTAAGTACTATACTGACCCATGAAATGCCTCTGTCTATTGCTGAAGAAATGTGTGTAATGGCTTAGAAGGAGTTAGGCCTCTCTAATAAACAAAACCGCCAACATAATAGGACATTCATCGAGTGTAATTATTAATTTTATAAAACTGGTGTCATGATTGGAGTTCTTTGCCATCTAGTTGTTGTTGTTGTGTTCTTCAGTCCTGAGACTGGCTTGATGCAGCTCTCCATGCTACCCTATCCTGTGCAAGCTTCTTCATCTCCCAGTACTTACTGCAACCTGCATCCTTCTGAATCTGCTTAGTGTATTCATCTCTTGGTCTCCCTCTATGATTTTTACCCTCCACGCTGCCCTCCAATGCTAAATTTGTGATCCCTTGATGCCTCAGAACATGTCCTACCAACCGGTCCCTTCTTCTTGTCAAGTTGTGCCACAAACTTCTTTTCTCCCCATTTCTATTCAATACCTCCTCATTAGTTATGTGATCTATGCATCTAATCTTCAGCATTCTTCTGTAGCACCGCATTTCGAAAGCTTCTATTCTCTTCTTGTCCAAACTATTTATTGTCCATGTTTCACTTCCATACATGGCTACACTCCATGCAAATACTTTCAGAAACGACTTCCTGACACTTAAATCTATACTTGATGTTAACAAATTTCTCTTCTTCAGAAACGCTTTCCTTGCCATTGCCAGTCTACATTTTATATCTTCTTTACTTTGACCATCATCAGTTATTTTGCTCCCCAAATAGTGAAACTCCTTTACTACTTTAAGTGTCTCATTTCCTAATCTAATTCCCTCAGCATCACCCGACTTAATTCGACTGCATGCCTTCTAGTAAAGTCACCAAAAGATAAAAAAAAATACTTATGAAAAAATTAGATAATGCATCTGCATTGTGTGAAAATTGGTGATTGACCATGAACAATAAAAAGTGTGAGATCCTCCACATCAGTAGTAAAGGGAATCCACAAAATTCCAATTACATGATAAATGATACAAAATCAAAGGCTGCCATTTCAACTAAAAATCTAGGGATTGCAATTATGAACAACTTAAAATGGAACCATCAAATAGTAAATGTTGTGACGAAAGTGAACAAAAGATCGTGTTTTATTGGCAGAACACTTTCAAGGTGCAACAAATCTTCTAAAGAGACTGCCCACAATACACTTGTCCATCTGCTTCCTAAGTATTGGTGCATAGTATCAGCTCCTTACCAGATAGAATTGACAGAGGACATTGAAAAAGTTCAAAGAATGGCAGCTTGTTTTGTATTAAATAGGGGAGAGAGTGTCAAAGATGTGATAAGCAAGTTGGGATGTCAATCATTAATACAAAGCCCTTTTTCATTGTGGTGAGATCTTTTCATGAAATTTCAATACTGATTTCTTCCTCCAAATGAAAACATTTTATTGATTTCCACCAACACAGGGAGAAATTATTACCATGACTAAATAGGAGCTCACATTGAAAGTTTTAGGGCTTCATTGTTGAGAAATAGTCAAAGTGTTTAATAAGACCTCAACCAAACACTTAAGTGTGAATTATAGAGTAATCTTGCAGATATGGAAGTAATCCACTGCAAAGGGAAAGGACAAAACAAATTTTGATTCACAGAAAGAAGATTTGGTTTGTTTTTGAGACATACTCTGGCATGAGTAGTGTGATTGTATGTCTTGTGCTATATTCCTCATGAATCGTAATTTGACAGAAATGTGATACGTGAGCAAATATCTACATTGCTGGCTGTGAAACTATAGTATCCTTACTGAGTGAGGTGTTACAATCACTGTACTTTTATCTGAGAGGACTTGATTTCAAATCCCCATGAGCCAATCTCAATTTTCTGTGGTTTCCCTAACTTACATATTGTGAATGCTGGAATTGTTCCTTTGGACAGAGCATGGCTAGTTTTCTTCCATATCCTTGTCCCATTCAACCCTTTGCTCATCTCTAATGACACAGTTATCAGTGGGATGTTGAGCTCTAACCTTCCTTTTTCTTTCAAGTACCTTTACATTGGTATTCTCCTCAATACGCTACTTTTGACAGACTTTGCAAAGATTTTTATTGAGGCTTCTGATTATCCTTTAGAGCTAATTTGTATTTTGAGTAGTGTCATCATTCTGTATGATTTTTTTTTAACAATTAGTGTTGTTTTTTATCCACAAGTGAATGTTCTCAAACTTTTCAGAGGTGCACTGCTAAATTTGATATGTAGTAAATTTTATATGTAAAGCGGAGAATGACATCCAGAAAGAAGTGTATACAGCTGGACTTGTTTCTTTATATTTAGTGGTGACTTGTGTAGTACTTTGATATTGTTTATGCATGAGTTGTCAACAACATTAAATACTCATCATATGGCTGTGATGATGACACTTATGCATGTGAATATATAGTTTCCCAGCGTACACCACCAATGAAAAGTTGTCAGGTTTCAAGCCAGGTGATGGTGTTAAAATAGTGCAGCATTTCAGTTAGTGTAATACTCATTATCTTCTGATGAAGACAGTCACACTCATCAAAATGTTGCAGTATCTTATTACTACTGAACAGCTGGAAATCTGATAATCTTTCATCAATATATAAAAAATCTCATTTTTTTAAAAAAAATTGCACGTTTTGAAGCACAATAATTTCATTATTATTAAAGTGCAGCTACTTACAGATGTCCAGTGTGGGACAAATTGAGTTAGCTATACTACACTGCCAGGAAAAAAATAGTGCTCCCTTTTAGAGGTTTCCAGTTCACTCAAGATTACTGTTGTAACAGTGCTTACAGAGTACATGAAGTGATTACATTTAGAGATCGAGAGCAGAAGCGGATCTGAGGCACTAGGTATCAAACCATGCCTTGGGTGTTTACCTGTCAGAGTATATGATGTAGCCTCCATTGCCCAGCAATGTAGAAACTGACTCTGCCATCCAGCCAATTTTACAGATGGGAAATAGTGTACTGAGATATGTTATTCACTGCATGCTTGACCTGTTCACGTAGTTCCATATGAGTTGTTGGATGACCAAGTCACAAGAGTCACTTCTTGTCCCATAGTATCTCACACATGCTTGATTGCAGACAAGTCCAGAGATCATGCAGGCCAGGGAAGTTGGTGCATGTCTTGTAGAAGATATTGAGTTTCACGGGCAATGTGTGAGTGAGCATTATCCTGTTGGAACAACACATCAACTTCCTGTTATAGGAACTGCAAAAGATCAGATCTAACAATATTCTGCACATACCAAGCACTGATTAACATCCCCTGAGAAACACCAAAGATCAATGCTAGTTGTAGCTTATCACACCATAGACCATAAGGCCTGTGGTGAGGCCAGTGTGTCTTGGGTGAATGCCCTCTACGAGACAGCGTTCAGCAGGTCTATGTCATACATACAGACAACCATCACTTTTGTTCAGGTGGAATCTGCTTTCATCACTGAAGATGAGCTTGCACCATTCGATTTTCAAAGTGTTCATCTGATAGCAACAGTCAAGCCATGCACATCAATGCTGTGACATGACTGAAAGATTGGCTAGCATCATGCTTGCCAGTAGTGCCACTGGTAATAACAGGCTTGCAACAGTTTGTATTGTAAGATCTGGGCTCACAAGTCCTCTTACCTGTGCTATGGTAGCTGTACATTCTACCACTGTTCTCCTACAATACAACAAGCCTGGTGGATGTCTATGCTACATGGGCATCCAGAACCTTGTCTATGGATGTATGAATGTTCAGGTGGCCACTGATACCAGCATTGTTGCACAACTGATGCAGCATGTACAATTTTATGGCAATCCAAAAGGACCATCCCACCACTTGGAAGGTCATAATTTGACTCTTTCAAACTTACTTTGTTGGCTGTGGAAAGCACAAGTGGATCTGCATGGCATGGTTGCCTGCTTGCTTCACTTGTTTCCACTACACTGAGCCTTCTGGCTGTGACCATTCCCTGTTAAAGGGAGACACAGATGGCACTCTGGTAGCTATGCCACTATACTGCCTGTTGGCAGACAACACTCAAACCATTATCAGTACATCTACTATCTCCCAGGTGGTATATGCCATTATCAAATCAAAATTGACGTCATCTTTCCAAGTGTACTTTTTTTTTCCATCGGGGCAGCATTTATTAAGAATAAAATTAACTGAATTTTCTGTTTGTGCTACCAAACTGACTATAGTACTTGTTTTGAAACTGTGGGTAAAACAGAATTACTTAATTTTAAAATAAGTCTGATGTCCTAAGTATGGGTTCATCTCTTAGTCCTATACTATCTGAAATTTACATGGACAATTTTGAACAAATTTTCTTACAGAGAGAGCCATTGAACTGAAAAATAAAATGCTGATTTAGATATGTCAATGATGTACTGTGTTTGTGACCAGTACTGCTGGACAGTTAGATACATTCCTACAGAACTTAAACTTGCAACATAAGAAAATGCAGTTTACAATGAAGCTGAGAGGCTCGTCTATGCATTTAGATATTAGTACAAGAAGACACTTATTTAACATTTATAGAAATGAATAGCTAATAATACAGTAATCCCTGCAAGCTCCCAGTATTCACACAGTCATAAACATGCAGCATTCCATTCAGTCAGGCATAGCCTCATATCCTTCCAATATCTGACTCAGCCTTTCAAACAGAACAGCAGACCATCAAACATATTGCTTCCAGCAATTCCTATAGCTCTGCACTGATGGATAATGCATTAAGAAAAAGAGAAAAGGCAAATAATTAGCCAACTTCTGTACATTCGCCAACAACATCTTTCAGTAGTTGCAAAGTCGGGTGCAAAATCCCATATACTGGCAAAATTTCAGACAACCTTGCAAAAAGTTAAAGTCTCAGGACTACAGACCTTAATTTTATAATACCAATAGCATAGACTGATGACCATGGATGTTAAGTCTCATAGTGCTCAGAGCCACTTGACCATTTGACCAATAGCATATCAAAAATTTTTATTTGATAGTAAAGACAAACTGTAACTCTTGGCATACAGTGGTGTATATTAAATCACTTGCAAGCAGTGTGAAAAACTTTATATTGGTCTGTCAGGCAGAGCTGTGGTAATTATGCTCCTTAAAAAGGAGAGAAGCTGCAGATTAAGGAAGAAAGATTCAACCTCCATTAGAAGAAAACCATTCAGGTGATGTAGAATGTGAAGTATTACATTCTGTTAAAAAAAAAAAATTCATAAAGATGACCCTACCGGAAATACTGGAAATTAACTAGCACACGACATAGAGTGCCAGTCTAGTATTAAATGATCAGACTCAATTTTCCTTTTCCCCTTTGTCAAATTATGTTTTCATTATAAAAGCTGTAAATCTGTCTTATATCTCACCTGTTGTTAAATGAACCTCCACATAAAAAATTTATTTACTCCCTTTTTTAGTTATTGTAATTATTTCTATGTGACCAAAAAAGTGTAATATTTTCATACGTAAACATTCTGTCAGTTTTGTATCTTGTATACAAATAATATCTGTGTAAGTTGCATATCTTGTTTATCTGTACTTGCAGCATTCATAAGATGGTCGAAGAAGCCAAAAGCCAGTTCACGACAGAATGAAACAATTTTACAGAACATTAAGAGATTTTTTCCTTTTTAATAATGTTAGGAATATACAAAGGTATGAGCAGAGAGATATATATATATATATATATATATATATATATATATATATATATATATATATATATATATATATATAAAAAAAAAAAGGTCATTAACAAACGTATAGATTAGGGCAGTGCTTAAACATTTACTGGCATAAAATTCTATATTACAGCTTCTACTAACATGATATCACTCCACAATCACAATTTTATATTGTGTACCACTGTAAAGCAACATGGTTGGGTAATAACTACTTTCAGGAGAAAAAAACTCTAAGTACTTGCTGATTCTGTATCTGTTGGCATGAGCCTGAGTTGGAATATCCCATCCTGAAGTTATGTATGGATTTTCCATTCTATCATCTTGTAATTTTGTCAGATGATTTTTTCCCTTTCAGTACATTTAAGATTTGCTCAGTTTAAAGTGGCACTGATACAAACTAAGAAATAATTGTAGCAGTCATAACCTGACAGTCACACTCATCGATTCCAACATTTAAATTAAAATAAAATAAAAAAAAAAAAAAGAGCTGACAACTCAGGACATCTACCACTCCTGTTTCAAGAGTGTTGTAGCTGTGGATTTCATTCATCATAGTAACAGGCTTCTTGTTGTCTTTTGAAAAGTATGTTACCAAAAAGAAAAGAAAAAATTGTTTTCTTATTTTATATTTTAATTTTTCAAAAAGTATTTGGCCTGTGACATTTAACATGGTATTGCTCCTCAGTAGTATATTGAGTATCACTTATTTTTTTAAATATAGCAGTCTTTTATGATGGCTTGAACTTTGCTGGAGGCATTTTCAATGAGGTGTCTGTCTGTCCATTTCAGGAATGTTGTTTTCCATAAACCATTGCCTCACAGATGACGATTTATGACTGGTGCATTGTCATGCTGATAAAAACAGCTGAACTATTCATTTACTGTACACAATACACAGTGATATCCTTCTGCACTTATGATTTTCTGAAGTGCAATAAGGAAACCAGAACCTAACCACAAAAAATACCCCCATACTATAACACCACCTCCTTTGTACTTTCCTGTAGGTACTACAAAAGATGGCAGCTAACATTCTTTAGGCATTTGCCAAACCCAGACAATTCCATCACATTGCCACAAGGTATAGTATGATTCATCACTCATTGTCAGCCATCCACTGTGTAGTGGTGTCACTCTATACACAACCTCAAGTGTCACTTAGCATCGACTACAGAAACATCTTGTTCACGAGGAGCTGCTCGTGCATTGTACCTCATTCCTTCAACTCCCTATTTACAATCACTGTACACTAGCTAGATTGCTGGTAGACTTCAAAATTGATAAGTGATTCCTTCTTCTGATTTCAGGTGATTTTTTACAACTACCCTCCACAATGCTCGACCATCCCTGTCCATTACCACATGAGGTCTGCTTGGCTTTGGTGTAGCTGTGGTTGTTCTTTTGCATTTCCACTGCACAGTCACATCACCAACAGTCAAATTAGGCAGCTTTAGAAGGGATGAAATGCCACCAATAGATTTGTTACCTAAGTGATATCTACTTAATAGTTCATGTTCAAAGTCACTGAGCACTCCTGACCAACAACTCTCCTGTTACTGTTTCTCTACTGACAACACAACACTGCCTTGTTTTATGCTAGTGGCTGCACCTCTCATGACACCTAGAAGTTCAGTTCCACATCACACAGCAGTGTCTAGATACTTTTGATCAGATAATATATCTGCACATAGCTTTATGAGCTTGCATTATTGAAAGGTAAAAATAATGTTTTATTGCCAGCCAGTCCAATATTCTCTTTTCATTGCAGACACAACGTGTTGGAAGCCGACTTTATGATTGGCAAAATCAACCATTACCAGATTTTGAAGTCACAGATGAGGATGATCCATCAACTGGAAATGGACAGGTGACAGTTACTGTCACAGGTAACATATTTCTGTGTTTCTAAAATCTGCATTAATAATATATGTATTTTGAACTGAAAAGTGTGTTTCATCATGTATATTTATTCTTGTGTTGGAGATGCTCTTTATTTACAATAACATGTGGATCATGAATAATGACATACAGTACTGTGTTTTTGAACAAACAGCATCCTCCAATTCCCCCCCCCCCCCCCCCCCTTCTGTCTCTCTCTCTCTCTCTCTCTGTCTCTCCCCCTCTTTATTGTTCTTTTAGAGAGATACATGAAATGATGGACAAGGTATACTCTGTTCATGCTGATGTGGCTGTTGTTACTGTCAAATTATTATAATTTGATTAACTTTCCTGCCACAAGTAGCCTACATTTCACTGCATTAATAGCACACTCACTAATATTATTATAACTGTTATTAGTGTTACTATTTATCACTGAAACAGTATTTCCACTTTTACTTGCAAAATATGTTATTTGCTAGGAAGAATTCAAGAAGGAGGTATGGTTACTTTAATCAGTCACATTTCGGTTCTATAATTGACAAGTAAAATAAATATGGTAATAATCATTTCACTACTCATAAACTATTACTAGACATACCTTCATTGCTGATATCACTATTGCTTGCTAGTGTGAGGACACTCTATCCAGATATAGGATGTTCCAACCATTATGTTGGAAGAAATTTAAATGACCATTATTTTGGCTAGCAATGGGAGGACATGCGATAACATAAAGTTTATGACCATTAGATTCCTGGACAAGTACCTCATTTAAATTATAAACCTCTCCACATCTTGCTGAGTGATAATATTGTGGCGTTCACTGTGTTATTCAGTGGTTTGGTATTTAACTAATTTGTAAATGAAAATGATAATCTTATTTTATTACAATGAGTAATTACTAAATAATTTTTGTCCCGGCTAAAGATTTGGTCAAGCTGCTAAAGAACTCCAAGTTAACATTGTGTTAAGGTGTTGTCTGTAAGTTGTGTAAGTGTCACTAAATCACAGTTCATACAACAGATTCTATAAAACTATTGATTATGATGTAAACAAATATCTTCAGCAAAATGATCATTAAAACCACCGAATATCAGCCGCGCACAACACTGACGTATGTTACCTGAAACAATATTTATCGTAACTTGTGCATAATTAACTTTGGCTCCATACATTAGCTAGAAAAGTTTGATATAAGGATCATGCTATGAGCACTGTTTTTAGAGAACCAATCTAATTCCAATTATTTTCATTAAAATGAGTTTGGGACCACCGGTGCACATTTATTTTTACACATTTTTATTGCCTTCATCATTTACGTCTGCGGAGTTGCATAATTTGAATCTGGTGCTGAGATAATTGTTAAGATGGCGGCAGACAATTGATAGAGACTTTCTACTGTTAGAGGAAATAGGATAAGTATTTGAAATGCTTATTAAACTTTACTTTCATATTGTGCCCTATTTAGACTAATTGTCATCAAGCAAACCTTTGACATTTTCGTAAGGAAAACAGATAAAAATGCGATACAAATTGCTATCATCAATGGCTGCACTCCTTGCAGCAGAAAGAAATAATAAACACAGATAATGCTTATTGAGAGAGGAATTAAAGTTACAAATTATTTACTCATATTTATAATAATAATGAACTCTATTCTCAAGTAATAATTAACAAATAATTACAATTTCTTAACAGACCTCAGTTTGATATGCGTCTTGCATCCACAACCTACAAAAGCCAACCAACAAAAGGTTAAAACAAAGGAACACAAACGCAGATCATAAAAGGAATTTACAATTATCATTGTCTTTGTATGATACACATTGATATGTCCAATTACATCATAAGATATTATATAAATAATTAACATTTATTTCACTGTTTTTTTCATATGTCAGATAGATAATGTTTATAACTGTTAGAGGCATAATTTCCTCTCGTCACACTGTAGCTAAAATTTATCTCGTGGATGTTACAATATATATACCATTGATTGTGGTTTGACTACCTCCTTGATACTATTCCACAGGAGTAGCCTATGAAATGGCATCTGTCAACCTCCTTTTATTCTGTTGCCATCATCAGCTGTACAAACATAACACTCAAGTCTCTATCCAATTAGGAGAATTTTCTCTTCCTTCTTTAGCAGAATATGCTCTCTGGAACATGAAATTTCACTTTTCAAAGCTGTTGTTTCTTCTGAGTGGAGGCCAGTGATCTTCACATCCTTGTTAATGACACATGATCACCTAGCATTATTTCTGAGCATGTGTTAAATCACTGCTTCATTAAGTCACCAAAATCAGAAGGTCACTTCTTGAAAATTTTACTTGCTGACATGTTTTACACATAGCTCATCATCAGAACAATTGCCAAAACGTAATGAAAGACTTGGCACTCATTGATGAAAAGATTCAATTGAACTATGCGATACTCCAACACAAAAACTTCCATCAGTCCAAAATGAATGATAGTAAATGATGATCACATAGAAATATCTTTTTCATTCAGTCAAAACTATATTTAATAACTCACTGTAAACTACATGCAAAGGTAACCAAAAATTATAACACTGCACAAATTACCCATCAAATTTATAAAACACTCAATTCTCCATTATTTATATTACTGCCTTGAACTCTAATTAATACAATGTATGGTAATGTATAGTTAACTGCTGACCTACAGTTTCTGTATTCTCACAGTTACAAAATCCATGATGTTAACAATATCCAAAAAATGTATCTGGTAATAAAATAAGCTTCTGAAAAATTTAAGAAACGTAGGTAAATTTTTTCTGTTACTTTAATCAAAAGTGAATTTTTCTTTAGTATTAGTAATCACAAAAAATAAGGACAAACTTTGAGGTGGTCATCAATATAATTTTATTATTTCATATCCATAAATATACTGACAACATTTAATATTCCAAAGCTGAAATGAAAACAATTAGCCAAATGTGAAAGTAAATTATGAAAAATACATCAACTCATCTTTTGATTCACCATCAACCTGCTGTTCCAGTTCCAGTCACCCACTCTCACATCTTCCTCTTTCCTCTCAGTAGGCCACTCCTTATTGATCTCTCAATAGTCCCCAGACCATTGCTTTAGTTTGTTGTCTGGTGTTTCCCTCATGTGACACAAACAGGTGTCATCTTTATAATATATGAACACCTTATTCTGTTTCATCTGCCCCTTTATTTTCACAAGGGTCGCATACTGGATCAATTGAGGAAACTGCCAATTCAATGCCTCTGCTGCATGCACACTTATCAAATACTCTCTTCCAGATTCCATCTTTACACTCCAATTAATGGGTTAGGCATCTTTATACAGTCTGGAAAGTGTCACATCAAAGCAAAGTTAACATGCAAATAAAATCACTCAAAATTGAAGTATTTTTAATAAGATACATAACTTCAAAAAATGACAGTTTCCCATTTATGGGGGTAGTAAATACAAGTGAAATATTCACAATAGGAAAATTACACTTATTCCTATACAGAGAATTTTAAAATGGCAGCTTCCCTGGTACTTTTTCCTGCAATACATAGTCTTGGGTGACATGGTTTCTCTATTGTTATGTTCACATTATCTTGAAACTACTTACTATAAGCATGAAAAAAACATACCCTACAAGTTTAACAAAGAAAGTTAATCAAGTGATATATACCTTCATACAGACATATTCATAATTACTTCTGCTTGAAGTATTACTGAGCTAGGTTTTTTACCTTTCTTCTTAAATCAACCTCCTGGGATTGTTGGATTTTATGATTATCTGTGAAGCATCCTACACTATACGGGAGAAATTATGTTCTGATCTTTCAATATTTATTGGTACAAAGTTCCTTTTTGTTGCATGCCTTGGTAAATTGCAGGAGTCCCAATATTTGACAGTAAATAAAAATTTCTTGAAGTTCACTTTTGGAACAGACAAACTTATTCGTCTACATAATTCTGATGAACTGTCATGGTAACTTTAATGATTGAATACCAACTATAGACTTACTGAATTTTATGTGCTGAAACATAGAGCATTTGCAAGCTCATTGCTGGGCCTGACTGATTAATAACATAGTGACTGTACTGATTTAATGCTTGCCCACTACTGACTGTGGCATTGTGTGGGACACCTATCTATAGACGTGTAATACAGAAGTTAAAAATTTGTAAAATATTGAGCTATTTAATTTTAAATATTAACATAAATGACAGCAAAGGAAAATATACAAAAACAAATCGGGAACTGAAGTTATCCTGAATAACTCACAGCTGTCAAAATATAAAATAGTAAAATAATAGGTACTATTTTATGAGAGCCAAGTATTAATGTCCACAGATAATTTTTTAGGTAGTGAAATTTTCTAATTTTAACAATAAACAAGCTGTTATTGTAGTGTAAGTATATGTTTCTACATACAGAAAAATCAGATGCGCTGAACTGTACTTCCAGATTTTTGAAAGAATAAAATTTTGAGATTGTAACATTTTAGAACACAAAATTTTTAAATGTAAGTATCATTCAAATAAACATGAGATAGATGAAAAAATAAATAAATAAATAAACTGTTATTATTTCAAAAGTAATTACCATAATTGTTAAAACATTTACACCACTGTGGGACAAGACAGACACTGCTGTCAGAGAAAAATGTTTGTGGTTGTCTATGGAGCTGTGATTATACCCAGCCATGTTCCCCTTCATCCAAAGTCAATTGATGGTCACGATTCATTTTCTTTAGTGCTTCAAGAATAAGGAAGTCACATCGGGAGAGATTGGAACTGTACAGAGAATATGTAAGGATGAAACTTCTGCTGTATAGACAAAACTACCTTGGTAAAAATATGGGCGGGCATTATCCTGCAACAGAGTGATGCCATCTGTCAACATTTCTGGGCACTTCAACTTGATAGTGCACTTAACATTTTGCAAAATGTCCATGTACTGATGTGTATTAATTGTGGTGCTGTGTTCCAGAAAGTTAATGAGCAATATTCAGCACTGAAAGACTACAATAATATCTTGGTCACATACTAAATTTAATCCAGAAAGTATCATACATAATGGAATACTCATTTAAAAAATTATAAAAATTGAGATATGTATTTGGCTGCACAAGAAAGATGTAACTATTTGGAAAAATTCTTTGTCATTTACATGTGTTCACTTGCAAATTCATCATGTTTCCATTAAATGAATTAACTCATTTGGTAAGACATTACTCTAAAAACATTGAACTTATGCCAATAATGTGAAAAATACATCTAATCTGGAAAAAAGAAATGTAGAAATTAATATGTGGTTACATTTCAAGTAGAACTTACAGGAATTTTGCACAATTTCAGATCACTGACAGGATATATTTATTACCGTATTTACTCGAATCTAAGCCGTACTTTTTTTCCGGTTTTTGTAATCCAAAAAACCACCTGCGGCCTAGAATCGAGTGCAAAGTAAGCGGAAGTTCTGAAAAATGTTGGTAGGTGCCGCCTCAACTAACTTCTGCTGTCGAATATATGTAGTGCTACACAGTCATGCTTTGCAGGCACAAATATAAATACTGGCGCGAAAATCTCTGAGTCAGTAAATAAATAAAAAAAGGTGGAAGACGAGCTTTTTTTTCTCCGCCCCGAGTTTCGACCACTGCCTTTTCATACATTATCCAATTAAGTAAATACAAATGCCGTATTGTTCATCTTCAAATGTAGCAGCATTTCAATGTACTACGAAAATCCAACTGGCAAGACTGTTTGGGATGTTTGTCAATATGGCCAACTCTACATTCCGAATTTTTTCCTACCTGGAGAAGAGATGGTTGCTAATAGGAACTTTTATGAAGTGTGAATCACATGCAGTATTCTCTTCACCATAAAAATAATATGAATATAAACATTTTGCCATGTATTCTTTCATGTTTGCTGCTATCTCGTTTAAATCCTGTCTGCCTAATAAACTACGAAACTAGAGTGAAACAACAGCAAACGCGAAAGAATATACATATTATGTCATGTTTATATTTGTATTATTCTTATGCCTAATAGTGATACAGTCAGAAATGAAGCACGGCAATTGACTAGATTTTTAAATCTAAGATGACTCTAATTTCTGTGCAGAATGTAATGTACTAAAGAGGCGCCTGCAAAGATTTTCAAACGGAGAAAAATTTTCACTAAACTTTTGTTCAGAACATCATCTATCATACGCAGTCTATTATTTGGTTCTTGTTGATCATTATCAAAGAAAGCAGCAGTGTAAATAACAACAAATAGCAGTCTCTTGCCATTGTCTCGCTAATGAGACAATTCCTCTCTCTCTTTTTGATTGTAAGCGGCGGTAGCGTGCACAAAAGCAAGCCATGCCATGAGCGACGACAGGCCGTAGACACTCATTATCAGAATGCGACAAACAATGCATGACACAGTACAGTAATGCATTTTCAGCTTAGAGTGATGTAAACACCTATAACAAAGAGAACGGCACTTATTAGATCACAGAAAAATAAGCAATCAATTCAAACCAGACGAAGCACATGAAAAAGGAAGGGTACCCAAATAAATATGGACGGAGCGCCTGACACATAGCAATGGCTACCTGGTAAAGCTTAACTGCTAAGCTTACGACTCGAACCAAACTACTGTAGCTTTATCGTCATTCATTCAAGCTAAATTGTTCCTCATATTACAATGGACCAACTTTGTTTCGATTTCGAGGTGCGGCCTAAAACTTTTCTCTCCCCTTGAATTTCGAGTCTCAAATTTCAGGTGCGGCTTAGATTCGAGAAATTTTTTTTTCCTTGATTTCGAGTCTCATTTTTCAGGTGCGGCTTAGATTCGAGTAAATACGATAACTCACCAAGCTTGTTAGAAAATATTACATGATGCTTCAACAAGATGTCTAATAACTTTTGTTTCTGTTCCTTAGTCATACTTTGAACTTCTGAAACTTCTTCCTAACTTGCTTTTCTGTTTCTTGATCTTCAGTGTCATATGTCAACTCTCTTAAGACTCAACTGATTCATTTCCACTGTATATTTTCTCCAGCATTCTTTATTTTTAATTTTCTCATTGCATTACTCTACTCAGTCTCTTTCTTAAAAGCTTGAGACACACATTATCATCTTCACAGTATACATTTTAAAAATATTTCTTTCATAAAGCCATTCCTAAAATTATGCTTACATTTAGTTTTGCTACCATGAAGAATTTCACTTTCATTTCCTTTCTTTGTACTAGATCAGTAACCAATAACTGATACTTTAGTGATTTGGTTGACTTTCCCATTGCCCCTAAATTCTCATGTCTAAAATTGAATATAAACAATCACAATTGCAATAAACTTTTTTTTTCATGTAAGGTTATCAGTGTCCCACACCATCGTGGTGTGGGTCTGAAGATGGTGTAAGACCAAAACCAGTAACCTTATGTATAAAAAAAGTTTACTGCTGTTGTGACTGTTACATTCAGTTTTAAATAATAAATTTACTGCTGCGCTCCAGAGAGATATGTTCTCAAAAATTACTGGCATGTGTACTGGTTTTCTTTCCTCTCTAAAAATATCAGTCACTAATAATTCACTCCTGGTGTCCAAAAATGATTCTTCTTCATTTCCATTTATTTCCACTTTTATTACGGGTTGTACAGATTCTTCCCTTTCTTCTTTATCAAGCATAAAATCACCACCAATTGTTTGCAACAATCTCATCTGTCATATCCTATTCTTGCCAGGTGGCTCCATCTTCTTTCTTCCTTTTACCACTTTAGATTCCTTGCCCCAGTTTTTGATGCTCAGTCTGGATTGACTCTTGAGTATACTGTATAACTATCACTCTTCGTTTCCTTTCTTACATAAAAAATTTTAACTTCTTCTTTCTCAAGTATTGATTCCTGTACTTAAATGTGTTTCACCTCAAGCTTCACATCACCTACTTCAACATTTCCATTACTTCCTCCAAATCACTATTAATATCCATATCAATATCACCATCTCATTCTTTTTCATTTTTTTTTTTTTTTTTGAAAAATATTCCACTCATTATCATGCAAATTTTCATTCTTCACTCCAGTTTCTTCCTCTACGTTGTGTAGTTCTTCAGTTATGCTCACAGATGTGTTCGAATTTTCTTCTCCTTCTCCTTACAACCTTCTCCAGCTGAACCAGTGACTTCTAGTTTATCCAGTCCCACATTTTCTTCATTCTATAAATTAACTATATTTTTAATTAGTTCAAATGTGTGTGAATTCCTAAGGGACCAAACTGCTGAGGTCATTGGTTCCTAGAGTTACACACTATTTAAATAACTTAAATTAAGTTATACCAAGAACAACACTCACACACCCATGCCCGAGGAAGGGCTCGAACCTCTGGCAGGAGGGGTCACGCAAACCGTGACATGGCACCTCAAACCACACAGCCACTCCGCGCGGCTTTTACTTAGTCTCCTTATGCTAATTGGCTTTTTACTTTCTTTTAATTCACAAACATGTGCATTACTATTTTATACTATACATCTAGTGTTAACACTGTCTATCTATACTAAATTCTCTTTTTCCTTAAATATTTTCATTACACAGGTACACTTTTGAGCTGGGAGCCGACACCTTGGTCCAGCATAATGGCAGAAATCTTAGTTACAATGTCTTTCATTTTACTCATCCCTCTCATCGTATATTTCAACATAAAAAATTCACAATTTCAGAACTTGACATTTTATAGACCTCCTTAATGCTACTCAGTAATTTGCATTACAACATTTCAGTTACCTCTTCATCCTCATATTAATTGTCAAGGTATTCTAATTGTTTCAACACACCTTCAAAATATTCCCTCGTGGACTTCCCATCTCTTCTGTAACTAGGTGCTCTCTTAAAACCAATTTTAACTTCTCTTTACTTCTCATTGGTTCAGTATTCCTCCAAAAACAATTTATAAAATTACTTAACATTTTGCTTCTTTCTCTGATGTGTCACCACCACAATACACTGTCTCTAGTTGAAAGATTCCTTACACAATTAATTTTCTTTTTTTCTTTCCATCACTTTGGAATATCATCCTGCACATATCTCAAAAGTGGCATAGCATGTAGTTGTCTGTTTGGCCCAAATTTATTTAAATTATTACTACCAACGCTACACATAACAAAGATGATAAACATTCCCAACACCCATCTTTACTGCATCTACATCTACATCCATACTATGTAAACCACTGTGATGTGCATGGCAGAGGGTACAGCCCACTGTAGCGGTTATTAGGGTTTCTTCCCGTTACATTCACATATAGAGCAAGGGAACAAAGGTCATCTGAATATGTCTGTGTGTGCTGTAATTATTCTAATTTGTCTTCAGGATCCCTATATGAGTGATACATATAGGTAACCATAGTTTATTCCTAGAGTCATTGTTTAAAGCCAGTTCTTGAAACACTGTTAGTAGAATTTCTCAACGTACATCACATCTATCTTCAAGAGTTTGCCAGTTCACTTTCTTCAGCTTCACCGTAACACTCTCCCATGTACCCTTCTCTGTATACGTTCAATATCCCCTGTTAGTCCTATTTGGTATGGGTCCCACATTCTTCAGCAATGTTATAGAAGGAGTCTCACATGTAATCTGTAAATAATCATGTTTGTCAACTGATTGCACTTCCCCAATATTCTACCAATCAACAGAAGACTACCACCTGCTTTACCCACAACTGAGCCTATGTGATCATTCCATTTCATATCCTTACAAAGTGCTACCCACATGTATGTTGTCCAATTCCAACAATGACTCACTGATATTTTAATCATAGGATACTACTTTTTTTAATTTTGTGAAGTGCACGATTTTATGTTTAAAGCAAGTTTCCGGTCTTGGCACCACTTTGAAATTTTATCAAGATCTGACTGAATATGTCTGTAGCTTTCCTCAGGCAGTACTCCATTATATATAACTACACCATTTGCAATAAGTCTGAAGATACTATTAGTATGGCCCACAAAAGTCCCACCACACTTCCCCGGGGCACAGCTGAATTTACTTTACACCTGATGACGCCTCTCCATCCAAGATAATGTACTGTGTCCTCCTACTAAAAAAGTCCTCAATCCAGTAAAAAATTTCACTTGATGCCCCATATGATTGAACTTTTGATGATAAGCATAGGTATGGTACTGTGTCGAATGCTTTTCATAAATCAAGAAATACTACTACATTCACTTCTATGCGGCCGGCCAGGGTGGCCAAGCAGTTAAAGGCGCTACAGTCTGGAACCGCGTGACTGCTACGGTCGCAGGTTCGAATCCTGCCTCGGGCATGGATGTTTGTGATGTCCTTAGGTTAGTTAGGTTTAAGTAGTTCTAAGTTCTAGGGGACTGATGACCTTAGAAGTTAAGTCCCATAGTGCTCAGAGCCATTTGAACCATTTTCACTTCTATGCTATTTTGGCTCAAACAATGGAAAATCCAGGATGGAATGTAACAATACGAGAGGAGGAAAGTTGCTACTCACCATATAGGGGAGATGCCGAGCCACGATAAGCACAATAAAAAGATTCACACAATCATAGCTTTTGGCCATTAAGGCCTTTGTCAGCAGTAGACACACATACACACATGCGCACACACACACACACACACACACACACACACACACACACACACACACACACGCAAGCGCAACTTGCACACACATCTGCAGTCTCAGAGAACTGAAACTACACTGCGAGGAGCAGCACCAGTGCATGATGGGAGTGGCGACTGGGTGGGGGTAAGGAGGAGGCTAGGGTGGGGAGGCGGAGGGATAGTATGGTGGGAGTGGCGGACAGTGAAGTGTTGCAATTTAGATGGAGGGTAGGAGAGAAGGTGCGGAGGGAGAGGGGGTAAGTAGAGGAAAGGAGAGAAGTAAAAATAAAAATAAAAGAAATTAAAAGACTGGCGGTGAAATGACGGCTGTGTAGTGCTGGAATGGGAACAGGGAGGGGGCTGGATGGATGAGGACAGTGACTAATGAAGGTTGAGGCCAGGAGGGCTACGGAAACATAGGATGTACTGCAGGGAAAGTTCCCACCTGCACAATTCAGAAAAGCTGGTGTTGTTGGGAAGGATCCATATGGCACAGGCTGTGAAGCAGTCATTGGTATAATGGGTATCATGTTTGGCAGCATGTTCAGTTACAGGGTGGTCCACTTCTTTTTTGGCCACAGTTTATCGGTGGCCGTTCATGTGGACAGACAGCTTGTTGGTTGTCATGTCTACATAGAATGCAGCACAGTGGTTGCAGCTTAGCTTGTAGATCACATGACTGGTTTCACAGGTAGCCCTGCATTTGATGTGATAGGTAATGTTAGTGACCGGACTGGAGCAGGTGGTGGTAGGAGGATGTATGGGACAGGTCTTGCATCTAGGTCTATTACAGGGTTATGAGCCATGAGGTAAGGGATTGGTAGCAAGGGTTGTGTAAGTATGGACGAGTATATTGTGTAGGTGGACGGTGGAATACAATGCTAGGATGGGTGGAAAGGATAGTGGGTAGGACATTTCTCAATTCAGGGCACAATGAGAGGTAATCGAAACCCTGGCGGAGAATGTAATTCAGTTGCTCCAGTCCCAGATGGTACTGAGTTACTAGGGGAATGCTCCTCTGTGGCCAGACTGTGGGACTTTGGGAGGTGGTGGGAGACTGGAAAGATAACTCCCACAGCTTGGAGCTGTCTTGATGTCAGATGGAAGTCTGTTATAAAAGATTGTTCCTACTGTATGTGGACTACAGTCTGCAGCCTTTCTTTTCTTGAAGTTCTGTGAAAATTTTCCTTTCTCCATGTGTTGTATATATGTACATTACTGTATGTCATGTTATATTCTGGATTTTGTTTCACAAACATTATTGCTGCAGGATGGTAGAGGTTAGTGTTTTATATTTTCTGAAGATTTCTCTACGAGGCTCTCTCCATGTACCACAGGTACAACTTTTACTGCCTTGTTTTTGCAGTCTGAAGAGCCTGTCTGCAAAGATAGCTGGTGCCCCACCCCATATCTGAGTACCATACCAAAGACATGGTGTATCATTCCAAAGTATATTTATCTCAAGCTATCAGGGCCAGGAAAGCTGAGACCCATTTCAGTGGATACACAATTGTACTGATTTTCTTACTAATATGATGGGTGTTTGGCAACAGTTACACCAAAAAATTTGTTTGTTTGGGTAGCTAAGGTCCAATAGAGATGTAACTAGAGTTCTATTTATATTCTGACTATAACTAAACATAAATTGCATTGTTACTGTCTTCTCTTTATGTAAGAGTAGCTTACTTGCAGTAAGATACCTTGACAGATAATTATAATTGACTTCACTACTGTTTGTAGTAGTTTTCATATCACAGCTCCTGCTGGCAAAGGATGTGTCATCAGTGTAGCTTACAACCTTGCAGCTTTGGGGTTCAATTAAATCGTCAATGTACACAAGAAACAGAAAAGGCCCCAATATACTTCCTTGGGCCACACCACATTGAAGTATCTTATGCATTTATTTGGTTGTTACCAACTATTAATTCCTTTTGTAAGTTAGCTTGACAAACTGTTTCCTGTCTTTCAAATATGAGATATGTAGCTGTGAAGCTACCCCTCTCATCCCATATGCTTCTAATTTATGCATTATAATTGGAAATTTGTGATAAGGTCTTATGGGACCAAACTGCTGAGATCATCAGTCCTGAGCTTACACACTACTTAATCTAACTTAAACTAACTTACACTAGGGACAAAACACGCACCCATGCTTGAGGGAGGACTCAAACCTCCGATGGGGGGAGCTGCATAGAGCATGACAAGGCACCTCAGACCATGCAGCTCCCATACACAACTGTAGAATTGTATGATTCACAGTATCAAAAGCTTTATTGATATCCTGGAAGAAGCCTTTTACCTTGTCTCCTTCATCTAGCTTGTTTAATATTTTATGTATAAAAATTGCTACTGCTATTACCCTAGATCTTCCTTTTCTAAACCATGTGGTAGATTGTTAAATAGATTATGATTGATGAAATATGCCTCAGATTGATTTAATATTACTTTCTCTAATAATTTCCCAAGGTCTGAAGTTAATAATATTGGCCCATAGTTTTTTGTGTCAGTTTTTATCCCCTTCACTGAACCTCTGTTTTTTGTTTTATTTTGAGCAGTTTGTATCTTGTTAAATGGTATTGTAAATTGGTATCTCTAAAGAGTACTTAACAGTCTTTGATGTTCTCTCTCAGTTCAATGATTTCTGGAGGGAACTTCTCACCTTTGTGATTAATAGCATTGTTTACTTGTTTTACTAAAGCACATGTTTCATTTAAAGTTTTATTGAATAGTCTATAGAAATTTTCCCATTTATCTTTCATATTTGCTGCACTGTAAACCAGTTTACATTTTTCATTGCCTAATGCTTTCATTAGTTTATTATAATTAAATTTTATTTTATACATAAACATATCAGTTTTAGATATATCCACAGTCCCTACATCAGTTTCCATAGAAAGGGCTTTGTGGTCAGATATGTCATTTCCTATGGTGGTTATTTTTATGTACTCCTTTGTTACATTTGTGAGACTGTGGTCAGTGCACGTCTATGTTTCTACAGTAATTCTTGTAGGTTCTGAATTATGTGATAACACTTATAGCACTGAAGTAAGCCAACATAACACAAATAATTATTGCTGTTATTTAAAGAGTCAATGTTGATGTCTTCAACAAACAGTACATGCTTTTTATACACTGATGATTTCCCCAGCACATCCTTCAGACAATTGAAAAATTCTTCAATACTGCTTCCAGGTGACCTGTACAGAGCTGCAATAATCAGGTTGTTGTTCCCTAGCATTAAATTTATTGCTGCAACCTCAACCATTTCTTTACTCAGATCATCAGTCCATTTAACTTATTCACATGTTATATCATTTCTGCTAAAATGCTTACCCCTCAATCTTTATGTGTCCTTCTACAGTACAAATTTATGAATTCATAATTTCTTAGCATGTATCCATAAGTGTCCTCTACCTTGTGACCTAATTCACTCATTATGAAAACATGTAGTTTTGATTAATTCAGGCATACATCCAAGTGCTCTGTTTTATTCATTATATACTGAACATTTCAGTATGTAAGGATTAGACTGTTGTGTTTTACTCTAAAAAAGCATTCCTGTTACCTTTGTGATTGATAACCTTGTTTAAATCATCTTATTCCACAATAATTTTACCTCTTTTCTCACATACAAGTTTTTTGCTTTCAATATTTAGATGCATCCTATGTTTGGTATGCAGGCATTTGATCATTTTATCTATACCCACTATTCTACATTTTCCAAATAAAGCACACATCTGTTTGACTTTGATGTTCAGTTTTTGTATCTCCTTGTTTATGCACACAAATTGTATATTAGGTCATGTTTGTGAAACACCATTGTAATTATTGTGTTTTGAGTTTTTTTAACTTCTAAGAACTTTTCAAGTTTTTCTAAACAGTTTTGTGCCTCATTCCTTGTGCCAATGTTAGCACTAGCTATGCACATGACATATTCATTTTTATCTTTTATTTTTTTCCTGCAGGTTGCCATCAGCAACAGTTTACATACTTGCACCCAGATTTATCATTCCAGTTGTTTGGAAATCTTTGTTATTTTCCTGCAAAATACTTGCCACATTTCTGTCATGGTTTTCTGTTAAGATAAGAGTATTTTACCTTTTCTGCAACAGATTCTTGGTTCTGTTGCCACTGTGTCTCATTGCTGATTTGTTTGCTCCACTGGTGCAGTGTTTACAAACTTCATTGCCATCACTCTTCACTCTTTCATGCTTATCACTAAAACTTGTTTTAGTAGTAATTGTAGTTCACTTATTTGGAAAAGTTTGACTGTCATTCATAAATATATGCAATTTTATAGCAATCATGGTTCACAACACTCTTTAGACATTAATTGTTTTGTATTCATATCTGAAACAGTTTGGCTATGATGAGAAACTATATGGAATTTTCGTGATGGCTCACACTTTTCAGGTGTAAATTTTTCCATATCACTCATTAGAATGTTGATCACTACAATTTTGTACACACACTGCTTTTACTAGTACAATTTTCAGTTTTTTTCATGTGAACACGACATATGTCTCTACAAGGTGCAATTACATTTTTTTATATGTCTATATTCTGGTTCACCTGGTTTATTTACTGCGTATTTACATTTTCTCGTTTCATCAGTTAGATTCAGTATCTCCTGTGTTATCTAAGGATTTCTACTAGACATTGTCTTTTTACCTATTTGATCCTCTGCTCAAAGATACCCATTCATCTTCTACTGTGTTCCTTCCTTTCATGGTAGTCAATCATTGCCTAATGCTGCCTCAAACTCTCAATACCCTCTGGTTCTTTCAACTTATCTGTGTCCCAGCTTCTTAAATTTCTATCTTTTTGCAATTTCCTCAGTTTCAATCTATAATTTATATCAAAAAAATTGTGATCAGGGTCCTCATCTGCTCCTGGAAATGTCTTACAATGTAAAATCTGGTTCCAGAATCTCTGTCTTGTGATTATGCAATCAGTCTGTAATCTTCCAGTGTCTGCATGTCTCTTCCACATATACAATTCTCTTTCATGATTCTTAAACCATGTTAGTGATGATTAAATTATGCTCTGTGCAATATTCTGCCAAGGGGCTCCCCCTTCCATTCCTTTCTCCGAGTCCATATTCACCTCCTATTTTTCCTTCTCCTCCTTTTCCTACTATTTAATTGCAGACCCCCAACTGCAATTAAATTTTCTTCTCCCTTAACTATTTGAAAAATTTCTTTTACCTCATCACACATTTCTTCAAACTCTTCTTCATCTACAGAGCTAACTGGCCTAAAAACTTGTACTACTGTGGTGGGTGTGGGCTTCATGTACATCTTTGCTGCAATAATCCATCCATTATGATGTTCATAGTAGCTTACCCATATTCCTGTTATCTTTTTCATTATTAGACCTATTCCTGCATTATGCCTATTTGATTTTGCATTTATAACCCAGTACTCACCTGACCAGAAGTCATGTTTCTCCTGCCACCAAACTTCACTAATTCCCACTATATCTAACTTCAGCCTATCCATTTCCCTTGTTAAATTTTCTAAGCTACCTGCCAAATTAAGCGATTTGACATTCTATACTCTGACCATATAATGCCAGTTTTGTTTCTCCTGATGATATCATTCTCCTGAGTAGTGCCACCCAGAGATCTAAGTGGGGACTATTGTACCTACTGAATGTTTTACCCAAGAGGATGCCACAATCATTTAACCTTACAGTAGAGCTGCATGCCCTTGGAAAAAATTACATCTGTAGTTTCCCCTTGCTTTCAGCTCTTCCCAGTACCAGCACAGTAAGGCAGTTTTGGTTGATGTTACAAGGCCAGATCAGTCAACCATCTGGGCTGTTGCCCCTGCAAATACTGCAAAGGCTGCTGCCCCTCTTCAGGAACCACACATTTATCTGACTTCTCAACAGATAATGCCCCCCTCCCCCCCCATCCTCTCTCATGTCCCCATAAATAGTTCTACCCCAGTATTTGTATGAGTTGACTGAATCCAATTGTGACTCATTGATACTGCAATCATAAGATATCACTATTCTACATTTTGTGAAGTGCAGTGCAGAATTTATATTTCCATACATTTAAAGTAAATTGGCAGCCTCTGCATCAGGTTGAAATTTTTGTCAGATCTGACTAGATATATGTACAACTTTTTCAGATAGTACATCATTATAAACAACTGTGGGCCTATCATGTGCAAAAAGTCTGAGATTATACAATTAATATTTTCTGCCATGTCATAAATGTGCAACCTGGAAAGCAAGGATACCAATAAATATCCCTAAGGTTACATCTACTCCTGCTGATGATTCTTCATATAGAGGAGACATTTGTAGCCACAGACAGATATGACAAAAAGACTTCTATACATTTAAGCTCTCACCCAGATACTGTCTTCTGAAGTAGAAAACTCACACACATTCATACAAGCAGAACTTACTATCACATGACCACTGTATGTGGCCACTGTGAATTCTTCATACTTCAGTGATACATATATAGACCATTGCCAAAAACAACAGTTTTATTGCAGGCACAATATGCAATATGCTGATAAGCCAAAACATTACAGCCACTGCCCACCATGACATTGTATACTGCCTGTTGGTGTTGCAGGAACATAATACTGAAACATGACCCCACCACTGGGGAAGACACCAAACATGAAGGGATAAGCTGGCTTGCAGCTGTCAGTGACTCTATGATTACTACCACAGACCATGCAAGCATAGGAGAATATCTCCCATGGCATAATACTGCTCCCACCAGGCTGTCACATGGCACATTTAGTAACAAAAGTATGTAAGCGGAGCAGACATGGACAGGGAATCATCCTATTGGCTGAAAATAGGGAAATCCATTGAGATAAATCACTTTGAAAAATGCCAGAATATTATTACACAGAGCCTGTGAATGAGTATCTTGAAAATGGTGAGGCTGGTTGAATGTTCACATGCTACTGTTGTGAGCTTCTGTAGAAAGAGGCAGAAGGACAGTAAAACTAACAGTAGGTGTTAAATATTGTAAGTCTACAACTCTTGGCAGAACATGGACCTTGGAGGCTTGTCTGCTGTAAAGTAGGACAGACATGTGACATCTATGCTGAAAGAGTGCAATGCAGTGCATGCACAAGTGTTTTGGAACACGGCATTCGTTGTGCATTGTTAAACATGGAGCTCTGTAGCAGACTACCCTATGTGTTCACATGTTGACCCAGTGACATCATCATTATGATTACACCGGACACAGGACCACTGGGATTCAACAGTCAATCAATGGATCGTGTTGGCTCATTGGGTGAATCGTATTTTTGTGACATTAGGTCTGTGTTTGTCTCTACAAACACTGTCATCGAGGTGAGCAGCGGCTCAAAATGTGCAATACAACAACCTGGTGGGGGCAGTATTATGCTATGAGAGATGCATGGGTTCTTGCATGGGATCTGTGGTAGTAATTGAAGACTCACTGACAGCTGCATACCACCTATATCCCTTAATGCTTGGTGTCATCTTTCAGCATTATTGCTGCTTGGTGTCATCTTTCAGCATTATTGCTGTCCATGTCTCAGAGCCAGAACTGTGCTATAGTGATTTGAGGAGCATTATAGTGAACTCATGTTGATGTCTTGGGGACCAAATTTTCCTGATGTAAATCCTATGTAAGCCATCTGGGTAACTACTGGGTGCCACACTGTGTATGCAATTCAGCAGCCCATTATTTACATGAATTACATGACCTGTGCATAGGCATCTAATGCCACATACCTCCACAATGAAACCAAGAAATTGTTAGAAGCCTGATTTGCAGAATCAGTGATGTATTTCATTCCAAAGATGGGCAAACAAACTACACTCCTGGAAATGGAAAAAAGAACACATTGACACCGGTGTGTCAGACCCACCATACTTGCTCCGGACACTGCGAGAGGGCTGTACAAGCAATGATCACACGCACGGCACAGCGGACACACCAGGAACCACGGTGTTGGCCATCGAATGGCGCTAGCTGCGCAGCATTTGTGCACCGCCGCCGTCAGTGTCAGCCAGTTTGCCGTGGCATACGGAGCTCCATCGCAGTCTTTAACACTGGTAGCATGCCGCGACAGCGTGGACGTGAACCGTATGTGCAGTTGACGGACTTTGAGCGAGGGCGTATAGTGGGCATGCGGGAGGCCGGGTGGACGTACCGCCGAATTGCTCAACACGTGGGGCGTGAGGTCTCCACAGTACATCGATGTTGTCGCCAGTGGTCGGCGGAAGGTGCACGTGCCCGTCGACCTGGGACCGGACCGCAGCGACGCACGGATGCACGCCAAGACCGTAGGATCCTACGCAGTGCCGTAGGGGACCGCACCGCCACTTCCCAGCAAATTAGGGACACTGTTGCTCCTGGGGTATCGGCGAGGACCATTCGCAACCGTCTCCATGAAGCTGGGCTATGGTCCCACACACCGTTAGGCCGTCTTCTGCTCACGCCCCAACATCATGCAGCCCACCTCCAGTGGTGTCGCGACAGGCGTGAATGGAGGGACGAATGGAGACGTGTCGTCTTCAGCGATGAGAGTCGCTTCTGCCTTGGTGCCAATGATGGTCGTATGCGTGTTTGGCGCTGTGCAGGTGAGCGCCACAATCAGGACTGCATACAACCGAGGCACACAGGGCCACCACCCGGCATCATGGTGTGGGGAGCGATCTCCTACACTGGCCGTACACCACTGGTGATCATCGAGGGGACACTGAATAGTGCACGGTACATCCAAACCGTCATCGAACCCATCGTTCTACCATTCCTAGACCGGCAAGGGAACTTGCTGTTCCAACAGGACAATGCACGTCCGCATGTATCCCGTGCCACCCAACGTGCTCTAGAAGGTGTAAGTCAACTACCCTGGCAAGCAAGATCTCCGGATCTGTCCCCCATTGAGCATGTTTGGGACTGGATGAAGCGTCATCTCACGCGGTCTGCACGTCTAGCACAAACGCTGGTCCAACTGATGCGCCAGGTGGAAATGGCATGGCAAGCCGTTCCACAGGACTACATCCAGCATCTCTACGATCGTCTCCATGGGAGAATAGCAGCCTGCATTGCTGCGAAAGGTGGATATACACTGTACTAGTGCCGACATTGTGCATGCTCTGTTGCCTGTGTCTATGTGCCTGTGGTTCTGTCAGTGTGATCATGTGATGTATCTGACCCCAGGAATGTGTCAATAAAGTTTCCCCTTCCTGGGACAATGAATTCACGGTGTTCTTATTTCAATTTCCAGGAGTGTATTAAGCAGATGGTCATGATATTTTGGCTCATCAGTGTTTATTGTGATTCTGTGTAATACATAAGTGTTTATGAAAGCAGTGTAATACGAAACGTTGAAGGGGAGATATTTTCCGCCTGATCACTTGTACAGGTCTTTAAAAATAAGTCTCGCAGATTCTTACAAGAGACAGAATTGGTCAAAACTAGACATGCCTATAATGACAAGTCTAGAAACTGCCTGTGTCTTATGTAGAAGTAGACAGGCAGGGCTACATGTGGTTAACACACATACTGACACACGCTTTAGCACTTTTTCACAGTAAGTCATGCATTCCTTCAAATACACTTGCCTCCTTTCAGACTGCATCACATGCTTTGATCACCTGCTCCTGTGATGTTTACACAAGGTTAATGGGTTAGACATAAACCAATGCCTTTAAATGTCCCCATAGTCAGAAATACAATGGATTCATGTACAGTGAATGGAGTGGTCTTCCTGCTGAGCCTCTTCAAGCAATCTATTACAAATGGACATTGCTGTGCAGAACTGTCACACAATCTATAGAAGGTAGAGGTGCTACAACATGCGAAAACCACAGCTGCTATCTTTCTGCAAGGATAAAGTTCTTAAAAGTGCTGGTAGTACATTGCACAACTTGCTGCAACAGAAGGGAAACCTACATCAATGAACACTATGTTTCACTTGTCAGATGTAAAACAGCTCACATCTAAGCAGCTATTGGTTAATGGAAATGCAACCATAGTAACTTTTCTTTTAGTTTCAACTGGTACTACCTCTCATAGTAATACATTACACTCATTTGAAAACATGCTGTATAAGTGCTGCTGTCAGTAAATGGAGTGTTTTAGCTAATATCTTTCAAATTTTGTTAACTGAAGCTACTTTCTAATTTTGGTATTTTCCCTTGAAAAATCAATGTTTTCCATCCTAATATTAGTTACTTTTTCTGCTGCTGTCTCTTAGGATTTGAAATGATTGATGTGCTTAAAGCTGCTAATCACAATACTGCATGTTTGAACTTGCTCCTGTAACAGGAACTGTGAAATTTATCACTGTCACTTTTAATAAATAGCATCAACACAAAAACTAGGGTGTGTCCTTATCACAAAAGATATTTTTTTGAAATGTTTTGCTTGTAATTTTTTTCTTATGAGGATTCAACACACTTAGTTTGTTGTTAGTGCTTCCATATCAGTAATATGATAGTTGAACTTGCAGCATTAATAGACATTACATAGACTTACTTTCACAACTCTCAGTACCACAGTGTATTGGATATATCATAAACTGACACACCTATTGTGAAGCTATGCCACTCTCAACTCACAACAAAGGAGTCATTTCTTTCATATTTCCCTCAAAGAAAATTTAAAAATTAAAAATAAATATATGCTACACAATCTCACAACTTTTAGCCTTAATGGATCATAACATGTGAAGCAGATGCAAGAGAAAAAAATTGAAGGATATTTAGTTCACTCATTATTGTCTGGCACTCCCCCTTTAACTGTTGGAAATATGTGTCAATATATGCTGAAAGATAGACTATATTACTGTCTGCCACCACTAGATGGTTTTGCTGCTTCCAATAGGTGGTATACTGCAGCAGCATATGTTCTATATCTGCATCTATATACATACTACACATGCTGCCTTCTGGTATGTGGCAGAGCATACCCTTTACCACTACTGGACGTGTCCTTTCCTGTTCCCCTGGCAAACAGTGCAAGACAAAAGTGACTGTCTATGTGCCTCCATATGAGCCCTAGTCTCTCTGAACTTATCTTCATGATACTTACGCAATCATTCTGCAATCAGCCGCAAATGTGGGTTCTTTAAATTTTCTCAGTGGTACTCATCAGAAAGAATGTTGCTTTCCCTCCAGTGATGCCCATTTGAGTTGCAGAACCATCTCCATAATACTTCTGTGTTGTTTGAATGTACTGTAAACAAATCTAGCAGCCTGCCTCTAAATTTTTTTGATGTCTTCCTCTAATCTGACTTGGTTTGGATTCCAAACACTTGAACAGCACTCAAAATTCTCCCAATAAACTGAAGTTCACCACTCCCTACTATCATCCTTACATGCTTATTCCATTTCATATTGCTTTGCAACATCATGCTCAGATATTTAATTGACTTGACTGTGACAAGCAACACACTAATAATGCTCTATTTGAACATTATGGGTTGGTTTTCCCTATTCATCTGCATTAACTTACATTTTTACACATTTAGAGCTAGCTGCCATTTATCACACGGACTAGCATTTTTCTAGTTACTTAGGACTTTGTGCTTGTTTTGTAAAACCAAATCAAGATTCCATCAAGACCTAGTGACATCTGCTTTGAACTCTTTCAGTCATTTGTCTGTGCCAGGGATGCTTATTACTATGTCTTCCGTATGGGCATCTGTGTGATGGTAAAATGACGGTATGTTTGTACAGCTCCCCTGCATGAACTATTTTTTTAAATGAGAAATTTAAAATTTCCACTGTGCATTTGCTGTCTTCTACTGTCACACGAGACTGGTCAACAAGTAAATGGATAGAATCCTTAGACCCACATAGCAATTTTATGTAGGACCAGGATTTTCTTGGGTTCTCAGTAAGATATTTAGCTAAGGTATAATAATAGTAATAATAATAACAATAATTTATTCAACATCAGATGACTCATTGCATATGTATAAAAACAGGTTACCATTCTTGATACATAACACAATATTACATTCTTCTGAAGACATCATTGTTTAACACAATGATTAAATTACAAATAAAATGGTGCTTAACACTTTTTACATTTTTTTGAAGCATTTCTTATTCTGCATGTCAGCAAGGTATTCTTCTAATGTGTAAAATGGATTTTGTCTTAGGAATTTCTTTAACTGAAATTTAAGCTTTGTTGGGGTAGGGTCATAACTGTACTGAGCAGTGTGTTGGCTAACTTTAAACTTGCACATTGTGGACCCTTTTCATAGAGTGCTGTTCTGTGGCTGTTAATGTAGAATTTTTCTTTATTTATGGTATTGTACTGATATAAATTAGAACCAATGTTGGGCTGCAGTCTTTTAACAAATAATATGGCTTTTTGAATGTACATGTTTACTAAGGTTAGTACACCAGCTTTTGGAAACAAACCACATTATGATTCCTTATATTTTGCTCTGCACATGACTTTTATAGCGCTTTCTTAAAGTAGCAATAGCTTATTTACATTTGCTTCAGTTGTTGCTCCCCAAATTTCTATTCCATAATTCAGGTGGGAGGAAAATAGAGCATGGTATGTAGTTTTTAGGGCAACAGGATATTTGCAGAATCTGTTAATCATATTAATTGCAAATGTATTCTTAGACAACTCATATGCAAGAGTGTCAACATGTGTGTCCCAATTTAGATTGCTTTGACTAATTAAACCTAGGAAATTTACACTAAACTCTTGTTTTTACTAATAATTTAATTTCATCATTAAAACAATTGTTAGTTAAATCTGTGAGACATGTTTTACTACGGCTTACATTTAAGTGGCTCTCATTAAAGTACTGAACAATTTCATTTTGTCAAATTATTACAATGAGTTTCCAGTTCATTAAATGATCCCTTTTTACATGCAGTGAATGTGCCACCTGCATAAAGAACTATTTTGGAACTCTTAGTGCAATATCTTATGTCATTTATATAATTCAGAAATAGAAGGTGACCCAGTACTGAACCCAGGGGCACCCCATACTTTATATTAGTGATTTTGAATTTGTGAACACCACTTTCAGTTTCAAGCAGTAGAAATGTTTTCAGTGACACAAGTCAGATTTTATTAGGTCTGAGCAGTGCCTCTGATTCTAGTGTTCCATAGCTTTTCCAATAGGGCTGTGGTGTTCACACAATCAAAAGCTTTCTCAATATTCAGGTATATACCAGCAACATGTTGCTTGTTCTTGATGCCACTTATTATCTCTCCAATTAACTGAGCAACTGCTGTGCTTGTTGATTTACATTTTAAGAAACCATTTTAATTTTCAAACATTAGATTGTGCATCTGGAGAAAGTTTATAATTCTGCTGTATATGACTTTTTTTAACTATTTTGGAAAAGAGAGCAAGTATTGAAACTGGTCTGGAGTTTTGAATTTTGAGTTTGTCTTCTTTTTTAAAGATTGATGTTACCTAAGCCATTTTTAGTCTGTCTAGGAAGGTGCCTGATTATATTATATTATTTACTGCTACAGACGGAGGTATAGAAACATTTTGTCTGCACACTTTTAATGCATTAATACTGAGGTCATCATCCTCTGCAGAACTGGAAGATTTTACAGAGCTAATGATGTTAAGTATTCCTTTGCAGTTTGTGAGGGCTAGATATATGCTATGCTCAGATGGAATGCCTTTAAAAACATACTGCAGGTTATTATGTTTGACATTGATAGCTTCCCCTACTGAAGAAAAATATTCATTGAATATGTTAGCAATTTCAAGTTGATCTGTTACTATCTCATTTTGATCAATAATAAAGTCCATACAGGATTTGTCTGTGCCTGTTCTAAACCTGTTTGTCACTCCCCAGACACCAGTGGTAACACTGTGTGAAGCCTGAAGCTTGTTTCCAAAGTAGTTGCTCCTGGGCTGTATTAATAAATCATTATATATTCTTGATAAGTTTTGAAGGCCTCCTTTACCTAGAGATTTTGCCTATTATTCACCATTGCACTATGGAATAATTTTAAATTTTCCCTTGCTTCAATGACATCATTATTTAACCAGATACTTTTGTTTGTATTTTTAGTTTATTTAACTTTTTTGGCTACAACTGAGCATGTGGTATCAATACAGTATTAGAAGTCAGCAGCAAAGTTATCATAGGAAAAGCTATCATTTTCAAACCATGGTATGTGTGCTAACATATGGTTCAGTCTATTGATGTTATCATTATACATAATTCCTTTGCTTAGATATAGTTTCCTTTTAGTGACAAAGGCCATCTCATTTGCCTCCAATTGAAGCTGTACTGCATGGTGATCAGAGATGACTAGTTTCAGAACAGATGAACTGTAGGAAAGATATGTCATGTTTGTTATTATATTAGTAATGTTCAATACCAAAGGAAGACCAATAAATAAGAAAAACACTACAGGAAAAAGTTCAGATAAAGTTTGACCAGACAAATGTGTTGATAATGTCCAATACCAAAGGAAGACCACTAAATAAGAAAAAATTGTTATTATATTATCCAGACATGTTTTGCTGTTGCCAATCTCTCTAGTTGGCTTATGGATAATTGGGGTCAGACTGCAAGTAAGAAGTGTAGCCTTTTGGTGTTGGCATCATTGGTTGATAAATATATATTTATATCCCCTGTTATTAGAGTATTTACATAGTCATTTAATCCAGAAAATGTACTGTCTATATATATATCAACAAGTCAGATAGATTTTTGAAAAATGTATCCATACATGCCCCAGGTCACCTATACACACTGATAATTGCTATATTTTCTCCACCCCATTTTATATTTATTGTAGCATATTCTGTGATTCCTTCTATGCAGGACGCCCTTACTTCAATAATACTGATATTACTTACTTTAACAGTGAAGATTGCTATGTCACCCCCAGATTTGTATTTATCACTAAAGGCAGTACAAAATTTCATGGAGAGTGGTTTACTAATGCTAATTAGGTCTGCAGTGTACCAATGTTCATTTATGACTAAAATATCAGGTTTACCAAGACATGTAATAATATCCAGATCATTGTGCTTCTTTTTAAGACTACCAAAATTCTGGTGTATGGCATTAAGTCTGGGTTTTTCCTGTTGGATTATACAGTGTGATTTTGGGCTACCAAACTGTCAAACAGGCTTTACAAGTTTCCCAGGCTTGCTTGCAGTGGCTGTTTGTGTGGCAGATTCTGATTTGGTGGGTTGTGCCATTCCATGGCAATGCATCTATTTACACCACTTTATGGAGAATTTCATCTAATTTTAGTGACAGTTAATTTTCTGGCAGTATTTTTCCCTCTTTTATTCATGTGCATACTATTAGTTGTGTACATGTCTCTGTCCTGGTTGCTCACATTTGCCAGGAACACATTGTGAAATTTATGACCTATTGTTTTATGTCTGTCATATGTCTTGTGCATTTCAAAGTTCACTACAGTTTGTTCCATTAGATCGTGTCTTGGTAATTTCCAAGAATGATTGCCTAATGCCTATCAAAGTCATGTGGTCCAAACGATACACATCAAAAGTGTGATCGTAAGTCGATCATGCGACTCTCGTAGCGGGCGTTATGATCAATTATTTTTGATTGTCATTTTGATTTGTTTTCCATCATCCATTAGTTGCCCTAAATTACATATCTTCGTAAATTATTTGTGAGTTGCTAGGAAAACCTAGGCGATCTATGTCGGCAGTTAGTGGGATGTCTGGTGTTCTTGTCATTTCTTTGGCGGATCCTCTCACATGGAAATATGTAATTCCATATTTATCCAGCGTATAAAATTGTTAGACTTCTTGTTGTGAATATGGAGTACTACTGGACGAGGAGAGGAGGGACTGTGTGGACTGTGGTGGTGTGAAGTAAGTATCAGAAAGAAACATGGTTTGACTCTTCCAAATTATCCAACCATGCCACTGTAAGGGACTTTCACGTGATGACAACACCAATGATGTGCAGAGTAAGTCATCTCCTTTGCAATTACAATTATTTTTGTAATGCTCTTCTTTTGTCATTGCTGTAGTGACCACCATAAACATACTCATAACGCCCACCACCAGAGTCGCATGATCGATTTGTGATTGCATGTTTGATATGTATCGTTTGGACCACGCAACTTTGATAGATAATAATTTTTGGAAATTACCCGTGTCTCTGCCTAATATTAATGATAATTACTTTAGTGTCAATCAACTTACCGAGTGCCACTTCCATGTGCCTGATAGCGTCATTTGCTTGGGTTTTTGCTACATCATTTGCACTTAACATGATTATGACACAATCATCTGCACACACAGCTTCACTACAACAGAAAGATGAGCTCCAGGTTGAATGTGAGCCACAATTGTAATGTCGTCCTTGATACTCGCGATGTTTTGCGCTATTCCATGACTGTGACTGTCTCCATATATTAGACTCCATCCCTTCTTGTGTTTCTGATTCACCTCATTTCTTTAATTGTTTTCTTGGACTAGTCTCTTCTATACACTTTCACAGATTTCACTTTTGTTATCTTGGACAGTTTATTCACGTTCACTTAGATTAGCACATAAGGATAGGGCTTGTTTTTAGAATTTGTTACTGGCAGCTTTTTGCAGTTACCTCAGCCTTTAGACAATACTCTTCCAAAGAAAATTCGCACTTACAGTCACAATTTTTCCAGTTTCTTATTTTCCTTTCATCTTTGAGGCAGCATTGAATAATACAGTTCCAGCTTGTCATGAACTTGTTGCTTTGTTTCACTGATGGATCAATTTTAGCACATCGGAAATGGGAAGAATGTTTACATTCCATGCACCTGATGCCACTTTTTAACACTTTTTTGCATTTTCTACACTGTTCATTGTCTAAATTAGGGTTTTTACATTGACTAAGAAACATTGCACTTTTACTTGCTGCCATCTTGACTGTTGTTGTCAGCTTCCGTATAAATACTTTTATGGGTGGATGAATTTCTATTAAGTTTTGCCTGTCTTCATTTGTGTGTCCTCTTTTGAACTGAGGGTGCAACAGCCTTTATGTTCTCAGCATTTTTCAAGTTGAGCTGTTGTGAGAATTTCCATCCTTAATCTACTTACATTGCACATGCTTCAGTAGAGTATGATTTACAATCTGTTTCAAGTTTGCCCCATAATTTCTCTATGTCCATCACACTGGAACTAATTAATTGTCTAAATGTGATGTTAACAGCACTTTCTAGTAAAAACACTCTCCTAGACTTCTTGATTGATTTATTAAATTTAACTACCAAAGTCACTATGAAGATATCGTGGACACTAATCCTTGTCTCTATACTGATTCATCATTCAGGTCATGCATACCTCTTTGTTGCTACAAGGTCTAAAATATTTCCATTGTGTGTGGGCTGTTGAACTAGATGCTGCAGACAGGTTTTGGAAAACATGTTCCAAAGAACTTCACAAGACTGTCTGTCTGTACTCCCTGCAATGAATCCATAGACATATACTCAGTAGGTTAAAGTCACCTACAACTAATATTGCTTGTTTTGAGTATTTCTGCACTACTGACTTTAGACTTTCTTTCAGTGACTAAAACTGTCACAGTGAATTGGGTGACCAGTAAAAACATCCAACAATTAAGTTGATTTCACCTGGACTCCATGAATCACTAAATATCCCAGAGCTTTCTACTTCTGGTTGCAGCCAGCTCTCAGCCCGGAGAGTAATTCGAGTCTGAGAAGTTTCCTGGTTGACAGTACTTTTAGAAACATGGTTTCAAATACTGCGATAGTTTATTGATGACATTTTGACAATCAATGTGTCTTTATTCTGAACGCAATCTGATTTCACTATCTGTGCGTCATCTGGTGAATGTTTGTCACAGAATCTCCATTTACCACTTAGACTAAAGAATCCCCATCTGTACTCCACAAGTACTCTGTTACCCAAGTAGCTGCTTCCTTTGTGTAGTGCACCCCTGATTTATCAACAGGAGTCCTACAATTTCCCAGCCAATAATACAGGTCCAGAAACCTGCGGTCCAGACCACCACAGAGCTGACAAAGCCTCTGGCTGAGACTCTCTACTCAGCTCCAAACCAGAGGACCTCAGTCAACTCTGGAAACAATACTACAAATTGCAAGCTCTGCTTGTGCTTGATGCCTGAAGACAGCAGCATTTGCCAGCTCCCTGTATGAACTGAGGATGGCCTCACAACCCAAGCAACAGGCGTCACTGGTGCCAACATTAGCCACAACTTGTTGTTCCCTCTCTACGTCTCGGACGAGCACCCCCCCCCCCCCCCCCCCCACACCAAGCAGACATCCGAAATGGACATTGGCTCTCTTTCTGGCCCTGAATGCTTCCTGCCTAAGGGGTTCCATATCACATCTAACATTGGAGCTCCTGATAACTAGTAAACCTCCCAGGATGAATGGGCAAGGCTAGACAGCCAGATGCTCTGGGTTGTGAGTACACTGGTGGACATTAACAAGACAAGATGAAAAAGGTGTGTGCATAATGAATGCCCCATTTTGTCTCCACTGCACAGAAATGGAAGTGTGTGGAGATATCCTAACAATTGGTGCAACAGTAATGTGTGGACCCAACAGAGTCCAATGAACCTCTGGTCACTGTCAATGAGTCATGACTCTTCCAGTCTGTTGAGTGAATGGGAGCTGGGTACTCCAGTTCATTGCACCAACTTAACTGAAGCATTCAACAATGTTTCCACAGAAAATGGGGCCATGGTCTTCTGTTCCAGCATGGCAATACACAGCCACAGCCATTGCCACAGTATGAGTGAACAAGGGTTTACTGTGCTGCCACATCCTCCGTATTCACCAGATATGGATCTTAGTGACTATGCCGTATTTGACACAATAATAGAGGGCACACAGGCTAAGAAATTCACCACCAATTATGAAGTTCTTGCAGTGGTCCATCAGTGGCACTGTAATGCCCCCCAAAGAATGGTTTGCAGTTGCCACAGTGGTAGCAAAAGTGAAAAGTTATTGACAGGGAATACTTATAATATAATCAATCTTCATTTGTTTAATAAATGGTTCCTGTGAACATAAAAAATTTTAGTTACAACTATTTTTGAATACCAAGATGATGTAAACCAGAAAGTATAATGTAACTGCCATGCTATGTTGTATTGACAGGAGCTACTATCACTATACTGTTGTATATCAAGAGACTGGCCTTGATGTCTGGAAACTGTTCATTACATAAAAGATTATAGTTATTTTTACATAAATTCCTGTTGCACACTAAGTTCCTTAAGGACTCAATTTAACATTATCGTTTTCATTTATTTATTTTTTTTATTTTATTTTATTTTATTTTTTTATTTTTTTTTTTTTTTTTTTTTTTTTTTTTTTTTTTTGTCTCACACACAATTAAGACTGAATTACAACAACAAAGTTTCAACCTCCTTTTCTTGTTAAATCCTAAAGATAATAATGCTATTAAGCTAAGCTTATCATGGCAAACATTCTACAGAGACATACAAATAACAATTTCTCATGCTTCCACATTGTCTCCCTCTCAATAGCACAGAGCTTGTTGTTCTTTTTGGTTTTTCACCCTCTCTGTAGAGTTTGGTTGTTTGTCCAGAGGTGATGATTCAACTGGAGTGTCTTCACGCTTTTTGTCATTTCATCCATCAGATATATTTGTTTCAATCAATTGACAGAGACATTCCTTACCTGGTCATTCATTTTGTCCAGAAAATTTTGGGGAATTGTCAATTACTTTGCATAGGCCTACATATGGGGGCTCTAATGTCTTTTCACTCAGTCAGCCCTTACAAACATGTGTTAAGTTGCTGACATACCTGCATATGAATGTTTTTATACTTTTCTTTTGGGGATATTGTACAGATTTCAAATGATTCATTTGCTGTTTCAGATGCAAAACAAGTTGAGTGCCATACTCTTGGAAAAAGTCCCTTGGTATTCTGATGGGTGAGCCATAAACCATTTCTGGAATTGTAGCATTGCTGTTCTCTCTGATGGGGAATCAAAGACAAAAAAGATTACAGATATTGATTGAGTTTATTTGGCAGTAACATGGGCATGTGTGGCTGCTTGAAGTGTGTGATGAAATTTTTAATTTTTCCATTTGTTTGAGGATGATATGCTATAGTTTAGGTTTGGTTACAGCCACATGTTTTTGATAGTGTTTGGAATAGCTCACAATTCAACTGTCTTCCATGGTCAGTCGCTATTTGATATGGCATTTCAAATCGAGTGATTCAAGAGCTGAAAAATGCTCGTGCTACTGCTTCTGCTTGTACGCCTTGAAGAGGTACTACTTCGGTCCAGTTTTTAAATCTGGCAATACATGTTAACCAATAAGTATACTCATTAGAAGAAGGCACTGCTCCTGTCAAGTCAAGGAGAGTTATTTTGAAGTATTCCTCTTTACCAAGAAAATGTCCTAAAGATGCTGGAACATGACATGTTATTTTGTTTTTCTTACAAGCAGTGAAGCCCAATTTTGAACATCCTTTATTATATTGATCCAGACAAACCGTCATAAGATCATATTTACAATTGTCTTAATGCCCAGACGAGTCAAATCATGATAGTGTTGGGAAATGGGGTATCTAAATGGTTCAGCAATACAGGGTGTACACAAAGTCTGGGAACACTTTCAATTATTTATAGCACAAGAATTAAACATTGTACAGATGTCATTGATATTGCATTTTGAAGAGAAACTGAAAGGTTTTTCTTTTCTTTTCTTTTTTTTCAAAAATATTCAATATTCAAACCATGAGTGACCTGGCTGACATCAAGACAGTAATCCAATTCTTGCGATACTCATCCCAGTATGGCATCGTTTCATGAAACAGCTGTCCCCTTCTGTAGCGTAGCCAATCCATCGATGTGGCAGCTCCATGTTCTGGTACCCACAAACTTCATGATGAAAATGGGGTGGAGCCCCATCCTGCTGAAAGATGAATGGCAAGTCCAATTGAATATGAAGCATCAGCCATTGCTGCAACAAGTCCAAGTAGAAATAGCCAGTGACTGTGCTCTCAGTGAAGAAGAATGGCCCATACAGTTTTCGACATTTACCTTTGGGGAATCACACTTAAATTCAATGCATTTGTATGGATGCTTTGTACCCCAGATTTGACAGTTATGCCTGTTCACTGCCCTGTTAGTGTGAAAAGTGGCTGCGTTGCTAAAAATTAAGCAATCAACAATGTCATCGCCATCCTCATTCAACTGTTGCAACTGCAAACGAAACTCAAAATGCTTGTCTTTGTCATCATCACTGAGCTTCTGCACTAGCTACAATTTGAAAAATTTCATAGACAGCTTCTTTCACAGGACTTTCCACACTGTCATTGGAGCCATTTCAAGTTCACGGGATGCACAACACACCAATTTCCTTGGACTCCTTATGAGTGCCTCTTGTATACACTCCACATTCACTTCACTCACATTGGGACATCTGCTTCTCTTTGCTGGCCAAAAGCAACCCTTTGTAACTAATTTTTTGTGCCGGTGGTAAATCATCTTCCTTGTTGGTGGCTTCTTACCATACTTGGTTCTAAACATCCGTTGAACAGCTGTAGCATACTTGTTTTTGTCGAAGTCCAACACACAGAGAGCTCGCTCCTCACCTGAACTCCCCAAGTTTGCAACTAGCATTGACTATCAACAAATTACCAAACTCAGCTGTGACAGTATACATGAAAAAAAAAACTTTCAGGGTTTCTTTTCAAAATAACATATGTTTGATATCTATACAATGTTTGGTTCTTGTGCAATAAATAATTGAAAGTGTTCCTGGACTTTATGTACACCCTGTATATGGGCGAATAATTGTTTTTGACACATCACAATGCAGTTGCTTTCCTTCATGTGTCAAATGGTATTTTAATTTAAGTGACATAACACAGCTGGACTGTAGCTGATGAAGTTCTTCATTATCTTCTTGTGCTTGGGCTATATTTTCATAGTTAACTGGAACTAATTCTTCAAGTCTTGATAAGTTATGACCAACAACATTTTCTTTACCTGATACATGGCACAGATCTGTAGTAAATTGCAAAATATACTGGAGATAACATAATTGGATTGGTGTTGCTTTTGCATTCTTTTGCTTAAATGCATATGTTAGAGAAGCATGGTTGGTATAAATAATGAAGTCTCTTCCTTACAACATAACTGAAATATTTGACAGCCATGTGTATTCTGAGCAGCTCTTTGTCATATGTGGAATACTTCTGAGACACCGTGAACTGTTTTGAAAAAAAAATCCCATTGGTCTCCACTGTTTATCTTGCCACTATTGCAATGCAGTACTTGCTGTAATGTCTAATGCACCACCAAATAATGTAAGTTGCTTCTGCAAACTAGGAAATGTCAAAAGCATGGTATTTCTCAGATTTCTTTGCATTTTTACAACTGAGCAATTGCTACTTCTGTCCAGGCAGTATGTCTTTGCTCACTTTTAGTTGTGCCTTTTAGGTATTCATTTAGCAGGGCTTGATTTTCAACAGCATGTCCCAAAAGTTAACAATAGAAGTTGATGATCCCTAAGAATGCTCTAAATTCAAGAACTGTTTTGGGTCACTTTTAGTTTATTATTGCTGCAACCCTTTCTGAATCTGGCTTTGTTACTGCAGGTGTAATAAAGTGTTCTAAGAATGTTAATTTTTTCATACCAAATGCTGATTTTTCCACTATTCATTATGAGACCATACTTATTCAACTATGAAAAGAGTAAATTTAGATATTCAACATGTTACTATGGAGAGTCAGATGCTATTAAAATATCATAAATCTAGTTCTCTTACAATTTCATTTATAAACCACTGAAACGTGCTAGATGCATTGTGAAGGCAGAAGGGCATATAATTAAATTTCTAAAGTCCAAAAGGTGTAATAATTTCTGATTATGGTTTATCTTCTTCAGCCAGTGGAATTTGGTAATAAGCTTTTAGATTATCTTTTCATTTTGAAGCATCATCAATTCATGCAACTGGGTACTGAACTGGGTGAGTCCTCTCATTCAGACAGTGATAATCTCCACAAACTTGTCGATGACCATTTGGCTTCATAACAAGGTGTAATGGATTGTGATGGACATGTAATACCATTATTTGACACAAACTGAAATTCTTTGTTACTGGTTTTCAACTTATCTGGGTCCAATCTACAAGCACTACTGCATTGTATACTGATCAGCTACTAGACATAGTGATATAATGCTGCTCTTTACACTTCATTACCATAGGTAATATGGATGCTTTTGTTAGTACAGGGAATATCTCCAAAAGTTTGGGAAACTAGCATGTTCCATAGAGTGAGCTTAGTCTTCAGTATTCACAGCAGTTACTTCTGCTGAAATTTTTAATTTGGTGCTGCTGCCTATAAACTTTTTATTTTTGAGATCAACAAATAAACCCTAATGATGAAGGGAATCAGCTTCCAATATACATTTTAATACACTGCTACAATAACTGGTCATTCAAAATTGCAGCTGAGCCCTATGTCAGTGGTTAATGACTTTGAGCAGCAATTCTTATCTCTGACTCATTTGCAGCATAGATATTGAGGTTAGAAGGTTTAATTTTCTTGCCTTTTTAAACTGCCATGATAGATGAACTTGCTCCACTATCTACAAGAAAATTTCTTCCATAATTTCAATATTTAACAAGTAGGCAGTATTGGCACCTTGATGTGGGTACTGGGGTAGAACACTCAGCAGCTGTTGTGTGGACTCTTTCTAGTTTTCCTTTCTTTACCATAGGCAAGGCTGAACAAATTTTTGTAGCCTACACTGTGTGCTAAATTTAAAACATGACAACAGTTTTTACAGTTTTCATTGAACTTTGTTCTGTTTCTATTTCTACTGCATGATCTTTGCCTGCTTGGTTTTCAAAGCATCTTATTCTCATTTTCTAATTCTCCAATTCTTAAGAGAAGATCTTGAACTGATATTGATGACAGTCTTGATGGAATGGACTGAACTAACGCAATTTGAACATCCTCAACAGAGTGCATTTTGACAATCAGATATAACTAAAATACTTTGAGTACTACTGGTATGGCTACTGAGGTGACTAAATTTAACTACTTGCTCTCTCAGCTGGAGCCAAAATTTGTTGATAATATGTGGAATATAGTTACAAGTGATGCGAACAATAAATATTCTCCTGTGAAAGAATTACTTTTGACCATATTTAAAAAAACTCTCTCTCTCTCTCTCTCTCTCTCTCTCTCTCTCTCTCTCTCCCTCCCTTTCCTTTGTTGTATTTAAACTCAGTATAAGACAAATTCAAGCTAAAAATGTCACATTGAAAACTTTGTCAAAAATTGCATCACAAATGTTGTCTTGCCAATCACACTGGGGTTTCCAAATTGTTGCACACTTGGTTCATGAAGGACACAGTTTAATGTGGATCATTCCATTCATTTATTTTTTTCTCTTGCACACAATGAAAACTGAATCACAGCAACATTAGAGTAACATTCTTATTTTTTTTATTAAATACCAAAGATAATAACACTGTTATGCCAAAATTACATTGGCAATCATTCAAAAGAAATATACAAATAGTAATTTGTCATATTCATACATACCATTAAACATGGAATAGTTTATTCTTTAACATAGTTTAGGAACTTAAGTCATATTACTATATGTTTTTCAAGCTTACAAGTGTTGCTTTAAATTGCAGGTGGGGCTGAAGATATCTTCACAATAGGTGACAGTAAGGATAAAAATAAATTCCAACTCTTACTCCTACAGCCACTTTCTGACTTCCCCAAAAACACAAGCTTTGAGGTAAGTTTTCTTTTACAGACACAGTAATTGCTATAGAAATTAAATTAAATATACACAAAATATTTGACTGCTGAAGAACAATAATGCAGTAACAAAACTCAAATGGGCATGAAACTTGTGAAGGTTATCTATGACTGCACACATCATTTCCATAAAAGATAATTTCTTAGATGTTCATCATTTTATATTAATAGATGCATGTTTCAAACTTAATACATAGCCCTTCCCTGATTCCTCATTTCTCATGTAGATACTGTTTTTGTATTAAACTGATCAATATTTTGAAGGGATGCATAAAAGTACACAAAAATTAACCTAACTAAAACATGTCATTAATTCTGAAATATATCTACAATTACAATGAACTGATTATTTCAATTGAGAAAATGAATTTTCCTTTGTCCAGTTTTACTCTAATATATTCTAAGTGGAAATCTTTTGCAGAAACTTTTCTAATATGATACTCTAACATTGGAACATAGAAAGTTTTAGGCTTTGGTTCTTGAATGACTGCTGTGATTAATTTTCCCTAATCAGTTTACATTTTCAATTGCAGAGTTGTTTAACTGCTTCTACATGCCATAATGATTAATGATTGGATCTATCACATGGAAGGTGTTAATTAAGTGACTTGGTAATTAAGTTTGTATTTGGATGTAGGCAGTTATGTGGGTTATGGATGTGATGATAACATGTGACAGATCTGGATCTGTCAATCAGCCAATGTACAAATCAAATGTCATACATGACAGAGGGAATTCTGTAGGTCAGTGTTAATGTATATACTAGGTGTATTTGAGAAGTAAGGGCTGGTTGGGTACAAAAACATCTTCATTATAAAAAGCTTACAGTGACAGTTACAGTTTTCTATGAAAACACTTCACTTTTCTAAACAATTTTCATTCATTTTTAAGTGATTTTCATAGTGTTGCACTAGCTTGTTCAACTCTTTAGGGTCATTCAAACAGAGAAGCATACTGCCTGTACTGCAGAATGCATTTTTGTCTGCTGCAGTTGGCCATGTCTATATCTGCAATCAACATCTACAACCATTCTTTGCAAATGACTGTGAAGTGTATGGCAGAGGATACTCCCCATTGTTCTACTTGTTAAGGCTCTGTGCACATTGTAGTTAGTCACATCTTGTTCTAGTGATTCCTATGAAAGCTAAGCATAGGCTTTTGCAGTGTGCCCCTAAATTCTTCATTTAAAGATGGTTCTTGAAAGTTTGTAAGCAGATTTTCTTGAGATAGTTTGCATCTTTCTTCAAGTGTCTACAAGTTCATTTCTGTCAGCATCTCTATGACTCCCTGCCCCCAAATCCACTATTCAAACAAACTTGTGACTATTTGTGTTTGTGTTGCCAGGACTTCTGCTGCAACAGATTGCCAGCTACAATGAGTAAAACCAACCCATAGAACATTATACACCATCGCCAACAGTACCTGCTCTCAGACAGCTGCCACTCCTTGCACACCAAAAAATCCCTCACTTGCTGTCTGGCAAATTGTGGTAGATGCATCTGCAGTGATAAGAACTCTATTGCCCAGTATTCTGAATGTCACACAAAGGCCTTTACAGACAGGCAATACCTTCCAGACTTAATTCATAGACAGATCTCCCATGTCAAATCCTCATACACATCTGATCCTCACATCTATCCCAAGAACCAACTACAAAGAAGCAGCCCCCTTCTCACCCAACACCACCCCAGGTTGGAAAGACTAAACCACGTCATTCATGAGGGCCTTGATTGTCCATCATCATGTCCTGAAATGAAGGACATCCTTTCCAAGATAAATCCAACCCTTCTCAGAATGGTGTTCTGCTACCCACCCCACCTCCACAACATCCTAGTCCACCAATACACCAATCCCACCCCGTATCCTCTGCACAGGAGTCATACCATTATGGAAGATCCAGATGAAAGACTTGCCTAGCCCGCCCACCTAATGCCACCTACTCCTATCCTGTAACAGGCTTATCCCATACCATCAGAGGCCAGGCCACCTGTGAAAGCAGCCATGTTACATACCAGCTCTGCTGCAACCACTGCACAGCAGTTTACATTGGTATGACAATCAACCAGCAGTCAACTAGAATGAATGGCCACCACAAAACTGTTGCCAAAAATGAGGTGGACCACCCAGTGGCACAACATACAGCAAACCACTACATGTGGGATATCAATGGCTGCTTCTCAACCAGTGCCATCTGGAACCTCCCCTCCACCACCAGCTTTTCTGAGCTGCAAAGATGGGAGCTATGCTTACAGCACACTGTTCACTCCCGTAACTTTCCTGGTGTAAACATAAGGTAACCCAATGCCCACACCTCACACAATAGTGTGTGTTTGTGCGTGCGTGCATGTGCATGTGCATGTGCATGTGCCTCTGTGTGTGTGTGTGTGTGTGTGTGTGTGTGTGTGTGTGTGTGTGTGTCCACATAATCCCCTGCCCCAGTACCCCTGCCAAATGTATTTACCCTCATCAGCTGGCTGTGTGTTGTTGTCCCGATTCCTAGTGCATGAAACCATGTGCCTGCCATCTACCACCTGTCCCCTCTACCTGTACCACTAGCTAGCCCACAGACAGCTCCCCAGTCTCCCATGATCTGCTAGATGCTTGCCCCCAATTCCTCTGTGCCTCCCACCTATTTCCATCTTTTATCCCACCCCACCCCACATCGCCACCTCACCCCAGTACACTCACTGTAGGCTAGGAAAGAGCTACATTAGACTGAGCTCAATATAGGGAGACAGGTGGGTGCATGTGAGTAAGTGTGTGTGTGTTTGTGTGCATGTTTTTTCTGCAAGCCTCAAAAAGGGAGCGCATTCCAAAATCTAGCCATGCTCTCTACCTTACATTTGTGTACTTGTAGAAGATGCAACACTTCTGCCTTTTGGTCAGTCATCTCCTTTATTCCTAAACAGTTCCTTAAACAGATGTATTAAAATGGAACACCTGTAGCCTCTTTTCTATGTTATTTGTTATATGGCTGCCAGTTTTGTTGATGCAACTTGCTGTCTTGAGGCCTTAACTGATGTAACACCATTTCTACAGGTCTATGGAAACCAGTTCATAGATGTTGGCCACTGATGGCATTGTATTGTTGTTTTTCTGACATGTTCCACATCCTGGAGGACCTCCTCACTACGGATCAATTGGAATGAAAGTAAATCTAATCTAATAATGTGTATACAATTAGAGTTAACGCCCTCAGTGTCAGTTAAGGCCTGAAGATGGTGTATTGAATCACTGAAAGTGGTAGCCATACAATAAATAACATTGAAAGTATGGTTGTATGTACTCAGTTTTATTACATAAGTGAACAGCCAAAATCCCTCAGATTTTCTGTCAGAAGGATGGATATACAAATCCTTGAACAGATGTCTGCAAGATGATCATATGTGGGCACCACACATTATACCTACAGCAGAATTTTGAGCAATGAGGACTTTCTTTCTTGAAGATGGCATTGTCACCTCAACATGGACACCTAAGAATTTTGAAGTGTCCATCCTATTTATTATTTTCACATCATGTGTTACACTTATTAGTATAGTGGCCCTAAATGTGCAAAACTGAATGTGTTGTGTCTTTTTAAAACTGGAATGAGAACATTTGCGGAAAACTAATCAATGATGCTTTTAAAAACATTTTTAACCAATTCTTCTGTGTTTGTATGTTTTCTTAGGATATTTACAATACTAATGTTGTATGCAAAAAGAACTAATAGATTGTTAACTTATGTGAGGAACCATAGTGGACCTATGATTGAACCTTGGGGAACCCCAGTCATGATTTTTTTTTTAATCCCCATTCAGAATTACATCCCCAGGGTGTATTGGTTGAATTACTAAGTACAATTCTCTGCGTTATTTTCATTAGATATGACATAATCCATTGGTTGGCTGTACCATCAAACCCATAAGACTACAATTTATTTAGGAGAATATACAAACATCTTAGATAGGTTGCAGAAAATATCTACTGGTGTTGTTTTATTATTTAATGCTTGTAAAATTTGTTGAGTGAACTTGTAAACTCTTCTGAAACACAAACTGTGGTTTTCTGAGGATTTTATTGTTGCTAAGGTGAGATACTATTCTAGAACATATCACCTTCCCAAAGATTTTGGAAATTGATATCAGCAGTGAAACAGATTGGTAGTATTGACATTTGTATTATCACCTTTCTTAAAGATGGATTTAACATTGGGATCTTTCAATTTCTCTGGAAAAAAGCCATGAGTTAGTGATTCAGTTAACAGTTAGATGAAAGCAATTGATTTTGAGCCATCTGAAGTTAGTAGAAGTCTCTGTGTTGAAAACTCTGGTTAGCTGAATTACAAATCTAAAGTGTGGCTTTCAATAATATGTTAGTCCTATAATTTTTTCTGTAATTTATTGCTTAATTTAGACCAGAAATGAGTTTTTAAGATGAAAATGATAAGTTCTTCTGTGATTCTGACTCCATGAATAGCTGTGGGTCCCTACATAACTGGATGAATAACACAGTAACAAAAGTGAAGGGAATGCAGGGCACAACATTTAAAATAGAACTGTGCCCAATAAAGCACTGTGGAGCTCAAACCAACTTCCTAGTTGAGAACTGTTTTACGCTTTTTACTCCATATGGATTATATTGTGATTGATGATAGCTGCTAAATCAAAGTCTCAAGTATTACAAACATATTAAAAACTAAATTATAAGTGAGAAATCTCAGTGAGCCATCTTAGTAGTTAATTTACAGAGAAGCAGAGAGCATGTGACTTTTAAGTACACTTGCATGATAAAAAGTTGTCATTTTAAAAATGTGGCTTCCATTCTTGTTTAGTAAGACCAGCACATAAATTTATTTTTCACAATAACTACACAAATACTTTTGAAACTGAAACAGCACTTCAGTTGTTGTAAGTAACAATAAAGAGATATCTTCTTAATAGTTTTTGTTAATTGTAACAACAAATGAGCTTCTCAAGCTTTTTGCATGTGTTAGTCACCATAACAAGTAACTGTTTTCTTCACCAAAATTAATTTTTATGAAGTACATTTTATAACATTTCAGTTACAACTGACAGCAATGGATGGTGGAGTTCCAGTACAATCAAGAAATATAACGCTGCACATCAAGATCATAACTATTACAGAACAGCCCCCTATTTTCTCAAATCCACAGTGGACAACAAGTTTTCCAGGTAATCTATTTGTAAATTTTAAAAATGTGAATTTTGTTGTTGAACTGCTACTTTAGGGTATGAATGTACATCAAAACAGATATTGGAATCATATCATAAAAAATTATAATTATTATCATCTTCTTTGTGGTTACAGAAATTTATAATTCCACATAGGACCAGATAAAACCAGAGTGCTTTGTAGAATACTTTGTTGCCTCCTCAGTCACAGCAGTAAATGTGTTAATTGTTATTGTGCAATCATTTATGTTTCTTTGCTTGATCTTATTCTTATTGTTTAACAAATATCAATCCATATTGCATATCTTCTCCAATTAGCACACTTTTGCACTGTATCAAGGTGATTTTTATATTGTTTAGCTCAATATATAGCATGCTTGCCTAGTATTATCTTGGTCAAGCCATGGGCCTCTTTTATTTAACACCCATTCTATAGTCTAATTTTGATAATGATCTTCGGCATACAGCAGATGCCAAAAAAACCATAACCAGATTTTTCAGAATTAATTCTTGCTGAACTGGCACTATAATAGTGCATTACCCAATGTTATTTTGTGTAACTGGTCCAGTTTGTGATGCCATCTGTTCATCTTAGCAACTTTGTTTCTCTTAAACATAGGTTATAGTACATGACTGACTTAGCTATTGAGTTCAAATTGATGGGCCTCATGACTGAAGCTAGACAGAAGTGTTTACCTGGAAGGACAATGTGTCATTTGCTACAGAGATTTTGTAACAGATATTCGTATGCAAGCCTCTTGCTCATGCTATGCCTACCAAATGATTAATAGAAAAACACTTGCTTGCACTTTGCTTTATATAAATAACAAAGAGAAACAGAAGGAGTTTTGTGTACATCTCATTATAAGCAATGCATTGTTAAATGGGTTCAACTTTTATAGAATGAGTTTCTGTTTTAATGAACCACTGTCAGTAACTGAGCTATACATACAGATATTCTCAAACACCACACAAATGCTCAATATCATCAGGTGATATGCGAAACATATTTTAGCTATTTTGATTTCATTTTTATTAAGTAAACATCATGTAAATCATAACAAGTGAAGTATAATACTCTGGCAAAGGACAGAAATCCATCATGAACACTGTTGGCAGATTTACAGAGAATTCAGAGTTAATGAAGAAGAAGGGTGCTTAAAGTGAGATAGCTGATTGTGCACAGAAGACTCTGCTGCAAACTCTGTGATTCTTTCTGAATTTTGCTCTCATAAACTTGGAAGGAAAAGGAAAAGAGACCGGACAACATCCAATCAGTCAAATGACTGATTTCATTTGAAAGTTTTTGATTTTAGCTTTGGACTTCAAAATTGAAACTTATCAAAGTTTATGAAATTTTGACATTTACTAGTGACTTTTCTTGATTTAGTTTGAGATTTCAGTACCATCCAGTTCTGCATGTCTGCATCTCCAATATGAAACAAACCTGCAAATTTACATGTCACAGTATTATTTTAGATATATGTCATCTGCTGCAAATTTCAGGATTGTGCCATTAATAGAAGAAATAACATAAAAGAGATTGTGTGAAAATACAACAAATTCTAGTACATACTGTAGTCAATTTATATGTCCTGCAAGGCTAAATGAGACTGAATTAAAAATGACATATAATATTATGAGCAGAATAAGCTGATACACACTTGGTACAAAGCACCTTTGGTTATACAACCAGAAAACCATGGACACAATATCCCATAAGCCATTGATCAAGGCAGTTGTGGTATCTGCAGTATTTCTTCACTTCTGAAAAGCATTTGGCTCTATACCACATGAATGCTTATTAATGAAAGGGTGTCATGTAGTGTGTGTATTAAAATAAATATTTGACTTAACTGAGGAGTTTTTGGTAGGGAAGATACAGCATGTTATTCTGGGTCATGATTCATCAACAGATGTGGATTTAAGATCCGGTGTGCCCCAGGGAAGTGTGTTAGGTCCATTGCCCTTCATGATGCGTATAATGACTTAGCATATTATATTATTAGTAACCTCATTCTTTTTCTGGTACACAAATATTCAGTCAGACCTTAAAAAATTGAAACTGATATAAAGATTGTCAACACACTTTCAACCCTTTACGCTCCATAATGCAGACATAGTGCATCTAAGAGCACTCTTATTTAAAACACTGTCATGAGGGCAGCCAGCTCACCACATAGAATTCCGCAAAACTCTTTGTGGAAAGAATAAGGCCACTGATCAACAATTAGGATTTACTTGAAAGCAAAAAATGCACTTCCAGTCATATATGTTGGTAAAAGCATCACAATACAAAACTTTTCCTTGTGTAATATTTTCTAAAACTTCAGGGTGAACTTTTTCAGTCATCATTCCATTCAAATTATTTACAAATGAATCACTGTCACCATCAAAATCACTGTCATCAAAATCAAAATCATTGTAACTCTCATTTTCACTTAGACATTCCTCTAAAAGCTCTACAGCCTCTTCCTCAGAAAGGACTGTGCATGAAGAACTAGCCATTTTGCACATACTAACTTGAATGTAATAATTACAACTTCTTTCTCAAGTTAACACAGGCTTCCCTAGATGGCAGTACTATGCAGCACTGATGTCTAATACAATCACATTCAAAAATGGAGCCTGTGAGACCTGTGACAAATCACATTGAATGAGGTTCGACACCTGAACGGAAAACCAATTTCACACTATTGAATACCACTCACCATCGCAATGTAAATTGTTAAATGTTCAGAAATGTAAAACTGTATTAGAATCAGTCACAAGTGAAATAAGTCAGCTCATGTAAATATCTGAGTGTAGAAATTTTTAGAGATAAAGAATGAAATGTAACTTAGGCTCAATCATAGGTGAAGCAGGTAACAAACTTGAGTTCATTGGTAGGCTATTGAGAAAATGTGATCAGTCTAAAAAATATATTGCTTACAAATGATCATGTAACCCATCCTAGAATACTGCTCAAGTGTGTGGGACACAAACCAAATACAATTAACAGAATATGCACACAGAAGGGTAGCCATATATTGTAACAAGTTTATCTGACTAATAGTAGAGCATCATGAGGATTCTAAAAAACATGGAGATAATCACTAACTATCACACAAAAAGCTACTTACAAGTTTCAAATATGTGTTAAGCAAGGGAGCTGGGAATATACTGAAACCCCCTACATATCACTACAGGAGGTGCCATAAACACAAGATTGGACTAATTACAGAGCACAGTCATTATCCCCGTGCTCCATAGGTGAGTGGAAGGGGAAGAAACTCTAACATGTGGTACAATGGGAAGTACACTCAGTCTTGCAGTTTGCTGTGGTTTTCGTAGTATGAGTGTAGATCCACACTTTTGAGCTCCAAGTATTTATTTATTTACTTTTATCTTCATGTTGATTGATGACCTGGACTGAAATTTGTCACTGCAAACAATGGTCTGAGTTGACATTCTTGCAATTTGAGCATTTTTACATGCTTGATGATGAGAAAAATATTATTTGATAATAAATTCTATATGTCAGTAAAATAAGGTTTCCCAATGATAAAGAAGGGAAAATCTTTCCCTTTGATGTTATTGTCGATGATGCTTTTGGGTTATCAAGTAATGTCTTATAACCTTACTCCAAAAACAGCCTTCATATGACAAAAATGTCTAAGCTTACAGGTGTACAAGAGCTCACCTAACAGTAGAATTTACTTTCAATACTTTATTGTTGTAGCATTTTCTGATTAAGATCAATAAAAAATTAAATTCTGAGCCCTCATTTAAATGATGTTAAAATACATCTTATGGGTTTTATTTATAGTAAATGATTAATTGAACTGGCTTCAGTTTATTCTAGGAGTTTGGTCTCAGGACTGAGCTATGTGCTGTTTCCATGTATCAAGTAATAAGTCAAAACATGTCTCCATAGAATTATATTCAGTATGTAAGCACAGTTCAGAACACTAATTCACAGTAACAACAGACTTTGGACACACACACATCAAAAAAAGTTTAGCATCACCCCAGTTCCCAAAACTCCTGAAGATAGATGTTGACTGTGGATATTGTATCACAGACACAGTCCCTTTGACTGTTCAGAGGTGTCACTAAACCCACCCAAAGATGTAAACAACCTTTCATGAGCAGTTCCTATTAGATGGTGGGGGTCCGACAGCTGATCAGTTCCAGTCATTCCATCAGGAAGGAGGTACACAGCTTATGTTGTCTGTAGTTCAACAATGCTTAGACAGTCTATACCATGGTTCAATCATGTCTGCATTGTTACTTTGTGCCAGGAAGGGCTCTCAACAAGGGAAGTGTTTAGGCATGTCGGAGTGAACCAAAGCGATGTTGTTCGGACGTAGAGGACAAAGAGGGATAGGTACTGTTGATTACATGCCTCACCCAGGCTGCCCAAGGGCTATTACTTCAGTGGATGACAACTACCTACAGATTATGGTTCAGAGGAAGCCTTACAGCAATGCCACCATGCTGAATAATGCTTTTCGTGCAGCCACAGGGCACCGTGCTATGACTCAAATTGTGTGCAATAGGCTGCCTGATGCACAACTTCACTTGTGACGTCAATGGTAAGGTCCACCTTTGTAATGACGACACCATGCAGCATGATACAGATGGTCCCAACAACATGCCAAATGGACCACTCAGGATTGGCATCACATTCTCTTCACCAATGAGTGTCACATATGCCTTCAAACACACAATCGTTGGAGACATGTTTGGAGGCAACCCGGTCAGGCTGAACGACTTAGACACATTGTCTGGTGAGTGCAGCAAGGTGGAGGTTCCCAGCTATTTTGGGGTGGCATTATGTGGGATTAACGTACACCACTGGAGGCCATGGAAGGCACCGTAATGGCTGTATGATACGTGAATGCCATCCTCCAGCCGATAGTGCAACTGCATCATATCATATTGACAAGGCATTCATCTTCATGGATGACAATTCATGCCACCATCGTGCACATCTTGTGAATGACTTCCTTCAGGATGATGACATTCCTTGACTAGAGTGGCCACCATGTTCTCCAGACATGAACCCTATCGAACATGCCTGGAATAGATTGAAAAGGGCTGTTTATGGACGACATGAGCCACCAACCACTCTGAGTGATCTACATCAAATCACCATTGAGGAGTAGGACAATCTGGACCAACAGTGCCTTGATGAACTTGTGGATAGTATGCCATGATGAATACAGGCATGCATCAATGCAAGAGGACGTGCTATTGGATAATAGACGTACCAGTGTATACAGCAATCTGGACTACCACCTCTGAAGGTCTCACTGTATGGTGGTACAAAATGCAATGTGTGGTTTTCATGAGCAACTAAAATGGTGATAATGATGTTAATGTTGATCTCTATTCCAGTTTTCTGTGCAGGTTCCAGAATTCTCCAAAATGAGGTGATGCAAAACTTTTTTTTGATGTGTGCATTTTTCCACTGTTGTAAGTCTCATGTAAAATCACCACTTCCTCAGAATAACTTACTTGTGTTGAATAAATGAATTGTTATTTATGTAAGTACATCATTTATTTTCCATGCAGAAGTAACTCTAATCTAACACTAAAGTTCAATGATAAATTCTCACTATTGTTCCACAATATCACTTGAAGCAAAATTTAAAATGTGTGCTACTAAATCTTACCATTTCAAGTCACTATCAAGCTTTTATAATGGTTCACTTGCCTTCACAGTTGCAAGATGATTATTATACAGACTTCTGATCAATACTGCAAATGTGGTGCTACACCAAATTCTGCATGCAACTGTCACATATTTCCCAAACTACACCATTTAAGGCTTTCCTATAGTCTAGGAAGCAGATGAAAGTGGGAACACAGAATTCTCACGATTTCTCAATTATTTGTCATATGTTCAGAACCTGTTCATAGGTTCCATTTCCTTCAACAAAACTTGCTTTCTTTGAGGATAAGAGGCAGAATAAATGGCTTCAAATGCTGGTTCAACATGAAGAGAAGAATTTTGCTTGCATGGGATATGAGAACAATAGTTCAGCTGTTGGGGCAGTTCCTCCTTGTGTAGGGGAGGCTTTGATTAGACTCCTGCCACTCCTCAGTTCCCCACGCTCTTGTACACAATGAATGCATCATATCAACACCTTCCTGCCCCATTTCTTTGATCCTCTCCCCAAATATATTGTCTGGACCAGGCAAATTAAATTTCTTCAGATGTTGAACAGTATTCTCTATGTTGCAGAATAATACTGTAGGTTCTGATGTAAGTTACATGACTCCTCGACTGTCCATACTGTTGTTAGTTCCAGAATACAACTTTCCACAGTACTTTGCAACAGTGCCTTCCTTGTTTCCAATAGGGTTGCCATTCTCATCATCTAGCACTCACATTCAAAGATTAAATTGACCAGTGATATTGGTGAATTGCTTGAACAGATCTAGTATTTGATTGTGATTTTGATATTTTTGTATCTGATCACAGATACTGTTAATGAAGTGTGACCTGTCCATTCTGCAGTTGCATTGTATTTCTTTGCACAGGTTCTAAAATTATTCTAGAGTTATTATTTGGGTATTTCAATCTAATTTCAGTAGCCAGTTTTCCAACTCACATGCAGCAAAATAGTAGGACAATGATAGTGTTTTTATAGACAGCACTTAGGGTGAAACAATTACTGTGCATCCAGTTGCTAATGGACAATGTGATCATGATGCACAGTTAATGGAAATAAACAATATGGCACCTTTCAATCTGGAAACAGATTCATACATAGCAGAGAGGCTTAGTGTGAACAGGATAGTGTTTTGAGAGTAAGCTAAAAAGTGTGGAATGGAATGAGGTGTATGTGAAAAGAACTACTAGCATGAAATTCAATTTGTTCTGTAATGAATTTGTGTCAATAGTTGAAAGTTGCTTTCCCAAAAAATAATTCAAAAGAACCATTTGAAAAACAAGTGAGCCATGGATAACGGAGGGAATTAAAATCTTATGTAAGATCAAGAGGTGCTAAGTTGCAGATAGGCACAACAAAAAGACTGTCAGAAAATGAGCTTCATCAGAGATAGAACATACACACACACACTCACACAAATGCAACTCACACACACGCACATGACCACAGATTCTGGCTGCTGAGGCTACACATGATTGGAGACACAACCAGGTGGTGGGGGTAAGGAGGAGACTGTGGTGGTGAAGGGAGATATAGCAGGGTAGGTGTGGGGGAGGGTAAAGTGCTACATGTAGGAGCATACAGAGACTAACTCTCTCTTTTTACTCCGCCCGACACCCACCCCATAGCTCTGTCTAGCCACCCAACTGCACCTAGCTGCCCTACCCTCTATCCTGTCCTGTACGCTCCCATAAGCAGCACTTTACTGTCTCCCACCCCTACCCTGATATCTCTCTGCCTCACCACCCAAGCCTCCTCTTTATCCCCACTGTCCAGTTGCATTGTCCATCAAATGCAGTTGCTATCAGTGTGTCCTCAGCAGCCAGAAACTGAGGTCATGTGTGCCTGAGTTGTGTTTCCATGTGTGCGTGTGTGTGTGTGTGTGTGTGTGTGTGTGTGTGTGTGTGTTTTCTATCTCCAATGAAAGCTTTGTTGGCCAAAAACTTAATTTCTGACAGTCTTTTTGTTGTGCTTGTCTGTGACTCTGCATCCCTGTTATATGGTGAGTAGCACCTATTCTTTTCATAACACTGTTACATACCATCCTGGATTTTCCATTGTAAACTTAAGAGGGAAATATATAGAAAGTCCAGAGTAAGTCAATATTCAACATTACTTGCATACCATAGAATGTACTTCAGTATTTTAAGGAAAGTCATTAAAGTGTTCCGAAGTATGCATATCCTGACACAAATAAATAATGCATAAAATAAGATGAAAATTATATGAGACATTGTCAAATGGGAGACAGGACAGCCAGTCAGTGTACACATTCCATAAAAATTAAACTAAATAACAATGGTACAACTCACATTTAACAAGCTGTAATATCTTTTAACAATCACTTTCTAAATGTAGTAGCAAATATAGGATTAAATGGTTCAGTTGAAAAAGAAGAAGCATGTATTAAAAATATCATTCCACAAAACTTTTAGAAACTAAAAGTAACACCAACATCCTTGACTGAAATTAATACAATTCTAAAAATAAAAGCAATGCGTGGTCGATGGAATTTCAAGTAAAATTTCGGAAAATTTGTTCCAACTTAATAAGTAATGTTCTTAGTGATGTTTGCAGTCCATCACTAACACAGAGAATTTTTCCAGGCAGGTTAAAATATGCAATTATTAAATCACTTCATTAGCAAGGTACCAAGACAGACTTAAACAATTATTGTCCAGTTTCTTTACTGATATCTTTTCCCAAAATATTTGAAAAACTAAAATACACAAGAGTATATATACATGTAAATGGAATGCAAATATGTTGTATGGAATAATTTTCTAGAGTAACTCAGTACTTAGGAAGAAAGTATTGATTGCACAAAAGCAAAGAGTAAGAATAATATGTGGCATTTATCCACTGATGTCATGTAGGTATCTCTCCAGGGAGCTAGGCTTTTTAACTGTACTGTTACAAAGCATATTTTCACTAATGAAATTTGTCATAAATAATCCATCACAGTTTGAGAAGAACAGTGATGTACATATATACGACACTGAAGGGAAAAATGTTGCGCCATAACTTCCATCATTAATATGTGGCACAGTTTTAGAATTACACAAATGAGTTGTTCCCCCTGAAACCTATTATCCTATTATGATATTGTGCTGTTATAGATTCTCAATACATGGCAGCAAAATATTGGGTGATGAATTTAATTGGTTTCAACTTTGAAATACGGATTTCTTACTTGAATCCTAAAATACATGTTCAGAAGTATTGTATCATATCTGTGGAATCAGCAAGAAATCAACAATATTGCACTGTTGTTATAAACACATCTTGTGAATGAAAAAACAGAATTTACATATTATCACTGCATATGTGGTTCAAAGAGTCTGTTGCTAGGTATTGTGAACCACTTTGGTCAGAAGTATTTATAGCACAGCAGTATGACAGAATCTGAATTCATACAATGATTACTGTAGCAGTGTTATGTAATAATTAAAGATATGAGTGCGAATTAATATGTAATAAATAACAACTTACTAAATTTTCTTCAACTTTCTGCATCCAGATCTTCCCAGCCAAATACATCTATGCAAATGTCTTCCCAAAATTCTTTCTTGTGAATGACATCAGAATACTCCTTTAATTATTTTAAATATAAACTTGAATCTTTATCCACTGTTGAATAGGTCCCTGAAATAACCATTCATATTGCTGTTCAGAACTGATTAACTGACATGTTTTGGACTCTGCCACCATCAAAAATATCTGCCAAGGAAGAATGCAAACTCATAGCCACAAATGCAGTTAACAATACATTACTTAAAGTAAGTTTTACAAAAGGTGGCACATCAAGTACAGAAGCAGACGTACCAAAAATAAGAACAAAGTCTTCATACAGGGTTTGGAGTCATGTGCATCACCCATTAGCATTGGAACTTAACTGACTGCAGGCTGGTGTTACAAAGCTTAACTGGTATCACTTGATTCCAGATAGCCTGAATGTGTAAGGACAGTGGTACTGTATTGTATCCATAGAAAAAGTTGAACTGTCTCATATTAAACATATAAATAATAAAAGAAAAACGTAATTATAGACTTAAAAATGTGATAAACCAAGAGTATATACAACAGTTTGTACAAATACAAGATTTGTAGCTGACAGAAACTCCTGATAGGTGGTGACACTAAGTTGAAAAAAGATGATAACTGCACCACATTAATAGTGAATGATGAAATGTAAACTACTCATAATGCACTTTTCAGGATCTGTTTTTGGGGTAACTCATTAAGTCATTTTCTGAGTCCAAAAGCATATAATATCAGTTATATGTAGTGTGAAATGGAGAAGGTCCTCCAGATGCCTGATAAGGAATCTGGAAATTCTAACTACTTATGTCCAATATTTTATTGCTTATTGAAATATGTCATAAGTAACACATGTCTCTTTCAAACCAACAGTTCAGTTAACGGAATTAGGAGAGTGGGGTATAGTCAGATAAGAGTGGGAGAATATGCTACAGTGCTGCCTGTATTATGATATTGGAGTGTAGTGGATGCAGGATGATAGGCTCCCAGGTGTAGCATTGGATGGCAGTGTTGAAGAGGAAGAGTGGAATTGGAGTGGAGGCAGGGAGAGGAGAGATGCAGAGAAAGTGAAAGGACTGTGCAGATGCACTGGGGTTATGAAGCAGCCATAGATAACAAGTAATCCACACTACCCTTCATTTTCAGCAGCGGGGTGTCCCAGCTGCCTCTTGGCCACATTTTGGTGGTGGTCTATCATGCAAACAGACCTACTATTAGTAATCTTCCGCACACAGAATTTCACAGCTAAGTTGGTAGACAATGTGACTGCCTTTGATGGGGTAGTAAATGCTTGTGACAGTACTGGAGCAGATGGTAGTGAGAGGACATATGTGACAGGTCTTGCATCTAGATCTATTAGGGGGATATGAGCCATGCAGCAAGAGCTTAGGGGCAAGTTTGCTGTAGCTGTCGGCAAGGATATTGTGTAGTTTGGATGTGTGGTAGAATATCACTGTGGGAGGGGTAAAAAGTGTGGTGCAGAGGATATTGCCCACTTCAAGGCATTACGAGAGATAGTTTAAATGCCGGCAGAGAACATGATTCAGTCACTCACTCTGGGAAGATGCTAAGTCACAAAGAGGGCACTCCTTTGCAGCCAGTCAGAGGGTATGTTTAGATGTAGGGAATGGTGGTTGACTAGGGAGTCAAAGCACTGGAAATCTGTTTCTGGACAAGGTGGGTGGAAGGGGGGTAATTTTGGTCTGCAAAGGCCTCAACAAGATGCTTGGCACACTTCAAAACGGACTGCTTGACACTGCAAATATGAGGATCACAGGGGGGTAGGTTTGCTGGAAGATGTTACTTAGTGTGGAACAGTTGGCAGCCAGGTATCATTGTTAGGTTTGGGGATTCTGGACAGCTAGGAAGTATTTCTTCAGATGGTACATAAATAGGTAGATGTCGGATCCATCCAATTTTGACCTCAACATTGAGGGAAGGTGGCTTACTGGATGAGGAGGTCCAACTGAAGTGAATATTGAGGTTCTGGAGGCTTTTGAATGTGGTTTCTTAACCCTTGGTCATGAACATGAAGATATCATGGATGAATCTGAATCAGGTGAAGGGTTTGGAGATTCTGGACAGCTAGGAAGTATTTCTTCAGATGGCACATAAATAGGTTGATGTAGGATGTGATGGTGCTAAGCAGGGCCCCATGTGAGTGCTTTTCCCACCCCTCCCCCACCATCTGACCACGGCTTCATAGTCTTGGTGAGACAAATTACACTTTTCACAAAATTTTTGTGAAAGAAGAAAGAATTTTCACTGTGGAGACCAATTACCAAACTAGCATAAGTGCTTTATTGAGGGAATGGTGAAAACATTTCAACTCAATTCCACTAGTATGCAAGGCTGTTTACAATTGAATTGATAAATTTAAAATGGAAGGTTCTAGTTTGAATGCATCTTGCAGTGGGTGAGCTAGGACAGCAAAAACTGATGATAATGAACTTAATATGTATTTGTCTGTTATAACTAGTCTATAGAAATCCACAATACAATTAGAAACAGACTTCCCAGAAACATCACATCAGTTAATCCAGAGAATGTCACATCAGCAGAACATTCCATATCTGATACATGGGTTGCTGGAAGATGATCCAGACAAGCAGCAACAGTTTTATGAAATTATGGTTGATAATTATTGAATTGATCAGATATTTTTTCTTAACATATTCTGGTCTGATGAGGCCATATTAACGTGTTGGGACATGAGAATTGACTGAACTGTGCTTACTGGGACACAGAAAACTATCACGTTGTTTGGAGCAACTGGTAAATCAACCAGTTTTAAATGTGTGGGCTACAATATTGGCACATGGCATAAATGGTCCGTACTTTATTGACAGAAATCTCACAGGAGACAAGTCCATGGCGCTGCTTCAAGAAATTACACAAGGAATCATTATGCATATGGACCTCTATGATCAGCTCTAATTGCAGCACGATGGAGCTCCTACACATTATGTATTAACTTGTAGCGTGTTATGTGATTATGTTGTCAAAGAAAGGGTGCTTGGACACCATGCTGCAGTTGAATTCTCAACATGATCCCTCAATATTACCGGAATGGATTTCTTTCTTTGAGGTCTAGTTAAAGAGAATTTATATGGAAGAGAATAATGAACCCTTGAAAAGCTGACTGGTTACAATGAGGACACCTTCCACAATCTGGACAACAACACTCAGCTGTGTATCCATGTGCATCAGAGTGTTCCAGGTAGACTCAAATTTTGTTTTAATGAAGAAGGGAAACGGTTTGAGTATAAAAATAAGTGATGTGTACTGTAATTTGTTATTAGGCCTATATCATGTTCAAATTATTAAAAATTAATGCAAGTTAAATTAGTGCTTAGTGTGTGCAAAAGTCACTAACACTTACTTAACTTTTGTAAAAAATATTTAAATGGCTACATGCTGGCTTTTTACAGTTCTTTCTGAAAAAATAATAAATTATTTTGTGAAGAATTTCTCTTTATATAGAAGGAGTTGCTAAGGAGAAATGTCTTTCATCTATATTTGATAACATTTGTGCTATCTGTCAGATTTTTTATTTCCATGGTAGGTTGTCAAACAGTTTTATAGATTTATACTTCACCACTTTCTGAACCACAGTTAGATCCATTAAAGAGGAATGCTGATCACTTTTTCTTCTAGTTTTGTACTTGTGAATATCTCTTTCAGTCTCACACTTATTTATGTTGCTGGTAACAAATTTCGTAAGTGAATAACTATACTGTGAGGCTGTGATAAGTAGTCCCAGCTGCTTAAAGAGATCCCTTTCTTTTTTACATTGAATACTTTTTGCTTACATGAGAACCTAACCCAGAATGTTATTCAATAAGACATCAGTGTATGAAAGTATGCAAAATACGCTCCTGGAAATTGAAATAAGAACACCGTGAATTCATTGCCCCAGGAAGGGGAAACTTTATTGACACATTCCTGGGGTCAGATACATCACATGATCACACTGACAGAACCACAGGCACATAGACACAGGCAACAGAGCATGCACAATGTCGGCACTAGTACAGTGTATATCCACCTTTCGCAGCAATGCAGGCTGCTATTCTCCCATGGAGACGATTGTAGAGATGCTGGATGTAGTCCTGTGGAACGGCTTGCCATGCCATTTCCACCTGGCGCCTCAGTTGGACCAGCGTTCGTGCTGGACGTGCAGACCGCGTGAGACGATGGTTCATCCAGTCCCAAACATGCTCAGTGGGGGACAGATCCGGAGATCTTGCTGGCCAGGGTAGTTGACTTACACCTTCTAGAGCACGTTGGGTGGCACGGGATACATGCGGACATGCATTGTCCTGTTGGAACAGCAAGTTCCCTTGCCGGTCTAGGAATGGTAGAACGATGGGTTCGATGACGGTTTGGATGTACCGTGCACTATTCAGTGTCCCCTCGACGATCACCAGTGGTGTACAGCCAATGTAGGAGATCGCTCCCCACACCATGATGCCGGGTGTTGGCCCTGTGTGCCTCGGTCGTATGCAGTTCTGATTGTGGCGCTCACCTGCACGGCGCCAAACACGCATACGACCATCATTGGCACCAAGGCAGAAGCGACTCTCATCGCTGAAGACGACACGTCTCCATTCGTCCCTCCATTCACGCCTGTCGCGACACCACTGGAGGCGGGCTGCACGATGTTGGGGCGTGAGCGGAAGACGGCCTAACGGTGTGCGGGACCGTAGCCCAGCTTCATGGAGACGGTTGCGAATGGTCCTCGCCGATACCCCAGGAGCAACAGTGCCCCTAATTTGCTGGGAAGTGGCGGTGCGGTCCCCTACGGCACTGCGTAGGATCCTACGGTCTTGGCGTGCATCCGTGCGTCACTGCGGTCCGGTCCCAGGTTGACGGGCACGTGCACCTTCCGCCGACCACTGGCGACAACATCGATGTACTGTGGAGACCTCACGCCCCACGTGTTGAGCAATTCGGCGGTACGTCCACCCGGCCTCCCGCATGCCCACTATACGCCCTCGCTCAAAGTCCGTCAACTGCACATACGGTTCACGTCCACACTGTCGCTGCATGCTACCAGTGTTAAAGACTGCGATGGAGCTCCGTATGCCATGGCAAACTGGCTGACACTGACGGCGGCGGTGCACAAATGCTGCGCAGCTAGCGCCATTCGACGGCCAACACCGCGGTTCCTGGTGTGTCCGCTGTGCCGTGCGTGTGCTCATTGCTTGTACAGCCCTCTCGCAGTGTCCGGAGCAAGTATGGTGGGTCTGACACACCGGTGTCACTGTGTTCTTTTTTCCATTTCCAGGAGTGTATGTTAACTTACTATTATTAACTACTGTATCACAAAAGCTGACAATAATTCATATGGCAATAGCAGCTGATCCTAAATGTTCTAACAAGTCTACTGTACATTTTTTTCCAGTTAAATTTTCAGCAATATGCACACCTAAGAACTTTCTGTCCCATTTATTATTTCTCATTAGCATTCTAGGTTAATAGGAAGTGGGATATTTTTTATAGCACAAAATTTGATGAGCTGTGTTTCTTCAGATTTAAAACTAGCTCATTTGAGCAAACCATTCAGTAACATTCACTAAAGCATAATTTACTGTTTTCTATTTTAATGCTTTTTTGTGCAGATTCAAAAAAAATGTGTACATCACCTGCAAGTAGTACTAATTCTGACTTCATATCCAATTGAATGGAAGATCAATAACATAAATCAAGAACAGTAGTGGGCGAATGATCATTTCCTTTGAGACTCCCACTGTAATTTCTCCCTATGCTGATGAGTGACATTCCTTTCTGTTTTGCTCAACACCTCAGGATAATTTTCTGCATTCTGTTTGTTAAATAAGAATGAAATGAGGCATGTGCTGAACTATGTATTTCATAAAAGCTTAATTTCTCTAACATAATATTATACTTCTGCAATGAACTACCTTCAGTAAATCACGGGTGATCTGATCTGGTGGCATTTTACCTCTCAAATATTTTATCTTGTGCTCAGTAAAACAGCTGGTGGCAGAGAAGAGTGGCTCTTTGGAAATTCAAATTGTGGTTAGCTATGTATCCCATTACTACTACTCTGGAGTAAATTATCTTCTCAAAAGAATTCTGAAAGTGATGTGTGGAGTGGTACTAGGTGGTAGTCATTGATACCTGTGGCGTCACCTTTCTTATAGAGAGGTCAAATAACGACATATTTCAGTGCGTCATGGAAATTCCCTAAATTGATGATATGTTGCATAAGTGACTAAGAAAATTACGTATTATAGGGCTACAACATTTTATAGTCTTATTGGCATGATGAACTTCCTTATCTCAGATGGGGATGTGAAATGAATTTTTATTTCCCTAAACATTCTCCACATTACTTCTTCAGTGTGCTGCTTTCCTTTCTCTTCTGAAGCACTTGCGCCAATTTTCTCATCTATTTTTGAAAAGTGTTGCTGTTGTTGTGGTGGTGGTGGTCTTCGGTCCAGAAACTGGTTTGATGCAGCTCTCTATGCTATCCTGTGCAAGCCTCTTCATCTCCAAGTACCTACAGCAGCCTACATCAATCTGAATATGCTTACTGTACTCATCTCTTGGTCTCCCTCTACAATTTTTACCCCCCCTCCCCCTTCCATACTTCCCTCCAGTACTAAGTTGGTGATCTCTTGATGCCGCAGAATGTGTCGTACTAACCAGTCCCTTCTTCTGGTCAGGTTGTACCAAAGATATCTCTTCTCCCCAATTCTGTTCAGTACCTATTCATTAGTTATGTGATCTACCCATCTAATATTCAGCATTCTTCTGCAGCACCACATTTCTAATTCTTCCATTCTCTTCTTGTCTAAACTGTTTATCGTCGATGTTTCACTTCCATACATGGCTACACTCCACACAAATACCTTCAGAAAAGACTTCGTGACACTTAAATCTATACTTGATGTTGAAAAATTTTTCTTTTTCAGAAACGCTTTTCTTGCCATTGCCAGTACACATTTTATATCCTGCCTACTTTGACCATCATCAGTTGTTTTGCTTCCCAAATAGTAAAACTCGTCTACTACTTTAAGTGTCTCATTTCCTAATCTAATTCTCTCAGCATCACCTGATTTAATTTGACTACACTCCATTATCCTCGTTTTGCTTTTTTTAATATTCATCTTATACACTCCTTTCAAGACACTGTCCATTCTGTTCAACTGCTCTTCCAAGTCCTTTGCTACCTCTGACAGAATTACAATCTCATCAGCAGACCACAAACTTTTTATTTCGTCTCCCTTGACTTTAACTCCTTCTCCTAATCTTTCTTTCATTTCCTTTACTGCTTGCTCATTATACAGATTGAATAATGTTGGGTATAGGCTACAATCCTGTCTCACTCAGTTCTCATCCACTTCCTCCCTTTTGTGTCCCTTGATTCTTATAACTGTCATCTGGCTTTTGCACAAATTGTAAATAGCCTTTTGCTCCCTGTATTTTACCCCTGCCACCTTCAGATTTTTAAAGAGAGTGTTCCAGTCAATGCTGTCAAAAGCTTTCTCTAAATCTGCAAATGCTATAAACATAGGATTGCCTTCCCTTAACGAATCACGTATGAGAAGTTGTATGGCAGTATTGCCTCGTGTGTTCCTACATTTCTCCAGAACCCAAACTGATCTTCCCTGAGGTCAGCTTCTACCAGTTTTTTCATTCTTCTGTAAAGGATTCATGTTAGTATTTAGCAACCATGACTTATTGAACTGATAGTTCAGTAATTTTCACACCTTCCGGCACCATCTTTCTTTAGAATTGGAATTATTATATTCTTCTTGAAGTCTGAGGGAATTTTGCCTGTTTCATACGTTTTGCTCACCAGATGGGAGAGTTTCATCATGGCTGGCTCTCCCAAGGCTATCAATAGCTCTAACAGATGTTGTCTATGCTTGGGGCCTTGTTTTGGTTTAATTCTTTCAGTGCTTTGTCAAATTCTTTATGCAATATTATATCTCCCTTCCCATCTTCATCTACATCCTCTTCCAGTCCCACCTCCTTCAATTCTTCCCTTTTTGCAATTTCTTCAGTTTTAATCTGCAGTCCATTACCACTAAATTGTGGTCGGAGTCCACATCTGCCTCTGGAAATGTCTTAAAATTTAAAACCTGGTTCCAGAATCTCTGTCTTACCATAATATAATCAATCTGAAACCTTCTGGTGTCTCCAGGTCCACATAAACAACCTTCCTTCATAATTTTTAAACCAGATGTTAGCTATGATTATTTTCGGTGCAAAATTCTACCAGGTGATTATCTGTCTGATTCCTTTCTACGAGTCAATATTCACCTACCACTTTTCCTTCCCTTCCTTTTCTTACTATTGAATTCAAGTTCCCCATGATTATTAAATTTTGTCTCCCTTAACTATCTGAAGAATTTCTTTTATCTCATCATATGCTTCCTCTAACTCCTCCTCATCTGCAGAGCTAATTGGCATAACCCTGTACTGTAGTGGGTGTGGGGTTCATGTTAACCTTGGCTGCAGTAATGTATTCACCATGCTGTTCATAGAAGCTTTTCTGTGTTCCTATTTTTTTTATTCATTATTAAACCCCCTCCTGCATTACCCTTGTTTAATTTTGTATTTATAATCCTGCATTCACCTGACCAGAAGTCCTGTTAATCCTGCCACCAAACTTCAGTAATTCCCAATACATCTAACTTCAACCTATCCATTTCCATTTTTAAATTTTCTAACGTACCTGCCTGATAAAGGGATCTGACATTCTGCACTCCAATATGTAGAACATCTGTTTTGTTTCTCCTGATAATGATGTCCTTAAAAGTAAATATTAAAGATGTCTATTACATATGAACTGACTGTATTAGGGTCTTTTGCTCTTTAACAGAAATAATATCATCTTCCATGTCTGCTTTCTCTGTCTATTTTTTAAAGATATTCTACATTGATTTTTTGTTTTGTTTTATGATCTGACAATTTTGGACAAAGTGTGCACAGTTCTGAATTTCTTACAACTTTTCTAAATATTTTACTCTACTGTTGATAATATGGAAGTATTTCTGAATCAGTGCTTTTTCTGATGATTTTGTACATATCCCTTTTATATTGTGAAGAATTCTGATACCTGTAGTGAGCCGAAGTTTCTTTTGTTTCTTTTGTAACTTCCCATTATCGCATTTAATTATCTTTTTAGGAAAACTATTTGCAGTGGTCATGTGTGTGTGTGTAAATTGTACTTATGTGAAAATGTGTGTGTGTGTGTGTGTGTGTGTGTGTGTGTTGTGTAGTTTTTAAAGAATACCTTTTGGCCGTAAGCTCACATTTTTATCAGACTTTTTGTTGCGCCTGTTAGTGACTCAACATCTCCTCTGTATGGTCAGTAGCAGTGTATCCTTTTCAGAATACTGTCATTGTTCCACCCTGAATTTTCTGTTATTTAATTTCACTGTTTTATTTATATTTTCAGGTACCTTGATATTTGAACTTTTTTGTTTTTGTTTTGTTAATGCACAGCTTGTTGACGCAACACCAGTGACTAATCACTTGCATCATTTCTCTGCCATTCTCTAGTACAGTTTGTAAATTCTGTCTTGTGGTTATTAGTATCATACTTTTAGCATATTTTACATTCTTGGATAGTATAGAATTCAAAAAGTTGTTAATGTAGACATTGGACAAATAAAACTCAAGAACAGTGTCTTGGGATATCCTTTATTGTGTTATTATTTTTCCAGTGTATTTCTGATTTCTGCATATGTTTATATACAAGCTATAACCTATAAATAATCTTTTGAAGCATTGTTCCTGCAAACAGTGATCAAAATATTGTCTACTGCCTGGATTTGCTCAACAGTACTGAATCCTTTTCTGAATTTCATCTGTTCAACTTGCTGGAAAAGCCAAATTTCTGACTTAGGTAGTTCATAATGATTTTTGTTAGCAACTTATAAAATATAGATAAAAGGCTTACAGACCTGTACTTCTTGATGGTCCTGTTGTCACCTTTTTAAAGAGAAGAATGAGTTCTGTATTTTTCCAAGACTCTGGAATCTTCGCTGCTTCAAGACATTTATTTAATATAATTAGGAGCTCTTCTTTATTTCTCCCCAAATCTTAAGCATCTCACATCTGATCTGATTTTCTCCTAGCACCTTACAACTCTTCAGTTGTTTTGGAGCAATGTCCATTCCATTTTTATTGATGCATTCCAGTTCTTCCAATCCCTCATTCGTAAAAAACCTTTGTGATTCATCATGCAGGCTTTGGCTTGACAGTGATTGACATAGAGCATCTGATGCACATCCATGACAATTATGTCTTTCGACATTCTATATGTTGTGGATGATAAGCTTGCCACTTGGTTGACTGGAATGCACTCTCATGTTCACTTTGATTTTAATGGGTCCTTGACCAGTCTTGTATTTTGTGTTCACTGATCTCTTCTGTTCACCTTTCTTATGTTAATGTTTCTTTTGGTTGTTAAGAAGATTCACCATCATTTGTCCTTTCTGGTTTCATATTGAAAGTCAAAAGTTTACAACGAAGGGATTATTTTCTCTGGACTTCACCCCTACCTTTATGTTAATATCACCAAGTATTAAGGAAATTTCTTGCTATTGTCAAATCCTGCAAATTTTAAAATTTTCCTGGGGAACTGAATGTTTGACCAAATTACAGGCCTGCAGCCAATTGTTGTTTAATTCATCACATGATGTTTCAACAGGGTAACTGCCAGTTATCTGCAGTGGGCCATCAAAGGCCCAAAAATTTGTTTGAACCTTCACAGAACTGGTCTAGTTCTTCATTGGTTGAAGTGCAAGTAGCTGCATAGGCAAACATGATTTGAAGGCTAATCTTAACATTCGTCTCAAGCACCATGTAGATCACTCTGTCAGTAATGGACTTGGTTTTCATGAAAAAATGTTACCTCCTGTTGTGAATTAGCAGAGCTATGTCACCAATATGAGAACTTTTATCTGGTTTATTCTGTAGTAGGAAATGGTGCAACTTGAGGACAGTACTCACATCGCCTTTGAACCTCATCCCACTGATTCTGAGCATGTTCCTTTTGATGTTCCACAGTTCATGTTTCAAACAGCCTACGTGTTCTTGCTTTGTGTTTATTTCGTAGTTTAATTTGCTTAGTCAACTTTTTGCCACCTCCCCCATTCTCTCTCCTGAGATCCATGTGGTTTGAGAACAAGAGGAGGATTGTATAGGAATTGATGGAGATTTTAATGGATAGGGGATTTATGACATATTCCTCTCAGGATATGCAGATGAGAAAGAAAAGGAGCTCATATAGGGCAGGGTTTCCAAACTCTGATATGATCTGGCACCCACCAGCTCATAAGAGGGAATCACCTACCTCAAAGCTGTAGCGTTATGCATCGATAATTCTCATATGAATAACTTGGAAATCTAGAGGTGTCATAGGGGAATAAATTAATAACATCTGACTATGCTGACTGTGAAGTGCTGCATGGACAGGTAGCACCATGTTCAGGTTGTTTCTCTCTCTGTCGTAAGGATATTGCAAATTGAAAAGCTCTTCAACATAAACGCTTTCCACTTTTACTGACAAAGCCCTGGAAATGGTAATATTGTAAAAATTACAAGAAGAAGATTTTTGATATGTTTTCAGTATCTATAGAATGAATTATAGTTTGCTTAAGAATATTTCATTATACACAATATTGTCATCATTCTGAGTTCCTTGGTCCACATTCTGGTGACAACTGCATCGGCTTCATGTTAGCTCATTTGACTTTCTCCGCCAATTTTTGAGCCCTCTTTGTTGGTCATGGTGTGTGGTGTCCATGCACAATAAACTTCGTTTAAATGGAAGTTTATGCAATTCATAGCTTACAAAGGGTATTTGAGGTTGTTCACATTTTTCAATAAATGCTGTGTTGTTATATATTCGTTTGTATTACCATGTTTTGGGGATAGTACCAATGACAGCATTCTTAAGAAAAATATATTCAAAGTCCATAATGATTAAAAGATATGTGGCCTACTCATAATGTTTACAATATAGGCACTGCAACACTTCAAAAAAGTGAATCCGATCGGGTGAATGAGCTTTTTAGTTTTCAGTATGCTCAAGACAGAAAAAGACAAATAACTGTGACACTTACTGATTTATTATATTTATTTTGCAGTCAGTGCATCTGAGTATTATTAGTAACAATGCTCTAGTCCCTAAACTTAGTTATAGAAATGTGAGTAAGGCTCAATGACATACACTTTGGGTATTTCAGCCTTCAAAAACTGCATCTTTGAGACATGAGGTGTAGTCACTTCCTAGCCCACTCAAGGAACTCATTGACTGGCAATCTTGGCGCTGGTAGTATAACTGAATCTTGGCAACAACACAGAATACTTTTGGCAGCTCTGTGACTGATGACTTACTTCTTGGTTAGCACAGTATTATCATGCTAAATTCACTTGATTATCTGAGTCATTTTCGTTGAATAATCAGAATGATTTTCACTTAAGGTGTGATATAAGGTTATCAGTGTATGATTTTGAGTCCAGAAAAGTCATCCTATGCAGAAATTGCAACTACTCTCATCTTTTGCATTGTGATTTATCTGTGCTGGCCACCACTGGGACAATAAGGGAGATATGGATAAGGCAGCTCTGTGCTAGCACTGAGGCAATATGGTCACCTGTAAAATGAAGGCTGCTTCAGATCACAGTTCCAGTCTTGCTGAAGGCTATATTTTTAGCTTTTCTGTAACAAAGCTACAATCGGCCAGATTGAAAATCAGTAAGGAAATGTATAGAAATCTTCCCCATCAAAATTCATTTCACTACTGTGGTTCACATCTATTATACTGAACAACATAGTGCTTAAGGTATGCACTTTAGAGCCCTTGTTTACTTGACAATTATTACCTGTTTTGATCCATACTACCTCTTCCAAAAGTATGGAAAGCAAATGGATTCAGTACAAGAGTTTTGTTTCACTGCATCAAAGCTGAAAGGCTCATAGCTCTTAAGGTGTGCATCTTAGATCCAATATTCACTAGACTTTTTTTGCTTCAAAAGTTCATTCTTGTCGTATACTTGAATATTTGTCAATCTTTCTGGGATAACCCATATATTCTTTCACACTATCTAAAACAGTCTGACAATGCGCAGGTAGTTTACTGATTCCACACCTTTAGAAACCTACTGATTCTGAGTTAAATTTTTCATCAAACTAGGTTTGAACTGCATTTTCATCCTGAAAGGAATTTTCTTCATGGTTGTCCAATAAGGAGCGGGAAACATATACACTTGAGCACATATCACATAGTAGAAATGTATGATGAAGTTTTTTCAGTCATTTTTCTTATGCTGTGACCAAAAAGTTCTCAGTTCCTGGCAACCAATACCAGCTGTGAGGGACATGGCCTTGGGGAGGAGTTTGTATACCAAAACACCCTATTTCAGCCACCAGATGAAAAAATGTTATGTTGACATTGGCCTTTACTCTAGTATATATTTCTCATTAGGGCACAACCATTAATTTTTTGTTAAGAAGTTAACATAAATGCATCATAACTTACCGCCAGTAAAAATACTGCACAGGAATTCCCAATAAGTGAACTGATGTTCAAGCAAATATGAAGTAATGCAATTAGTTTTGTTGCTTTGAATTTGATCATGCAGTTAATCTGACTCCTGAACCTTGCTTATTAAATGCAAGTGTCACACAGCAGTTAAATCGTTCCACCTCATCATATACATCAGTTACTGAGACTTTCTGACTGTTGAACGTCATTCATGACAGAAATATCTTTCTTAAAACAAGTAAATCTTTTTTGCCACATGTTTAGCCCAAAACCTCTCATCCCATACAAAATACAAAGAATTCAGGCTTGTGCTGCTGCCTGCACCACTGTATTAAACCCAAAGCAAACAATAAAGGACAAAGGTTAAACTTTTTTCTACTCATGACTCTATTTCACAATGTTTATGCAATGTTCATAAGTTTCAAGCATGCAAAATCCTATACATAACTGCAAGGTAAATACTAGGACTTCAGACAAGAACTATTTTACTACACTCATAGCACCGCATCATGGCACAGTCACCTGGTCAGTAGGCATTTGATGTGAAGCAGTGGATGGCATGTGGCCAGTTGCTGGTGGCCAGTGGCCACAGTAGAGCAAGGAATCTCTCATGCCTGTACTTTCTGATCTCAGCCCAGCCACGAGCTGTTTTTCAGAAGTGTTTCTGGAAGTTTATTGCTATTATTGGTGAATTATCTATAATACTTCATCAGACCAATTACTTGAGCAGACAGCCAAAATGCAGTCTGAAAATTAATGGAGTATGTGGACTCAAATTCACAACTTCTTGTCTCCATTTCACTATGTTTACCACAAGTTTGTAACAGCTCATTTGCTCATTGTATTTCTCCCAATTCAGAAAACCCTCTTTCATTCTAGCCAAAAGCCAATATCATATATACTTCCAGAAATGTTTCTTGTTCATGTGATGCATGATTTGCAATAGCAGTGTTGCTGTGGAGTAAAATGATAGCCCTAGTTGCACCTTTATTTTAATTTTAAAAACCATGGGCAGGTTTGCCTCCAAGGCTATTATCCATAGCTTACCTATGCAGTATTAAAAAACAATGTACTGTGAAATTAGTTATACAGAAAATAATGTCAGCAGCAGGCATCATCAAAAAGAGGCATGGATAAAATAAATAATGTTAAAAAACAGCTCATGCACAAACATCACAAAAACAACACAAAAAAAGTAAATAATGTTACATAAACTGTTCCACAATTTAATAAATAGCTACGTACATGTTACATATAGCTGCATTTCACATACAGCTATTTCTTAAATTTTGGACAAGTTTATACAACATTATTTACTATATTGCATCATCTCTATGATGTGTTTATGATGTTTTTGGATGAGTTATTTTTCAATATTATTTATTTTATTTCTACATTTACATCTATGTCTATTATCTGCAGAAACCAGCATGAGGTGTACAGGAGAGAGTATGTCCCATTGTATCAATTATTAGGGTTTCTTCCTGTTCTTCTCACGTATGGAGCATGGGATGAATGAATTTTTGAATGCCTCTGTGCATGCAGTAATCATTCTAATCTTATCCTCACAGTCCCTGTGTGAGCAATACATGCAGAATTGTAGTATATCCCTAGAGTAACCATTTAAAGCTGATTCTTGTAACTTTATTAATTTACTTTCTCAGTATAGTTTATATCTTTCTTCTAGAGTCTGCCATTTCAGTTCTTTTAGTATCTCTGTGACACTCTCCCATGAATTAAACAAACCTGTGACCATTCATACTGCCCTTCTCTGTATACATTCAATATCACCAATTAGCCCTATCTGGTACAGGTTCAATACACTTGACAATATCCTAGGATTGGTCACACAAGTGATTTGTAAGCCATCTCTTTTGTAGACTGATTGCACTTCCCCTCTATTCTACCAATAAAATGAAGTCTACATTCTGCTTTACCCACAACTGAACCTATGTGATCATTGCATTTCATATCCCTGCAGAGTGTTACATACAGGTATATGTATGTTGGTCAAGTCCAACAATGACTCACTAATATTATAATCATAGGATATTATGTTTTTTCATTTTGTGGAGTGCAAAATTTTACATTTTTGAACATTTAGAGCAAGTTGCCAAACCATGTTGAAATCTTATCGAGTTCTGACAATATTTATGCAACTTCTTCCAGATAGTACTTCATTACAGATACCTGCACCATCCACAAAAAGCTTGTTTTTACTATCAATATTGTCTGCAAGGTTATTAATATACAACATTAACAGCAAGGGTCCCAACACACTTCTCTGGGGCATACACTTCTACATCTGATGATGACTCTCCATCCAAGATAACATGCTATGTCCTTCGTACCAAAAAGTCCTCAATCCAGTTACAAATTTCACTTGATACCTCATATGATTGTAATTTTGATAGTAAGTATAGTTGTGGTACTGAGTCAAATGCTTTCCAGAAATCAACTGCGTATACCTGATTGCCTTCATCCAAGGCTTTCAGGATGCCATGTGAGAAAAGTGCAAGTTGGGTTTCACATGATCAATTTTTTTGAAAATCATGGTCGTCAGCACTGAGGAAGTAATTCTGTTCAAGGTACCTCATTATGTTTGAGCTCTGAATATGTTCTAAGATTCTACAATAAATCGATGTTAATGATACTGAATGGTCGTTTTATGGATCTCTTCTACTACCCTTCTTGTAGATGGATGTGACCTGTGCCTTTTTCCATGAACTGGGCATGGTTTATTGTTGAAGGGATCTATGTTACATTATAGTGAGAAGAGAGTCTAACTCAGCCACAAATTCAGCATGGAATCTGATAGAGATTCTACTGGAACCTGGAGCTATGCTCAGTTTTAAAAATTTCAGCAGTTTCTCGACATCAGTGATACTAATACTCATTTCATTCATCTTTTCAGTGGTACGAGGTTTAAATTGGACCAATTCTCCTGGGTTTTCCTTTGTAAAGTAACATTTGAAAATGGAGTTAGGCATTTCAGCTTTTGCTTTGCTACTCTCAATTTCAGTTCCTGTCTCCGTTTGCTAGGTACTGGACACAAACTTTGGTGCAACTAACAGCCCTTACACATGACAGTTGACAATATTCTGGTACAGTAGTCATTGAGGGCATCATGCATCACTCTCTTGACAGTCAAATGAGTTTCATTTAGCATCAGTTTATCTGTAGCCATACACTTTGTTTTACACCTAATATGCAGAAATTTCTGTTTGTTTAGAAGTTTCTTTACAGTAACTGTATACCATGGAGGCTCCCACCCATTATGGACTGTTCTACAGGGTACATATCTATCCAGTGCATAGTCAACTATTCTTTTAAACTTGGACCAGAGTTCCTCTACATGATCCTGACATTTGCTGCAAGTTTCAAGTTTCTCTTTGATATATGACATTACTGAATTTTTATCTACTTTACTGAACATATATATCTTTCTGCTTGTTTTAGTTGTGCTTTGTACTTTGATAATCACTGTTACCAGGACTGTGCTGTGGTCATTGATGACAGTTTTGATGTGGACATCCTTAAATAGGTCAGGTCTGGTTGTCTCCTGTAGATCAAATGTATTTCCATCATGAGTAGGCTTCCTAACTATTTGTTCTAGGTAATTTTCAGAGAAGGCATTTAGTAAAGTTTCACATGATATCTTATCACATCCACCACTAACAAAACTATATTTTCCCAATTAATTGTTGGGTGATTAAAGTCTACATCAAAGAACACAGTATGATTGGGAAACTTATGTACAAGTGAAATGAGGTTTTCTGTGAAGTTTCTAGCTGCATCTGGAGATGAATCTGGTGGGTGACAGAAAGCTCCAGTTATCAGTTTATGCCCATCCCTGATACTGAGTTTTGCCCAAACAATCTTACATGCAGTTTCAATTTCTATCTCAGTGGATTTGACTTTTTTGTCTACTACAACAAATACACTACCTCCACTTCCCCTTTGCCCATCCTTTCAATACAAACTTAATTTTTTCCCAAAAAACCTCACTGTTATCAATTTTCAGTTTCAACCAGCTTTCTGTACCTAGTATTATTTGAGCTTCACTGCTTTTCACAGGTGTTTCAAGCTCTGGCCCGTTGTTGCGAATGCTTTGGCAGTTTATTATTATTTTAATACTCTCAACTGCCAGTGGCATTTCTTTCAATCTGACACTGATATTTCTGGGTTTCCTATAGCAATCATTATCTGGGTTGAATAAAGAGTTGCCTAATCTAAGAAAATCTTGTCTGCACCCCACACACAGTCAACTACCTGAATAGCAGCCTCTGATGCGTAGAGCACACCTGGCCTAATTAGGGGGAGCCTATAGTCCTTGAACCTATGGCGCAAGTCCAGGAAGTCACAGCCTACCTCGTTACAGAAATTTAAAGTCTCTGGTTCAGTCCTTCCACTTTACTCAGAACCAAAGGCCAACAATCAGTTCTGGAGACAATGCTGCAAATTGTGACCTTCATTGAAACTCCATGCACAAGGCTGGTCTTCAGAATCTTCTGTCAGTCACTGGAATGACCCAGGGATGACTTCGGAACCCAGATGACAGGCATCATTTGTTCCAACGTGCACCACAATCTGCAGTTAGTTGCAACGTGTCCCCTCTATGGCTGCTGGAATAGCCTCTTCAACATGTTGAGTGAGGCCCCCAACCATACACTGACTGCCACTGATGTCCTTCCCTGTCCCTTACTTCCATTTCCCTAAGTGATGCCATCATTCACTGTATGTCTGAACTGCCGAGAATTAATAGACCCCAACGCTTTTGTGTTTACTCCTCCTGACACTAGACAAAACAAGTTTCCCCAAAATAGTTGAAGTGAGTCCCAGTTTCAGTGAAAGCAGCACCTTGAACTTGTTGGTTAGGGAGATCAGTACAACACCCTGAGTCCTCCCTGGTCCTCATGCACCCTATACGGGATATCTATATCTACCACTGACATGCCACTTGCAGTCAAGTGGATGGGTCATGACAGATCTTGCACTTTCTGCAGAGGAGACACGATCCACAGGTGAGGATAGTACCTGAGTTATTTCTGTAACAGGTATCAGAGCAACATGAATCTCCAGAGCTCTTCCAACACGCCAATTTGTAGCAGCCATAAATTGTCAGACAGTACTCAGGGCAATTTTCAACTGCTTACAAACGTCAACCAACTCATCCCGTATTTGAGAATGGCTTTCACAATGGGGCTGCATTAATCTGTTTGCTGTTAATGGTACATGTTACTTTGTTCTTCTCTATATAATTAATTCCTTTGTACATCATATTCTGATAGTGCTTCAATAGCTACAGCCCTAGGGTCTGAAATAAGTCTTTTTTATAATGAAACTAAAAGGCAATTTGGACAGTCATTTTACTCCAAACTGCTTACAGATGCATGGGGTTTGGTATCACTCTGACTTCACAAACAAACAAAATTATTACCTCTTTCTGCTGGCTGCTATTTTGCAAAGATCTTAACCATCATTTCTCTGGTCCAGCATAAGTACATCACACAAGCATAGGCGTTACTCAACTGCATCTCTTTCTTTCACAAAATTATTTTATTCTGTAACAAGTATTCCCTGTTACTTATCTCTGATTAAAACACTTGCACTACAACAGCTGCAACAACATTCTCAGAACCATCTGTGGAAGCTATCTAAACAACTTAAGTCCTGGTGACATGTGGAGGTACCACTGTCTATCCATCCAACCCTATCACTTCTTAGCAGTATGTAGATCCTGTCTTGCTGATCTACTGCCTCACACTGCCAGAAACCCCTAATCTGCCATAGAACTACTAATTCCAAACATAGTCTCTGGGCTCCCACCACTGTCAATATGTGACTATATGCTGACAATAATAGATATTCTAGTTGTTTTATGTTAATGAAAGATACAAAGGAGCTTTAGAAGATATTCACCAACTGAAAACATTTTTAATTGTTTATTTTTACAAAGGACATTGAAAACTGTAATTATTAAGCATTGTAGTAGCAGCTTCTACCTTTAGTGAATAAATATGTCATTCTTTTTTTCTTGTAACTTCTGTTTGCAGAGAATAGCAGCGGCATTAATGAGATCAGAATAATACCAGAGGCAACAGATCCCAACAATGAAAATCTTGATGAAGATGACCAACAGGCTATATACTATTATATTGTTGGTGAGTAGTAACATGAATATATTTGTGACAGATAACATAAAGAGATAGTAATGCACTGGCTGCAAGACAAGCAAAAGATTGAAACACTTTGTTACTTTAATAAAATGGCAAGGGATGTGTACATGTGACAATTTAAAAGAAATGTTTTCTATATTAAATCATGAGGGGGAACAGTCAAGGATGTAGAACAAGTACAGTTAAATTATGTCACAGATGTAGAATTACAATTAACTGGTTCCTTAACTTACAATGACAACTAACTATTATGAATGGCACTATACTCAATCACTTGATTGTAGTGGTTGTGTTAAGATAAAGCAATGTAACTTTCCCCAGTCCTGGGGACACCTTATGCATGCCTTCCTGTCTTTTGCACAGCCAGCTTGCCTTTCCCACAGTGTTGTGAATTTGTATATATGGGCTTCCTGCTCTGCTGCTGAGTGCTGTGGATGCATACAGATGTGCTGCCGCTCAGACTCTCACCCATATTTTTGTCCTGTAGAGCCAGCAGCTTCTCAAAGTTTGGGTTATTTACCGTATTTACTCGAATCTAAGCCGCACTCGAATCTAAGCCGCACCTGAAAAATGAGACTCGAAATAAAGGAAAAAATATTTCCCGAATCTAAGCCGCACCTGAAATTTGAGGCTCGAAATTCAAGGGGAGAGAAAAGTTTTAGGGCGCATCTCCAAATCGAAACAAAGTTGGTCCATTGTAATATGAGACACAATTTAGGTCGAATGAAAGACGATACAGCTACAGTAGTTTGGTTTGAGTCGTAAGCTTAGCAGTTAAGCTTTACCAGGTAGCCATTGCTATGCGTCAGGCGCTCCGTCCGTATTTATACGGGTACCCTTCCTTTTTCATGTGCTTCGTCTGGTTTGAATCGATTGCTTATTTTGCTTTGATCTGATAAGTGCCGTTTTCTTTGTTATAGGTGTTTACGTCACTCTAAGCTGAGATTGCATTACTGTACTGTGTCATGCATTGTTTGTCGCATTCTGATAGTGCGTGTTTACGGCCTGTCGCCGCTCGCGGCATGACTTGCTTTTCTGCGCGCTACCGCCGCTTAAAAAAAAAAAAAAAAAGAGGAATCGTCTCATTAGCGAAACAATGGCAAGAGACTGCTATTTGTTGTTACTTACACTGCTCCTTTCTTTGATAATGATCAACAAGAACCAAATAATAGACTGCATATGATAGAACATGTTCTGAACGAGAGTTAGGCGCAAATTTTTCTCCGTTTGAAAATCTTTGCGGCCGCTTCTTTAGTACATCAAATTCTGCACAGAAATTAGTCATCTTACATTTAAAATCTAGTCAGTTGCCGTGCTTCATTTCTGACTATATCACTATTAGGCATAAGAATAATACGAATATAAACATGACACGATACGTATATTCTTCCGCGTTTGCTGTTGTCTCACTCTAGTTACGTAGTTTATTAGGTAGACAGGATTTAAATGAGATAGCAGCAAACACGAAAGAATACATGGCAAAATGTTTATATTTGTATTATTCTTATGGTGAAGAGAATACTGCATGTGATTCACATTTCATCAGGTTCCTATTAGTAACCATCTCTTCTCACAGGTAGTAAAAAACTCGGAACGTAGAGTTGGCCATACTGACAAACATCCCTAACAGTCTTGCCAGTCGGATTTTCGTAGTACATTGAAATTCTGCTACATTCGAAGATAAACAATATGGAATTTGTATTTACTTCGTTGGATACTGTATGAAAATGCAGTGGTCGAAACTCGTGGCGGAGAAAAAAAAAGGTTTTGGCGCCAGTATTTATCTTTGTGCCCACAAAGCATGCTTGTGTAGCGCTACATATACGACAGCAGAAGTTAGTTGTGGTGGCACCTACCAGCATTTTTCAGAACTTCCGCTTGCTTTGCACTCGATTCTAAGCCGCAGGCAGTTTTTTGGATTACAAAAACCGTAAAAAAAGTGCGGCTTAGATTCGAATAAATACGGTACATCTATACTTGCAGATGTTTGCTGTTGGTGTCTTTTGTTGCTATTTCTGGCATCTCTTCACATTTCTATCTAGTCTGTATTGTTGTCATTAGATTAGTGTTATCTTCATTATTGTTCTTGTCAAAGGTGGAGTACATTTCAGCACTGCTAAGAAATGGAAAAGCATCATATTTTCACAGAGGAGAAAATTCTTGATATTGTAGAGCTAAAAAGGAGATTAACTGTTAATTGCTAAAAATTGTTATGATACTTTAATCTCGAAATAATTTCAGAACATGACGACATTAATATGGCTGTGCTGATGCAGGTCCTCAGTAATGTCCTCAGTAATGCTTGATGATTCAAAGTCTTGTCTCCTGAAATTGTCTGAGCTGTTAGTTTTGCTGTTCAATAACTGATGCAAACCATTAAATTAACCTTGAGAATATTTTATATTTATCAAGATCAAAATGCATTTTATGATGATCAGTTCACTCTATGCATTTTATATTACTAATTATTTGTCAGGAGGACTGTCATTATTAAATCTAGTCTGAGGAGACCACTTTCCTTCAAGATAACACTACCAGTAAACCAAGTTAGTAAGTCCACCAACTGGTTTAAAACCAGTGGCAATTTCTAGAAAATGTGCTATTATAATGAAGTCCTTACGCATGTTTCTACAGATGAAGCACCTTCACTAAAACACAGCTTAAAAGAAAATGGATAATTACAAACAGTACTTTGTATCAGTGATTGGATCTTTAGTAGTCTATTAACACAGAAAGTTATGTTTATTACTACATCCATACTGCTCAAAATAAGTTCATAAAGGACTCACACTGTTTAATTGTGGTGACTTGAGTAATTAAGAATAACTTTCACACTCTGGACTTTACATGGTAGTGAACCTTTAACTGAAAACTTTTTGGTTAAGATGATTTTCAAGTACAGACTTTGATGCAGAGACATTGACTGAGTGATTACCAGGTACAAACTGCTGACTTATTGTCTGGTGATGGTGTGTATAAATATGCGTAAGGATAAAAGGTGAAGTTGGTTATTACATTATACTTTACAAAGACACCAAAGACCAAACTTATGCTGATTGCATTATAGTGCACCATGTAATAATGACTTAAATGCAACATGATTATTAGATTTAACTACATGCTAGATAACTGTAAAACTAATAAATTTTGATGGACTATTTAGTTAATACAGTGAATACTTCTATGGGGATTTATCAAGTTTAATGTAAATTTTACAGGATCACAATTTTCCTAATTTGTTTCATTTCTTAATTAGCACATTATGTGGATAACCAAAGGTGTTTTCAAAGTTAGGCAAAACTGAACAACAAAATTATGAAACCAGTTCTTGGAATTAAAACTTAAAATTTGAAGTAATGAAAATATTATCAAGTGGGTGAGAACTTTAGTTAAGAATAATTTTTTAGGTAATGACTTTTCAGATAAAGTTAACTATTTACTGCAAAGAGAAAGATAGGTATTTCAAGAAAGCTGCATCCTTTTGTGGATAAACAAGTACTAACTCACAACATTTTTATGATCATGTGATATACAAAAATAGGCAATTACAGACATCTCCTGGGAAAGGACAACAAACTGGGTAATTTGAATCAGCATAACTTAATCTCGCATTTGTTGCACTAATTATCTCTTTTCATTTTCCACTTAGAGTGGTACTTGCCTTCAGATTTTTTGACTATACAATTGTATTTCCGTCTCATCTGAGGTAAGTCCCCATGCCATGTCTGCCCACTCATTGCGTACTTGCCCTCCAGAGCCAGGCTCGACTTTACAAAACTTTGCCTCTCGCATTATTGTAGACATTTTATAATCTAGGCCTAGCGTGCAAGTTCCTAGATTAATGTTAGATTTGTGACTTTTGTTTACACTACAAATTCGTGCAAACCTCTGCCTTAGCAGATGGCAATATATTTTAACAGTGCTTAGCGGTAGTCATGTTTACTGATTTGCTTTGTACCTTGTCCACAACACATGAGGTACCTTGGGTGATGTACACCCTGCACTCATATTGTTAAGTAAATTATGACTGAGCATATTTCAGGATCGGTATAGACATAAATACATGGAACAACATATACACTATAATATTGAATTTCATAAGTTGCATTACTACTACAGTTCAAAAATATTCATGACACACTAATGAAAAATTCTTTCTTCATTACATGATGTTGAATTTTTTAAAAATATTTTTAAAGCATTTTTTTAAATGAAATTTGTAAAATATTTATAAACCTACTTTCATTTTTCTTTCAAAATTCAATTACTTAAAAATACTGTTATTCCTTAACACCTACAAAATTGAATCACACTAATCTTGTGTGCCTCATTGTCTTTGCCTGTTACACTAAAGTCTGAACATTTACACACAGAAAAAATACATTCTAAACTTAACCTACTACCCACATATGTAAACGTTGCTCTACTGAGCGAAATTCTTGAAGTCTTTGTATTTTTCTTGTTTCCTTTGTAATTGCCTCCTTCTTTGACCATGGGATGGTGTAGTTTGCATGACAGAAAGTATCGTGAGGTACCACTTCGATGTTATAGGTGTAGCCCTCGATAACACCGGGTTTTTCCGAAAACACATGCTCATAATCTGTAAGTAGCTGTGTCAATTTGTTTTGTTGTGCTTCAGTCAAATGTTCTGACTCCCTGACTTTAATGGCTATCAGTTTTCCTTTTTTCCTCTCTGTCTTCAGTAATAAACTCTTTATAACATGCTTGTCTTGTACTTAAGTCAGAATATAAATTCATTACCTGTATTCCTTCGAATCTCAACTGAAAGCTGCGGCAATATTTACCGTGCACTTCCCGTGTCCTCAACAACGGCAAAATTACCCGTCTACCATCATCCATAAGGCTTACTTCCCCACACAAGAGGTCGATTTTTGCGTCCCTCTGGCGTAAAAATTCCATCCCCAGGATGCAAGCAACACCTAATCCTTTAACTACTAGGAACGAGCTTTTCATTGCTTCATTTCCTACCGTAAACTCGACTTGCACCTGGTGCTTTATGATATGAGATTGTGCACCTATTGCACCTGTTACACGACAATTCTTCACTGGCAACACTGGTATTCTATTATTTTGACTCAAGTACTTGTAAAAATTTGCACTCATGACATTGGTTGAAGTGCCGGTATTGACTATTATCTGTATTGGTGCTCTGTACATATCTGCTTGCAATATAGCCTACACAACACTTTTGTCGGTTCTGTTACATTTCTGCGGTATGTCTACAAGTTCCTTTTCTATTTTTGTTCCCTCATTGTATCTCAGCATACAAAGTTTATGGCTGTCATCTGTGGATGTGCCCTCACTACACCGTCCTGCAACCAACAACGGAGAGCGTATTGTGGCTGTCTTTAGTTTAACGGATGAGCATTAGTGGGTTGACAGTTGTCTGTCACTTCCACTAACTTCACATTGTGGTTCTGGTTGTTGTTGTTGCTACTGTTGGGTTGGCCACCCTGCCTCCCCGATGGTGTAATTTAATATTGTGTATGGCTCTGGTTTTGCGGTGTTCGGTTGTAACTCCCTGACATGTTCTGTGATGGACCTGGGTTGGCGTTCCATTGTGGCACTGTGTTTTGTTGCCACTGTGGTGTCGGTTCATTACAGCCACGCCACTAGTTTCGGTTGTTCCACCATTGCGGATTGCCGTTACCATTATATCCATTAGTAATGCGTCCATCATGATGTCTCTTCCGATTTTGACAATTATAACCATTGCCGTTATAACCATTGCCATTGTTTGTGCCTCGATTCTGTTGCCGGTCCTCTTGCTTATTCCTGTTGTTACTACCGTTACTGTGGCTGCTATTGTAATCGGCTTTTTGTTGATTACAGCCTGCATGGTTCCACTTGTTTTCGGTTTTCATATCTTCGATCAATAAGTCAACAGAATCCACTATTTCCATGAATTGTTCTATATCGTATTCCGGCACATTGATGAAATATTTTTTAATTTCACTGGGCAACTTCATTTTTATCAATCTGATTATGTCACGATCGGACATTGGCTCATCCCAGTACCTGGTTTTGTTTATATACTTTTCGAAATATTTGTGTAACGTTCCCATCTTAGGATTGTACATTTCTGGACTGTACAACTCCTTTCGTAGTCTTTTTTGGACGCTATCGGACCAGAATTTTTGCAAGAATGCACCTTCAAACTGTTGCATCATTAGACATTTTTCGGACACGCCGGTGGCCCACAGTGCCGCGTCACCTTGAATAAAGGAGACCACTAACTGTATTCTTTGTCATTCCGTCCATGTCCTGGGAAACACATTCCTGAAGCTCTTAATAAATACCACAGGGTGGACATTTCGTTTTTCGCTATTGAAGGGTTGGAATGTTCTGTGTTTTATTACATTGTCCTCTTTTTTGCACATCTGATTGCTACATTCTGTGACATTCATTACTTCGTGATGTGTGCTGCACGGTATCGCATATAGGCATTAATATTTTACAACAATTAGACACATACATTCCTTACAATGGTAAGTATTATATTAATAAATCTCGAATTTTCTTTGATCGGGCCCCAAAGTTGCGGCGCCAATCTTGCGTCCGTCGGCCGTCGTAATTTAATATATTATTATTGTTATTATTATTTTTTGATTGTTGCCGACTTACGTGGTGGGCCTTAATAAAAATGATATTTCATTTAATTTTGATTTTACGATTAAATGTTTTCCTGAAGTTCTCCTTTTTAACAATATTAATCTCAAATTATTTGTTACGTTAATGAATGTTAGACTCGCTGCATTTTAAAACATGAGCATACAAGCTGAACAATGTAGTAAACTTTTCATATTAATTTCCTCGGCTAGTCAGTTCACTTTAAAGCAAAAGATCTTTCGTTATTAATTACAATTGCAGCCCACACATGCGCGAGAGTATTTTTCTTACCTCCGTTAACCATTGTATTGTAGTCGGAGTCCTGGCTCTGGGTCTCGGCTATGGTACTGAAAATAAGAATCTTAAAGCTACGTATTTCTGCAACTTCGTGCGGCTGTGGAGAAAAATTAATATTATGTTAATAGCGGGCGAGTTTTCCGCTTCCGCTATTTTTTCATAAGTTAATATCGCCACGTAATGGTGTCATTGGCTGCATCGGCCGCTGCGATTGTTGAACTGTAAATTACTTGAATGTAGGTTAATTCATGGAAGGTGGACATGAAATCGGGATCGCCTCTTACAAATTAAAAGTGGACAATAATATTCAATTAATATAATATCTGCTTAACTCATACAAACATGCTTACATTTGTCAGCACTCGAAAGATGTCCGTCTATACACACTCAAGACAAAAGAGGAAGTGAAGTCGACTAAAAAATTAACAAAAGAGCATATCTTGTCGTCTCTTTAGATCATTTTGTCATAAATTATTTCTTTGCAATCCAAACCTACACAGAGAAATTATTATTTTACGGCTACATGATAAAAATATATTATTCAATTTTTTAATGTCTCTTCTTTATAAGTACTGTTTTTTAAGTCTTTTCGTAATATAGCACTGGGGACGCTATAACTTCTATGAGGATTTATCAAGTTTAATGTAAATTTTACAGGATCACAATTTTCCTAATTTGTTTCATTTCTTAATTAGCACATTATGTGGATAACCAAAGGTGTTTTCAAAGTTAGGCAAAACTGAACAACAAAATTATGAAACCAGTTCTTGGAATTAAAACTTAAAATTTGAAGTAATGAAAATATTATCAAGTGGGTGAGAACTTTAGTTAAGAATAATTTTTTAGGTAATGACTTTTCAGATAAAGTTAACTATTTACTGCAAAGAGAAATATAGGTATTTCAAGCAAGCTGCATCCTTTTGTGGATAAACAAGTACTAACTCACAACATTTTTATGATCATGTGATATACAAAAATAGGCAATTACAGACATCTCCTGGGAAAGGACAACAAACTGGGTAATTTGAATCAGCATAACTTAACAAACTACTGAATAAAAAGTAATAATGAAATATTGCCTAAATAAGATTTCAATAATTTACTTAACTGTAGTACATTTACTAGCAGTGTAACAGTAAAAAGGAAAAAAAATTAGTTGTCACAGGAGTAGAAATATAGTAAATATAGTTGTTCCAGTCTTTTGTGTTTCAAGCAGGTATAAACACAATTGTCATTTTCAGTTCCACAGAACCTGAAAGAGTGGTGAAAGTCTTGGAAAAGGACCATGCTTTAGCAATATAGTAAAACCCCTTTTTTATGTTCTAGTATTTTACATTTTCCCAATTTTTATGTTCATTTTCATTAGTCCCAATAGAAGTCCTATTATGTAAATGTAACCTAAAGGGTGGGAGAAAGGAAAAGAAAGAGAAGGGACTATTGATGTCAGTTTCATCAGGACTTAATGCAGAATCAGTTGCAATGAGTGTGAATGTGTGCCAGACTGGAATTTGAAACTAGGATCTACCACTTACTTGGTAATTATGTTAACTATTGCACCACCCAGACACAGTGTTCATTGTTATTACGCGGACTATTTCAGCATGCCTTTCAGCTGACCTAAATTCACACCTAGCACCACCTATCCGTAATCCTTGTCCATGTTCTCCCTGCTCACTATGTTTCGATTCCTGCAGGAGGTCAGACATAACTGTGCATCTGCACTGAAGGTAGTGGTTTTATTTCCCATTGAGAGTAATCAATTATAAAAATGCATGGTGTCTTTTGGACATGTCCAAAAGAACAGAAACCACACATTTATAAAAGACGTCTTGCTTTGTCATACAATGCTTTCCTGTCATTAATGACTTGTCTTACAAAATTTCCCACATTTTAAGTTTTCCTTGATGTTATTATGATCTTTAACATTGATTTAAATACAGTTTTCTGCAAAAAGTGCAGCATATTCCTGCACAAAGTCAGCCTTGGAACAAAGCAGAAGAAGCAGACTATACACAAAGTTATTGCTCATGTAACACAGCATTAGCAATTAAGATTTTCACTGCCAGTTGTTGGGTCATGGCCACCTCTATTATTTGTTTTCAGTGTTTGGACGAGTAGGAAAGTATCCTGAGTCCCTTAATGATAATCACGATCTGATGGTAGTGACTCTAGTAGATTTTCACTGCCAGTTGTTGGGTCATTGCCACCGGTATTATTTGTTTGCAGAGTTTGGAAGAGTGGGAAAGTATCCAGAGTCACTCCCTAAGTGATAATCACAATCTGATGATAGTGTCTCTAGTAACAACTTTCCTTCTGATCATTGTGTTGTATTACAACAGCTTTAATTTAATGTCACTGTCATATATACAAATAAACACTACATTTGCAGATAACCACCTCTGTAATGGGTTTTCATGAATCATTGTTACGTCCATGTGAAATACACTAATCCATACTAGGGACACAGTCTTACATTGGTATGATCTGATATCAGATGTAAACATTCTTCCTCAAGAAGCCCTGTAACTTGATGAAGTTTCCAGGCTCTTTCTCACCCAGGATGTCATTTAGTGACCACCTTGTTGGCAACAAGCTATAGATTTTATGCTTGTTGTTCTCTTATTAGGAAGACTGCAAACTTTAGTGATTTAACCAATATTGTGTTAAATGTTTTATTTACCATAGTTTTATAATTATTATCAATAATAAGTCTTGTATTAGACCATGAATATGTTTCTAATGTGGTTTCACAAAAGACTTTTGCTTCCCTGGTTTATTTGCACCATTGGACATGATCCGAACAAACAGTGAAACACATGTACACATTTGTGTTTGTCAGCACCCAGCCACTGCCTGCGCACAAACATACATTTCCTTCTCGTCACAATATTGTTTACAACCAACAGTTTTGTTAAAGTGTAAGTGTTGATAGTGGTGGAACTGTGGGCCAATGGAACAAAGAACTGCAAAATATCTTTAAACATTATGATCCAAAAAAATTTAATGTTCATGAAGCTGATCTTTTTTTGCATCACATTACCAAGTAAGGCCTTACACTTTAAAGGTGAGAAATGCCTAGGTGGGAAACTAAGTATGCAGAGAATTTTTTTTTTTACTTCTGGTCAAAGCTGATGGGCCTGAAAAATTACTTCATTTGGTAGATGGTAAATTGAAAAAGCCAATGTGTTTCACAAATGTGAGAACTCTGCCCACTAATTATGATTCCAACAACACCACATGTATGACCAGTTCCATATTCACATCCACCATGCATGCACTGGATGCTAAAATAGGGACAAAAAATAGGAAAATAATGCTGCTACTAGATAGCTGTCCAGCATACCCTGACAGTCTGCAGCTCAGAATTATTAAGTTAGTGTTACTGCCTCCTGACTGTGTGAGTGGGCCTCGACCATTAGATCTAGGAATCATCCATTCATTTAAATGTAGGTATAGAAAAATGCTTGTTGAGAAGGCTGTATGATAATGGCACGGACCCAAAATCTATGACCATTCAGTTTTGGATGCTATGCATTATGTAGCCAAAACTTGGATGGATGCAACTCCTTTAATCATTTCTAACTGTTTCATGAAAGCAGGATTTAAGTTCACAGAAAACACACAGACGCCACTGTAAAAAGACCTGTCTGAGTCTTGATTTTTCTGTGGTAGGCATATTATCTACATTTCAGGAGAATGTCAGTGTTGATGCTTCAATCATCAATTCATTGAATTTACACTTCTTTGAATCAGTCTACTAAAAAGTGTAAAAAAGGGGGTTATGATGTACGTTTTACTTAGAAAAATTGACTTTCATTCAGTTGCACGTAAGTTTCGTGACTTGTCTTTCATACTCAGCAGGCCTTCAAATTAATGGTCATCGTTCATGATATTCCTAATACTAAACATGATGATATGTGTAGTAAATGAAACCAATTTATTTTATATAGATACCATTACCATTATGTAAAAGTTAATGAATTCTAGTTTTCAAGGTGGAAAGAAATATTGTGCCCGTTAGACACTGAGAACCAGCAGTACACCCATGGACTGTAAATTGATTGAAAGTTTCGGTTTAAAAATTGCAGTCTTCTCATTATTTTATGTTTTCAAAAGACTGGATTGGAAATGATTCATTACAATTGAAATATGTACCTTGATGAATTGTAGGTGATGATCATTGTTGACCAAATTAGCACCTCAGTTTCATTCATTGCAGAAAGTACTGATGTGCCTCTTCAAATATGTTATATTCTTATGACACTATAAATATCTTTTTACACAAGCAAAATTCTTTATCAACACATTTGATTTATTATTAGTTTCTACATTTTGTAATGTTATGAGCAGCAGGCTCCATTACCACAGGGCAGTTTAAATCATATCAGACAGCTCTAGGGCAATATAAAAGTTATTTGGGGAGCTGTCCAATGGATTGTGAGAAGCCAAACTGAGATTGTCAGAGCACTGAGCGCAAGTATAGGATTGGCTAGCAAGCTCAAAAGAGCTGTGGTCGTTGGGATTTTTCCACAGTGGAAAGTGGTATGTGTGAGTTCTGACAGCATGGTAGTAGAATGAGCTAAGATGGATGACCCATGTGACTTGAAATATTATCACCAAATATTATAATGGAAAATATTTACGATTCCTTACAGACATGCTAGAAAAACAAGAACTGGCAGCTTTAAAATCCTGGCAATGCCACAGACACATTGAAAATTAAACTATGATTGTAAATTAAACACTTCAAAAGTTATTAACATTTACTATTATTATTATTATTATTATTATTATTATTATTATTATCATTATTATTGTTATTTGCATTGAGATCCAGTAGGATCATGTAATGCATTCTGGCTCATTTGAGCATTCTTTCTGATCTTCCATGATTCTCTCATTTTTTCTGCATGCAGTATCTTTCTGTCCTCAGTTCACTTTGTCTCTGGTTTCCTTGGGACTTGATACTCTGCCCTAACATTCCACTTGTCTCTGTATATGTTTCTTTCTTCAAATTCTGTTGGATCTATTTATGTTTTTTCTAAGTCAAGTGTGACTTGTGTAATCCATGGGATTGTTTTTATTATTGCTATTATTATTAATAATAATAGTAATAAAAATTATAACTGCAAAGCCCATCATGTAATCTGTGTGATTTGTACATCAAAAGAAATCTTATCAACAGATTAATTTTCTAATTAAAAAATATGCAAAAATTTGATTATCAGTTTGGTTTACTTATGCCTGTAGTCCCCTAACTGTGGAATCCTCTACATATATACAAATGATTGTATCAGCATGAGTTTCTTCCTTTAATATTTTTTGGTTTGAGTGCAAGATGTGGTGATTTATGTGTCTGAGATTTGTTTAAAATTATTCAAATAATAATAAATTATTTTATTAAGATGTTGCAGACATATTGCAAAGATTTTCTTTGTGTTTTATCATAAATATTTATATGGAATGATTGTGAAAATTATGAATAGTGATCAGAATGAAAGTATATTCATTGAATTGGTGAATGGTCATGTGACTGAAACTATACATATGAGTGAGGGCAGAGCTCATGGTTTTTAGTCTGTCGTCTTGCACCTGGATTTTTGGCAAGCTGTTTTCATCTTGGTTTTGTCTGGAGTTGGTCAGTTCAGGTGGTTTGTTGTAAAATTGTGGGTTGTGTGTATACTGTGATTGTACCTTCATGCAGCAGTACTTACAATAATTTTGGGTACGTGTGATAACTTATAAATCTCAGGACTCTGACTTCAATCTTTAGAGGCAGTTTAGTTAGTGATGAGACAACTCATGAGCTGCTGATATGTCATTGCAATGATGAATTTCTAAAAATTGTGGTTTTAATGGATTTTTATTGTGATGGGCTTAACTGATTTAGTTGGAATAACATTAATGGCTGTGAAATTTAGATTTGCTGGGAATGATAATGCTCATGCTAACAAATGTGGAGAGACAGTTTAGATTTTTGAGAGTTTATTTCGCTGATGTACTTCATTATTTAGTTCATATTGTTGGGTGTAACAGCTGTTTGCACAAAGTAGACAGTACTGCTGAAAGATATTGACTGTTATTCAATGAGTTATTTGTATGTGGCCACCATTTGCATACATTGTGCATTTATGAAAAATAAGTGAGATTCATATCAAAGTTAAAATCAGTCTATTTTATACAATATTATTATGCTTCAGAATTTTGACTAACAGATCCAACTTAGGTTCCCCTTATTTAATTATTCACTAATGTATCTCACTGTTAGTGTAAGGTTTTGATATAAACATTATTTTGTTCAGTTGTTGTACTACGGAGTGATGGTGTACAGCCAAACCCTCGCAGAACTTATACTTTGTGAACAAAAGTATCCAGACATCCCTAGAAACATATGTTTTTCATATTAGGTGCATTGTGCTGACACCTATTGCCAGGTACTCCACATCAGTGACCTCAGTAGTCGTTAGACATCTTGAGAGAGCAGAATGGGGCACTCCACGGAACTCATGGACTTCATACGTGGTCAGGTGATTGTGTGTCACTTGGGTCATAAGTCTGTACATGAAATTTTCACACCCCTAAACATCCCTAGGTCCACTGTTTCCAATGTGATAGTGAAGTGGAAATGTGAAGGGACATGTACAGCACAAAAGCGTTCAGGCTCACCTCATCTGTTGACTGACAGAGACCGTCGACATTTTAAGAGGGTCGTAATGTATAATAGGCAGACATCTATTCAGATCATCACACATGGATTCCAAGTTGCATCAGGATCCACTGCAAGCACTGACAGATAGGCGGGAGGTGAGAAAACTTGGATTTCATGGTCGGGCAGCTGCTCATAAGCCACACATGCTGGTAAATGGCAAACAACGCCTTTCTTGGTGTAAGGAGCATAAACACTGGAAGACTGAACAGTGGAAAAACATTGTGTGAAGTGACAAATCACAGTACACAGTGTGGCAATCCAATGGCAGGTTGTGGGTATGGCGAATGCCCATTGAACGTCATCTTCCAGCACATATAGTGCCAACAGTAAAATTCAGAAACGGTGGTGTTATGATGTGGTTGTGTTTTCCATGGAGCGGGCTTGCACCACTTGTTTTGCATAGCACTATCATAGCACAGGCCTACATTGATGTTTTAAGTACCTTCTTGCTCCCTACTGTTGAAGAGCAATCCAGGGATGGCGATTACATCTTTCAACACGATCGAGCACCTGTTCAAAATGCACGGCCTGTACAGAGTGGTTACATGATAATATAATCCCTGTAATGGACTGACCAGCACAGAGTCCTGACCTGAATCATATAGAACACCTTTGGGATGTTTTGGAACACCGACTTCGCACCAGGCCTCACCAGCTATTATTGATACCTCTCCTCAGTGCTGCACTCCATGAAGAATGGGCTGCCGTTCCCTGAGAAACCTTCCACCACCTGATTGAACATGTGCATATGAGAGTGGAAGCTGTCATCAAGGCTAGGGGTGGGCTAACACCATATTGAATTCCAGCATTACCGATTTCAGTCAGGTGTCCAGATACTTTTGATCACATAGTGTACTAATGCTTCATGATTGTTTATATTGAAAGGGATACATGACATGAGGAGTAGGAGCAGGACCTATGAGTATCATTGTAATTTATCATGTTCCCATTACAAAACTTTTCATTGGCAATTAAACTAGGCAGACACTTTATGAAGGAAGATTACAAAGGAACTGAGCATAAACTAGCCTGAACTGCATGGAACTAAAAACTGAACTGAATCTGTGCTGTGGGGTTACAGCCATATTACATAGACATCCTTTTAGCAATGAGAATAGTTTATTCATTAAATTCAGAAGTGCATTTCTTCCCCTTCTAATCATTTGATTGTACACTTTTCAGCAATCTTCAGAGTAAGGCTACAGACCACAGCTAAAGAGCTTTAAACTGCAGATTCACAGACAACAGTGATGTTGATTGCCAACAAAGAGTGTGCATAAATTTAATCTGTGGTTACACAGTCAATCATTCCTGAAATATTGATGTATCATTATTAGCTTCACTGTAGTAACGTCTTTTCCAATTTATTAAAGAAAGTGCCAGATTCCATGATTTGTCCATGTTGAAACCACTAACTTTGTTAATTAAAATAGTCACCAAAAAGAAAATTCAACTGCTTCTTTCACCACCAAGTCCCAAAAAAATGAAAGCAATGGTAGAATTTTATTAACAGAGATAGCAGTTTCAACATGAGCAAATTGTGGCATCTGGTGCTTTCTTTAATAAACTTGTAAAGATGTCTTTCCAGTGCAGCTAATAATGATACATCAATATCCCATCACGGATTGACCACATAGCCCTAGGTTCAATTTACTCTTAGTCACCAATCAGTGCCTCTGGCAGTTGTGTATTGGTGGTTTAAAAAAATTATGCAACAAGTAGTGAAACTTCAGTCTGCTGGCTCAATCTAAAGATAGGCTAAAATGTTAGTAGTAGCAGAAATGGATCAGTTATTACAGCACAAAAATTTGTAGGCGCACAAATGAGAATAGTGTTAACCTCGTTGTTAGAGCTTATGATGAATTGCAAATGAATTTCCCTGCAAGAGTCAGGTTAAAATTTTCCTTGACAATATAGAGTAACACAATGAAAACAAGGATTTTTGTCATAGCTATCCTTTTTTGATGAAATTAGTAAGAGTTCCAAAATTTACCTTATTTTTACATGTTTATCTTATTTATTTTACACTTTCATAACATCTGTAATATTAATTAGCATAAGCAGTTTTCTGGTAAATACAACTCTTTGTATCTTTTTGTGGAAATTGCATGAATTATGTGATGTTAACAATACAATTTTTTATGAATCAGTGTTATAATTAGATTTGTTTTTTAGAATGATGAGCATGATAAAAAGGAAAACCACTGAAACATGAGCATGACTGAATAATACAAATGTAATGCTATGAAGCTGTAAAAAACTGAAAGATGAACTACCAAAAATGAAATATATAAATGTATCATGTTCTACATCATTTATCAGTACTGTAATCAATGATACACAAATCATGATACACAAATCTTAGTCTTTATCTTACATATATACTTCATATTTCTGGACAAGGGTTTACCCAAGATCTGTGGTGAGAAGGGGGATGGTAGCTTGTATTAATGTTGCTTTGATATGGAAAAAGGAAGGGTGGAGGGAATGAAAACCATGTTTTTGCAAAATGAATCTCAAAACAATTCAAAATTGCATATATTAATTATTATAGTTTGTATATTAAAAACAAAGATTCCATGACTTACTAAACGGAAAAGTGCTGGTAGATAGACACAATAAAAAGACACACAAACACACACACACAAAATTTCAAGTTTTCGCAACCAACGGTTGCTTCGTCAGGAAAGAGGGAAGGAGAGGGAAAGACGAAAGGATGTGGGTTTTAAGGGAGAGGGTAAGGAGTCATTCCAATCCTGGGAGCGGAAAGACTTACCTTAGGGGGAAAAAAGGATGGGTACACACTCGCACACACACGCACACACATATCCATCCACACATATACAGACACAAGCAGACATATTTACAGGCAAAGAGTTTGGGCAGAGATGTCAGTCGAGGCGGAAGTGCAGAGGCAAAGATGTTGTTGAATGACAGGTGAGGTATGAGTGGTGGCAACTTGAAATTAGTGAAGATTGAGGCCTGGTGAATAACGGGAAGAGAGGATATATTGAAGGGCAAGTTCCCATCTCCGGAGTTCGGATAGGTTGGTGTTAGTGGGAAGTATCCAGATAACCCGGACGGTGTAACACTGTGCCAAGATGTGCTGGCCCTCCACCAAGGCATGTTTAGCCACAGGGTGATCCTCATTACCAACAAACACTGTCTGCCTGTGTCCATTCATGCGAATGGACAGTTTGTTGCTGGTCATTCCCACATAGAATGCGTCACAGTGGAGGCAGGGCAGTTGGTAAATCACGTGGGTACTTTCACACGTGGCTCTGCCTTTGATCATGTACACCTTCCGGGTTACAGGACTGGAGTAGGTGGTGGTGGGAGGGTGCATGGGACAGGTTTTACACCGGGGGCAGTTACAAGGGTAGGAGCCAGAGGGTAGGGAAGGTGGTCTGGGGATTTCTTAGGGATGATCCAAGAGGTTACGAAGGTTAGGTGGATGGTGGAAAGACACTCTTGGTGGAGTGGGGAGGATTTCATGAAGGATGGATCTCATTTTGGAGCAGGATTTGAGGAAGTCGTATCCCTGCTGGAGAGCCACATTCAGAGTCTGATCCAGTCCTGGGAAGTATCCTGTCACAAGTGGGGCACTTTTGGGGTTCTTCTGTGAGAGGTTCTGGGTTTGAGGGGATGATGAAGTGGCTCTGGTTATTAGCTTCTGTACCAGGTCGGGAGGGTAGTTGCGGGATGTGAAAGCTGTTTTCAGGTTGTTGGTGTACTGGTTCAAGGATTCAGGACTGGAGCAGATTCGTTTGTCACGAAGGCCTAGTCTGTAGGGAACGGATCGTTTGATGTGGAATGGGTGGCAGCTGTCATAGTGGAGGTTGGCATACGAGGCATACGAGGTTGGCATACGAGGGGGCCATCCTGGTACCCGTGGCTGTTCCCTTTAATTGTTGGTATCTCTGGCCTTCAAAAGTGAAGAAGTTGTGGGTCAGGATGAAGCTGGCTAAGGTGATGAGGAAAGAGGTTTTAGGTAGGGTGGCAGGTGATCGGCGTGAAAGGAAGTGCTCCATTGCAGCAAGGCCCTGGACGTGCGGGATATTCGTGTATAAGGAAGTGGCATCAATGGTTACAAGGATGGTTTCCAGGGGTAACAGACTGGGCAGGGATTCCAGGCGTTCGAGAAAGTGGTTGGTGTCTTTGATGAAGGATAGGAGACTGCATGTAATGGGTTGAAGGTGTTGATCTACGTAGGCAGAGATACGTTCTGTGGGGGCTTGGTAACCAGCTACATTGGGGCGGCCGGGATGTTTGGGTCTGGGAATTTTAGGAAGTAGGTAGAAGGTAGGAGTGCGAGATGTTGGTGGGTTCAGGAGGTTGATGGACTCAGGTGAAAGGTTTTGTAGGGGGCCTAAGGTTCTGAGGATTCCTTGAAGTTCTGCCTGAACATCAGAAATGGGATTACCTTGGCAAACTTTGTATGTCATGTTGTCTGAAAGCTGACGCAGTCCCTCAGCCACATACTCCCAATGATCAAGTACCACGGTCGTGGAACCCTTGTCAGCCGGAAGAATGATGATGGATCGGTCAGCCTTCAGATCACGGATAGCCTGGGCTTCGGCTGTGGTGATATTGGGAGTAGGACTAAGGTTTTTCAAGAAAGATTGAGAGGCAAGGCTGTAAGTGAGAAATTCCTGGAAGGTTTGGAGAGGGTGATTTTGAGGAAGAGGAGGTGAGTCCCACTGCGATGGAGGACAGAACTGTTCCAGGCAGGGTTCAATTTGGATAGTGTCTAGGGGAGTTGGATCATTAGGAGTGGGATCAGAATTATTTTTCTTCATGGCAAAGTGATATTTCCAGCGGAGACTACGAATGTAGGATAGTAAATCTTTGACAAGGGCAGTTTGGTTGAATCTGGGAGTGGGGCTGAAGGTGAGGCCTTTGGATAGGACAGAGGTTTCGGATTGGGAGAGAGGTTTGGAGGAAAGGTTAACAACTGAATTGGGGTGTTGTGGTTCCAGATTGTGTTGACTAGAATTTTGAAGTGTTGGGGGGAGTGGAGCTGGAAGTGGGAGATTGAGTAGTTGGGAGAGACTGGGTCTTTGTGCAATGAGAGGAGGTTGAGGTTTGTTGGGAAGGTTGTGGAGGGTGAGTGAGTTGCCTTTCCAGAAGTGGGAAAACAGGAGATTGGATAGTTTTTTGAGGCGGAGGGTGGCACGCTGTTCTTATTTGCGGTTGGCCTTTAGGAGGATGCTCTGAACAGCCGGTGTGGATGTGGGAGAGGAAAGATTGAGGACCTTGATTAGGGATAGGAGTTGACGGGTGTATTCATTGGCTGAGTCGATGTGTAGGTGAAGGATTAGGCGGGTGAGGGCTATGGCTTGTGCAGTTTGGAACTGGTATAGGGACTGATGGAAAGAAGGATTACAGCCAGAGATGGGAACTTTAAGTGTGAGGCCTTTGGGGTAATGCCAGATGTCAGACAAGCCTGAGTAAATAAAATATGGGAGCATAATCTGGCTAGGGTGAAGGCATGTTTGCAGAGGGAATGTAAATAAAATTTAATGGGGTCGTTGTAGGGATGTTGTGAGGGTGACATGGTATTAGAAGGTGGAAAGGGTACCATGAGGCTAAAGTGAAAATAAAAATATATAGGGAGAAATAAAGGTGTGAAAAAAGTCGAAAAAGTGTTGGTTTTAGATGAGCTATGTTGATCCTGTGCTGAACTTAGGTTGGCGAACAATGATGGGTACAAAGGTTAGGTAGTTGTGTTGCCTTCAAAACACGTTAAAGGGTGGAGAAATTCAGGAAAATTTCGAAACAACTGCGTGTAAATGTATTCAGTGGACTGGTTATGTGCTGGCAGATTATGAAAATGAGGCTAACAATTGTCTGACGAAGAAATAATAACTTATAAACCTGTGGGAAGCTGCTAAAAAATGATCGGTTATGTGGGAAAAAACGGGAATGGAAATAAAACGAAAGTTGTTGGAAATAGCTGAAATGGTTGTTTAATGGGTGAAAGGAACTGAAGCTGTGAAATAGTATTCAAGAGGTTACACGAAATGTTTGTAAACTGGGAACAGTGGATTTTATAGCAGCGGTAATGTTGAAAGCATTAAAAATTTTTAGGTTATGGTTTGGAAGTAAATTACGCATTATTGAGTATATTTAGGCAGGATAAAATATATGGTAGATTACGGAAAAAAGGGAAGATGAATACAAAGTGAAACTACTTGTACAAACAAAAAGAGAAAGTAAGATGACAGAAAAGATTTCGAAATGCAACAGTGACAATAACAAACGTACTTGTTGGGTTCAAAGTATTTATATAAATAAAATAGAAAGAAACATTGCACATGGGAAAAATATATTAAAAACAAAGATTCCATGACTTACTAAACGGGAAAGCGCTGGTAAATAGACACAATAAAAAGACACACAAACACACAGACAAAATTTCAAGCTTTCGCAACCAACAGTTGGTTCATCAGGAAAGAGGGAAGGAGAGGGAAAGACGAAAGGATGTGGGTTTTAAGGGAGAGGGTACCTCCATCTGTCCAATGGCCAGCTTCACACATCCGTCTACATCAAACCCACTAACAAGCAACAGTACCTCCATTATGACAGCTGCCACCCATTCCATATCAAACGCTCCATTCCCTACAGACTAGGCCTTCGTGACAAACGAATCTGCTCCAGTCCTGAATCCCTGAACCATTACACCAACAACCTGAAAACAGCTTTCACATCCCGCAACTGCCCTCCCGACCTGGTACAGAAGCTAATAACCAGAGCCACTTCCTCATCCCCTCAAACCCAGAACCTCTCACAGAAGAACCCCAAAAGTGCCCCACTAGTGACAGGATACTTCCCAGGACTGGATCAGACTCTGAATGTGGCTCTCCAGCAGGGATACGACTTCCTCAAATCCTGCTCCAAAATGAGATCCATCCTTCATGAAATCCTCCCCACTCCACCAAGAGTGTCTTTCTGCCATCCACCTAACCTTCATAACCTCTTGGATCATCCCTAAGAAATCCCCAAACCACCTTCCCTACCCTCTGGCTCCTACCCTTGTAACCGCCCCCGGTGTAAAACCTGTCCCATGCACCCTCCCACCACCACCTACTCCAGTCCTGTAACCCGGAAGGTGTACACGATCAAAGGCAGAGCCACGTGTGAAAGTACCCACATGATTTACCAACTGCCCTGCCTCCACTGTGACGCATTCTATGTGGGAATGACCAGCAACAAACTGTCCATTCGTATGAATGGACACAGGCAGACAGTGTTTGTTGGTAATGAGGATCACCCTGTGGCTAAACATGCCTTGGTGGAGGGCCAGCACATCTTGGCACAGTGTTACACCGTCCGAGTTATCTGGATACTTCCCACTAACACCAACCTATCCGAACTCCGGAGATGGGAACTTGCCCTTCAATATATCCTCTCTTCCCGTTATCCACCAGGCCTCAATCTCCGCTAATTTCAAGTTGCCGCCGCTCATACCTCACCTGTCATTCAACAACATCTTTGCCTCTGCACTTCCGCCTCGACTGACATCTCTGCCCAAATTCTTTTCCTGTAAATATGTCTGCTTGTGTCTGTATATGTGTGGATGGATATGTGTGTGTGTGTGTGTGTGTGTGTGTGTGTGTGTGTGTGTGTGTGCGAGTGTATACCCGTCCTTTTTTCCCCCTAAGGTAAGTCTTTTACGCTCCCAGGATTGGAATGACTCCTTACCCTCTCCCTTAAAACCAACATCCTTCCGTCTTTCCCTCTCCTTCCCTCTTTCCTGACGAAGTAACCATTGGTTGCGAAAGCTTGAAATTTTGTGTGTGTGTTTGTGTGTCTTTTTATTGTGTCTATCTACCGGCGCTTTCCCGTTTGGTAAGTCATGGAATCTTTGTTTTCAATATATTTTTCCCATGTGGAATGTTTCTTTCTATTTTATTTATTGTAGTTTGTATTAGATTTGCTGAACTTTTTTCTGAGTGACAGGTAACATTCAGTTACACGCTAATTGTATTTACATTTTAGAAGTTTTTAGTATAGGATCATACTTGTAACAAGAGAAAAACATTGCAATTTGGAAGGATAACATTACTGGAAGTTTTTAGAACTTGAAGGAATCAACATTATCAGTTCCAAGAAGAGAATAGCAAAAAACTTTGAGATTCCATGACAAATGCCTTTTGGCGCCCTTGATATTGGTCAGTTTCCCTTATACGGTTGATATTTTCAAACTGACACATCTGTCTGTCTTGAGGGTAAATCATGAGTTCAGTTAGTGAAGATAATAATATTTTTTGTATTGAGTTGTTGGGTGAGGGTTGGGGGAGGAGCCAGTTGTCCTTCTCTGCCCTTTTCTGGGTATGCCCTTGTTCCTCAGTTTTTATAGTAAACCTATAAATGGAAAATTATTCATTTCTATTAGGTGGAGATGAGGATTTGTTTCAGCTGAATAACACCTCTCGTGAATTAAAACTGAATGGTCAAGAATTAGATTATGAAAATGCTACAAGCCACACCATATATATACTAGCAACTAATAGTGAAAAAAAACCAGAAGAAGACCCTGCTCTTGAGAACAATGATTCAGTACTGAAATGCATAATACAAGTAAGTAGACTAACTTAATTTTTGTTCTTAACAGAAAATAAAACAACATTAGTTGGAATGTTGATATTAAATAGTAAAATGATGCAACTTGATTATTTTCTTACTTATATGCTAAAATGTAATAATAAGAAATTTTCTCATACTGCTTTGCACAAAATATGAAGCATGCTCTTATTGCTAAACATTTCAATAAAACACTTTGATGATTTACACTACTCAGCCATAACACAATAATGTTTTATGCAGTTGCTACCAATGCTGAACTACTTTGTACATCCAGAAAAAAATATTTTTCATTGTTTTGCTGAAACCTATGAAATCTGAAACTATGTAAATAACCTTTATTTATCAACACTCATCCAGTAATTTTCATATATTTTGCACAGATCATTACACTGCCCATTTTATGCTGATGTACATTTTCTTTTAATATTGATTCTGACATTGCAGCTATGTTTAAATACCAGAACTTCTTAATCCACCTATTCCAACTTGTCATTCTGTTACCTTTTAACATAACTACAACCACTAATTAGTTTTTTTCTCTCCTGTGGTCTCTCTGAGATGTAACTTCAAGTAAATTCATTTTATTTCTTGATAGTGAAAATGATACAGACTCCACAACTCATACACTTATACATATTTTTAAAACAAATACTTCATTGTTGATATTTGTGGTTTTAGATACTACAATTAAAAATATCTCATCAATTTAGTGTGACGTACATGCAGAGGTGTTTCAATCACAATTATTTCTTTCATACATAAAATCAGTCAGAAAACAATATTGTCATTTGAATTTATCTCACATACGCAGAATGAATAATGGTCTTAACAGTTTCATTAATTACACAGTTACAGAATTAAGCATGATGTTTGTATCATCTTTTTAATATACATCTGATTAGAGCTTTTGGTCATTGTTAACAGCAATTCTGTCCTTTAGAAAGTCTCAAAATTTTTTTGAAAATTAGTAAATTTTGCTACCTACATTAGTTACAAAGTTGGACAATAGCAGTTCTCATGTTATTCCCAGTATTGTTTCAAGTATTTCTGATCATGCCTAAAAATAGTCAACTTGAGTTATCATCAGGGAGCCTTGCCGTACAGATTATTTCTGCCAAATTATATATAGTGATGGGACTAATACAGTATTATTACACCATAACCTGCATAGTTACAGATGCATCTTGTATAAACATGGCACAGATTAGACTATATTAGATGTACTTTTCACTCCATGGATCCATAGTGAAGCTATCCTCAGGATGTATTACAAGTTTTTATGTCTGCTCCAAATATAAATGCATAATCAATTAACAATTCCCTAGTACTTTATGAGCAGAAAACAGAAGGAATGCCAATAACTATTACCAGAATAGCCCAAGTTTATTTATTTATTTATTTACACATCGAGTTCCGTAAGACCAAATTGGGGAGCAAATCTCCAAGGTCATGGAACATGTCAGTACAGAAATTACAATGTAAAAGAAATAACAAATAAAAATAAAATGTTTATTAACCCAAAAAAAGTCAAGCTATAAGTTTAAGTAAACGCGATCAACAATGTAACGTAAGATTCAGCTTATTTTTCAAGGAATTCTTCAACAGAACAGGAGTGACCAATGAAGAAACTCTTCAGTTTTGATTTGAAAGCGCATAGATTACTGCTAAGATTTTTTAATTCTTGTGGTAGCTTATTGAAAATGGATGCAGCAGTATACTGCATCGCTTTCTGCACAAGAGCTAATGAAGTCCAATCCAAATCCAGTTTGGATTTCCACAGAGTATTAACTGAGTGAAACTTGTTTATTCATGGGAATAATCTGATATTGTTAACAAGAAACAACAGTAATACATATTTATATATATTGAGAGGCCAATCTCAAAATACCCAGACTAGTGAACAGGTGTTGACAAGAGGTTTGCAAACTTACACCACTTATTGCCCAAACCACCCATTTCTGAGCCAAAAATATCCTTAGAGAATGGAAAGAGTTACCCCAAAATATAATCCCATATGACATAAGTCAATGAAAATAAGCAAAGTTGACTAATTTTCATGTTGAATGATCACTTACTTCAGATACCATTCTAATAGTAAAAATGGCAGCATTAAGTCTTTGAACAAGATCCTGAACATGGGCGTTCCACAACAGTTATCTATCTATCTGAACACCTAGAAATTTGGACTGTTAAGTTTCACTATCATATGCCAATTCTGTGGAATTAATATGTCGGGTTTTGCTGAATTGTGTGTTAAAAATTGTAAAAACTGTCTTACTGTGATTTAGTGTTAATTTATTTTCTACAAGCTATGAACTTATGTTATGAGTTGCACTATTGGAAACAGAGCCAATGTTGCACACAACATCCTTTACTACCAAGCTAATGTCATCAGCAAACAGAAATACTTTAGAGTTGCCCATAATACTAGAGGGCATATCATTTATATAAATAAGGAACAGGAGTGGCCCCAACACTGATCCTTGGGACTCTCCCCATTTGATCATACTTCACTCAGACCCCACATTACAGCCATTCTCAACACTGAATAATGATCTTTAGCTGTCTGTTGTTAAAGCAAGAGATGAACCAATTGTGAGCTACTCCCCATATTCCGTAATGGTCCAACTTCTGGAGCCATATTTTCTGACCAACATTATCAAACACCTTAGTTAAATCAAAAAAGTATGCCTAGCACTTGAAACCTTTTGTTTCACCCATCCAGTGCCTCACAGAGAAAAGAGAATATAGCTTTTTCAGTTGTTAAATGACTTCTAAAGCTGAACTGTACATTTGATAGCAAATTAAGTTATATAAAATGATCAATTATCCTTACATACACAGCCTTTTCAATAACTTTAGCAAATACTGATGGCATAGAAATAGATCTAAAATTACCTACATTATCCCTTTCTCCCTTATTATAAAGCAGCTTTGCTACTTAGTACTTTAATCATTCAGGAAACTGACCATTCCTAAAGCAAAAATTACAAATATGGCTAACATGTTCACAGTACTTTAATGTCTGCTAGGCATTCCATCATATTCATGAGAGTCCTTAGTGTTCAGTTATTTAGTAGTTATTGACTCAATGTCCCCCTTGTCTGTACCACAGAGGAGTATTTCAGACATCAATCTCAGAAAGGCATTTCCTGAGAAAGTTATATGATTCCCTGTAGAAACTAAATTTTTATTGAATTCACAAGCAATGCTCAGAAAATGATTGTTAAGTACTGTACATATATCTGATTTATCAGTAACATAAATAGTCTTACTAGGAACTGACTTTATATCATTGATCTTGTACTCCTGACCAGACACTTCCTTCACAACTGACCATATGGTTTTAATTTTATCCTGTGAATTAACTATTCTATTTGCATACCAAGTACTCTTTGCCTTGATAGCCAGGTCAGATTCAAATGAGTAACTAAGTGAGATATGAGTAGAGTATGTGGCATACTATTCTTGATTGAGTCATGGCTGCTTATTTCACCCATAGCTGCGAGCAGCTGAGCCCATATGATACACCTTTTATACCTCTAGTGAGCTGCAACACCTCTGAGTCACTATTGATGCCATCCACTGGCAGGAATATTAAATCCCTGCCCCCTGAAATCAGCATGTAGGGCCAAAAATGCCCTAGATGATACCAGTATCAATGGTGCAGTGTAGGTGGAGTGGCAGAACTCACCGTCAGTGTCAACTTGGGGCCAACTTCATCAGGAGACTCGGCCAAAAACTGTGGGTGCAGTGGAGGCAACAGAGTGCCCGCAGCAATAGACTGCTCTGATGCCAACAGAGTGAGGGAAGTCGGAATGGAGTAAGTGGTTCTACTTCTATAGACTCCCAGACCATGACCCCCTTACCAACCTATCATTCAACATGGGCGCAGGGGTGGTTGTCACACTGAAGTGCAGCAGGTGCAGAGAGACAGCAAGAGACCTAGCTGGTGGCAACCCTGGTATCTGTTTCAAGAGTAAGAGGTAGAAATGAGGGCAATGGCATCTTTTGTGACTACAGTTGCAGCTGGAGCTGGTTGTTGTGGTGGGTCAGGCAGACTTACCCAGATACTATTTCAAACAGCTGATGTCGCCCGTGGCCTATGATGACTCCTTGCATCTGAGCCAGGTGCTGGTCACATGTACGTGACCCAACAAAGGTGTCACCACATATAGATGCATTGGTACACAGGATGCAACAATGAAAACAATCAATTTTTGACAAAATAAGTTAATTGGGTAGATAAAAAATCTACTTACCAAGCAGTGGCAGAACACAGACATAAAAGAAGGTTGTAATTAGGCAAGCTTTTGGAGTGGCACCTTCTTCAGGCAGAAGGGTAGAATGGGAAGAAATAGGGGTGAAATAAAAGGACTGGAGAGGTCTTTCCTTCTCATCTCATGCAGTAAGTCTCCTCTGACCATGGTTTGGGTGACTTTCCCAAAATCTACCCCTTTTTCTAGACCTCTCCAATCCTCTTCCTTCACGTCTCTTCCTTCCCCTTCCAGACTTCTGCCTGAAGAAGCAGCCACTGGCTCCAAAGGCTTGCCTAATTACAAATTTCTTTCATGTGTGTGTTCTGCCACCACTTGATGAGTGGATTTTTTATCAATCCAATTACATTATTTTGTACACAGAATGGACACATTGTATGGGCCTAAGGATGTTTAACAGGGTGTGATGCCACTGCTGGTGCAGGATTTTGGCTAGATTGCTTCCAACGGTGGGGGTGGATCTATACATCACAAGGAAGCTACCCAAAGTGTTCTCATATAAATAGTGTAAAATCCAAAGTGAGAGTTCACAGTGGTAGGGAAGCCACCTGCTGTGTAGCCATGATTGTGGGGACTGCAGTGTTGTCCTTTTGCTGTTTGGAAAATATTAATTTCATTTGTAAAACCATCTGAACTGTCAAAGCAACCTAAAAGATTTAGAATTGTAAGCACTTCAGCTGTACTAGGACCATACTTTGCAAAGCTTTAGCTGTGAACTCCCTGTGAGGTGCAAGGTGCACAATCAAATCTTGAATCGAAGATTACCCAAATGAAAATTTCAGTTCTGCCACATGAAATTGCATTTGTGTGTGAGAACCTATAAGTCAGCAGCCCATGCTGCATTGTCCATGTTCTTCTTGACATGGATTCAACTGGAGGCTAGCCATGGCATGGTGCTCTCCCATCATAGCATTCAGGTGACAGCTCAAGGAGATTACTGAAAGACAGTTCACTTGGTTGCAGTTACTGCACCATTTCATATAAGGGAGTACTAGAAGTTGAGAGAAATGCAATTTGTTGTCTTCAAAAAATGCCGTAAGTATAACAGTACATTTCAAAATGGTGGACTTAGACTTCCCAGCTCCCCACAGCAGTGAACAGTGGTGGAGGTGTAGTCATGGCCACTGATTGATGTGGTTGTTGTTACTAAGACACTAGCTGCAGGAGAACAGCCTAGAGAGTGGCCTGCTATTATTAAGGTACAAACTGTTGATGCTGTTGTTGCAGTCACAGCAGTTGCTGCCAAAGTTTCAAAAACTTGGGGTCTGTAACACAGGAACTGGGTGTGAGCACAATGCCATAAACACAATAGGATGGGAACTCATCATTGCTCATGCAGTGTACTTTTCTAGGCTGAACTGCAGCTGCTTGCCTAGCTCATTTTGGTGAGTGGCTGAGTCAACATGACATGCCTTTTATGCCTCTGGTGGCTCTCTTCATGTGTGAGCTGTAAAGCCTCTGAACTACTAATGATATCATCTAGTGCTAGGAATGTTAAACATGTCATAAAACAAAAATATTTGATACATATATACAAAGAGATTTACGAATGTTCCTGCCATACACCCTTAGTGAAATGTTTCTTACAGATGTGGACTAGGTTAAAAAGATGTTGAACATATAATGAGAGAAAGCAGGGAGACATAACGATAAGCCTCAGTGAACATTCACCATACATACAATTGTGCTGTTCTTTTATAAGAGTCTAAAGGATGACAGACTGGGTGATGTTACTGTTTCACTTCACCATTTTTATGTTATATGGATTCAGAAGTATCAGTGTTCTTCTGATCCACTGCACATGGTGATAAGACATTTAGAGATTGTTCAGTAGTGATCATTGTTCAACAATTTCACATGTTTAGAGATTGCTATCCAACTACAAATTGTAACATTAGTATCCTCATATTCCACTTCTATAGATATTCCCTTACATTACTGTTAATGTTTTGTACTCACCTGTAGTTGCTGTATTGTGTAAGACAAATAACTTATAACAATTGAAAGGCTGGGTGGAAGAAAACACTAACTAACACGAGCATAATCTCGAGTTATTGCATGTTATATGTTTGGTTAAACCTGTAACTTGTAAATCATGATGGTCTTATTTGCCACCCCATCAGTTTTATTCTACCATTTTCAGATAATAAAGTTTTTCTTACTGTAAGATTGGAAGCAACCATATTTAGATTAATTTGTGAATTCACTGTTAAGATTTAAGTTGTTAACAGCATACACTTTCTTTTGTATATACAGATGTTACTACATCTGAGTAGCTGCGTGCTTTTGTTTTCATTTACACTGCGAGCCTTGACTAATTTGTATTTAGCCTTGTGCACAAGAAACATAAACAGTAAAGCTGTTTTGTAAGTACTGTAAGGTTGAGGCAGGTAGTAGGGGATTCTATCATTAATTCAATTCAAAATGTTAATTTCATTCTCTCATTAAAGTCAAGCATTAGCCGGGAGCTTCGGCTGCCTGTAATTTTCTCGTCCCACAGACTGACAACAGCAAGTCAGCGCCAGGGTGGGAAATCTCAATCACATGCCTCCCTCAGATCCTGACGAGGTAACGCCACCTAGGCGACGCTGACCAGGCCACGCTTCGGAACTTTCCATGCTGCCCCTGCGGGTTTCTCGGCTTCTGACCAATCAGGGTGGAGGAAGCCATGCAGCCGTGCCGGATGTACCCCATCACCCATCGGTGAGGCTCTCTCTTTGCCGCACACCCTGTAGCTGTGAATACCACCTGCCTCTCCCGGTGCTGCAGCGCTGTGGACTTTGTCTCTGTAGCTGCCACGCAATTCACACTCGTCCAAATGGCAGACGTCACTATGCATTAACTTTGCTCAGGTTTGATGCAAACTATGCATCGCCTACCACTACACTATGGCTCGCCCTCGCCTCTCTAGGCCTGACTCGTGTTGCCCATTTGAATGCATTTTCTGCCAATAACTGTTCTTGTCACATAAAAATTGTCCAAATGATTTATTTCTGCCCACTGGCAGTGGAAATACACACTTCCAATCTGGTATGGAGTGACTGCCGCACACGTGCTAGGATTTCAGCAGAGATGTCCAAGCAGGCTGCAGTAATACATGGTTGGGTATCATAAGATGTAGTTGGTACATCCTTGTAGACAGCATCTTTGAGCTTCCCCCACAGAAAAAATTCTACAGGCATCAAATGCAAGGAATGGGCTGGTCAAGGCACAGATCCTCTGCATTCAGTGCAAGGATTTGGAAACAATTCATGAAGACATAGTGTAGTACTTCATGCATTATGGGGTGGACAGCCATTATGTTAGTACCACAAGTTCCTCCTAGCCTACAGAGGCATCTTCTAGCATCAATTGAAGGTTGTCTGTTAGGAGTCTGTGATACTTGTTCACATTCAGTGTTCTGCCTATGAAAAACAGGCCTATGAGCTGATGGTTCACTATCACACCACACATTTATGCTCCAGGGAAACTGATGTTCTACCTAAAAAGCCAACAGACATTGTCAATAGACCAGTAGTGCAATTTTGACGGTTTACCTGCCCATGATTGCTAAATGTGACTTTATCACTAAACAAGATACACGATACATCTGGAGAATCCTGTCTTAATGCCCATGTGCAGAAGTTAACACAATTCTCATAATCGTTTCCATGTAGCTCTTGATGGAGAGAGATGTGACAGTGTTGGAAACTATGTTAATCGAGAAAGCATAGGACGCTTGCGTGACTCATTCCACTTCCTTGTGTGATTATGTGGAAGCTCACATGTAGATCATCTGCAACAGCACTAAAAACATTAATTTCTCCTTCTTCTGCCATCACTTGCATCCTTCTGTTATGTTGCCTAGGTGTTACGCTACCACTTTCATGTAAGTGCTTAAAGAGGTTGATGAATAATTGCTGAGATGGTTGGTTTCTATTGGATAGTTTGCCACATACACCGTAAAAGAACAAATTGCATGCTTCCTACATTGTCCTTACACCATGAATATGTCAGCTTGTTCTAAATTAATAAATACCATCATCCACTCATGACCTACTGCCTGGGACACAACACACTAACTGACTAGCAAGTCACAGTTCAATCAAGGAACACACAAGCTCATTGTAGGCAAACATAACAACATAGTACCTAGCTACTAGCCAGGTTGAATAGCACAAACAAATACTGGCATGGAAACTTCTTAAAATACGATATCTTATAAACAACAAACACCACTGACATTATAATTTAACCTACTTCTAGTTTGTTAATATTCAGTAGGTATCGTTCCATTTAAAAAAGCATATGTTTCCACAAACATTCACTTTTGACGTATTATTACAATCTTTTTATTGGCTAACAATATGAGCCCCAGCTACCAGTCCATTTTGTGAAAATTTAACATCAATAGCACTTTCTATTTCCTCAAAGTTCGTGGTGCAAGTTCTAGATGATTCCCCTTGTATAGAAGGAGTAAAGTTACGCTAAATATTACAATAAATAAATACATAAACCAAAGTAATATGAGAGTGGTAAAAGTTCAAACTTAACATACACTTAAGAAGGCAGAAAAGGTGAAAAATATGATACAGACATTGTTGTTTACGCTGTTCTTAAGTATTTCACCACAAACATGTTCAATCTATATATTCCAATATAAAATTAATTCAAACTAGTTCTAAAACATGTATTAAGGTTACCAATCATAATCATTTTGTCTAAGATTTATCTGTTACACACTCACTGCAAATTTATTTGAATTTGGGCAGTTGCTCATTAAGACATTGAATATGTGCTGCAAATCCATTGAATAGCTTAACACCAAAGCAATAAAATCCTTTTTCGACCAGATTAAGAGTTTTTAATTCAATGCACAGACTTTTTTGGCACAACGATGTGTCGCAAGCAAAGGGTGACATGCGACATAAGCAATCTCTTCAGTATGTGCAACTCCAACACAAGTGAAGGTAATACAGTTCCTAAGTCACTGCTATACAAGTGCCTATTTTTGACACTTCTGTTGGAGCTGGCAAACTACTAGTCTTCATCTGGACTATGGTCGGGCACCGCAGCCCTTACATCCTCTTCATATCGAGGGTGCAACTGTTGTTGTCGTAGAGAGGGGTCAATCATGTGTGATTGGCTGACATCCTCTTCGCAGCCCTCTGTGCTCTAAAGTTCCCAACCGGTGTGGCAGCACTTGACTTTATGTCAGAACAGAAACTTTATTGCAGAAAAAAATTACCAAGGGAAAAAATCTACTACAAGGTAGTTTTAATGATCTCCTTCTGTCAAAACAGGGAACTGTAAGACTGTCTATGACAGACACCACTCATTGTACGGAAAGATATTTTTCCAATGAAATTTTTTTAAGAGAGTTGGGTGCCCCAAGAATATAATTGCATATGACATAGTAAATGAAAGTAGACATAGTAGGAAGTTTCAATGATACCTGCTTCAGCCACTGAAGCACTAATCCATATTGTAACCGTTGCTGAGCAATATAATTTAAAAAATTGAAGAATATGAGTTGACCAGTTACATTTGCTGTCTATATAAGCACACAGGAATTTTTTATCCTCAACTTTCAGTATTGTTTGTTATCTTCATTTTGTGTTAATTTCTACAAGATTTCTTTGAGGTGTAGGGAATCTTATGTAATAGATGTTATATGAACAGAGCTAGAGATCACTTGAAGAAAACAAGTTTGTGATTTTTAAACTTTGTTCAAGGCAAGGCCATCAATGAGAATTGTAGTATCGTCTGCAAAAAAGGTAAATTTACATTTTGTGTCGAAACAAAGTCATTAATGAAACCAAGAAATAGTAGTGGACCCAAAATGAAGCCTTGTGGCATACTGCAACCGAAGGTGCCCCATACAAATGAGGCAGATTCTTCAGATGAGCCACTCGGCACTCAAGTTTGCTTTCAGCCCTTTAAATATGAATTATATAATTATATTCTGAGCTTTGAGTTTTTGGTGACTGCCAGCACTGAATAAAAAATACTGTGAAGGACTGTGTGATTATCTTTCATTCAGCCTGTTTTCAACCTCCATTGTATCTGTTAATGGCTCTTGTTGTGTTTTGTTAACTTCAATAAAAATACTTTCTCTAAGTTCACTTTTGTGTTGGTGATCTTTCTTTATCAGTTTACTGTGGAATAGAAATTGCCACAGGTTCAAAAAACTAACTGTTTCTCATCCTTAACATGCCATCAGCACACCAAAGATTACCTTCACAATTAAAATATATAGTGGTATATGTGACTCTGACTCAAATAAGAAGCTACAAGCTGTCACATGAAAATTACACTGTCATTTACTGTTTAGACATGTTTTGTGCATATTGCAGCACTGTCTTTTCCAAAATTAATACAGCACAAGATGTAAAAGTGTATCTGCCATGTACAATGTTAAGTGTAACCCTTGTGCATGATTTGTGCTCTTATTTTACACTGAATCATTTGGGGTACACAAATATGAATTATAATATTTTGGTGATAATGTGTTACCCAAACATGTCTGACATTAACTAATATTGTTAGTAGTGCTTCATGCAGACATGTTAATGTTATCACAAGATGCCATATATTCACCATTTATACATGTTTTGTTTTCAGTTTCCCCAGCCATACATTTAGCATCTATATATTTATGGCTTCTAGTTGCTATTGACAATGTCTCAGGAGCTGAAACTATGATAATGGAAATAATTAAAAACATATGGTCAAGACACAGCAGTGTTATCATTTAAAAACATTGTACAAGAGTAATTTCTATCATTAAAAAATACAAAGTCCGGGATGGAACAACAATAATATGAAGAGGGTACATTGCTACTCACCACGTAGAGGAGGTATTGAGCTCCAGGCAATGACAATAAAAAGGACCATTAAACATTTAAGTTTCTGGAAAAAGATCCTCCCAATGTGTAAAACATAATCACACACACACACACACACACACACACACACATGGCTACTATCTGCAGCTGCATGTGGTGACAATACCATACAATTAAAGGCTAAAGGCAGCATCCAAATTGGTATGCCAAACAATTCTCACAACTCCACAATGCTTGATATGAACCAAACCTCAGAATTTATATCATTTGAATGGCAAAAACTGTGAACAAGAACTACAAATTGTCACCTGATAGAACTCCTGCTGTTACGAGAGATTTTAACTCTTTGACTGCTGATCATATAAACATCGGTTTTTCTTAGGATGCTGGCCATTTTTAAAGTTTTTCAGCATTTATTAAGAAGAGTAGCCAACAATGGAAACCTATTAAGCTGTCAATATATATGATTTCATGTACCCCAACAAAAGATGGGAAGGATAGTCTACTGAAATTTTTGTGTCTTGTCAGTCGATGGGATTTGCTGTCAGAGTGCTAAGCCCAAGCTAAAGTGATTGTGAAAAGATTAGGTAACATATTCTGTTTACAAAGAAATCATCCAGTGGTGTGAGTCATTGCTGAACAGACAGGTCACAGAAAGTTGCAAGGGGTATTTGTCATTCTTTAGTGAGCCACAAGAGACTTGATCAAAATGCTCAGAAATGAGCATGTGAAAGATGTGAAATCCAGTAATAAAGCTGATCTCTGAAAATGCACAGCATGAATTCAAGGAAAGACAATGCCCTTTCTTTTAAGAAAATGTGAAGTTAACTCAAAAAAGAACTTCAAGCCATTATTCTGCTCTGATCTTTTTCTAATAATGACAAATTTGAAAATTAAAATAATGTTTAGCTTAACTCCCTTTCACAATGAACTTGTTCACACAAACATTTTTCAGCATTTAAAAAATAAAAAAGTGATATAAAGCTCAGGATTAAAACTTCCACTTTAATTTGTCTCTGAATGTTAATAGCTCAGTTTCTTGCTTATCTTTTGAGCGATGTCAATCACAGCTTCTTCATATTCTTGGCACAGCTAGTCTTTGACTATGATGTGTTTGCTGTTTGGTAAAAGAGGTTATTCAATTTCCATTAAGACACAACTTCATTAATTTTTAAAGAAAAGTAAGAGAAATGTAATTTGTTTTGTCAACATTTTAATAAACGCTTGTTAGATTCATTATTCACAGTACATTACATTGAACTAGTATGCACAACACAAAGTAATAGGCACAATTCCTGATGACACAGTCCCACCAGAATAGTTAAAAGTTAAATTTGTTTATTTTTCATTTGCAATTTAGTGTTCTGATACTAAAATTTTAAAATCTGACACAAATAATAATAATAATTATGAAAAATAGTAATAATTATTGTCACTAGTTTCTTAAAGATTACAAAATATGTCTGACAAATTTTGCTGTTAAACCTGAAAAAAATATCTCTTTTACACATAGTTTTACATATTCACATAAGCAAGGCAGACTTTAATACTAGTTTGGATGCAGCAGAAAATCAAGAATTAATGTTGTGGGAGAACTGTTAGCATATTGCATGGTAAATGTGTTGTATGTATCATGTAGCTTACTGGAAACTATAAGTGTGTCACTGACCAGTTCCATTAAAGACTAATGATGAACATATTTTAAGATGGTGCATGATTTTTGTGAAATTCATAAATGATAACAGCAGGTGTAATGCCCACTGTATTTCCTGCATCTTATGGAAGAGGTTGCTGACACTTTAAAAAGCTGTTGTAAAATCAGACTAGTCATAAGATTAAATTACTTCAGTCAGAAAATGGTAAGGCAAGCTGAAATTACAGAGTGGACACCATTCTCAAGCTGGCAGGCATGCAGTGATGTTCAACAGTGCCAGCCATACATACCACAGAAAGATGGTGCAACAAATAATAGAACCTTACCTTGGTCGAAATGACTCACTGCTTGTTGATTAAATCAGTACTACGATACTACCATCATCATTTTAGGCTGAAGCCAATAATGCATCACACTGAATCCAGAATCATAGTTTAACAAAAAGGGTTATTAGGAAATCTGCATATGACATATAAATGAAGAGATTCTCTGAGCCGGCCACTGTGGCTGAGCGGTTCTAGGCACTTCAGTCCAGAACTGCACTGCTGCTATGGTCACAGGTTCGAATCCTGCCTCGGGCATGGATGTGTCTGATGTTCTTAGGTTAGTTAGGTTTAAATAGTTCTAAGTCTAGGGGACTGATGACCTCAGATGTTAAGTCCCATAGTGCTTAGAGCCATTTGAACCATGATTGTCTGACAAATCTCATCTTGCATATTTAGCCAGAAGGTTGTCAAGCTGGACAAGACAGTGAGCAAGAAATGTCCTAAATCAACTTTGAATTTTTGAATGTATGCCAGTGGCTCCATCGGTAAATAGAGTGCTTATCCATGTATGTAAAGTTATGCATAGGCACTTAATAATTTATTGTGGCTGATGAATTAGAGAACTAAAAGCAATGGTGGCTACATCTTCAGAGTCACAATATATATCTATGTCCACAGTTAAATATATTCTCCTAAACTAACTTTATGAAATCTTCCTTATGATCAGCAGCTTGTTTTCACAAACACTTTAAAGCTGTATATGACACTTTTTTCACTATTATATGCCAAATACATTTGATCAAATTAAATTTTTTCCAGGTAACAGATGTAAACGACATGCCTCCAAAATTTGAAAATAATTTGATTGCTGGAGGATTTACTATTGACTTTGCAGTTGGTACAGTCATCTTTACTGTTAAGGTAGGTAACTGTTCTCTCTTCTGAGTACTTATTCCATAAATTTAACTGAAAAGTACTTCTTTGCTCTTTCAGTAAATTAAACAATACCTTAGGACCTCAGATTTTAATTTCCACTGTCACAGGAGCTGAAACTGAAGGCAGCAAAGTAGGATCAGGAATGCTGAACTCAGTTTTCAGGTCTGCCTTTATAAAAAAAAAAAAAAATCATGGATTACTGCCTTAATTTAACAAACTCAGTGGAAGAGATATTATAAATAGTGGCATAGAAAGACACCTGAATCCACTAAAAAAACTCCATATGTAATATTACTAACCTTTTTGCAGACTGAAGACCCTTATTAGCACCTTAAATTCATAGTCTGTTATGGAAAATAGTTTGGATACTTAATGAAGTCAAATAATAACTGTTGCAACATTGATGCTTTAAGTTATCATAGTCTGCACATTTATTGTGTTTAAATTGCAGCTGACTAATGACCATTATACATTGTGCTTTGGTTCACAATTCACAAACACCATGTTAGAACATACACTGCCTGATTACTCGGTGGCAACACATTTTGTATATATCAGCATTCCACAGGTCACAGTTCATAAGGAAATGACCCATTATGCACATTTCTCAAAGTAAGTCACCAAAACATTTAATACAACAATGGTAAAAACACCAATACCAAGTACAAACTGACAGACACAATTCATATTTGTAATAACCAAAGAAGTTTGGTGACTGTATGATGTTCACAGAAATGTTAATGTGTGCAGAACTAACCTGAACTGTAACACACATATCTATATTTTGTGATTACCAAGTGTGAACTTTCATGGACATGTTTTTGTTAGGCCCTGACAGGATTTTTGGGTGAGGGATGGTGGGGAGGGGGGATGGGGGAGGGAGAGTTTACTGTGTATAGACTGGTATAATGATATTTTGTAATCTTGGATATTACAGGTTATTCTATTCAAACTGTATACTGGAAATGCCTGACTTCATGTGGATGTCTTATCATGATAAGAATAAACTCTCTTACTCATGTTTATATTTAATTATTCATCCACATTACCAACATTAACTGAAGAAGTGCATTTATAAAATTTAACTGACACAAAGACAGTGTCCCTAATCATTACTACTCCACATAATACTACTTACATCAGTTGTTATTACTTCATTAATACACATACATCATAAAATTTCAGTGATATGTCATTTTTGCATATACCTCGTTATATTTTGTCAGTTCATTACTTCATATTGTATTACATGTTTCTCCATTACATACTCCTTACACTTCAAAACCACTGCTTTAATTCCTTACAAAACTGATTCTGAAGAATTATATTTCACAGTAGTAGACAATCATATTATAGACAAAACTTTACCTTTATAACAGACAAAATATTAGTTACTTCAAACATTACTTCACTTTAAACAGCATATTTCTCTTTACTCAAGCCTTAAGGGCTACATGCTGACAAACTTTTGTTCTCAGTAAACATTACTGTAGGGAACATTAGTTGTGGCCAAGTGGTTCTAGGCACTTCAGTCTGGGTCTGCGCTGCTGCTACGGTCGCAGGTTCAAATCCTGCCTTGGGCATGGATGTGTGTGCTGTACTTAGGTTAGTCAGGTTTAAGTAGTTCTATGTCTAGGGGACTGATAACCTCAGATGTTAAGTCCCAAAGTGCCCAGGGCCATTCATTTCAACTTTAGTTACTTTAAACTGCAGGACCATAATGTAACAAAGTTTTACTGAAAAATAGTCTTTCACATGGGCAACTGAACTTGACTTTAAGCTGAATATATCATATTAACAATATTTCTACAGATTACAAATGAAAACACACACAACACTGATGAAATATTGTACAATATTTACTATTTATTTCACAAACTGGTTTTTAGCTGTTAATGCCATCATCAGATAGCAGCTGAAAAACGGTTCATGAGAGAAATAATAAGTATTATAGAATATTACACCAGTGTTGTGTGTATTCTCATTCATAATGTTTTAAATATTCTGCAAAAACTGACAGAACAGTCAACTAGTGCAATTTATGTGGATGGCAAACAGCACTGAATTCTTTATTCAAACCATTTCATTTACTGTTTCTGCATGGATATCTACAGCTTGAAATATTTATACTTCTTTCTTAGTAGTTCAACAAAACTTTTTAATAATTACCATATTCTTGGCTTACTTCAGGCTTTTATATTGCTTTATCTGTAAAATATTTGTTACTACTTACACAAATTTCATTATTACTAAACACAAGAATAACACAAGACATTTTTCTCAAATTTTATTGTCACAGCATTGTATTCCATCCTCTTATATATATAATACATGAAAATTCAGTGACTGAATAAAATCTATCTTAAATGCAAGGGTAAAAACACCAATATTACACACCAGTTGACTGACACAGCTCATATTTGTAACAATCGAAGAAGTTTAGTGTCTAAATGTTAATATAGATGTTAATATGTTCAGAACTAACTGTGTCTTCAACACATTTACGTGTGTTTTCAGTTATTAGGCTTGAACCTTTATGTAGATGTTGTCTCTATTCTTATTAGGCTCCAGGTGAGGGTTTTGGGGTGTTGGTGGTTGTAAGGGGGGGGGGGGGGGGGGTAGTGCATTTAGACTGACATAATGATATTTTATGGTCTCAGGTTTTACACTTTAGTTTATAGAACTGTAGGGTGAAAATTACCATAGCAGATGACCTGTAGGTTCCAACAATGATTTGCTTTAACTAAATGTTAGATGGTTAGAAAAATATGTAAGTTCACAGTACTGGTTGATTACCATACTGCATGCCTGTGCAGCGAATTTCCTCCTTCCATAAAAGTTCACAGTATTATTTGACTAGCACACTGTATGCCCTCACAGTGAATTCCCTGCTTCAATTCTGATTACTAATTTCCAATAATTAACTAAGTTTTAAGCAGAACTAAATAGACCATTATGATCAGCAGACTCATCGATAATAAAATCATGTGAAATATTGTATGAACATCATTTTGTCAGTTCCAGATGTTCCCTGCAAATACACTATGAGCATTAATAGCTTCAGATGAAAGATAAGGTAAAAAATTAGTCATTTACAAGGAGCAGAACTATTGCAGCTGGATTAAATCCATTTGCTATACTCCTGGAAATTGAAATAAGAACACCGTGAATTCATTGTCCCAGGAAGGGGAAACTTTATTGACACATTCCTGGGGTCAGATACATCACATGATCACACTGACAGAACCACAGGCACATAGACACAGGCAACAGAGCATGCACAATGTCGGCACTAGTACAGTGTATATCCACCTTTCGCAGCAATGCAGGCTGCTATTCTCCCATGGAGATGATCGTAGAGATGCTGGATGTAGTCCTGTGGAACGGCTTGCCATGCCATTTCCACCTGGCGCCTCAGTTGGACCAGCATTCGTGCTGGACGTGCAGACCGCGTGAGACGACACTTCATCCAGTCCCAAACATGCTCAATGGGGGACAGATCCGGAGATCTTGCTGGCCAGGGTAGTTGACTTACACCTTCTAGAGCACGTTGGGTGGCACGGGATACATGCGGACGTGCATTGTCCTGTTGGAACAGCAAGTTCCCTTGCCGGTCTAGGAATGGTAGAACGATGGGTTCGATGACGGTTTGGATGTACCGTGCACTATTAAGTGTCCCCTCGACGATCACCAGTGGTGTACGGCCAGTGTAGGAGATCGCTCCCCACACCATGATGCCGGGTGTTGGCCCTGTGTGCCTCGGTCGTATGCAGTCTGATTGTGGCGCTCACCTGCACGGCGCCAAACACGCATACGACCATCATTGGCACCAAGGCAGAAGCGACTCTCATCGCTGAAGACGACACGTCTCCATTCGTCCCTCCATTCACGCCTGTCGCGACACCACTGGAGGCGGGCTGCACGATGTTGGGGTGTGAGCGGAAGACGGCCTAACGGTGTGCGGGACCATAGCCCAGCTTCATGGAGACGGTTGCGAATGGTCCTCACCGATACCCCAGGAGCAACAGTGTCCCTAATTTGCTGGGAAGCGGCGGTGCGGTCCCCTACGGCACTGCGTAGGATCCTACGGTCTTGGCGTGCATCCGTGCGTCGCTGCGGTCCGGTCCCAGGTCGACAGGCACGTGCACCTTCCGCCGACCACTGGCGACAACATTGATGTACTGTGGAGACCTCACGCCCCACGTGTTGAGCAATTCGGCGGTACGTCCACCCGGCCTCCCGCATGCCCACTATACGCCCTCGCTCAAAGTCCGTCAACTGCACATACGGTTCACGTCCACGCTGTCACGGCATGCTACCAGTGTTAAAGACTGCGATGGAGCTCCGTATGCCACGGCAAACTGGCTGACACTGACGGCGGCGGTGCACAAATGCTGCGCAGCTAGCGCCATTCGACGGCCAACACCGCGGTTCCTGGTGTGTCCGCTGTGCCGTGCGTGTGATCATTGCTTGTACAGCCCTCTCGCAGTGTCCGGAGCAAGTATGGTGGGTCTGACACACCGGTGTCAATGTGTTCTTTTTTCCATTTCCAGGAGTGTATATTTCACTTAGAGTGACCAAACACTTATTAGATTCTATACAGTGTTTGTGACTGAGTTAGCCCCTCTTTAATCTGTAATACACTGTAGATTCCTCAAAGAAAACAATGTGCCCAGTAGTTGGAAGAAATCACAAGTCACATCCATCTTCTAGCAGGTTAGCTGGAGTGAGCCATATAACTACTATCCAGTACCATTGACATCTGTCTGTTGTAGAATCTTAGCATTTATTCTGAGTTCATAATTAATTAAATAGATGAAATAGAATGACCAGTGCATCTTATCCAGTGTGGATTCTGAAAAACTCAGTCACATGAAACCCAACTTGGGCTTTCCTCATGTCGCATCCTGCAAGCCATGGATCAAAGCAGTGAAAAAATAGCATTTCTCATCTTCCAAAAATCATTTGGCATTTAGCCCACCAACACTTATTAATGAAAGTACAATCGCATTCATTATCAAATGGTATTTGTGACTCGATTCAGGATTTGTTGCTATGGAAGATACAGCATGTTATCTTGGATGGAGAATCAGTACTGCAAGTAGAAGTAACTTTAGGCATGGTCCAGGGGAGTCTGTTGGGAACTTTCATGTCCATGCTGTATATTAATGATGTGGCATACAAAATTAATGAAATATTATCTAGAGAAAGCTGAAAAAATGTTCACTTATATTTCAGCAAGATTTCAAAACACTGCAAACATTGGCAACTTACTTTAAGTATCCAGAAATGTAAAAATGTGCTCTTTACAAAACAAAACCAGACATATAGTATAATATTACTACAGTATCAGTATGTCACCGTTGGAATTGGTCGACTGATACAAGTACTTCAGGCTAACAATTCATGAGGATATGAGACAGAATGATCGAGTAGTCTCAGTCAAAGGTAAAGTCAGTGGCAGACTTCAGTTTCTTATTAGGATAGTACAAAAAGGCAGTTAGTCTGCAAAGCAGATTGCTTACGAAACAAACATATCTTCATCCTAGAACATTACTGAAATGTGTGGGACCCATACCAGATGGGACTACCAGAGTCTACTGAACATTTGTCAAGATCAACACAAATGATCACAAGCTTGTTTGACCTATGTGGGACTGTCTTGGAGGTGCTGAAAAAACTGACTTTGCCAACTCCAACTATCTCTTAAAACCTTACCTATAAACTGTTAACCAGTATGAAGTGAGAAATCTAAGAATATACTAAAACCTGTCATACAACCTTTCTGCATGGACCACAATAACAAGATTAGACTAATTACATACACAAAATTATTTAATTAAATGGATAAAAAATCTACTCACAATTTGGCTACAGAACACAGACATAAAAGACAGTTGTAATTGGTAAGCTTTTGGAGCCTGTGGCATAACAGCTGGTATATGACATGTGCCATTTCACAGGTGGCTCTCCCTTTGATGGTACACAGTATGTTTTGCCAGTTACAGGATTATTATAGGCGGTGGTAGGAGGGTGCATAGGGCAAGTCTTCCAGTGGGGATGGTCACAGGGGCAGGAGCCATAGGATAGGGAGATGAGTGCAGAAGTAGCATAGGGTCTGACAAGAATATTGCAGAGATTGGGAGGGCAATGGAAAGCTGTTCTAGGTGTGGTGGGCATGGAGATTGGGAGGGAATGGAAAGCTATTCTAGGTGTAATGGACAACATTTCAGATAGAAAGGATCTCATTTCAGGGCATGATTTTAGGAATCATGGCCCTGTTGAAGTAGCTGATTAACACATTCCAGACCAGGATAATACTGATTCACCAATGGTGTGCTCAAAGCTGTATTTTGGTGGGATCAGAGTAACAGGATTGGAAGTGATGGCCCAGGAAATCTGCTTTTTAACTAGGCTGGTGGGGTAATTATATACAGTGAAGGTTGAGGTGAAATGGTGGTGTATTGCTGTAAAGAGTCTGTATCCGAACAAATACATTTGCCTTTGATGCCAAGGCTGTATGGGAGGGAACGTTTGACATGGAAAGGATAGCAACTGTCAAAATGTAAGTACTGTTGTTTGTTTGTCAGTTTAATGCAGATGGAAGCATGTAGCTGACCTCTGGTGAGGATGAGACTGACATCAAGGAATGTGACATGGGATTCAGATTAGGATCATGTGAAATTTAATTGGGAGAAGGTATTCAGAGATGTGAGGAATTTTAGCAGGTCAGCCTCACCATGAGTCCATATGGTAAAGATGTCATCAATGTACACAAACTAATCCAGGTACTGAAGACTTACAGATCCCAGGAAAGCTCCCTCCAAGCAGTCCATGAAAAGGTTGGCACAGGCAGGAGCCATCCCATTTCCCATGGCCATACCCCTGATCTATTTGTATGTCTGCCCCTCAAAGGTGAAGTAGTTGTTGGTAAGTATAAAGCTGATTAAGGTGAGTATGGAGGATGTCATATCTTTGGAATCAGGTGGGCACTAACAGCAAGGAAAACACCACTTTCAGGTGGTTTAGGAGAAGGTGGGATACGATTTTGAAGTGAAGTCTGGCATGTTGTTGCAGTTTGAAGTTGGCTTGGTGGATGATAACGTTCAAGGAAACATGAGGGGCAGATAACTGCAGCATTTTTTCAGAAGGAGGGAAGTCTGGTAGAGTGGAAATTTGCTGATGAGGCATATAGGTCACAGATTAGCCAGGTAAGAGTAAGAGATTGCTGTGTTTGAAACTGTAAAAGAGCCTGGTGTAGGGTAGGATTGCATCCAAAAACAGGGACTTTTAATGTTAGCGCTTTTGGAGTAACTCCAAGGGACAAGCAGATTTCACAAAACAGAATATGGGACCTTAGGTTTGATAGTGCAGAGGCATATTTTTGGAAACAATGGAGATGTGATTCATCATGGCAAGAGAGGACAGTTTGGAGAGTTAGAAATCATGGGAGCGGGAAAAAAAAAAAAAAAAAAAAATTAATCAGAGGGTGGAAAAGATAGAAAAACGGAAGAAAAACAAAGAAAAAGTCGGAAAAATCAGAAAAATCAGAAAAATTGTTAATAAGAGGTAATGAGTGGGCAATCTACATGATAGGAACAAATGATTTTAAAAGAAAAAAGGAAAAAACCGATCAGGAAAGTCGTGGAAACAGACGAAATTTTAAAAACTGGTAAACAGAAACAAAAGTCATAGGAGAAAATGTAAACTACTTAGCTCGGAGATTAAAGTTATGCAATATGTGGCAATAAAAGTCGATCAGAGCAGTTTGCTGAAATACAAACGCACAAAAACGCGATAGAATTACACATAAATAAGTGGATGGTGGAAAAGAAAATAGCTGTCAAAACTGCAGATAAATCGGCGAAAGATGATCAAGAGAGAGTCATGCAGTGTAATGAACAGTAAATTGTTGTGTACAAATTCGTGAATAACAGTGGAACAAATATATGCAAATACAAATGGATTCATCTATGAGCACGGAAATCAGTACTATAAAAGATGTAGGGGCAAAGTGTTGATTAATCTTGGAGATACAGATAAATAAACAAATGGATTAGCACATAATGTAGAAAACAGACGACTGCTTGAACAAGACAGACGTCAGCAAAGACTGGCAAAACGTTTAAATAAGAAGTAAAGATGGCCACATAGGTTAAAGTAACAATGAAAACAATCTTTCATTGCCTTTCCCATCTATTTCTCAATTTCTCCCCCCCCCCCCTCCCCCCCCCCCTCCCACCTGTGTTACATACAATGCACTCAGCTTTTCAATCTTATTAACTCATGCATGATATTTAAGCAGTAATCTTTGTCTGCATATTACCCTATCTTCCACCTTTAAGCTCTCAGGTATTCAAATCTCATCCGATGCAGTCTCCAACAATCAGTCTTTACTTCTCATCCCATCCCCTGACCCACAGTTCTGGGTGACTTTCTCAAAATCTACACCTTTTCCTAAACCTCTCCAGTCCTTTGCCTTCACCCCTGAAGGAGCCATAGGCTCTGAAAGCTTGCCAATTACAATCATCTTTTATGTGTGTATTCTGCCACTGCTCGGTGAGTAGATTTTTTATCTATCCAATTAAATAATTTTGTCAATAATTGTTTTTTTCTGCTGTTATAATTACATACACAGACATTTAAGCACTCATTGTTCCCACACTTCATATGTTAATGGAACAGGAAGAAAGCATTTTACATGGAACAATGGGAAGTAGACTTGTCACTACATCACACTTTGCAGTATTTGCAGAGTGCAGATGCAAATGTAGATTCATAGTAAATAACTGATATAATCCAATTTATTGGCAAATCTTCACTGAAGATATGACATTAAAAGTTATGTAGCTTGAGGTAAAAGATTATTGTAGACAATAATAAAATTATATAGTATGTGGATATTACAGGTTGCAGATCAGTAATAACACACTTTAGCTCTCGAATGAACATTTATGTAAGCACAGAACAGGGTGAATACAACATGGCTTTACAAATGTAGCATGCTCAGCAGACATAGCCAAAGTAAGTCAAAGATCCTCACGTCCAGAGATATGACACTTCATGCCAGAGGTGCCACAGAGCACCCCCCCCCCCCCCCCCCCCTTTCCCGGCAGAGTGGAGCATAGCAGAGGGAAGCTTTCTCACTTGAACACAAAATCCTCATGCCAGCATGTGCCAGCATAGTGGTTAAAGGTGAGGTCCAGCACAAGAAGTGTGCGCCTCTGTGTATCCTCAGAAGCCGCATCGACAAGGTCATGTGCACCGGACTGCTGCGCAGGTGGTGGAGTGTCACTAGAGGCCACATCAGTGGCATCAGCAGGCAAGGCAGTGGCAGTGATGGCAGGCAGATTGGAGGTGTCAGAACACAGTTTGGCAAAGGACCATGCCAGTTTTAATCGGTTAACTGAAACTGTATTGGGTTGCCTCTTGAGAAGTATCATGAAAGTATTCCCTCCGCAGCATAAGATGCGATGTGGACCAGTATAAGGTGGTTGCAAGGCGACACATACGGAGTCATCGTGCAGCATTACAAACTCGCACGATGCCAGATCTTTGTGTACAAACACCTTGAGTGGTAGGCAGGGGTCATCGAAGGTGGGCAACATGCACACGCAGTCATTCTACAAGGGCCAGAAGGTTGGTTGCATCAGTTGGGGTGCATCCGTGATGAATTCAGCTGGCAGAAGGAGGGTTTCTCCGTATAAGACCTCCACCAGTGAAGCATTCAGGACCTCCTTGTGGGCAGAATGGATGCTGAGTAAGACCCAAGGAAGTGCCTCAGACCATAGCCCACCATGGCACATCAGAGCAGCTTCTAGAGTTCAATGCCATCTCTCAACCAGGCCATTCACCTGCAGCTGATATGCCATAGTGTGGAATTTTGCTACTCCGCACAGCTCACACAGTCGAGCAAAAAGTGTGGACTCGAATTGTCATCCCTGATCAATAGTAAGTGAAAGGGGGCAGCCAAATCTCATGACCCATGCTGATAGGAAAGCACGAGCTATGGTCTCTGTCATTATGTTGACAAGAGGAATTGCCTCAACCCCACGGGTTGCATTCTCGATCATAGACAGTATGTATTTGTACCGTTCGGAAGGGGGGAGAGGAGTGACCCTGTCCATGTGCGCGTCCCAAAGGCGACCGCTGTGGACGTTGAACTGTCCTAAAGGAGGCTGTGCATATCTGTCCACTTCACTACTTTGGCAAGGGACACACATGTGGGTCCATGAGTGGCAATCATGCCACATGCCGAGCCAGATGAAATGTTCAGTGCTTAGTCTCATCGTTGCCTGCATTCTGGGGTGGGCCTGGTTGTGTAAAGCATCAAGGATCCCACGTCAAAGGATAGATGGCACCAAGGGGTGGGGGGAAACTGTAGAAACATCGCATAGGGCCAGGGTCGTTGACCTGTGCAAGACAACAGGTCTGATAGCGATCGAAGACTCGTTGTCCGAATCCAATCGCTGTGTATCCTCATTTTCAGTCTGGAGTCGGGTGAGGTCATCTAAGTTCAAGGATACAGAGAGAACTGAGATAAGAGATAGATAGCTGCATCACAAATGTAACAAGCATCTGAAGGAATGTTGGCAAATAAAGTCTATGTGCCAGAAGCGTCACGGCAGGAGATCCTTCGCCGGGTTGCATATTGTGTCAACGAGAGGTTTTTGGTCTCAGTAAGTAGTGAAAGGACGCACTTCCAGATTGCTCCAGAAGTGTTTCACTGCCTCATAAACTGTGCGAAGGTCGCAGTCGAAAGCCTGGTTAGTTTTTTTAAAAAGAAATGGAGCGGCTGAGTTGAGTCCACAGTGTGCTGCTGTAAGACAGTGCCCACAGCTGACTCGCTAGCATAAGTTGTAATAGAAATATGGGCCTCAGGGTCAGGGTGGGCGAGAATGACCATTTTCATGATCATAGTTTTTCAGATTATCAAATGCATCGAGCATGAGCTTAGTCCAGCCCAACTTTCGCTTCCCCATGGAGGGCGTCAGGAAGGGCCAATTGGATCGAGGCAGCATGAGGGATATGGCGTCAATAAAAGTTTACCATGCCCAGAAAACGACGGAGTTGAGAGTAATTCTCAGGAAGAGGCAGTGCAAGAATGGTTTCGTCACGAGAATCCGTTGGTCAGAGGCCATTGGCTGAGACTGTATGGCCAAGAAATGTAACAGATGTAGAACAGAGTTGAGATTTGTTGTGGTTCATCACCACACCATTGGCTGTGGGAGTCAAAAAAACTGCATCGAGGTAAACAACTGGTGCTCCTTGACAGACGAGGAAAAAATCAGGATGTCATCCAAATAAGCAAAATCGAAAGGCAGAGGTAGCAAACTCGGATAACTGAACTGTTGCCATGTCTCTGCAGCATTTTTCAGACCGTAAGGCATGTAACAGTATTCAAATAGGTCGAAATGTTTGATGATGGCCATCTTTGGAATATCTGGCAGGTGCATGGGAATTTGGTCATAATCCTTCGAAAAATCTAAGACAGAGAATAACTTCGAGCCATGCACTAATTGCGTGAAGTCCTGGATATGAGGAGTGGGATAGTTGTCGATAGTTGTCCGAGCATTAAGAGACTTGTAGTCCCCGCACATGTGTAACGAGCCATCCTTCTTAGGAACAAAGTGGATAGGAGAAGAGCAGTTGCTGTCCGATGGTCAGAGCATGCTGGAAGCCAATAAATCCTGTACAATTTCTTTTGCTCGCACAAGTTTGGAAGCATTAAGACGTCTAGCTTTATAACATATAGGTGGGCCATCCATGGTGCAGATTCTATAACAAATTCTGTTGCTGATGGCCGATCCCCATGGAGGGAGGCAGTCGGAGGGGCAGGGGGGGTAGCGGGGGGGGGGGGGGGGGGCACGATTGGTTCATTCACTGACCTTGCCAGGCCGGAATGGTATGGGCGGGGCATCGGCAGCAGACGATGGCAGAGGATGTGGCGTGATAGCCATGTGATGCAAGAGATCTCATGAAGCAAGAACATGAGCATCTTGTAGATGCACCTGTGAAGGATCCTAACTGGCAGCAGGAGGAAGGAAACTTGACACAGGAGTGATGCAGTGTGAAGCTGCAGTAGACGTGAATGATAGTTCCAAATAATGCAGCTCTGTGGACAGGCTGCGAATCATACTCCATGTGTGAGCCAATTCAGCAGATGTGGTGGCAATGCAAGTGCGTAAAACCTCGTTATGTTGTGGAGCTCATCAATCTGTGTAAGCACATCCTATAAATCAGAGAGTCGTGCAGTAATACCCTCGAGCAGAGATGCACATGTGGAGAGGGTAGGCAAGGGGGTGGAGAGCAGAGTTGTGCGAACTTGTTTGGGCACAGAACGGTAGAACCAGATGCGTGGCAGAGTGCTGCAGCCTGCAGGTCTGACGAAAGTTCATAACGGTGTAGAAAGTCCAACCCGATCACAGGTCCATCCACATAGGCTACGTGAAAAGTTCAAGGAAGGGTGATGACTGGTGATAGGTGAAGCAACATCTTGATGGAGCCAAGGACTGTGATAGGAGAGTGATTTGCAGCGATCAAAATGAGGTTAGCAGGAGAATGCATTCTGGTGCATGCTTGGCTGGGATAGCGCTTGGCGCCAGTGTCAACGAGAAAGTGAGTGACTGATGACAAGTCCATGATGTAGAGATGTTGCGCCGCTGGAGCAAGAGGTACGGTGGCAGACAGTAGGCACCATGAATGATTGTGGCGGGATGTGCCTAAATGTGACTGCCAGAATCATTTGGGTACACACAAGGTGCGTGGAAGTTGTGAGTGGTGTCCCCATAAGTCGCATGGTACCAGCGTAGTGGATAAGCTTGGTAGCAGGGTGGTGTGGAGAGGGCAGGGGATGCAGCTGGCTTTCATTGCCTGAGACCGCTTGGGCTGCTGCTCGGGTGGGGTTGGACACTGTCGTGAGGTTGCCGCCAGTACCTCCTGTAGGCCATCAAGTGGTAGCTCCTGACAGGCCACTGAGCTGCTGAGGCATGCACGCTGGCTCCTGCTGCAGAGCACAGAACCAAAGGTGCAGGTGTACCAATCAAAGGCGATGGCGATGTCATCTGTGACAGGTGGCGTATGTGATGAATGATTGCATAGGCCCGATTGGCCGTGCGTAGACAAACCTTGAGAGGGTCTGCTACATGAGATAGTAGGTGAAGTTGTAGGTCCAATCAGAGATTGACCATTCACAAGGTCCACAGTGCTTGATCATCAATTAATACACAAAGGCGCAACCAAAGCTGCGAAAGGTGTGTGGTTCTCGAGGTGCTCGTCATGGATGATGTAGTGGATAGCCTCTGCTGGTGGACGAGAAAAGCATTCACCATTAAATACTTGGGCGAGGCAGGTGGCGATAGGAGCAGATCACTGATGAGGTCTGGATGAGCATAGAGGTGGTTCACTAGGCAGACAAAATGTGCGACATCATCTGAAATCCCATGATTATCCACTAGATGATCCACCAATGTAAACCAAGTCTTAGAGTTGTCCTTTTGCAATGCAGACAGCTTAGGAAACCTGCCAGTGGTCGGAAGGCGGTCACAGTGCAGCCACGAAGGGGGGGGGGGGGGCGGGGGGGGGGGGGGGGGAATTTAATCTGGTAACCGGCACGGGTGGAATGGCTGGTGCCATTACGAAAGTGGATGGAAGGCGATCGTAGTGTGACCATGAAGCCATGGTCATGGAAACCAGTGTGGTTGAGGTGACTGGTGTCACTGAGAAAGCCTGTGGGGGCATATGTCAGGCATACAGGCATATAAGAATGTGTGACCCTGTGCACATGAAAGTTCGGATTACAGTTCGGCACATCAGACCAAACCAAAGGGGACTACTTAGCTGAGGGGTGAACCACAACATCCATCACTTGATTATCATTCACAATATCACTAAGCGGCGTGCTCTGTCCATGTATCAGCTGTTGCTGCATAGTTGCACTTGACTGTGGCCCTGTTGGGCTGGTTATGGTTAAGTGGTCACTGGCATGGCTGGGGCCAGGTAATTGTTCACTTCTCACCAAATGCACATTAGGTACACTAGTAAATACGCAAGTGCAGTCAATAGGGTCCGAGGCACTAGCACAAAAGGACACTGGTAGATCCCTTGTTCCGAAGATAATGTGGACCGCCACACAAAGTCCGTTAATGGTGAAATGAAGCACTAAATAATTCCCGAACACATGATGATGATGTTGGGGTCACCACTGTGGATATTACAGGTCATAGATTAGTAATAACACACTTTAGCTGTTGAATGAACATTTATTTAAGCACAGAACAAGGAGAATACAACCTGGTTGTACAAATGTAGTGCGCTCAGCAGACATAGCCAAAGTAAGCCAAAGATCCTCATGTCCAAAGATATGGCACTTTATGCCAGAGGTGCCACAAGTATAAAAGCAATAAGTGGGCTGTACTGAAAATCTTTTTGATAGGAAACATGTTCATATTAACCTGTCTTTTTGCAGTTTCTAAATTATGTTACAGGATAGAACTCTTTAACCTTCTTCATACAACACCTTACATTGTGCCCTGACAAGTAATTTAATTTTAGTCACATAGATACATTTTTATCTATTTTAAAAACATAGTGTTCATAGTTAATGTGAGTACAATGGATGATTTTTAGTAATAGTTTCAAAGAGGCTTTCAGCATACTTCTGCTGAGGATGGCTGAAAGAGCTTGGTGGTTAACTCAAAGATCACAATGCTTTTTCTGCAGGCTGATGCTGCAATTGTTTTTGCATGTCATAAATGTATATGTTTAAAATTGGTTTGTACTAAAATAATGTTAAGAATTTTTAATAATTTAAAACATATTTAATTTGTTGAAATATTTTTTTCTTCATGTATTTGCTTCCTGCAAAAATTATTTGTTTGCAAATAATCTGAAATCAATGCATAAAATTATAAGATTATATTCTAATAATGAACACTTCCCAACATGTTTTCATATAGGCCACTGATCCAGATCTGAATGACACGGTAACTTATCGTCTGTACGGTGACATTAGTGCATCCACTGACAGTCTAACCAGTATTAAAGATAATGCATTATTGGTAGAAGAAAATGGTGATATAGTTCTCAATTTTGAACCACAAGATGAGACACTGGATGGATTCTTTTCATTTGAAGTACGTGCCAGGGATTCATTTAGTCCAGATGGTAAGAATCTGAAAGGAGGTAACCATCCTTTTTTCTTTAGTGGAAATTTTATTCACATAGTTCCAAATTTCAACCACATTTTTTAAATTTATTTTTTATTTAAAAATGTTCCATTCATACTAGCAGTAAGCATTCATTTGCTGCTGAGAAATGTAAATATCTTAAAATGATAATATATGGTTGTGGGATATTGTCTAGTTACAGATTCATGAGTGAAATAAATGTATTCATATAGCAATATGAATTTCATAATTTGAATTAAATGTAATAGCAGTAGCTCTGATAATTTTCATCAATTTTACTCTCTATGTGCATGTAGAGCAAGAGTGGGCAACCAGCGATGAATGGTTTCAATACAGCCATAGAAGAAATCTGTGGGAGAGATAGCATTGTGCTCTCATTTTAGACTCAGCCTGTGAAGAATTTTCAGATATTTTCAACTATGCTTGGCACACTTCAGGTTTATGGCTTGTGATGCAGACCAGTGAAAGTTTTGCTTGCTCAGTGCATGAGTAGTGCCATTTTGCCACCACTGGATTTGAGCAAGAAAGAGAAACATGTTTCCAGTCTGAGTGTGCTCATGTGTATATGGACAATGGGGGAGTCTCACTACCTGGGAGTGGTGTGGGGAGAAATATTTTCACCTCTGGATCATTGCTGAAAGCACGCATGTTATTTACTGCTAACTGCCTACAACTGCACTATACACTGACATATCAAAAAAGTTTACAATAGAAAACAATGTCATGAAAATTACCTACTACTCATGAAATGTGCTGATTTGAACAATGATAGTAGGGGCCATAACTTGATGAACAAACTGCTCAAAGCTCACATGTGAAATCCTATGCTAGTTGTTTGTTAATTTTGTGCAAATGTTGCTTCCTTCTTTACTGAGTTTATTTACAAATTATCGGTCATCAGGAAGATAAAAGTAAAAGCTGAGTGTTGCCAATTCCAGGAGAAATTGATGGAGAATTATTTCTTTAGCATACACAAAGGTAAACCTGTTTACTTGTTAGTGAATCACTATTCGTTGTGAAGGAGTATGAGAAGACAGTTTTCTACAAAACACATTGCTTAACAGCTTACAGGGTAACTGTAGAAAGGCAAAATGAAAATAATAATTTCTAATCTGGGCTAGAAACAGCAAATGTTCACCAAATTGAGGGCACCGTGTGACAATTTGGTTAAGGCTAGTTTCATAATGAGCAGAAGAACTGCCAAATTGTTAAGGCGTTTTGCTCAAGGTGAATTTGTGAAGAAGTTCCTCATGGACATTGCAGATGTACCATCCATCCACCATCCCCCAAGACAGAAAAAGAGAGAGAAAGTGTTTAATTTATTTAATGTACTGAAATTATGCACCCCTATATGATCAATCATCAAAAGTATTTTTGGACAAATATTTACAAAAATTCTTGCTAATAGTGTTGACAGATATGACCACACTAAATTTCAAACACTTGAATGACTTGCCTGTGACCAAAAATCACAGAGCTTCTTCTAATTGTTTGTAGTTGGGATCGCCTACCTAACTGCCAAACTTTGTTTCATACTCTTTCTCATATTAATGTTAGTAACAATATTGTGAAAAGGAAAGTTTCTACTTACCATACAGTGGAGAAGGTCCCAAATAAGCTTTCAGCCAACAAGATCCTTGTCAAAAAAAGACCACACACACACACACACACACACACACACACACACACATACACACACACACACACACACACATGCAAGGGCAACTCACACAGACATGGCTGCAGTCTCTGGCTTCAGCTGCCAGAGGCTGCAGTCATGTGTATGTGTGAGTTGCATTTGTGTGTGTGTGTGTGTGTGTGTGAGTGTGTGTGTGTGTGTGTGTGTGTGTGTGTGTGAGAGAGAGAGAGAGAGAGAGAGAGAGAGAGAGAGAGAGAGATCTATTTTCAACAAAGGCCTTGTTGGCCAAAAGCTTATTTGTGACAGTCTTTGTGTTGTGCCTATCTGTAACACAGCATCTCCACTACAAGGTGAGTAACAACTTTCCTTTTCATAATATTGTTACATTCCACCCTGGATTTTTCCATTGTTTAATTTAGTTAATAATTCTTGTCCAGTGTGGATGTATTAGAACACTGCAACTCTTGGAAATGAAGATAATTTATTATGAATTAGCTGCAACCATCAGAATCACTGTTGATACTCGTTTGGATATGATAGATGTTTAATGTGAACACATGTGCATGGTATTGCATCACATTTTTTACAGACATTGTGCATGAATAACCTGTGTTAAATGTTAATATTTTTTGTGGCATGAGAAACCTTATGAAGGGGACAGTCTCAGTCACATTAGAAACAACCGACATAGTAACTGAATAATATTACACTCCTGGAAATTGAAATAAGAACACCGTGAATTCATTGTCCCAGGAAGGGGAAACTTTATTGACACATTCCTGGGATCAGATACATCACATGTTCACACTGACAGAACCACAGGCACATAGACACAGGCAACAGAGCATGCACAATGTCAGCACTAGTACAGTGTATATCCACCTTTCGCAGCAATGCAGGCTGCTATTCTCCCATGGAGACGATCGTAGAGATGCTGGATGTAGTCCTGTGGAACGGCTTGCCATGCCATTTCCACCTGGCGCCTCAGTTGGACCAGCGTTCGTGCTGGACGTGCAGACCGCGTGAGACGACGCTTCATCCAGTCCCAAACATGCTCAATGGGGGACAGATCCGGAGATCTTGCTGGCCAGGGTAGTTGACTTACACCTTCTAGAGCACGTTGGCTGGCACGGGATACATGCGGACGTGCATTGTCCTGTTGGAACAGCAAGTTCCCTTGCCGGTCTAGGAATGGTAGAACGATGGGTTCGATGACGGTTTGGATGTACCGTGCACTATTAAGTGTCCCCTCGACGATCACCAGTGGTGTACAGCCAGTGTAGGAGATCGCTCCCCACACCATGATGCCGGGTGTTGGCCCTGTGTGCCTCGGTCGTATGCAGTCCTGATTGTGGCGCTCACCTACACGGCGCCAAACACGCATACGACCATCATTGGCACCAAGGCAGAAGCGACTCTCATCGCTGAAGACGACACGTCTCCATTCGTCCCTCCATTCATGCCTGTCGCGACACCACTGGAGGCGGGCTGCACGATGTTGGGGCGTGAGCGGAAGACGGCCTAACGGTGTGCGGGACCATAGCCCAGCTTCATGGAGATGGTTGCGAATGGTCCTCGCCGATACCCCAGGAGCAACAGTGTCCCTAATTTGCTGGGAAGTGGCGGTGCGGTCCCCTACGGCACTGCGTAGGATCCTACGGTCTTGGCGTGCATCCGTGCGTCGCTGCGGTTCGGTCCCAGGTCGACGGGCACGTGCACCTTCTGCCGACCACTGGCGACAACATCAATGTACTGTGGAGACCTCACACCCCACGTGTTGAGCAATTCGGCGGTACGTCCACCCGGCGTCCCGCATGCCCACTATACGCCCTCGCTCAAAGTCCGTCAACTGCACATACGGTTCACGTCCACGCTGTCGCGGCATGCTACCAGTGTTAAAGACTGCGATGGAGCTCCGTATGCCACGGCAGACTGGCTGACACTGACGGCGGCGGTGCACAAATGCTGCGCAGCTAGCGCCATTCGACGGCCAACACCGTGGTTCCTGGTGTGTCCGCTGTGCCGTGCGTGTGATCATTGCTTGTACAGCCCTCTCGCAGTGTCCGGAGCAAGTATGGTGGGTCTGACACACCGGTGTCAATGTGTTCTTTTTTCCATTTCCAGGAGTGTATAATTCATCAGTATGAAACATTTCAATTCTCAAACTTACAAATATCCATTTTAAAGGAAATATGCATAAAAATATATTTTCTGACACAAACTCAAGTAGAGCTTCCATATGAACCTTAATTTCTCTTGCCTTATATTCGTAGTTCTTATGCAAGGTGTATCCCGGCAGCAGTAGGATCATTCTGTGGTCAGCTTCAAATATCACTTCTCTAAATTTTGTCAATAGTGTTTCATGAAAAGAACATCATCTACCCTCCAGGATTCCACATTTGAGTTCATGAAGCATCTCTGTAATACTTGCATATGGATTGAACCTACCAGCAACAAATATAGCAGCATACCTCTCAAATGCTTCAGTGTTTTCTTTCCTCCAAACTGGTGGGGACCCAAAGCAGTCAAGCAGTACTCAAGAGTGGGTCACACAACTGCTCTATAGATAATCTCCTTTACACATCATCTATATTTTCTTAAAATTCTTCCAATAAACCAAAGTTAACTATTTGACTTCCTTATTACCATCCTTATGTGCCAATTCCATTTCATATTGCTTTGCAACATTATGCCTAGACATTTAATGTGTCTGTGTCAAGCAGCACTGTTTATGAACATTACAGAATTGTTTTTCCTACTAATCTGCGTTAACTTTTCTTCTTTTAGAGCAAGCTGCTATTCATCACACCAGCTAGAAATTTTCCCTAAGTATCTTGTATCCTCCCACAGTCCATTCAATGACACCTTCGCATACACCACAGCATCATTAACTAACAGCAGCAGGTTCCTGCTAACCCTGTCTGTCAGGTCATTTATGTACCAGGTGATCAAAAAATCAGTATAAATTTGAAAACTGAATAAACCACGGAATAATGTAGATAGAGAGGTACAAATTGACACACATGCTTGGAATGACATGGGGTTTTATTAGAACCAAAAAAATACAAAAGTTCAAAAAATGTCCGACAGATAGTGCTTCATCTGATCAGAATAGCAATAATTAGCACAACAAAGTAAGACAAAGCAAAGATGATGTTCTTTACAGGAAATGCTCAGTATGTCCACCATCATTCCTCAACTATAGCTGTAGTCAAGGAATAATGTTGTGAACAGCACTGTAAAGCATGCCCAGAGTTATGGTGAGGCATTGGCGTCGGATGTTGTCTTTCAACATCCCTAGAGATGTCGGTCGATCACGATACACTTGCGACTTCAGGTAACTCCAAAGCCAATGATCACACAGATTGAGGTCTGGGGATCTGGGAGGCCAAGCATGACGATCACCACCAAACGACGTGTGCAAGAGATCTTTCACGCATCTAGATATATGGGGTGGTGCACCATCCTGCAAAAACATCGTACTTCCAGCTGGTATTTATCAGCCAGGCTGGGGATTATGCGATTCTGTAACATATCAGCGTACCTCTCACCCGTCACAGTAGCAGTTACAAAACAAGAATCACGCATTTCCTCGAAGAAGAAAAGGCCCAATAATGGTAGATGTGGTAAATCAAACCAATACCGTGACTTTCTCGTCATGCAATGGAGTTTCCAGAACAGTTCTAGGATTTTCGGTAGCCTAAATTCTGCAGTTGTGGACATTGACAGACCCTCGGAGCATGAAATGAGCTTCGTCAGTCCACAACATGTTACTCAACCAATCGTCATCTTCCACCATCTTTTGAAACACCCACACCGCAAATGCACTCCGCTTCACTAAATCGCCAGGTAACAGTTCATGATGCCAATGGATTTTGGACAGATAGCATTGGAGGGTACGCCTCAGTGCCAACCAAACAGTAGTGTACGGAATGCCGGTGCAATGTGCGACTGCACAAGCGCTGACTTCCCCATGCATAGATGAACCCGCTACAGTCTCCATTTCTTCCTGAACTGTCTCAGCAGCATTACGCCTTGTGCTCAGTCGACCACTACGGGGGCTATCATCTGAACAACCCATGGCTACGAACTTCGAAATCAATCTCGCCACAGCTGCAATTGTCAACAGACCTTTACCCATTCGAATCCCCTTCCTATGGTGATAGGATGGTAATGCTGAACTAGCACATTACCCATTCTGATAATACAGCTTCACTAAAAGCACCTTTTCAGGTAACATCAACATGTTGTGACTACTGGCACATCTGATTCTCTCTCTCATTACAGCTCCTTTTATAAACAATTGTCATGCACAGTCACTGACGTTTTAAGTTTTCAAATTTTGATCACCCGGTATATAGTGAGTAAGGGCAGTTGTATCACACTTCCCAGAGGTTCTTCCAATGATACACTTGTCTCTGGTGAACATTCACCATAGCAGATGACATACTGGTTTCTATTACTTAAGATGTCTTTCAGCCACTCACTTAACTGGGAACCCCAATCTGCGGACTTGGACCTTCATTAACAGTCTGCAGTGACATATAATGGTGAATACTTTCTGGAAATCTAGCAATATGGAATCTGCCATTTGTCCTTCATCTGTGGTTTGCAGGGTATAATGTGAGAAAAGGACAAGTTGAGGTTTGCATAAGTTATTCTTTCTAAATCTTTGTTGATTTGTGGACAGGAGCTTTCCCATGACAAGGAAATATGTCACACTCAAACTTACAATATTTTCAAGAATTCTGCAGGAAAATGATGTTAATGATATTCGTCTATAATTTTTCAGGTCCATTGTTTTACCTTTCTTACGAGATACCTGCACTTTTTCCAGGCATTTGGGACTTTTCACTGAGTGAAAAATTCACAATAAATACAAACTAAGAAAGGGACCAATGCAATAGTGTATTTTATGTTAAACTGAACTGGGATTCTTTCTGGAACAAATGATTTATTTGTGTTCAACTCTATCACTTGATTCTCTGTTACAATGTTTTGCATATTGGAGTCTATGTGACTGTCAAACAACAGTATGTTTGTATGATTTTCTGTGGAGTGATTTCTTAAACATGAAATTTAATACTGCATACTGGTTGTTGAGTGACTATATAGAAGATTTCAACACACTTTGTGATTTTGTGTAGAATGAGAATTTCCTCATGTTCTTGGAAAGATCTTTTCCTAAAGTATGACAGAGAAAGTTAATGTATACTTTGCACAGCAAACTTTTCACAGACCCAGGAATTTCTACTGACTTTTGCCTGTTGACTTTTGTACATTCTTTGTGACTAGAGAGTGCAATAGCCTTTGCTTTCTCAGCAATTTGTTATTAAGCAACAGTGGGTCTTTTTCATGCTTAATCCAATTACTTGGCACATACTTCCTCAGAGTGTAATTTGCAATCAGTTTAAACTTTGCCCAAAATTCCTCTATGTCCATCTCATTGGAGCCAAATGAAGTTCATTCATTGTCTAAATGGGATGCTAAATATTGCTTATCTTCTCTAGTGAGCAAAAATACTCTCCTACCCTTCTTGATGGGTTTATTAACTTTTGCAACCATCATTTCCATGATGACATCAAGATCATTAATCCCTATCTCTATACAACACTGTCTATAAGGCGTGTTTGTAACTATAAGGCCTAAGATGGCGGCTACAGTAAAAGTTAAGCAAGTGTCCTTCCAGAAAAACTTAAATTTTGCCGTAAAAAAGAAATCGTGTGAAAATTGTAAAGACGAAATCAAGAAACTGAATGAACGCATAACGAGCTTACAGTTCATAATCGGCAGTTTGAAAACGGACATTTCGAAAATACAACAAGAAAATAGTGAACTGAACACGCTAAAACTTGTGCGAGATAGTTCGTCCGTTACGGAAAAGTGGTCTAATGTAAAGTGCAAGAACAGCAAGTCCAAAGTGCAAATTCGGAAAACCTGCAAAAGTTACGCAAGCTTTGTGCACGAAAGCACATTTCAAGTACTTTCGATTGCCGATAGTGAAAATGCAACTTACAGTTCGCATGAACGATGGGAAAAGCAAATAGGCACTTTGGGGAATAAGGTAAGAGAAGAAAATTTACTGACGCAATCAGCTGTGAAGGAGGTCAATATAAATGTGCCAACCAAAATTTGTGTCGAAGTGTGTAGTAAAACAATACAAAACAATTCGCAAATTGTGAACTCCAATAACAGGAAACTGTTTGTGTTTTCAGACAGCCATGGTCGTGGACTTCCGAGTAAACAAAAAGAAACAACTAAAACATTTTCGTGTGGTATAGTGAAACCGGGAGCCCCACTTAGCGAAATTAAAAAAATGACCGAATCCACAGAGGCAAAAAATCTGCATGATAAAGACTTCGTTGTACTTATGGGAGGCGCAAACGATGTCTACAAAAATGAAACAGGGAGTGCAACGGCGCGATCTTAAACAGTGTCTGAGGAACCTCACTCACACTAATGTAATACTTGTCAATATTCCGCATCGCTATGATCTTGCAAGATGGTCGTGTGTTAACAGGGAAATAGAAAGTGCCAACAGTCAGTTTGCAAAAATCTGCAGACATTTTAAAAACGTGAAATGCGTTGATATAAGCAGTATTGGATGTAGATTCCACACGCAACACGGACTTCACCTGAATGGCTTGGGGAAAGAATATCTGACAAGCCTGATAACCAGGGTAATAAAAAACCATCAAAATAAATTCAAAACCAAAACGATAATTGCATTGCCATCGCCTGACTCCATAACGAAAACGCTTCAAAAAAATTCATTAGAAACTTCATCATCAGCAGCAAAACATGTAAAAAAAGACCAAATTTTAACAGAAAAAACAGTGGACATCAATTTCAACAACAAAAGAACTACTGTTCCTCATCAGCCAAATATTATTTTAGACGAAAATAACAAAAACGAGAAGACTCCAAGTTCACAAGGAAACACAGCAGTAGTGGTAGAACCAACATTTGAAGTGTCAGAAACAGCACCACCATCAACAACAACAAATAGAAGGCTGTTGGACAGAAGAAATGCTGAGCCTCCTTCTCATCTCAACGATTTTTTATGTGTGCGCCTGAAGAAAAAGAAGGGACAACAGTAGGTAGTGTCAGGTGTCTCCTCTCTCCTGTCTCAAGGCAGACTCCAATGGATTCTCAGTCAGGTAACAGCACTAATAGAATGAAAAAGCAAGAGGAAGGCATCTCGTTCTTTCATCAAAACATAAGGGGCCTCTTAAACAAAACAGATCAACTCCTTATTAACATTAGTGAAAAGGACAGTATAAATAATGCCCAGATTTTGTGCTTAACTGAGCACCATGTTACTGATAAATGTGCCTTGCCATGTATAGTAAGTTATACTTTAGTAACATACTACTGTAGGGAAAGTAAAGATAAAGGTGGAGTAGCAATTTATGTTAAGGATAGTGTAGCATACAAAGCTATAGATATTAAGAAATATTGTGTGGAACAACAATTTGAGGCATGTGCCACAGAAATAACAACTAAATTATACCCAATAATAGTGTTGGCTGTCTACAGGGCTCCTTCAGGTGACATAAAAACTTTTCTGAATTCAGTGGAACTCCTACTGTCATGGTTACTTTCAAAAGCGAAGGATATTGTAGTATTAGGTGATTTCAATATAAACTTTTTGACAGAAAATAAGAATAAAATAGACTTTGAGATTGTGATGACCGTACACAATCTGACATCAGTAATAAACTTCCCAACAAGAATTACATCCGAGTGCCAAACTATGATAGACAACATTTTTTTAGATGTAAATAGACATCAGAATTATATTGTCAGGCAGGTTATAAGTGGGCTTTCAGATCATGATGGACAAATTCTCACTATTTATGACGTTAATCTGTTCAAAAAAGAATTTCCTCGGTGGAAATTCATAAGAGTAATTAATGAAGAGGCGAAAGGAACTTTCAACCACAGGTTGCAGCAAATGGATTGGTCTTTAGTATATAGCCATGATGATGTTGATACTAAATTTAACTGTTTTATAAATGAATTCTGTGCTCTTTTTGAAGAAATATTTCCCAAGAAATGGGTCAGAAACAGGGCTTCCAATTCTGTAAGCAAGCCTTGGATTACAAAAGGTATAAAACAGTCATGTAAAACCAAAAGGGAAACTTATGCTGCAATAAGATTCTGTAAAGATGTAGAAAAATGGGAACACTATAGAATATACTGTAAAATTTTGAAGAAACTAATACAGAAATCAAAAGCCCTTTATTATGAGAAGAAAATAGATAATTCTAATAACAAAATAAAAGCAATTTGGAGCATTGTAAAAAAAGAAACAGGAAGAGATACAACAAGTAAAGAAGATATAAATAATATCAGATATGAAGGTATCCTAGTAGATAACCCCAGAACGGTGGCTGACATTTTTAATAAACACTTCCTATCAGCAACTCAACAGATTGGTTGCAAGCCCGATGTTGATGAAGCTGTAACTCTTTGTCAAGCCGTATATTCAAACACAATTTCAGAAATGCACCTTAATCCTGTCACTGTAGAAGAAATTCAAAAAATCATCATGTCCCTAAAAAGTACGAATTCTGCAGGGGTTGATAATATATCTAGTAATTTATTGAAATATTCTTGTGTGTGGATAAGGGACATTCTCTATCATATTTTCAATGCTTCCCTTCAGAAAGGTGTTGTTCCCAGTAGACTTAAGTGTGCCATTGTGAAGCCCCTGTACAAAAAGGGTGATAAAGATGAACTAACTAACTATCGACCTATCTCTTTGCTGACAGCTTTCTCCAAAATTCTAGAAAAGCTAATACATGTAAGAATTACTGATCATCTCATGAAGAACGAAGTTCTCAGTAAGAGCCAGTTTGGCTTTCAAAAGGGCCGTTCAACAGAAGATGCAGTCTACGCACTTGCAAATGAAGTCCTAGAAACTCTTAATGAAAAAATGCTAGCACTTGGTGTCTTCTGTGATTTATCCAAAGCGTTTGACTGTGTTGATCACCAGATTCTCTTGCAAAAAGCAAAATTAGTAGGGATAAGTGGTGTTGCAGGCAATTGGCTACAGTCGTACCTCCGAGACAGAAAACAAAAAGTTGTGTTGAATAGCTCAGGTGGAGTATGTGACACTTCCTCAGATTCTGAATGGAGCTTCATTACATGTGGAGTGCCCCAGGGCTCAATTCTTGGGCCACTATTATTCCTGATTTTTATAAACGATCTACCATCATGTACAAGCCTGCCGTGTAAATTGACACTATTTGCTGATGATACCACAATTTTTATGAGCAGTAGAACAGACAACAATCTTGAGGAACTCATTAATCACATACTCTCAGATATGGTTAATTGGTTCAAGGTGAATGGTCTCTCATTAAATTCCAGCAAGACCAACTTTATCCAATTCTGTACAAAAACAGAAAAAGAGAGAGAGATAAGTGTGACATGTGGTAATCAACCAACAGTTAGAACGGAAACAACAAAATTTCTTGGAGTGCACATTGACAAGAAAATGAACTGGCCTTCACATATTATTGATCTCTGTAAGAGGCTTAGCTCTGCTATCTATGCTTTACGGGTTGTCACTACATGTGTTGAACCTAACACTGCAAAAGTGGCATATTATGGCTATTTTCATTGTCTCATTGAGTACGGAATTATTTTTTGGGGCAACCAGCCATTAGCAAGGAAAGTGTTCATTGCACAGAAGCGAGCTTTAAGAATTATATGTGGATTGCTCCCAAGAGACTCTTGTAGAAATAGTTTTCGTAATCTTAAAATATACACAACTGCATGCCAATATATTTTTTCTCTCATGTGTTTTGTTTGTAAAAATATAGATATATTTCAACCAAACAGTAATTATCATGAGCATAACACACGGAGGAAGAATGACATACACAGTGAACTCAGAAATTTGAGCCTGGCACAAAAGGGTGTCCACTACACTGGAGCAAAACTCTTCAATGCTCTTCCTCCCGAAATAAAGACAAAGATTCACAACAATAGTGAGTTTAAGAAAGCTCTAAAATGAATCCATGCAGTAAATTTTTTCCTTTATCAATAAATTTACTCTTTTTCAGCTTTCTCTTACATTATCAGCAATTTGATTTGAATTATGCAGATTACCACTAGCAAAAGATAAAATGTAGTCCACTTATAAATAAAATATGGATCAATACTACACTGTTGATCTTTAAGAACAGCAAATAACAAAGTTTTACTTATTGTACATATACAGTATAATATGAAGAATATATGGCTAAATTTGTTGATGATTTGGGAGTTTATAGGGTGCAAAATGTAATACATAGAGCTGCCACTTCTACCACTAAAAGGGGCTTGAACTCAGCTGGGCTCTGAGTCTAACTGAGGTAGGATAAAAAAAATATGGGTACATCATTCCATGCCTCTTCAACTCTATGATAGATTTCATCAATCATAGTTGCAAGCAGCAACTTTCCAATCTCTTTACAACCTATGACCAGATGTTTTCACTGGGGGAGAGAACTGAGGGAAGTGCTGGTCAGAACAACAGTCAAACTCCCTCTGTCCTGAACTAGATCAAGACAGCACAGACAACATTGGGACTTGTGTTACCTGCTTGAAGAAAACTACAAAGATTCGGCAAAGCATTATCGTGTCAAAAAATAACATCATGCTGATACTGAAGACAGGAAACAGCCACCAGCCTTAACCCATTAGATATGCAGTGCCTGGTGTCTAATAACTAGAGGTGATCATCTTGTACCATCTTGCTAAGTACCTATTAGGCCAATACGATGACGATGAAGGTAGTTCATTCATTTTCCTCAGAGTCTCTGTGCACAGATATGTCTCATGTGGTGTTATATTGGAAACAGGACTCATCCAAAAAGATGATGTTTTGCCACATCTGAGACCAGTGTTCCCATTGGGCAGACCATTGTTGGCATGCCTGTCTCTGCTGCTGCTTCAAGGGAAGCCACAACAATGTGGTTACCACGCTGACAGTGTTTGGATGTTGCTTGTTGATACTTGTCTTGTTCGAAGCATGCCATCTTCCTGAGGGAAGGAAACTGACATGGCTTTACAATCCTGCCAACTGAACAAACAATATCCATCCTCTTGGTTGTTAATCACGTGGAATTGCTGAGATCTTGCATGATGTTGAGTACTGCCCTCCTGAACCCAATGATTCCACATTCACATGACAGTTGTGATCCCTGGCAATGTGAGCAGCAAAATTGAAGGACAATAAACTGTAGTCTCAGTAAGCCACAATCTGTATAGTGCCAAACTCTGACATGTTGGTAGGTGTTTGTAGTACTTAAATGAGGCATAAAATTAGCTTCCTACAAACAAATTCAATTAAAATGTGATTAATGACCGACAAACCCAGGCACAAAATTTCTTTATCTACAGGATATTGCTGGCATTACACCTATGTGCTTTAGGTGGTTGAGCTAAAATGTTAACTTGTATATCCAAGCATATTCTACATTTCAAGTGAATTTGAAGTTTGTTGCATGTCATCGTCATGATGTTACAATTTTAATAACCAGTGATGTACTTAGGTACATAGCCAATTAATGATATGTTTTATTGCTTTCTTCTAGACGTATTTGGTCATTATGCAGATGCCGAAGTGCAGGTGCATGTAATATCAAATATTCATCGAGTCACATTCCAGTTCCTCAACAACAGGACATATGTTGAGAGCAGAAGAGATATGGCAAGTAAAAGCTAGATATTCTACAATGTTTACAGATTCAATTATCAACAATTGTTTTTTCTGTTTAAGTAATTTGAAAACTAGTAATAGAGAACTCATTAACCATTTCTTATGATTCATTCTTCTTGCAAATGTGTACATTAGATGTACTATTTTTCTGTGTTATGTACACCCTCTACATTGCACAAATCAAAGAAGAAAAAAAACCAGAAAAAATGTAACAGCTCAAAAGATCATGCGGTAAAACTGAGGAAATGTGGCCGAACCATACAAAGTACAATACATCACAAATAACACTGGATGTATTATTCCAAGCAAAGAATGTACTGTATATTTAAATTCAGGTGCAAAATGATTGTGGAAGTTACATACGACACAAGTAAAACCAGTCCAAGCAGCAATGGGAGTGATAATCTGTCTTGATATCAAATGAATACTATTCTTCTAACAATGCTACTTGAGTGCAGAATTGGTCAGGATTAAGGGTTGTGACCAACAACACTCTTCCTGAAAGCATCTCAATTATTCTGTGGTATTCTGCCTAGGAGATCAAGCAGGCCAGTCCATACACTGAAATGTTTACTGTTGAAGATGAAAATACTGTGTCAGGTCACTGATTCACTACAAAATGTAACACAAAAAATTCATTCCTAGAAGGTACCATGCTCAGGTACTACATACCATTCTCATAAAGTCCCAGTTTAAAAGTCAAAATTTCTCAAAAGAAACCATTGCCATAATTTCCAGGTTAACATTTGGTGACGAATGTTCTCTGTCTCATGTGCATAGAGTTAGCATCAATGAAACAGCATTTAGTGATTGTGACAAGAGTCAAATGGAAATTTAAAGCACCAGTTGTTCTCTTGCAACCAATAAGAAGTTACAATGACAGCAGCTGAGTTCATTATGTATTCAGTCCCCAAATCATATTATTTATCTTGAGGAACAAAGTATTCCTAATGATTGGAAAAAAGCACATATCATCACCATTGTCAAGAAGGGTCGTCAAAGATACACACGAAACATTCCCCACACATCTCTGGTGATGGTCTGTGGTAGAATTTTCAACATGTTTTATGCTTGTATATTATGACATTTCTGGAAACTGTAAATCTCCTCTGTAGGACCCAACATGTGTTCTGAAAACAATGATCATGAGAAACCCAACATGCTCTGTTCATCCACCAGGTGTAGAAAGTAGTAGATGCAGGTGCCCAGATAGGTCCTTAACTTCTGGAAGGCATTTAATACAGTTTACAGTTCTGCACTGCTGCCTAATGAACAAATTACACGTGTACAGAATATCAGACAGACTGTGTGACTGGATCAAAGACTTTTTAGCAAACAGAACACAGCATGCCATTCTGAACAGAAAGTAGTCTTCAGACATAAAAGTAACTTTGGGCATGCCCCAGAGGAGTGTTGCAGGATCATTACTTTTTACAATATGTATAAATGACCTTGTAGATAATGTCAGAAGTTCCATGAGGCTTTTCACAGATGATGCTGTTGTCCACAGAGAAGTTACAATGCTGGAAAACTGTAGTAAAATGCAGGAAAATATACAGAGGATTGATGCTTGGTGCCGGAAATTGCAATTGACTCTCAACATAAAGAAATGGAATGTATTGTGAATACATAGACAGACAAGGACTTATTCTATGATTAAAAAACTGCAGAACAGTCACAGGAAGCAGTTACTTCCATAAAATATCTAGGAGTATGAATATGGAGCAATTAGAATTAATCTTGACTAAGGCACCTGCCAGGCTGAGATTCATTTGGAGAATCCTCAGGAAATGTAGTCCACCAATGAAGTTGCTTGCAAAACATTTGTTCAATCAATAAATGAACATTGCTTGTCAGTACGGTATCCAAACCAAATGGGACTGATTAAGGAAATAGTGAAGATCCAAAGAAGAGGAGCATGTTTCATTACAGATGCATTTAGTAACTGTGAAAGTGTCATGGAGATGCTCAACCAACTTCAGTGGCAGTTGCTGCAAGAGTGGCATACTGCATCATGGTGTGGTTTATTGTTAAAGTCCTGAGGGCCTAGAAGAGTCAACCAGTATACTCACAAAAAGCCCATGAAGATAAAATTAGAAAGATTTTAGTCTTCACAGAGGCCTAGCAGAAATTGTTCTTCCCTTAAAACATATGCAACTGGAACAGGAAAAAGGAGGAAGTGACACTGGTACACAAAGTACAAAATACCCTCCACCACACACTGTAAGGTGGCTTGTGGAGTACAAATGTAGATTTCACTTTTGAGTCAGAATAATTTGCTACTTCTTACAGTAATTATTGAATTCACATTGGAAAACAATTTTACAATTTGAATTTCAGCATAAATTAATTTGTGGCCCTTGTAAGATGATATTTTATAATATTTTAATATGTGTTAAATACAATAATTGTTGCAGCATGTGTTACTACCTGTTGAGCATTCTAGTTGGTTCAGTAAAGAGATTTTTTCTGGAGACTTAATCTTAAAAATTTAATACAACTAAGTTTGCACACTAGGGTAACTATTTTATTGTGCAGTTGTCAATACCCACATACTATGAGCACAAGGTGTCATGCACCAATGTCTACAACAAAGTTAAAAAAGACAATATTGTCAGTGGTACTTAAGGGTGTAGCTCCCAAGATACAGAGACCAACTTGTCAAAAGGCATCCTTCAATTCACATCTGATGGGTGCCAAAAGGTTTCAGTGACTGGCTTCTTACCAAATGAAGGCTCATCTGTCATCACTTCATGATGTAAATCAAGGCTCATCCAGAAAGAAAATGAAACTTTATCAATCTGAAAGCCATTGTAAAAATTGGTACACCTACTTGTGAACACTCGTTCAAGTGATGACTGAGAAGTGCGCAAGTAGCTGATCATATTAAACACACACCACCTCTGTGAAGTCATGTGAGTGCAATGCAGCCATTGTTAGTCACTGAGGGGAACATCCTTTGTGCTGAATATGTGATTAAAATTTGTTGCTACAGCTTGCAGCCAACAGAAGGAACAACAATTGGCAATTCAAACATCTCTTGTCTGAATTTTATCTGCCTCACGTGTGACACCTCTCCTCCACATCACTAAGTCAGAAAAATGATACCTCAAGACTATTAAGTTATCAGTTTCACAGCACAAGTTCCCACCCTACTCTTAGACATGTAGCTATTACTGCGTACAGATGCTGCCAATAGACTGCTGTGCCACACGTTTTGTGTGATAATTTTTGTGACATTATAGTATTAACAACAGTAATTTTGTGACAGTCCCATTATGATTCCTTAAGTTCCAGTTTTGTGATTTTCCATAGCTTATGGAAAGCATTTTACAGAAATTAGTGACATGTCTCTGCAAGTACTTCTCTCTCTCTTGTATAAATGGTCATCTCTCACTGCAATGTTGTAGTACATATTGGCACAGCACAATTTGAGTTACACAAAAAGTTTATGAAGATACTCTGCCCTGTCATTTAATCATATTACAGAGAAACAAGCATCATCTGGTCCCATCAAGGATGTATGTTTTATTTAAGTGTAATACAAAGAAATAATTTAACATTAATGTTAAGCCCTTGAAGTCTTTGTAGACTCTTCTACAGTATTGTAATCATGTTTTATGCTATTTTTTGAGAAAAGAAAAATACTGCTAGTAACAGAAGACAGTAATAATCATATGTATTATGAAACAATCATCACAACATGAAGCTTTTTTTAAAAAAAAAATCAGTATTGCAGATATCATGCAGCCTGCAAAAGTTATTCAACTAAGGCATTTCATCAAATTGAGAGTTAGTGTTCTCCAAATTAACTATATTACCTATCTATACTTTTAAAACTTTAATGTTACATGCTTATTGTATTTTTTTTCTTTTTAGTAGACTATTTTGTATGGACTGTGGAGTTGTATGAGAAGTAATAAGATGTTTGTAGATATGAGTATTGTCAAAATTTAATTGTAATCCATTTTTCTTGAAAAATATGGACAACTTTTTCATCTTCTAACAGAGCACCTGCACGATCATATTTTATGTGTTTCATAAACAACAGAGGACTCATACATAAACCTTTGGTAAAGCATGTTGATTGTTTAAAATTCTGAGTGCATATTTCTATGTGACATGAAACAGAGATTCTCTTATGCAGATAAGACAAAAACTATAAACCTTCTGTGTCTGCTATCCTACATTATTTCAACTTTTGCTTAGGGATATCATAGTCCACACAATCAAAAGACATAGTCAAATTGCAAAATATTCCCAATACTAATAATTTCTTATTTATTAATTCTAGTACGACAGAGTGGCATGAGTGTATGCACAGGGATTTTCAGCAGTGGGCTAACTGGTCCTCATTTTTATGATGGTACTGTTAGTTCTTTAAATTACTAAGATTTGCTTCCTGAAGTGTTAGAAGAACTGGAAAATAGTCAACTTTTGGAATAAGTGCAGCCAGTTAAGAGAAACTGGATATGGCAACAAGATGGAGCATCCCTGCATTATGGAGTTATAGTGACTGACTTTCTATGCGAAAACTTTAATGAATGGATTAGAAGCCTGGGTACTATTGCAAGGCCTCCATGATCCTCAGATATCACATGTATTGATTTTTCATTCTGGGGTTTACTAAAAAATGATGCTTATTTCATAAAAATTAGTGATTTTGGGCATTTGAAGGGATGTATCCTATCAGAATTTGAAAAACCTACATTCCTGAAAGATTTGTAACCAAATTTGCAAATGATTGTTGAAAACATGCCATGTTTGCATAGAACAGTGTGGGAACCACTTGAGCATCATTTGTAGGTTCATTTAACTCAACATGCATTGTTGTGTTGATAATAAATTTGTTTTTTCATTTGTTTAGTGTTATTGCACCAAACACATTATTTACAACTGACTTAAGGGCAACTTGTATATAAGCAGAGCAGTGCTGCTAACTGGAAAATCAACTGACACAAGTGAATTTGAAAAAGGGTAGATGTTATTGCCATGTGCCTGGAAATGGACAACTCAGTAATGGTGAAGATGTTTGGCTGTTAGCGTACTACAGTTGTGAGCATCTATGGAAAATGATTGAAGGATTGTAAAACCATGAGTGGGCAATAAGATGTTGACTGTCAGTGCCTCATCACACAAATTGGAGGTCAGCCTTACCTGGTCTGCAAAGCTGGGTAAGCAGTGATCTGTTGCAGATCTAATGACAGTGTACAATCTTGGTACAAGCACAAGTGTTTTTTCAAAGCACACAGTTCAATGCATGTTGTTGGACACAGGGCTCTGCAGCAGACAGCTCCTGAATGTTTCCATGTTGACCCAGTATCACCATTAATTACCACTGTAGTAGACATGGGAACATAGAGACTGACTGGACCATGGATTAATTGCAACATGTCTTCTGGTCAGATGAATCATGTTTGTTGCTACTCCAGTTCAGTGGTTTTATCTGGATATGCCATTATCCATATCAATGCCTGCTCAAAGCGTACCTCACCATGGGCACACACTGGTGGGTGCAGTGACGTGCTGGGGGTATCATTCACTTGGAATCTGTGGAATCCGTGGCAATGAAGCACTGTAACAGCTTTTGACTACATAAACATTATTGTGGGCCATCTGCTTCTCTTCATACTTGATGACTTTCATGACAACAATGACTTTTTCCAGCAGTATAACTGTCCCTTTCACAAGGCCATAATCATGCTGTATGGTTTCATGCTGGTGATAGTGTACACACATTGCCATCTTGGCAACCAAAACCTCCTGATCTGAACCTGATGGAACACATTTGGGACACTACTGGGCATCAGCTCCATGCTCACAAACCGGCAGCCCATAATTTACACAAATTGCATGACCTGTACATAGATCTATGGTACCACATGCTTCCAGAAACCTATCATACATACTTAACTAGTTTTGGGGATATGTCATTTAAGCTCATCCAATTTTTACTTTTCTCTCATTTTATTATATTTCTGACTTATGACTCATCTGTAGGTGACAGAAATACACATTCTGTAGCCACTGTGGAAATTTTCATGGTATCTGCTATCATGATGTTTTGCTATTTGAGCAGTCCATCCACTACTGCTATGTTGTGCTCTTTGAATATATCACATACTTCATAAGGCTCATTCAGTTTTGTACCTTCCATTGTAAGTGCTATGTTTCAATGGACTGGTACATCTGACTCTTTCTTGTTCCAGAGATATGTTAAGAAGTTACAATTTTATGTATGTAATATCTGAATTTTGCCTCCTTTAAGACCCTGCTATAAGTTTTATTCACGTCCATATACCAGTAATTCCTTTGTTAGATATCTGAGTGCCTCATAATCTTTACACACTTCCATTTGTTCCACCCTGATGTGAATAATTTTTGCTGTGATGCTGTCTTTACTGAACTATTTTTAAATACTTCCAAGCCATTTATATGTCCTAGTCTAGTCTATTTCTGTTTCATCATTTTACATGGGCTTACCATGTATCCAATTTTTTGGCAATAGTGATAAATAATTATTACATCTACAACTTACACAGCTCTTCATATTCTCAGGTATGTTAGTGATTACATGGTCTTCTATTGCATGCTGTATCTTTACATTTTGTTAAGATATTCGTACATGTCTGTAGGTTGAAAGTAAGTCTTGTAAGTTTCTTTCACTAATGTTTTGTCTCACCTTCTGTCATAAAGCTTGTGAATTCTCCTCTAATCCTGCTTAGTAATACTTCAAACTCCAACAGGAAGTTATCTGCCTTTGTGCAATAAGAGCAATATATGCCCAGCAAAAGACTTTTTTTCTCTGGGACTTGTATTTACACTGCTGTTGCTTTGAACACCAATTGTGAACAAGTGGTACTTGGTAAAAATGCTGTCTTTCACTTTATTATCCGCACATTAATGAACAGAAAAAACTTGAAAAGGGCAAATGGGAAATATAAAGACAGCAGATAAACAATTCTGACTCTGTGGATACTAATGAAAGAATTGATAAATAAAAACTACACTATACTAATGATGTTAGTGCACCTAGCGGAAGCTATCAACAAAATAAAGTGGAACAATATGTTAAAAATAATGAGAATAATTACAATAAACTAGAGAAAAAGAAGTATAATCTAGAATAATCAACAAAGAGTATTAAGGCTGACCCCCAAGAAACACAAATATAACCAAAAACGGCACTAAAAAGGTATTTGATTGATTTTTGTAACTTTGGTGTAAAATAATATTTTTTTATTGCAATTTTCATTCCTGGCATGTATATACTGTGACAGGGCAAGGTTATGTAATTAAAATACCATGTATTATTGTATAGGATACTTAGGATATTACATGTGTAAAAATTTAAGGAGGAAAATAGTAGAAGCCTTGAGTTGCTGATAGGCACATAAACAAGACTGCGAACTTTTCTAGGGCAACACCACATCATCATTTATCTTACATCCATAACCTCTTTCCTGCAGTTGCCCATTTCCCAGTTCTGTCCCCCTCCCCCCATCAGTCCAGTCATTCACATCATTGTTATTGGACACTGCAAAAACATACTGCTCAGGGTCCCCATGCTCCATTCCTATCCTGTGCACCTGCTATACTCCCACACTTATATTTCATGCACCATCTGTCTCCCCCAGCCATCACTCAGTCTTTCCCAACCCTTCCTCTCACTCCCCACAACTGATCTGCAGTTTCGTGAGTTGGTACCTTTACTCCTTAAATTATTTACAGTCTTCTAGCACTTCCAACTACTGAAACACTAACTATGGAATTCAGAGTATCATGGCAATATTCATTTTTGTTTCAGATGGAAGACATTTTCAGTGATGTATTCCAGTATGACTGTGGCATTGAGAGCACCAAGCAAAGTGTTGATTCTTCAAGTGGACTGGCACTAGCAGATTCAACTGATGTAGTTGCTCATTTCGTTGATGCTGTAGGGAAACATCCAGTTGAGAGAGATGTAATCACACGGTAAGCTCTCCACCGGAACACAATATCCCCAGAACAGTTTTCCACTGACTCTGTTGCATACATAAGACTACCAGCAAAATCAGGATTTTAATGTTTCAGTTCAGGAAAATTCATGGTTTTGATCACCATTACATATTTCATTGAGAACTTCACTGCTACCTGTGTAAATTTTAAATGCCTTTCTGTGCCATATGTGAATGAGAGTCATCATACTTCTGTTGAAGATTTCTCCTTTTTTATGCATGGCATTTTCAAATTTAGTCTAGATCACCTCAAAAAAAGTTTTGCATCACATTGGATCCAAGAGCTCTGGAACCTGTACAGAAAATCGGAACAGAGATCAACCTAAACATCATTTCTGCCCTATTTATTGCTCATGAAAACCACACATTGCATGTTGTACCACCATACAGCGAGACCTTCAGGGGTGGTGGTCCAGACTGCTGTACACACTGGTACCTCTAATACCCAGTAGCACGTCATCTTACATTGATGGATGCATGTATTTGTGGTGGCATACTACCCACAAGTTCATCAAGGCAATGTTGGTCCAGATTATACCAGTCCTCAATGGCAATTTGGCATAGATCCCTCAGAGTGGTTTGTGAGTCACATCATCCATAAACAGCCCTTTCCAATCTACCCCAGACATGTTTGAAAAGGTTCATGTCTGGAGAACATGCTGGCCACTCTAGTCAAGCAATGTTGTTATCCTGATGGAAGCCATTTACAAGATGTGCAGGATGGGGGTGCAAACTGTCATCCATGGAGATGAATGCCTCGCCAACATGCTGCCAATATGGCTGCACCATTGGTCGGAGGATGGCATTCACATATTGTACAGCCATTACGGCACCTTCCATGACCACCAGTGGCGTACGTCGGCCCAATGTAGTGCCAGGGAACCCTCAACTTGCTGCACTTGCTGGACAGTTGCCTAAGGCATCTCCGACGATTGTCTGGTTGAAAGCACATGTGACACTCATCGGTGAAGAGAACGTGTTGCCAATCCTGAGTGGTCCATTCTGCATGTTGTTCGGTCCATCTGTACTGCACTGCATGGTGTCGTGGTTGCAAGCCATGGATGTCAGGAGTAAAGTTACGTATCATGCAGCCTATTGCGCACAGTTTGAGCTGTAACACAACGTCCTGTGTCTCCACAAAACGCATTATTCAACATGGTGGCGTTGCTGTCAGGGTTCCTCCAAGCCATAATCCATAGGTAGTAGTTATCCACTGCAGTAGTAATCCATGGGAAGCCTGAACGAGGCATGTCGTTGACAGTTCCTGTCTCTCTATATCTCCTCCATATCCAAACAACATTGCTTTGGTTCACTCCGAGACACCTGGACACTTCCCTTGTTGAGAGCCCTTCCTAGCACAAAGTAACAATGCAGACATAATCAAACCACAATATTGACCGTCTAGGCATGGTTGAACTACAGACAACACAAGCCATGTGCCTCCTCCCCGGCGGAATAACTGGAACTGATCGGGTGTCAGACCCCTCCGTCCAATAGGTGCTACTCATGCATGGTTGTTTACATCTTTGCGCAGGCTTAGTGACATCTCAGAACAGTCAAATAAAATAGGAAAGGGCCAATATCCATAGTCAGCGTCTATCTTCAGGAGTTCTCGTAACCAGGGTGATGCAAAACTTGTTTTGATGTGTTTGTGATTGAAAACCATAAATTATTTGGTTAATGTATGAGATAAAAAATATATTGAATGCATAGGGAAAATCAGTTTTTAATATAGGTATTACAATAGGCAAAGAAATTACTTTGGATTGTATTTTATATGCCGATGATGTCACAATTGTAACGGAGGAAAGTCATTGGAAAAAAATACAGCAGCAAAATTGGTCAGCCATTTTAATTCTCTGGGATGTGATATCACATGCAAGTATGATGATGAGAAAGCAAAAACAAGGAAGAAAAAGGAAAGATACATGGGACAATAAAGAGATACTTTAGAAAGAAGACACAAAAAGCAATTTGTGAAGATTTCTAAAGTAATGCCCATCCCCACATTACTCTATGAAAGTGAGTCAAGGGTCTTTTACAAGCAACAAGAAAGTTAGATCCAGGCAGCTGAAATGAAGGCTTGTGACAAGATGCACCAAAGTAGATATATCAATAAAGAGTGACATATTTAACAGAAGAAACAAAATTGAAGACAACAGATGAAAATGGAGTGAACATCTTATCAGAATGAACAATCGAAGACTACCTTATACAGTCAGAAATTATAATGCAATATGATAAAGAAAGACAGGAATGCTGTGACAACAAGCGTAATAAATGCCAACAGCTACCTGAACAATGTAAATCACAGTGGTAGTACTCCTGGTCAGTGCATGCATGCTGAACTATTTCCATTTTCCACCAAAACTGGGTTTGAGCTAATTAGACGAAAGTGTCCCTTTGTGAGACAACTATGTAGGCCCATTCTGCAGTGGCAGCCAGTGGTTCCAGAACAGCCAGCTACATTGGGAAGACATTGCCTGGATGATGCACTACCACAATCAGTTCTACTACTCTTTGCCATTATTAGGAAGTTGGACTTTGCAAAAGGGATGTTGCCATGTGGAGAGAGCTTGGTATTCTGTTTTTCCTACATCTCTCACGCTTGGAAGGTGTCAGACTTAGTGTCATTATAACAAACTTCATTCATACAGGCTCTAAAGAATTAAACCTGTGTCTGTTATTTTTGGAACTGAGTTTATTTGAGGATTCAGTTGGTCAAGGAAGTTATTCTTCAGAAATTAGTTAATGTGACATGTTGCAAATAAAACTGTTGAATGGTGGACATGTGACATAACTGAAGTAAGGGGCATATCAGACAAGGCCAAGGATGAGATGGGCACTATAACTGAAAAAGGTCTAAAGTACAGGAGAAGAAACATGAATATTTTTCTCTGGAAAGAAATAACTAATAAGATGTGAGCAGCACTCTGCCTGAGATAATTCCACTGTTATTAACATGAACCTTAATTATCTGCATCCATGTACATTAGGGAAATGGAAAAATATTATTTAGTGCTCTTAGATATCTAATTAACTCTGAAAAATGTTGAAGATAGTTAATTGGAATTCATATCTGTAACTACATTTGTTGGGATGAATTTTCACTCGGTTTAGACCAAAATTCGTGCATACACATGCTTTTCATCAGTATCACATGACATTTTGGTGGCCTATCTTTAAATTATCATCCTTATTTTCAGTCTTATGCTAGATGTATTGTATTGCAGTTCTGAAGATAGCATGTTATCTCAAAGAAATTAAAGATAAATAATTATTGTCATAAAAAATTCTTCCATAGTGTTACAAACTGAATCAACATGTTTATAAAATATTTCTGTCTCACAAATTTCATTCCTCTTAAGACCTAATAAGAATGTGATGCACCACCCATAAAAAGTTAAGACTTTAAGAAATGTAAATCTTTATGATGGATTACCTGACAGAAAAATTATATGATAAAAAAAGACAATTACATTTTTCAGGCAATTTTATGAGCAAGACACCTTCATCCAGCTGCAGTCAAGGTTTTGGATAGAGCTGAACCTTAACCTTAAGAGTTACCAGGAAGTAGGCAGCAAAGATGCTACGAACATAGAAGGCATTCTAACCATAATATTAATTGTGGTTTCAGCAGTGCTTGGAACAATGGTAATAGTGCTGTTCGTGGCATTCTTCCTCCGAACAAAAACGTAAGAATGATTGGAACTTTTTTGCATTCTACTGCTTAGGCTATATAAATTTTCTGATACTGATATTTGACAAAACTCTGTATCAGAGTCGCTTTTCCAAGTTAAGTAATTACAGGCAAAAGAACGATAAGTTTACTTTTATTATCCTGAGTTTCTGGTGCCTTTGAAGTGTATTCTGTAGACTTAGAGCAACATATATCTCTTTTAATAAGTCTATAAGCTTTATTGCACATGTTATTATTATTACAATAAGCATCCCAATTGTTATACCAAGGGAAATTATACTGAAATTGGCAATTCATTTTGTTACAGAGACCCATAAACACACAAACCATTGCCATATTTTTCTTTCTCAAAATTTATTCTCCATATAATAATTATGAAAATTTTGGGACATGAACAAGCAAAACTGACAAAGTGCTATCATCCACTAGCAGATGAATGATGGGTGGTATATAGATACATGTAACTGGTCAGAAAATTTATTTAGCTTTCAAGGAACCATTCTTCATCAAATCATCAAGTCTCTTTCCCCATGACAACAGCATCCCATCTTACAGTGAAGAACTTTGAATGCAGCAAGCTCTGATAATGCTTCTCTATGTCCATTGTTGATGGTCAGTGATATACATTTCTTATTCTTTCAACAGGTGCATGTTACTTGAGTTTCAGGTGTGTTCCTACCAATCATAATCAGCTAGACTGCAAATGAAAGACTTTTTTAAGTACAAAAGTAAATAACACCATTCAGAAATATTATGTGCAATAATACAAAGATGTTATTCATTCCTGACCATAAAAAATTCTAAGCTGGAAGTTTAGGAGCAACCTACTGTTTTAGTGCAAAATCAAAAACAGTGCCCACCAAACAAAGAAAAGAGACCAAATTCCTGAACCTAATTAATACAAATATAATATGTAAAGTACGGTAAAAGCAACCACTCACATTCACTATAGTGATCTGATGTGTGATGCATAAATGAATGTAACAGAAAACAGTATTCACACCAGCTTCCAAGAGAGTGCTGTGTTATTTGGCAAAAGTATGCACTATGCACATTAACATGCACAACCATAGTGAGACATTATTGGAAGCAGTTGCCTGTTCTCATAGAGGTGAGGAGTGGGTAGTGAATTATGCATGAGGTACGAAATGGGTAATGGGATAGTGTAAAGCAGGTCTTTTGACAGATGACTCAGAAGCTACCTAACAGGTGACAGGAGTTAAGATGGCAGAGCATATAAGAAATATTAAGATGGAGAGTGATGGAAGAGAGAGAATGTCCACATGGAGGGAGTGGAAGGTTGTTGTGGGAAAATGCAGTACATTATATGGATGGGGAAGGAGTGGTGTAGACAGAAGAGAGACGTGAAAAGGAGAGAAGAGGCAGTGGGAAGCAAATCAATGGAGTTTTAGGCTAGGGAGTTGCAAGAGTGCAGGATATCCTTGAAAGGCAGTTCCAACCTGTGGGCTTCAAAGACACTTGGGTAGGAAAGTAATATCAGCTATTGAAGTCATTTGTGTTTTGGTGTGTGGCACATTTGGCAACTGGATGGTCAAGTTTGGTGGCTCGCCACAATTTGGAAGTAGTCATATGAACAATTGGTTACTTGTCATGCCCGCAAAGAATACTGTAGTGGGCTTGCAGCATAGTTGATATGTAATGTGGCTGCTTTCACATGCTGCCCTGCCTTTTATTGGGTAGGAAATGCTTGTGATTGGACTGTGGTAGGATGTGGTGTATGGATGTATGGAACAGGTCTTGCACCTGGGCTGTCGACAAGAGAATGACCCATGGACTGCAGGATCGGGAGTAGCGCTGGAACATGGATGGACAAAAATATTCTGTAGGTTTGGGTGATGTGGGTAGGATTTTGGCTAGGAGATCCCGCATCTCAGGGAATGGCAAGAGGTAGCTGAAGCCCTGATGAAGAATATTGTAAAGTTTTTTAAGGACAAGACAATACTGGTTGATCAGAGGACTGCTGGTTGGTGGCTGTTTAACAAGTTTATTGGCATCAAAGGAGGAGATAGCACAGGAGATCTGTTTATGTATGAGCTTGATAGAATACTGTCTGTCAATAAAGGCTTTGGTAAGATATAAGGTACATTTCAGCAACTCTTGCTTTCTGCTGCAGATATGCCATCCATAGGTTATGAGGCTGTAAGGATGATACATTTTGACATGGAACAGATGACAGCTGTGCTTGGTGCACTTTATATAAACAGATGTATTTATGGAGATGACTGAGAGGTGGAGATTGACATGTAGGAAGGTGGCAAAGCTCTTTGCTCTTTCCTCCATTATCTCAACATCTACTCCCAAATCCACTTCACCTGCCCCTTCTCAACTCAATGAGTCACCTCTCAGATAGCTCCATAAATATGTCTGTTCACATCAAGCACAGTGCTCCACACTCAAGAACTCAGCAACCGCAATCATCCCAGTTACTTCATCATTTTTAAACAAAGGCAGGCAAGGAAACTAATGACAAAAATCTTCAGGACATATATCTGTCACACATTGCCTGTTTATAAACAGAAAATACTCACAGTCTGTAACAGTGACCTCAGTGCTCTCATTCAAACTACTGATAGAATAATCAAGATGTATCCATCCGCTGGCGTTGCAACTGTCTCCACCAGCGTAGGGGAGTTACAGAAAATGATGACTAAATCAATGGATGAATTTCTGCGCTCACGTCAGGTTATCTTGTGACACAACCTACTTTCTACCTTCAGTCCTAGCAAGAAGTGTGGTTTAGGGTTATTATTCTCTTGCACATTATTAGCCTCAGGATTACTCACTGCCAAATCTTGTACCTGCATATGGGAGTTTACTTACATTAGACTTTGCATACTCCTCATTATTTGTGACTTTTAGCTCATTATGACATTATAATTTGAGTCATTTCTGCCATTGCAGTCTCACAATTTTACAAACATTAAGTAGTGCTGCTTAGATGCAAATTATTTGAATTTACCATTTAAAGTTCACTCCCATGCAATGCCATTTGATTAGATTATGAAACATATAAAACTATGAAGAAATGTGCAATACTGGGATTCAGTCTGAGTGAAAATCTTGAATTATGACAAGAACCTATTGTAACACTTACCAAGAATTATTTAATGTTATAAACTTAGTCACAAATAAATTTACTTTCTAAAATCAATTTGATTATGATTTTAAAATAAAATCCTAAAACAGTATGTTAAATTTTGTATATGACAATACATCTAAAATATCAATTGCCTACACAAATGTAAAACTGGTTGTGATATAGTTCTATTCAAATCACTGCAGTTTTCATCAATCTGATACCAACTGTGACCAATCAATTTATTCTGGATTGCTTACTTTAGATGAATATTGCTTTCTTTATCATTCTCTAAATTTTACACAACAATAGTTGGTTCTGGTGTAACATAATAGAAACTTTTTGGTCTTAAGTCAAAGTTGCTTGCAATTATGCATCCCTTTTCATCCAACTTTTTTTCCTATATTTTCTTTGCCAGCTTTCTTCATATGGTTATCGTTTTCATATTTGATTTCTCTTTCAGAAATTATACCCATCTTTGCTAACATGTATTGAAAGTCAGAACCACCTCTTATTAGCAGTCACATAAAAGGTTTCGTTGGAGACACTATCCATCAACTAATCCTGCAAAGGCTGTATGATAACACTGCTCATCTTAATTTTGACACATTTTTATAAAAGTCTTTTGAAGCAGTTGATGTACATCATTTGAAACAGGTCACAATATCTCACTTCTGACAATTAGTTTCACTTAAAAGAAATGTCTTGATTACTGTTAACTAGTTAAAACATTGATAAAGACATATCAATAACTTTCTTAATACTTTACCAAGACAAAATCCAATTATGGTTTTTTAATCTCCCAATGAGACAGAATCATTTGATGTATGTCATAATAACATTCTGTTTGATTATTATTATGTCACTGTTCCATTTATTTTTATTTTTCCTCCCCTTTCAATCAGTATATTATAAAAACAATTTGCATGCAACTGGAACTGGCAATTTGTGAGGGCCTCCCAGTGTCATTTGGATGCACTGAACTGTCTCCATTATTAATCACCAACATAACATAAATTTACACAGTACTTAAATTGATATGTATACTAAGATGGTACCTGTTCTTTCGGACATGTCCGAAAGAACAGATACCATCTTATATAAACAAAGATGATGTGACTTACCAAACGAAAGCGCTGGCAGGTCGAAAGACACACAAACAAACCAAAAACACAAGGAGAAAATAAGACGACAGGAAAGATTTCGAAATGCAACAGTGACAATAACAAACGTAACAGTTGGGTTCAATTAATGATATTAATATAATAGAGGGAAACATTCCACGTGGGAAAAAATTATCAAAAAACAAAGATGATGTGACTTACCAAACGAAAGCACTGGCAGGTCGAAAGACACACAAACAAACCAAAAACACAAGGAGAAAATAAGATGACAGGAAAGATTTCGAAATGCAACGTGTTTTGGCGGCAACACAACCACCTAACCTTTGTGCACATCGTTGTCTACCAACCCAAGTCCAACATAGCCCAGCTGTAACCAACACCTTTTCTCCTTTTTTCACACCAGATCTCCAGTTACTTTCCAGTCCACCTTTATCTCTCCCCATATATTTTTATTTTCATTTTCATTTCAGCCTCATGTTACACTTTCCACCTTCTAATACCATGTCACCCTCACAACACCCCCACAACGACTCCATTAAGTTTTATTTACATTCCCTCCGCAAACATGCCTTCGCCCTAGACAGATTACGCTCCCATATTCTATTTTCTCAGGCTTGTCTGACTTTTGGCATTACCCCCAAAGGCCTCACACTTAAAGTTCCCATCTCTGGCTGCAATCCTTCTTTCCATCAGTCCCTATACCAGTTCCAAACTGAACAATCCATTGCCCTCACCCACCTAATCCTTCACCTACACATCAACTCAGCCAATGAACACACCCGCCAACTGCTATCCTTAATAAAAGTCCTTAATCTTTCCTCTCCCACATCTACACCGGCTGTTCAGAGCATCCTCCTACAGGCCAACTGTAAATTAGAACAGCATGCCACCCTCCACCTCAAAAAACTATCCAATCTCCTGGTTTCCCACCTCCGGAAAGGCAACTCACTCACCCTCCACAACCTTCCCAACAAACCTCAACCTCCTCTCATTGCACAAAGACCCAGTCTCTCCCAACTACTCAATCTCCCACTTCCAGCTCCACTCCCCCCAACACTTCAAAATTCTAGTCAACACAATCTGGAACCACAACACCCCAATTCAGTTGTTAACCTTTCCTCCAAACCTCTCTCCCAATCCGAAACCTCTGTCCTATCCAAAGGCCTCACCTTCAGCCCCACTCCCAGATTCAACCAAACTGCCCTTGTCAAAGATTTACTATCCTACATTCGTAGTCTCCACTGGAAATATCACTTTGCCACGAAGAAAAATGATCCTAATCCTACTCCTAATGATCCAACTCCCCAAGACACCATCCAAATTGAACCCTGCCTGGAACAGTTCTGTCCTCCGTCGCAGCGGGACCCACCTCCTCTTCCTCAAAATCACCCTCTCCAAACCTTCCAGGAATTTCTGACTTCCAGCCTTGCATCTCAATCCTTCTTAAAAAACCTTAATCCTACCCCCAATATCACCACTGCTGAAGCCCTGGCTATCCGTGATCTGAAGGCTCACCGATCCATCGTCATTCTTCCAGCGGACAAGGGTTCCACGACCGTGGTACTTGATCGTCGGGAGTATGTGGCTGAGGGACTGCGTCGGCTTTCAAACAACACCACATACAAAGTTTGCCAAGGTAACCCCATTCCCGATGTCTAGGCAGAACTTCAAGGAATCCTCAGAACCTTAGGCCCCCTGCAAAACCTTTCACCTGACTCCATCAACCTCCTGACCCCACCAACACCCCGCACCCCTACCTTCTACCTTCTTCCTAAAACCCACAAACCCAATCATCCCAGCCGCCCCATTGGAGCTGGTTACCAAGCCCCCACAGAATGTGTCTCTGCCTACATACATCAACACCTTCAACCCATTACATGCAGTCTCCCATCCTTCATCAAAGACACCAACCACTTTCTCAAACGCCTGGAAACCTTACCCAATCTGTTACCCCCAGAAACCATCCTTGTAACCATTGATGCCACTTCCTTATACACAAATATTCCGCACATCCAGGGCCTCGCTGCGATGGAGCATTTCCTTTCACGCCAATCACCTGCCACCCTATCTAAAACCTCTTTCCTCATCACCTGACCCACAACTTCTTCACTTTTGAAGGCCAGACATAACAACAATTAAAGGGAACAGCCACGGGTACCAGGATGGCCCCCTCATATGCCAACCTATTCATGGGTCGCTTAGAGGAAGCCTTCTTGCTTACCCAGGCCTGCCAACCCAAAGTTTGGTACAGATTTATTGATGACATCTTCATGATCTGGACTCACAGTGAAGAAGAAGAACAGAATTTCCTCTCCAACCTCAACTCCTTTGGTTCCATCAGATTCACCTGGTCCTACTCCAAATCCCATACCACTTTCTTTGACGTTGACCTCCATCTGTCCAATGGCCAGCTTCACACGTCTGTCCACATCAAACCCACCAACAAGCAACAGTACCTCCATTATGACAGCTGCCACCCATTCCACATCATAGGGTCCCTTACCTACAGCCTAGGTCTTCATGGCAAACGAATCTGCTCCAGTCCGGAATCCCTGAACCATTACACCAACAACCTGACAACAGCTTTCGCATCCCGCAACCACCCTCCCGACCTGGTACAGAAGCAAATAACCAGAGCCACTTCCTCATCCCCTCAAACCCAGAATCCCCCACAGAAGAACCACAAAAGTGCCCCACTTCTGACAGGATACTTTCCGGGACTGGATCAGACTCTGAATGTGGCTCTCCAGCAGAGATACGACTTCCTCAAATCCTCCCCACTCCACCAAGAGTGTCTTTCCGCCATCCACCTAACCTTCGTAACCTGTTAGTTCATCCCTATGAAATCCCCAAACCACCTTCCCTACCCTCTGGCTCCTATCCTTGTAACCGCCCCCAGTGTAAAACCTGTCCCATGCACCCTCCCACCACCACCTACTCCAGTCCTGTAACCCGGAAGGTGTACACGATCAAAGGCAGAGCCACATGTGAAACCACCCACGTGATTTACCAACTGACCTGCCTACACTGTGATGCATTCTATGTGGGAATGACCAGCAACAAACTGTCCATTCGTGTGAATGGACACAGGCAGACAGTGTTTGTTGGTAATGAGGATCACCCTGTGGCTAAACATGCCTTGGTGCACGGCCAGCACATCTTGGCACAGTGTTGCACCGTCCGGGTTATCTGGATACTTCCCACCAACACCAACCTTTCCGAACTCCGGAGATGGGAACTTGCTCTTCAATATATCATCTCTTCCCGTTACCCACCAGGCCTCAATCTCCGCTAATTTCAAGTTGCTGCCACTCAAAACTCACCTGTCATTCAACATCATCTTTGCCTCTTTACTTCTGCCTCGACTGACATCTCTGCCCAAACTCTTTGCCTTTACAAATGTCTGCTTGTGTCTGTGTATGTGCGGATGGATATGTGCATGTGTGCGAGTGTATACCTGTCCTTTTTGCCCCCTAAGGTAAGTCTTTCCACTCCCGGGATTGGAATGACTCCTTACCCTCTCCCTTAAAACCCACATCCTTTCGTCTTTCCCTCTCCTTCCCTCTTTCCTGATGAAGCAACTGTTTGTTGCAAAAGCTTGAATTTTGTGTGTATGTTTGTGTTTGTTTGTGTGGCTATCGACATACCAACGCTTTCAAGTTGTGTGTGTGTATATATATATATATATATATATATATATATATATATATATATATATATATATATATATATATATATAATAGAGGGAAACATTCCACGTGGGAAAAATATATCTAAAAAGAAAGATGATGAAACTTACCAAACAAAAGCGCTGGCAGGTCGATAGACACACAAACAAACACAAACATACACACAAAATTCTAGCTTTCGCAACCAATGGTTGCCTCATCAGGAAAGAGGGAAGGAGAAGGAAAGACAAAAGGATATGGGTTTTAAGGGAGAGGGTAAGGAGTCATTCCAATCCCGGGAGCGGAAAGACTTACCTTAGGGGGAAAAAAGGACAGGTATACACTCGCACACACACACATATCCATCCACACATACACAGACACAAGCAGACATTTGTAAAGGCAAAGAGTTTGGGCATTTTTTGGGCAGAGATGTCAGTCGGGGCGGATGTACAGAGGCAAAGATGAAGTTGAAAGACAGGTGAGGTATGAGCGGCGGCAAATTGAAATTAGAAATTAGCGGAGATTGAGGCCTGGCGGATAGCGAGAAGAAAGGATATGCTGAAGGGCAAGTTCCCATCTCCGGAGTTCTGACAGGTTGGTGTTAGTGGGAAGTATCCAGATAACCCGGACGGTGTAACACTGTGCCAAGATGTGCTGGCCGTGCACCAAGGCATGTTTAGCCACAGGGTGATCCTCATTCCCAACAAACACTGTCTGCCTGTGTCCATTCATGCGAATGGACAGTTTGTTGCTGGTCATTCCCACATAGAACGCTTCACAGTGTAGGCAGGTCAGTTGGTAAATCACGTGGGTGCTTTCACACGTGGCTCTGCCTTTGATCGTGTACACCTTCCGGGTTACAGGACTGGAATAGGTGGTGGTGGGAGGGTGCATGGGACAGGTTTTACACCGGGGGCGGTTACAGGGGTAGGAGCCAGAGGGTAGGGAAGGTGGTTTGGGGATTTCATAGGGATGAACTAAGAGGTTGCGAAGGTTAGGTGGACGGCGGAAAGACACTCTTGGTGGAGTGGGGAGGATTTCATGAAGGATGGATCTCATTTCAGGGCAGGATTTGAGGAAGTCGTATCCCTGCTGGAGAGCCACATTCAGAATCTGATCCAGTCCCGGAAAGTATCCTGTCACAAGTGGGGCACTTTTGGGGTTCTTCTGTGGAAGGTTCCGGGTTTGAGGAGATGAGGATGTGGCTCTGGTTATTTGCTTCTGTACCAGGTCGGGAGGGTAGTTACGGGATGCAAAAGCTGTTTTCAGGTTGTCCTTCTCCTTCCCTCTTTCCTGACGAGGCAACCATTGGTTGCGAAAGCTAGAATTTTGTGTGTATGTTTGTGTTTGTTTGTGTGTCTATCGACCTGCCAGCGCTTTTGTTTGGTAAGTTTCATCATCTTTCTTTTTAGATATATATATATATATATATATATATATATATATATATATATATATATATATATATATAAAAAAATGATGTAGCTCATCAAACGAAAGCGTTGGTATGTCGATAGACTTCGTTTGGTAAGTTACATCATCTTTGTTTTTAGATATATTTTTCCGAACTCTTACGGGAATCGGCAACGAGTAATGAGTATAATGGGCAGGGGCACTACGAATGTAGTGCAGGACAATACGTTGAGAATGTGGGTTTCACGGGAGGTGTGCCAGAGATAAATCTCTGCAGTCGCGCTATCCTCTGTGTCCTCGGTGGCTCAGATGGATAGAGCATCTGCCATGTAAGCAGGAGATCCCGGGTTCGAGTCCTGGTCGAGGCACACATTTTCGTCTGTCCCCGTTGACATATGTCAATGCCTGTAAGCAGCTAAGGGTGTTCATTTCATTGTACTTAAACTGAGTCATAAGACACACAGTAATTTTGACATAGGGGTTGTCTTGTGCCATGGGAATGATGTCACAGATCACTACAAAACATTAGTGGCCAAAGCAGAAGGGAGGAACTTTTTGGCAGTAGTCCACATGTGGACAGTTGTTGTGAGTAGAGGTGCCAGCATTCACTGACACAGCAGTATACATTACTCATTTAGTGTGTCAGTCTCATATTATCATTTATGTACAAACAATAATAAACAAAGATTATTTGAAGCTTTAGTTTGCCATTTATGATGTTAAAAGATAATCTCAAACAACCCTGGACAACAAATGTCTACAAGGTAAAGCATATACATTGGATGTGAAGTCCACCAGTTATGCAAAACACCATTTTTCTCACAACTGGTGGACCTCACGTCCAAAATTGTAACTCCAAACATGACCAATACAAGGAGCTGCAAAGTTAAAAAGGTGGACATATACATTGGAGTTACACATTTGAAAATCTACTTTATAAGTGAGGGTTTAACTAATGCCATTTAAAACAAAAATATATGTAGATCTTAAAGCTTTCTCTTTAATCAGACTTGGACATACATTGATAAGAATGAGAAATTTACATCAGTTATAAATAATATTTTATTAGTGGAAATATTGTTCCATCATTGGGTGCTACACACTGCAACAGGAAGGGCACAGCATAGTATAATATAGTGTTAACATTACAAGACAAAACAGTTAAATCACCAGTTATTGGCTTCTTACTCATATGATAGGTCAAGTCATGTGTGCGGGACAGGCAGGCCAGTTAATTGCAACAGAAAATGCTGTGTAGGGAGGGACTTGACTCAGACATAAAGTAGAAATATGAAAGTGCCCACTTACATGCCAGAGCACAAGAGAAGAGTCAGGCTTGCACATCCTACTGTCTCATATGAATGGGTAAAATGTATCAACAATATTATGAAAATGAAATGATAGGACAGTGAGTTGCAGACAGGCTCAATGAAAATGCTGTTACACATTGAGATTTCACCCAAAGGCATCCTCAGAAAGGCAAAGAAAAACACCTACACATTCATACAAGCAAGCACATATCTCATGCATATGACCACTATCTCTGGCCACTCTGGCCAGAACGTAACTGTGCCATATCAAGTGGGGTTGGATGGGAAAGAGGGAGGAATAGCAATATGGGAGGAGAGGGTTTAGGTCTGCCTTGTAAAGAATGTGGACACTAGTTGGCAGAACAATGCTGCCAAATGCAACATTTGCAGGATGAGGAGGAGGCAGGGGGGAAGGGAATGGTAAGTAGAAAAGCAGAGGAACAGAAAATGGGAAAAGACCAGTGGGTGCATTGGCAGACAGCAGCACACAATAAGGATGAGGGGACAGGAATTGGGAGCATGACAGAGGGGGCAGGGGCAGAAGCTGTTGAGTGAGTGGGGGTGTGAGGAAAGTAGTTTACCATAGGTTGAGGCCAGGATGATTCTGGGAACAGAGAATGTGTTGTAAAGATAATTACAAGAAATTCTTTTCGTGGAGAGAAGGATCCAGATAGCTCAGATTATGAAGCAACCATTTAAATAAAGCATGCTATATTTGCTGCATGTTATGCCACAGGGTGGTTCATTTTGCCCTTGGCACAGATTGCCAGTGGCCATTCATCCTGGTGTGCAGTTGCTTGGCAGTCATACCAATATAAAAAACTGTGCAACGGCTGCAGCAGAACTGGTATATGACATTGCCGTTTTCACAGATGGCCTGTCATCTGATGAGCCAATGAAAGTACTGGAGTAGGAAGTGTTGGGTTATCGGATTGCACAGGTCTTACACCTGAATCTTCCACACAGTATGATCCCTGTAGCTAGTGGTTGAGATTGGGAGTGGCAAAAGAATGGACTAGGACGTTGTGGTGTTTGGGTGGGCAACAGAACTGCACTTTAGGAGAGCTGGAAGGATCTTGGGTAGGATGTCGCTCATTTCAGTGCATGAAGATAGATAATCAAAGCCATCAAAAAGGATGTGGTTCAGTTGTTCAAGTCTGGGGTAGCATTGGTGACAGAGGGGGTGTTCTTCTGCAACTGGTAGTTGGGTGCGGTGGAAGGATTTGGGGGGGGGGGGGGGGGGGTGTATTGGGATACAACATGGGAACTATGCATGCAGACCAGGGCTGGAGGATAGTGAAGGCCTATGCCTGCTGTCCGGCTACTCTACCTATAAACTTGGCCAGAGTTATCCCATCCCAGAAATGGAGCAAATCCTCCAGTCCCTTCCTAAAGCCTTGAGCCTTTTCCATAACCTCTCACCTTAATCCATTTCCTTCTTCAACCTGTGACACCCCACACTCCCATCTTCTACATGCTTGCCAAAATCTATATCCCCATACAACTTCAGTCCTCCCACCACCCCCAGGAACCAGTTACAAAGAAGCACCCACTTGAACCAGCTACAAAGAAGCAAAAACTTGAACCAGCTACAAAGGAGCACCCACTTCATTACCCAATCCCATCCCAGATTGGAACAACTTAACAGCATCCTTCATTGTGTATTTTATTATCTATCTTCATGCCCTGAAATGAGGGACAACCTAACTGAATTTCTTCACAACCCTTCTAATGTAGTGTTCCAACACCCTCCCAATCTCCACAACATCCTATTCCATCCCTATACCATTGCCAATCCCTACCCCTTGCCACACAGATCATATCCCTGTGGAAGGCCCAGCTGCAAGACATCGCTGCAAAACCCAGTCTACACATTCACCACTTCCCATTCCAGACCTGCCAAAGGTTTATCCTACACCATTAGGGACCAGAGTGCCTATGAAAGCAGCCATTACATATATCAATTCTGCTGCAATCATCACACAGATTTTTATATTGGTATGACAACCAACCAGTTGTCCACCAGGATGAATGGCCACAGATGAACTGTTCCATGATTAAAATGATCACCCTGTTGAACAACAAGCAGCTGAACATAACATGCTTGATTTGAATGGTTGCTTCACAACCTGAGTCATGTGGGTCCTCCCATCCATCACCAGCTTTTCTGCACTGTACAAATGGGTGTTACCCTTGAAACACATTCTACACTCTCATCTCAGCCTCAGCCTATGGTAATCTATTGTCCCCACATCCCCACCCAACAGTTTCTGGCCCCTCTGCCCTATCATCTCTTCCCAGTTCACGTCCTGCCACCTTCATTATGTGTCACTGTCTGCCAGTGCACCCACTTGTCTTTCCCTTTGCTGTTCCTCTTCTTTTCCACTACCTATTCCCCTCTCCCTCCCACCCCCACAGCCTCCAGACACTGCACTTGCCAGCTTTATCCTGCCACCTAGTACATGCTTGCTCTTCCAGGCAGTGCTGACTCCCCCCCACACCCCTGTTAACCCTCCCCCTTCATTGCCCCATTCCAGATTGCTACTTCCACTCAAAATGATACAGTTTTCATCTAGCCAGAGAGGACCCAGTGATAATGGACATGTGTGCAGCAGATGTGCTTATTTGTGTGAATGCTTTGTGTTTTCCTTGTCCTTACTGAAGAAGGCTTTGGCCACACTCTCAATGTTCAACAGTGTTTTTTGTTGTGCCTATCTGCAATGCAAAGTGTCATATTCATTGTGAGTAGCAGTCTACCATTTCACAATATTGTTGATGTCCCAACCTGAAATTTCCATTTTTTGAGTAAAATGATTGTTGTTAATGGGCTCACTTGTCCCACACCCATGACTTGGCATTCCATGTGTGTAAGCAGCCATTAACCAAGGCCTTAACAATTTTGACTTGTAATGTTAACACTGTATTACACCACACTTTCCCCTCATTTTTGCAGTGTGCAGCACCCAGTTATGAAGCAATACCCTCCAAAACTAGTCATGCCAGTTAAATAAATGTAAATGTCATGTGACTAGGGCCTCCCGTCAGGTAGACCTTTCGCCAGGTGCAAGTCTTTCAATCTGATGCCACTTTGGCAACTTGCGCATTGATGGAGATGAAATGATACTGATCAGGACAACTCAACACCCAGTCCCTGAGCAGAGAAAATCTCTGACCCAGCTGGGAATTGAACCCAGGCCCTTAGGATTGACATTCTGTCATGTTGACTACTCAGCTACCGGTGGCAGACGTCATGCCAGTTAAAACGTCATTTACAACTTCTCAGTTTTATCAATATGATCCTCAGCTATGGTTATTCACCAAATCAGACTTTATGTTATCTGTATATGCCATTGATTCCACATCTTCTACTCTCTATGAACAACCCAGAATTACTTATGTCACGCTGACAATATCCATTGACTGGCACATTTCAAAAAGTAAATAAAGATATTAGATAAAATAAACGAGCCAGGAATTCCTGTAGCATAGTGTGTCTGTGACACCCATTGTGATGTACAATTAAAACCAATTTCCATAAATCTCTATTGTAATGCTTTGATAACAGATGGAGAACAAAGTAAGCAAATTTTTGGTTCATGCAATTGTCAACTATCAAACTTCAGTCTGAGGTGAGAGGGGTTTATGGGGAAACACCCACCTCCGTCTCTCAGAGCTGGCAATACGCATCCATGTGTTTTGCTCCTGGAAAAGCCGAACTGAAGTAATAGTCACAGAGATCACTGACCCCTTATTCTGTTGTGAGGAGCATACTTGACATCCATCATGGTCCAGGATTAGTCTTTTGGCTCACTGTAAAGTAAGAAAACAGAAAATGAGCAATGCATATCACAAAATAAAGCGTTTGTTAACATAGTAAGGTGATTAATCTGGTTTTCATAACCTCTTATCCATTGCCTCTTCAGTATCACATCAGTCTGTAGTTGTGAAGCTTAATGAATACTGGAACGCATTTGCTCAATAATGTGGACAACACCACAATTTTGGTTTAAATTTTTCACACATTTATTATCTTTAATGACCTGTTATTTGATTGATGACCAGTTTCTCAATCTTATATGATTAATAGTGCTCAAACCAGCTCAGCACTCACAAACAAACAAGAGTCCAGTATTAGAATTCATGAAATGAGTTGTAATTTTATAGAAACACTGCCCACAAATCAGTAGTAACTCTAACAAGTCACAAAAGCAAGAGATTATGTGTAACACAAAATGCAGTCCAGATTTATACTGTGTCTCACAGTACACATACTGCCTTGCAGTAAGTAAAGTATCATAGAAAAGCACAAAGCAGTGTTTCACTTGGGCAAAGTCACCACTTGCAACAATCAATCATTCCAATGGCAATTATTCTCCAACCATCCTACCAAACACAAAGCAGTTCAGGAAAAAAAATTCTGAGTTTGTGTTAAAGAAAACCAACATTACCGAGTGTTCATGGATGCTGATATGCATATTTGTGTAGACTGGTTACACACAGCAGACTCAATAAAGTGTTCATTGTTTACTCACTCAACTGGGACTCTCAAAGATGCTATGCAGCTATTTTCTGGTCACAGACAGACTAGTCAGGGTGACGTCTGACTATTTAAGGGCTGTCATTTGTGGGACCATTTTATTTGTGAGTATAAGCACCATATCAAGAATTTTGATAAATTATGCAAAAATCTCAATTAATATCCTAATCACCTTGTGAATAAAAATGAGGTCAACAAAATATGGTCAGAATCTAACAAGCACAGAGGCCAAGTCTGGTATGGAAAATGTAAATGCTTCTGAAATTTACTGTTGGTTATTTTGTAAGTTAACTTGAACCCCATTACCAAACAGTCAGAATGTCAATCTTTATAAGAAGTAGTGTCACTAAATGTGGAAATACATATTGGTTCATAAGATATCTGGTGAATTACACTGCAGTAAAAATTTTATCTGCCCTTATCTTTTGATTAGCAACACTTTCATGAAAACTATGTGCACTAGAAGAATTATCACATTAAAAATAACATCCTGAACCATGAACCTAAATGAAATTCAGCCTAAACAACATTTTGAAAATTCCTGGCTGAAGCAATAAATAAAATAAGGGAAAGGCAACCGCTCACCTATAGCAGATCGATATTGATGCATAGAACATAAAAACAAGTAACAGAAGACTGCCATATTGCCATGACTACAGCAGTGTGCATTTGGTTGTCCAAGTGGTTGTATGTGTGAATGTGTGTACTTGTATTTGAAAAAGAGCTATTGCTCGAAAGCTAGTGTGAACGCTGTTTTCTGTTACTTGTTTCTGTGCTCCACACACAGATCTGCTGTAGGTAAGTCCACACACTGATCTGCTGTAGGTAAGGAGGTGACTTTACCTTAGTTTATGTGCTGCTAAATAGAATTTTGAAATATTTATGCATTTGCCACATTTCAATCATGTAAGTATCTTTATCCAAGTAGGAAGAAAACTAGAGAAAGAACACAGGAGTGGAAATCATAAGAGATGGATCATAAGAGATGGAAGTAAATCTAACTTTGTATGTCTCAACATCTACAGCACAATTGCTTACCGTGATTCGCAATGTCATAAAAATGGTAGCTCGGGCCTGGGCTCTACTGGTATCTTCAGCAACAATATGTCAAAACATCCCACCTGATTATCTAAAACTGCCACAATATGGCAAACAGTGAATTATAAAAAATATTTTGATTGGCCAGTGACCGTTCCCTCAATAGCGAGAGCAATAAGCATTCACTTCAAATTTCAGAAAAATTACTGCAGGCAAAGTTTCAACCTAGGAATTTTTGCATGCATTGAAATGTTATTGATGAAGAGGCACAGTGCCAGAATATTTGAAGACGAGAGCACAGGTGCAAATTTCAAAAGATCATATACACACAAGTCAATACTGTTTACTTGACAATAGTGAGAATTGCAGTGTAATTATATAATATTTTATGTTTTTAGGTAGTATTGTAAATGTGTCTCAGAAGGTGTTTTTGAACATTCTTTAACAGCACATAGTACCAACATACCAGTAATGTTCTTTAACAGCACGTAGTACCTACATACCAGTAATGTTTTGGTTATGAAATTTTGTATTTTGGATGTAATGTTAACAAAAGAAAAGAATTAATTCCAAATTTAGTACTGCCTTCAATGTTTTATTTGATGTATTTATTAATGCAAACATAAAGTTCTGAGTCAGTGTTTTGAAACTGTGAACTGAGAACAAAAAAATAATCCAAGATGGGCAACAATCACTTCATTATAATTGGCTCACTACTGAGAGAATATTATTCACAATTTTTTAATATAACAAACAATAATTACATAATAGAACATATGAGATCCTGTATCTTTCATAAACATCTATTTTCTGAGCATGTGGTGAACAGGCTGCTTTTGATTTTGAAGATGGATACTGTCATGTGTGAAGAACCACATGACATGATAGTAAAACTGCAATCCCCAAAAAAGCACTGGTATTCACTCCAGTTTGTTTGTCTGATCCCTTCACTGATCACACAGTTATCTATTACAAAGAGTACAGTCACCTGTCTCAGTACACAGTCTATGGTGATTTATGGGTTTCTGCGTCATTAGTAGAACAGTTATCTAAGGCGTATACATTCTATTTCTTTGACACACTTTAAACTGCCTGTCCACCAACTCTCTCATTCTCTCTCTCTTTCTGATCTGTGCTCAACTCTAATTGACTGTACACAGGGTCTAACAGCAAGGAATTTATTCAGCACTTTAAAAAATACTGGTAGTGGGGAAAACATGCTACAACAAGGCAAGACCACCTAGCATAAGAATAGAGGGTGAAGTTACAGAAGTGAAGTTTTAGAAAGACCTTCTTGGACAATATAGCATCAAAATGCTATACTTAAGTAGGCTCCAGAATAAACTTAACACAGGAAGGATGGAAGACATCACAACTATGTACAAATGCCAGAAAGAAAGTGTTTTGGAAGCAGCAAGAACAGCCCTTGGATAGGATGAAAAGAAGAAGAAATATGTAGATGAGTTTTCCAGTGAGCTGGAAGACATGATTCATGAAAAGAAAAGAACATATATGGAATGTGTAAGTGATAAGATGTCATAATCAAGAGACTTATATATCAAGATCAGACAACAGGCTAAAATGAGTGCCAGGATGCAGAGGAATGAACATCAGGACAGTCTATGCAGGAATATGGATGGGACAATAGTATGAAATAAGTCTAATGAAGCATAGGAGGTTATTTAAAAAGTGAGAAGTAACATGAGAGTAAGGACATTGTAAGAAAAATTCTCACTCAAGAATGAATACGACATTATTCTATGTTATTGCACCTAAATAAGTTGAACTACAATGGAGAAGAAGAAGTTAGGATCTTAGAAGAAAACATATAGAAATAACAGAGGAAGATATGGAGGCAGCAATGTCTAAAGAAAAGTAGATAGGACTCCTGGACCAGGAAGTATATGAATGTAACTTATGAGGTGTGGAGGAAGTTTAACAATAAGTTTTCAACAAAAACTTTTTGGGAAAGTAGAGGAGAGAGAAGATCCCCTAAGGAATGAAATTTGTCATATGTTGATTTATAAAAAAAGATGACAAGAGGGTATGTAAAAATTATAGAGGAATACATGTTATCCCAGCAACAGCTAGAGGGTATGTACAAATTATAGAGGAATAGATGTTATCCCAGCAACAGCTAGGTTTATTTCTAGTTTTATCAGTAAGAAAATAGAAAATGATGTGTCAGATTTTAGTAAAGAGCAATGTGGTTTTAGGCAAGGACCATCCTGTCTTTATAACATTCACTGTGTCAACAATTATTGGAAAAATATAGAAATAAAAATATAAGTGTATATATGACTCTGTGGCCATGCAGAAAGTCTACGAAAATGTCCCTAGAATGGGAAGCAATGAGGAGGGTTAATGAGACATAAATGAAAACTAGATTACCCAAAGTATTTCCCTTGATGAAGTTCTGAAATAAGGTTGTGGACTGTCACCTGTTTTGTTTGACATTTATTTGGAAGAAGCACTAGATGGCTGGTATAGGAAATGCTCAGACATGGGAATAAAGATGGTGACAATGCTCTTCATTCTCTTTTATTTGCAGGTGACCAGACAATTTTCTCTCATAATGAAGATGATATGGAATACGTGGCTGAGAAAGCTTAAGGAGGGGTATAACAAACTGGGTTTGGGAACATATCTGGACAAGGCAGAGTGTATGTGTATGGGACAGGACTGACTCTGTGGAAATTGAGGCAGAGGAAGGAGAAATAAAATACTCTGAACACAAATATTTGGAAATGGATAATTCCATTACAAGAGACAAGGACATTACTTCCAGAATAACAATGGGGAAGAGAACTGATAAAGTTTTGCATGGGATAATATGGAATAATAATATTCAGTGGGACATTAAGAAAAGAATATTTCATGCTTTTGTGGAGAAAATAATTCTATACGGAGTTGAGATGTAGCCTCAGACAAGGAAAGCTAGAAATAAAATTAGGACAGTGGTAATACTATGGAACAATGAGCTATAAAGGAGCAGTGTTACAGCTGTCTGAATTCATAGTAGTTCATTGTGAGGCACAATTATAAGAGAAGACATCTGCAATTAACAGGGGAATATGTACAGAGAATTTCAACCATAGGTGGTCAAGGAAAAGTTTAAAGTGAGAGCCACCTGCAAGAAGGAGAGGAAAGGCAAATCCCCACAGGAAGTGATGGAAGACAGAAATTTAGAGCTGGTGACTGGAACAAATGAAGCCTGTGGAGGTCAGAAAGGGTAACTCCCGGGGTGAATCACCATAGAAGAAGAAGAACAAGAACAAGAAGACAAAGAAGAAGAAGAAAATACTCTTACAACTTGTTCCATGTAAAATATCAAATGGTAACTCAACTATTAAAACAGGATAAATTATATACTGAGAAACATGCATAAAGTTTGTACCTTCACAAGTGCTGGTGAATTTAGAAATACACTTGCTGTAGCTTTGTTGTGGTGATCTGACTACTTTTCTGAAACTGTTACACGCTGCATTCCTGTTCCAGCTTTATGATATATGAATATTCCTGTCTTCTATGTTTCCATAGTATTACTTCTCTTATTGTTTCATGTCAGGCCAATGACTGTTCCATAATGATTTTGGTAGTTCAGATTTGAACAAAAGAACTCTTAACATTCAGCAAACAAACATTATTTTATTAATTGATTTATGATCCAGTGCCCCATAATGATGCACAATAAAGCTCAAGAGACTGTTTGCCTTGAGATACCAATAAGATTTTTCACACTGAAATTCTAGATAACTTATATGTCCTCAAGATTAATGTGCAACTTCATTTTATAATCTGGTATGCTCATGCTCTTGACCATCAGCTCTATATGCTAGCATAAGTTTTGTCCATGCATTGTGCCTCACAATGAACTACTATGAATTCAGGCAACTGTAACACTGCTCCTTTATAGTTCATTGTTGGCAGTCAGCAGCATACTTTTCTTAGTTTTCAACAGAATTAAATAGAATTATGTTGCTTATCCTTTGTCATCATCCTACCACCAATGGGAACTTTATTGATATACAAATAAAAAGAAAATAAAAAAGAACTATCACTTGTAAGTGTACATAGCCCTTATATGAAACTTCCTGGAAGATTATAACTGTGTACCGGACTGAGACTCGAACTCAGGACCTTTGCCTTTCATGGGATAGTGCTCTACCAACTGAGATTCTGGAAACATCCCCCAGGTTGTGGTTAAGCCACTTCTCCACAATATCCTTTCTTCCAGGAGTGCTAGTTCTGTGTGGTTCGCAGAAGAGCTTCTGTGAAGTTTGGAAGGTAGGAGACGAGGTACTGGTGGAATTAATGTTGTGAGGATGGGTCATGAGTCATGATGCGTAGCTCAGTTGGTAGAGCACTTTCCTGAAAAAGGCAAAGCTCCCGAGTTTGAGTCTCGGTCCGGCACACAATTTTAATCTGCCAGAAAGTTTCATATCAGTGCACACTCCGCTGCAGAGTGCAAATCTCATTCTGGATACGTAGCCCTTATACATCCTCACCATAACACTCTCATATCCAGTCTGCACTCCATATCCACTCCCCCCTCCCCTTTCACCGCTCAACTCACATAACTGGACCATCAGAGGTAATATGGTTAGTTCCTATCATGGTCCTAATGGTAACAAACCATAATGTCCATAAATTAATTGTTTGTTATTTGATAAACTTATTTTGTAAGAAATTGTTTTCAAATGAAGATTATCTCATTCTTAGCAGCTGATAGTTATCAATGTGAAATGACCTGGCTATAACAGCCTTTCTTTTTTCTTATAAAAGAATAAAATGCATCTCAAATTCTTTGTGTTTACATATATTGTTTAGCAGCTTGTACTAGATATTTTATTTAAATTTTAAACATTTTTGCCTAACATAAATATCTCCTTCTTCCTCTCTGTCACCCTCTATCCCTCCTACCCTCTCCTCCCCCCATTCCTCCCTCCCTCTCTCTCTCTCTCTCTCTCTCTCTCTCTCTCTCTCTCTCTCTCTCTCTCTCTCTCTCCCCCTCCCCCCCCCCCCCCCAAATCTCTCTCTCATCTTGTAAATAAGCTTATGGTTTTATACATAATGATGTTTTCCATCCAAAAAAATCATTGTAAATCTGTGACTCATATATTATTTTCTTCTGTGTTCCATCTTTTCTTTCACTTTCATTGGAGACTGTAACACATATTTCCATTGATAATGTTTTCCGTTTGGCAAACCTTCATGAATTTTAAAAGTAATGTACTTTCTTAAAGTATTTGAACTCTGTATTTCAGATTGAAACGTCGCTTAGAGGCTCTCCAAGAATTAAAATTTGGATCCCAAAATTCTGGCTTGAATCGTGTTGGAGTTGCTGTACCTAATACCAACAAACATGCAGTAGAAGGGTCAAATCCTATGTGGAGAACAGAAGCAGTTATTGATTATGACAATGTCAGGTATGCTCTAATGACAACAATAATAAACAAAAAATAGTTAAAAAATGGCTCGAAGCACTATGGGACTTAACATCTGAGGCATAATTTTGATTGGGATGACATGTAGGATGCCTACTTTGTCCCAGAAAACAAGCAGTCATCACAACTGTGTCACTTAGGTCTTTGTGCAAAACCAAATCCATCCAGATTTTACTTGTTTGGAAAGTAATATCCAAGGTTTTCTTGGATGGAACAAACATTCTCCTGATTGTCCAGGATCACAGTTACTGTAACACACAGCAAAAACTATGGTAGGCAAGGGGTGTGGGGTAACTGTGGCTAATCCACTATAATTCTTGTATTCATACACATCAGCACAAAATATTTTTGCAGCAGTTGACCAGAGAAGTATTTGACCATCCATCCACATCCTTGTGTGTGCTCTCAATGGCTGCCCTTTCTCTCTCTCTCTCTCTTTCTCTCTCTCTCTCTCTTTCTCTCTCTCTCTCTCTTTCTCTCTTTCTGCCTCTACTACTACTACTACTACTACTACTACATTTGAAACTCCTCTCTGGTCAACATTTTCACCTTGAGCAAACAAACTGAATTTTTATAATTGTTTGCTTGTCTCTGTAGCTTAATTCATAAGAGTTGTAGAACTTCACTTGTACTTGAAGTAAAGACTAACATTATATGATAATATAATAAATTCACATAACTTCACTTGAATGTACCTAAATCAGTGCCTGTGGTAATGCTTATGGTACTAATGTATACATGGAAATTAAGATGATACTATGTATATTAATATGTTCTAAAGGAAAGTATCATGTAAAATAAAAATATATTTTCCAAAGTATGAGAATTTTGTGTAAACGACAGTAGACTAAATCAAATATTAATCACTGCATTTAAATTATGTGTTTTTGTAAATATGGTTGTATATGTTTCCTAAAAGCCCATTTCTTTTTTAGATGGGCTTTCTCAGGGATTATGCTTGTCTTTTAGATAGGATTTATGGAATATAATCTGTGTGTGTGTGTGTGTGTGTGTGTGTGTGTGTGTGTGTGTGTGTTTGTGTGTGTGTGTCTATACACATCTGAACTGTTGTTCTATTAGGTAGGCCAACATTTGTGTATAATACAGTACACAGGGAATTTAGTTGTAATCATGTGAACTAACATAATACAAGAGTCAACTAGGGAGAGAAAATCACAATAGCAGGAGTATTTTATTTGTGTGTTAATGATAGTTCTAATAAACATGAAAATAAGCTTACATAGAAATCACTGTAAAATGCAAGCAAAATATACTAAGCTCACTATGGAAATTGTAGCTAGAGTTTCTCAGAAAGTAGAATTACTAATAACATAATAAGGATCATTAAATTCTTCCCAAAAAGCACCTGTTCTTCTGGGTAAACTGATGTATCAAAGGATGTACTAAAAACATATATATTCTGGGTGAGTGACACACATATTTAGTAGTGTAACCAGTTCACAACAGATGCTACAAGTGTATCACATAAATATCACCTCATCTTTTGAGTCAGCTTTTGTCATAAAAATTTGCCTAGATTGCTTGTAAAAAGACCAGTGCCCACTTCCCACAAAAAGGCACAATGTGCTCTTTATAGTTTGGCCTTTGCAAAGGGTTCTCTACACAGAAAGCAATATGCAGATTTATTGAGAGAATACTGTGAGTACAGAACTGCAAAATGTTTAGCATACACTATCTACAGTTTCATAGAGACTTTGAGTATGTTCCTTACAAAACATCATTGATAATCTTCCATAGTGTGATGGAAGGTACATTCCTACATATTAAAATTAATCAGTTTTTTGAAAATATAACATTACTAGGTAGATAAAAAATCTACTCACCAACCAAAAGCAGGATAAAATACATATAAAAGTTATGCAATTCTGCAAGTTTTCAGAGCCAGTAGCTCCTTTTCCTAAAGAAAGGTAGAAGGGAATGGAAGAGGGATGAAGAAAAAGGACTGGAAAAGTTGAGGAAATGGGGAGAGTTACTGAAAAGTTGCCCGCAACCCTGGTCAGGGAAACTTATGGGACCAGGTGAGAAGGAAAGACTGACTGTTGAGGAGATGAAAGACTGACTGTTGAGGACTGTACTGGATGAGATTTGAAAACCTGAGACCTTCAAGGTGGAAGTAGGGTAATAAAAAGTCAGAAATTACTGCCAGAACATTGTGCAAGGCCAATCATTCCAGCCATCCCAAAACTGTTGTCTTCAAGGCACCCACTGAATGCCATAGCTGAACACATGAAACCTGTAGCACAAAGACTCCCTTCGTATATGAAAGACACCAACCATTTCCTAGATTATCTACAGTTTGTGCTAGTCCCACTCCTACCACACACCTCGAGTATCAGGATTGATGACACCTCCCTCTATAACAACATTCCCCTTGTACATGATCTGTCTGCTGCTGAAAATTATGTCAATCAGTGTCCACTTGATTCCAGACCTATGACATCCTTCCTGCTTTCCTTATACTTATGAACTACTACTTTACCTTTGTGGGGGAGACATACAGATTGGTAGTGCAACCTTGACAACCAGGATGACTCCTTTCTATGCCAATGTTTTCATGGGTTGCTTGAATAACATTTTTGCCATATAAACACATAGTGAGACTGACCAGTTAAAATTTTTGGAACCTCTAAATACATTCCCACAGTTAAATTTTGCATGGTCCTGTTCTGAATCACATGCCACTTTCCTTGATGTTAACCTCATCCTCACCGAGGCTCAGCTACACACTTCTGTTCACATTAAATGTGCAATTAAATAATAGTACTTCCATTTTGTCATCCTTTCCAGGTCAAACATTCCCTCCCATACAGTCTTAGCATTTGAGGCAAAGGTATTTTTTCAGATGCACACTCATTAGAGCAATATTCCACAATTTTCACTTTAGCCTTCACTGGACATAATTACCCTACTAACCTAATTTAAAAGCACTTTTCTTGGGCTATCACATCCAACCTTGGTATTGATGAATCCTAAAAAAAATGGCTTTAGGAGTGCACCCCTTGTCAGTCAGTACTGGCCTGGTCTTAAATGTATTAATCAGCTACTGTAACAGGGCTGTGATCTTCTAAAATCTTGCTCTGAAATGAAGTCCATTCCATCTGACATTTTGCCCATCACAACTAGAGAATAGTTTTTTGTTGCCCTCCTTCCTCCCCTCCACTCACGCACATATCACCATAATATCCTTTTCAGACCCTATGCTCCTTCTGCACCCATTTCTCTATGCTATGGCACCTACCCCTGTGACTGCCCATGCTGTGAGACTTGACCCTAAGCACCCTCCTACCACCACATATACCAGCCTTGTAACTAGCAAACATACTGTCAAAGGAAGTTCCAACACGTCTCATACCAGTTGTTATGTAAACACTGTTTGACCTTCTATGTAGGTATGATTACCACCAAGTTATCAGTTAGGATGAACGGGCACAGTTATACACCAACAGCACACAATATCCTGTGCCAGAGCATGCTCTACAACATGAAAGTCTGCCCCCCAACCCCCCTCCTGACATTACAATATCAGTTTCTGAAAACTCAAGAGGTGGGAACTTGTGGTACAACACATCCTTGCCTCTTGTCATGCACTGGACCTAAATTTGTGTTAATTTCTTCAATCTCAACATTTCTTTTCAGTAGTTATTCCTTTTCTTCACTCTCTTTTACTTTTCTATATCTTTTATTCTCACACCTGTCTATTCTGTCCCCAACCCCACCCTCCCACCACCTATCTACCGTGTGTAATGCACTTAGCTTTGTGCTTCTGTTAATTCTTTCATGATGTTTTGTCAATAATCTGTTTTGCTTACTATCCAATCATTCACCTTTAAGCTCTCGGGTTTTCAAATCTTCTCCAGTGCAGTTCCCAACATTTGGTCTTTCCTTCTCATCCCATCCAGAAAATGTCCCTCAACAAGTGTTCTCAGTGACTTTTTTGTAACTTTTCCCATTTCCCAAACCTTGTCAGTCCTTTTCCTTCATCCCTCTCCCTTTCTCTTCAAGATTTCTGCCAGAAGAAGGAGCCACTGGCTCCAAAAGATTGCACATTTCCGTAACTTTTGTATCTGTTATCTCCTGCCACCACTTGGTGAACAGATTTTTAATCTATCCATTTATATTATAATCCTCATTATTGAATAGACTCTTGCAACAATAGTAAACAAAACTTTGTGTTACAAGGTGCAATTGTCATACAAAATTCAGCATATAGTCACATAAAGTACAGTGTCTTTTCTTCATTTAATTAACCGATTTTGCATTACAAAGAAAAAAAGAGGCCACACAGTAGATGTTTGTAGTTATACAGTTGTTCTAATCAATTCTTCACATTCCATATGATAGGACACAGACAAAAGAGTGATAAGGTAGATTTACAAATAGTTCTTAGATACTTTTTTTGTAGTATCCTGCCCACTCTTCTAATATAGGGTGACTAGGAAGCTGTTTTCTCGGATTGCTGGGCAACAATTCTAGCAAATCATATTAATGGAGTTTACTACAGTAAGTTAAACTGACGATGCTTAACTCTGCATATTCACAAAGAGTTGTCAAAAGCAAATGTCGACATGCAAATAATCATTGTCCTTTGGTATATACAATTTCAATGCAAGCAAAACAATTCTGTTCATAAGTCACTGGTGTAGCATTTATATGATGGCTCGTCTTCCACTGTGGCTGTGGCTATGTGGGATGGAGCTTATATTCTGTTTGTATAGATGCCACTCCTGTCTTGGTGTCATCTTAGCCAGCATACTACTGGCTGAAATAGTCTCACAGCCTTCTCTCCTCTTCATCATTGTGGCAGCTCTTGTCATTACACTAGAACATTTTAATACCTCAAAAACTAATAGGGATTGTAACAATATTATGAAAAGGACAGCTGCTACTCACCATATCGTGTAGATGCTGAGTCGCAGATAGGCAGTGTGGCCTCAGCAACCAGAGACTGTGGTTATGTATGTGTGATTTGCATGTGTATGTGTGAGTGTGTGTGTGTGTGTGTGTATGTGTGTGTGTGTGTGTGTGTGAGGGAGGGAGGGAGAGAGAGTGTGTGTATGTTCTATCTCCAATGAAGGCTTTGTTGCCTGAAAGCTCATTTTCTGACAGTCTTGTTCTGTCTGCAACTCAGCATCTCCACTGTATGGTGAGTAGCAACTATTCTTTTCATAATGCTGTTACATTCCATCCTGGATTTTCCATTATTGAAACTAATAGCAAGTATCACAAAATACTTTGGGTTCAGTGTGGGGTGGCGGTGGAGTGGGTGGACTGCTGTGGCCTTTTGTAGGGTTGTGAACCGCTGAGGGCTACGGAGGCTCGAAGCCTCTCCGACATTTCTAGGTCCCTGGTTTTATACACAATCATAAAATACAGAATGAACGTACTGAGATCAGCTGTTCAAGGAATGAACTTCAGTATATTTTGTGCTAAAAGGCATTTCAAACTATCTTTACACCTGTAAGTTGTTGCAATGCTTTGTATATTTCCATTTACAAAAATTGTGAAGAAACGTTGAGAAAACTGATAGCTTTTGTGTACTACAGAAATATGTTGTGAGTTTGATGGTTGTAGCTTAGTCACACATGCTGTGTAGCCTTCCTTAAACTCCTGTCGTATTATAATTGAGAGTCATTGTATGTGTGTGTGTGTGTCATAAATTTTATATGATTCAGCAAGCCACAGAAAATTTCAAAAGAGGACACTGCAATAAAAACTGATAATCTAACCTCCTCCCTCCCAAAATATATACTGAACAAAACATTAATGCTGCACTGACAATGTAAAGGGACCAGTGTAGTCCTTGCTGACCACACCTACTATTTAATAATTCAATTAGTAGTTGTAAATAGTTTTTCTGATTGTAAAAAAAGAAATTTATTTGCAAATTTGAGAAAGTGCTCGAAAATAATGGTGCAACATAGAAAGGGTTCACATATCTGCACATCAAATATAGCTAAGCTACTCACACTTAATAATACTAAGGACATTATGCATATAGGGATGTCAGTTTTAACAAAAGCAGCAACTTTGCTTATATAGAAAGTGTATTGTGTATCTTGCTCTTGTGTTTGTAGTATCAATACTCACATACTAGCTACTCAATTTATGAGCACAGTTGTAATGGTTGTGCATGTGTTCCACATCTACTCCTAAAATATTGGATCTATTTCAACCAAAGTTGCTAAAAATCAATTAGTTCTGTATATTCTGCAGAAGCAGTTCTGATCTTGTTATGGGTTGACAGATAACATCCAATAATTTCAATCATTTCTTTTATTGGGTCAGTACTGTATAGGTTTTTTACATCCAAGGATGCTAATGCTGTATTATTTGGTATATATATCCGGTACTGGATCAGACTCTGAATGTGGCTCTCCAGCAGGGATATGACTTCCTCAAATCCTGGCCTGAAATGAGATCCATCCTTCATGAAATCCTCCCCACTCCACCAAGAGTGTCTTTCCACCATCCACCTAACCTTCGTAACCTCTTAGTTCATCCCTATGAAATCCCCAAACCACCTTCCCTACCCTCTGGCTCCTACCCTTGTAACCGCCCCCAGTGTAAAACCTGTCCCATGCACACTCCCACCACCACCTACTCCAGTCCTGTAACCCGGAAGGTGTACACGATCAAAGGCAGAGCTACGTGTGAAAGCACCCACGTGATTTACCAACTGACCTGCCTACACTGTGAAGCTTTCTATGTGGGAATGACCAGCAACAAACTGTCCATTCACATGAATGGACACAGGCAGACAGTGTTTGTTGGTAATGAGGATCACCCTGTGGCTAAACATGCCTTGGTGCACGGCCAGCACATCTTGGCACAGTGTTACACCGTCCGGGTTATCTGGATACTTCCCACTAACACCAACCTGTCAGAACTCCGGAGATGGGAACTTGCCCTTCAGTATATCCTCTCTTCTCGTTATCCACCAGGCCTCAACCTCCGCTAATTTCAATTTGCCGCCGCTCATACCTCACCTGTCTTTCAACAACATCTTTGCCTCTGTACTTATGCCTCGACTGACATCTCTGGCGAAACTCTTTGCCTTTACAAATGTCTGCTTGTGTCTGTGTATGTGCAGTTGGATATGGGTGTGTGTGCGAGTATATACCTGTCCTTTTTTCCCCCTAAGATAAGTCTTTCTGCTCCCGGGATTGGAATGACCCTTACCCACATCCTTTCATCTCCCTCTCCTGCCCTCTTTCCTGATGAAGCACTCATCATTTTAACTGATATCTTTTCATGGTCATTAAGAAGATATTGGGGGCTATCTATCATTTTACGTAGACCAGTCTGGAACTACTAAGCTGGATCTCTGTAAATTTCTTCTATTTCATTTTCTGCAAAGAATTAGTCTATCTTCCTAATGTCATCACATTCATATATAAGTACTGCCACATTCCTCTTGTGTGCTTCAATGACCACTACCTTATTCTCTAATTTTGTATAGAGATTATTTTAAGACACAGCTCTCAAGATTCACAACTTTACAATACTTTTAAGGTTGAATAACAAGCACACTCTTTTTGTTCTATAAATATTTTTTTTATGTTGAACTAGTTTTCAGCTTATTAAGTCATGTTCAGGAAACAACTGCCTAGCATCTGGAATGGACACTAATTCTTAAATAACGAAACATTATACATGAAGATACAATCACTTGCATAGAGCATTGTGCATCACACTTGTTTCTTAATGTTGCAGTTGCTCTTTACACAGTTTTATGTTTATTTTTATTTTTATTTTTAATTTTTTTTATTCCTCCCTCCCTCTCCCCCCATCCCCACCCCCACCCCCCCCCCCCCCCCCACCCCCACCCACCTGAGATAATGTTAAACTGGGTAGTCTTCATTTATGTTGTACTAAAAACCTTTTTTTAATTGGAAACTAAACTTTAGGCAATGGACAATATTATACACAATAATTATAATACATAATCATTCATTATTACTGTATATAAGGTTATGTCATAGTTGTGAGGTTGAGGTTATGACATTGGTTGAGAACTGTCTCACTGGGCACTAGTAACTTATTTTGAGGAGGAAACATGTTTTATATTGCAAATAAATTTTTTATGTTGATGTTTGTCTGATAAGAAGTGGGAAATTCTGTTATGTTTTTGTAGCAGTATGTTTCACTGTGGCAGTTTGTGGGTACGTGGCTGGTTGATAGCATCATGTGAAGCTTAAAAGTGGGAATGGGTTCAGCTGCAGATAATTGTTTAGAAGCAGCTAGGGATTTTAAGCTAAATGTCTGTATATCTCAAGTGCTTCTAATAGGCTGTTTTCTTCCTTTATTGATTAAATGTAATACTTCTGTATGAATTTGGTATTTGTGTTCTTTCTTCAACACATGTTCAGCAAAGGTGGCATCTGAATTAAGTGATCTCCAGGTGTCTTTGTGTTGAATCAGCCTCATTGTTATGGACCTACCAATCTAACCAATATACAGCTTGTTGCAGTCATTGCAAGTGGTTTTATAAACACCACTGTTATTTAATAATTCTGTTTTGCCCTTCCTGTTGAATAGGACATACTGCCTTTTACATAAAATGAAGTTCTGTAAATGCATGATTTGAGGGTTTTGGCCAATTTGTCAAATAGCATTTCTAAATAAGGAATGGTACACCAGTTGGTTTTAGATATGACTCTTGCTGCAGAGGGGGCATACACAAAGGGCAACATTTTTCTTCTTTGTTTTTTGTGTAAAATGTTATCAGTTAATTCAGGGGGGATAGCCATTGTTTGACGCAATACATTTAATGGTGTCTAATTCTGTTTGACAATTCTCTTTTGACATTGGTATGGATGTAAGACAATGTACAATGGAATGGAAGGTGGAATGGAAGGCAGCATTTTTGTGAGATTTTGGGTGTTGTGAACATGAGGGTATTACAGTATCTGTTATAGTGGGTTTTCTGTAAATTTTGAAACTATGTATATTTGTAGTGATATCTATGTTGAAATCTAAGAAGTTATTGGATTTCTCACCAATCTCCATGGTAAACTATAAGTTTTTGTGATGGGAGTTTAGATGTTCAAAGAATGTGTTCAGTTGTCTTTTGGTTCCAATCCACAGACACAGTACATCATCTGTACCAAGAGCCAGCAAAAGTGCTCAATGGATAGAGCAGTTTTGTGCCCAGTGCCTTCTTTGTTTTGTTTAACAATGTTCTGCTCTAATTACTGAATGCCTCTCTTATATATCACCTTTGTCTTTACCCATTATAAACTGCATTACATATTTGCTTCACGTTCTTACACTGAGCATATTAGTCTCATGTTTACGTGTCCCTTCTCTGATTATATAATACATTTCATTAACTAGATAATCTAATTAATTGATGTGTGTGGTGTTTTATAATTTTTTTTCTTGGAACAGCATGTCAAAGGGTACAATAGGCCCTCTGACTTAAATTCCTCTGATCATTTCTTGCCTAAGTGGTAGTCTGGAGGCCACTAATTACCTATTGCAGTCTGTTGTTTCATACATTTGGCTTCTTCCCCTATTTATTTTATCATTCTTATATTATTCCTTTGGCTCTGTAAGCGTGTCAATATGTGTGTCATTATATTTTTATCTAAAATCACTACAACAATGTATCAGAATTATTGTCACTAAACCATTTCCTTTTTAAGAATCTATGTTTAACTTCAGTCATGTTTTTAATTTATATCATTTTATTACTGTAATAACTTATACACCTGGTAAGGCCACTATCGACTGTAAATATTGTATTCTTCTTTTTATCCCATATCATACAATTATACAACTGATGAACATGAGTAAGCCTACAATAGCAACATCTAATGAGCTTATGACACAGTCCTTTTGTGCTGACTGATCATCAGTTAGTTTCATACAATAGTGCCGTTAACAAGATGACTGCACTGACACTGTGACTCATTATATACCATATTTTAAATATGTGCAATGATGCTAAGCTTACCTGGAGGTAAGTTCTGACCAACCATGTAGTAATGTGATTTTATAGTTTTTTGGATTGAATTTTTCCTTTAATAGGAATAATATAATTAACTATTTTTATGTATACAATTATACATAAAGCTCTGCAAACTTGCCTTTTATGTATTACATAATATCAAAGGAGATTCTTCTTCTTATGTAATTTATTATTTATGATGTGTGTGTGTCTACATGCAATCTTTTTCCAAATAAACTGCAATGTACTAATTTTTGGAAATGAATCACGAAATGATATTTTGCATTGTCGTTGCATATATAATGCCTCCTCCATACAAGGATGATAAGATGAAGATGAGAAATCACGTCTAACAAACTTTGTAGAATATCGTAGCAGATCTTTTGTAAATTCTTAATAATTCTGCCTACTTGTTACAGCGATACAAAATTTATAAACTTTAAATTAATAGAGACATATCCTTTTTTTTACAGCCAAAGTAGTGGTGATTCTGATATGATTGGCATAGAAGACAATCCTGAGTTTCAGCCCAGTAAGAACAAATCACAGTTCTCTGATGGTCCACAGCCAAGAAAACTTACTGGGATTCTCAACAAAGAATTCACTTTTCATCCAGATGACTCTGACGACAAATTAAAAACTGAAAGTCAGTACCTAAGCCCTGATTCTTTAGGTGAAGGACAACAACCAAGAAGAATTACTGAAACACTTAATAACAATTTTATTTTGCAATATGACAATGATGCTAATGATCTTAATCAGAAAACTCAAAGTGTAAATCCTCTTGCCAATGGAAATCTGACAAACACAGATAATTATGAAGGAAATGACAATTTTAGTCTCAAGCCAACAGAGTCTGTACCTGTTACACAGTTGTAGTAAGGCTGCCTCAGGCACTGTCTCAGGGCAGTACTTATATCTTAAGAGTTATGATCTTCACTTCATTTCTTAACTCTAAATGATAGTGTGAGAAATATGTACTGCAACTTACTTCATTTAGAGTACAGCTGAGCACTTAAGCTGTTATGATTAATTACATTTTTTCTGTGTATTCATGTTTGCCTTTAAATGTCTGTGATTTTCCTTGGAAGTTGTGAATTTGCATGAGACTGACATTGCAGGTATCTTGTTGTACTCTTTTTTATAATCAAAAGAAATGTATTATATTATTAGTGGAGTGTTAAGATAAATATTTTAGTTACAAAGCTAAACTTCATACATTGTGAGTGTAATATAGATAAATTAATACAGAACTGCATATTTATGACCAATGTATGAAATTAAATACATATTTCTTAAAATATTTTTAATATTGTGAATAGTTTAATTATTTGTTTGCTCACTACCAACTGTGATAATTTACCAAAAATAAATAGAAATGATGTGATGAATTAAAGACATAAACACACATAAATTTAAGCAAAAGAGATGTACTAATATAACACTTGCAACAGCTTTTACCATTAATGAGTTTTTCCTAAGACATTACTGAGAATCAGTCTGAGTTCATTATAAAAAAAAGAACATATTTGACCTCCTCCTCTCTCTGGCACCTCCCCCTTTATCTTTTGCCCTTTCCTCATAACAGGTGGCTCCCTTTCGTACTGGGGTGTAAGCCACCTGCCCCTCCTTCCTAACCCTCCCCTCTTTCTTCCTGGAAGTATAAACTAAAAGTTCTGAAAATGAGATCATTTTCCTACCTTTTAAATGTATCAGCAGAACTGGAATTTCATCTCTTCCGGGTAAGTACTGGCTAACCATACTGTCCATTTTTCTAATCCAATATTTTTCTTTTCCTTTTCCCTTCTTCTTCTTCTTTTTTTTTTTTTTTTTTTTTTTTTTTTTTTTTTTTTTTTTTTTTTTTTTAAGGAATTTTCTTTTCAATTAAAAGTGATGCAAACATATAATGACACGATTAAATAAGGAATCTACCCAGGATCCCACACCAAAAAAGATATAGCAGAACAGAATGAGAAGGAAATACATCCTGTAGACATTTTTACTGCAGCTATGGTTATCATTATTTATTTATTTATTCACCTCAGTCAATCAAACTGTACAGCCAGCCTCTTTAACAATTACTGATGCAGTGAACCTAAATTAAGACCACTGTTGAATGATTTAGTAAAGTATAAGAACACTGAAATCTGTTGAAACATAGTGTCATATTAGCAATGACGCTCAGTGTTCATTTACATTCATTGTCATGAATTGATATTTGAATAGTATTAGATTATTTGTTAATTCAAAAAATGATATTTACCTGAGCCAAATGAGAAGCTAAATTTTTATAAATGGTGTAACTGTTTCCATGCATTAAATCAGATACTGACATGGGGATCAGAAATCTTTGTTCTCCAAGTTATGTTTATAAAGTTTTCTTACTTTTTCCTCTACATTTTGCATACCAGAATAATGTGATTGAGATAGACTATTTCAAAAACTTCCTGGGAGTAGTATAGATTAACCATTAAAGATGGGTTTGATAATGTGCATGTTGTAGGCATGTCCTAATGGGAAATGCAGTATGCCAAAATTCATTTTAAGTTTATTTCGCTGGATGACAGGTTGAGCTGGGAGATAAAACTTTCTTCTGTCCATCTGTGTAGTGAACCAGTAGCTGAACCATTTCTGATGAACATATTTCTGGATTAAAAAAATAAAATCAGTGTAATGTAAAGAAATGAGTTGAGAGTGGTCTTTTGTAACACTATGCTTTGCTAATGTGTCCATGCTTTTGTTGTGTTACCTATCATGACCATTAATACATATCAAATTAATATCTTGATGCTTCGATTTTGTAATCCATATTTCATGCAAAACATCTTTTACATATTTACTTGCTTGAGTCTAGATGTTGGAATATTCCAATTTATGTAATGTACTTCTGCAATCTGTTAGAATTATAATTTTAGAAATTTTTGTATTCCATATGTTATCCTGCCTTAATATGTTATCCTTCCATAACTACCAAGATCTCAGCTGTATACAAGATGTTTCATAATTCCCATTACAGGATTCTAGTGGATGTCAAGGGGAATTGATAGATAAAGTTCTGATAAGGAACCCATATTCAGAAATGTGCTGTTTGGATGGTGAACATCAGATTACTTTCAAATGGCCCACTTCACAGTTCACTGTATAAGATAGAGCTGCACAACTCGTGCATCAAGAACATTTTCTGGATCATATCAGTTCGTCACATACCATTTTCATCTGACTCCAACAACTTCTCTGAGAAATGGATACCTTTGCAACTAGGTGACCTGACTGCAGTGCTCCACAGATGTGTGCCTGGGTTTGTGGATCATGTGTACAAAAGCTTGCATTGCAGATACATTTTATGCAATGAACAGCAAGGTCACCATGTAAAGCAGCTGCTGTAGAACATACAGGTCAAACCTCTTTGTCTCCACTGAGTGGGTACTGTAAAGCAGGAGATTTGAATGTAATCCCCCATCAGGCTTTGTTTCTTTACTCTTTGTTGTCTTTCCACCAGCCTTCTTGTATAACTGTTATGTTCCTATCCCAATTCCTTCTTGTTATACTGGTCTCAACTGAATTAATCCAGCTTGTTTTAGGCATTCCTCTTGCCTTCAAACTTGGTCTCCATCATTCATTTTGCAATTCCCCCATATTCCATAGTCTTTACACATCCACCCAATTTTAGTCTACTCTTCTCAGTTCTGTCACTCAATGTTTGTGTGCCAGTTTCCTTCACAACTTCTTCATTTCTCACTCCTCTCTTCTGATCATTGTCCAGGTCTCCCATGTGTATGGCAGCATGAGTGCAAAGCATGTCTTGTACATCACTTCCTTACACTTCTTTAGCACTTCTCTTCCGCAGACTAAGCCCCTCACATACTAGTAAAATGCATTGTTCTGCTGCACCCTTCTACTGATTTGTAGCCCCATCCTTGAATTCTGCATTAACTCATTTTCTATCTATTTGAAGATGTCCTTAGTTTCAATTTCTTGCCTTTTAATATTAATTTGTCCTTTCCCTTCTCTATCTCCTCTAGTTACCAGCATAGTTTTACTTTTTTCTCCAGACTGCATTTCAAGCTGTATTTCTCAATTTTTCATTTAATATGTGCAGTTGTTCTTGTACATCCTTACTGTTAGTTCTCCACATATGATACCATTGGCAATAACAGCATCTCTTTTCCTCTATATGCTTCATTTTTCTCTCTCATAATTTAATCCATCACCATTACAAATAATAATGGTGACACAATGCTTCCTTATATCAACCCCATAACATTCCTGATATGGTCCTACTCGAGTCTGGATTTATCAATAAGTAGGAATGGGAGTTGGAGAGCTAGGCCAAGTTCCAGGGGATCGAGCAATACAGGCTCCGACAGAGATAGTGAGTGGTGCACCTCAGAATAGATAACTCTCTCAACCCAAATATGTGCCCAAGGTGTAATAGATGAAAACATTCCACATGGGAAAAATATATCTAAAAACAATGATGATGAGACTTACCAAACAAAAGCACTGGCAGGTCGATAGACACACAAACATACACACAAAATTCTAGCTTTCGCAACCAACGGTTGCTTCGTCAGGAAAGAGGGAAGGAGAGGGAAAGACGGAAGGATGTGGGTTTTAAGGGAGAGGGTAAGGAGTCATTCCAATCCCGGGAGCGGAAAGACTTACCTTATGGGGAAAAAAGGACAGGTATACACTCGCGCGCACACACACACATATCCATCCGCACATACACAGACACAAGCAGACATTTGTAAAGGCAAAGAGTTTGTGCAGAGATGCCAGTTGAGGCGGAAGTAAAGAGGCAAAGATGTTGTTGAAAGACAGGTGAGGTGTGAGCGGCGGCAACTTGAAATTAGCGGAGGTTGAGGCCTGGCGGATGATGAGAAGAGAGGATATACTGAAGGGCAAGTTCCCATCTCCGGAGTTCTGACAGGTTGGTGTTAGTGGGAAGTATCCAGATAACCCGGACGGTGTAACACTGTGCCAAGATGTGCTGGCCGTGCACCAAGGCATGTTTAGTCACAGGGTGATCCTCATTACCAACAAACACTGTCTGCCTGTGTCCATTCATGCGAATGGACAGTTTGTTGCTGGTCATTCCCACATAGAAAGCTTCACAGTGTAGGCAGGTTAGTTGGTAAATCACGTGAGTGCTTTCACACGTGGCTCTGCCTTTGATCGTGTACACCTTCCGGGTTACAGGACTGGAGTAGGTGGTGGTGGGAGGGTGCATGGGACAGGTTTTACACCGGGGGCGGTTACAAGGGTAGGAGCCAGAGGGTAGGGAAGGTGGTTTGGGGATTTCATAGGGATGAACTAAGAGGTTACGAAGGTTAGGTGGACGGCGGAAAGACACTCTTGGTGGAGTGGGGAGGATTTCATGAAGGATGGATCTCATTTCAGGCCAGGATTTGAGGTAGTCGTATCCCTGATGGAGAGCCACATTCAGAGTCTGATCCAGTCCTGCAACGTATCCTGTCACAAGTGGGGCACTTTTGTGGTTCTTCTGTGGGAGGTTCTGGGTTTGAGGGGATGAGGAAGTGGCTCTGGTTATTTGCTTCTGTACCAGGTCGGGAGGGTGGTTGCGGGATGTGAAAGCTGTTTTCAGGTTGTTGGTGTAATGGTTCAGGGATTCCAGACTGGAGCAGATTCGTTTGCCACGAAGACCTAGTCTGTAGGGAAGGGACCGTTTGATGTGGAATGGGTGGCAGCTGTCATAATGCAGGTACTGTTGCTTGTTGGTGGGTTTGATGTGGACAGACATGTGAAGCTGGCCATTGGACAGATGGAGGTCAACGTCAAGGAAACTGGCATGGGATTTGGAGTAGGACCAGGTGACTCTGATGGAACCAAAGGAGTTGAGGTTGGAGAGGAAATTCTGAAGTTCTTCTTCACTGTGAGTCCAGATCATGAAGATGTCATCAATAAATTTGTACCAAACTTTGGGTTGGTAGGCCTGGGTAACCAAGAAGGCTTCCTCTAAGCGACCCATGAATAGGTTGGCGTACGAGGGGGCCATCCTGGTACCCATGGCTGTTCCCTTTAGTTGTTGGTATGTCTGGCTTTCAAAAGTGAAGAAGTTGTGGGTCAGGATGAAGCTGGCTAAGGTAACGAGGACAGAGGTTTTAGGTAGGGTGGCAGGTGATTGGCGTGAAAGGAAGTGCTCCATCGCAGCGAGGCCCTGGACGTGTGGAATATTTGTGTATAAGGAAGTGGCATCAATGGTTACAAGGATGGTTTCTGGGGGTAATATATTGGGTAAGGATTCCATGCGTTCGTTGTAATAGTAATTTCAACTGTACGCTCATTGAACACTCAATGTTGCTCTGTCAAAAGGCTCCTCTTGTTGATTGATGTTAAACAAATTATAATTCAATGGTGCTTGTTAACAACAACACTACAAGAAAGCCATGACACAAATCCATAAGATGCAAACTTGCTGACCAAGTTGACAATATACCATTTAGTGTTTAATACATACATGTGACCATAGGCAGATTCAAACTGTCAAATGGTGAGCGTCACTCTACCAGGAGGCAATCTCACTGGTGCAACCTTGTGGACAGCAAAATAAATAGCAAACAACTGGCGCACACTAGCAACCAAGAGTCTAGTCTGCCTGAGGCAGCTTCGAATACCAACAGCCACAGTTTCACAGACCAACGGCCACAGTTTAAACCACCACATTCTCTTTAGGGTGGAGGGGGGGGCTACATAAAGAAAGAGCAATCTTACCACAAGAAGCCAGGAACTCAATAATATAAACGGCAGAACATCATTCCTCCAGGTACAGTGCCTCACCACCCTTCCCGATGAGTCGCAATTGTAAACCTCGACTAGGCATGGCTTCCCACCTCAAAACAGTTCACCGTGTGATACAATCCCACTCGCAAAACATGGCCATCCATGCGAGCCACCTGCCATCAACTGCTCATACGCTAGGAGGAGGCAAGTGGGAATGTCAACGGACGGCAGCATGACAGCTTAGGCCTTAATTTGACTAACAAGCATTCAAATGAACATATTGTTAGCAAGGTTTTTAACCAGGAAGTTGACCTGACCCAGTCTCTTGTGGACCCGGCATGGACCAATAAAGGGAAGGAGGGAGGGAGGGGTGGGGGGGAGGGGGGGGTAACTTACCAACACTAGGTGCTCCTCTGGTCACATGGGCATTAAAGTTACACACAAAAACCTGATCCCCTACCTTTATTCAGACCGGGCCCCTACCAACATTATAGTGCTGAGCTTGCCAAAGTTATGCTCGCTTAATATTGCACCTAGCATTCTCCTAGTTGTGCTTAATTTGATGTGGATCCAAATTTGCTGGTAAGAAGCCTTTGATAGTTCACATATTGGCTAGGGGAGTATTAATTGGATAAGCAAGCATGAGGAAGGTGGGGGTCATGCCAGAACCCTCATCCTGAGCAGTGTAAAAAGCAAGATTGAGCCACGGCAGTGACGAATTCCACTTGTCCTGTGCTTTGGCATGATAAATAATTAAGGCTGCCTTTAGGTTCTGGTTAATAAGCTCAACAAATGGAGGCTGGTGGTAGCAAGGTGTGGTAGTAACATGTTTGATGGCATTATTAAAGCAGAACCTGTGAAACCCTTTTGAAATAAAGCAGGGTGCATTGTTGCTAACCAGGGTCTTAGGTGGGCCAAAGAGGATGAAAACTTTAGTAAGATGGTTAATGGTGCTGTGTGTCATAATCTCCCTGCTAGGTAGGAGCCACATGAAGCAGCTAAAGGTATCCATGATGACCAAAATATAGCAGTTCCCATTCTTGGTCCTGGGTAAGGTTCCCATGTGATCAATGAAGACCTTATCCATGGGGGTAAACTCTTGGTTGGATTGCAACAATCCCTGACAAATGTTATTTCCTGGTTTCCTGATTTTACAGGCTTCACATTGCCTAGCTAATCAACAGACATCCTTATACATCACGGTACAGGTGACATGCTGGCACATTTTGGCGACCATTCTGGTCATCCCTAAATGTCCGCCTAGGAGTGAAGTATGAAAATACTTAAAGGTGGACTGAACAAGGATCTGAGGCAAGCAAATTCTATCCTGAATGGACCTGTCAAACCGCTGACACAGGCGAGCTCATAACCTAAATGGTCAATTTTTAAGTATGACAGCCCTGGATAGTTCCTTGGGGCCATGCTCCTATAAAACCTGATACGCTCTGCTCGTAACCCAGAAAAAACCACGCTCTGCTTCCATTGATATGGTCCTACTCAAGTCTGGATTTATTGTTAAATAGGAATGGGAGTGGGAGGGCTAAGCCAAGTTGCAGGGGATCGAGAAATACAGGCTCCGACAGAGGCAGCAAGCGGCGATCCTCAGAATAGCCTACTCTCTCAACCCAAATACATGCTTAAGGTCAGGGTGTAAGATCACAGATGGGTGTGGAACATTGGAAACCAATTTCAGCCCTGCAATGATCATAAATACCAATGATTCTTCTCTTCCAAAACCTTAAGTCAGAAGAATGTATATAAAAGAATATACCAAAATTATGGTCACTACGCAATCACACAACCAGGGGCACAATTCTCAATAATGATGGTTTAATACCAGGTAAACCTGCTGCGGGTAAGACTGTTAAATGCCCAGAATTATTTTACCTTTAAATATTAACAGACATAGATAAAGGACTACAACAACATAATCGTTGAAGCAACAAGTCGCAGGTGTTACTAACAACAGTAATACTTAGTCACCAGACCTCCGGCAACCCAGCATATACATACATTAGAAATAAGGGAGTTTAAACAGCAATATAACTAGAAATATGTTATGCTGACAACGCTAATAATCAGTTGCCAACCTGTTGCGATTCAACACATACATAAATAAAAGGGGCTTAAACCGCAACATATACTTATATCTATTTTAAAAAACTAAAAATATGTGATCAACTAAGTCACAAGCACAGAGTATAACTGCTAGCGCCTGTAAAACATTTGGTAATAACAGTATTTTCAACTGTACGCTGATTGAACACTCAACGGCACTCTGTCGAAAGGCTCTTCTTGTAGCTTGCCATTAAACAAATTGTGATTCAATGGTGCACATTAATACAACAGGAAATATCAACAGCACTCTGTCAAAAGATAGTAATCTTGCCAAGTTATTCATAATCACAGAGCAACGACATATTTGGTTATAACAGTAATTTCAACTGTACGCTCATTGAACTCTCAACGGTGTTCTATCGAAAGGCTCTTCTTGTTACTTGCTGTTAAACAAAGTGTCATTCAGCAGTGCCTGTTAACAACAACAGGAATATCAACAGTGCTCTGTTGAAAGGTAGTAATCTTGCCAGCAGCAATTAATAACCACAGAGCAACGACGTATTTGGTAATAACAGTAATTTCAATTGCACACTGATTAAACTCTCAATATCGCTCTGTCTAAAGGCTCCACTTGTTGCTTGCCATTAAACAAATTGTAATTCAATGGTGCACATTAACAACAACAGGAAAATTCAGGGAACACTACAAGAAAGCCGAAATATGAATCTGCAAGATGCGAACTTGCCAACCAAGTTGACAATATACTATTTAACGGTGAACACACACATGCAACCACAGGCAGATTCAAACTGCCAAACGGTGAGCGTTGCTCTACCAGGAGGCAATCTCGCTAGTGCAACCTTAAGGACACCAAAATAAATACCAAATAACTGGCACATATTTGCAACCAAGAGTCTAGTCTGGATGAGGCAGCTTCAAATACCAACGGTCACAGTTTCACAGACCAATGGCCACAGTTTAAACCACCACGTCCTCTTTAAGGGGAGGTACAAACATAAGGGAAGAGCAATCTTACCACAAGAACCCAGGAAGTTGATAATACAAACAGCAGAACATCATGCCTCCACGCACGTCACCTCACCGCCATTCTGGATGAGTCAAAATCGAAAACCGCGATAAGGCATGGCTTCCCACCTCAAAACAGCTCACTGTACAATACTATCCCACTTGCAAAATGCGCCCGTCCACACAGGCTACCTGCCACCAACTGCCCGTATGCTAGTATGTCCTCTGTCCCTGAAAGCTGCCAGCCTCTGGCGAAGGAGGAAGGAGAGCATGGCTCAATTCCTAAAGCAATCAGTACTTGCGACTTGGCTTTGAACACAGCTGATAATTTTGTCATACATAAGCGTGAATAGCTTTTGTTGTTTCCCAACTCCTTTTTCTCTCCAAGGTTTTCCATGTCCTTTCTTTGGGAACACTATCATATGCCCTTTCTAAGTCAAGAAACTTCATCACTAGATCTTTCCCATACTCCCTGTGCCTGTCGATTAACTATCTCATACTAAAGATTGGGTCCACATTTTCCACCAATTTTCTTTCCAATATTCTCTGCATTATTTTTGTTACTTGTGATATGTTGATCCCTTGATAGTTACCTTCCTTCTTGAACAGAGGAATTATTATTACTTCTGCTCATTCTTCAGGCATAACAGTTAAGTTTCCATACACACCTTAACAAACTATATAACCATTACAGCCCAATAGATCCATTTGTCTTAACATACCTGCACTTGATTCATCTATCTTAGCTGCCTTTCCTGTTTTCAATCTTCTAATTGCTAATTCCACTTATAACACTGTAGTATCTTTCTCTTCTTATGGGTCCATGTTCCCACACTTCTATTCTCTTTTTGTCACTATTTTCCACATTAGTAGTTTGTCAAAGTACTCCTTCCATCTTGTCCTTATCTCCTCTCACATTATTAGCACTCCACTCTCCCCTTTTACCAGTTTTGTATAAGTACTTTCATTTCTCATTCTTCTTGTAATTCCATACAACATCCATTTACCCACATTAATCTTATTTTACAGTACTCCTCCTAACTTTTCTTCTTCTCTTTCACTACCTCTTTCTTACATTTATTTTTTCTTGCCTGGTATTTTCCTTTGCTTCTTTCCTTTTTCTGTGTGTTCCACTTTTGTCATGCTTTCTTCTTTTCTTTAACTGCTTCCTTCACTTCTTATTCCACTATAGTGCTTTTTTATCCTTCACCCTTCCAGAGATTCTGCCACAGGTGTTCTCTGCAAAGCTTAACTTACCCCATTCCTCTTCCACATTTAGTGCTTGGAATTTTAAGCTTAAGTAATTCCCTGAACTTTTCCTGTGCCTTACTGTTTTTTAGTTCTGACACTTTTATTTTCTTCTCCCTTGCTGCCTTTGTTCATTCCATGCTGGCCGGAGTGGCCGAGCAGTTGTAGGCGCTACAGTCTGGAACCGCACAATCGCTGCGATCGCAGGTTCGAATCCTGCCTCGGGCATGGATGTGTGTGATGTCCTTAGGTTAGTTAGGTTTAAGTAATTCTAAGTTCTAGGGGACTGATGACCTCAGAAGTTAAGTCCCATACTGCTCAGAGCCATTTGAACCATTTGCTCATTCCATTTTAGCCATCCTCATCTTTGTCAACACTACACAATGATCTCCATCAAAAGTTTCTCCTAAGAGTGCATTTACATCCATAAACTGATTACGATTTTGCTTCTTCACCAGAAAGTAATTAATGACCATCTCTGCCCTTCTCTCTCCCCTACCATATCATGCATAGCCACAAGCAGGGCTGTTGTGATCATGTGTCAGTTGTAGCAGTCACTATAGGCCTCATGCTTGAAGCAGACTTGCACCAAACTTGTGAAGAGCAGTGCTAGACAGAGCAAATAAAATTGCACGAATACAGAGAAATTGAGCATGTAAATTTTTATTTGCTCTGAGATGCTAAGCAAGTTTGTCTCTGGTCTCATCATGACTGTAGTACTACATCCATCAGCAAGTGGAAGGGCAAACACAAACATAGCATGCCAGCTTCATACTCTGCAAAATCTGCCAATGATGGAACCAGTGCAGTGCAATTCTGCATTCAGCTATGAGTGAGATGCATACATTGTCACTTCGGGTGTTTCCATAAGACTGCTGCTCTCTTTGGCTCTGTTCCTCATCCACTCTGAACAGGCTGCTGGTGAAGGCAAAGGGGTCCCAGTAGCACACAAAATGTTCGCACTGACATGTTTATATTTTCCCACCTCTGCGTTGCAAATGTTTTGAGTGAAATGCTCAGTCGATGCACTGTTGTTTTCACGTCAATTCTACCAACATTGAGAGTTGTTTAGCTCTTGGGGTTTTGTAAAATTCCTGGATTCATGTCTCATCGCTGTGCAGCCTATGAAAAGGTTTGTGGAAGACTCCCAAATAAATTCCAAAGTACAGTGCAGTTTTAATACCAATATATTTCCAGGATTCTGGTGTCCAAGCCTGGTGAACTGTACTGGTTACATCACATGTACCCAAAGTTGACATCAAACGACACAGAGTTCAGAACAATCAACAAACAAGTGAGCCTACAATACATTTGCTCGCAACCCTAGCCAAAAAACGAGTGCCCCAAGGCACCTGCATGACCTCTATTTATACTTTTGTTGACAATTACCTACAATGAAAATTACAATTTTATGTAAAATCACAATTAAAAGTTAAACCAAATATGAGCTACACATTGCTAAAAATTTACAATCTCAATGCGAAACAAGGTGAACCTATTTTCAACTTAGTTATGAGTTAATATAACATTTTCTGACTAATTATGTTACAGGTAACAATTACATTTCTAAATTTGTTTATAACAAATCAAATAGTGCCTGAATTTTAGTGATAACATATATCGGAGATTAAATTAACATGCTTTATTTATATGTTCTACTTAATTTGCTGTAGTAATTTTATAATGATAGGTTTACTGGTACACCCTGACCATGTGCTACATTTCTTTCGATTAGTTACAGTATTAATTTCACATTTATATTGTGTTTCTCACATAAGAACAATGTTAATCAGCAAAGCATCATTTTAAAATTATATGTATACTGAAATAGTGGTTATTTTTGTATGTAATTTGGAAACAAGTCACTTTACAATTGGACAATTAGGACTGGTGTTTATCTTTAATGCTCTCCGAGGGGTTCTGATAGGTAGCAATGAGATACAGTAATATTTCAGCACACCTTTTTGTGAATAGGTAGAGGGTGTGCAGAGCTTTTGGTTTTTTGAACATCAACATCAAAGAAATGAGTTTTAATTCCAGAAGTCTTAATGTAATTTTTTTTTCTTTTTGACTAAGGTAACCAATTGTGCATCGTGGAAGCTGTGCCAGAGACAGAGGGAGAAAAAATGTAAAAAAAAAAGTAGTGGGAATTCCAACAGTCACAAAAGGAGCACTAGAAAATTTTTTGTGCGCCCATTCATCACAATTGTAGAATCAAACATCGAAAACAGAGTCAATCAGTGCAACAATGGGTGAAAGCAAAGAGGAAGAAACTACAGAACAAGAAGCTTTGAGTAAGGATGACAATCAGTCTATGTCCTCTAATGATAAATCTGAGCCAGTGATTGTGTTTTCATCATCTGAAACGAAAATTATAGTAAAAAAAATTCATTAGCTCCCTCAGAGTCAAATCCACCCAAACTGGGACTAGCAATTTATTTCAATGATCTGGTAAAATAGCCAGACATTAATAATGCTTCAGTGACAGAAATTCTGGTACAAAAGGGTCCTGCAGAAATACCTTCATCATTTGCATTCCAAGGATAAAAAGATGGATGGCACTTTTCTTCAACATTAAATTCATGCTGCATGTGACAAATTCTGCAAACCAGAAGGATTTACCTCATGGAGTCATTGTAGTGATGACCTTTGAAAACAGGAATGCTCGGAGGATCAGATTTCATCCCTCACAAAATGGATGGATTGAAACAAAGGTTACAAAAGAATTGCACTATTGATGAAATGTTTAAACAGGAATAATTGCAGTGGTATAATTTTTAGCACAAACAAGATCAACACTTTGAGACTCTTCATCAACAATTTCCCAACCTGACAATGTAAATTTCCTGAAGCTGATAGAAATGATCACGTCTTTCAATGCACCAATGAAGGAACACTTATGTTGTATTTGTGACGAGGTGAGTCATTGTCACTAACCTAGACACAAATTCAAAACAAATTGATTGAAATGTTAGGTAAGTCATAACTATATTTGTAATCATGGGTTAAATAATGAAATACCACACATTAAGTAAGGCAGGATGGGTAGGGGTGGCCAAAATAAAGACTGGGTGTAAAAAAAAAATTGTGTGACGCAATAATAAAATTTATGAGTTACACTTTATATACCCACCAATTTTTATGCATTTTATTTAAGTATAGTAAGTGTCTATTAATCCATAAAGCACCATTTAAAAATACATGGGCATGATTGCAGTTGGGTTCCCTAGCATTCAAGTCTCCTGTGTTAATCAACAGGTGGTTATTGCAGGTGAATAGCCTCAGCTCTTAGATATTTATTTTGCAAGACTTCCTTGGTGTCTGATTTGACACACTGTTTTTTACTGTGAACTAGGTGTTGCAATATCATTGGTTGATATTTAGTGTTGGCATGCATGATTGCTTGCTCCACTTACAATTCCCTTTTTTACCATCATGCTTGTCTCCACATGCTGTTTGAGACAAAGCACCCCTTCACTTTTGTGTATTGTTTTAAATTCAATTTTATGATTTTTTTAAATAGTAACAGAAAGACATGACATAATATAAATGCAGTGAAATAAGACACCAAGAAATAGTTTTAAAATAAAGGTAAAAAGTTATACATTACTGATAGGACAAAGTGTCTGTAATTCAAGTGCATCTGTTTGTGAGCTTGGTGGTGCTCACTGGTCAGCTGCTCAGCAGACGTCTGCTCATTCAAACCATGCACAGTGTTCAAACCAGACGAATTTTGATCAATCAAGGCCTTGTACAGTCTTGGATTGGATGGCCTGTATGTGCAGTTCATATGACTGCATTATCTTCCCCAAGCACTAACTCCCTCAACATTCTTTAAAACTAATATACAATCCTTAACATTATTAAAAATGTCCTTCATTCTTTTTACATGTATGATAATTAAGGGAAGGATTCTAGATAATATTCAAGATTCAAAATTCTATGCTATTATCCTCAATTGCACCCCAGACATTAGGCATCAAAAACAAATGAATCAGTTACAGTTAGATTTCTAGTGTTCCAGTTCCAACCATAGTCAAAAAATTCACTCATTTTAGTAGTGAGAGTTACGACTGGAGAAGGACTGATGAAGTCTGTAACAGAAGTGATGGAAGAAAACACTTTAAACGTCATGCATTGTCAAAGCCAATGGTGTGATAACAGAGCCAAATGAAATGAAAATCCACAGGAGTGAAGGCTAGAGTTTTGTAGGACAAGAAGTGAGCAGTGTTTATCTGTTGTGTTACTCACAGCTTGAACTTCGTACTTGCAGAAATGGCCAGATGTAGTCCAGAGGCAATGACATTTTTCAGCATAAGACAGTAATTGTACACTCTACTTTCAGCATCTACAGACAGGTGCAATATTCTCACTGAGATCTGCATGTGTCTTTAAATTACTTCAGAACAGATGTTATGTTTGAATCTCTCAGCACAAGACTTCCATCTGTCAGATGCCAGCTGGGAAAAGTCAGTAAAATGCTCAGAAATGTTGCCAGAACAACAAGGGTTTATTTTCCAATCTGAAACACTGTCTTTAGTAAATAGTTTCCTCAGTACCTTCGAATTTGTTTTGTCCCTTATCATATAGCATGACTTCTTACATGCTGTAAATGGGGTCAGTAAAGTCCAAGATGAAAATATGCAGTTATACGTCACACTACAAGAAATAAAAATGTATTGAATGACTTCCTCAAAACTATAGGGAGACAAGGGTCACATCTGATATGTCAGCAGCAAAAGAACTGCTGGTAGCTTTAGGATGTGATGCAAACTAGCTGATGTAGACACATCTGACCTCATCTCAGAAGTAAAACTGTTGTGGATTCCAATTCCTCCTATGATGAAGACAGCACTGAACACACTTAAGTACTTATGTCCACTCAGAGAATCATGCCAATATCACTGCAGCCTATTGCATTTGTCTGGTGGAAAGGAGACACAATTTGAGTGTTTGCTTTGTGCAAGGCATGCAAAGTTCCATATTTGTAAGCATACCTAAGGGCAATTGCATAGTTTCTGGCTGTTAAAGTTTAATTTGCTTAGTGCCAAGTATTTTACATACAGTACTGTACCTCTTCTTGTATTCATCATGATCTTAGTGTGATTTAAGATGTTGTTACTGATATCAGTAAGAGTTCTACATGTGTGCAAGTAAAGTGTTTTAAGGCTTTAAGGAGCAAAAAATAACAGCACAGTTTCCGTTTGCTTTGTTTAACCTGCTGTTAGCAAAATACCTTACATACCTATCACGTTGTTCTGCAATTTTATGTGTTTAGAATGTAGAAATTGATGATTTTATTTGAAGTTTTGTTTAATTTGTCCAATATAGAAAATGGGATATTTTAAAGCAAGTTTTTCAGTTTTTGATTCTTGAAATTGAGAATAAATCTATACACCATGATATACTTAAAATGTGTTGAAAAGCAAACATTCCATCAACAAAACTAGATATTGTTGAAGTTAGGTCAGTTTGGAATAAATGTATACCCGGTGCTGGCTGTGTACCCAGTTCAGATAAACTTCATCAAGGATGTGTCAGACAGTCAAGTGACAAAATGAAAGAAGAAATGAAAGATGCTGTGAACGATGCTCCCATTGTGATTATTGCTGATGAAACTAGGACAAACATGGGAAGAGTGTATTTTCAGTTTCGATTTGGATAGTGACTGTAATATTGGAACAGAAACTCTATCTGGCTTCCTGTAACCATTTTTTGTATTTTCAGTTTCAATTTGGATAGTGACTGTAATACTGGAACAGAAACACTATCTGGCTTCCTGTAACTATTTTTTGATGTTGTTAACACAAGAACTTATTCCCAAGCCACAGTAGATGCTTTAAAAGACTACAACATTAAGTATGAAAATGTTGTGGGTTTAAGCAAAACGGACTTAGCTGGTGACATCTTCATGAAAGAATTAAAAGAGCTAAATTTTATTGTCAGTAATGTGAAAAGGCATTTCTGCAATTTTGCGAAATGAAAAGTGCATACCTTTAGTCCCTGGAAGAGAAATTTCCTCACCTGCCAAAAAGACTTTTTCCCAATCCAGTAATCACTAGGCAGAATTCCTGGCTGCAGTACATGGACACACTTATCAACAATTATTGAAGATTTTAGATCATTGGAAAACAAAAATTCTGTCACTGAGCTCATTTTTGATCATTTAAAAAATGAAGCTGCATCAGATTTAGTCTTCTTACAGTGCAAATTTGTGAGTGACACATGTGCTAACACTGTCAGGTTAATTACAACACTAGAATGTATGATGAGTAGTGGGAAAACCTTTGCACCACCCCACTCTGCACTGTTGCCAAATTTATTCAAGGTGGTGGATCCAATATGGTGGCCATAGATGTGGCAACGTCACAGTGACAAAATGGTGGAAATTTCAAATTTTTCCGGGAAAATAGGTCAACTGGGCTACCTCCACTACCTAATCCCAAACCCCTACTCCTGTCTCTCCTCCCCACCCCCTTCCCCACCAGGAAACTGGTGTGAAAATGAATCACTCTGCACTAGGGTGCTGGATATGATGAACGTAAGTCTTCATTTAAACGCTGTCAGCTCTCCCCCTTCCCCTCTCATGATGTAATCCAAGATGGTAGCCTGGGGAAAAATGGCAGGAAATTCGCTCAGTCTGTATCTAGCTGCTGGACTGGATGTACAGACATAATTGTTTACTGTGTGTACCATATAGTCAATGTTTTATGTTGTCTTGTTGTATCTATAGAGCTGTAGCATGGGAAGCAAGGAGAGGATGTTTTTGGTGACCAGTATCCTCTTTCTACAACACAAACTGCATGCATAGATTAACTGGGTTCTTTATTCATAGACAAAGAGCTACTTAACTTAAGCTTCCATTTGCTGTAATACAAGATCTCCTGCATAGTCCATGTTAGCTTCACTGCTGGTCAAGTACAAAGACTGCTGACATTATGTGCAACCTGATTGTGAGCTAGAGGCTGTGACTGTGGTTCTCACTCAGCAACATGCTGGAACTCACTCGGTGCAACAGACTTGAACTAACTTGCTCTCCGGTCTGTGGCAGTTTTCTAAATACTGGTGGCTGAGAGGGCATTGGCGGTGCGTTTCCTGTGAGTCTGGATTTGGCCTCTATTGATATTTTTTGCAGCCTCTATGCCACACAGTGTGCTGACACTGGCTTACACCAGGACATTTCTCCCCCACGAAATCCCACACCATTATCGTATAGTGACACTGTGAACGACAACAGAGAGGAGGACAGGACACTGGACATAGAGATGGTCCGGGAGCCATGACTGTGAAGGACAGCATACTCCTAACCATATCCCACCATCAGGCTTGCAAGGGAACAGAAACATCCTCCAGGAAACTGTTGTCAGGGCACATGTACCGGCCTGTGGGCAGAAGTCAGCCAATCACATGCTGACCTACATCTCTTCAGGATAACAATGCAACAGCAGCAGCCACTAGATGAAGAGGACATAAGCGTCATGCCTGACTTGTTGGACCCCTTTGATGGCAGCTTCAGTGTTAGCCACTTCATTATGAATCTTCTTGTAGCATAGACTAGTTTGTCATTTCTGAATAAGACTGATTGTTTTGTATGTCCCCTTTTGCTTATGGCACAATTATTGAATTTAAGAATTTTAATTGTCTTGTAGCAATAAAACTCGTTAATATGAGTTGTTTGATTGTTTGTCTAGTGAACTAAGTATGCAGGGTTCCTTGACACAAAAACATTGGCAAGGAGGATAGGATGATATTGGCAAGGAAGGGTCTCACCTCATGCCCACTCTCTGCTGCTACTGAAGGGTGTCATTACAACACTGTGGGACGACCACATGGAGATGGAGCCTTTGCCTCTTCTGCCTCCTTTCGTACTACCGATGGAGCTGGACCTGCCCACGCCACAGCAGCTGGCACTGTCTACATCCAGATATGGGCCTCAGGAGGTGGACGTGTACCCTTCTGGGCATTTTCTGGGGGTGTTTCCACCTGAGTGAAGGCTGGATGGCGGGGTATGACTGGAAGTCTAATGGTGCCTGCAGCCACAGCTGCATCAAAGCATCCACACTCCTGATTTAAGCCCCCCCCCCCCCCCCCCGGTTGTTGTGCTCCATATATGATGATCCGTTGCTTTGGGAGGGGGAGGGATGTTATGGGATGTTATGGTGTAAAGTCAGTGCCGGCATGCCAGTCGAGAATGAATGAGAAGAGACGGATGTGAGAAGAAGTCAGCCAATTGCATGCTGACTGACCCCCCTTGCCATGCCCAACTGGTGGGATCCCACTTCGTTAGCAGTTTCAAGGTTAGCCACTTCATTAGGAATCTCTATGTAGCATAGACTTGTTTGTCATTTCTGAAGAAGACATTATTTTGTATGATGCCCTTCGCTTGTGACACATCTATCAAAGTTATGAAGGGTAATTGCCTTGTAGTAATAAAACTCATTAATAAGAGTTGTTTGATTGTTGTCTAGCAAACAGAGTATGCTGGATTCCTAGACACAATAGCAGCTATGGAGGATGGCAGGGGTGAGGGAAAATTGTCCCTCCGCTCCTCCTCGGGTGCCCTGGTGGCACCAGCAGATGGCTGTGAAGGCCGCACTGTCCCATGAAGCTGTGAATCTCGGGGGAAGAAAAGCAACAGAATCACGGGGAAAATGACATGTGTGAATCTGGTTCTGCTGATGGCACTGTGAACCATTGGGACCTGCAATTAAGTATATATAAGAACCAATGTGTTCCTGGATTAAGCCTCTTTCCCAATTCCCACGGTTGCCATAAATCCTGAAAAGAACAAGATTCCATGGCACAAAGCAATACTTGCAGACCATTGGCAGTGCCAGATGCTGTGGTAGGTGTAGTTAGTGTAGCAGTGTCCAATGGCTGCAGTCATGCAGAAGTTCTGCCAGTGATAGTCCGTCTCATGGGTGGGACCAAGATGAGGTGACAAAGAGTTGCAGTGCCTGTCGCCATGTGTGGATGGTGCAAAGCTTGGCCATCTGTTGCCTGGAAGTGTGTATGAAGCACTATGCTTCTCCATTGGACTGCGGGTGAAACAAAGCACTTGTTAGATCACGAATGCCATTGTGTTCACAAAACTGTTCAAAATCACGTTAAGTGAACCATAGTCCATTGTCCGACACAAGTACTTCTGGCGAACTTTCTATGCAAAATATGGTGGACAATGCTTAAATGGTGCTATGTCATGTGGTAGAAGCCATAGACACCATAGAGAGGAACTTGATAAAAGAGTCTACCACTATGAGCCAATGAGTGTTCCAAAATGTTCCTGCAAAAGTCAATGTGCATTCATTGCCATGGTGATTGAGTCTTATACCAAGCTGAGTATGTCTATGGCAGGGCAGATTGGTTGCCCATGCATATGTGACACTGAGATGTCATTTGTTCAATGTGGGCGTTCATGCCCTGCCAAGTCCAGTGCCAGCACGCTAACTGCTTAGTGCGAACAATTCCCCAATGTCCTTGATGGAGCAATCCCAACAAATCCTTTTGTAACATTTTTGGAATAAGCAAGTGCCATTGCCCACTGACATTTTGAACTAGAGTCACACCTCGTTATACCGAAAGGTTATGCTGATACACAAAATACTGGCGCACAACTGAGTTCTGGATACTGTTCAACGAATGAGGCCAAGACATGTGAAGGCATTGCAACAAAATCTTGAGATCTGTGTCTGTATCTGTGGCTTGTGCAGATTTTCTGTATTGCAAGAGAAAAGCATCCAGCAGTTCAGAGTCCTAAGTATTGATTTGGCAACAAGATGTGGCAGATGTATCAAAAACAGAGTCTGGACCAATCAGAAGGGGAGATATTGTGTCTGCATTGCCATGCTTTGCTGTGGGTCTGTAAACAATTTCATACTGATACTGCAAAAGCAACAAAGCCCAGCATTGCAATTTATGAGTGGTGCTTGTAGGAACCAGTTTTAATGGAATAAACAAGGACTGCAAAGGCTTATGATCTGTAACTAAATGGAACTTCTGACCATAAAAATAGTGATTGAATTTAGTCACACCATACATAATAGCGAGAGCCTCTTTTTTGATTTGTGAGTAACTGCACTGAGGTTGAGTTAACAACTTTGAGGCAAAAGCAATAGATCTGTGTTGTGAACCAATTCTGTGCTAAAGCACAGCACTGATTCCGTAGGAAGAAGTGTTGACTTGCAAAACTACCGGCTTGGCAGGGTCAAAATGTACTAAAATCTGTCACTAAAAAAAGCATTTTTGAATTTCTGAAATGCATCTTGACAGTCTTTAGTGCACACACAAGGTACATTTTTGAAACACAAGTGATGCAATGGAGCTGCAATCTGAGCGGCATTCAGTATGAACCGATTGTAGCATGTCATCTTGCCTAGTACTGACTGCAGTTCAGACACATTGCAAGGAACAGGCAGGTCACAGATTGCAAGCAAATGAGATTGCAGCAGGTGCACACCCTGACTGTTTATCACATGACCTAAGTATTGTAGTTCGGTTTAAAAAACTTCACACTTTTCTAGATGACATTTAAGTCCTGCTTCTGACAACACTCGGAAAAGAGTATGCAAATTGGCAATGAGTTCTCCTGGTGTACAACCTGAGATAACAATATTATCAAGGTAGTTTGAACAAAATGGCACTTTTTCAGTCAGCTGTTCCAAGTAACATTGGAAAATGGTGGGTGTGGAAGCACTGCCAAAGGGCAAACACAAATATTTGAACATTCCTAAGCGTGTATTGACAGAAAACACTTTCTGTGATTCTTCATCCAATGAAATTTGCAAATAGGCATCTTGCAAATCTGTCTTAGAAAAGATAAGTCTTGCACCAAGCCTGTCCATGAGTTACTCTGGGCAAGGTAACGAATAAGTGTCAACTACCATCAGTGGGTTGTTTGTAGACTTGAACTTGACACAAATGCAGATGTGACCAAAAGACTTAGGTAACAAAACTAGTGGACTTGCCCACTGACTTGCTTGAATGGGAGCAATTACACCATTATCTTGAAATTCTTTCAATTCACTGGCTACTTTGTCTCTTAAAGCAATTGGAGCAGGGCAGAACTGAAAAAATGTAAGCTGTGCATTCCCTTTCAATGTAACATGCACTACAAAGTTATTAGCTTTTCCCATTCCTTCTGAAAATAGTTCAGGAAACTCTTTAAACAAGCCATCTACAGTGTCAGGTGGTACAAATGTAGAAACCGACAATACAGTTTCATGGATGCTATGGCCAAACAAATGAAAGGCATCCAAACTGGAAATGTTCTCACTGTCTCTCGATTTCAAGGCAGTAAAATTCACTGTCCTAGTGAGAGATTTGCAAGTGGCGGGCAAACTACACTTCCAAGTGCTGGAATTTCCTGTGTGTTGTAGGCAATGAGGTCCTCGCTAGATTTAGAAAAGAGAGGCGAGAACAGCTGTTCGAACGTGGCATGATTAAGCAAAGCTACTGAGGCATGTGTGTCTAACTGACAGTTCACACGATGGTCAGCAATTCATAATGAGACAAATAGTTTGTTAGACTGTCATTGCACAGCACTAGGGTGAGAAGGAGGCACAACCTTAATCTTACTTTTGTCAGAACCTGTTATAGGTTTGGAAAATACAACGTTCACTGCATGTGCACAAACCTGTTTTTTTCTGGGAATGGGCAAAATTGGATTTTTTGTGCCCTTGCAAACAAACTGCCTCCACATGACCTTTTTTCCACATGTGTGACACATTGCGTTATGTGATGGACAGTCTTGTCTTTTACGGTGACTAAAACATCTAGGGCAAGACTACACTATATTCACATGTCTGTGTACATGTCTACACAGCTGTCCACACAGCTGTGTATTAGCTCACTGTTGTGGCCACTTCTGATGGTCACGAGCAAGTGGCGACTTGACCCAACAAATCAGGGCCTAGTCAAACTTATCGCCCGCTATGACACCTGAATCATATTGCCCCAAAATTTGCAACACTTGAGCATGTGAAGGATCAGAGTACTTTAGGATCTCTTCCCATATTCCACTATCTGGGACAGTGAAAGTTATAGTATCCCTAATCATTAAGTCACTGTAAAAGCTGCCACAACTACACTCAAATTTACACTTCCTACTCAGGCCCATTAGTTCTGTATACCACTGATGGTATGTCTGTTCCAGCTTTTTCTGCAAGAGAAAAAACTGTTGTCTGGCTGCAGCTACTTGAACTTGCTGGTCATAGTACTTCATTAATGTAGTGATTACTTCATCATAACTGAATTCGTTGTGAGATGCAGGCGAGAATAGTTTTTGCATTAACTGGAACACTTGGAACATGCAGTCAAAAGAAAGTATTAATTCACTGTACCTTGAATGCTATGAACTGCACATTGAGTTTGGAATTGTGTCAGGTACTTGAGCCATTCCTCTTCTGTATCGTTAAATTGGTGGATCAGTGGTGTGCTGGTCTGCAGCACTTTTTGGGTGTGTTGGTCTTTTGGCTTTTGCTGTTGTGCAGCCGATGTTGTGCAACCAGAAGTTGTTTTACCATTGCAAGCAAGGTAGCAATTTGTTGGTTCTGAAACTGAAAAGCTCGTGTCAGATCCATCACATTTGCCATCTGCAGCTGAGGCATGGGGTCAGGGGGTGGAGGGGTCGGGTCAGCCATGGTTTACACAAATAAGCCTCCAAAAAGAGGAATTTGATTAGGTCTGTGGCTCCCCTACTGGAGTACAAGCAAGAACACAACAAAAGTTCAGCAAGCACTGAATTATGATAACCCATGCAATCTGAAATACAAGAGAAGCAAGCAAATTTTTCTTCACTGAAGGATTCTCGTCATTACCTTTTATGTCATCTCATTGTCTCTGTAGAGCTGTACCATAGAAAGCAAGGAGAGGATGCTATTTGGTGGCCAGTATCCTCTTTCTATAATACAAATTGCATGCATAGATTAACTGAGTTCTTTATTCATAACCAAAGAGCTACTTAACCTAAGCTTCCATGTGCTGTGGTACAAGCTCTCCTGTATAGTCCACATTAGCCTCACTGCTGGTGAAGTAGAAAGTCCATTATGAACACTCTTCTGGATGTTATGTGCTACCTGATTGTGAGTTAAAGGCTGTGACAGCAGCTCTGACTTGGTGACATGCTGGAACTAACTCAGTGCAACACACTTAAACTAATTGGCCCTCCAGTCTGTGGCAGCTATCTAAATACCAGCAGCCAAGAGGGCACTGGTGGTGCATTTCCTCTGAGTCGGGTTTTGGCCTCTGTTGATCTTTTTGCAACCTCTATGCTGCATGGTCTGTTGGCACCTGCTTACACCAGCACATAATGAATGAGACATCTGTGCTGGAGAAGGAGGAGTTTAATGGGTATATTAGCTGTAATCATGCAGCTGAGAACTGTGCCCATAGCCATCTGCATGGCGTTTGGAAAGAAATGATGTTTGATAAATGAATGAAGGAGACAAATACGCTTCATCAAATAATGAAGATCCAGCAGGATGGGGATAAGTTACACTTCGCAACTCATGCTGAAATGGATGTGCTGTAACTGTAGGTCATTCGATAAAAGTCCAGTTAGTCTTCTGAAGCACAAGAGACAAGACATTCACCCACTCCAGAACGTAGCCTCTTCCAGCAGGGGTGGGGACTCAGGAGTAGGGAGGACAATGGTTTCACACCACCAGAACGTAGGAGTGGCAGGGCAGCCACCTGCGCTAAGCAGGAAGTAGCCACAGCCTTCCTCCTTCCCATCCCCAGTGTATGGATACTCTTTATCATAGAACATGAACTGCTTCAGGAGTTATTAAATCTGATGTTTAAGCAATGTGTGGGATATTGTCAGATACATAACTTGAAGATATCACAGAAACTAAATGTAAAACTGCCCAAAGATGGTGAGAGAGCTCTGCAGATGATCCAAGAATATTTAAACGCCGGCCTAAGTGGCCGTGCGGTTAAAGGCGCTGCAGTCTGGAACCGCAAGACCGCTACGGTCGCAGGTTCGAATCCTAGCTCGGGCATGGATGTTTGTGATGTCCTTAGGTTAGTTAGGTTTAACTAGTTCTAAGTTCTAGGGGACTAATGACCTCAGAAGTTGAGTCCCATAGTGCTCAGAGCCATTTGAACCATTTGAACCATTTAAACAATTTGTGATTTAATTACACTTTTTTCTGAGGAGTACCACCACCACACTTGAACACAGACTCTGAAAAATGATCATGACACACTTGTGAAATGATCCTTGAGACACTTCGTGCGCTTTTGTGGGAAATGCCCTTGTCTTTGAGCACAAGCTGCTTCAGGAGCTACTAAATTCAATTGAATATGTCTCATTTTTGTCGTGTGTACTGCCACATTTGAACACAGTCTCTAAAAGCATCATTACACACTTGCAAAACCATCCCTGAGATATTTTGTGTGCTTTTGTGGGAAATACCCTTGTCTTTGAGCATGAGCTCCTTCAGGAGCTACTAAGTCCAATTGAATATGTCTGTAAATACACTCTAAAAACGATTGCTGCACAGTAGTTTGCTCCAGTTTTGCAGTGTGTACCACCACACTTGAATGCTTGAATGTCTCTAACATTTGGGAAAAATAATTGCATTCAATATATTATTCTTGTAGGTAGCATCAGTGAGCAAGATAAATGGCCCCAAGGCAAAGATGAAATACCTGTGTGGATACATGAGATGGCGGCTGCTGCAGAGGAAGCTGAAAGGCAGCACCATCTCACCATTTCAGTAAAGGATGAGGAAATACTTGGATGGGTGGGAGAGCTAATGGAAAAACTGACTGAACTGCTTAATCCTTGGGCCCAGAGTGGAAAAGGTGATTGTAATGCAACTGTCATCATTACAGCATGTAATTACCATTATTCTGAAATTTTATTATTTGTTATAGCACATATTTTTTTAAAAAAATCCTGAGAATTGTGCTTAATTTCTTTTTCACTATTCGTATGTTACTGAGGCACCACAGTCACCATCAGCACCACAAAAGCTACCTGTCACACATGTGCCTAGAGCAGTGGTTGTGGGAGCAAGAATGAAACACACACCTGAGTGGCATGCACCACTGTGCATAAAGCACCATTCACGGCTGCAAGAGAGGTGGCAGCAATAGCTGCAGCCACTGCAGAATCTGCCCCTCCGCACCATCGCTTACCCCCTGGCATCAATGGGTGCTTCAGTTGGAAGAAGAAGAAGAAGGAGGAGGAGAGGAAGAATAACAGCAAGAAGAACAACAGCAGCCCCCCAGGTTGGTGGTGGTGAAGGATCCAGCATGCAGCAGTAAGAGCAGCAGCAGCAGCATTTCTGGACACCATCACTGCAACCAGGGTGTTCCCCCTGGTCCTCACTGCCACCACCTCATCCTACTGCAGCTCTGAGTGTTCACCCTTGCCGGCAATGGATGGTATGTGTGCCTCGCACATACCCTGTGCACCTCAACACTCCATCACCAATAGGATGGACCTCATCATGCTGTAGTAGTAGTAGTAGTAGTAGTAGTAATAGAGATATAAATGGAAATGTCGTGTGGCTAGGCCTCCCATCGGGTAGACCGTTCGCCTGGTGCAGGTCTTTCGATTTGACGCCACTTCGGCGACCTGCGCGTCGATGGGGATGAAATGATGATGATTAGGACAACACAACACCCAGTCCCTGAGCGGAGAAAATCTCCGACCCAGCCGGGAATCGAACCCGGGCCCTTAGGATTGACAGTCTGTCACACTGACCACTCAGCTACCGGGGCGGACAGTAATAGAGATGATCCTGTGACTAGCAGCAGTTCCCTCTCTCATCCTTTTAGTAAAGGAATCAGGTCAGTGACACCATACCACACTTAGAATACTTGGTGATTGCAGGACAAGCATATTGTTCACCTCCTCCATTTCTCAAAATTTGCTGGTGAGCATGAGATGCATTTAAACATGCTGCTCTTCTCTGAAAGTGATAATTATCATTATGTTTGAATACAAGACACATCCTGACTTCTTTCCTCCCAACTATCAACTGGTTGTTATGTAAAGCATATTTGCTTAAGGTGCCTCAGTTATTTTTCCTCAGACAAGTTATTAGTAGAGCATCTAGTAGATTGTGCTTCCAAGGATCTGATACATGTTATTTTTCCTACTGAGGAAGACAAATCATAAAGTTTAAAAATGCTCACCACCAGGAGCAATGCCTCCTCACTCCTGTGACTCTCTGTGAAGATGATCCCACAACATCACACACCACTTTTTCAGAAAAACCCATACCATATGCAGCAGCATACCAAACTGTATCATCCTATGATTCAAGTCTGAACTGCTATAAATCTTATGTCAGGGATAATCCTGTGGTTTGGCTGCTCACTGAGCTCGAAAAACTTTCATGGAAGGTTGATAAGCTTTAAAGCGACAATTTTCCCACAACCAAATCAAAGGAGAATGAAGATTTGTATGATGACATGTATGACAAGCATATTTGTGGGCTGCCTTTAGATAGAAAAATGGAAACTCCTCATTGGGATCAGTGTCATTTTTTGGGGAAGTTCCATGGTACAGCTCATAATATGTGCAATTTGAAGTAGCAATTACCAAGGCACATACTGTTTTTTTCCATAGTTTAAGTGGGTATGACACTCACTTTCTAGATGAGAAACACATTTCATTCTATAAGCGAATGGTGCTGAGAATTATGCCCTGCTTTGTTGAAGTGCTACATTTTATGTAGGCACCACTCCAGAAACTCATTGAAACTCTACCTTGAGGGGATATGCATATCACCTGAGCTCCATTTCCCCATGAGGAAAAGTTTCAGCTTGTGACTAGGAAAGGGTTTTCCCATACAAGTATGTGTATAATATGGCAAAATTCAATGAAACCAGGCTACCCAACATAACTGCATTCTCCAGCAACCTCATATGTGATGGCATAATGGGTGCAAAGTATCAGTATGCTGTGAATGTCTGGAGGGACTCCAAAATCTCCACTTTACGAGAGTATGCACGGCTTTACATGGACACAGATTGAGTCTTGCTTGCAGTCATTTTCGAGAAGTTCTGGAGTCTATGCATGACCACATATTCTCTGGATCCCACGTTTTATTATATGCACTTGGGTTGTCTTGGGATGCAGTGCCCAAGGAAAGGAAGTGCAACATCAAATTATTGACTGATGCTGACGTGCTTCTTTTCTTTGATTGAGGGATCCATGATGAACTTTCCCAATGTGTCCATAAGCATGCAAAGGCAAATGGCCCATGGATGGGTGACAGGTTCAATGCAGCCCTTGATTTGAGTTATATAATGCACTTGGATTTAAATAACTTATACAGGCATGCCATGAAACAATCACTGCCAATTGGTGAGTTTTGATTGGTGCCCAAAGGCAAATGCAAGGGATTAGGTGAAAAAATCATGGGGGGTATGGCAGCTGATTCAAATGCAGGGTATGTTGTTAAAGCAGAACTCACATACCCTATTAGTTTGCATGATGATCATGTTGCTTTGCCACTGTATCCAGGGCAACTATTTACACAGGGAGGCTCCTTCTAGAAACTGATGACAATGCTGGGGAATAAGTGGAGATACATTATTCATTATTGTAATCTCCAGTAGTGTCTCAGCTTTGGAATGGAGCTGGTTAGAATCACCTGGGCCATCTCCTTCAAGCAGTCCCCATGTGTGGCCATGGGAAATATTTTTATGAATTAATGAATAATTCAATTTTCAGCAAAACAATGAAAAATTTGAGGGAACAATGTGAAATTTTGATTAGAACTTAATAGGATGGGCATTATGGCATAGGAAAATGCATTGCCAGACTAAATTTTGAGTGGGTCACTATATTCAATAAGAACTTGGTTGCTGTGGAGATGGTAAAGAGTGCAGTTGAGTTTACAAAAGCTATTTATTTGGAGAAGTCCATACTAGACCTATCAAAACTCAATGTGTGCCACTTTGATTATGAGTTTGTGAATACTCATTTTGCAGGTCCTAAATCACTTTGAATAGACACAGATAGCTTCATCTATCAAGTGAAGAACTGTGATTTATGTGAAGTAATAATTACCACAGTAATGTATCTGATATGTCCTCATACATGGCCGATAATCTTTATGGTACTGCTCTGCAGAACAAGAAGGTTATTGGCATTATGAAAGATGAGGTGAATGGATTGTTTATTGTGGAGTTTGTAGGTATATGATCAAAAATGTATGCGTATCACACATTGGTGCCACCCAGAGACAAGCTAAGGGTGTTCGTTGTATGGCATCAAGAGCCCTCTCTATCAAAAGTATTTGTGGTTACTGAACAGCGGTGTTTGTGATGCTGCACCTCAGCTGCCACGAATTGTATGACGAACTAGTATTTGACTGAGAGGACAAGAGTTGTACACTGTTCTGCAATCTAAAATCGACCTGTTGCCTCATGACAGTAAAAAGGTCATTTGTGATGATGGGATAGAAACTCTCTCATACTCTCACTACTCACTTGTAGTGAGAGAAGGGGTGTCAGGACTCTGATTGAGTGAGAGGGAGAGAATGAGCGTGTGTGTGAGAGAGACAGTGCGTGTGTATGCAGAGTAGTAGAATTAATTGCAAAAACTTCTGCTATTGGGACTGTGGTAATTAGTTTCTAAGTTACACAATCCATCATAATTATTGTAAAAGGTATGCTATTGGTACTTTGGAATTTAGTTGTGGTAGTAAAAAAAAGTATCTCCACATTGGTTTTTATGGTAGATTTACATATCTGGAAAAATTGTAAACACTCTCATCCTGTGTTATTGGGAAAAAAAGAAACTCTCAACCAGTGTTGCTGTTGTAGTATGTGAGTTAAAAGTATCTCTGAATTGGAATAGCAGTGTAAAATTGTACCTCAAGAACTATATTGTACCTTAAGAACTAAACTGTACTGCAAGAACTGAATTTTAATCTCAAGAACTGAATTGTAATCTGAAGAACTGAACTGTATTTGTGTGAATTGAATAAAAGAAAAAAAATTGTTACCTTACATCTTTATTGTTGTCATTATTTAAGGAAAAAAACTATCCCTTACTGCATTATGTATGTATGTATAAAGGCTGTGTATGATACAAATATTAGTTTTTCTGAAGTTGAGTGTTATTAAGAAGGTGAAGCTTAAGACACAGAATAATAAAATATATATGTGTATTGTGCAACATGAATTGGATTATGGGAGCAGGAGACACATGACCATGTCCACTTCTACAGACATATAGTAAACATATCCATAATTATATCTCCTGGCTTGAAGAAAACAACAGATGTAGTATCTTGATGAAACAGTATACTATCAAAATGGGAAGAGAGTGAAAAGAAATCATACACATATCGTGAAGCAAAAATTCATTTATTCCTCATCCAAATTAAAAGCAATTTTACATTTTCATAAGCAGACACTACACCTATTTTCACAAATCTTCTTCTTCTTCTTCTTCTTCTTCTGCTTCATCTTCTTCTCCTTTTTCTTCTTGAGTCAGTGAAGAGCAGGACACCTCTAGGATTCCAGGTCTTGAATAGCAGCAAACTTGAAGAAACGATGCATCCTTGAGATCTCCTTCTCCTTCATGTAGACGATGGTATCCATGTAGTCAAATAATCAAAGCAACGTCACCATATATTTATAGGGTATGCCAGGATCATTACAGTGAAAATTCAATGGCAGAAACATGTTAAACACTTCACACTCTTCCACGTGTTGGTGCACTTCACATCCTTGAAAGACCTCAGTGATTCTGTGTTTGCTGAGAATGTCTCCATTATTCCAGCATCTTCTAGGTGCACTATGTAAGCAATATCTTTAACTTTGAACAGAGTATGGTCATCGTCATAGAAATCCTGAACATCTACAATGATGTTCAAACCTTGAGATGCCATTGTAGAATGCTCTGAGTATGGCGCAGCACCTGTTCATTTATACAGCTCGTTGCACAACACTGATGCTCAGTCACATAAAACTAGAGCATATGTTGCAGTGTGTTCTGGAAAATTTGCTGAAAATTCAAATTCAATTTGTGCATCTATAGGTCCAGACTTAATTATCTTAATTCTGTTTCAAGCAGTCTATTACGATGATTGGTGATAGCTCCTTGAATTTCCCTGGACTGAGTAGACACCCTCCTTCTTCTTCAGGACATTCATAGTTAGAAGCACAAAACCTCACATATATGTCATATACTAGGTGGTATACACTGCTGTTGTAAACTGTCATATGGGTGGAATTCTGAATTCAGGTAGACTCTGGCATTAGTTTACTTGTAGTTGTCAAATGCAGTGGAATCATTTGCTATATTCCCTCCCTTATCAGTCTCAAATGCAAATCTGATGAATTTAGGAGTCTCTAGCCGTGAAGGGGCTTTAATTGCACATGTTTTTCTACTTGCAGTCTGTACCAATGGGAACTTGAAAATCTCCCAAGAGCAGAATGTTAGTGATAGATACATACCTGAATTCAGAACTTCTAAAAGCTTCAAACTCTCCTCATTTGATGCACTGATGTGGGGCATTTTCCATATTATCTTCCTGATTGAGATTATATTTACCTCTTGATCACCTTGAATGTATGAGTTATTACCTATCATACTCTGTACCACAATGAGTTCCTGTTTAGCATTCATAGTAATCTGCCTCATGACCTCTAAGTAGGCCATCACCTATTTTAGAAGTATGCATGCAAAAATCATTTGTACTCTGCAACTGCTCTATCTGCTAGATCATCTATGAACCATCCTGCATTTTCTAAACCATTCAGATCTGTGGGTGATGCAGAGACACATGTTCTAAGTATGGTATTGCAGTAATATAGGCACTGCAATATCGTACTTAAAACATATGTCCCTACATCTGCGACGGATTTGAATGGTTTAGAAAATGTGGGATGGTTCATAGACAATCTGGCAGATAGAACAGTTGCAGAGTACATATGATTTACTGCATGCATACTTCTAAAATTGCTGATGGCATACTTTGAGGTCATGAGGCAGATTATTATAATGCTAAACAGAAGCTCATTCTGGTGCTTAGTATGATGGGTAATAATTCATACATTTGAGGGCCTCAAGCAGAGAATATGATTTCAATCAGGAAGATAATATGGAAAACGTCTCGTGTCAGTATCTAAGATGAGGAGAGTTTGAAGCTTTTAAATGTTCTGAATTCAGGTATGTATCTATCACTAACATTCTGCTCTTGAGAGATGCAGATTATGATCCAATTAAATGTATTCACAATTGTGAATAATGACAACCATCAGCTGCAGAATGGAATGAGGACAATGAAAGTTTTTCTCGTGCAGAACTCAAAGCCGGATTTCTCACTTATTGCAAGCAGTCACCTTACCATTTGGCTATCTGTGCATGACTTGTGGTCACACCAAAACTTCCATATGTTGTCAACTATGTGTCTAAGACCTGGACTTGTACATCCATTATGTAGCCTATATTCCTGTACAGATCAGATGTTATACTCGAAAGTTACTAGCTGAGTATTGGCAGAGAAATACGGTATTGCAATATCTTATTTCTCTGCCGATACCAGGCAAGTGACTTTAGAGTACAACTTCTGACCTGTATGGGAATATACACAATGGATGTATGAGTCCAGTTCATTGATGCTTGGTTGATGACATATGGAAGTTTGGGTCTGGTTGTCAGTCATGCACAGGTAGCCAAATGGTAAGGCGACTGCTTATGATAAGCGGGAAATCTGGGTTCGATTCCTGGTCCACCACAAATTTTCATTGTCATCATTCCATTCTACAGCTGATGGTTGTCATTATTCACAATTGCAAATACATTTAATGTATGTTTTAATGATTGATGTTATGCTAACATTGCACTTTGGTCGAGCTCAGATCCAATATTGAGTTCATATTGTGTCTCTTTAAATAGGAATGCTGAAGTGTTATGTTTAAACTTGGATCCCACTACAGCACTGCCATTGATTTTCTTGAATGATCTCTCCAAATAAGTGGAACTCTTGCATGGAAGCATCAGCTCTTCTTGGTGCTGGATGACAATCCTAATTTCATCATTCTTGTTAAATGTGGTTGAAGCATAAGGTTTATGTGAGAAGTATTCCTGACATAATTCGCTCATCATACTCTGCTGGACTAGTTATGTTGAGTGAGGATGTCATTGCAGGGTTTCAAACCAACTGATTTAAGAAACTCGTAGTTCACAAGTGTTAACAGTTTGTGGTTCGGCAGTGAAGTGACGTAGTGTGAATTGTGTACACTGGTTTTATACTCTACACCCATCCTGCCTTAGATGTAATTGTACAAATATTTCCTCAACACAAAAGTCAATAAGTTGATTATCCTGATCCACAATATGCAACTCCAAATAGTCCAATGTCCGAACTGTTACTGGAAGGTATATTTGCATTGGTGAGAGTCTCAAGAGTCTTATCTCCCATTGCAACTGAGGGCAAGAATCCATAAATTGTATGAACAAGACTTTCATTGAAATAGGAGTTCATTGCAATGTTACATTCAACTTAGATTATGCTGACAGGCAAGATGACCACAGTCTGATCTGAATTGTAATATTTACTAGGATCCTTCTTCAAACCTGTTCTTTTGTGAAACCCAGAAGGTGCCCTACTGAACCTTTCTGATTAAAGTCAATCATTGCATTCACTGTGCTCATTTTAGATTTAAGTGTATTGATGTTTGCACATAGCTGTGTACCTTTTCCAGACTGTTTTAAGACTTTGTTTAAATTGTCAACATCGTATGCACCAGGTTCTATTTCCATGAGGTCTTTTTCACCATTAATATCCAGATGCAAATTGTTGCTAGCCTCACTGATATTTGGGATGCTGTTGTACATTTCCAGTTCACCAATGCAATACTCCATTCACCAATGCACAAATTAATGGGCAGAAAGTAATTTGCACATAATGAAGATAACTGTTCTTTTAAAGTCAAAGTGTATGACATTGCATCTGAACCTCAATTGATGAAGGAACCTTTAAAGCTCTTCCTTATATATTCTTCTTCTTCTTTGTAATTGTCAAGAGAAACATGATGCCTAGATATCCACAGAGGTGTGTATTAAAGTATTGATAGCACTCAAAATTATAGAACACACATCTTCTGTGAGCGAAGTATCATTGTAATTCTTCTGGTGGTTGCAGGTCACCAAATGAGCTAAAATAGTAGATGGTATTTGCATTTTTCATAATGGTGCCAGGACCTCCAGCAACATCTAAATTCACAATATCACATTCACCAGTTTTCCATACAGTCCTCGGTAATGATCCTGTGTGAACACACCATGGAATCTTGGAATGTTGGCTTTTTTTCTAACAAACTTAAGAAGACCAGTATTCGTGTGTGGCCAGTATTGTAGGACTGCTAATGGGCTTTTTCTTTATTTATGAATAGATCAAGGGCTTTCCTGTATGGTTTCAAGTATAGTTTTTTTTCTGATGGCTGCAGCTTCCATCATGTGGTTACATCTTCTTGCTTCATCTAACTGTGCTTGGCAGTTTTGTGCATTCTTGAATGTTTGCACAATAGTTGCAGCACCACCAGTTATGGACCCTACCAATGAGAGAGCAGAGAGGGCTGGGATGAGGAATGGAAAAAAATCATAAGACTTCTTGGGTATTGGTAGAACCCAAGGTGCTTTTACTGATCCTCTTCTTGTTCCTGCACCTTTGTGCTTCAGGGCATTTTAGCTGCATACAGCACTGTCAAGCTACAATTCTTCAAACACCTTTGCTTCCCACCCTTCTTCTCCTTCTTTCTCTTCTTCTTCTTCTTCTTCTTCTTGTTCTTCTTCTTGTTCACTCCTAAACCCAACTTAATTTTTCCTCAGATGGTTTTACCAACTGCAAATGCTGCAATGCACTGACCATACCAATATCCTTTCTTCTGTGTAAAAATATATATAAAAAACTATGATGCTTTAACTTATCAAACAAGAAAGTGCTGGTATGTTGATAGACACATTAAAAAACACACAAACACACACAAATTTCAAGCTTTCACAACCCAATGTAGCTTCATCAGGAAAGAGGGAAGGAGAGGAAAAGACGAAAGGATGTGGGTTTTAAGGGAGAGGGTAAGGAGTCATTCCAATCCTGGGAGCAGAAAGACTTACCTTAGGGGGAAAAAAGGAGATATACACTCGGGCACACACACACACACACACACACACACACACACACACACACACACACATATCCATCCGCACTTACACAGACACAGGCAGACATATGTCATAATTAAAGTTAAACTTTCAAAATGCTGTAGAAATAACATCATTTGTCAGATTGAGATCAAATTGCAAAGGAATATTATTGGAGAAGGGGGAAAACGTATGGTAGAAGAAAAAAAATAAAGTGAAAATTGATCAATAGATGGCACTGAATGTGTCAGAATACATAAATGAAAACACCTGTCATCTGCACGACTCACTGAAGTTGGTATGAACACACAGGTACATGGCTTTTCCTCCTTTCACATCTGCAACATTCACCATGACTGTCTCAATGCAGGATAGTGCTCTGCTTGCAAAACTGTGTTACAGGAATGATGATTGTGCACACATTACTCTGCAGAATTTCCAGGCACTGAAGGGTTTGAAAAAAGGAGTTAGTCTGATGACTGCTGTGGGTCTGGGGAAAATGTTTCAGAAATCCTAAAAGATGTTTGTGTGTGTGTGTGTGTGTGTGTGTGTGTGTGTGTGTGTGTGTGTGTGTGTGTGTGTGTTTGCAACCTGGTGGAGGGAGGAAACGAATTGATTCAACACCAGTGAAAGCAGTGGTCACAGCAAAGTAGGAGGAGACGAGTGGTGGTGTGCATGGAGAATTGCCCGAACCTTGGACATACCTATGATCATGGTACATAAAATCCTATGAAACATCCTTCTTTGCTCTCCATTTAATATTACCCCTGTGCATGAGTTACTTCATGTTGACCTGCCAGCAAGAGAGACATTTGCTTTAGAATTTCTTGCTCACATGGAAGTGGACAATGACTTCCATCCCACAGGATATGTCAATTCACAGAATTGTTGAATATGGGCAATGAAAAATTCACATGCAAATTAACCAGTACCACTTCATCCTGGAAAGGTCACTGTGTGGTGTGGGTTTATGGCATCATTTATCATAGGGCCACATTTTTTTGAAGAGATAGGTGCTTCCAGTCCTCTTACCCATACTATCACTGGTAAACGGTATGAATGTCTTTTGTGCAATCACGTCATTCCAGCTCTCCAACAATGGGATCATTTTTATGCAAGATGGTGCACCTTCACACATTCCAAATCCAGTTAAGCAGCTGCTGAAGTGCCATTTGGAAACAGTAGAATTATCAGCCACCATTTCCCTACAGCCTGGCTCAGCTGATAACCAGATCTTAATCTGTGTGACTTCTGGCTGTGAGGCTATCTGAAAGATGTTGTGTTCAGTGTTCTGATTGCAAACTTAGCTGCATTGAAGGCATGCATCATACAACATATTCTGAATGTGACCCTGAAAACACTTCGATCAGTTGTGGACCATACTGTTTCTCAATTTCCACTTGTTGCAGAAAACGGTGGACAGCATATTGAACATGTTTTGCACCAGTCACACAAAAATTAATAATCTGATTTGATTTTGATTGATGCTTTTTATGTGGTTTTTGGCCTCAGTACATTTAAAATCGATGTGATTGATGCTTTTTATGCAGTTTTTGGCTCCAAGACAACTAAAAACCATTGCAATCTATGCTTTTTATGTGGTTTTTCCCCCAGAACAATCAAAAAGTGACATAAGTGATGTTTTGTATGAGATTTTTGGCCTCACAACAATTAAAAACCAATTTTTCCCATCCAATGTGATACGACCTTGCCATCATGGATGGGCTTACGTAACTATTAGTATCACACTGGTGTACCCACGCACAGTGACTAGTATGGTTTGTTTAATGTCAAAAGTACACCTTAGGCACTGTTGTATGATTCACTTGTCATTTGTAGTCAACCACTATTAAATTACGATGCTTACAGCTCCATCTATTGCTACATTTTGTAACTATTTATTTTTCTTCTGCCATACGTTTTTCCCCTTCTCTGATAATATTCCATTGCAATTTGACATCATTCTGATAAGTGGTGTTATTTCTACAGTGGTTTAACTTTAATTATAATCTCCCTGTATATATAGGTCAAATTGCAATAGAATATTATTGGAGAACGGGAAAACGTAAGGCAGAAGAAAAATAAATAGTTACAAAATGTAGCAATAGATGGTGCTGTAAGTATCATAATTTAATAGTGTTACACAAACACACACACACGAACACACACACACACACACACACACACACACACACACACACACACACACACAAACACAAACACAAACACACACACACCACATATTAAAAGTAACTTCATCGTTCATTTTGACAACGACTGCTGAGGGGTGTTTGAGGCAATTGTCTGCTGCTGCATGGTTATAGGTGCAGCATTGAAAATAATGATATTAATAAGTGTAATATTTGGACTATAAGGAGAGTGGTATGGAATAACACACAAAAACCATTTGAGATTATATATACACATTATTTATTTAATATTGTACAATGGATTCAGTATTTCAAGAAATCATCAGACTCTTTTATCTTCTTTGCACCTATATTTGCCAGATAAAGCTTTTTGGTATGCAATAAATTCTGTGTGCATCTTCTTCAAACTAATGGGTACCTCACAATACTTTGGTTTTTCACACACACATTTAATCAATTTCTCTTTACGCTCTGCATTCATGCTCACACAAAGGTTCTGCTCCAAATCATCAACATGTACACTATGCACTCACAGAAAATTTACAACATTACTGTATGCAGAGTCTATGCTTGGCAACCAATGACTCAGTCTCTCCAATGCAAGGAGTAGCACAGTGTCTACATCATATAAGTTCATAATTGAGGTGTGCTGTAAATAATCACACTTGTCACCTGATCTCACACATAGTGCACATTCATCATACACTGTTGTAATAGATAGTGTCACACCAATAAGGTGAATTTCCTGGGGGATACGAGCTGGATAATATTCCATGGTCATCTGTTGATTGATGTAGTGCTCAGTATGACATATTTTGTCCCAGTCAAACTCAGAAATAGAACTTTAACACCCTTTGATGCATTTTCAATTTCTATCATCACATGCATCCCCAGCCATGATGTGCTGCTTTACCCACATTTACACATTTCATTAAACTGTATATAGAACTGGAAAGCATGGCCACATTTGATACCTTTGTATCCACAGTAACTGCATGCTGTCCCTGCACTAGCACAGGGATGTTCTGCTGGGATGGGTTGTATGTTGATGACCAGTACTGTCCCCCATCTTGCTGTTGTTTATGATCACCAGTAGCATTCAAAGCACTGGACAGACCGTGCATCCTTGTCACACAAATTGATGAGTGGGACAGACAATAACAACTCCGTGACCTGCTCCAGCAAGTGGGCTATGTGTGAAAACTTCCTATACACAGCATCTGCGCTCTGTCCCTCCACTACCACAGGGATGTTCTGATGGGACGGGTTGTAAGTCAGTGACCAGTACTGATCTCCATCTTGCTATTGTTTAGGACCACCAGTAGCATTTGAAACATTATGAACAGGCCAGGCATCCTCATCACCCAAACCAATGGGTGGGATAGGCAATAACAGCTTCATGTCCTGTTCCAGCAAGTGGGCTGTGTAATCTACTGGATCCCATATGGTTGCTACAGGTTTGGACATGCTGGAGGTGGGTGGGGAGAGGGAGAGTGGACGGGAGGGTGTCAATGTTAAATTAATTGGGGTAGCCCAATTGACCTATTTTCCAATCAAAGTTTGAAATTCCTGCCCTAATGTCACTGCGACATTGCCACATCTAAAGCCGCCATATTGGGTTCGCCATCTTGAATAAATTTGGCAACAATGCAGAGTGGGGTGACACACAGGTTATCCCACTAATAAGGCATACAAATTTGCATGTTTTCTATTCGAGGAACTTGAGAATATCACTGGCAAGCTGCAAGCTCTTCAACCCTGGAGTTCGTGGTGCAAAACTATATTTATGAAAGAATCCATTGGTTTTTTTTTTTTTTTTCTTTTAAGCACATTTGTCATTCCATCAACACCTTGTTAACTGTTAGAGATGTGATGAGAAGCCTGATGTAGTACAACTTCTACTCTGTGAAAAGCTTAAATACAATGAAATTGAAAGAGCTGCTTTATCTGAAATTTGGGCACCTGTCAACAGTGTGGATGCAGAGAGATACTTAAACATACAATTTAGTTGAAGGTGACATGAGGAGCTCAGTAAAGCCAAACACTATTGATACAACTTCGATGATTGCATTCAACAGATAAATATTTGTATATAGGGTTATAATGCGTGTTAATTTGAATTAGAATGAATACTATCATATAGTGTCACAGAAATAATCAATTTCCTACATTTCTTGTTCAAAAAAGACAACTGAATAGTGAAAAAGAAAAAATCAAATTTTTAGGTAAGCATTTTGTACGTATATATTGTTTAGGGTCATTTAAGTGTATAAACACACTGAAAATTGTGAATGCTACATAAATGTTAAATTCAAATTTCAAAATGCTAAATTTTCAAAGCTTATTTGCTATTGTCATGTAGCTCTTATTATAATCTTGTAAAACAAGTGGTATACTGTAACTAAATTTTAACTGATAAGCATTCTCAAATAGCTGATTGTCTGCTTCTCTGGTATAATGTCTACACTAGTTTTTGAATTATTATTAGCACAGGATGATTAATAATTTCAGCAAAAATTCAGTAGGCAGTAATTTCTGCCACATATTAAGAGACTTCCTTTGTTTGTCACAGGTATAGCATTTGTAAGTGCGAATTCCATTGCAACGAGAAATAAATTAATTGTTGTAAGTGGCATTTGTTCAATCTTCATAAAATATAATGATGTGCATTACCAAAGCAAACACTTCCAAGGTCAAACGCTGATCTACTTATTGCTTGGTGCAAGTTTAGAAGGATCACACAGTCATTGTTGTACAGAGTTCTTAACAGATTCAGCAATATTTCAGTCTCTGTTATAAGGAAACCTGTGTGACTTTTCCAAGTAAGCCTGGTGTCAACATAAACACCTGGATATTGAATTTTTTATTTCAGTGGGAACAGAGGGACACAAATGGACTTGAGGTGAATTGTATGTTCTTCAGTTTCTAATGAATATGACCACTGATGACTTTTCAGACACTATCATAAGTCTGGTTTGAAAAGCCCATCTATGAAGATAAATTTTTGGGTTATCAAGCTATCAAAGAGTACAGATATGTATATGGCAAATAACAGTGAACTGAGAGTTGGTCCTTGGCGAAGACCTAGAGATTTTATGCAGGGACCAAACATAATATTGTCTCATCAGCTTCATCTGGTTGTATATGCCTTATATATACTGATCTAATAAATCTATGGCCTGCACTTTGTTGGTCAAAACTTGTATGGGGGCATTATTGTAGCACCTAAAACATCAAGTAAAATACCTGTCAGGAAGCCTCATACTGCAAGTGATTGCAGAATCCAGCAATGGCATTATTAAGATTGTCTTCTGGGTCTCATGGACATCAAATGTGATGATGGTGCATAATTGTAATGTCCTAAGCACCAGGCAACTATCCCGGTATAAGTGTATATATACATGTGTGTGGCCACTTTATCATTGGATAATTATATATTTTTATTTTTATAATTATATTTTATGATTTTGGTTGGGGTGGCTTTAAATATTGAGGGCTAGCATGAGACTTTTAATTAACCTATACCGCAATAACACTCGTACGGACATCGGCTGCCCCAAAGTACGTACGATACAATATTTTTTTAAACACAACGCACAATTCATTTCCTTCTAATAAATAGTTTGTGTGAGAGCTGCTATTTAGAAAAGAAAATTTGCATATTCTTACGCAAACTGTAATTATTAACATGGGTCTCAGGGGGCTACTGGTTATTTATGTACCAAACTACATAAGGATTAACTGAGATATTGTGGAATGTAATGATTTTCTTGTTCATGATTTGCAAGGCAAAACTGGAGAGAATCTCATCGGACATTAGGCGGCCAAAATGAAACATACTGAACTTATTCAGTGCTGTAAATTTTGGTAACTGAAATTAATTTTAACTTCGAAATCAATGAAAGATCAAAATTGAGAAGTCTTTCGCATTTACATTTAATAACATGAATTGTCAGCGTAAGGGCCAACTAAATGCTACTAGGGGAGATGAGCTCCCTGCACTATGAAGTTCTACAAAAACTTTGTTAATTATAATTAATGGTTGTGATCATGCAATGTGACAACAAAGTCAATAATACACACTTTTGAATAACAATTTCTATTGTATTTTTCAAAATACAGGTAAAACTTACATTAATTATCAGACAGCACTACAATGGCGGCCTACCGCCTGACGAAACTAAACATTGTCTCTGATCTTCATGGCCTATGTTACACAGAGATTGTACCAAAATAACTGTGTTTTGGTAATTACATTGATATTTGTGTTTTGATAATAAAAACTTATGTTCTTCACTATTTGTTATACATCGTGCAGACATACTTAGTCTTTAGATAATTTATCTTTCACAGATCTCATAGCAAAAACTTCTTTTCCCTTTATCCAAATGTCTATTTATGTGATGTAACGTCACATGGGCCCCCTAGTGAGGGTGTACTTAATGTGGTTTACTACTTTATGTACGGACTCACTACTGTCTTACATCACTATTTAAGTGTTCATGTTTACACATTTTACATAGGTACATTTAATTCAATACACAGTTAATATAATAGAGGGAAACATTCCACGTGGGAAAAATATATCTAAAAACAAAGATGATGTGACTTACCAAACGAAAGCGCTGGCAGGTCGATAGACACACAAACAAACATAAACATACACACAAAATTCAAACTTTCGCAACAAACTGTTGCCTAATCAGGAAAGAGGGAAGGAGAGGGAAAGACGAAAGGATGTGGGTTTTAAGGGAGAGGGTAAGGAGTCATTCCAATCCCGGGAGCAGAAAGGATTACCTTAGGGGGAAAAAAGGACGGGTATACACTCGCACAGACACACATATCCATCCACACATGATACCTTCTCCTTTTTACCGTAATCTGCTATACAATTTTATCCCGCCTATATATACTCAATAATATGTAACCCACTTCCAAACCATAACCAAAAAATTTTTTACCGCTTTCAACACTACCGCTGCTATAAAATCCACTGTTTCTAGTTCACAAACAGTTCCTTTCACCTTTTAAACAACCATTTCGGCTATATCTAATAACTTTTGCCTTATTTCCATTTCCGTTTTTCCCACATCACTGATCATTTTTAGCCGCTTCCCACAGGTTTTAACGTCATTATTTCTTCGTCAGACAATTGTTAGCCTCATTTTCATAATCTGCCACCATAAAACCACTCCTTTTAACACATTACACGCAGTTTTTTCGAAATTTTCCCGAATTTCTCCGTCCTTTAACGTGTTTTGGCGGCAACACAACCACCTAACCTTTGTGCACATCGTTGTCTACCAACCCAAGTCCAACATAGCCCAGCTGTAACCAACACCTTTTCGCCTTTTTCACACCAGATCTGACATGTGGATGGATATGTGTGTCTGTGCGAGTGTATACCCGTCCTTTTTTCCCCATAAGGTAAGTCTTTCCGCTCCCGGGATTGGAATGACTCCTTACCCTCTCCCTTAAAACCCACATCCTTTCGTCTTTCCCTCTCCTTCCCTCTTTCCTGATGAGGCAACAGTTTGTTGTGAAAGCTTGAATTTTGTGTGTATGTTTGTGTTTGTTCGTGTGTCTATCGACCTGCCAGCACTTTCGTTTGGTGAGTCACATCATCTTTGTTTTTAGATCAATACACAGTTATATATTCAATAATATAAATGATATATAGTTCATGTGTTTTAGGTATGTTTCGATCTCACTATAACAGGTGAGTTCATCTACTAGTTCCAACTCTATTTTTGAACAATCCAGTATCCTACAGACCTGGTACAAATTTGCTTATGCTCCCTCATTTGGGTACAGGCGTAAGGAAAAATGGGTCAAAAACCTCGCCCGGAGCTTTCAGATTGTTGACGTTCAGTCTCAATTTATATTGTTTATGCTGATAATAAGTTGATTTAATTAATCAACAAAGAAATATATATATCTATATATACTGGTACATACATTATAACAAGAAATATATGTTACTTGAAATAATGTACACAGTACGTTTGTCTTGAACTATTAACTCATCCTTGCAGAAAATGTCTGTCTGTGCTTTCACATACACATATACATCACAATAAGAAATATATAGTCACTGTAATTACATATATCGTACATTTTATCCGACATAAGCAATCAGTTTCTCAATTTCTGTGTCCTTTGCACACTATATCTGTTACAAATTTACATTGTAGTCTGTGTTTATTAATACATTGTGAACCATAAATACATTTCAAAATTGCAATGAAGTAAGAGTCGTCGACGCTGGTGTATTGTTGAGCTGTCGGTGAATCGTTGTTGGCGACGACAGAAGTGTGTGCGGCAGCCTGCCACTGTTAGCAACAGTTCATTGACCTCCACTGTGACGTCCATGCAGACAGCTGATGATCAGTCGACAGGCGTGGGGCACCAGCTGTGCAGTCAGGAACATCTGCTGGCCGCTTGCCTCACACAACATGCAAATATTTGACCGCATATCTGTTCATCAGCAAAACAAGACAAATACACATATCGCAAGTGCTGAAAGAAATGTTATTAGTTTTCAAGCACTCCACAGTCATTCATGTTTACTGTTTTTGTATGCACTGATATAATGTACAAACGTATGAATTCCAGTTCTTTAAATAAGTTTCTGGCTCGAACTCACACATTTCACTACTCGCATTTAACTATTGTTTTTTGCTAAGTGATCACTACTCAGCTTTACACACTGTAACTGTGGTGAGTGTACATGCTAGTACCTTGCTGTGACACTTTTCACTTCACTATATTTGGCCTGCGTCACTTCTAGCATGCGTTTGTCGGCCCCAGAATCCACAGTTCACTGTGCGCTATCTGTAGCGTCCATTCACAGTCCACTGGGAGTATTCCATTCACAGAAACATTTTTCCACACTATGGAAGTCAGTATTATTTTGCATATTAAATTGTTTCTTGCGGAAGGCTCCACCATGTATACTGTTAATTTTATTTATCTTAGTTCACTGTACCCAAACAACAGCTTTTCACTGCTAAATACAGTCAACACTCAGTGTGTTATCACACAGTTTACTGTTCACTTTTTCCATCACATTCCAGTTAGTGATTCAGTTTATCCATATTGCACTAACTAAGCATCTGGATAGTCTGAATTGTAAATTGGAACATATTTTAACACCTATTACTTGAGCTACATAAGAAATATGGCTCTGACTTTAAATGATCATATTTCATATGTTACACAAATCGGAGTTCCTTCTAGATATTTCTTATCACTCTGTACTAAGTGATTGATCTATTTGGAACCTCTTATTTAAAGTGTCGACCAATTGGTCTTTCTAGACTCATGAGTTCAGTAGGTTTTTCACATATGTTCTTTATATTCATTCAACACTGATTCACTGCTTTTATTGTTGCTGTGTTTGCAGTTGCCTTGCATGTATGGGTGTAACTGCAAGCGCTTCCAAGCTGGAATCTGTACAGATGTTAATTATCTATCATACCTTCAGGTATTATCCTGTTTATAGTATAAATCATCCTACTTCTCGCATTCAGTAAATGATCCACTGCTAGTATGCATTTCTGACAACCATGCACAATGCCACTCTTTCATTTCCACTTTTCTGCAAAGTGCCAGTATGCGGATTCATTTACTAGTACTTTGTTTGATTGCACACACTTAAATGCATGACCTCCATTCACAAGCAATTCACTCATACACATACTTAAAAATTGACACATACATAATGAGCATATACACAAAATCAAACATACATGAAATAAATCTTTACTACCTATATTCCTTTGGATCTCTTTTCCCATGGTTGGTCTTTTCGACCACGGCATAGAGTAGGTAGCACGACAGAATGTTTGATGGGGCTTCACATGCATATCAAATTTATATCCCTTAGTGATTCCTGGTTTCTCTGAGAACACTTTTACAAATTGATTTAATACTTGACTTAAGTCAGCTTTTTGTGACAGGCTTAAGTAAGATGATTCGGCTACTTATCTTTGATTTGTTGTTTGATAGTGACAGCTTCCGACTCCCAGTTGGGTTCCTGTTCATTACTGTTTTGATTAAGAATACAGTGATTGATATTCAATGTATCTGGATCATTCACAGTTACTTGGACTTTCCAGTAGCAGTTTATATACGCGTCCAGAGTCCTTATCAGTGCCAGGTCAATTTGCTGGTTGTGACAGGATAAAGTGCAGCTGGCCCAGGAGTGGTCAATTCTAGCCTTCATTTCCCGCAGCGCCTCAAGTCCCAGGATGGAAGGTACTGTAAGATTCTTAACCACAAGGAATGAGCATAATATGGCTTCTTTTTCCATGTCAATCTCAGCCTGCATCCGATTCCTTATTACTTGCACTCTGCCCCGTAGAGCACCTACGACCTTACAATTTTCCACTGGTAAACTGTGTAACTTCTTTACATGATCTATACATTTAAATAACTGCTCATTTATGCAAGAGGCACTCGCCCCTGTATCAAGTATTACTGTCACTTCTGTGCCATTTATTTTTGCTCTGAATGCAGCCTGTAAATGTTCTACCTCCTGTTGCTCTGCAGATCGCCGATCAACTATTAATTCTTCCCTCATATCGCATCTGTTATTATAACGGAGTAAATGCACACCCACATTCTGCCTGCCCCCCCTCTTCAACCTTGCCGACCATCTGGAAAGGGCTTACAGAGTTGGCCAGAGTTTGATGGTCTGTCGCATCCTGCTGATACTTGGTCTATCGCGTCTGTGATTTTCACCCCATCAGTCACAGTTTGCAATGTACCATGAGCAATATACTCGTGCAGCTGACTATTTGGTGGCTGAGGTGGGGGCGGTGACATCAGAATAACGTTAATATGATTGACAGGCACATGACCTGTTGGCATGGCTTGTTGTGCCCGTCAATTCGCTGGACCTCTCTGTTGCCACTGCTCATTGTTTGTTCTCATATTTTTGTTTACGAAGTCAGGGTTTCCTCCCCCTTCGCTCCATCTCTTTTGGTTATAATTGTCTCACCCCCCCCCCCCCCCCCCCTTTTTTTGGTGGGGACTGGTTCATGCTGGCATACTGGTTCACATTATAACCATTGCTACTCCAGTTGTTATTCACAGGCGGCCCATTATTCATTGAGTTCTCCTTCTTATGGAGGTTCTCTCCATGCAAATATTAGTTATTTTTGCCATAACCATTTTTCGAGGGCTATCACTACCCTGATTTCTTGCTTTATTATTGCCTTGACCGTTATTTGAGTTCCCTTACTCATTCTGCCAGGCATCCTCATGTATTAAGTCCAAAGAATCTATTGCTCCCATGCACAGTTCCAGGTCAGTATCTGGTAAGTGCACTAATTTTTCTCTAATTGCTATTGGTAATTTGCCTTTTAGTATTCGTAAAACATCTCTTGCTGGCATGTGTTCATCCCAATACCTCGTCTTGTTCAAGTATCGTTCAAAGTATTTCCTTAGGTTGCCACAGCAAGGGTTAAAGGGTTCAGGGTTGTACACCTGTTTACGCAGCCTCTCCTGTACAGATCTAGACCAGTACCTGGCTAGGAATTTGCTTTCAAATTCCGAGAACGTCGGACACTGTTCCGCGATCTCCATCACCCACAGTGCTGCTTCACCCGTAATAAATGAAACCACGAACTAAATTTTTTGATGTTCAGTCCATGACACAGGTAACACATTTCTGAAACAAAAATCACAGGATGTAGGCTTTTCTTTTCATCATTAAATGTTTGAAATTGCTTATGTTTGATTAACGATTCTTCATGTTTTACTTGTGCTACAGTTGGTAGTATTCCAGCCTCGTTTGCAGTGACAGTACCTGTATAATTCATCGGCAAGAGCGGTTTCATTCTCTCGCAGTCTGATTTTTCTACGCCACATATATTAAGTGGTACATTTCCATATTGCATTTTCCTACCAGGTGTCATGCCAACCGATGACTGTGCCTTGAGCTCCAGCTGAGCTACAGCTTGTGTGACACAATCATCAATCTTTTGATCTAATGTGCATGAAATTTCATCCACCATTTTAACAATATTTTTCACTTGATTTTCTAAGACACTATGTGCCTTGTCTAATTGATCTACGCATTCATCTAATTGTGTTACCTTTTGTGGAATGTCTTTGTTTTGTTCAACCAATTCTGCGACTTGTTTTATGACATCGATCTTTTGTGACAAATATGGCACTAGTGCCTTGTCACGTTGTTCAAACTTTTCATTCATTTTTGCCGGGAACTGAGTGTCACACTCCTGTTCCCTGCATTCCTGTTCAAGGCGTTTCTGTCTTTCCTTTTCCTCACGTTCTGCTCGATCTACTGCTAAAATTTCTTTGACTTGTGAAATTAATGTCTGTTCGTGAATCATGCACTCTTGTCTTTCTTTTTCTTCATATTGTTTAACCATGTTCACATAAATTTACACTCACTAACTGGACACAAATATACACAGAAATCTGTTTCCTCCAAAATGTCACACACACAAAGAATACACAAAATATACAAAACACACACAAAAATACTGAAATAATCTAACGAAATCTTACTAATTACTACAAATGAAGCTATCACCTATCCTTTTACACTCACTTTATGACATAATCCTTTCCAATACTTCTTGTGTCAGTACACACACAAGTGAACCTATCATTAATTTCACTGAAGTTTATCTGAAATCCACACAGCTGATTGTGTGACCTGTATTTCAAATACTATTCGCTGTCTAGCAAATTCTAGCACTGATTCACTCACTAGTATTAAGCTATAGTAAATGAATCTGACCAAATTTTCAATGTGGTAAAAGAACGTTATTCGCTTTATCTACAATATTATGACAAATTTGTGCCAAGAAAGTCAGCACAGTACATGGCCCCTGGATTCCTTCCTCTTCTCAGTTCCAGCCCAGAAGCAGATGCAGTTATACCCTTACCTTTAGTAATTAGTATTGCTTGCTGCTGAGTATATCTCGGTTGAGACTATTGTATGTATTGATTCAGCTTCAGGTCCATAAATCTTCACTGCGTCAGTCTTGTATAGGTGAAAGTTTTTATATTGGGTACATGGAACAATGTTACATATATAGTATTAGTTCTTACATTATACACATCATTGCATACATATATGTATTTTTTACCAATATTTTTGTAAAATCTTTGATAAATATGACTATACCTCAGTTAATTTTATGTACTCAATATTTCTGTATATATTGTTGGTACACAAAAATTCAAGCCCTGCATTCTTGGGCAGCACTTATCATGGTGTAAGTGTATATATACATGTGTGTGGCCACTTTATCATTGGATTATTATGAATTTTTATTTTTATAATTATATTTTATGATTTTGGTTGGGGTGGCTTTAAATATTGAGGATTAGCATGAGACTTTTAATTAACCTATGCTGCAATAACACTCGTACAGACATCGGCTGCCCCAAAGTATGTACGATATAATATTTTTTTAAACGCAACGTGCAATTCATTTCCTTCTAATAAATAGTTTGTGTGAGAGCTGCTATTTAGAAAAGAAAATATGCGTAATCTTACGCAAACTGTAATTATTAACATGGGTCTCAGGGGGCTACTGGTTATTTATGTACCAAACTACATAAGGATTAACTGAGATATTGTGGAATGTAATGATTTTCAATATTTCTTGTTCATGATTTGCAAGGCAAAACTGGAGAGAATCTCATCAGCCATTAGGCGACCAAAATGAAAAATACCGAACTTGTTCAGTGCTGTAAATTTTGGTAACTGAAATTAATTTTAACTTCAAAATCAATGAAAGATCAAAATTGAGAAGTCTTTCGCATTTACATTTAATAACATGAATTGTCGGCGTAAGGGCCGACTAAATGCTGTTAGGGGAGATGAGCTCCCTGCACTACGAAGTTCTACAAAAACTTTGTTAATTATAATTAATGGTTGTGATCATGCAAGGTGACAACAAAGTCAATAATACACACTTTTGAATAACAATTTCTATTGTATTTTTCAAAATACAAATAAAACTTACATTAATCATCAGACAGCACTACAATGGCTGCCTACCACTAATGAAACAAAACAGGAGAGATAGTTCAATCAAAGCATTGTCTTTGATCTTCAAAGCCTATGTTACACAGAGATTATACCAAAAAACTGTGTTTTGTCAATTACATTGATATTTGTGTTTTGATAATAATAACTCACGTTCTTTACTATTTGTTATACATCGCTCAGATGTACTTAGTCTTTAGATAATTTATCTTTCACACATTTCATAGCAAAAACGTCTTTTCCTTTTATCCAAATGTCTATTTATGTGATGTACCATCACACAACCTTAACTTTAGCAATCATTCATACACCTTTGCTACGAGAGATGATAAAGCTATTGGTTTATATGCAGAGGCATTACTAGGACCTTTCTCTCTATTTGACACTGGAGTAATGACCTGCATAATCCAAACTTATATGTAATGTCTCCATTGCTATATCTCCATTTAAGACCTGTTATTATGAACTTCACATTCTGAAGCAAATGGTAATCATCAGTTTCTTGATGTGATTGTATCCCCATGCAGTGTGGCCAGCCGGAGTGGCCGTGCGGTTCTAGGTGCTACAGTCAGAACCAAGCGACCGCTACGGTCGCAGGTTCGAATCCTGCCTTGGGCATGGATGTGTGTGATGTCCTTAGGTTAGTTAGGTTTAAGTAGTTCTAAGCTCTAGGCGACTGATGACCTCAGAAGTTAAGTCGCATAGTGCTCAGAGCCATTTGAACCCATGCAGTGTTACTGTATTCTCACTGTGGTACTGTGAAAAGAAAAAGGTGGTGGGTGGTTTTATAATACTATAAATCCTAACAGTACCATACATCATGAGCTGCTTGTGCTTGGTATGTTTTGCCGTGTTGGATCTTTAGCTCACCTTTATGTTATTTTTGATTATGTAAGGTCACTTTTATGAATTGATCTGATGGTCTAGCTACTCTGTCCCACTGGCTTGTATGAACTTTCTCTTGTTATGGACTTGAATAGTTTGGATGGTAGTGCCGAAATACAAGGTCACAATGATTACTTTGAGCTACAAAATAAACTTCAAACTCTTGAGTTTCACTCCTCTATATTTTAAATTCTTCCTCTCTCTCAATCACATACACCTTTAACTACATCTTGAAAAAGTCTAAATCTTCAACACAATGTTATACATGTGGCCCATAGGCCTTACACCAAAGTTCCACCTTTTTTCATCAAAAAGAGATTCATCTGTTTTGAGATCCCACTGATGTTGTTGGTGGCCCCCTTACTGCAAGCCATCCATTACACTGCCAACTGGAGTGTCAAAGCATATCTATGTCCTTGGGCAGCAAGTGAGTGGCTTTTGTCACCTCATGACTTGCTGCTGCTCTTATTGTTACTGCTCCCAGACCCTCTGTACAAAATCAGGCCCAGGTGTACTATATCTGCTTATTTATTTACTTAGATTTTTTTCTTGGAGTCATCAATATGATGGCTTTTGCAAATGTCAAGTACAGTTACAAACATAAAATACGTTTAGATCCTACTTTTACAGGTAGTAGTTAAACAGTAAATTGATGCTTGTCAAAGTACATTACATATTACATATATTATACAACCAATTATTTTTATACATTATTTTACAGCTCTTAAACTTAACCATTTAAAATTCGTTGAGTGAATAGAGACACTTTTCAACTAAGAATTCTTTTAGTTTTGATTTGAATTGCTTTTTATTACAGTTTTTCATGCACTCTGGCAGTTTATTATACCATATTAGTCCATTAGTATATGGGCTCTGGTCCATCATTTTTAATATTGTTCTTTGTTGGTAGTAATTTTCTTTGGACCTGGTGTTTTGGTCATGTATCACTACAATTAGTTACTTCAGTTTCCTGTGAGACAAAAAAGTAATTAAATTATAAAGATACAAAGAGTATATGGTGAAGTACTTGTGTTTCTGAAAATATTACAACAAGAGTCTTATAGCATAGTCCACGTATAAGCCTTAACCCTCTTTTTTTTATAGCAATAGTCCTCTGATAAGGTGAATTTCTGCAACACAACCCCATATATCTATACATAATACACAGTTTTAAGAGTGTGAGTGGGCACCATTTGGGACAGTCGACTAAGAAGATACAGGGCATTGCTGACTTTTTTACATACAGTGTTAATGTGGCTAATCCATGGAGGTTTGAGTCCAGATGGACCACTAGAAATTTACACTCATTTGCTTCCTCTGCCACTGTGCCTCATACCTCACTTATGCATAAGTGGTGTGAGTCACCAGTTGTAAATATTAGCATCTGGGATTTATTTACATTGACCTTTAATCCTTGTGCATGAAAATACAAACTTAATTCTAGTATTCCATTACTTGCTGAAAATTTCAGTTCCTCACAATCTTTACCATGAAATAAAACTGAGGTGACATCAGCATAATTTACAATGTGTGAGTTAGTGGGATGTACAACATCATTAACATATGATAAAAAGAGAAACAGTCCAAGAATTGAGCCTTGAGGGACTCCCTCTCTCACTGTTTCATTTGTGGATTTAAAAGTTATGATCTTCTTCTCAATTTGATGTGTAAGTTTGGTACACTGTTTCCAATTCACCAGGTAGGTGGATAGAAGTTTCATTGATGCATCACTCGTATTGTATGTGCACAGTTTTTTTTTTTTTAAGAGAAGCTCATGATTTACCGAGTCAAAAGCTTTGCTTGGGTCAACGAATATTCCAGCTGTGTGCATACTCCATTCTATATTGCTATATACTTCATGGAAGAAACTGGTAATAGCAGTGAGCGTGCTTAGGTCTTCCTATACCCATGCTGCGATTCGGTAAGCATTTTGTATCTTGAGAAAAATACTGTGAATTGTAATAGGATAACTGTCTCAAATATTTTACTCAAGGTAGGGATTAGTGATATCGGTCTATAATTTTAAACTTCTTCTTTCCTTTTTTCTACACTACTTAACATACATCACCTACCACAATCACCTTTAGCTGGTATGATTATTAATAGTGGAGCAAGGTATTTGATAAAATGGTTTGTTACACAACACCTGACTGATAAATGCCTTCTGGAAGGTTCAACTTTAACGCAGGATTGCACTCCATCCCATGTTGCAATATGTGTGACAGAGCTTCTGGGTAAATTTAGTGAGGATCATATGCTGAGTCACCACTTCCATCATGCTTGGTCTCCCAGGTCCCCAGGCCTCAATTCATGTGATTCTTGGCTGTGAGGTTACCTGAAGTCACTAGTCTACCATGTTCATCTGAGCTCAACAGGGATTCTAAAGACAAGATCCAATGGCAATTTCTCATCATACCTAGTGATGTACTGCACACTGCTGTTCACAGCATTGTCCCTTGATTACAGGTTATATTGTTATAGATTTTGCTATTCACACACATTTAATCAAATATAACAGTAATGATGATAATGTCTGGCAATGTTTGCCAACAAGATAAAGAATGCAACCTATAACACTAGACTGCATACTCGCGGCAGTTCTGCTTTGCTGTTTTTGGTATTACTTGGAAAGAGAGAAAAATTAATGGATGATGCCAATGCATTGGTTCTCGATTGTGTTCAGGAGACGTAAGGTTTGATTACACAAAGGTGGTTTCACGACTGACTTTGACCCAGATTGCCTTCACATAATCAGAATCTTTGATGAAAATACGTAAGGGACCTATTTGAATAATAAAAAAATGGAAATGAATGCAAAACAGTGAAATTTTGTAAAAAAGTTGTCAGATTGGAAATTGAACACATTAATGTCCTCCCAAATACAATCAATATACCACAATGAAGAGCGAACCTGTAACAAAGCTTACATACATTTAAAAAACCTGATGAGTTTAAAAAAAAGAATAAGCAGAAATGTTCTCTAAAGTGAAGCATCAATATATTCTCAAGGAACAAAGGTGTTAAACAAATAGACATTAGCAAATATACAATGAATACGAAACTTACATTTTCATGTTTCTCTTATACATGGAGTAAGTAGTTCAACAATCATTGCTTTTGTCTGTCCGAGATTTCTTAAAATTAAATGTTCTGCTATGTGCATAAGTACATTTTAGCATCACACAGTTTACCAAAGCATTTTGCTTGGTGATTCACATGGTTTTTGACACTAAACAAAATATAACTTGTAGCGGTGCTACACAACACATCTTAACAAGTCAGCGACCAAATGTACAAAGGTAATGAAGTCTCTAGAACATTTCTTAACAAATAATGGATTGTTCTTTCAAATGTTTCGCAGCTTATTGCTATCAAGCACTACTGCAATGATTTAAATATCTTCACCCAGTGGGTCATAGTGTTTATTTGAAACATTTTAACACTGGACACACATCTTGGTGTAGGCACACATTATAAAGTATTTCGTCTCTTTACATATGCACTGAGATCCTTAAAATCTTTACAAACTACAGCCCGATGGCTGTTCCTTTCTTTTATGACAAGTATCTCATTTGCGAAGTATCTTAAATCCAATAATGCTACAAGGCATTATTGATTAATGATGGCCAATATGTTGAGCATTTGTTATAAAGAACATTGTCTATGCTAAAAATCAATTGTTATTCTAATTATTGATTTTGTATCATATGAAGAACCATATGTTGGTCATTTTGTGTACTTTATTTCTGGTTTCAATAAAATCACATGTCATTTCAAACAAGTCTATCAATTTTTACCTCTCCACCTACATTATTCCCTGAAGTATTGAATTTTTGAATGTTAGCTGACTTTTGAGTCACCCTGCAGCTATAGTCAGCAAATTAAAGCATTGTACCCTGCTTACTCTATGGCAGCTTCAGCATGAAACATAAATAACAGATCCAAACAAAAGAGAAATTATGTGATGATTTCTTTTCATAAAAGGAACAACATTTCCATTAAAGAATAGCAATGGTAGCAATAAATTTGAACTTTATTGTCACAAAATTATGTTATAACTTGCAGCTTAGGAGACCAAATGAAGATAGTGGCCACTACTGGACTTCCTTTCAACTTCCATTTGAAACTCTTGGGAAATACCCATCAGTTCTCTTGTACATATGCTCTAGAATATCTTGAGTTTTCTGTTAACCCTATATTCTTTAATTCTTCATAAAGATCATCTAGATTACCACTCAAGTAATATTTCTCTCTCTCAACATATTCTAATCACACAGGGATGAATGAGGTATTGTTAATAAGGTTCTACAAGTCACAACTGACATTACATATGTTTTTGCACTAAAACTTACTATTCATGGAAAATTTTAACATGAAAGAGACTTTTAACTATCATAGCAAAAAGGGTGTCATGAGTGTCCAGCTTCATACCTATATTTTATAAAGCTAACTTATCAGTCATGAATAAGAGACTCCCTTTTCACATTATTTTATTACAAGTACCATTTTATTTGTTTTAAAGTACTTATTAACTGTATAATTTGATGCAGCATTGTCATATATACTAATCATGACCACTGCAGTAGTCCATTCTCTCTGCCATTGCACAAGCTGATTTTTCTAAATGAAAGTGCTTTCCAAAACAACAAACATATTTGTTATGACCACCTTGAACTGTGATTTACCTATTGCTATTATGGTCTAATGTGCTTACATAAACTACGAAGCGCAGTTAACATCTCAAACTACAGTCAGAAGTTAGTGTGGCCTTGGTGATACACCAGATAAGAAGTAAACACTAGATTCTAACCTATACATTTTGCAGTTATTTACTTATTTATAATTTATATTAATATTTCTCATTAAATTTCTCTTCAACAACAGGTAAATGCAAATGTTAATATTGAAAGTTAGAAATTACAAGCATCTGATGACAATCTGATATTGTCATGAGCAGTAAATTACATTTCTTTACTTCTTTTATTTTGTGTTTGTATATGTTTATTAAGTATTTACGTTTGTCAACAACAGTGTTGTGTAAATACTGCTGTCAGAAACAATAAATGAGAAGTTCATGATGCCAAGGAAAAGAAGCATCACTCTAAAACTACAACCTCCTTCCTGGTCACCATGACCAACCATATCCTCAACCACAATTACTTATCCTCCAAAGGCAGCCTGCCACTGTAGCCAATCGGTTCTAGGCACTTTAGTCCAGAACTGCGATGCAGCTACGGTCACAGGTTTGAATCCAGCCTTGGGCATGGATGTGTGTGATATCCTTAGGTTAGTTAGGTTTAAGTAGTTCTAAGTCTAGGTGACTGATGATCTCAGATGTTAAGTCCCATAGTGCTTAGAGCCATTTGAACCTTTTTTTTTTTTTTCCAAAGGAATTACCTACAAACGGTGAAGACATCCTATCCACATTCCTCCAGGACCTCAACAACTTCACCATTTGCTTCATCTGGTCCTCCTCAACCAAACAGGCCACCTTCCTTGATTTTGACCTCCGCCACGAAGATGGTTTCATCAGTACTACCATTCACATCAAACTTACCAACCACCAGCAATACCACCACTTTGACAGTTGCCACCCATTCCACATCAAGAAGTCCCTTCCATACAGCCTAGGCACATCTGTAGTGATGAGCAGCCCCTCTTTCAATATGCCAAGTGTCTGACTGAGGATTTCACAGACTGAAATCTCCCTCCCAACCTTGTCCAGAAACAGATCTCCCATGCCACATCTCCCCAGTCACTTACTGTGCTCTACATACCCACTGTCAAAGGAGCACTCCTTCATGACCTTGTACCACCCAGTATTGGAGTAACTAAATCACATTCTCCACCCAAGTTTTGAGGTATCTGTCATTGTGCTGTGAAATGTGAAAATGTCTTCCTCATTACTCTCCCTATCCCTCCTACAGTGGTATTTGACCACTTAGCTACATAATATATTTTTCTGCCCATACTCTACCTCTGCCCCCAAACCCTTGTCTCACAGCTCATATGCAATACACATAGGTGCAAGAGTTGTCCCATAACTCCTCCCACTACAACCTACTCCAGTTCTGTCACAGGGATTTCATACTTTAACAAAGGCAGGGCTAGCTATGAAAGGCAGGGCTAGCTGTGAAAGCCATGTGATTTACCAACTTTGCTGCAATCATTGGATCACAATCTTTGTGGGCATGGCAACTAACAAGCTATCTGTCCACATGAACAGCCATCAACAAAATGTGGCAAACAGTACCCTCCACCATGCACCATATGGTGGTTTGCAGAGTATCTATGTAGATGTTGATGGTTGGCTCACCCAGTTGCAGAGCACCCTGCCAAACGCAATGTGCTTCACTTTAATGACTGTGTCAGAGCCTGTGTCACCTAGATTTTCCTCACCAACACCAGATTTTCTGAGTTGCACTGGCATGAACTCTCTTTGAAACTTTTCCTTCATTTCCGTTACCCCTGTAGTCAACTTTCACTCTATGTTCCCTTCCCTGATTTCTCCACTCAGGGACTGGGTGATTGTGTTGTCCTCGTCATTTCATCACCAGCGTCATTCATGAAAGTGGGAGACCAGAACGAGTAAAACTTGGAAATTTCTATGGGTGCTGGTGACCATGCAGTTGAGGGCCCCACAAACCAAACAACATCATCATCATTATCCCCTCCCTTTGCCCACTCCAGTACTACACATGCATTCTATCCTGCCAAATCACCTACATAGTCCTTTCTCATTGTCTAGTTCTCTCCTTGACCCTTCCTGCTCCCACAGACGTCACTAGCATTTTCCCCCATCCTAACCAGCTCTCTCACCCCCTCCCCATGACACACTTACTCTGTACCCCCACTACCCACCTCAGCTAGGCCGCTCCTCACCTCTCAGAAGCAGTCACAGTAAAGCCTTAGTTCTTAGAGACAACAGTGGCCACATTTGTATGAGTTGTGCTCATGTCAGTATGTAAGCTTTCAAGTTATGATGGAGAATTCAGTCTGAATGCTGAATATTTCTAGCATTCTTTTCTGATGAACCTCTCTGAAATTAACTGTCTCTTCTATGCAGTAAATTTTAAGATGCAGCTTTACTGTATGATTAAATGATGATGGCATCCTCTTGGGTAAAATATTCCGGAGGTAAAATAGTCCCCCATTCGGATCTCCGGGCGGGGACTACTCAAGAGGACATCGTTATCAGGAGAAAGAAAACTGGCGTTCTACGGATCGGAGTGTGGATTGTCAGATCCCTTAATCGGGCAGGTAGGTTAGAAAATTTAAAAAGGGAAATGGATAGGTTAAAGTTAGATATAGTGGCAGTTAGTGAAGTTCGGTGGCAGGAGGAACAAGACTTTTGGTCAGGTGATTACAGGGTTATAAATACAAAATCAAATAGAGGTAATGCAGGAGTAGGTTTAATGATGAATAAAAAAATAGGAGTGAGGGTTAGCTACTACAAACAGCATAGTGAACGCATTATTGTGGCCAAGATAGACATAAAGCCCATGCCTACTACAGTAGTACAAGTTTATATGCCAACTAGCTCTGCAGATGATGAAGAAATTGATGAAATGTATGACGAGATAAAAGAAATTATTCAGGTAGTGAAGGGAGACGAAAATTTAATAGTCATGGGTGACTGGAATTCGTTAGTAGGAAAAGGGAGAGAAGGAAACATAGTAGGTGAATATGGATTGGGGGGAAGAAATGAAAGAGGAAGCCGCCTTGTAGAATTTTGCACAGAGCATAACTTAATCATAGCTAACACTTGGTTCAAGAATCATAAAAGAAGGTTGTATACCTGGAAGAATCCTGGAGATACTAAAAGGTATCAGATAGATTATATAATGGTAAGACAGAGATTTAGGAACCAGGTTTTAAATTGTAAGACATTCCCAGGGGCAGATATGGATTCTGACTACAATCTCTTTGTTATGAACTGCAGATTGAAACTGAAGAAACTGCAAAAAGGTGGGAATTTAAGGAGATGGGACCTGGATAAACTGAAATAACGAGAGGTTGTAGAGAGTTTCAGGGAGAGCATAAGGGAACAATTGACAGGAATGGGGGAAAGAACTACAGTAGAAGAAGAATGGGTAGCTCTGAGGGATGAAGTAGTGAAAGCAGCAGACGATCAAGTAGGTAAAAAGACGAGGGCTAATAGAAGTCCTTGGGTAACAGAAGAAATATTGAATTTAATTGATGAAAGGAGAAAATATAAAAATGCAGTAAATGAAGCAGGCAAAAAGGAATACAAACGTCTCAAAAATGAGATCGACAGGAAGTGCAAAATGGCTAAGCAGGGATGGCTAGAGGACAAATGTAAGGATGTAGAGGCTTGTCTCACTAGGGGTAAGATAGATACTGCCTACAGGAAAATTAAAGAGACCTTTGGAGAGAAGAGAACCATTTGTATGAATATCAAGAGCTCAGATGGAAACCCAGTTCTAGGCAAAGAAGGGAAAGCAGAAAGGTGGAAGGAGTATATAGAGGGTCTATACAAGGGCAATGTACTTGAGGACAATATTATGGAAATGGAAGAGGATATAGATGAAGATGAAATGGGAGATACGATACTGCGTGAAGAGTTTGACAGAGCACTGAAAGACCTGAGTCGAAACAAGGCCCCGGGAGTAGACAACATTCCATTAGAACTACTGACGGCCTTGGAAGATCCAGTCCTGACAAAACTCTACCATCTGGTGAGCAAGAAGTATGACACAGGTGAAATACCCTCAGACTTCAAGAAGAATATAATAATGCCAATCCCAAAGAAAGCAGGTGTTGACAGATGTGAAAATTACCGAACTATCAGCTTAATAAGTCACAACTGCAAAATACTAACGCGAATTCTTTACAGACGAATGGAAAAACTGGTAGAAGCGGACCTCGGGGAAGATCAGTTTGGATTCCATAGAAATGTTGGAACACGTGAGGCAATACTAACCTTACGACTTATCTTAGAAGAAAGATTAAGAAAAGGCAAACCTAGGTTTCTAGCATTTGTAGACTTAGAGAAAGCTTTTGACAATGTTGACTGGAATACTCTCCTTAACATTCTAAAGGTGGTAGGGGTAAAATACAGGGAGCGAAAGGCTATTTACAATATGTACAGAAACCAGATGGCAGTTATAAGAGTCGAGGGGCATGAAAGGGAAGCAGTGGTTGGGAAAGGAGTGAGACAGGGTTGTAGCCTCTCCCCGATGTTATTCAATCTGTATATTGAGCAAGCAGTAAAGGAAACAAAAGAAAAATTCAGAGTAGGTATTAAAATTCATGGAGAAGAAGTAAAAACTTTGAGGTTCGCCGATGACATTGTAATTCTGTCAGAGACAGCAAAGGACTTGGAAGAGCAATTGAACGGAATGGATAGTGTCTTGAAAGGAGGATATAAGATGAGCATCAACAAAAGCAAAACAAGGATCATGGAATGTAGTCAAATTAAATCGGGTGATGCTGAGTGAATTAGATTAGGAAATGAGACACTTAAAGTAGTAAAGGAGTTTTGCTATTTAGGGAGTAAAATAACTGATGATGGTCGAAGTAGAGAGGATATAAAATGTAGACTGGCAATGGCAAGGAAAGCGTTTCTGAAGAAGAGAAATTTGTTAACATCGAGTATAGATTTAAGTGTCAGGAAGTCATTTCTGAAAGTATTTGTATGGAGTGTAGCCATTTATGGAAGTGAAACATGGACGATAACTAGTATGGACAAGAAGAGAATAGAAACTTTTGAAATGTGGTGCTACAGAAGAATGCTGAAGATAAGGTGGGTAGATCACGTAACTAATGAGGAGGTATTGAATAGGATTGGGGAGAAGAGAAGTTTGTGGCACAACTTGACTAGAAGAAGGGATCGGTTGGTAGGACATGTTTTGAGGCATCAAGGGATCACAAATTTAGCATTGGAGGGCAGCGTGGAGGGTAAAAATCGTAGAGGGAGACCAAGAGATGAATACACTAAGCAGATTCAGAAGGATGTAGGTTGCAGTAGGTACTGGGAGATGAAGAAGCTTGCACAGGATAGAGTAGCATGGAGAGCTGCATCAAACCAGTCTCAGGACTGAAGACCACAACAACAACAACAATTTTAGCAGATACTTTCTTAAATACTTTTGTTCTTTTATTGATAGATATGAAGAACAGCATTTTACATTGAGCATTTTGAAATAAAACTATGGAGGCATAATATATTTGGCAGATCATTGCATAACTGTAGTATTTCATTACTTATTTTATTAAAGAAAAAATAAGATACAAAGCTATTTCGATATTTATTTTAGGTTGACAATACATAGTATGAAACTGAATACAATCCATAATTCAAGCTTCTTGCTTCCACAAATGCGCATGTATTGCTGAAGTCTGGTGTATCAGTTCCTATAAAAGAGAAAAAGAAGATGATACAAAAATTTTGATTCCAAAAATAAGGACAAATTAGTACTTAATGAATAATCACAGGTACATTTTGTTTTACTTTTCATCCAATTTTGTGGATTATTTTCATGATTATAATACATGTGTTCTGTATAATGGATAAGTATTTCCCAACAGTAACTTTTACCTTCCTTTATCTCACCATCAGAGCAAAAACTTTTAACTTCCTTGACAGTTACCACTACAGATAACACTAAATACAAATACTACAATCAATCTCAGTGGCAACAGTCAGTTGCAGCTTATGAGATTTTAATTCTCCTCTCACATGGAATCATAGTTCATAGACTCATCTCACATTTATCCAATTATTACACCATTCAGAGGATGAATCAACTTCCATTATCACCAGTAACATTAGTAAGTAAACACGACTACGGAATACTCACTGGCATCAATATAATTCTACCAGTTTATGTATTAATTCTTTGTTTGGTGGTGAGACTATCGACTCTGACAGCAACACAAATAATTGCTCAATTTTTAATATTTGAAGACCAACAACAAATATGCTCTGCCTGGATAGAAGTGTTTACTTTTAGTTAAATCCACTGTAATCCAAAATTAAAGCAGCAATCAGCTATTTCCCCATCCTGTGTCTAATTCATGATATAATCATACGAACTTTCAACAGATGTCCCTACAATCATGTTCTGCATGGAAGGTGACCTTCCAGTCAATGTACAACCACACCAGCACAGACCTCAGGGCACCTATCAAATGGGGTAGTGTTTTCCAGGTAGTTCCACAGCCATTATCACTGTGTACATAGCCACAGATGGTGCAGAATGGCACAGAGAATACACCTACCAGACTGTCTGCAGTGTAGGGCCATAGGAAGAATGGAAGCAGGATAGTCACAAACTGGTGTGGCCCTACGGCTTAAAGTTAACAGTTCTGTTGTTTCTTGGATGTGGCGACAGTTAATAAAGACTGAAACCGTATCCTGAAGACCTGGGCAGGGCTGACCACATATGACATCAGAAAGAGATGAGTGTTTTTTGGCTGTAAGGGCATAATGAGACTGCCTTAGTACTGCATGGCTATTGGTATTGACATTGCAGCATCCACTGGATGCCCATATCAAGGCAAACGGAGTATAGAAGGATTTGGTGGAGTAGCCTTTATTGTTGGAGACCTGCTGTATGTCTATCTCTGTTGCATCTTCACAGAAGGGACCATCTAGAGAGGAACTGTCAACATGCCACATGCCAGTGGCCCAATGTTCTTTTCACAGATGAGTCCCAATTTGGTCTGGAGAGTATTTTTGATGGATTCGGAACTGGAGGGAATGTGGAATATGATTTTGGGACCCAAACATTGTAGAAAGAGACAAATATTGAGGAGGATCCATAATGGTGGGGACAGGGATTATGTTGACCACTTGAACTCCTCTTCATCAAATTGCATGGGTGAATTGGAACAATTAAACTGCTGTCAGTAATTTTCATGACATCTTGGAACCTCATGTGCAGTTCTTGCAAGGTGCTGTGGGCCAGACTTCGTATTGATGGACATTGTTGCAGGCTGACATTGTTAGTTTCATTTTCTGTCTTTTGGACAGTTTTTTCTGTGTGAATGTTTCTTACAAACACTACAGTGTTTACCAGTTTACATTTATGCTTTTGGTTAATAATGTTGTAGCATATATTCAAACATTCATGTGTGATACAATTTGTATTATTAATCAACACATTCCAAAACAGTTGTAGATAGCCAGTTGGCTGAAGTTATATAAGAAACATCATCCTTTCATATACATTCCTTTTTCTATTTTTTGCGGTTTGCATGTGATGAGACCATCATACTTCCAAACTTGTCATCTTGACTTTTTGAGTACATGTTAACAACAAACCATCAGGATTATTCCGCAGTAATTTAATTACCATCACTGCACATTGGTCTTCCACTGTTGTCTAATAAGTTTAGAAAATAAATACAACTGCTTCTAAGTAAAAATATTGAAACATTTATTTAAGAATTATAGAGATTGATTTATCTAAGGATATTACAGAAGTGGATATTAACAGCAATTACCATGCCATATTCTCAGAATTCTGATAAATTATCAGTAGTAACCGACCAAGACAGATGCAGCAACAGGGAAGTAACTGCTTTTGTGGCATTTATGAGTTCCTAACCAGGAGCAAATTTTATTATAACATCTGTGTGCTTTGATAGTTTAGTTTCTTGAGATTCTGTGTTTGAATTTAATATCTAATAGCCACTGTTATCGCATTTTCATTTGTGTCAGAAAGTAAACTATTTTGTGATATATTACAAGTTCCTAATCAGGGGCGAGTTATTTAGTTTCATCTGAGTGCTTGGGTAGTTAGGTTTTTTATCTGTGTATTATTAGACACATTTCCTGCATTTTTGTCAGTGTCTGCAGTAGAGTTGTGCAGCACGTGCCAATAGTCCGTTTATCTGCGTAGTGTAGTTTTCCACAGTCTTTAATATGGACAGGGACTGCGATTGTTGTGTGCAGATGCGATCCGAGTTGGCGACACTTCGCTCTCAGCTTCAGGTTATGATGGGTCCGGTTACACAGCTTGAGGCTGCAGTGGATGGGCGCTACTGTTGTGGACCGGCCATGGGGATCCAGTGGACGTCCAGCATCGGTCCTCACTGGTGGCCGACCCAGTTACTGCTTGCACTGAAGCTCACCCCTCACCTGTGGTCGAGTGGGAAGTCATGCTGGGGCAAAAAAGGCAATGAAAGATTTCCCAGGTGGTCACACATAAGGACTCCCTGGTTTTTCTGACAAACAGGTTGCAGGTGCTGTCTGTGGTTGACACTGTTGCTGAGCCAGATGCTGCCGCGTGTCCTGTTTCAGAGGAAACCATTCACCCACCAAGATCTGGGCAATCACAGAGGGTGCAATTAATGGTAGTTGGAAGCTCCAATGTTAGGCACATTATGGGGCTTCTTAGGGACTTGGTTGACAAGAAGGGTAAGAAGACCAATATGCACTCCGTGTGCATACTGGGCAGAGTCATTTCAGATGTGGAAAGGGTCCTCCCAGATGCCATGAAGAGCACAGGGTGCAGCCAACTGCAGGTTGTTGCTTACGTTGGTACCAATGATGTGTGTCACTTTGGATCAGAAGAGATTCTCTCTGGTTTCGAGTGGATAACAAAAGTGGTAAAGGCTGCCAGTCTTGCTCGCAAGATGAAAGCAGAGCTGACCATTTGCAGCATAGTCAACAGGACCAATTGTGGACCTCTGGTACAGAGCCACATGGAGGGTCTGAATCAGAGGCTCAGGTGGTTCTGCGACCGTGTAGGCTGCAGATTCCTCGACTTGTGACAAACGGTGGTTGGGTTTCGGGTTCCACTGAATAGGTCAGGTGTCCACTATATGCAGGAGGTGGCTACATGGGTAGTAGGGACAGTGTGGCGCGGACTGGGCGGTTTTTTAGGTTAGAGGGTCTTGGGAAAACACAAGAAGGGCTTCAGTCACAAAGGGTGCAGGCTGAAAACTGGAAGAATGTAGATACAGGAACCATTGGTATAACAGTTGTAAATTGTCGTAGCTGAGTTGGGAAAGTACCTGAGCTCCAAGTGCTAATAGAAAGCAATGATGCTCAAATCATTATAGGCACTGAAAGCTGGCTAAAGCCAGATATAAGCTCAGCTGAAATTTTTGTGAAGAACCTAACAGTGATCAGAAAGGATAGGCTAAACACGGTTGGCGGTGACGTGTTTGTTGCTGTTAGAAGTACTTTAACTTGTCGCAAAATTGAAGTAGATACTTCCTGTGATTTAGTATGGGCAGAGGTCATTGTTGGCAACCAGAATAAAATAATAATTGGATCCATTTACCAACCTCCTAATTCAGATGATACAATTGGTGAAAGGTTCAAAGAAAACTTGAATTTGATTTCAAACACGTATCCGCCTCATACGATAATATTTGGTGGTGACTTTAATTTACCTTCGATATGTTGGCGAAAATACATGTTTCATTCCATAGGTACACATAAAATATCATCCGAAATTGTGCTAAATGCATTCTCTGAAAACTATTTCGAGCAGTTAGTTCATGAGCCCACACGAATAGTAAACAGTTGTGAAAACACACTTGACCTCTTAGCAACAAATAATCCTGACTTAATAAGGAGCATCAAAACTGATTCAGGGATTAGTGAACACAGGGTTGTCATAATGAGACTGAATATTGTAATCACCAAATCCTCAAAAAATAAGGGAAAAATATACCTATTCAAAAAAGGAGATAAAAATTCACTTTATGACTTCCTGAGAGACAATCTCCACTCATTCCAAATTAATAATATAAGTGTAGACCAGATATGGCTTCAATTCAAAGAAATAGTATCAGCAGCATTTGAGAGATTTATACCAAATAAATTAACAAACAATGGAGCTGGTCCTCCTTGGTACACAAAACAGGTTAGAACACATTTACAGATACAACGAAACAAACATGCCAAATATAAACAGATCTAAAATCCCCGAGATTGGCAATCTTTTTCAGAAGCTCAAAATTTAGCATGGACTTCAATGCAAGATGCTTATAACAGTTTCCACAACTAAAATTTGTCTCAAAACCTGGCAGAAAATCCAAAGAGATTCTGGTCGTATGCGAAGTATGCTAGCAGCAAGAAAGAATCAATGCCTTCTCTGCGCGATAGCAATGGAGATACTGTTGAAGACATCAAAGCAGAGTTACTAAACAAGCCTTTCAAATGCCTTCACAAATGAAGAGGAAGTAAATATTCCAGAATTCAAATCGAGAACAGCTACCAACATGAGTAATGTAGAAGTAAATATCCTCAGAGTAGTGAAGCAACTTAAATCACTTAATAAAAGGAAGTCTTCTGGTCCAGACTGTATACCAATTAGGTTCCTTTCAGAGTATGCTGATGAATTAGCTCCATACTTAACAATCCTATATAGCCATTCACTCGATGAAAGATCTGTACCCAAAGACTGGAATGTTGTACAAGTCACACCAGTATTAAAGAAAGGTAGTAGGAGTAATCCACTAAATTACAGGCCCTTATCATTAACGTTGATATGCAGCAGGATTTTGGAACATGTATTGTGTTTGAACATTATGAATTACCTCAAAGAAAATGGTCTACTGACACCTAGTCAACATGGGTTTAGAAAACATCGTTCCTGTGGAACACAACTAGCTCTTCATTCACATGAAGTGTTGAGTGCTATTGACAAGGGATTTCAGATCGATTCTGTATTTCTGTATTTCTGGAAGGCTTTCGACACTGTGCCAAACAAGCGGCTCTTAGTGAAATATTATCTCAGTTATGTGGATGTCGATTTGTGATTTCCTCTCAGAGAGGTCACAGTTCATAGTAATTGACAGAAACTCATTGAGTAAAACAGAAGTGATTTCTGGCATTCCCCAAGGCAGTGTTATAAGCCCTTTGCTGCTTCTTATCTATATAAATGATTTGGGAGACAATCTGAGCTGCTGTCTTTGGTTGTTTGCAGATGCCACCATCATTTATCGACTAATAAAGTCATTAGAAGATCAAAACAAACTGCAAAATGATTTAGAAAAGATACTTGAATGGTGCGAGAAGTGGCAGTTGACCTTAAATAACGAAAAGTGTGAGGTCATCCACATGAGTGCTAAAAGGAACTCATTAAATTTCAGTTACACTGTAAGTCAGTCTAATCTAAAAGCCATAAAGTCAACTAAATAGCTAGGTATTACAATCACAAACAACTTAAATTGGAAGGAACACATAGAAAATGTTATGGGGAAGGCTAACCAAAGACTGCGTTTTATTGGCAGGACACTTAGGAAATGTAACAGACCACTAAGGAGACTGCTTACACTACACTTGTCCATCCTCTTTTAGAGTGCTGCTGCGCAGTGTGAGATCCTTACCAAATAGGACTGATGGAGTACATCAAAAAAGTTCAAAGAAAGGCAGCACGTTTTGTATTATCATGAAACATGGGAGAGAGTGTCACAGAAATGATACAGGATTTGGGCTGGACATAATTAAAAGAAATGCATCTTTTGTTGTGATGGAATCTTCTCACAAAATTCCAGTTTCCTACTTTCTCTTCCAAATGCGAAAATATTTTGTTGACACAGACCTAAATAGGGAGGAATGATCACCATGATAAAATAAGGAAATCAGAGCTCGTATGGAAAGATATAGGTGTTCATTCTTTCCACAAGCTATATGAGATTGGAATAATAGAGAATTGTGAAGGTGGTTCAATGAATCCTCTGCTAGGCACTTAAATGTGATTTGCAGTGTATTCATGAAGATGTAGATGTAGATCATGTATAAGGTTTTAGCATCACAGAATATGGTCTACAGAAACAGAAGGTAATGAGAGCTATAATATGTATTCTATACATTTATTAATCATTGTTAATTACAAAAACTGATTTTCTAATTTGAGTTTTTTATGATTTATGCCCAGTTAATGAGACGTCAGCTGGGTGAAGTGCAACTGTGTAAATTACAGACATTCTTTGGAGCTGGCCTTTATATGAATGCACAGTGTGAATCTTTAATTGCATGAAGACCAACTTATTTGGCTCACAGTGTTGCCTGTCAGTTGACATAATTATGTCATTAACAGAAAAAGAAATATTGCTTTTGATTTGCGTTGATGATCAGTTGCTGTTTAGTTCAACTGGTGAAAGGCTATTGTATTGAGCTCTTTTACATTTGTAATTTCAACTGTAATGGCTATTGCAACAACAGTTAGAAAGCAATTGGGGTGAGGGGGACAGGGGGGAGGGGGGTGAAGCAAGATTCACACTCAACGAACGGTGTACATGTTACACATCAAGAGTTATGGTGATATTTAGTGAAGTTATATATTTTAGTTATTGGACAGAAACACATCAACTGGGATAGTACAAAAAGTTTACCAGCATTTAACAAGCAATAAGTTCGAAAACTGAAACTTTGTGGCAGATTGACTCTGCTGCAGAGTGGAAATTCATTCTGGTAACAATCCTCCAGGCTGTGCCTAAGCCATGTTTACACAATATCCTTTCTTCCAGGAGTGCTGGTCCCACAAGATATGCAGGAGAACTTCCATGATGTTTTACAGTAGGAGATGAGGCAATGGCAGAAGTATAGCTGTGAGGGTATGTGACAATTCATGGTTGGATAGCTCAGCTGGAAGCAGAAAGTTTTGAGTCCCGGTCTGGCATGCAGTTTTTATCTACCTGGAAGTTTCAAATCAGCATAACCTCTGCCCCATGGCAAAAATTCATTCTGGAATTCAAAAACTGGTTTAAGTAAAATATTTATCAATTGTTCTTTGTACCAATGATCTAATTCAAATAGGGGCAGTTCATTATATAATACTGCAACCATCAATGTATTAAGGTAAATCAGCTATTAAAAAGCAGTTGATGGGTTTTGAATTTTGAGAATCAATATCTTTTCTTTGGTTTATAGACAGTTTTTGTCAGTGAAAAAATAAAAAAAAAAAAAATAAGAAAGGCGCAGTAGAACTTTTGTAGAAAAACCCACACTATAATTTTAATACACTCTTTCCCATTCCATTGAGACCAGAACAATCTGAATAGTAAACTGTTCTTAATTAAATCAGTGAGAATAAGTGGTGCCTTATCAGCATAAAACACCTCCACTCAGGAAAGATCAAACGACAACATTATATGTCAGTTGCCCTGCAACTCCGTATGTTATGAGGTTGAGTTAGGGCCAGTGCTTTGACATATTGCTGAAAATAATACACCATTCAAAGACAGAATCCTAAGAAGGAATGAATAACACCACAGGGTGTGCTTCAGTCACTTTGAAACATATATATCTATATTCACTCACACAAGTATATTGTGGAATATTATTATAAAGAAAATAGAATGGAGAACAGAGAATACAAGAACATCTGCCACTACACTCTTCGTTCACTGATTCACACATAGAGTTTTGTATTAATAATCATCCACTCACTCACAGCTACAAAAATATAGTGATGAAATTGGTCCAGAGACCATAGATCCCAGCTTGAGGGCATCTCTAAAATTAAATTATACATGGGTTTAAGGTGGGATTATATGTATTGAAAGATAATGCATAGATCAATGTACTTAATAACTATGACAAGCACTTATTGTTATTCTTAATGTAATTATTTGGTTATGATCTCCAACATTGCTTCACAATGTTTCTCTAATATTAAATTGGAAAGAATAAAATTCACAATAATGTAGTGAATCATAGAACACAATAGCAGAATGAAACACCTATTACACATTGTAGGACAAAAGTGATGGGGAAAGAAATCAACCATGACCTTATCCAGGATTACTAATTAAACTCACGAGTGTGAGAAAAAAAATACAAAATTAAAATGGCCAAACTGGAATTTAAATACTGTTGCTTTAAAATGCAAGAAATCACTGCCTTAACATTGCTCACTTCCCTTCTTGCCCTCCCCCCCACCCCAATTGAAACACATACTTGATCAAAGACACTTGATTTTGGCCAGAATTACTAGAAGGAAATGCTGAATTTCCTTGCAGTTTTTACCAAACATGTGTTTAAATTTCCCAAGCACATGTAGGAACAAACAAAATTACTGAACATTAAAATAAAGATAAGCAGATCTTATATCATTTATGATTTTATACAGATTAAGATCATTTGCATATTGTTCTTCGCACAAAGTGTTTGACAGAGTGTAATAAGTATTATTTGCCCCTGAATTTGTTAATACTTCAAAGCAACAGACTACTACTTGTACAGATTAAATTTCCTTTCCTTTATGTCTATGCTCACAAACTTTTTGTCAACAGATTACTGGTTTTAGCCTATAATGACCATCTTCAGATCTGCTCTAAAAGACAACGTCCTAATATACTGCAGCCATAATGGCATTGTCAAATGATAAATGAAAAATCAGCACCAGCATTGTCAAATATATATAAATAATAACAAGTGCCACCTTTTCAGCAGCATTACTGTTCAAAACAAACTGCCATACAGTAGCCACAAGAAATTTGTGTCGTAAGTTCACCATATGCCTCTACTGTAGGCATACACAAGTCTTCAATGATTAATAGAACAACATAAAATAAAGGGGGGATACAATCAGTAAAGTCTGTAATTGACTTATAAGGTATAAGAGGCATTACATTAACAAAAAACAAAGAAATTAAAGAATGACAAAAGTTAGATTGTTAAAAAGAGGAAGAGTTAAGAGACAATAATTGACATATGCTCAAGTGTCAATATTATAAATAATGAAATAAATAATAAACAGTTTTCATAGTGCACCAAATAATATAAAAACTATAAAACAAATAGCTAAAGAACCCACAATGAAAGAAAACATACTGCCGCACATAATCAGTGACCTCTGTTAGCGGTAATGCCAGAATTACGCATTAGTGAGAAGTGGTTAGAGGAACATGACCACCAGAGGGCCCCTCATACCCTGCAGCATGCCTTTGCAAGGAAAGAATGATAAAACTCCATACCAGTGCATGAACAAGATTATCTAGTTAATGCATTATATTATATAAACAGAAAAGGAACAAGAAAATATTAGAGTTATGCGAACAAGATATGAAAATGGAGTAAATGTGTAAGGCACTGTATACTAGGTGAAACTATATATAACAGAGGCATTCAGTGATTAAAATAAAATGTCAAACAAAGAAAAAGTAGGCAATGGGCATGAAATTGCTCAGCCAGTTAAGCAGTTTTGTTCGTTCTTCCTTTTTTGCTTTATAAATTTCAAGCTCCTTTAACAAATTAAGAGCACGGCCTTTTTCCACTCTGTGGAGAATACACATTCAGTTCTCAATGCTCCCTATAGAATGACCAGTTTCAGATAAATGCTGTCCTAAAGTAAAGTAAAAGAAATTTATTCTATATTTAGGTCACTGTTTTGTTTGCACAATGTCACAGCTTGTGAAACTTGTACAGATGTTGCGTACTCTACCAGGTAAGATCAGTTTTGCCAAATCAGCTGTAAACAAGACCACAAAAATCTCCAGGCCACTGAAATTTGTGAATCTTCTTGCTGTTGATAGTATTTCAAACAAACTTCTAAAATCTTGTGCCGATGTGATAATGGCCCCCTTGAGTTGTCTTTGTATCTAACTGACAAGAACAGGGGTATTTTCTGAAAGACTGAAGTAGATGTTAGAAGCACATGATAATAAAAATTGAGATGACCAGATGGCCTCAAATTCTGTGTCTAAGATGTGAAGGGCACATGTCCAGTCTCTCCAGTTCCAATGTAAGACTGATTTTGTAATATCCATACAGTACTTCATTTGTCTGTATAGAGCACCAGTCATATTCCAGCCAGCAGCTCATTTTGACAGTCTTACATGGGCATGCACCTTTGTAACACTACTGAAACTGACCATGGACCGAAGCACTATTAGCATCCCACATCAATAAATGAAATGTGTGGGTATTACAGATATTAAGTTCAGCAAAAATGTCATAAATTGCACTTTATCTCTTTAGTTCTCAGGTAGAGTGTTACAATCTAATGTCCCTTCCTTCTCATTTTCCCAAAATGTTCTAAGGATATAGTTTACCACAGAATACTGAAGCAGCTTTGTAAGAATAACCTTTTAACAATGGCTGTTTTAGACTGCTGTGAAATCTTCTCTGTTGGGAAAGTAATAAATGAGTTCACATATTCGGTTCTGCATGAACTAACAAGAAAAATATCTTGTTTACATTTTCTGTGATCTTATCAAGGCCCTTTTTTAGGGCTTACAATTCCACTATAGAAACTAAAGACATTCCCCAAGCATCTTAACAATATAAAGCAGAGGGCCGCAGTAACAAATGTTAGCACAGGAATAAGTCAAAATTCAGAGTGGGGAAATGTTAAATGTAGTATCCCACAAGTTTGGTGCTCAGCTCACTATTGTTATGGATTAATATAAATGACTAGCCAAGATGTTGGAGGATTCTTCAGAAATGGCGATGTCTGCTGATGAGACAAGTATACTGATAAATAGGCATAAGAAATTCAGACCAGACACCACCTGGAAAATAATGAACAGGTATACAAGTTCTTCACAGCAAACACTTTAACTCTTTATCAAACAAAGACTTACATAACGCAGCTCCAAAGAAGTAAAAATCCCATATAGATCCCAGAAATAGAGATCAGTGGGCACACATTTGATGAGGCTCCATGTATGAAATACCTTCGCATCCAAATTATTAATCCAATAAATAACCACCAGTATGTAGTTTAGTTAATCAAAGAAAAATAAACTCTGTTCTGACTGCTTTGCACTCAGAAATATCTCTCACTGTCTCAACTTGCAAACAGGACTGCTAGCATAATTTGTATACTTTCACTGACTTCTGTCCCATGACACAATCTTAAGGCAGCTGCAGCTAAGGCAAGAAAAATATTTATTCTACAAAAGTGTGCAACAAGAATATTGTGAAAAGTTGATAAATGAACATTTTGCGGAAGTGCCTTCACACCTAGGGATTCTTAGAGTTATATGCCAATGCACATAAACCTACTCCCTTACAGTATCTGTGGTTAACAATTAGGATGAGTTTTGGATGAATTCAGCAAGTAACAACCACAATATGAGAAGCAAAAATAATTTCCACATAGCCTAAGCAACTTCCTCTAGATTTTGAAATGGAGTTTTATAGTTCCATGCCAGTGAACTTCAGGCAGAAAACTGAAAATCCCCAAATACGCAAAAAGAAAGTAAAAGTGTACCCCATTAGCCACTCAGGAATATATATTCCACATTACTTAAATGTTTGTATTACAAAGATCTTAACTTTTCCAGTATATAGAGAGCTGATAGTGGTATATATAATGTTACATAAATGCTTTGCCAAAAGTCTTAGTTGAGAATAGGAGAGCTTTTGTAAGATTGAGCAATAAGCTGTTGGTTGTATACCAGTTGTAAACCTGTTCCAGTATTGTTCTGGTTGTGACTAATATGGGTGTGTTTGAGCCCTCTAGCAGTAGACTTGTCTCACCAGCAAATATTACGATTTTTGAAGAATTCCTCAGTGACAAAGACAAATCATTTATGTAGACCAAGAACAGGAGCCAAGCAAGCACTGAAACCTGTGGTGCACCATACTTAGTGTTTTCCCACTCTGAAATTAATCTTCTATATTTAGTATCATTTGCTAACATGACAATCTGTATCTAATGTTAAGATATGACTCCACTGGTGCAATGAGGAGAACTTTAATAGCCTACTATTTAAGTTACCCTAATAGTATTTTAGAAGGACTGACTCATCATACAAAAAAGTCAAAACAACATTCAGTGAAATTTAAAGCAGAGTTGTTAACATTAAGGGTGAAATGGGAATTCCACTGTTAAATGTAGAGGAGGGAGCTGATGGGTGGAATGAGTATAATGAAGGCCTCTTTGTCTGATGGCATGATAGAAGAAGAAACAGGAATTGATATAGAAGAAATAGGGGACCCACTCTTAGAGTCAGAATTTATAAGAGTTTTGAAGACTTAAGATGGAATAAGCAGGAAGGATAGATAGCATTCTGTCAGAATTTCTAAAATTGCTTGGGGGAGTGGGAACAAAATGACTGTTCATGTTGGTGCATAGAATATAAGAGTCTGGCATTATACCATCTGACTTTTGGACAAAAATCATCCACATAATTCTGAACATTGCAAGAGCTGATTAGTGTGAGAATTATTGTGCAGTCAGCTTAGTAGCTCATGCACTCAAGTTGCTGACAAGAATAATATGCAGAAGAATGGAAAAGAAAAGTGAGGATCTGTTAGATGATGGTCAGTTTGGCAATAAGAAAGGTAACGGCAACAGAGAGGCAGTTCTGACATTGCAGTTGATAATGGAAGCAAGATTAATGAAAACTCAAAACACACTCATAAGATCTGTTGACCTGGAAAAAGCATTTGACAGCATCAAATGGTGCAAGATGTTTGACATTCTGAGGAAAATAGGGATCAGATTATAGTTGACAGGTAATACAAAATATTTACAACAGCCAAGAGGGAACAATAAGAGTGGAACACCAAGAATGAAGTGCTCGAATTAAAAAGGTTATAAGACAGGGATGTAGTCCTTTGCCCCTATTGTTCAATCTATACATCAAAAGCAATGACAGAATTAAAAGAAAGGTTCCAGAGTGGAATTGAAATTCAAAGTGAAGGATATCAAATATCAACAATAAGATTCACTGATAACATTGCTATACTCTGTGAAAGTGAAGAAGAATTACAGGATTTCTGAATGGAACAAACAGTCAAATCAGAACAGAATATGGATTGAGAGTAAATCAAAGAAAGAGGAAAGTAATGAGAAGTAGCAGAAATGAGAGCAGAGAGAAACTTATAATCAGGATGGTGATCACAAAATATGAAGTCAAGGAATTCTGCTGCCTATGCAGCAAAATAACCCATGATAGACATAGCAAGGAGGACATCAAAAACAGATTAGCACTGGCAAAGTTGGTATTTTTGGCCAAGAGAAGTGTACTAGTATCAAACGTAGGTCTTAATTTGAGGAAAAAATTTCTGAGAATGTGTGTTGGGAGCACAGCATTGTATGGTAGTGAAACTTGGGCTGTGGGAAAATGAACAGAAGAGAATTGAACCAATTGAGATGTGGTGCTACAGAAGAATGTTGAAAATTAAGTAGACTGATAAAGTAAGGAATGAGAGGTTTTCTGGAGAATCAGCAAAGAGAGAAATACATGGTAGGACATCTGTTAAAACACCATGGACTAACTCCCATGGTACAAGAGGCAGCTGTAGTGGGTAAAAGCTGTAGAGGAAAGCGGTGACTAGATTACATTCAGCAAATAATTCAGGATGTAGGTTGCTACAGGAGAGGAATTCATGGTGGCAAGAAAACCAATAACTCAAAGAAAAAGAAGTATTTTATTATCTACATTAGATTGTTCCTGCTTACAAACTGGAACCGCCCAATCTAGATAATGAAACACAGGAGGGTATGGATGGGTAAACAGCCAAAGTGATGGCAGTCAAGCTGGTGAGCCATAGCCTACGTGATGTTACTGCACCAGTAGAATGTAAGCGGACAAGGGTGGCCACATGCCTCACCAATACACAAAATGTGTACAGTTGGGTCACCTGGTGGATAGCCTATACTAGCTGCAACTGCCTGTGAGCAAGCTGAGGTTTGCCTGTGCCCTTTGGGACAGCTTTCACACAGTCTGATCTACACAGTCAAAGCCTCTGGCAAGATTACAGAAAATGCAAAAAAGTTAATTTTTCTTATTAGCTGAACCAGAACTGAATTTGTGAGATCATTTATTTCCTGCTCACTAGAAGTGCCTGTATAAAAGCCAAATTGAGCTGTTGTTAAAAGATTATTTTCAGAAAAGATGATACAGAATGCAGCTGTAAGTTATCTTCTCAAAAATCTGTGAGAACGTATTAAGAATGGACATCGGTTTATAATTAGAGGTCAGTCACTTATCACCACTTTTGTATATTACTGTTGCTACTTCATACTTAAGACTTTCAGGAAATGCACTGACTCATTAAAAAGCAGCTCAAGGATGGCACTAGCAAGTCACCACAAAAATTTAGTACTTTCACTAACAAACTATTCTAGCAACAAAAGTTACTACTTTTTAATGACCAGACCATGTTTGTGAATTCTCTAACAGTTGTTGTTATGTCCATCATATTGAAAACTGGTAAGCCTCTTCACCTCTACATAACTATTTTGACTGAAGCCTTTTTGCACCTGCTTACTGTACTCAAGTATGGTCTGCCTCTACAATTTTTACCCCCACACTTCCTTCCATCGCCAAATTGATGTATCCTTGATGCCTCAGGATACATTCTGTGAGTCAATCCTTTCTTGTTACAAAGTGCTACAAATTTCTTTTTTCCCAAATTCAGCTTAGTATATCTCCTCTATTTATTTAGTCAACCTGTATTATCTACAACATTCTTTAAAAGCTTCTACTCTCTTCTTGTCTGAACTAGTTACCATCCATGTTTCACTTCCATACAGTGTTACACTCCAGATGAATATCTTCAGAAAAAATTTCCTAACATTTCAGTTTATACTCAATACTAACAAATTTTTCCTTTTCGGAAACACTTTTCTTGTTATTGCTGGTCTGCATTTTTTATCCTCTGTACTTTGGCCATTGTCAGTTATTTTGTACCCAAAATAGCAAAACTGAACTACTACTTTTAGTATCTCATTTCCTAACCTAATCCCCTCAGGATCACCTAATTTAATTCAGCTACATTTAATTACCCTTGTTTCACCTTTGTTTATGTTCAGCTTACAACTTCTTTTTAAAACATCGTTCATTCCATTCAACTGATCTTCCAAGCCTTTCATCATCTATGATAGAATTTAAATTTCATCAGAAAACCTCAAAGTTATTTATTTCTTCTGTGTGAACTCCCCCCCCCCCCAGCCTGGTCACTGTACAAACTGAATAACATTGAGAACACTGCTTTCTCAACTTCTGATTTCCATTAATCTCCTACAATGATTATAACTGTAGTCTGCAAGTACTGAGACAGCATTATCAATAGCTTTTTCCAAATATATGAACACCAGAGACATAAATTTGCCTTCTTTCATCTCATCATCTAAGATGAGTTGTAGGGCAAGTATTGTCTTTTGTGTTCTTAAATTTCTCTGGAAACCAAAGTGATCTTCCATGAAGTTATCTTCTACCAGTATTTCTCATAATCTGTTAATAATTTGTGTCAGTATTTTGCAACTATGACTAACTCAGCTAATGGTTCTGTAAGATCCATGCCTGTCACCACCTGCTTTCTTTGGAATAAGAATTATTGCATTCTTCTTGAAAACAAGGACATTTCACCGGTCTCATATATCTTGCATACTAGGCTGTCCTAAGGATCTCAATAAATGTGAGGGAATGTTGTCTACTCCAGGAGCTTTGAATCAGTTTTAGCTTTTTAGTGCCCTTTTAAATTCTTCCCACAGCATTATATTTCCCATATCATCAACATCAACTTCCTGTTCCCTTTATAACATGCATGGTGGAGCAATATAAAAGAAATACAATATGAATTTAAGTGCTTGCAATTTAAGATGCAAATCACTTGAAAATGACATGACATTTTCCTTCACGCACATTTAAAGTCATTTACAGAAGTTTGCAGGGCTGGCACTGGAATTCAATTAACTTCCTCCTAAATTGATCCTTCAGTTCTTGGATATTGTGTGAAGGGTCACAATTGAATATCTAACATCCTTTTCCTAATATGGTTGGCATATTAATTTGCACTACTATAGTGTATCTGTCCCCTATGATAATGTGTTCACTATGCTGTTCATAGTAGTTTACCAGCATTCCTATTTTCTGTGTTATTATTATACATATTCCTGCCTTACCCCTATAAGATTTCGTGTTCATAACTCTGTAATCACCCGACCAGAAGTTCTGATCTTCCTCCTACAGCATTTTCATTAATTCTGACTATCTATGTCTTTTTTTTAAATTCTCTATCCTACCTACCTGATTAAGGGAGCTAACACTCCACACTCCAGCCCATAGAACACCAGATTTGTTTTTCCTGAGGACAACATCCTCTTGAATAGTCTCCACCTTGATATCTGAATAGCGGACTATATTTCTGAATTGGGGACTATATTATCACCAGAATACCTTAACCAGGAGGTTACCATCATCATGAAGCCATAGAGTATATCTGCATGCCCTTGAGAAATGTCATGGCTCTATTTTTCCCTTGTTTTCAGCCATTCGCAGTACCTACCTAACAAGGTAGTGTTGATCAAATCATTAGGCCAGATCTCTCAACAATCTATACAGGTGACCCTGAAACTACTGAAAAGTCTGCTGCCCCTTTTGTGGAAGCATATTTTCATATGGCTCTCCACAGGTAGCCCTCAAACATGGCTGCATCTAGGGTATGGCTATCTGTATTGTATATGCACCTTGCGTTAAGTTCACAGTTCGTTGGAAGCTCTCTAACAGGTGAGTTGACACAACTGATGTCTTTTGATGGATATGCATTGCCTGTCACTGTAAGTTTACTGGATCTTCTTTTGATGGACAATTTTTCCGCTATGTTTTCAGCTACTGTTAAGAAAAATCCATTGAATTTAGTAGTCAGTGATTTGAGCTGCTTGTCATCTGTTTCACTGTTACTGCTATCTGAATGTTTGATATCACTTGCCTTGCAAGTTTATTTGTATCATGGTCAATAATGGTCCAAAGTGTCCCTGCCACATTCTTGGAATTTTGAATTTTTTTGAGCTAGGTACATAGTTCTTTTTTCTCTTTTTGATGATATGCTGAAGAATCTTGCAATACTACTTTATTAAATTTTTAAATTAGAGCTAATTCTTTGTACTAAACAACACTCTCTCTTCATAGCACAAGATACTTTTATCCCACACATCAGTGACCCTTTTTCTTGGCTTCCAGTGTGAATGTCGCAGATCCCTTAATAAAGGAAACCTGATCCACAATGTTGGAACATTTTCGGGAAGAATTACATTTCTCATCTACTATATGCTCTTGGTAAACTTCTCTCCATTATTATTCATGTAAGTTCCAGCTGAATAATGAAACTAAGTTACCACTTACAACCCTAGGAAATTTTATTTTTCGTTTCTTAATTAAGCCTGATTGATGTGGATACTCTGTTGCTGATGTTTGACTATCATGATCAGATAATTTTTTTCCATGGGACTCACAGCTATTTTATTAAAGACAGTAAGATTTAAAAAGAGCTTGTTTCTATTAATCAAAGTTCATACCAGCTACTTATTTTTTGTGTAGACATCACAGAGCTAAATGAAATCATTTTACACTAATGTTTACAAATGTGCCTGCTTTGCTCAGAAGAAAAAAACCTAGGATGAAGAAAGGAAATACTTACTCAGGCTATCAAGCGTTTCCCTTTTGTTGCATAGAAGGCATTAGGTAGAGCATACGTTGGCTGCTTCACTGCCCTGCTGTATGGCCATAACAGTGAGATCAAGAAACTGTGCACAGTAAGTATCAAGAAAATTGAAATACTCTCATCTTAAATAATTGAAAGTCTGTTGTGAAAGAAATTAAGGGGAAAAAAAGATATAAAATGAACAATGTGATCATTAGTACTGAATAAGAATAAAACTTTTTAACAAAACAAACAATGTGATCATTAATTCTGAATAAGAATAAAACTTTTTAACATAAGGTATCAACATATGTTTGGAGAGACTCAGTAAAATATGTTTTTGTTGCTTTTAGGGAACTAATTTTCATGTTATCCTTTAAGTCATAACAAGAAAAAAAAATTTGTGGATTTGTCAAGTCATAAATGAAATAGCTATCCCAATCTTTAACTTACATCTCCAGAACTGACATCTGTTTTTATTAATTTTCTATACTTTTATTAATTTTACATTAGTTTTCATGGGTTTAAATGCTTTTTAACTTAAGTGTTTTTTTTACCTTACATCCTCTTTCTACCATGTTGTCAATTACTCATACATCTGAGTCAGAATACATTAGGTTGTTGTTTTTCTCTTTGTTCTTCTAACTATGAAAGAGAACCCCTATATATTTTCTCTCAGTTTTGTTAATACCTCAATATGTCTTCTCCATCAATGCACAAACATTAACTCAGTTGCTCATGGATGCATCCGGCACCTCCAATATCAATCTCAATAACAGAATAAACTCTAAAACTTCTCTCTCTCCTTTACACAACTGAATTTAGAGGTATGAGCTCAGTAAATACACACATGCTATGCATATGCATTAGGGAAACCCAGTAACCATCTTGTAAATATTTTATTATATATTTTTTATTATAATAAAAGATTCAATGAATATAAAGTAATGTTATTTATATTTGGTGATCTGTACTGTTTGAGATTTATCAATACAGTATTGGTAGGCAAGTTACAAAAAATATATGATATTTTTTTCCTGGGATCATATGAGCTAGAGCTACACATCCATAATGTGTGCAGAAATGTAATAGAAAGAAGAAATAGGTATTCACATGGAAGCATAAAACATTTTTTCTGTAGATTAATTGCATTAGAAAAGCACATGGTCATGTAACTTGAAACTGTTCAGAAAATTGTCTAAAGCTGATGTGCTCCATAATTAATTGTATCTCTTGTGAGGAAATGGTGTTGAAAGTTATTACAGGAAAGGTTATCTGTACCTGCAGAATTAAATGATAGAAATTCCATACAGTTGTAGAGCTAAATAAAACACTAGCTAAAAATTGTTACATTTACAGTAGATTAAAATAAGGAAAACATACAAGCACATCAAAACTAAATGAAAGTCAATTATATTTTGTTTCTGATTAATCCACACAACTATGCCAGCAGTTATTTCTGGAACTGGTGGAAAGTAGCACCAATAAACAATCTCTTTGGAACAGTCATTGGTGATAGAGAAAAATGAAAATGTAGCAAACATTTGGTACATTCACTTGCCTCAAATCAGCTTGTATGTTTGGTCTCTTTGAAGCAAGAGCCCATGATATAGCAGCCCCAGGACCCCTTTTTACAGTTAACACAGGATCCTCACCTGAAAACAGTACAGAGAAGTTCAGTGTAAGTCCTTTAGCATTTGCTACCAATTGTGCATTCAATGGAAAGAATTAATATGTATGAATACATACTCTCATGGTGATATAATTTAAAAATAATGCTCAGAATGGAGCAGTGACAACTTGACAATAGCTGGGGAGGACTTAGCTAAGACTTTTCAGATTTCTAATCACCTAACAAGGTTTTCTCACATTATCATAAGCCTGAATAATGTTAGAAATGGAAGTTGTTAATCCTTCCTCTATCTTTACTGATTACAACTGTGCTTTTTGTTTGACTTACCAATGTGTCCTACCCTCTCAAACTACTTGACTTTAATACCTTTATACTCAGTTTTTTGTACACAGTATAGAAGTGAGTAAAGAAAATGACATTTTTGCTCTTACTTTGTTTACCTTGGAAAATGTGCAACTCTTTGAAGCTCATAACATGAACATAGTACAGAACTGTCAATCTGGTATCCAACATCATTCTCTTCCCTACACATTCTTATTGATTCTAATCTCTATGGGATACAACATAAATATGTCTAGATTACTAACCTTTAAACAAATGAAAAGTGTCAGAACTCTGTAGATGAGAACTTGATCCTTAGCATGTACTTACTGATTGCCATTCCCTTCATGTTAGTCAGTAATAATTTAATTTGTTATTTTTCATCAGCAATTTGTGTTTTCTATATGTCTGTATTCTTCTCTTTCTTTTTTTGCCAATACTTTTCTTTCACAGCTCATGTTTTTCATCTTTACTAATCTACAGAGGCTACTTTGTTTGTCTTTGGCATGCTAGTGTAGAATGTGACACTAACTCAGCTAATTGCAAAATTCAAACATTTCACACATTTATTCACACTTGTAAACTGACTTCTGCTTGTTTCTCTATGTATGAGCAAGATGTATGTCAGGTAAATTGGTTTTGAAATTCTAGATTCTAATTTTTTACACACACACCAAACATGCCAGTCATGCCATTTTTCCACTGTCTTTATGCAATTTTATAATAGCTTGTGTTATGTTGATATATCACATATTTCCTAATCATTATGACTGCCACAGAACATTTGTATTAGATCATAAACTGTAAACTACGTTTGTGTTATTATTCAGGCAATCATTGCCTCTAATTTCAGTGTGTATCTACATAACTGAATGTACATTTTTTTGAGAACTCAAAAGCTTACGCGTGTTATGCATAACAGCTCATGAAATTGTTTATGGTGTGACATATCACCTTGGTAAAGTGCTGTGTTACCAAATGTCTATCTAACTGATGTGTCTAAATTAGTTGAGTAATTTAGGATTGCAAATGGTCTGCATGTTTTTGACATTATTTATACATGGATGACTATCGTGCATCTTCAGAGTGGGACAGTGGCTGCAGCTTTACCACAATTTATGGTATCTTCTTCATTTACTCTGTACTGTGGTGTTGGCTTGGAGAGTGGGTCACACCATGGAATGTAATACTATGTGACAGTACTGATGGCATCATCAAAGACAAGAGAAGAATCTCATTATTTGTTGGGTATGTATTCATTCTGTCGTTGTATCTAAAGTTGTCAGTTTGATGTCTCACACTGAGATTATTGTGATGTGCCCTGTAACAAGGTATTAATATTAACAGTCATTGTATTTGAGAGTATGAATACACACCACACTAATTTTAGATGTGTCATATTCAGTGGCTTCTGCAGAAGCTGAAAAGTGAAATCCAAGCTTTTCAAGACTGGCAGGTGTGAATAAGTATCAAGGTGAGTGAATTAATATCCTGTAGTCATAGATCACGAATGAGCTGGTCATCTATAACCAACAGGAACACCACATGTTTCCCCTTAATCTATTCTACTACATAAACACATCGTCTAATATTGTTACCAAAAATCTTGAAAAGTTCTTGAGCAGTTTACTTCACATTTGTATACAATATACTAAAAAACACTTGGACTGACACATATAATACATAAACATACACATTATTTATAAAAGGGAAACATTGTTAGCATAAGTTTTCAAAAAATAGGGAAGCAGCCTACTCATGCCATATAGACTTCATATTCTTTCCATTGTGTGGCAGCCTAGTCCACTCTAACTAGCTATGATGTCACAAATGTTACACAATACCTTAAAAGTAAAGTAAATGATCTGAAAAGTTAATAGCATGTCAGGAGTGATGCTAAAATAATAATGTGTTAAGTTTCAGTTTAGTAACTCTAACAGATTTCAAAATTTGCGCGTTTTATGTAAAAATCATCGGCGCAACAGGAAGGAGCTAGAAACGTCAAAATCTATATTCAGATTCCTTTTTCATTGTAAATTAATAGAAACAACATGCTGGATCTCACAAAGTAAAATTTTGGTCAAAATTCATGATTTTCTGTTTTTGTGTCCTAAAAGAACGGAAGTAAGATAGATTAAGTAAGTGATTAGATAAAGCTAGGATGTTTAGATTTAGGTAGAATGGAGATACACTATAATAACAAAGATGTGATAAGTTTCTGAAAGGTAGCTATAAAAATATATCTGTTGTGTCTCTCCAAAGGGCAAGTTCAAAGCTCATCTATTGTGTTCAGTGCAACTAAAATAATTCTCTCACCAAAAGTATTTAACCTAGCCACATCAGAATTTTATTACAGATACTTACCTGTGTGCTGATAACACAATTAAATTCAGAGCTTCATTGGCCTTCAGCGAATGAAGCAATTAATTATTTAGTAACTTGAAGTGGTGTTCTGCTAGCCCTAGTGACTAGTCAGGAAGGCAAATGTTGTCGGCTGCGCCTTCAGTGGTCCGCACCGTGGCTATATAAATAAGAGTGCTGCGAGCTAGAATCAGGCCCCAGTTCTTTTCTAGATTCGTATCAGAATGCACTCCGTGTTGGAAGCCACATCACATTTGTGCAGTTGCAAGGAACAGCCTTGGATGCCGTATTATGTAGCTTGGTATGCATGTAACAATGAGTTCGCATTGTGGTAAAGTGTTAATTGTGGAACGACTTCAGTGATTTATTATCAGTTTGCTTATGTCATATTTTCACATGTCGCCGCAGGACAGACCTTCTATCAATACTATTGTGGCATTTGATAGGTATTAACATCAAATTTTGGTGGATATTCACTTTGAACATTTACATCGATAACGATTATTGAACAGTTTCATTAGCTAGGGATAATAGGATCCGTGCAATAGACTCTGAACCACTCTGATTGTACAATAGCTGATAGTAGCATTGCTTGGGTAAACATTTGTCTGAAACTTTATTCTTTCTCGTTTTCAGAATATAGTGAAAATTGTTATAGTAAACTGCATTTTCTATGAATCCTAGACATAATGCTAAATCCTCAGCATAATGAACTTCAATGATCAATAACTTTATTTCTCCATCAGAGTGGGCACAGTGAACTTTAATTACAGGCATCATGTTTTTGCTAATCACTTTCTGGTTGCCAACATTGTAGTTAGAAAGCCTGTGTTGAGAATGGCAACAACTAGAAGAATTCTCCATGCACCACCCCACAATAAGCTGTACATATTTCTTTAAGATATATGGTACTAGTGAGCATGGCAATGCTCCACAATTACTAGATATGTATGGGAATTGTATATTCATCCTAATATCCTTCTCCCACCTCTCTCTGTACATACTAGTAAACATCGCAATTCTCCACAACTGATAGATATGTATGGGAATTGTATATTCATCCTAATATCCTTCTCCCACCTCTCTCTGCCCACTTTCTCCTTTAGCATTCCCTCTCTTTGTCCATCACTTCCTCTTCCCACCTCTGTATATCTCCTCCACCTCCTCTCTCTTACTGTCCATCTCCTGCTCTCCCCCAGTTTTTCTCCATCTCCTCATTCTATCTTCCCCTCTCTCTGTCCATTTTCTCCCCTTCCCCCTCTCTGTCCATCTCCTCTTCCGCTGTCTCTCTGTGGCAATGAGCCTTGTTTATTATTATCACAAATTAAATTTTGACCGTGAAATGAAGTCACTTGAAATAAATGGGTAACTGGTTGATATCATTAGTATAAGGGGTACAGGAGAGACCTCTCTACTTGCTGGATCTGTGACAATAGCAGCTTCAGTGACAGTATTTCTCATAGAGTAGGATTGCAAAGTTTTGGTCAATTCAGACTACAACACCGAAAATGCAGATAAAATATCCTCTGCACCATCCAAAATTTTCACCATTTAATATTCATTGATAACTTGCACTCTACTTTTGATTCTGAAGCCATATGCTGTATTACAGAAACTACAGGGTGGTCCATTGATAGTGAGCGGGCAAAATATTTCACAAAATTAGCATCAAATGAACAAAAAAGAAGAACAAATCTGTTCAAGCACGATGGGGGGGGGGGGGGGGGGGGTAACAGATGGCACTATTCATGGCCCACCAGTTAAACTGGTAGAAACTGAATTTTATTTAAATAGGTACCCTCATTTTTATTGCATATTTGTGTAGTACATAAATAAATGTGAATGTTTGATTTGGAACATTTGTTTCACTTTGTGGTGGACGGTGCTGTAATATTCCAACACTTATAATATACCTCATCCATTTAGATGAACAGTTGGTAACAATGTGGTTTTTTAAATTAAAACACAAAAAGTAGTTACATTTGGACTTTATTTCTGTTGTTCCAATGTGATTCATTTACTTTTGTGATCTTATCATAAATTATGGGAATGCATGCTGTTACTGTGTGAGCAACCATAATAACCCCATTAATGTAATAAATGCTCAAAATGATGTCCTTCAACTTAAATGCATTTGGCAATACACATAACAAAAGTCCTCTCAACAGCAAGTAGATCGCCTTCAGTAATTGTCGCACATGCATTGATAATGTGCAGGCGCTTGTTTTCAAGTGTTGTCGGTAGATCATGATAACAAATGTCTTTCAATTTTCCCCAACAAAAGAAATCTGGAGATGTAGGGTCCAGTGAACATGCAGGCCATGGTATGGTGCTTCTATGACCAATCCACCTGTCATTAAATATTCTATTTAATACCACTTCAACTGCATGCGTGCTATGTGCCAGACATCCATCAAGTTGAAATTACATTGCCATTCTGTCATGAAGTGAAACATCTTGTAGTAGAATCAGTAAAACATTAATTAAGAAATCAGCATATGTTGCTTCATTTAGATTGCCATTGATAAAATAAGGGCCAATTAGGTGTCCTCCCATAATTCCAATCAATACATTAATCTGCCAGGGTTGCTGATGTCCCACTTGTCGCAGCCATTGTGGATTTTCTGTTGCTGGTTTACCTTACCTCTGTTTGTGAAAGATGCTTTGTCACTAAACAGAACTCTTGAAAAAAACCTGTTATCATCTCGTAATTTATTTTGTGCTCAGTGGCAAAAATTTACACAATGTTCAAAATCATTGCCATGCAATTCCTGGTGCATACAAATATGGTAAGGGTGAAATATATGATGATGTAGAATTCCCAATTCCCTGTCAATTTGTCTGCTACTGGTGAGCGAATTAGCCTCAACTGCAGCTAAAACATTTATTTGGACATCTTCATTTGTTTCAGTTCTTGGTTGCAGCTTCTTCTTTGGATGAACCTTCCAGTTTCTGTATATACATTAACTATCAGACAAAAGGTCTTGACACTTGGGTGCTGTCTGTCAGGATAATGATCAATATACATAGACAAGCTTGTTGGGCATTTTGATCATAATAACCATAACTAACCCAGATAACCCTGACGTCCTTCTGGAAGGACGGCGTCACTCACTGTTGAAATTATTTATTTTTGCAAATAATGCATTGTTGCAATGGACTGTGACGCATTGTTATATGAAGTAGGCAGAGTCAGTTGCGTGCTGCGACAGTCAGTTTGACGCTGTCGTTCATAGTGAGTGAGAAATGGTGTCTTGAAAATAGGGCCTATTTTACCACGGACGAACTTACCGACCTTGTCATCGATGTGTATGTATATTTTCTTTCATATTGCATCAATAATTCTGAAACTTGTCATATAATATTTTCAAGAATTAACCTATATTATTTACGGGTTCATATTATGATTGAAACTTTTTGTCAATTGTAATTCAATAATTTTTCAACCATCCTTCCAGAAGGACGTCAGGGGAATATGTTGTCATTTTGTATTCACAGAAAATGATGTATACTGATGGAATTTTTGGACATGTTAGAATCAAAAGATGAGGAAATACCTAATACTGGCACATGTAGTAAGGATTATGAAACGAAAGGTATGGGGTATGGTGTGGTAATAACTTATGTTGACCAGTTACTGCCACATGTTCCATATCGAATATACTTTGATAACCTCTTTACCAGCGTTGAACTACTACATGACCTAAAAGAGAGGGGGGTCGAAGCAGCAGGAACAATAAGAGGAAACAGAGCTAAGAATTGTACTCTATCGTCTGTAGATAAAATGATAAAAGAAAATAGAGGATCATATGAAGTTTGTTCTGACTCAGCATCTGGGATTTCCATTGTACGTTGGAATGACGATAATGTTGTTACTGTAGCCACCAACTTTGGCAGAGTGCAACCACTATGCTCTGGAGCAAGATTTTCCAGGGAACAAAAGGATTAGCGTGCCTCAACCTAACTTCTTACACTCCTACAATACTCATATGGGAGGCATAGATCGAGCTGACCAAAATGTATCCCTATATAGATGCTATGTAAGAGGGGAAAAGTGGTATTTCCCGATCATTGCACATTTTATAGACATTGCAGAGAAAAATGCCTGGGATCTTTACACACACAACAAAGAATCCATAGATCATCTGAAATTTCGTCATCGAATTGTCACTGCAATTCTTGAAAGTAACAAAAGAGTCACTACCAGCAGAGGACGTCCTAGTAAGAGGGCAAAACTAGATTCTAGATTTGATGGAAGAGAACATTAGGTTGCTGAATTACCAACAGATGAGATAACAAAAAAAAAGAAGCAGCTGAAATGTCGAAGTTGCCACAAAAAAATTACTACTGTGTGCGTAAAATGTGACGAACCACTTCTTGTTTGTTGCTTTTTGTCTTATCATACTAGTGCATAAAATATGTGTATAGGTTATTTTCTTTGTTTTTTGTATTTATTACCTGTTTCAGCCCATAATTCAAATTTATTTGTGTTTATTTGAAAGTATAAAAACCAACCCCCCCATGAACCATGGACCTTGCCATTGGTGGGGAGGCTTGCATGCCTCAACGATACAGATGGCCGTACCGTAGGTACAACCACAACGGAGGGGTATCTGTTGAGAGGCCAGACAAATGTGTGGTTCCTGAAGAGGGGCAGCAGCCTTTTCAGTAGTTGCAGGGGCAACAGACTGGATGATTGACTGAGCTGGCCTTGTAACACTAACCAAAACGGCCTTGCTGTGCTGGTACTGCGAACGGCTGAAAGTAAGGGGAAACTACAGCCGTAATTTTTCCCGAGGGCATGCAGCTTTACTGTATGGTTAAATGATGATGGCGTCCTCTTGGGTAAAATATTCCGGAGGTAAAATAGTCCCCCATTCGGATCTCCACTAATTTCAAGTTGCCACCACTCATACCTCACCTGTCATTCAACATCATCTTTGCCTCTGTACTTCCGCTTCGACTGACATCTCTGCCCAAACTCTTTGCCTTTACATATGTCTGCTTGTGTCTATATATGTGCAGATGGACATGTGTGTGTGTGCGAGTGTATACCTGTCCTTTTTTCCCCCTAAGGTAAGTCTTTCCACTCCCGGGATTGGAATGGCTCCTTACCCTCTCCCTTAAAACCCATATCCTTTCGTCTTTCCCTCCCCTTCCCACTTTCCTGATGAAGCAACTGTGGGTTGTGAAAGCTTGAATTTTGTGTGTGTGTTTGTGTTTATTTGTGTGTCTATCAACATACCAATGCTTTTGTTTGGTAAGTCACATCACCTTTGTTTTTAGATATATTTTTCCCACATGTAATGTTTCCCTCTATTATATTTATATATATAAAACCAATATAATTGAAGGAAACATTCCACGTGGGAAAAATTATATATAAAAACAAAGATGAGGTGACTTACCGAACGAAAGCGCTGGCAGGTCGATAGACACACAAACAAACACAAACATACACACAAAATTCAAGCTTTCGCAACAAACTGTTGCCTCATCAGGAAAGAAGGAAGGAGAGGGGAAGACGAAAGGAAGTGGGTTTTAAGGGAGAGGGTAAGGAGTCATTCCAATCCCGGGAGCGGAAAGACTTACCTTAGGGGGAAGAAAGGACAGGTATACACTCGCACACATGCACATATCCATCCACACATACAGACACAAGCAGACATATTTAAATATGTCTGCTTGTCTCACACACATATGTCTGCTTGTGTCAGACCTGCCAGCGCTTTCGTTCGGTAAGTCACTTCATCTTTGTTTTTATATATATATAAAACAATGTACAGGTCTCCCATTAAAGCCAACTGTAAGAAGAAAACTTCTATGCTATGTTGTGCTGTGAAAATACATGGTTTTGTTTTCATTTTCACATTCAGTTTTAAAGATATCAGGGCAGTTTAATCATTTGACAAATTATTTCTTCTGTATATATTCTTTCTCCTTAGATGTAATTTTTAACAAAAGCTGTCTACATGACAATATGCTGTTTTGTGCTCTTCCTCTCACTTAGTTTTAACAGTAAACAGGAAAGTTGTGTTTAAGTTTCAACCAGTTATGACTAGAATAATACTGCAGAACCTGTATCATCCAAAACTTTCTAAGCATGCCCAATCACAGATTAAGACTATATGACATACTGTCACTGAAGGTTTTATTTTCACAGATACAGCCCCTGGAGAGGTCTCTTTCATACCCCATATACCCATCATCCTGAACAATTTACCAATTCATCTTAAGCAGCTTGAGTTCCCAATCAAGATTTTGTTTGCTGTAACAATGAACATGTCTACATGACAGAAAGAGGGGGAAGGAGATTGAGGGAGAGGGGGTGGGGGGAGGGAGGCGGGAGGGAGGAGCTGGACAGAGAGAGTATCTGGTGTAACATGCCATCAGATGAAAGATGTTCATGTAAAAGTATTGTTTAGGTAGTTAGCATGTAAGGAATTTTCCTCCGTGTACATGCAGGTTTGATATGTGTGTAGAGTTGGAGTGAGGTGCATGAGCACAAATGTTACCAAGGCATGACACCGACTGAGTGTCTCCAACTGCTGTGAAGGAACTGCTCATGCTTCAGCATCGTGGCTTCGTGGTGTTTTGGAATGCAGAGAACAAGAGGCACTGTCTACAGTGGCAATGATCAAAACAGTTGAAAGAAGCCAAAGGCAAATGTCATTGTCTCTTGTTCTACTCTGAGATTCTGATTGGAGATGCTGTTCTGATAAACAAGGTACGTTACCCAAATGTTGTAACTGTTTTATAAGAGCAACAAAATACAGAAGAGTTCTTCCAAAAGCAGTTACAACTTTTTGTAGTGAGTTGCGTAGATGTGAGCTCTCTTACAGCCCTTGACTCTCTGCAGTTTGAGAAGAAGTCACACAATACAAGAAGTGGCACTCCATAATGGGTCCGCAGCTTCAAGAAACTATGAGAAGGTGACCATAATTAAGGTACAGCTTATCATCAGTGTGACAGATTGTTACTGAAGGTGTTGACTCTGTTACAATCCGTAACTTGAGTTGCAACACTACATTTTGGAGTCCAAGGTGAAGGACACAGATAAGAGGCAGCATAAGATGAGAGATCTTGTGATAGTATAAAGAATTTTCAAGAAATAACTGAAGACCATACAATATTGTCTAGAATAACTCAAGTAAACAGCACAGAAGGTATAGGTGAGCACATGCTGTAGTGTCACCCAATGATAAATGGGTTAATCAAGAAACATAGCACTGATGAAATGGAATATTTTGGCATTCTGATTCTGAGGTCATGAGTGCAGCAGCAATCTTGGAGATTGATGCAATAGCAGCATGACTTCACCCCTCAGGGTGGTAGCCAGTCAGCTAACTATACAACAGCTGCACAGCAGCTGATCATGAGATCACTTTCCCCACACACTTTGCAGCAGCAGCATGCAGTGTGCATGACAAGGTGAGCTGTAAACAGTCTCAAGCTAAAACTTTTTTTTAGTGGTGATCTGTTCATGAAGTGTTGTCAATATTCTTTGAGTTGGTATCAAAACAGAATTATATATTTATATATATTTATTTATTGTATGCCACCTATTACACACAGCAGGGGAAACAATTTAGACAAAACATCAGAAAACCTAAAAACATTAGATGAGCTGTCCAATGGCATTAAACTCAGGCGGAGAAATGAAATAGATTAGACAACTTAAAAAGACAATTGGAGGAGTTATTGAATAATATTTCAAGTTTAAATATGCAGGCATTAAAATGAATAACAAAAACAGAGGAAATAGACTCAAAACTAGATAAACTATCTAATGTAGAAACATTAATAACTAACAGTAATTAAAACTTCGGGGCTAAGAGGCCGTGGTCCAATAGTAGAAATACTTCTCCCTGACATTTCGTTGCCAGCTGCGGGCAACATCATCTGAGGTGAGTCTACGACTGGCTGCTAGGCCGTGGAGGTCCTGTTTATATAGAGCGCGTAGAGGGCGCCACCACTCGTCATGTGTTGTCAACAGTAAAACTATCTCTGACTGCCGTCATTACTCTCGATCGAAGGTAATCGATTGTCACATCTTTGGTGCAGAGTCGATCGCCATATCTTATCTAGCTCCAAGCCTTCTTCTTTCCTGTTAAAATTATTGTGGTGTTTAAAAATCTCTACAGCCTCTCTATACATACGTGTATAATAATGCGATGTCTTAGCTAGCACGCTCGTCTCACAAAATTTTATTTCATGGTCACCCGTTTCAAAAACATGTTCTGCTACAGCCGATTTGTCCGTGTGTCCCAGTCGACAGTTCCTTTTATGTTCAGTTAGGCGAGTATTGATACTTCTTTTTGTGGTTCCAATGTAAACTTTCCCACAACTACACGGAATCTTATAGACACCAGGAGTAGCTAGAGGGTGTCGTGCATCTTTCGCCGATCTTAAGCATTCACTAATCTTCTTGGTGGGTCTGAAGATTGTTTCAACTCTGAACTTAGCCAGCACTTTCCCGATACGGTCCGTAATATTGTGGATGAATGGAAGAAAAACTTTCCCCACCGATGGTTGTTGTTGTTGTTGTTGCATGTTTTCGGACATTTTTCTTCTGGGATGGAGTGCTCTATCTATCTCCTTGCCAGCGTACCCATTTTTCTGGAAAGCGGTTCGCAAGTGGTTTAGTTCCTCTTGCAAATAAGCTGGCTCACAGATTTTATTAGCCCTGTCCACCAATGTCTTGATAATACCTCTCTTCTGCCTGGGATGATGGTTTGAATCCTTATGAATATAACGATCGGTATGCGTATCTTTTTTGTAGACTTTGTGACCCAGAGTCCCATCTGCTCGTTTAATTACTGAGACGTCCAAAAAATTTATCTGTCCATTACTTTCTGTCTCCATAGTGAATTGTATTTTTGAATTGATGCTATTCAAATACTTCAAATAACGGTTCAGTTCTTCTTCACCGTGATTCCATATGACAAAAGTGTCGTCCACATACCGATACCACTTCAAAGGCTTTTTTCTGGCTGACTGCAGTGCTTGCTGTTCAAAAAATTCCATAAAAATATTAGCAACGGCTGGACTTGCCACTCCATTAATTTGTTCATAGAACTCATTATTATACTGAAAATAAGTCGTGGAAAGGCAATGTCTAAACAATGGGTAGCCCTCTAAGTCCAGCCGTTGCTAATATTTTTATGGAATTTTTTGAACAGCAAGCACTGCAGTCAGCCAGAAAAAAGCCTTTGAAGTGGTATCGGTATGTGGACGACACTTTTGTCATATGAAATCACGGTGAAGAAGAACTGAACCGTTTTTTGAAGTATTTGAATAGCATCAATTCAAAAATACAATTCACTATGGAGACAGAAAGTAATGGACAGATAAATTTTTTGGACGTCTCAGTAATTAAACGAGCAGATGGGACTCTGGGTCACAAAGTCTACAGAAAAGATACGCATACCGATCGTTATATTCATAAGGATTCAAACCATCATCCCAGGCAGAAGAGAGGTATTATCAAGACATTGGTGGACAGGGCTAATAAAATCTGTGAGCCAGCTTATTTGCAAGAGGAACTAAACCACTTGCGAACCGCTTTCCAGAAAAATGGGTACGCTGGCAAGGAGATAGATAGAGCACTCCATCCCAGAATAAAAATGTCCGAAAACGTGCAACAACAACAACAACCATCGGTGGGGAAAGTTTTTCTTCCATTCATCCACAATATTACGGACCATATCGGGAAAGTGCTGGCCAAGTTCAGAGATGAAACAATCTTCAGACCCACCAAGAAGATTAGTGAATGCTTAAGATCGGCGAAAGATGCACGACACCCTCTAGCTACTCCTGGTGTCTATAAGATTCTGTGTAGTTGTGGGAAGGTTTACATTGGAACCACAAAAAGAAGTATCAATACTCACCTAACTGAACATAAAAGGAACTGTCGACTGGGACACACGGACAAATCGGCTGTAGCAGAACATGTTTTTGAAACGGGTGACCATGAAATAAAATTTAGTGAGACGAGCGTGCTAGCTAAGACATCGCATTATTATACACGTATGTATAGAGAGGCTGTAGAGATTTTTAAACACCACAATAATTTTAACAGGAAAGAAGAAGACTTGAAGCTAGATAAGATATGGCGATCGACTCTGCACCAAAGATGTGACAATCGATTACCTTCGATCGAGAGTAATGACGCCAGCCAGAGATAGTTTTACTGTTGACAACACGTGACGAGTGGTGGCGCCCTCTACGCGCTCTATATAAACAGGACCTCCACGGCCTAGCAGCCAGTCGTAGACTCACCTCAGATGATGTTGCCCGCAGCTGGCAACGAAACGTCAGGGAGAAGTATTTCTACTATTGGACCACAGCCTCTTAGCCCGGAAGTTTTAATTACTGAAGACGCCGGCCGTGAAAGCCTACACGCTATGATTAATAACTAAATTTACCTAAGCAGTTTCACAGTTACATATTGTAGTCCATCAACCATATTTGGTCTGAAACATGCAGAGTAGGAAATAGATTGCAGTAGTACCAGCCACAGGCAAATGTGGGTGCTATCACTTGCAAGATACAGCAAAGCCACCACAACATTGCGAGGTGAACCGAACTGTCAGTGTGGGAAAAGTTGACACAGCAGTGCCTAACTATAAGAAGGTAATCATGCACAAGGCACAACAAAGTACTAACAAGCACAGCCTGAGAGCATATAAATACCAAGTCATTCTGTGCTAAGGTCTCTCGGATTAGAATTACAGCTCTACTACTCCGGGACTGTGATGATCGCCAACTGGAATGCGTTTGTGTATTGTGGATTAACTTTATGATATGGTAGTCCAACTTGAAAACATGAGAGCTGGAGCTGGCACCACACAGGACAGCACCAGTCCTGGGAAGCAGTTTGTATGCCACCAAAGCAGGTTAGTGGGTCTTGGCCATTGCGTCACCGGCCTTTAGCCTGCTGGACTGCAGTGGCAGCAGGATCCATACCATAGCACTCTTGGCCTTAGCTAGGAGGCCGACAGGACCTGTGTCTTGCTGACAGAGGCAGCTGTGTCATGTACCACTTCTCAGTTGGTGCCATGCTCTGTCAGCATTGCTGGATAACAACACACAGGAAGCCACTGGACATCTCACCCACACTGCTGCTTCTTGTATAGAACCACAGTGGGCAGCAATAACAAAAATATTAGGAAAATTTCTGGCTGTTGGACTGGCACCAAATGGCACCCTTTCAACCCCAGGCCACTTAACCAGTGTCTGAGTATTGATATCACCTTTTCTGCACAGTGTCTGAACCTACAGCCTACAATACAGTGGCCCAGAAAATTTAAGAGTTCTCAAAATGCCTTGTTCATGGGAAAGAAGCTTGACTGCCTTGCCGTTCCTAAGATGAATTTTGTTAAAAATAAGGAACCAATGGATCTGTCACACTGTAGAGGTAACAGGAGTCACATTTATCTAGTACCTGTCAGATGTAAGCAATGTAGTTTGGAATTTCTTTCAGCACCATGTACAGAATCAGTATGAATAGTGTATATCACATGGAATCATTATGGGCACATGGCTAGACAGTGCAGAGAATCAAAGTGGCTGACGGTTAAATGTATGGATTAAGTTAATGTATTTTATTTTGTGTGTCTTGTTGGTGTTTCAAAATGAGTATTGAGGAGGGCAAGGCTTTGCAAGAGCCAGGGATGCAAGGAATATCAGAACCACAGGCACTTGATAATATTATTGAAAATTAATGCAATTATGGATAACTCAGAGTTACATATCCTGGTAGAAGGGCAGTTGCCACAGCAAAATAGTGATTTGGCAGCTGCAAGTTTAGCTGCTCCTTTCTCTGATAAATCAATTGTGGTTGTGCAAGCTTTTTTGGAGGATCTTAGGAATTTGGAAAAGGTGGAAGTGTGGTCTGAGACAGAACTTTTGACACTAGGAAAACTGGAGAAGCAAAAGCTTATGTGAGCTCTACAGGGGATCTCAAGGATGCTGGAACATTTGAGGAATTTAGAAAGGTGTTAGTTCAAAGGTGTACAAAACATAACAGTGCCAGACATTTAGGAAACAGTTGGGCATGGTAACAAAGAAGCATACAGAATGGTAGAAGAATTTGCAGACATAATTAGGTAGATGTATGCTAAGGGGATTGTCTGAAACTGCATTACATTAGAAAGTGAAGCACCTAAAGGGAAGAAATAAGAAACAAATGGAACAGTTGCTGTTTGTTATCTACACACATTAAAAAATTTTTGCTTCACCCTGGTTCCCAGAACTCCTGAAGACAGACATTGACTGTGGATATAGTATCACAGACACAGTCCCTTTCCCAAAGATGTAAACAACTATGCATGATCAGCACCTGTTAGATGGAGGGACTCCAGTCATTCCACCAGGAAGGAAGTACACAGCTCATGTTATCTGTAGTTCAACCATTTCTACATGGTCAATACCGCAGGTCAATCACAATGGCATTGTTCCTTTGTGCCAGGAAGGACTCTCAGCAAGGGAAGTGTCCAGGCATCTCGGAGTGAGTGAAAGTGATTGGACATGACGGAGATGCATAGAGACATGGAACTGTCAATGGCATGCCTCGCTCAGGCTGCCCAAGGGCTACTACTGCAGTGGATGATGGCTACCTACAGATTATGGCTTGGAGGAATCCTGACAGCAACGCCACCATGTTGAATAATGCTTTTCATTCAGCCATAGATGTCGTGTTATGACTCAAACTATGCACAAGAGCAGGGCGGGCAGGAATCCTGCATGTGTGCGGTGCACTTAAACGCGTGCAGTTAACAGGTGTTCTGCGTGCACACAGGGGCAAGCTGGCCACCCACTTATCTCCCCTCCCCACCATACCTTCTGTCCGCTCCTTCCTCTGCAATGCGTTTTGTTTCCTAGCTTGCTTTATTGAATGAAGGAATGAGATAAGTAGGAGTGCTTGAAAGATATCATGGTTTGAAAGAGTACCTATTAACTATGATATGTTTTATTTAATTATCACAGGTGGAGTGGAACAAAATAAGGCTAGTAGGAGTGCTTGAAAGATGTCATGTTTTGAAAGAGTACCTATTACCTGCAAGATGTTTTATTTAATTATCACAGGTGGAGTGGAACAAAATTTCTACATACAGACAAACGCAAACAGTTACTTAAATTTGCATCACTGATGTTTGCTCTTAACCGACACTTACTAATTCGGCAAATGGTTTTCCAGCTTTCGCTATATTAAGCACAGTCTTATAACTTGCATGAACCACTGGGCTACTATTGTTGTCGTCCTGAAAAATTGAAAACAGTGCTCCATAAAATGTTAAATCAGTTAGATGAGAGACATGACAAAAGGAAGTCGCAGATCTCTCGTAACCACAGCAACTACGACAGATTTATCTAGTATCATCAGATCGCTCTTCTTAAGCTCAGTCAATTTCCCCATCCGCTCAGAATCTGACAATAAATTGTACTCGTCCTTGTGAAATTTGTTATAATGGCCTTCAATACTAAACTTCCGCTGACCAGCGAGAATACTGCCACATATTAAACATTTCGAATTTTCACGTTTTTACACAGAGAAAAAATGATTCTCCATTACTTTTTAAAAGATAGCAAATCTCCACTTCTCCTTTTCCTTGTTTCACTCTGCATTTTCCGGTTCTTGAACTACAACGTTCACTACGTAGTGGTCGCTACACATCAACGTCCGCAGCTTAGCCTGGCACTACACTGCCGCAATCTGCCTGCTGTCACCACTGCCCCAGACGACGATTGCACGTGAGCAGCACACGTGCAGCGCTGTGCGCTCATGAGGCGCATGCAACGTTTGCCCGCCCACACACAAGAGGCTGCATGATGCACAACTTCATTCTCAGTGTCTATGGCGAGGTCCTCTTTGAAACCATGACACCATGCAGCATGGTACAGATAAGCCCAAACACATGCCAAATGGACTGCTCAGGATTGGCATCCCCTTCTCTTCACCAATGAGAGTCACATATATCTTCAACCAGACAATCATTGGAGACATGTTTGGAGGCAACCCAATCAGGCGGAACGCCATAGACATACTGTCCAGCGAGTACAGCAAGGTGGAGGTTCCCTGAAATTTTGGGTGGCATTAGTGGGGCCAACGTACGCCTCTAGTGGTTAGAGAAGGTGCCGTAATGGCTGTACGATACGTGAATGCCCTTCTCCAACCAATAGCGCAACCATATCGGCAGCATATAGTGAGACATTCATCTTCATGGACAACAATTCATGCCCCCATCATGCACATCTTGTGAATGACTTCCTTCAGGATAACAACATTGATTGACTAGAGTGGCCAGCAGGTTCTCCAGACATGAACCCTATCAAACATGCCTGGGATAGATTGAAAACGGCAGTTTATGGATGATGGGACCCACCAAGCACTCTGAGGGATCTACGCCATATCACCGTTGAGGAGTGGGACAATATGGACCAACAGTGCCTTGATGAACTTGTGGATAGTATGCCATGATGAATACAGGCATGCATGAATGCAAGAGGATGTGCTACCAGGTATTAGAGGTACGGGTGTGCACAGCAATCTGGGCCACCTCCTCTGAAGGTCTTGCTGTATGGTGGTACAGCATGCAATGTATGGTTTTCATGAGCAATAAAAAGGGCGGAAATGATGTTTATGTTGATCTCTATTCCAGTTTTCTGTACAGATTACAGAACTCTTGGAACCAAGGCGATGCAAAGCTTTTTTGATGGGTGTATAATGTCAGTGTGGTACAATGTGCAATTTTATTTACAGCAAGTCACCATGACTTGGATGTAACTGTACTGAATATAGCTGCATAGTAGCTGAAACCAATCTGCAATGAACATATTAAAAATTTACAGCTAACACTGCCCTTCCTCCTACCTTGAATTTTATGGGAGGCTGAGGAGAGGGGTGCTGGAGGCACATACAAGGGTTCTGAAAGATTTATGTGCAGCTGTCAGCAAAATGTGATGAAATTGACATGCAACCTGGCTTTCGAGCTAGATGGACAGTGTTTTCAGCCAATTTAAGGTGTTATGATGTGGACAGACTGGGCATGTGCTGAAGCAATGTCACAAACCACAGGACAGTGGAAGTAGAAGCAGTAGTTTCAGAGATACAAGATGAAGAGATTGGTTGGTTGGTTGGTTGGTTGGGGAAAGAGACCAGACAGCGTGGTCATCGGTCTCATCGAATTAGGGGAAGGAATTCGGCTGTGCCCTTTCAGAGGAACCATCCCGGCATTTGGCTGGAGCGATTTAGGGAAATCACGGAAAACCTAAATCAGGATGGCCGGATGCGGGATTGAACCGTCGTCCTCCCGAATGCGAGTCCAGTGTCTAACCACTGCGCCACCTCGCTCGGTAAGATGAAGAGAAAAGCTAATGTTAAACACCAGTGGGAATCTGAGGTCCAGCTATGGGCACTTCCAGTAAAATTAGATAGTGTGAATTCGTATGCAGGGTTGGATTGGGTGGTCAGAGGAATGGTAGGAAGGAAGAATTGCAGATGAAGTCAGACACAGAGTGCGTGTGATAACAGCCAGTTGGGATCTGGTGGATCATAAGCAGTGTAATCCACTGTGTATATATATGTCACACCCTTGGAATTGGTGGACACTGATATTTGCTTGGAAAAAGTTCAGTTCAGTTTAGTTTAGAGAGTGAGCCACACATGCATGATAACTATGAGATAATTCTGGAGTTGCATTTATTGCATCAGCATTGTGCCAAAATCTATACCCACCATAGTAGAGATTGTATAGGATGAGGGATAGAGATTTTATGCTGTTGGGGTCAGTGGACATAAATTTTTGCTTGTGTATGTTTCAGTTCAGACAATGTGTAGAGATTGCACCACATGTGTGTGAAAGGGCTATGATGAGATTCCAGGATTGGATTTCTTACATTACTATTGGGTCAAAATCAATCTTTGGTAGCACTTGACAGAGCTTGAAGGAAAAATGTTTCACTGTTGCAATGTCACAAGGTAAGCCTATCAAGTATGACAAACCATTTAAACTGTGAACAATCACACTAAGACTTGACTCACACAAATGACGTATAGCCTCAGGCATGTTGCTCAGTGAAGAGAGACCCTGTATGGTTACAGGATGTAAATGGTGAATAAATGGAATCTGTGACTGCAGATAATTTCAGCACCAATGATTTAAGGTTAACTAAGGGATTGCTAGTCAGTAATGTGGTTATTCTGAATTATGGAGGAGGAAGGGTGGGGACACAAGGGGTGTTGGCCATGGACCGTTACCAAAGGCCATTAAATTGCATTATGAGGGAAAGTGAAGCACCTAAAGGGGAGTGATTAAGAACAAGTGGAAGAGTCACTATTAAGATTTAGGGACTTCTTTTTTCCAAAAGAGCCATTGCCAGCAATGCATGTTACACAGCACTGAATACCAACACGAAATGAACCACTGATTTACTGCAAACCATACAAAGTTCTGAGATACTTGCAGCCAATTCTGGAGGAGTTAATTGATGTCATTATTAAGGAAAGTAATAGCCCGTGGGGAACCAAAATTGTTGCATCCAAGAAATCTGCAGATGGATCTCAGAAATATAGGTTTTGTTGCAATTACAGACACCAGAATGCCTATCCTTTGCTGAATGTTACAGACACTGAGATATTTTTTAATGATGGACTTAAGAAGTGCTTACCGTCAGCTATAAGTCTGGAGGACCAACTAAAAACAGCATTTTCTTCACCATGGGGACAATCTTAATTCAGGAGGATGCTTTTTGGACTGAAGAATGAACTTGCGACACTTCAGGGCTTATTGGACAGAGTTTTCAGAGGACTGAGGCCACATCAATGCATGGTATATCCTGCTGATAAAATTGTCTTTGTGAGAATATGGAGCAGCACATACAACACCTAAGGGAGGTAGTCTGAGGCTGCTGGCTGTGAGTTTAATGTTGAATATAGAGAAGTGTAATTTTGTATTGGAAGGGGTGGCATAACTCCATCACATTATTAGTAATGATGGGGGTGGGACAGACCTCAAGGCTCATTAAAGCCATATGCGAATTACTGTACCGCAATTGGTGAAGGAACTACAATCATTTCTTGCAGTCACGAATCACTATAGATTCATAAAAGGATTTATGGATGTTGTCTGACTATTGACACAATTACTAAAGAAATATTCAAAATTGATTAGGTCAGCATGCTTTTGGGAAACAGAAAGAAGGTTTGACATCAAGTCTGATCTTGGTGTTTCCAAATTCCAGTAAGGAATTCATTTTGTCATGTGATACATTTAACCATGCACTTGGTTGTGTGATGTCTCAAGAAGTCAAGGGCATAGTACATGCAGTACCCTATGAATAAAGTCAAATGAGCTCAGTGGGAAGAATTACTCCATGGCAGAAAATTACATGTTGAGCCATATCTATGGAATTATATGCTTCAAGTATTACTTCTCTGGGAAAAAGTTTCAAGTGATAACAGATCATGCAGTGTTGAAATAGTTGCTGCAATTGATGGTCCCAGCTCATACGCTGATATAATAGGCATTATGACTGAGTGAGTTTCATTTTGAGGGCATACATAAATCTGGAAGGGGAGAAGAAATTAAGAAAAGAAAAGAAACAGGGAAGCGAAGACAGATTAAGTAGGAAAGAAGTAGCGTTAAAAATAGGTGATAATGAGCTTGAGGAATGACAGACAGTACCGAAGATGAATAGAAAATGTAAACAGTTTAGTAAGCAGTTGCAGTTAGTAAACAGAATGGTGTTCTGTGTGGATAAACTATGTTGGGGCCATAAGGTGTGGTGCCAGCACAGCTGACAGAGACAGTGTTACAGGAGACACATGATCATGTGTTAGCAGGTCATTGGAAATGTAGGTCTACCAACAGGAGAGTAGCACAGAGATACTCATGGAGGAATAGGAAGTTGGACATGGACCAATATGTACCGAACTGTATAAGGTTAGCTCAGGGAGTGGATTTGTATCAGATGAGAGTATCATTGTAGAGGTTACCTGATGTATTAGTGCCATTTCAATTGCTAGGAATTGATGTTTTAGGTTCCTTCCACAACAAATCTACAGGGAAAGAATATGTACTCACAATTATAGACAACTTTTTGAGATATGAGGAGATGGTCATGATGGCCAACTAAAAGGCAGCAACAGAGGTGCAAGTACTAGAAAGAAAATACATCTACATCTACATATGTACTCCACAAACCATCATTAAGGTTAGATTGTGCCAGAGCTAGTCATTTCATTTCTTGTTTGACTCACAAATATAGCAAGGAAAAAATTACTGTCTAAAAGCCAACAGTCTGCAGTAAGGCAATTTGTCAAATGGTTTCCAAACATCTAGGAATATGGAAATTAACTGTTGTTCTCCGTTCATGGTTTGTAGGAGATCATGTGAAGAAAGGGCAAGCTGAGTTTCACATGAGCAATGCTGTCTAAATCCATGTTGATTTGTTGATAGAACGTGTGCTGTCTCAAGGAAATTTATTATATTTCAAACTCAGAATGTGTTCAAGAATTCTGGGGCAAATGGATGTTAAGGAAATTGGTCTGTAATTATGTAGGTCAGTTCTTTTACCTTTCTTATATGCAGGAGTCACATGCCATTTTTTCCATTCACTTCAGACTTTTTGCTGGGTGAGAGATTAAGAAGTGAAATTTAAAACTTCAGCTTTCCTTTTGCTGTCTTCTGTTGTCTCCCCAGACTGTTCACAGAGTGACTGGATAGAACCATTCAACCCACTTAGTGATTTTATGTATGACGTGAATTTCTTGGGTTCTCTGCAAGATCTTTTGTTAAGGTGTGATGGGGGAAGATGTTGTATGCTTCACACATTGATCTTCTTCCAGACACATCAATTTCTACTAACTTTTGCCAGTCAACATTTGCAAACTCTCTTTTGAGCCAAGAATGTGATACTCTGTGCTTCCTCGGTGATTTCTAACTTTGGTTATTAAACCAAGGAGGTTCCTTTCTATCCTTAATCCACTTACCTGGCACATACATCTCCAGAGCATGATTTACAATCAGTTTAAAGTTTGCACATAATCCCTCTATGTCCATCATACTGGAGCTAAATCATGTCCATTCACTCTCTAAGTGCAATATTAACAACTGCTTATTTGCTTTGTCTAGCATAAACGTTCTCCCCGCCTTCTTGATAGAGTTATTAACTTTAGTATCAACTGTTGCTATGAGCCGGCCAGAGTGGCCGAGCGGTTCTAGGTGCTGCAGTCTGGAACCGTGCAACCGCTACTGTCGCAGGTTCAAATCCTGCCTCGGGCATGGATGTGTGTGATGTCCTTAGGTTAGTTAGGTTTAAGTAGTTCTAAGGTCTAGGGGACTGATGACTACAGCAGTTAAGTCCCATAGTGCTCCCATTTGTTGCTATGATGACATCATGATCACTAATCACTATTTCTGTATTGATTCGGTCGATAAGGTCCGATCCATATGTTGTGTGTGGATTGTCTAATTAGTTGTTCAAGGCAGTTTTCAGAAAATGTGTTAAGAAGTGTTTCATAAGACTGTCAGTATCATATGCAGTGAGTCCATATATGTTCCAGGTTATACATGACAGGTTAAAATCACTTCCATCTACTATCAAATGACCTGTATATTTCCATGATACTGACTGTCCCTTGAATTACTCTTAAACTGTCACAGCAGAATTGCTGAAACTGAAGCTCAGGGTACCTGAAACGATAGTGACAGTTATTGGAAGCAACTTTACACTCTATTTGTTCATGGAAGTTAGTAAGATTTTGTGTGAAGAGCTTGAGACACGTCCTTTACATCCTCAAGCTAAAGAAAGAATGGAAAGAGAGCATAAAACTATAGGGAGTATGATAGGATACTATTTGGACACATGCCATTGAAAATGGGATGTTTGTTTAAAGTATATGATCTCAGCATACAACTCTAAGCAGCACATGAATACAGGATTGTCACCATACGAATTTGTATATGGTTATAAGATGCCATCACCATTTGATATGCTTAAAAAAAAAAGAAGGGTTAGAGAGGAGCATCTGTTAAAGAGTTCATAAGCGTAATGAAGGTGATGTGGAATAGGATGCACAAGGTTAACACCAGGATGTTAGGAAACTAAAAAGAAGCAGCGAGCCCTACAATAAGAATGCTGCTATACAGGGGTGACCAATGGGTAATGTTACTGACTTCTTATGCTCCAAAGGAGAAGATGAAAAGTTTTTGCAAAGTATCAAGGGCCATATCAAATTTTGCAAACTACATCACCAGTGAATGTCAAGATTAAGTTGCCAGGGGGATGATAATTGTACATGTGGGGAGTTTGAAATCATTTCAAGGGAGTCCAGAAGCTATTCCAGGAATTATGGATTTGGACTAGAAGGGAAAAGTGAAAAATAATGTGTAGAGAGTGAGCATGAAGTTTTGGATGAACAACTAGATCATGTCCCTTAACATTAAGACCTATAAGATAAGAATAGATTTAGATTTGTGTTTGTTAGATTTAAGTGTAGCCTAACTTAGTAGACGAGATGAACTGCAGTGGGGCAACATGGGACGTTGGAAGTAGGAAAGGGTAATGGTTATCCCTGTTCTCAGGTCGAATACACCAGGAGACGAGATGGTATGGACCTTAGCTATGCTGCTGATCATCATCGGAGTAGAAGCATTGCTGAACCAGTACCTGGAAAGACAACAGAAAGTGCAGATCTACTATGAGAATTAAAACTGGTCTTGTAACCTGGCCTTAAGAACTTGCCTTACTATTTTAAACTAGCCATGGTAGAAGCAATGACCAATGGAGTAAATGGGTAGAACAAGGTACAGAGAGAAGGTTAGAACACCTAGGCAATGAAGTACTGTTGAATCATAAAACAGAAAAGGATTGCAAAAAAGAGGTGGTTAGGCCTCAATTGTACTTGCAACAGGTTAATGCACTTCAGATGTACTCTATCTTTGATATAGTGATAGTAACAGTCAGTTGTTTTGAACAGGGGAAGCTCACAGTAGTGAAAAGGTTGGAGCTAGATCGAAGTGGATTATTAACAAATGAAACATTTTGTGAAATAATGGGGCCAACCTTCAGTCTACAAGCCACAATTTTGGGAATAGCCCATCTGAGCATTTCACAACCTTGAATGTATCATCCAGAGGAACCTATAGAGTTGTTACCATCCATGAATCAGACTATGTTATCAGACTTCAGGATCCAAGTTACTTCAGTACATAGACAAACTCATCAATGAGCAGATCTGACAAGTCTCCATGGAGAAATTGATGCAGCATATGAATCAGTACAGGAAGAGCCAGTAACAGAGGGAAACAATATTGACCATAATTTTACAAGTTACCACAGTGACACTTACTCTGTTAATTGTAGTCCTTATTTACATGTACAAGAAACAAAACAGGAGACAAAGTTTAGACCCACCCACGATTCAAGTTCCTGTGGACTAGATTTCCAGATCCTAGAAGGCAATAGAGGAAACTATAAGTTATGGTAAAAGGAACTGACAGAGCTTAGGATAAGTAGTGTATCAGAGAACATAATGATAAAAGCAGTCTTCAGTAAAAAAAAACAACCAGAGCCAACTGTACCAGCCACCAGAGAATTTGCCACTCTAGTTTTGCACAATGATAATCTAGTTTAGTCTTGTTCAAGAGGAGGGACATGTAGCTCATCAACCACATTTGGTCAGAAGATACAGCGTAGGTGATAAATTGCAGCAGCACCATATGAATGCAAGCATGAGTTTTATGCCTTAGAAAATACAACACAGATGTTGTAAAATTGCAAGGTGAGCCAGCCTGGGAATGTGTGGAAACAGTTGACAACACAGCAGTACCTATGTGGAAGAAAGTGGAAGTCTTTCCATACTGGTAGCTGCTGAAGTGTTTAGCATATGTGCTTCTAGGCACAGCAAATCCCAAACAAGTATAGCCTGAAAGTGTATAAATACCTAGCCGTTTTGTACTGAAGTCACTTGCATTATTATTGCAGCTCTACTAGCACAGAGCTGTGATGCTCAAGGTGCCATTTGGAATGTTGTTTGTGGACCGTAGTTCGACTTCCCAAAAGGGCAGTCTGCCCTGAAACCATGGGATCTGGAGCCCCCACCACCTCAGGTGGGTACTGGCCCTGAGAAGCACATTGCCAGCCATCAATGCAGGGCAGTGGGTCACAGCCGTAACGTCACCTGCCTGCCACCTGCAGAACAGTGCTGGGGTGTGAGTCATGCCACAGCACTCACACCCATAGCTAGGAGGCCATCAAGACCAGAGTCATCACTGACAGATGCAATTTTGTCATGTGCCACCACTCGGCCAATGCTACACTCCATCAGCATTGCTGGATGACAATAAACAGGAAGCTGCTGGACACTTCACCCATGCTGCTGCTTTCTGTATTGAACCCCGATGAGGAGCCATAATAAATATTTGGTAAATTTCTGTCTGTTTGACAGGGGCGGCATGGTGTCCTCTTGCACTCTCTCAGCCCAGACCACTTCAATACTGAGCTAGATAAGTATTCAACTAATTAATTTGAAAGGATAGATAACCAATCTCAGATATATGAGAATGTGAAAAGGCATTAGAATATATTAAAGTATTTGGTGAAGTAACTAGTGCCCCAGATACTTTGAGTAGGTTGAAGGAACAACTACAGGAACTAGCTGAACCAAAATAATGAAAAAATGTTGGGTCTACTAGCACTATCACCAATTCTTTGGGCAATATTGTATTACACCAGAAGTACTTTTTAAAGTCAAACCAAATGGTCTGGTACATACAGTTGCCTTTTTGAAGAAATTTAAGGAAGTGTTATCTAAAGGTTCGGCTGGTAACACTAAAATTAACTTTACTGTTAAACATTGACAATGGAAAGCTGTAAATTGAAGTTCTGAATGCAGAAATACAGTTGAGTCTGTTTGAAGTAGTATTTAAGTGAGAATTCACATGTCCTAATAATTATACTAAAGTATACGATGTTCATAAGCCTAATTTTGAAAAATATTTACGATATAATGATTATGATGATGACTATTTGAGCTGTGAAAGCAGCAGCATATCTGGAGACAGTACACGTAATAACATTAATGTGTGTTTGTGTTATAAGGTTTATGGCAATAAGTATGTGTGGCCTTATGTCTCACCTTCACATTGTAATTACATAATAGGTAAGTTGTTATGTCATTCACGATTAGTTGATGGATGACAACCAGTAGTGAGCTCTGTGTTGTATGAAGAACCCTGCATTACATAGAAGGCATATTCTAATAATTACTAATAAACAGAGATGAAGGTGGGAAAGATTTATGATGCATTTTCTCTCTGGATTCAGAAGGAGGTTACAGTAGTTAATCTAGAGGACATTCGAAATCATTATGGTTCTCATATTTACATAACATAATGAATGTCATTATATGTTTTTGTCTGCTGTGACATAAGGTCTAGGGTCAAATATAACTGGTGGCTCAGCAGCAGAGCATGAGCTTAATGTTGTACACATCTTTTGCAGGTGCTAAGGTGTTGCTGCATATTAAACCTGTAACTCCCTTTATTAGAATATAATATTTTGTGGATACAGTAAGTGCTGAAGATTTATTTTAGTGATGTGTAAGGCACCATACTAATTTCATTTAGGTCAAAATAGGAAAAATGACCTTATCTAAAGCATCACTGCAACAAGGAAAACCTATTCTTTGAGCATAAAGAACATATATTAGTGAACAATGATTACAAACTATCTAAGTAAAACAAATGCACTTTTGTATGTTTCCTCTTATCAATAATTGTTGGGTTTTGTACATCTCTTATAGGCCAGATTAGATAATATAAAATATTCAGTATGCAATGTAAGCTGTTAAGTGTACGGGTACTTATAATCAAATACATATGTTTCATAGAGGAGAAATACAGTGAATGACTAGTGACTTACAGATTGACTAGTTAACGACCAATTACTACCAATGACAGACATTTTGTTACCCAATTTCTACTGGCTGCTTATAGGGGCGCAGTTAGAATCAATTTTAGGGACCCGTGCAGGTTAAACAGGGAGGTGTTTGTTATGTAGGGCATGCCGACTACACTTCACCCTCCTGCATCTTGGTGAATAACCCATCAGGCAGGATACGATGGGTTGGGGGATGGTATGGGAATCTGTCCTTTGGAGTCTATCTTCTTTATTTATTTGGTCCTAAGACACTTTCTTTATATTTTTATATTCCCTTTCCCTCCTCCCCAGGTGGAGTACCTGTTCTATATTCCCTCTCTCCAGAGTCATATGTTTCTATCACTGAAATCCTGTGCCATATACTGATAATTACAAGCTGTTTTCACAGGTGGAACCAAGGGGTACATGGTAACACACATAAGATGTATTACACAGACAATATTTTTTGTATGAAGCAGGGCAAATCAGGAGATTTTTTAATTGTGGTAAGATGAACATGTTAGTGACATCTATTGCTCGAGGGCTAAAGGAAGGGTGCTAACACTAGCCCTTAAAGAAGAAGGTGACATATTAATATGTACACAAAAATGGAATACTACAACATGCCAAGTATTGGCCAATGTTACAAAAGATGGCATTAGCATTATGTGTGATAAGAAAATGCTAATGAGTTGCTTAACGGATTAGGAGCAAAATTAATCTAAAAAAACTCACATTATCTCCGAGAAGAGTGCACTAGTACCTGAAGGGTTAGTGTGGATATAACAAAAACATAACCATTATGGATATATTGTATCTTTTAATGTAAGAATGAAAGATTAAAGAGCTATTAAGTAGACATTTTATATATTTTAATTACAAAAACAATAAAATATAGATTAACAGCAAATGTCCTCAAACAGACTTGGGAGTCTATGTTTTAATATATGTACTGAGTATGTGCCTATATAAATGAAAGAAAAAGTAACAAATCCATATGGATATTCTCAGTACTCCTTCATAGATTTTGTTTTAAATTTTCAGATTACAATCACGTTAATAATAAAGAATAAAAGAAAATATGTTCTAATAACAAGGAAAATGTTTCTGATGAACATCCCTTAAGGACAAATGCATATGAGTGAGAGCTTTTTATGAAATACAGGGCTATTACAAATGATTGAAGCGATTTCATAAATTCACTGTAGCTCCATTCATTGACATATGGTCACGACACACTACAGATACATAGAAAAACTCATAAGGTTTTGTTCGGCTGAAGCCGCACTTCAGGTTTCTGCCGCCAGAGTACTCGAGAGCGCAGTGAGACAAAATGGCGACAGGAGCCGAGAAAGCGTATGTCGTGCTTGAAATGCACTCGCATCAGTCAGTCATAACAGTGCAACGACACTTCAGGATGAAGTTCAACAAAGATCCACCAACTGCTAACTCCATTCGGCGATGGTATGCGCAGTTTAAAGCTTCTGGATGCCTCTGTAAGGGGAAATCAACAGGTTGGCCTGCAGTGAGCGAAGAAACGGTTGAACGTGTGCGGGCAAGTTTCACGCGTAGCCCGTGGAAGTCGACGAATAAAGCAAGCAGGGAGCTAAACGTACCACAGCCGACGGTTTGGAAAATCTTACGGAAAAGGCTAAAGCAGAAGCCTTACCGTTTACAATTGCTACAAGCCCTGACACCCAATGACAAAGTCAAACACTTTGAATTTTCGGCGCAGTTGCAACAGCTCGTGGAAGAGGATGCGTTCAGTGCGAAACTTGTTTTCAGTGTTTTCAGTGATGAAGCAACATTTTTTCTTAATGGTGAAGTGAACAGACACAATGTGCGAATCTGGGCGGTAGAGAATCCTCACGGATTCGTGCAGCAAATTCGCAATTCACCAAAAGTTAACGTGTTTTGTGCAACCTCACGGTTTAAAGTTTACGGCCCCTTTTTCTTCTGCGAAAAAAACATTACAGGACACGTGTATCTGGACATGCTGGAAAATTGGCTCATGCCACAACTGGAGGCCGACAGCGCCGACTTCATCTTTCAACAGGATGGTGCTCCACCGCACTTCCATCATGATATTCGGCATTTCTTAAACAGGAGATTGGAAAACCGATGGATCGATCATGGTGGAGATCATGATCAGCAGTTCATGTCATGGTCTCCACGCTCTCCTGACTTAACCCCATGCGATTTCTTTCTGTGGGGTTATGTGAAAGATTCAGTGTTTAAACCTCCTCTACCAAGAAACGTGCCAGAACTGTGAGCCCGCATCGCCGAGTGTGGGAGGAACTTGATTATGGGCTTGATGTCTGCTGAATCACTAAAGGGGCACATATCGAACATTTGTGAATGCCTAAAAAAACTTTTTGAGTTTTTGTATGTGTGTGCAAAGCATTGTGAAAATATCTCAAATAATAAAGTTAGTGTAGAGCTGTGAAATCGCTTAAATCATTTGTAATAATCCTGTACTAAGGTAAAATATTTGTGACTAATAGCATTGTGAAGAATGTAAGAAAAAGCATGTAAACAAAGAAGTCAAGAAACATTCATTTGAACTAGCCAGGTAAAGTCATTAGGGTAGAGAGAAACTTTGTCATTGAAAGTTGTAGATTTAAGGATAATTAGCTGTGTATACAGCTCAGATTTTTAAGATGGGATGGACCCAATTTCATGTAGGTTTGGGAGAAAGGAAGGACTGACAGACCCAGAAAAGGGATGGTCTAATCTTTGGTTAGCAAAATTCATGTAAGGAATTACCTGTACCATATTAGGAATGTACCACGTACCATTTCTTTTATGTAGAGCTGTGAGGAAAGGGGCATTTGCATCGAAAAGATTAAAAAAGTATTCACACAGTATCAGCCCGTAAGATAAGATGAGAGCGCAGTTCTCACAGAAGTATAAAGCTGTAATGTGACAGTTAGTCATGCTCGTGCAGTGTTCTCCAAAGCAGTCAAAGTTTAATAGACTTAATTGATATCAAATGCTTTCTGTGAAAACTACTTAATACAGATGGTTCAAAGACCCACATAAGAGATTACACATCCTTGAGAATGTCTGCATTGAAACTAGTATCAGTGACCATGATACAGTTGTAGCAAAAATATTACTAACCCAAAAAGAGCAGCTAAAACACATATATAGATTTACATCTTCTGTAAACTAGATAAAGAGTCAGTAGTGTCAAATCTCAAATAATAACTTGAAACCTTTCTCTCTTGATATTAGCATGTACAGAAATAGAAGTTGATGTTTAGAGAAATAGATGACCAAGTACTAGATAAATACATATATGTAGTAGAACAGTTGGTGGTAGGAGGGAACATCCATGGTATACAGCAACTTAAAAGAAACGTCTACAGAAACAGTGACTACTGTGAAATGGGTATAAAACCAATCCTAGAGAGATCCTGAAGGACATGCATTTTCTGTCAAAAGAGCAGTGCATGAAGCAGAAAGCAGAAACACAGAACTCCATTTTCAAATATTTCTCTACAAAGGAAGATAAAGAAGTGTTCCCAAAGCTTAATTCTTGTAGCTCTGCGAAGATGGCTGATGAAGATGTTCGGTGCAGCTAGAATTATGACTGTCTGACTTTGAAAAGTGTGTATTTATTATGCTGAGTGGTAATGATAAAAGTATCACTCTCAAGGTCTGTGAAATGTAAAAGCTTTATTTATCAGAAGAAGCACACTCAAATATATAACAGCTCCAAAAAATGAACACAGGAGACATTACGCATGAAAGTAGAATCATCCCTGAATGTTAAACATTAGCTTGTAACAGGGAAATGCTGTAACTACGAACACATTACAATTCAAGAAGTACAGCATGCAAAAGCTCAAAGAATAAACTGTCATTGATGCTGCTGCATAGTGTTGATGGCTGGTGTATAATTGAATCTGACTGCTGCAGCAACGTAGTCTTAAGGTGTACGCATCTGTAGAACTCTGTGAGCTAGGGGAATAAGTCAGACTAGTAAGCAAGTATTGTTGACCATTAGAAAGAGGTAATGGTCCTACAACATCAATATGCATGTGCATGAAATGTAAAATTTTATCAGGCAAATCACCAACTGGTGCCTGCACATGATGTCACACTTCACTACAGTGACATTGCAGACATGTTCAATCAGTATTTTTTCCCATGCCAAACAAAATGGGAGATGAGATGTTGGATGGACTGCAGGGTGTCACAAGTTGTGTAGGCTGTCAAAGGCTAGTCTATGAAATGCAGGTGGTAGGAAAGGATGAGATCTTCCATGAGAGACATTGCAATACAGCTTGACATCTTCACCAGGAACACTGATAAGCTGTAACTGTAATGCACATGTAGCACTTTTTAGGAAACTGTGGACCTTCTTGTCATTTTGTTATGCATTGATGAGTTCTGTGAAATCAACAGGGCCTGACACACTGTTGATACATGAGATGCAATAAGCAACCACACTGTCAATTCCAGAAATGTACTTAATGTCAGTGGTAAACTGAGCTTTAAATTCTTGATGGTTATACTGATGAGGTTATTTTGGTTTATTTTGGTTTAGCCATAAAGCATTTGTCATTTAATAAGTATTGGATCACTGTGCAAGGCAAAGGTGCAATGGAAACATGCCCATGCCAGAGAGAAAGATGCACAAAGGGAAAAATGAATATGTATCTGTATTTTAATGTTTTGTTAACCCAATATACATTTTTTGCTCTTCAACTATCTGTCTGTTCCATCCATGCTCCTGGCCAGACAAGTTGTGTGTGTATTGTACACTAAGTATATTTGTGCAAACGTTTTTTTATAATATATCTTCTGGAAACAGAGACAGTTTTTTTTTTTTTTTTAATTTCTAGATTATTCATACTGGAAATGATACCTGGATGCATACCAGCCTGCAGTCTTTGAGTATAACAGTGACATCACTGATGATTGTATTGTACTGCATTCTTTACTATGGTGATGGACAACATTTCCCTTTCTTCAGAAAAGAAGTGGTAAATTACATTCTGTTCAAGTAGAACTAACATACCAATCAATTTAGACTGTTTCATAGGTAGTCATAGTGAGATACTGTGGAGGTGCAAACTTAGACATGTGAATTGCTGCTGCTGAAAGCATCCGCCAACCAAACATCTCAAAATAATCCACATTATTCACACCTCCCTTATGTCATCAGTACTTAAATGACCAGTATAACTAGTGACCATAAAAAGGATGTCATTAAAATATATAAAATATGTTATAAAATTTTCCATTGTATTTATTATATTTTGTTTCCTTTGTTGCATGAAATGAGTAATATTTCCAAGAGAAAGAGAGGAAGGATCACGAAAGAGGGATATTCATGTATAGAGAATAAAAGTATATGGAAACTACCTGAAAAACAAATTATGAAAACCATGAAGAATGTTGCAAAATTCTAACTTATAGCTTACCTGGCTGCACTTTTTTCTAACAGTAGTAGTAGTATCTCTGCTCTCTCATTCTATGAACTGGAGCACTTTAAATTTTAGTAAAATAATGTATTTATTAAACATCATTTTTTGGCTGAGAATTTTGAGTGAGGGTAAATGCAACATCAATGAGTTCCACATCACAGGAATATTTAGAAAATTTTCTCGAAGTAATTAGGAAAGGAATATTCATTCTAAAATTTTGCAATTAGTAATTTACAATGCACAATACATGGAGCAGATGATGGTGATCTCATCGTACAGAGATATTAATATCAGTGGCAATGAGGAACAGCTGAAACAGCTAAAACTGTACAAGGCCCAGGGCTCAACATGATCCCTGTCAGATTCCAAACAAAATTTGCAATTGCATTAACTTCTCTGTGAACCATAATATATCACAGATCACTCAAACAAAAAAGTGCACCCAGTGGTTGGAAAAAAGCAAAGGATACACTTGTCTATTCAAAGGTTAGCAGCAGAAGTCATTCACAAACCCACCATTTAATATCATTGTCATACATCTGTTGCAGAATCTTAGAAAATAATCTAAGCTCAAAATTAATGAGGTACCTGGAAGAGGATGCATCCTCCTTGACAACCAGTATGAATGCCAAAAACATGAGTTATGTGAAAACAGCTACTAGTAATAAGATCTTCTTGGTCCTCTTAAAACTTTTCACTGGAAAATTATTCCTGTACTGTCCTGTGCTATGTTTAGAACATCAGACATCTAAGTTGGACTTGTGATATGTGACCTACAAGGGGTAATTTTGTGACAACTACTCCACAAAACTAGTATTTTAGAGCAGTTCCCAAATTAAAAGCATTTGAGGTTCTTTATTCAATTATTAAAAAGTTTATGAGCCAGATGTATGATTTAATGAATTAATGAGATTAAAAAACTGAAAGGAATTGAAATAGTTTAGGCATTCAACATGATTTGTTAATGTCACTATGAGCAACTACAGTTTTTTTTAAAAGAAATAACTTAACACTAAGATTCAAGGCATTGAAAAAGGAAGTATTTTAATTTTAAAATCAGCAAATTTAACTATAAGCAATTGGAAGTAACATAATTATCACAACAAATAATATTTTCTATACCCTAATATTAAAAAAATGTACTTGTTTATTTGACTTTTGAATTTTCTGCTAAAATGCTCTCACACCCAAACCTACAGAAGTCAGGCACTCAGATTAGTACTACAAGTTATACATCAATAGAGTATCAACCCAAAAACCAATTTAGTTTGTTCTATGTGCTGTCATCCAGTAGAACATGCACAAACGGTAATTAAAAGTAACACCAGAATGACAGAGGACAGGAAAACCATATCTGTGAATGATTGTATTGTGAAAGCCATGGGGGGAGTTGGTAGAGTGAAATATCATTGTACCAAGGGTTCTGGCTTCAAATCCTACTTAAGGCAATTTTTTTAACTGTTTATGCATGTAACTGTTATAAGGGGAAACATTTTCCTGAATGCAAAAGGACTTTTTGGAGTTTGTAACAATGTTCTTTTGGCAGTCTGCTTTCACTTCATTAGATGAAATTAGCAAGCTGCACATTTGTATATATAGTTCTGGTGTTCTGTCAGACATGAGTGACAGAACAGACACCACTCATGATGAAGCAGCTAATGTATTTGTAGTTTAACAGAATAAACATCAACAATCAGAACAGCAGAATGAAATAACAATTGTATCACACTTGCAGAAGTATTATTAGTCCCATATAAAGCCGTCCCATATAACACTTTCACACATAATACAGCAAAAAAAATTGTCGTCGTTCAGTTTCAACCCAGTACCCCACACATGACGATCTAACTCTACACAAACTCCCCCAGGTAAGCTATGTGGACAAATTAATCACCATTATGATTTTCCTGTACTCCACAGTTCTGGTGTTACTTTTCATTGAAGTTTATGGCCATTCTGCTGGGTAACAGCACATAGTTCAAACTAAATTGGAGTTTTGGTTGATCTCTATCAAGATTCAATGTTTAGTACCAATCTGAGTGTCTGGCATCTGGTGGTTTGTGTGCCAGTGGTTGTATGACCTTGCTGTGATGTTGTGAATCAGTAAACTATGTGCTACAAGCTACAGATCATAAGACATCTCATGTGTTTCCTGCATATCTTAATGAATGAAGTTATCTGAAAAACTATTATTCAGCTTCAAGAGTTCCAGAACCCATAGCTGGTAACAAGAAGTAAAGTATGGAAGAAACTCTTTCAACTGAGGTGTGACACATTTGGCTGGGAATTTGAGAGGAAGGATTCAAGAGCTGAATCCCAAGATCATTCATATCAGCTGTAATCTGAAAAATTTAGCTGAATAACCCCATATGAAAGAATTACGTCTCTGTCTTTTATATTTATAAGAGTACCCACACCACATTATTGCAAAAAATACCTCTTTATATGAAATTCTTGTGGTGTGGGCCCCTTTGTTATTCAGGCACTAGGTTAGTCCTAGATAATCCTATGCCCAAATGCAGCCCTGGTACCGTCAGACTGCTTCTGAACTCCTAGAGTTATCTGTGCACTTTTGTTCACTGCCTCTAAAGAATTGAAGCTACTGAAGATAGCTAGGCTGAAGCCATTGTTCCTACTTAAAATGGAAGATAGAAGTGGGTGAGTTCAGTGTTCACTTGGTGGTAAGGTTATTAGGGGACATTTACAAACTCAAAATGGGAAATGACAGGGAAGGAAACTGATAATATCATTTCAAACAAATGTGCCAGAATTTGTGTAAGTAATTTGCTAAAACCATAGAGAACCTAAATCTGGATGTACAGCTGTGTATCTGAACCACTTTGAGCTCAAGTGAGGGTACAGTATTTTAAGTACTGTGCTATCTTGATCACTTGTCAAATGACAGATATTTCTTAGTACTTGAAAAGCTCTTCTGCTTTCACCATACTTTTTACTTCAGTCCCTTTGAGTTTTTCTTTATTCTTTACAAACTTCAACCACTAAAGGTCTTGCATTCTTCTTAGCAAAGTGATGTTAACAAGTTTTGACAAGATTTTTTTTACTTTCTACAGATATAAGTAGTGAAACTGAACTTCCAACAGGGATGTCTTCTTATAGTGATAGTGTATTTACATTTGCATGTCAGTATATATACTGATTAATGATAACTAAAATAACTAAATGGAATCTTTCAAGATAATTAGTTACATTTACAGCCATGATATAAGACTAAACATAAATGTTATAAAAACTGATGTGCTGTAGATTTGGAAATTAAAGTTTTAACAAAATAAAAATTTAAATTAATAATCAAAAGGAAGAAGCAGGGTGTCCTCAGACTATCAGTAATCCATAGGTGGTATCAAGGAATGGTGGTAAAGTGATACAAAAAATACAGTCACTCCAGGTAAACAAAAAGAAGTGCTTGAGGCTAAAAAATGATTCAGAAACTTCAGTGACTAAAGAGAGTGCAAATTTCCATGTCAGTTTTGTGTGTGATATGAGGGCAACTGACAGATGATTTCTACTTGGTGTTTGCAAGTCAATACCTAGGTGCAGTAAAATGCTATTAATTCTACTCAAGATGGTGATTTCCATTAAAACCAAGTCTTTCTATGAGCTTCTACAATGTCACACACAGGAATACACCTACAAAGTGAAGTTCAATAACTTTTAAAAGGTTTTGCCACTTATTTCAATGCTATCACATTAACACTCTAAGCGCCAAGCCCGTAAAATTTACGGGCCTGGGATCGCGCGAAAATCACCAAGCCCGTAAAATTTACGGGCCGCTACATTTAATTTCATTCAAAACACTGCAACGTTATTTCTACGGGTTTGGCCAGCGCTATACGTTTTTCAGATGTTTATTAACAAAATGCGTCCATAGATGTCACGGCAGCGCTGTAATTCATGTTAAAACTTATCTTTGCGTTCTCAGTCTGTATATCATTCAGTTGTTTGTCATCATGTTTCGGCGCGGTTTATCAGACGCAGAAATTGCGGATTTGATCAATCATAGCGACACTCTGGATAATGTAGAGAGTGATTCAGACGATTCTGAATGCAATGGTGTGTTTGAAGGTACGTATTTCCGAATTTTCCACGTAATTGTGCAGTACGCACATATCTGTTGAACATGTGTAAACGATGTATGTAGTTACACATAATGTGATATTCTTTTTAGAAGACGAGATTGATGACAGTTTGTCTTCAGATGAAGACGAGAATGATGTTGAAGGTGTTGCTTCAAATCCAGCAGCTGTGCCGTATCCGAAAGACAGTGAGTGGACTGCAGTTGACACCTACCGACCTCTGCCTGTCAACACGACACCCAGGCAGATACTAGTGGATATTGATGAGTCGAGTTCTGTACTGGATTGCAGTAAAGTGTTCCTTACTGACAGTGACGTAAATGAACTCAAGAGACAGACAAATTTGTATGCATCACAGACAATACAGAAGAAAAGAAGAGGAAATAATCTGAAGCCCCATTCAGTTTTGAGTTCGTGGAAGCCAGTGACTATAAGTGAGATGAGGCGTTTCTTGGGTATTATTTTCCACATGTGTGTTTCGAAAAAGCCAAAAATTGCGGACCATTGGAGCACTAATCCTGTTCTTAGTTGTAACTTTTGTCCCCATGTCATGAGCCGTTTGCGTTTCACTCAGATACTGTCATGCTTGCATCTTGTTGACAATTCAAATCAGAAAAAACCAGGCGAAGATGGATTTCATCCACTTTACAAAGTTTTGCCATATTATAATAATTTGAAGGAGCGATGTATCCAGGCATATCGTCCCTCAGAAAAAGTGACAATTGATGAAGGAATTTGCCCATTTCGAGGTCGTGTGAGTTTCCGTGTTTACATGCAAAATAAGCCTCATAAGTATGGACTGAAAGTATATGCTGTTGCTGAAGCCAGTAGTGGCTATGTTGTAAATTTTGAAGTTTATGCTGGTAAGCATATTGTTGACAATTCTTCGTCTGCGGTTATTTTGCGATTGTTGTCTGACAGCAGCTTGCTGAACAAAGGCCACACTGTGTATTTAGATCGATTTTATTCCAGTCCAGAGCTATTTCAGCAACTGGCAGAGAAAGGCACTGGAGCTGTTGGTACTGTGAACAAATCCAGGAAAGGATTGCCTAAAGATTTAGTATCTGCTAAGCTGAAAAAGGGCGAAATGTCTTTTCGGCGTAAAGATAATGTATTGGCAATGAAGTGGAAAGATAAGAGAGATGTGTATACATTGTCTACAAGGCATCAAGCAACATTTGGTACGCATACTAAGAGAAATGGGTCTGTAGTATTGAAACCACTTCAGGTACTTGATTACAACCTCAATAAAATTGGAGTGGATATTGGAGACCAACGCCTGCAGTACAATCCGTTCCAGCACAGAACTGTGAAATGGTGGCGAAAATTATATTTCCATTTGCTGCTTATGGGAGTATCAAATGCATTTTGGCTGTACAATGCAGTGCACAGGAAGAAAATTACAATAACAGACTTTATAACAGTGCTTGCAGTTCAGCTTGTTGAAGACGACACACTTGAATTCATTCCAAGAAATGAAGGAACTGTAGGTCGGCTAACAAAGAGACATTTTTTGCAGCACATACCTGCAACTACTAAGAAGTATGCTGCTCGTGTGTGTCACGTGTGCAGTTCCAGGAGCAAGAAACAGAGTGGCAAGGCTTCTCGCAAAGAGACACGATACGAATGTGAACAGTGTGGCGTTGCACTCTGCCTGGAACCTTGCTTTAAAATTTTCCACACTAAAAAACAATATGATTCTGTGTGAAATTTATATGTAATACTGTATACTATCAGAAACATGTAATGTAGTGCCACAATTTTGGTTAAAAATAAATCACAATTGTATTCCCTTATTCGTATGACTTTTTCTAAATTCTTAAAACATCTAAGTGATTTCTATAACTGTACCTTAAAGCTGTGCATTGTAAAGTAGTTTCTTTCACTCAGAATTAAAGTAGAAATGTGCAGCTTCAAGATGGTACCAAATTTGCCACAATCCAAACAGTAGATTTGATGCAGTAATTTTTTTAATATTGGTAAAATTGCCCGGTTTCTAGGGACGGGTGCATAAAATAGGCCTGGTACAGAGAGTGTTAATGGATTCACTGCCTTCCTGTATCTGTAAGTGATGCCTTTATTCTATATACATGTTTATTTTATTCTGTCTATGATTCTTATTTATATACTGTTGCAATCTTCCCACCTGTCCTCAATTTCTATTAGTATCTTGATCATAATCACATTGATTAAATGAGAGGCCAAAGTTAATTATGTCTGCAAGTATGAGAGGAAGCTGAAGTCATGGTCAGGACGGAAAGCTATATTGCAGGTGCCCATTTTAGTAAGAACTAAAGGGGATCCAGTACAAACTCAACAGGGACAACCCAATCAATGAAGATAACTGCAGGACAAAAAGGAAGCTGCCACTGTCAGTTGGGAACAAATCGGTACTGAGGGCTGTTACTCATCACAAGGCACACTGTAGAATATTGAAGAAAGCAAATTCTTTATGAGAAGAGCATAACCACATCAGAAACAAAATAAATGCAATGTGAAATACAGTGAAAGAGAATACTGTTAGAATCGGAGAAAACTGTTGGAATCAGAGATGAGGATTTATAGATAGGTTTAAGAGTAAATGATACACTGGTATCAGATGTGTGTAATGTGGTAAAGCTCTTCAACAACCACTGTATATCAGTTACTAGTAAGATGGGATTATCAGTTTGAGCAAATGCTGCACTGGAATATCAGAGGCTAATCATTCCAAGTAACAACAGTAGCATTAATGTGATCCTAGCTACACTATAAAAAGTAATTTCTACAACAAAAAAAAAAAAAAAAAAAAAAAAAAAAAAAAAAAAAAAAAAAATAAAATAAAAGAAAAAATCAAAAGTAAAAAATAAAAAATATGGGCATTAGTATAGAATACTGTCAAACGTAATTAAAGAGAGTTACTCTGAGTTTAGCAATATTTTAAATTATTTTTACAATAAGCTATTTGTCACTGGTAGCCCTTATGGCTGGTAGTAAAATTATAAATTTAAGTTTCTGCTCAAAGAAGGACATAAAGAAATGTCATCAGGCTTTCATCCCATTTCTCTTTTGTCAGCCTTCTAAACAAATTTTGAAAAGATAACATATGTGCAGCTTCTTAGCAACAAGATACAAACAGCATATTGTCAAAGACACAATTGGGATTGTTCAGGGGTTCCCATACCAAGAAGGCTACTTACAGTGAAAATGTAAGCAATTATGCATCACATTTTGGGCTACTACTATATTCTGTGATTATTCAATGATATTTGATTGCGCAAATTAATAATGTGAACAAGAACAACACACAAAGCCATAAAAATCACTTAGTGTAATCTACAAATACACCCATTATTAAGGAAGATATATTATCAATAAGCCACAAGAATCCATAAAAAATTTTCTACTAATAATTCGTGTTACAGCTAACGGCTGAATATATTTAAAAAATATATCACATAATGTAAGTTTTGTGTAATAACTGAGTTCTATGCCCTTCAACACAGAAATGTGAGATGCATATATTAGCTGTTGTTGTTGTTGTGGTCTTCAGTCCTGAGACTGGTTTGATGCAGCTCTCCATGCTACTCTATCCTGTGCAAGCTTCTTCATCTCCCAGTACCTACTGCAACCTTCATCCCTCTGAATCTGCTTAGTGTATTTATCTCTTGGTCTCCCTCTACGATTTTTACCCTCCACGCTGCCCTCCAATGCTAAATTTGTGATCCCTTGATGCCTCAAAACATGTCCTACCAACCGATCCCTTCTTCTAGTCAAGTTGTGCCACAAACTTCTCTTCTCCCCAATCCTATTCAATACCTCCTCATTAGTTACGTGATCTACCCACCTTATCTTCAGCATTCTTCTGTAGCACCACATTTCGAAAGCTTCTATTCTCTTCTTGTCCAAACTAGTTATCGTCCATGTTTCACTTCCATACATGGCTACACTCCATACAAATACTTTCAGAAACGACTTCCTGACACTTAAATCTATACTCGACGTTAACAAATTTCTCTTCTTCAGAAACGATTTCCTTGCCATTGCCAGTCTACATTTTATATCCTCTCTACTTCGACCATCAGTTATTTTACTCCCTAAATAGCAAAACTCCTTTACTACTTTAAGTGTCTCATTTCCTAATCTAATTCCCTCAGCATCACCCGATTTAATTTGACTACATTCCATTATCCTCATTTTGCTTTTGTTGATGTTCATCTTATATCCTCCTTTCAAGACACTGTCCATTCCGTTCAACTGCTCTTCCAAGTCCTTTGCTGTCTCTGACAGAATTACAATGTCATCAGCGAACCTTAAAGTTTTTACTTCTTCTCCATGAATTTTAATACCTACTCCGAATTTTTCTTTTGTTTCCTTTACTGCTTGCTCAATATACAGATTGGATAACATCGGGGAGAGGCTACAACCCTGTCTCACTCCTTTCCCAACCACTGCTTCCCTTTCATGCCCCTTGACTCTTATAACTGCCTTCTGGTTTCTGTACAAATTGTAAATTGCCTTTTGCTCCCTGTATTTTACCCCTGCCACCTTCAGAATTTGAAAGAGAGTATTCCAGTTAACATTGTGAAAAGCTTTCTCTAAGTCTACAAATGCTAGAAACGTAGGTTTGCCTTTTCTTAATCTTTCTTCTAAGATAAGTCGTAAGGTTAGTATTGCCTCACGTGTTCCAACATTTGTACGGAATCCAAACTGATCTTCCCCGAGGTCTGCTTCTACCAGTTTTTCCATTCGTCTGTAAATATATTAGCTGTGAAAATGATTTTCTTGTGACTATGCTTGGCTGCAATTAGAATTATCTTATGTACTTCAGTATGCATACATTTACATACTTATGCTAAGTGTTGTTAAGGCTGTTGTAGGGTGGGACAGATGAAGTGAACAAGGAAGTAGTGAGGGGACGGGAGGAACACATGGAAGGAAACAGTGAGAATAAAGAGACAAAGAGGTAGCAATGGAAAGGGACAAAAATCCAGTGCTAATGAAGCCTTGTTCTGGTGCCCATAAAATACAAATGTTAGAAATGTACTTTTGTAAAATAATTATTAACATCTTCATTGTAATTCTTTTACTAAGTTCCAATTACTTGTATTGCACTGTGATCTGGACACTGGACCTCTTTGCACTGACCTTCATTACAGTATCTCAATCACTCAACACCTGAGTGCACTGAGACTGAGAAGAAAGTAGCTCTTGCAATAAAGATAGCAACCAAAGATGAGGAAGGATGTGTGTGCTATGTTTCAATGAATTGTACGATCTCTCTCTCTGTGTGTGTGTGTGTGTGTGTGTGTGTGTGTATTATTATTATTATCATTTTACAAATTTGAGGGAGAGGAGGGCATATTTTATACAAAACTGGAATACCAGCCATTCCTGTCTAAATATTTCCACTGAGCAATGTGAACATTTAACAAACAAATATGAGGAAAGGCAAGGAAAAAAATCTGTAGCTCAATATGGGTGGCATGAGATCATCTGCAAGCATTTACGTCTATATACATTCAAAATAAAATAAAGTAGAAAAACTATATTCAAAATTAGTAATGAGAGAGACAGAGACAGAAAGAGAGAGAGAGATATATATATATATAAAGAGAGAGAGCAAGAAAGCATGAATTCACAAGGTTATTAAAAGCAAAATATTTTGTAGTACCTGTGTTTGTGTCATCCGTTTCTCCATCAGTAATCTCTTCTGGTTTTTCTCGGTTCAGCATGTAATCTGGAAATGTAATATCTTTTGGCTGACAAACATAAATAAATGTTTGTGCAACAACAACTATAGTCACAAAGCAGTTCATAATGTACATTATTTTTCTTTTCATACAAAATAAATCTAACTACTCTGGATTTTACATTCATCATTTCAATTCTACATAGGTATTGATTACAATGAATTTTTTCTATAAATTGAAAATAACAGTTGAGACCATTAATCTAATCAAAACTTACGTTTAAAAACATGATCACTTGCCCTCTTCTCAATTTCAGTGAATGGTTGCTCTGAAATTAAAAAGATTGGCTCTGATTTATAATTTTTCATGAAAGATTTTATTTGCAATATGTAAAACTAAAAGAACTGGATCACTGTTTGATTTGCAGAAAGTGAAGCATGGAACACTGAATGCAAAACATCATAATTTAGTAAATATGAGTATGTCTCTGAAACATTATGTAATGCAAATACCATTTTCCAATAAAAATGAACTATTGTATTGATTAGCATTTGAAAACAGAACAACATACATGGAAAGTCAGTTGATAACACAATAAATTCTTCTCTTTAAAAATAAATACTCAGAAATAGAATATCGAACTCTGTAAAGGTAAATGGTAATGCTGTAATACTGTTGAATCAAATGAGGAGGAAGACCATTAACAACTTTATTTTGAAGAGCAGAAAGACATATATGATGGTAGAATGAAAAGTAATGCCTCCACCTTCATTAATTGGCTTTGGATAAGAATATTTTAATAAATCAAATGCAGAAATAATCCTTAGAATGTGATCATTAATTACCTGTTTTCACTTTCCACGTAATCACCAGTCAGTTGGATACATTACTGCCCACAATTAACAAGTTTTCTGAAGCCATCACACAAGAAGTCTACACTCTGTTTCTGCAACCATTGTCTCACAGTACTCTCAGTGTCCATCAGAAGCATAATAATGTCCCTGCAGATCGTCTTTCATTATCAGGAATAGATTGCAGTCAGACGATGCTAAATCTGGACTGTATAGAGGATGCTGTATGGTAGTGAGATTCAGTCTCTGAAGTTCTGCTGCGGTGGCGCATGAAATGTATGGTTTGGAATTGTCAAGCTGCAGGAAAACATTTCCCTTTTCCTATCGGATCCTTGATAGCTGTCATTTCAGATTTTGCAGTGATGTGATGTAACACTCTGAATTTATTATTGTTCCATGATCAGGGAAATCAACATGAATAACACCATCTGCAACCCAGAACACTGTGGGCATGATTTTTCCAGCTGAGGGATGCATCTTGAATTTCTTTTTCTGGGGTGAGTCTTGGTGTCGATATTCCTAGACTGACGTTTCGTCTCCTGATCATAATGGTGTACCCACATTTCATCTCATGTCACAATTGAATGGAGAAAGGTGTCACCTTTATTCCCATAATGTGAGAGAAGTTCTTGCAAATTTCAGGTCTGTGCGCTTTCATTTCAGGAGCCATCATCCAGGGTACCCATCATGCACAGATCTTCCAATAGCCAAGCAAAGCAATAATTTGACCCACATGTTCTTGTGAAATGCTGATTGTGCTTGAAATTTCTCTCTGAGTGATATGGCGATTGTCGTGAATCAATCTGTCAACATTTTGCTTGTGAAACTCCATGGTTGCTGTCACAGAATGTCCAAATCTTTGTTTGTCACACAGGTCAGATGTTCCCACCTCAACATCTTTAAACTCACTTGCCCAACAACGCACAGTACTCACATCAACACAATCACATAAACAGCTTTCATTCTCTGACGAATTTTCTTTAGGATGACACCTTCTGCTGTTAAGAATTCAATGACCTCACATTGCTTAAATCGCATTGACTGACCATCTGCGAAGGATTCCATACTTTACACTGTGACAACACAACCATTCAATGCTAAGGCTTCCCACCAGCTGGAGCTGTAGAGAAGAGTCTTACCACATACCAGTGCTGCCAACTGTTGAAGATTTATGAAGGTGGAGGCATTACTTTTCAGTCAACCCTCATAAAACTTTTAATAAAACAATGGTAATGGAAAAAATGGAGAAAATGAGAACAAAGAACATTCTATGTGGTAACATGAATCAGAAACTACCAACAAAAATATACTGTGAGAAGGTTGGTAGTCAATGAGTCAGAACAAGCAGATAGGAAAAATGGGAGAAAAATTAATGATAAAAAGAAAAAAATAATAAAAGATAGAGAGGGCAAAGAAGAGATAATACAAAAAGTAGACAATGCCTCTGTTTTCTATTTTGCTTTAGCTGACATTACACAATTTTTTATTTTCTTTTTTTCCTTTTTTTTTTAAATACAAATCCTCTTGGTTGGACTATAGCTTCATACAACACTGCAGGCACAAAATTATTACAATATGCAGTAAATAAACATGAGACTGCATGACAAGAGATGTGAAGAGCTTGAATTAATGCTATTTAGTGATGAGCATGAGCTAAACACAAAGTGTATACTTCTCATTGTATAATCTCTGAGATACATCTGAGGTAACTGTGCAGCATAGTGACAAGCATAAGCCAAACACAAAATGTATAATCTCTGACACGCATTTATTCTTTGCTTTTTGTAAGTATTCTATTGTTGCTCGTATTTAGTCGCTTGGACTGAAAAATGTCAAGTCATAGTTACAGTATTTTATGTTGTGAAGAAAGTAAATGTTTTAAATCTACAACATTTTGGTGATCCCAATGTGATATCCAGTGTTACCATACTGCATCATGTGCTACATAAGGAACATCTGCATCAACCATGCCATGCATCTTCTACGTATTTCACCATCATAAGTTTGGAATGCAACCATCAACTGTTGACCAGCCTACAGGCACATTTATCCATCATGTTATGGTTAAGCCACTATCATTCTGGCAACAGAACTTGGTTTTATGGTTCTTGCATCTAGAGATTCAGTTTGTGCTAGCTCACATAACTGCTGATGGCACAAAATACAGCTACATTGTCACTGCTTTAAATGATGACATGGCTACAGAGGTGCTGGACATTCTAGCATCATTGTTACATGACCATCATGAATGCCTTCCTCATCTGCCCATCACAATCAGAAACAAAACAGCTAGAGAAGTTACTCTGCACTGAAGAACTTAGCGTTTGCATTCCTTTGCAGTTACTGCACTACCTGTAGACTCTAGTGAGTAAAGCCATTAACAAGAACATTTTATAGAATATCTTACTGACCCATCTTCCACTTAATGCACAGAAGATACTGACAGCATGCACCAGCAATCTGGCCACATTCACACAAACTTATTGCACAAATTGCTAACCTGCAGACACAGTGTTTCAGTCACCAGTCCCATCATCACTGCACATCAAGGAAGTGCTGATGCTCTCATCTCACCATGAGAGTCTGTTGGTACCATAGATGGTTTAGTTCAGAGGTAAGGAAATGCAGTCCCCTGTGTGAGATGGGAAATGAATCACGAAGTCACTAATTATGGTGATTGGCTCCTCAGATGACAATTGTCAACTGCTCATCTTGAAACATTACATGAAGTTGCAGTTCTTAGTGGGCACAAGTGCTGATGTGTCAGTATATCCATCTGGCCAGCTACTCACTACAACAGTGATGACCTATTCACCACCTATTCACCACTAGTGGTGCCACCTTTCTGGTGTATGGTCATGTCATACTGGTACTATATCTAGGCCTCCTTCATAAGTTCAAGTGGCAGTTTGTTGGGGCAGATGTGGTATACTCTGTTCTCAAGCCACACTTTTTTCCTTTCTATGGACTCTTCCATGACCTCCATCATGGTTCCCTCCTTGACACTACTACAAACTTAGTTAGTCATGGATGTGTATATTTGCAGATGATACCACAGTGCGGACGTTCACACATGATTCTCTGTTTGTATAACTACTGAAGCAGTTCCTGGAAATCACTCAGTAACGCATTCGATGATGTATTACATACTGACCATGTTAGTATCGCCAGTACACACTTGACCTCATCATTTAACAGAGCAGAAAAGTTGTAAGTAGCAAAGCAGGAGTTTCTTCATGCCTGCACAAGGAATTTGCTGCTTATCGAGCAGTAGCTGGGCATCTCCACTCCATGTAGTCCTGATGAAGAATAACAGATAGACCCATGTAGGGATTATAGACAGCCCAACACCAGGACTATCCCTGCTCATTATCTAGTGCTGCACATTGAAGACATTGCTTTCAGTATCCATGGCAGAAGCATTTTCTCCACATTGGACTTGGTACATGCATTCTATCAGATACCTGTTGCTCCAGATGATATAGCTAAAACTGCTGTCTGCACCTCAATCAGACTCTATGAATTTTCCAGAATGCCTCTCGAACTATAAAGTACTGCACACATCTTTTCAATAGTTCATGGACGAAGTCAGGCATGATAACAACCAACACACTTACACCAAGCTTTTAGTTATCTCCATTCAACTGGATCATTTATCAATCTGTCAAAGTGCAATTTGGAGCAGCTGTGGTCCAATTCCTGGGTTATACCATCAATGCCCACAGAATATGGCCACTACAGGATAAGGCTGAGGCCATCACTATCTTCCCACAGACTTCAACAGTTTGAGAGTTGCAACGATTTCTCAGCAACATCAAATTTTACTGCTGATTCATCTGCAGCCACACATTCTTAGATACTCCTTCGAGTGACTTGCTACAAGGGTCACCAAAAGTAAATGATAAACTGCTGTGGACTAGTGAGGCCGAGTTGACATTTGCCAGAATGAAGATCACCATTGCAGGTGCTATTCTGTTAGCACACCCAGTTCTGCAGGTGCCTCTTGCTCTAATGGTCTACACATGTACCTCTATAATTAGTACCATACTGCATCACTGAGAAGATGTACACTGGCAGCCCTTTGAATTTTTCAGCCATAAGTTATCATCATCATAACAGAGCTGGGTAAACCATGATTGTGAATTACATGCAGCATGTGCCACCATTGAGAAGTTCTACCATAGGCTTGAGAGACAACAGTTTACACTGGTCCCAGATGACAAGCCATGATGCACCCTTTCAGTCAGTGACCAGGCACACCATCACCATGCCAACTGTGCCAACTTTATTATGTAGGACAGTTCACCTCCTGCATTATCCATATTGAGGGAGAACTGAATATAACAGTGGATGCTCTCTCTTGGATGGAACTCATCACACATATGATAGCTTTTGAAGCACTTGGTTTGGCACAGTAATCTGACGTTGATCTATATGATTTACTGTCACAACCATCTGGTCTGCATCTCCATCATGTCCAATTACCATCAATAAGTGCATTGTTATACTGTTAGGTTGCTAAGCAAAACCAAGACTCTTTGTGACCAGTAACTTTCATCAGCAGGCAATAGCATAATTACACAACTTAACTCATCCCGGGGTTTGTAGTATGGTGAGTCTAGTGAAGTGTGTGTACATGTGGTCAAAATGAACAAAAACTGTGAGACATTGTGCACAAGTGTGTAACAAGTCAATGTAATAAAATCCATCATCATGCCAAAGAATCCCTTGACACATTTGTCCCACTGAACCAGCGATTCAACTATGTAAATCTGGGCACTGTCCACCCTCTCCCACCATTCAAAGGATGTACATGCTGCCTAACAGTCATTGACTGCTTCACTTGCTGGCCTGAAGTGTTCCCTATGGTTGACACTGGCACAGAAACAGTTGTAACCACATTCTTTTATGGATGGATTGCCTATTTCAGAGTACTGCTACATATTACTATTGACCAAGGTGAACTGTTCACGTCAAACCTATTCAGAGCAATCACCGTACTACTGGGCATGAAGTGTGTTAGGACTGCAGCATACCATCCAGCAGAGAATGGATTAGTAAAATGCATGCACAGACAATTAAAATTACCCCTTCCTTGTCATGACTCGGACTAATGGGCAAAATCACTACCAATCATCTGTTTGGGCCTCTGCACATCAGTCAAGGAAGACCAAAAAGCCATGAATGCAGAGCAGGTCTATGGTCAACCAATTTGGCTGCCCTGCAGGTTCCTCAAAAACATGCCAAACAACCTCGTTGAGGCATCATATTTCAGCCACAGTCTGCATTCACAAATTTGGCAGCTGAGTCCCATTGCCCTGAGGGATGAACAGACTCACCACCTCAATCAAGTCTTTGTCTGACACAACACAGTACACAAGCCACTGCACCCATCATATGAAAGGCCCTATCCAGTTATCAGCAGAGTGCAAGTGATGTTTAAGGTTGGTGTTGTGGGAATGCCAACAACAATCTCTATGGACCACTTTACATCTGCCCTCAGCACCTGCTACAGAGATACAAAGGCATCAACAGATAGACCTTCCATTGATAGGACTGACTTGCTCGATGCTCCACTGCCCTCATGGACCAGCCACAACAGACTTCAGATGCTCACACTGACAACTCAACAGTGGCTAGCACAAAGCCTGTCATTATACAATCTGGAGGTCATGTCCATTTTAACAGAAGATACTGTTATCATATACTAAAAGGTATCAGATAGATTATATAATGGTAAGACAGAGATTTAGGAACCAGGTTTTAAATTGTAAGACATTTCCAGGGGCAGATGTGGACTCTGACCACAATCTATTGGTTATGACCTGTAGATTAAAACTGAAGAAACTGCAAAAAGGTGGGAATTTAAGGAGATGGGACCTGGATAAACTAAAAGAACCAGAGGTTGTACAGAGATTCAGGGAGAGCATAAGGGAGCAATTGACAGGAATGGCGGAAATAAATACAGTAGAAGAAGAATGGGTAGCTTTGAGGGATGAAGTAGTGAAGGCAGCAGAGGATCAAGTAGGTAAAAAGACGAGGGCTAGTAGAAATCCTTGGGTAACAGAAGAAATATTAAATTTAATTGATGAAAGGAGAAAATATAAAAATGCAGTAAGTGAAACAGGCAAAAAGGAATACAAACGTCTCAAAAATGAGATCGACAGGAAGTGCAAAATGGCTAAGCAGGGATGGCTAGAGGACAAATGTAAGGATGTAGAGGCCTATCTCACTAGGGGTAAGATAGATACCGCCTACAGGAAAATTAAAGAGACTTTTGGAGATAAGAGAACGACTTGTATGAATATCAAGAGCTCAGATGGAAACCCAGTTCTAAGCAAAGAAGGGAAAGCAGAAAGGTGGAAGGAGTATATAGAGGGTCTATACAAGGGCAATGTACTTGAGGACAATATTATGGAAATGGAAGAAGATGTAGATGAAGATGAAATGGGAGATATGATACTGCGTGAAGAGTTTGACAGAGCACTGAAAGACCTGAGTCGAAACAAGGCCCCCGGAGTAGACAATATTCCATTGGAACTACTGACGGCCGTGGGAGAGCCAGTCCTGACAAAACTCTACCATCTGGTGAGCAAGATGTATGAAACAGGCGAAATACCCTCAGACTTCAAGAAGAATATAATAATTCCAATCCCAAAGAAAGCAGGTGTTGAAAGATGTGAAAATTACCGAACTATCAGCTTAATAAGTCACAGCTGCAAAATACTAACACAAATTCTTTACAGACGAATGGAAAAACTAGTAGAAGCCAACCTCGGGGAAGATCAGTTTGGATTCCGTAGAAACACTGGAACACGTGAGGCAATACTGACCTTACGACTTATCTTAGAAGAAAGATTAAGGAAAGGAAAACCTACGTTTCTAGCATTTGTAGACTTAGAGAAAGCTTTTGACAACGTTGACTGGAATACTCTCTTTCAAATTCTAAAGGTGGCAGGGGTAAAATACAGGGAGCGAAAGGCTATTTACAATTTGTACAGAAAGCAGATGGCAGTTATAAGAGTCGAGGGACATGAAAGGGAAGCAGTGGTTGGGAAGGGAGTAAGACAGGGTTGTAGCCTCTCCCCGATGTTGTTCAATCTGTATATTGAGCAAGCAGTAAAGGAAACAAAAGAAAAATTCGGAGTAGGTATTAAAATTCATGGAGAAGAAATAAAAACTTTGAGGTTCGCCGATGACATTGTAATTCTGTCAGAGACAGCAAAGGACTTGGAAGAGCTGTTGAATGGAATGGACAGTGTCTTGAAAGGAGGATATAAGATGAACATCAACAAAAGCAAAACAAGGATAATGGAATGTAGTCTAATTAAGTCGGGTGATGCTGAGGGAATTAGATTAGGAAATGAGGCACTTAAAGTAGTAAAGGAGTTTTGCTATTTGGGGAGCAAAATAACTGATGATGGTCGAAGTAGAGAGGACATAAAATGTAGGCTGGCAATGGCAAGGAAAGCGTTTCTGAAGAAGAGAAATTTGTTAACATCCAGTATTGATTTAAGTGTCAGGAAGTCATTTCTGAAAGTATTCGTATGGAGTGTAGCCATGTATGGAAGTGAAACATGGACAATAAATAGTTTGGACAAGAAGAGAATAGAAGCTTTCGAAATGTGGTGCTACAGAAGAATGCTGAAGATTAGATGGGTAGATCACATAACTAATGAGGAAGTATTGAATAGGATTGGGGAGAAGAGAAGTTTGTGGCACAACTTGACCAGAAGAAGGGATCGGTTGGTAGGACATGTTCTGAGGCATCAAGGGATTACCAATTTAGTATTGGAGGGCAGCGTGGAGGGTAAAAATCGTAGAGGGAGACCAAGAGATGAATACACTAAGCAGATTCAGAAGGATGTAGGTTGCAGTAGGTACTGGGAGATGAAAAAGCTTGCACAGGATAGAGTAGCATGGAGAGCTGCATCAAACCAGTCTCAGGACTGAAGACCACAACAACAACAACACTGTTATCATTAAGGGAGGAGGGGTGAAGTTATCATGCAATGTAGTGACAAGCATGAGCCAAACACAAAGTGTATATTCCACATCATTTGATCTCTAACATGCATTTATTCTTTGCTTTTCTTAAGTGTTCTGCTGGTGTTCATATCTAGTTGTTTGGACTGCAAAATGTCAAGTTATGTTATGGTGTTTAATGTTGCAAATAAAGTAAATCTGCTTAAACTCACAACAAGCTGATATCTATTTGATACTTACTGATATCAGATTAGTACATTATAGGAGGACACTGCTATGATAGCATCAAAGTTAAATAATTACTCTACACAAAAGTATTTCATTAGTCAATACCATAAAAGACAAATATCAATGAGGTGGTTTAATTGTTAATATTACAATTTGTATCAATGCAATATTAAGATGAATTACTAACATCTGAATTATTTTGATATCAGGAAAAGCTGTCAGCTTACTATTTTAATATCAACACCTGACATAACCTTTATGTAAAAAGTAGTTTTTCAACATAGATAACATAAATGTTATGAAAATGGTTTTCTCACTACTCTACCACTCAGAACTATTTTTGAAATAGTGCCCAAGTTATCATAGTCAGTTATCAAAACATTTTGTTATTTCCATTAATGAACCAAGTTCATTCTGAGATGTCAAAGACAAGCTGGTTTCTTATAAAACTTGTATATGTTCATTTACACATTCCTGAACACAATTTCATTAGTTTAGTTCATTTGCATAAATTATTTCATGTATCTATTTAAGCACAGTGTTAGAAACAATAAAGCTTTTTCACCATTACTTCAATAAAATCATAAGGAGACTATTAGATACTCATCTGTAAATGCAAAACACCTGAATTTAAAATATTATAACCTGGACAATTCCATCTTATACTTATTTTATATGACTAATTCTGTGTTATTAGGTTATGTGTACCTGACTCTCTTCTGAAATACTTCCATTCCTTCACAATGTCTCATTTCACTGATAGTCATCTTTGAATTTAAGCAGATGTTACAGCTACTGACAAGAACTAATATTTCGTACCTTGGCAATGTTCATGTGTCCTATATCAAAGGTTCTTCGCACAATTAGCTAGATACTTCATCTATAAACAACACTAAACAGTTATTTCCACTTGAAACTCAGTGCAAGCACATTAATACATGTGTCATTATAAACTTGTAAACAGGTAAGTTCATCAACCTCAAGATGGGAAAATCACAGTAAGAAACCTTATCACCATTGCAATGCAATTGTCCAGATAGTGTTTGTTACTAGACAATGATAATGTTCTGATGACCCTAGTGAGGGACTCATATGTAGTAAAATGTAACCTTGTATACAAGACATAGGACCTACAACATAATTCACCTCTTTTCAACAAATATTATTCTAGACAAAAAAAACAGTTGTCTTAATCATTTGGTAATAGGTAGAATTGCTTCAGTGTTTTTGTGCCATCAAACTGCTAAATTTGGCATTTTTATTACACTGAAATTTAAACACAACAATACAGCTAAGTCAGGCTGATAAAAACACAAGTTTTTCAAGTTTGAAAGAAATGAAAAACCATTTACTTATTTTATTTTTTATAAAAATAAATAAATAATAATAATAAAATAAAATAATAAAAAATATTTTTTTATAAATGAGAAGTTTGTCATATGTTGCAGTTGGGATAATTTCATGTGAAACTCAGTCAGAACATTTAAAATGTAGGACAATGGAATTGTGGAACTGTGGTTTATTCATCTAATGGCATATATTAGCAATCCATTTGGTTTGCAAACAACAGACAGTTCAAAAATTTACAAACCAGTTTGAATGATTTTTTACACTAATACATGATAACACAACACTAAAATGATATTTACTGAGGTGTGTACCACATTGTATTGAGCTCATATTTCCAGTTGCTCTTGCATGAATTGATCCACTGAGAAATAAGATTTCAGTATCAATACCTCATTTAGCTTTCTTTTAAGTGAACCTAAATTCATCTGCATTAACTTATTCACTTTTAATTTTTTATGAATTTTCATCCCCATGTATTGAGGTCTCCAGGCATACAATTGAAGTGGTGGGTGGGAAGCATGTAATTTTCTTTGTTTCTTGTACATATGAGTGAACAATATAGTTCCCATCAAACAATTCATGTCTGATACACAAAAAGATAATAATCTCATAAATATGTACAGAAATGGTTGATTATTAGTTTAAGTTTTCTAAATAACGATCAAAATGACTGACAGGGCACATATTTCAAATGATTTTTTCTGTAATTTTAGTACACACACTATGTTTGTCAAGTCGCCCTGAAAAGCAATACCATTCCTAATAATAAATTCAGAGTAGCTTGTATATGCTACTATTTGGGTATTCATGTCAGCTGTGTTTGATAGTATTTCCACTGCAAATGCAAAGCTGCACAGTTTGTTTGTTAGGTACACAATGTGTGCCTGCCAGCTCAAATTTTCATCTAGACTGAATCCTAAGATTTTTACTGAGGGAGCTTTTTCTATGTCTTGGTAGTTGTGACTAATTTTGATCTGCTCACTGTTCAGTAATACCCAACTAGTGTTAGAAATGGTATTGTAGAGTGCGTGGATGAAGAACAACCTCAGAGAAATGGAATCTGGGAATGAAATTGTAATTCCTTGATTTAACCAAATCAAAACAAGTACTACAATTCAAAGAAACTTTGTGGAGATTAATGTGAACAGCTACAACAACTCAACTCCAGTGAGAATAAAGTTAATTTGTAACTTTTTATAAGACCAATTCTCATTGAATCTGGGGTAGAGCATATATAAATATTCAATTCCATTTGAATTTAATGTGCTAACAAACAATAGTTTTACTATCATGTGAGAAAAGAGGAGTTACAAAGTCCAAGCCCAAGCATGTCTCTACCACAGCAAATAAAGGTACAGTCTGATTAAGCAAAACAAATGCCGTTCAGAGTACAGCACATGCCATAAAGAAGGGCTCACCAATATTAGTATACTACATGAGCATGCACAAATACTGAAGTGCCCCTTGGTAGGCTGTGGCTCATAGTGCCACCACAAGATGTTATAGCAGCCACACAGATTGATGATGTATTTTCCAAACAATGTCCAGCAAGGCTACCAATCAACATCACTAGTTGTAATTCATGCAGTTATTCCTTCAATTTGTTTCATATTGCCTGATTCAATCCAGATTTAATGAGAGATTCTAAAAAAGCAACTAATTTTCTCAGTCTCCTGAAACGACACAACTTTTGAAACAGGCTGAATAAAGGTAAAACTAGTACCATCCGAAAGTGATTTCTGCTGCCCACCGAAGTTAATTATCATACTTTGTAAAATAACATCCTGTACTTGAAACCTTTCCTTTCATTTAGGTATTTCCATGTCAAAGGGAATTCCAGAGCAGACACAACAACAACAAGTTGGGAAAGGCACTTACTCTTCTGCAGTTGATTGATAAGCAACACTCACTCACATATGACACACAAAAATAAAGAAATACATTTGAAGAACTTCGTATGGTCTCATGAATGCAAACCCACAGACACCTAAATGTACACCTTCAATGCCTAGGGTTTGGTGTGATATTGACTATTTATGAGCACCTGCTCTGCCTGATTAGTGCACAGGAGAGGACAGGCTTCTGCCAACAGGGAGAGGAGCAGACATGTATGAGAAGAAATGGTCAAATTCACATTCTTCTCCTCTCTTCCTTATTTGAATTATGGAAAATAAACATCTGCTCATATTTATCACAACATGCTGAGCAATGGGGAGACAAATAAAAAGGAAAGATAACTACTTTATTATTCTTTCAAACTCTCATTCCTCTTTATAACTGAATGTTTAAACTCATAAATTTGCACATGCTTTATGTACTACAGAATAACTGGCATAAATGTGTGTCTAGTATGTGAAAGGATGGAAGTTACAAAATGTAAGTAACGGGGAGATGAACAGATAGTGAAAGAGAATCATGGTAGGAAAAATCAAGTTACAAAGATAATTCCCTAAGTTAAATATTGGTAGGAACAGTCCATTCAGCAGAATGAGAATGGGAATAGTGCAGAAATGAGATGGAGAGAAGCCAAGGAAATAAATACCAAATGGCAGTAAATAAATATAAAACGAAGTGAATTAAGACTAATAAATAGCAAGGAATGGGCAAGAAGTATTACTACAGTTTGAGGACAAAAAAACGAGTAGTGGAGTAGGAACATAAAAGGAAAATGTAAATAGTGGAGCAGAGAAGGGAAAGTGCAAGGAATCAGAGACAGAAGGAGGAGTAAAACTAGTGGAGATGTAAGTAAGGGGAGCTGAGAGGTACCAGGATACATTTAAGAAACAGTTTCCATCTATCCAGGTTAAATAAGCTGGAGATGATGTGAGACACATTCCCAGAGCAAGCCTCAGTGCAAGTGATCTTCATCTGAGCTGGAGACCCAGATAAACTCATACAGATGGTGTTGATAGGGCAGAAAAGCCCAGCTAGTTGTCATGTCCACCTGGAAAGCACTCCCCCAGGTGCTGTACATCAAGCTGGATGGCCCGTCATAAGGCAGACTGCCGAGTGCCAGGATGTTGAGGTAGCAGTGCTCCAGTGCCTACTGCTGGATTTTCACAATTGGTGGCCAATTTTTGGTTGACTCTAGCTGATGCCAGAAAGTTATGTAATCAATCCACTTAATACCCAAACAAACTGTTACACCTGAGTAATTACATGATGTAATAGTCCTTGCTATATCAGCAAGCCATGAAGTGGAACATCAGTCAAAGTTAGTGCATTTCAGGTTTTAGAATTTACGAGAGTGGTTTGAAAAGTTCACGGAATCACCAAGAGAGGTCAGCGCTAGCATAACGAGTTGTTCACGTGATATTCAGTGGACTGTTGCCTGTAAACGCGTGCCACGTCAGTGTTCTTGGAAGAGAGGTGTGGCAGTAACATGGCTCTGTTGTTGTTCCCACATAGTGATTTACAAAGATAGAAAAAAAATCGATATTCGAGCAGTGATTAAGTATTTTGTAAAAAAAGGTATGAAAGCAAAGGACATTCATGTCTATTTACAGAATACACTGGGGGATTCTGCTCCTTCATATTCAACTGTTGCCAAGTGGATAAATGAATTTAAATTTGGTTGGGAGCGCTATGGTGATGATCGCACAGTGGTCGGCCAAGAAGTGTCACAACTACAGAAATCATTGCAAAAGTGCACAAAATGGTCACAGAGGATCGCTGACTGAAAGTGCATGAAATTGCTCATGCTTGCCAGATGTCATCTGAAAGGGTATATTATGTTTTAACTTAAAAATTAGAAATGAAATAGTTATCTGCAAGATGGGTGCCACAACTCTTGATGCTGGATCAAAAATGCACAAGAAGGGGCATATCAGAAAAATGTTTGGCACATTTTCGGAGAAACAAACAAGATTTTTTGTGATGACAGATGAAACTTGGGTGTGCTACTATGCCCCAGAGACAAAAAGACAGTCATATCAGTGGAAACATGCTGATCCTCTGCCACCAAAGAAAACAAAGCAATTCCTTCAGCGGGAAAGGTCATGGTATCAGTTTTCTGGGAGGCGATGGTATTCTGTTTGTAGATTATCTCCCCACTGGGCAAAAGTTACTGGAGAATACTATGCTAACCTCCTGGAGAAATTGAAACATAAGATATGTGAAAAACGCCCAGGTGTACCAAGGAAGAAAGTCATCTTCCATCAAGACAAACCCATCTTATTCACCTGATATGGCTCCATCAGACTTCCATCTCTTCCCAAAACTGAAAATTTTTCTTGGTGGATGAAGATACAATTCAGACAAAGAATTGATAGCCAGAGTTGACATCTATTTTGCAGGCGTGGAGGAAACTCATTTTCAAGATGGATTCAATTCTCAATTCGCTGGAACATCGGTGGAGCAAGTGTATTAAACTACATGGAGATTACATTGAAAAATAAATAAGTTTCAGTGATGTAAGTACTTTTTTTCTACTCCACCTCAAGAACTTTTCAAACCACCCTTGTACCATTCTTGCACTATACAATAAACACTGGGAAGAAACAATCAGAGACAAAGCAATTATCATTTGTTTTTTATTCTTCTTTCCAGTTTGTTTTCCAAGATCAGGTTTGTTATGTTATGACTCAAACACTTTTTTCTCATTTATTTACGCCAAAACAGCTTTTTAAGAGAATCATCACATCATAATGAGAATGAGATTTTCACTCTGCAGCCCCTAGGGCTGTCAGCCGGTCTAGTTATTCCTTTGCCTGAGCACAGAGAGCCAAGGGGATCTGCCTCGCGCGTAGAAAATGCGGGCGAGCCAACGCCTTCAACGTTAAGTGAGCTTCAAACTCTGAAACACGCCCTAGGCCCTCCTCAAAGATATCTGGAAAGTCTGAGATCAAAGATTCCAATGATTGATAGGGAACATCTTCGGAGACCAACTGTACGGTGTCAGCGATAGAAAAACCGAAAGCTTGAAAGGCACCCAGGCCAAAAAGGTTAGCGGAGCTCGCATCACTGACAACAATAAAAGTAATAGGCTGAGTGACTGATTTGTAAGTCACGTCGGTAGTGAATTGACCCAGTAGGGGAATGAATTGTTTACCATAACCGCGTAGACGTCGGTAAACTGGCGCCAACGGGGGCGATCCAAGGTCGGAATAAGTTTGTGCATTCAACAATGAAACTGCCGTGCCCGTATCTACTTGCAGTTGTAACCGGCGCGACCGAACTGACACCTCGATAAAGAGTTTGCGTGCCAATGCGTTGGGAGCCTGGCCCGATGAAACTTCCTGAATGTCAACGTCCATGTCCTCTGTACCTGCTTCCTTCGATTCTTTTGAGGCTGAGCGGCAAACTTTAGCAATGGGACCTTTTTTATTACATTTGTGACAAACAGCCCAATGCTGGGGGCACTCTGACCGATCATGATGTATATAGCATGACGCACAGGACGGCAACAGGGGCCGGCAGCCGGAATTCTGTTTACGCGCCGTGCAGGATTGTACCGCTCGCACGTCATCCACCCCGGACACAGTGGACGCGGCCGCACCGCCCTGAACCGCCGTGACATCGCACCACGCTTCCAGCTGTTGATCTGCGGCATGAGAGACTTCATATGATTGAGCAATGGACAGGACTTCCTCAAGGGAAGGGTCTTCTAACTGCAGGGCCCGTTGCCGGACCTCCCTACTAGGGGCCGAACGAACAATGACGTCGCGTACCATAACATGGGCATACGACTCTCATGACTGCTCCGTGACAAAATGACACTTGCGACTAAGACTGTGCAGTGTAGCGGCCCACACCCGGTAAGACTGATGGGGCTGTTTCTTGCATTGATAGAACTCGACTCTAGCCGCCACAACATGCGTGCGGCGGCGATAATATGAAGACAGCAATGAACACAATGCGTCATAAGACAAGGACGGTGGGTTCCTGCAACGGCGCTAGCTGCCGCAAAACTTTATACAGCGAGGGAGATATCCAAGACAAGCAGAGAGCACGACATACCTCCGCATCGGCAACATGAAACACCTGGAAATGCTGCCGAAGGCGATGTTCATATGCGCCCAAATCCTCCGCCATCTCGTCATACGGGGGAAAGGGAGGAGGGAACGGCACTGGAGCAGATTGCGTGGAGAGCAAAGCCGGAAGCACTTGTTTCATGGTGGCCATGAGCTCCATCTGCTGCTCAACCAAAACCCACATTAAATCCTCCATGCCGTGGAGAAGCTGCGAAACCGGAACAACGACGCAACACGCGAAAGAACGACCCTACTCGTCGCCAATTGTGTAGTAACACTGTCCACGTTTACGTCGCACTTCACTTAGCGTAGACCGGGACTGTTTCCTAGGCATGCCCGATGTTAACTGACTGGGCACAGCCCATGCTGCCTGAGTTGTTGTGGTTGTTGTTACGCCGGCAGAGGTCGCGTCCGAATTCTCGCGTGCCCTCTGGTGGACAGGACTCTACTTGCGGCAACTACTGTCCGTGACGCGCCGTGCCGATGAGCGCCTCCCGCGATCTTTCTGGTGGCTACTACAGTAGCTTTACCTCTTCTGAGAATTATATTATTTGCAATTTGTCTCCATCAGTACCTGAGGCACATGCAAACTAAAATTGACTTTTTTTGTTGACTTCCCCTTCTCATCTTCAACTGCTTCCAATTCGTCTTTGGAATACCACACAAATGCCACTTTATCTGGTTTATTCTATTTAACATTTAAACCATTCTACTTGTTTTAGTTATCATTTGTACTCTGTTAATCAATATTGTGACAAATGTCTCACAGTTGACATTCTCAAAGAGGACAGGTATATTAGGTGCTATTTGATCAAATATATTTCCATCATCAGTGCCCTCTTGAACTGTTTGTTATAAGTAGTTGTCACAGAATGCATTTACTAATGTTTTGCAGGGTCTTTTGTCATGCTCAAAACTTACTAAGCTGCAACTATGCTGATACTAAAGTTGAGGAACATATGTACTACTGACCTGAGGGTGGGAGGGTTATGGGTGGTAAAACTGCAAAAAATATTTTTGAAGTGTATTCTGTTTCAGTGTATTAGTTATTTACTTTTTCTTAAGTATAATTTAAATAGGTTTCCACTGGATTGTATAACCATGTAAATTTATTGCATGATCATGAACAATATTTTCTCACTGTGGAAGCATATTTAATACTGAAACAAACTAATTGCTTGTCTGTATGAGGTGATAAATGTCGTGGGATATCCCTTATATCAAGTCAGACCTCCTTCTGCCCAGTGTAGTGCAGCAACTCAACATGGCCTGGACTCAACAAGTTGTTGAAAGTACCCCGCAAAAATATTAAGCCATGCTGCCTCTATAGCTGTCCATAATTATGAACGTGTTACTGTTGCAGGATTGAACTGACCTTTTGATTGTGTTCTATAAATGTTTGATGGGATTCAAGTTGGACAATCTGGGTGGCCACATGATTTGCTTGAACCGTGTATTTCAAACCAGTTATGAACAACTGTGGCTGGTGACATCCATTAAAATTCCATCACTGTTTGGGATCATGAAGTCCATGAATGGGGACAATGGTCTCCAGCTAACCAAACTTATCCATTTCCAGTCAATGACCAGTTCAGTTGGACCAGAAAACCCAGCCCATTCCGTGTAAACACAGTCCACACCACTGTGGAGCCATCACCATCTTGCACAATACCTTGTTGCCAACTTGGGTCCACAGTATTGTGGGGTCTGTGCCACACTCAAATCCTACCATCAGCTCCTACCAACTGAAATCTGCACTCATCTGATGAGGCTGCAGTTTTCCAGCCATCTAGTGACCAATCGAAATGGTCATGAGCCCAGGAGAGGTGCTGCACGTGTTGTGCTGTTAGCAAGGGCAATCGTGAAAGTTGTCTGCTGCCATAGCTCCTTAAACCAAATTTCTCTGCACTGTACTAATTGATATGATCATCATACATACCATATTGATTTCTGCAGTTATTTCATGCTGTGTTGCTTGTCTGTTAGCACTGACAATTTTACACAAATGCCACAGCTGTTGGTCATTAAATGAAAGCTGTCGGCCACTGTGTTGTCCATGGTGAGACATAATTCCTGAAATTTGGTTTCTCCACACACCCTTGACATTGTCGAGTTCAGAATATTGAACTGCCTAATGATTTACAAAATGGGATGTCCCACATGTCTAGCTCCATCTACCTTCTGATTTCAAAACCTGTTAATTCCCATCATGCAGTCATAATCACATCAGAAACCTTTTCACATGAATCACATGAGTACAAATGACAGCTCCACCAAGTACTGTCTTTTTATAAATTGTGTACATAATACTACCATGATCTGTACATGTGAATATCACTAGCCTATGACTTTTGTCATCTTGTTTATGCCCTGGTGTATAATTTTCATTGTTGATTTTCTACATCTCTTATTCTGAGAGGCTTCTTACACCATCCACACAAGTTCAAAGCTCTGTGCCATGCTTGTGATGATGTAAAGGCATCTGCTGGTAAACTCCAACTGTTGTACACCACCCAAGGAATACCTCAAACAAATATTAGTATTTATACATAATATTATGCTCTTAAAATTTAAGGCACATGTGTGCATAGTTTTAAGATGCGTAGAATTTAACATAACATTAATAAAGAACAAAATCACTCATTTACATACTTTACACATCTGACTCTTAAGGGAAAATATTGAATTTAACTATGCAAAAATTCTGTACACTCACAAGGGTTTGTCAAAATTTTGTGGTTACATCAGGTGGTGATCAGATGGAGTAAGTTAACTTTGTAATTTTTAATAATACATTGGAGAAATATAAAGCACTTTTGGTAATGGACAGTTAACTTCTACAGTTTGCATCACTTGAATTTGGTAGTGGTCTCCACTCTTGTTGAAGAGTATTTTTATTTGCCTGACATTCATCTCTTGTTTCTCCATTAGTCTAATTTTAACCTTACTTATTTTATGATAAAATGGGGCTCAAGATGATAAACAAACATTTCTGACAAAGGTACATTTTTCATCAGCATTGACTGTTTTGTAAATCTCTTCCTGCTGCTCTTGCTGTAAATTTTGTCTAAACACCATGACTGAGATATAATTCACATTTTGTTAAAGACATTATGTGTTCTATTAATCTGAGGGACAGTCTCCACCTATGCAGTTGGAAACAGATTGTGTTGATGAGAAGACTCGACACAGGTTGATTCATGACATATAAACTGAGACTGACTATGTTCCGATGATCACTATGACCACAAAAGATTGGATTAGAGTACTTTCTGCTGGAAGAGAGAGAGTTCTACCTGTTTCAGAGGACAGGCTATGATCAAGATTAGAAACTTCCTTACCACCAGTACTGAAAAATCAGACATTATGTTATCACCACAGCAGTTTAGTATTACTTGATCTTACAATAGCTAAATGTAAAGTTCCTACTTTGAAAAAAAATGGTGTTGGGTCCTTAGTTACTACAAATAGCTTCTGTTTATCTCCTGCTGGTAATTTAATATTTGCATGAGTACAACAGCTTTTTTGAAAGAAAAAGGTGATCACATTTTACTGCTACTTGTTATTCAAATCCATAATGAACACTGTTACTTTAGAAAAACTTGAATCTTGACCTATCAAAACGGATGAAACAAAATATAACAGGTACCTAAATGTAAGTTGCACATGTTGTTGGGTGCAATCTGATATTTAGTGATACATAAGAATTTTTGCAGCCATGATCATGTGTTGAAATATTTTTATTTCCTCAATGACCAGCTTCAACAGAATCTAGCTGTTATTTTCCCCTTCTGGACATAATATCACTGTACTTGAATCATGTAGCCATAATGAGAGCACACACTATTTATAAAATAAAGGCACTTTGGCTTGTCACATACATAAAACAGGATAAATAAAAAGTCCACGGTACCAAAACTGTGCTCAGAGTGGAAGCAAGTTTGTCTGTGGAGCCATTATAACTACAGCTCATCACATAAGACTGAGCAGGCATGCAGCAGATGTGTTGAATGTACAATAATATTTCCAGAAGATCTGAAGATGACAGATTCTATTGAAACCACTCACTGAGGGTATAAAAATATTTCGACATGTGATCTTTGCTGCAAAAATTCTTATTTATTGACAAAAACGTAAATAATGCTATTTGAAACTAAATCACTAGGATGCAGTGATATAAAAGTAATTTGCACTGATCAGGGTATCACAGAGGCAAACCATGAACATTTCTCAGTCCTAAAAACTTCATAAAACTTTCAATTGAAAGGTCCAAATTCACTACCTAGCAAATAAACTGAATAACTTATCATTTGTGACATGTATTTTGTCAAGTGCCACAAACATGGTCACCAAAAAGATAGTGTATCACTGGTACTTCGAGATAGTTTTTAGTTATGGGATAAACTTCTAGGGAAATTCAGAGAATGTCAAAAGGCTCATAATATTAAAAAAGAAAATAATTTGCAACATGAGTCTCCCCAAACAAACCCATTATTGAAATAATTTAAAAACAGTAACCATTCCCTCCCTCTACATATAAGAGGGGTTGATTTTGTTACACAGAAACTAACAACACTTCACAACACCTATGGCAACCACCACAGAGATAATTTTAAACTTCTGATGCACTGGTTAAAACTTTAGCCTAAATTCCAGAGTATATGAGATTTAAAATTTACAATAAAATGAGGTAATATATTTAACATGGAGCTTCGTACACTGGAAAGATTGCTCTTTACTCTTCTGTTGGAGAAGTGTTATTTTTCTATTGAATAATTAATTGATGATGATTTCACAGCTTGAACAAGGGAATTATGTGCACATTTCCAACATGAAATCAGAGCAGGACCAGTAATTTGGATAGCAAATTCTTTATTGTAATTAAATCACAGTTGTGTTTTATTATGTAGGGGACTAGTTTCAAACCACCCAGTTCATTTTCAAGACAGGCTTATTGCAGCTGGACTAATAGGCAATGATCAAAACACTTGCATGTGAATTACACTAAAAGTGCTTGATTCGGCAGCAGTCAGTTCACCTATTAGTGAACTGACTGTCATCTAACCAAGCACTATTAGAAAACTATTGGACAATATCCCTCCTTCCAGCATTTTATAAAATAATAGAAAAATTAATGAAGCACAGAATCAACAAATATCTAAATGACCATAAGTTGCTAAATAGAAATCAGCATGGCTTCCAGGCAGGTAAAAATACAGAAAAACCTTGAATGTGCTACACTGAACAAATAATCAAAAATCTATAAAAAGACAATAGCATAGCAGGAATAAATTTAGATCTCTCCAAAGCATTTGGCACTGTCAATCATGGCATTCTTTTAGAAAAAATGGAAGCATTAGGTATTCATGGGGCAGGGAAAAAGTGGTTTGAATCATACCTACAAAACAGAACACAGAATGTAGGACTGATGTCAGATTTCTCCAACCTCAAAATAAATTTAGTATCAGGTGCAAAAAAATGCAGTGGAGTAAATAAGTCCCTTACTGTTCCTTGTCTACATAAATGACTTCCGCACCTCAGATGGTGCAGCAAAGGCCATACTATTCTCAGATGACACTAGTGTGATAATAGGTGCATCAAAGCAATTGCTCCAAACAACTACTGATCAAGTAATAAAGAATGTCCACACTTGATTCAATGCACACGGGTTGACATTAAATGCAAAGAAAACGAATTATATGCAGTTTTGGAAAATATGTCAAAATGAAAAATCTTGATCTGTTGTTGGGTGACAAGGCCATAGAACAGGTGGCATCAACAAAATTTCTGGGGATTCATGTAGCTGAAAATCTTAATTTTAATGACCATGTAATGAAACTTGTGCAGAAACTTAACTAGGCCTGTTTTGCTCTTAGAATAACTGCAAATGTCTGTACTGCAGAGAATGCCAGGATGGCATGTTTTGGCCATTTTCAGTCTCTTGCAACATAAGGAAGAATATTTTGTGATTCCACCACTTGCCGTCTAAAACAAATCTTTCTGTTACAGAAGAGAACACTCTGAATAATAACACACAGTCATCCACAGACACAATGCAAACCATTATTCAACAAGCTTAAAGTTATAACAATACCTTCCTTATTCGTCTGTAAAGAATTCGCGTTAGTATTTTGCAGCTGTGACTTATTAAACTGATAGTTCGGTAATTTTCACATCTGTCAACACCTGCTTTCCTTGGGATTGGAATTATTATATTCTTCTTGAAGTCTGTGGGTATTTCGCCTGTCTCATACATCTTGCTCACCAGATGGTAGAGTTTTGTCATGACTGGCTCTCCCAAGGCAATCAGTAGTTCTAATGGAATGTTGTCTACTCCCGGGGCCTTGTTTTGACTCAGGTCTTTCAGTGCTCTGTCAAACTCTTCACGCAGTATCTTATCTCCCATTTCATCTTCATCTACATCCTCATCCATTTCCATAATATTGTCCTCAAGTACATTGCCCTTGTATAAACCCTCTATATACTCCTTCCACCTTTCTGCCTTCCCTTCTTATTGTAAATCTTAAAATGTTGTAATGGAATACTTGGCATTTGCTCTCAAAAGAAAGCAACAGAACCACACAATACATCAGCCTTATTTCAACTTCTATCAATCCAAAGTTAGCCAATATGCCTCAGCTAACTGACAATAAAGTGATCCCTTATGGAACTTATCTTTTTCAACATATTCCTTCCAGATTATAAAATGAGACCCAGCACAACTGATACCATTCATTAGAATAGACAATAAATTAAATTCACACATCAAAAAAGAGAATGAAAAATGGTAGAGTACAATAAAACAGAAGCTTTTGAAATGTGGTGCTACAGAAGAATGGTGAAGATTAGATGGGTACATCACATAACTAATGAGGAAGTATTGAACAGAATTGGGGAGAAGAGAAATTTGTGGCACAACTTAACTAGAAGAAGGGATTGGTTGGTAGGACATGTTCTGAGGCATCAAGGTGTCACCAATTTAGTATTGGAGGGCAGCGTGGAGGGTAAAAATTGCAGAGGGACACCAAGAGATGAATACACTAAGCAGATTCAGAAGGATGTAGGTTGCAGAGGCACTGGGAGATGAAGAGGCTTGCACAGCATAGAGTAGCATGGAGAGCTGCATCAAACCAGTCTCTGGACTGGAGACCACAACAACAACAACTATAACACCAAAATGACAAAGGCTGCCTCATAATAATCAAATTATATTTTCTTGCTTTTGTTATTATTCCCTGTCCACACATTTAATTACAGTATACAATATTCAAAAAATCATAAACTAACAGCAACCCATTGCAACAAATTATGAAAAATAAAACTTCAGATAATGACCCATGTCCTCTCAGTTTCTTTCGATTCGTACCACTCTTTGTCACTCTTTTCCTCTTCTCCCCTAATAGTCCACTCCACATTCCTACTCAGTCAACATCAGTGAATCACTCTCATTCATTGTCTAGTGTGGTCCTTCATTGACACATACAAGAGTCATCTAAGTACAACTATGGAACGTCTCATTTCATTACATTTGTCCCTTTATTTTTATAAGGGTCACATTCTGGATCACTGATGGAAATATCCAATTCAAACAACTCTATTTACTTTGCTCAAAAATTTTACCTTGATACTTCATGCAATATCATTTGTAGTTGAAATTTATTCACAGTTGTGAACGTGGATGACCATCAGTTATATAATGGAATGCTGACAATGAAAATTTGTGCCAAACCAGCATTTCATCCTGGATTTCCCATTTATCATGAGCCAAATTTCCATATGTCATCAAGTGTGTGTCTGCAACCTGCACTTGCACATCCATTATGTATATTCCCGTACTGGGGAGAAATTTTAATTAGAAGTTGCTTGCATGGTTCCAGAAGATAAATACAATATTACAGTGTCTATGTTGCTCAGAAGTACAATGCAAAGTTCCTTTGGACATGCATGCATGTAATACGCATGTATATAATACGATGTGCATTTTAGCATCAACAATCACGGCAATGACAGATGTCAAATGTAAGTTGAATTTGAGCTAAGGGTAAGCATTTACTTTCTTAACATATTGTTTCAGAAGAAGTAAATAAAAGACAGGCTTGGAAAAGACTGAATGGAACTAACAATGGTGATCTTGACAAAATAGTTCTGAAATGTCAAAGCTCAATAATGTGCTAGAGGATTTAAGGCTATTATATGAGTATTTTCCAAGAAAAGGATCATGTAATGATAGTGGGTAGGATGGGAAAAGTTTGTACAAAGATAGGATCTTATAATCCCACCAGACATATTAATGGATGCCGGCGTCCTGTCAATATGCTGCATACCTACATCCAGTGGGATCACTGGAAGTGGGGAAAACACAGTATACCTGTATGCAGCCAGCAGTCCACATGAGCCCACCAGCTGGCAGACTTAAGGTCAAACAACCCATCCGGGGCTCACTTCTGTCCTCAAATGAATGTGTTCATCTCCATGGCCAATTGAAGTACTGACAATGATCGTAAGCTACTCCAATTGTTCTTTGGCCCATACATTTTACAACTGGGCCTGCCTGATTAGGATCTCAGCATTGTGATGACCACCTATCGCTATTAACTCTACTTCAGTGAACTGTTATACCATTCAGTTAAGTGACTAATTTCAGCCTCACCTGCAATTTAAGTTGTGCTACTACAAGTTATTTTGACTTGTAGTCCTAGAAGACAAACAGGTTACTGGTCACGCCACATTTAATTGCAATTGTAATGCTTATAGTACCATATTTTGGAACATTTTGTGTAACTTATAAGCTATAGTATGTGTTTCTGACACAATTAAATAAATAAATAAAAATAGGATAAGAGACTCATGTGGACTTTTCATAATAATTCTTTATTTCAGTGTGTTCACGCACATATTAATAAATGACTTTCATGATCTGATTGGAGACTACAAAACAGGAGTTGAAGGAGATTCCAGTTCAATTTGATATGATGACCAACCATGGTTGAAAAATTTTTGGAATTGTGACAATAGCAGCTTAATAAACACTACATGTTGGTGCAATATTGAACCAGCTCAGCTCACCAGCAGCTACAAGTCCTGCCAGATATTTTGGCTTTCTACCTATTTACTGACCCATGAAAGCATTAGGACATTTTTCTTCAGAAATGGTTGCCACTACATTTCCATGCAAGTGACATTCAGTGCCCACCATGAGAACAGGCTCAACCTTCAGTCATAATGTCTTGTGTAGAAATTGGTACCATTGTTGGAATCTTCACAGTTACCTCTTCCAGACATTTATGCCTTGTTGACAAAATATTTTTCTACTAATGGAAAATCCAGGATGGAATAATGACAATATTACGAAAAGAGCAGTTGCTACTCACCACATAGTGGAGGTTCTGAGTGACAGATAGGCATGACAAAAAGTCTGTCAAATCAAGCTTTTGGCCAAACAGAACTTCATCAGAACAGACAACGCACAGACACAAATGCTAGCTCTATTGGAATTTTTGCACCCTTGTAAATCAGATGCTACAGAAGAATGCTGAAGATTAGATGGGTAGATCATGTAACTAATGAGGAGGTACTGAATCGAATAGGGGAGAAGAGGAATTTGTGGCACAACTGGACTGTAACAAGGTATCGGTTGATAGGACAAGTTCTGAGGCATCAAGGAATCACCAATTTAGTATTGGAGGGCAGCATGGAAAGTAAAAACCATAGAAGGAGACCAAGAGATGAAGACACTAAGCAGTTTCAGAAGGATGTAGGTTGCATTAGTTGCTTGGAGATGAAGATGCTTGCACAGGATAGAGTAGTATGGCGACCTGTATCAAACCAGTCTCTGGATTGAAAGCTGCAACAACAAAAACAACAAACAATGTAAACCAGACTTAAAAAGAGTTGAAATGTCAGCTCAACCACCTATTTACAGTGTAGAAAATACTAAAATTTATGTGCTACAAAGGTCAAGCCTTCATCATCAAAATTGTTCTTCATGAATCCCTAAAACAGATCAAAATAACATAAAAAATATCAACAGTAAAATAATGTGTTCAGTTCCCTTGCAATTGTGTTTTCTTAGGATTTACAACTGCATCACTACTAACAAAACAGACTAGAATAAAATGACAACTGTCATCCTGAGTATTGGCAGCAGCATCATACTAAGAGCCATCTGTGTGCATGGTCCTCATCTACCATGAAAGACAACACTGTACAGCAGTTCTGATGATGAATGTTTGACCTTCAAAATGCATAAATTTCGATGTTTCTTGCACTATGAAAAGGTACTTGAGGCAACATTTCATCTCGGATTGTTACAATCATGGCCTCATACCCATTACAGATAAAATCAGATAAAGCTATGCATCATGGATTGTAAATCTTCAAAAACTGAGTAGGGAGTGTAAATTTACATATCCTTGTGGCTGATAATATGCAGAATGTTTAATCAGAAGAATTTTAACTCATCTTTCCCTAATTAACACATACACATGCAAGCCTTATGTCAGTCAGATCCACTGTTATCAGAGGTGTTGCATATACCTTACACTTTTCTTATTTCCCAATCTACCCAGCAAATGTTTTCCAATGACTTTGAAGTACATACAATGGCCCTTACAAGAACAAACAAAGTGCGATGGACCTTTTCTACCAATCTTGAAATGATAAACATGTATTTTGCACAATAGCTGCTCACCAGTTTCATTCTGCTACATCCCGTATGGTTCAGAGGCATTGGATGCAAAAAAATTTATGGTCATTGCCTGGCGGTCCTGATAGTTTCACTTGCAGTCCACAATGAGAGCGCCCTCATTATGGCACTGAGTGTCAATGGCATTTATCTAAGGGTCAAATAGTGGAAGTATGTCAAGTCTCTGCACATTTCTAAACAGCAGATCAACAACATTACAGAAAGTGCAGTGGTTTCACAAAAAATACTGCTACATGCAGAAATGATGAATGTACCTATTATATTCCTATTTGACACAGGTATATCTCTCTCCATGATCAAGCAGTCAACATACTTTGGTATTCATGCTTCACCTTTGGACATTGTGCATTCCAAATTGTGTGCTTTCAGACATCAAGAAATTATGATGTTAGGCCAGACAAAGCTCTCTGTGTAGTATAAACAAGTAACAAGGACATTGTCTTTTCTTGTGTTGGCCTATGGAAAACATTTTTAGATTTCATGGCTATTCTGCTTTTCGTTTTTCTATAAGTTCAGTATCTTGCTAATAGTATTCAGCCTTCAGTGCAATGAGCAAAAATCGATTCTTTATGCTCCTAATTTGCAGATACTTGATCCTGATCTAGAGACAGCCTTGAATTTCTAGGCACATGTTATTTTAAAACTTTCCACAGTGCTACCAGATTCAGTTAGCCCTTTGGGGCAAAGTAAAATTAGAATTAGACAGGTTGGAACAATATCATATGCTTTTGTCTATTCCCTTTAATGAAGGAGTCTCTCTCTTAGTGGTTGAACATAAGCCTGTTGTCACCATATGTCTGTACAATGACTTTAAACTGACTGTCAAAATCCAAGTGGTAGTAGAATCCTACTCCTTGCTCCAGCACAACAAACACTTTGCCAAATTAGCTGGTTGCCACTTCTTTTCAAAAACTGATCTGGTGGAGGTTTATTACCAGCTTCCATTGGCTGAGCAGTTAAAGAAAATCTCCATGTTAAATACAATAGGTTGACATTTTGGGTCATGGGTACACCTGCTACTTTCCAAAGGTTTTTAGAACAGTTGATAGCAGATAGTCCCCAGTGTGTCAAATATCTTCTGAGCATCCTGGTTATAGGTTGTGCAAATAAAGAGCATCTGCACAATTTGTGTCGGTTTGACAGGGCTCATTCAGAAAAGTGCAATTTTTCTAAATGTTCATTTTTCAATTTTCTGTCAGTTACCTAAAATCATCTTGACAGAGAGTAGTTATAGGTCACACAGGACTATGCTGAGGCAATAAATTTCAGATCCCAGATCTGTGAAGGACCCCCAGGTGCTTCTCAGCAAGATTACCTATCATGCAAAATTCATTATTCTGGCAGCTTCCACTGATAGCCCTTTGAATCAGTTGCAGTTCAAGAGCATACCTTTTCAATTGTCCATGGCTTAGCAACAGGTGTTTCACACTTTTAAAATTTTCCTACAGTCGGTCCTTTGTGCTACAATGTATCAGCTTCATTTATCACTGGGATTGGCAATGGCAGCCTCTACTTGTGGCACCAGGACCATTCTGTCCTGTATGTTCTTGGATGTTTCTGAAAATCCTATAGTATTCATTTACAGAGCCTGAAATAAGGCTCAAGGACATTATTCACACCTGGAGAAGAATGCAGTAGCTATCATTTTTGGAGTGCATAAATCTGGTGTTTTCCTTTATGGCAATAAGTTTCAGTTGATTACTGACCACAAGCTTGTGCAATCTTTGTTCAGGCCCAAGGCTAAACTGTGAGAATGTATGGCCCACCATCATTGTTGGGCCTTGTACTTATTGAGTTCTAGTACTTCATACATTGCTACCCATCCCACCAACATTCTAAGCATATCCTTTCCAGATTCCCAATGCTTCCAGGTTTGGAATTCGAGAGACAAGAAGCTGTTGTTTTCAGATTGACTCCAAGGCTAAGCAGTCTCTGAGGCCTTTCTGATAAACTCTAGGGATGTTACAGGAGCATCCTAGCAGAATCCACTATTGTGCTGTGTTTTCCAGCAGGTCAATGTCAGTTGTCCCAGCAAATAACTGGCCCAAGAGCTACCAGACTTCCACCATTTTTCTATGACATCACCAGCTCCAGACTCACCAAAGCATCCTGATGCTGACCCCAGAAGATGACAGATTTTAGTGGGATCTGTGACTCCACAGCACCAGGTGCTGCAGCTCTCCTTCAGTCCCACAAGGAGACCTCCCACAAAAAAAAGCTTGCTTGCCATTGTTTGTAATGGCCATAAATGGACAATGATGTCACATAGGTAGTGAACAGTTGTTTAGCCTATCACGTATGCCATCTAGCACCTCTGAAATCACATTCCCCTTGCCCAGCCATGGCATTGTTTGTGTGTGAATTTTGTTGGGCCTTTATTGGGAGTCATGTGGCTCATCCAAGTCAATCCTTTTTCCCACTTTCTTTATATTGTAAGGATGTAGGAGATGGATATGGCTACTACCACCAGAGCCCCAAAAAACATTTCTATTGAAAGTACCACCACACCTTGGACAAAGATAATGGACAGCAGTTTACTGCAGCTTCCATCTGGCATTTCTGCACCCAGAATAGCATTAAATATGTAGTGACTACTCATTTCATCCCACCTCCTATGGCTAGGCAGACAGTTTTGCCCACACCTTTAAGACCGAATGTCAAAGATTCTGAGGCAGCCATGTCTGAATCAGCTCTCAGTGCTTTCCTAGCTTTTTACAGTGTGACACCCATTTACAGTCACAATCCAGTATAGTTGCTGCAAGAGCATCCCACTGGATACTACTTGATCTCTTATGACTGTCACCTGCTAGAGTTCAAGAAGAGGCAATGCCTTTCATGTATGAATTCCCGTCTTGCTGTCTACATTTGTGTGGCCCCTGGGTTGGATTCTAGAGTCAATTTCAGTGCAACAAAACTGCCAATTGGTTGTAGTGATGACTGCATTGACATTGGTCTATCACTTATTCATATGATTTTAAAATGTATCCCTGTGGGTTTTTGAACATTTTTGAACACATTCTAAGTTGATTTCTGAATGAATCATAAGTCAATTTTTGAATCCATGCATAGAGTACATGATGTCTCTGTCAGCAGAATCACCGTGTCATCAAGAAATAAAAAACTTCCTCACAGACCAAATAAACCTGAACAGGTGAATACCAATCACTCTTTGTTTATGTGGTTGATTTGGTGTGCAAATGATAAGCACTGTTATAATTACTAGTGAAACCCATAGACTCAGACTACCAGAGTGGAACTAAATGACTAACAGGAATAACAGGTAAGAAAGTTTACATGTTACCTTCTCAGTGTACCCAAGATAATGAAATTTTAACAGAAAATGTTTGCCAGGTCGCTGCACTACTAAGGGCCATTTGTACAGTCCCCTGTTAGCAACCACTTAAGCTCTATTCTTGGAGTAGCATGAAAAACACATTCTACTCCATTGATGAATTTCACACACAAAATTCAAGCTTTTGCAACAAACTGTTGCCTCATCAGGAAAGAGGGAAGGAGAGGGAAAGACGAAAGGAAGTGGGTTTTAAGGGAGAGGGTAAGGAGTCATTACAATCCCGGGAGCGGAAAGACTTACCTTAGGGGGAAAAAAAGACGGGTATACGCTCGCACACACACATATCCATCCACACATATACAGACACAAGCAGACATCTTTAAATATGTCTGCTTGTGTCTGTATATGTGTGGATGGATATGTGTGTGTGTGTGAGTGTATACCCGTCCTTTTTTCCCCCTAAGGTAAGTCTTTCCGCTCCCAGGATTGGAATGACTCCTTACCCTCTCCCTTAAAACCCAGTTCCTTTCGTCTTTCCGTCTCCTTCCCTCTTTCCTGATGAGGCAACAGTTTGTTGCGAAAGCTTGAATTTTGTGTGTATGTTTGTGTGTCTGTCGACCTGCCAGCACTTTCATTTGGTAAGTCACATCATCTTTGTATATATATATATATATATATATATATATATATATATATATATATATATATATATATATATATAATACAACTTCTGCACAATTTCAGTGCAGTAATGTGTTCATTGTAAATATGTGTGTGTTTGTGTGTGTATGTGTGTGTGTGTGTGTGTGTGTGTGTGTGTAAGTACAATCTAACTTCTGCACCATTTCAGTGCAGTAATGTGTTCATTGTAAATAAGTATTATAGTAGTTGTAATGTTTATTACCTTATAAATAAATAAAAAACTTTTTTATTTTAAATTCAGTGCATTAGTATTTGTAAAATGACTCTTTCATATAGTGTTCATTAAAAAATGACGATCATTCCACTTGGGACCTGTGGAATGGTACATTAGCTTATTTGTTTTAGTTGTAAATATTTGTCATGTATTGTTACATTTCTGACATGTTCTACACCCTGGGGGACCTCCTCACTAAGGATCAATTGGAATGAAAGTAAATCTAATCTAATCTAATGTAATATTCACCTAACATGAGAATAAATGTGAGATAACTAAATCAGTGTTCTGGCATGGTTTGTGAAGTTAACCAGAGAATAAGTATTGACAATGGCAGTAACAGTTACAGAATTAGTGATGACAAGATTGTTTGTTAGAATGAGGAAGGAGAAGAAATGGGGATATCACACAAATTATATGGGGGAATACAACGATTCCAAATTTATATAAAAATTTGTAGTGCTACAAGTTTTCAATCTCATGCTTGAGGAACTGGAGCTTATGAATGAAATGTGAAACTATTTCCTAACATAAAATTTTTTGCTTGTAATAGACCTAATAGGCATTTGATATTGGCCCTTTGTGAATTATATTCTGTCATGTTATTTATGTAAATGAGGTAGATAAAAATGACCATTTGGGCCAAAACAGTCTTGCCTATTTCACTTTATCTAGCTGACAGTGACAAGATAGACATAATCAAATAGAGAAACTGCACCACTCTTGGGTGCTACTCGTATTAAGAGCTGCTTCCATATTGAACAGCAACATTTTGATTTTCCATGTAGCAAAAGGTTTGACATAATTCGATGAGGTAATAGATTTTTTTGCAGAAAGGAAAGCATGCTGTGTAAAGCTGTAGCAAAATTAGAGAGAAAAAATGTGCTCGAACCTAAGGATTGAAGAAATGGGTACTGTCTTGTTTGTTTCCTGTGTTTAATGGTTTTATGTTCTCTACATTTAATTGTATGTCACACAAAAGAGAAAGTTATTAGCTAATAGGCAATAAAGAGCACAAAGTTTCTGAAGAATTCTTGTTCTCCCAGTCACAAATAATCCCATCCAGTATAAATATTAACTTTTTTTGTAAGGAGAGTAGGATGTTAAACAGACTGACTGACTGACTGACTGGGAGTAGGAGAGGGACCACACGACATTTTAATTTATTCTGTCCTGAATACAGGTCTGATGGTTTCTAATATAAAATATACACATTTGAATTCCACATAACAAAACACTGACTGGGAGTAGGAGAGGGACCACACGACATTTTAATTTATTCTGTCCTGAATGCAGGTCTGATGGTTTCTACTATAAAATATACACATTTGAATTCCACATAACAAAACACAGTGACATGCAATAGAAGAACAATGTGTGAAGAGGCATGGGCTGCACTTTGGCTCACTTAAGGCCAAATAACATGTCTTACATTTCCTTGATCATATGTGTTTTACACGTCAAACTTTCAGAAACATGTGCACAACAAAATGAATATATTTTTTTTAAATCGATTTTTTTTTAATTTTTGACATCCTATCTCAAATATCAAGATTTTGCCCCAGTTTCGAAATATCATAGATCTTGAGCTGGTCACATGAGGCCACCAGCATGCTGAGTTACAGCCAAGTGGCAGCCAGTCCAGTCTCACTTCTGTCCTCAAGCAAATGTCTTCATGGCCAATGAAAGTATTGAGAAAGAGCTCTGTGGTACACCAGTTATTTTTTGGATTATTTGTGTTTTGGCTGGGCCTGCTTGCAACTTGAGTAAAGCAGCATCTGTCTACCACTATTGGATCGACTGTGGCACCTCTTGACTAAGTATCTAATTTCAGCCTCATCACCACAATATCAGTTGTGTTTCAGTCTATTCAGATAACAGATAATAAATTACTTTTGAGATCTAACTGGTGACTGAAAAACAGGGCACATAACAAGATAGCCTCCCTGACTTTGGTCACCAGCAGGCACTTTGTCTGGTTGTTTCTGTGTCACAGTCAGCCATAACTTAATATCACTGTGAAACAGTTTAATTCAGGATTGGAAATAGTACCAACAGCTGACTTGTCTGTTCTGCTAGAGCAATTAATCATTATCAATAGTTGGCATTTCATTATACACAGCCTACACCTAAACAATGCTGGGAAGTGAAGGGAAGCTGTTTAGTGAATGTACAGGGTTGTATTACAGGCCTTTAGTCATGGTTAGAAAAAGTAGGTTTTTTTCAGAATAAATTCAGACAACATGTATCTCTACCAAAAAAAAAAAAAAAAAAAAATTTACGTCAGTTTAAAAACTTCTACAGCAGCCCACATAAGTTAGACTCTGACACACCAAAAGATCAAATTACTAGATGTCATAAAAAAATAAAACATTAGTAAATGTAACCCTGGATATATCACACACTTAAAATCCTTCATTAAAACATGCAATAATTAAAAATCTGCAATAACAAGTTAAATTTCAGTCTTCAGACTGCACAGTAATATGTGCCACATAATGCTAGTATAGAGAAATAGATATCCAACACATTGTATTATCTTCGTAACAAAGGAGGAAACTCTTGCTATAGAACCATTTCATATTCACTGCACAGTAATATGTGTCACATAATGCTAGTATAGAGAAATAGATATCCAACACATTGTATTATCTTCGTAACAAAGGAGGAAACTCTTGCTATAGAACCATTTCATATGGTTTCATTCATTTATTCATCATATTCTGTAGATATCATCACAAAGGAGATGTGAAACAAGTCACGATATACATTAACAAAAGTCAAAAAAATTATAGAAATTTAATCTTTATACAACAAGAAGTTCAAATGGAGTCAACTCAAGGACAAACTAATCAAGAAGCTCAGTTCAGTGAGTTATGTCCTTTAGAAGCATCTCTCATTGTGTTGGTCAAAAGACAATAGTGTTGGTTTATTTTCTGTATTTCCAGTCCCCCTGTGGCATTATCTTCTGGGGCAGAGCTCCTGAAGCAAATACATTGTTTGTTCGGCAGAAGTGTGCACCGCAAAGAATGTTAAAATAGATAACCATACATCTTGTAGAAACCTTGTAGGAAACTTTGTAGAAAACCATTTCAACTGAACACACAGTCACAACACAAGACATAAAAACAGTTTTTTGACTGAATAAATGGTCACATTACAAGATGCAGAAAAAATTTTCATGTACACTTTCCTCCTTGTCCAGCATTCAGAATAGTGCTATGTACTCTGATGGTTAGAATTCAATAATCTGCTATCCAACACAAAGCAAGAAATTAGGAATCTGTATCACTTCAAGAGAAAATTTAAAAAACACATAATATGAGGGAAAAGCACCCACTCACCTACAGCAAATCAATGCATGGAGCACAGTAACACATAGGACAAAACAGTATTCACACTACCTTTCACGTACTAGTTCTTTTTCTGGCAATAGTACACACAGAACAACACAGACACTCAAATATTTGTGTGTCTGTATGGCTGTATGTGTGAATATGTATTTTCTGTTATATATTACTGTGATCCAACCATTATGCTTGAACCATTTGCATATGAGTAGTTTGCTTTTCGCATACTTTATGAACTGCACTCTCAAGGAATTTCCATTACAGAGAATTAAAAGCATACCACATTAGCCACACTTCCTACAAATTACCAGAATATCTAGATTCAGGGATTCAAAGGTTCTGTAAGATGGATGGCAAGTAGCAATGTTAGTTATAAAATTGTGTGACAAGTAATAACATAGTATATACAGGGCTTAGTATTTATACATTGCCCAGTCACATTAATGTGACCACTGTGCATGTTTGACATCAATGTGCAACAACAACCCACAGATGACAGGTGGCAGCACAAGCAATTGAGGGTACATAAAGCATGTTGGGGAGAAGCAGGAACCTGTGCAATCATCTTAATGTGGAAACAGAGTGATTTACCTGATGTCCAAAAGGGCATGATCATTGCCTTTTGGACCAAGGATCGAAGCATTTCTTAAACAGTTAAGTTTATAAACTGTTTGTGTGCCACCATGGTTAAAGAATACTGTGCATGCCAAAATGGCACTATCCAAAACCAGCTCCAAGGCAACTATGTTACACCACAGGCCATAGATGACAGGGGTGAACAATTACTGTAGAGATGTGTATGGAAGAATATAAATGAAAATGCTCAGCAGCTGACCACTCAGATGAACAAAGCTGCTACCAACAGTATCTCCTCAATGACTGTCAAGCGAACTTTGCTGAGTATGGGCTTCCACAGCATGTGTCTCATTCATGCAAGCATGGCAGTGCTGTTACTGGACATCCACTAAGTGGTGGTTAACAGGAGGACTTTTCAGATGAATCACATTTTATGCTCCATCAGATAGTTGTCTGCTGGCATGCATGATGTGGAACATCTGAAAGCAAAGGGTCCAGGCTGGAAAAGGGGAGCATCATAATCTGGAGAACATTTTTGTGATATTTCCTGGCTAATCTCATCCTTCCAGAATACACAATGGATCAACATAAGTGTGCATCTGTTCTGAGGGACCATGTCCATCCCTAAATGCAGTTTTTTTTTTTTTTTCAAAATGATGGCATCTACCAGAAAGACAAAGCAAAGTGTTACACAGTTCACAGTTTACATGTGTGTTCAAAGAGCACTAGGATAAGTTTACCATACTCCCTCGGCCACAAAATTTCTGGATTTAAAGCTAATCAAGAACCTGTAGAACCACCTCAATTGGGCTGTTCACACCAGTGAGCCTCAATTGACAAACCTAGCACAGCTGGCCACAGCACCGAAGTTAGCATGGCTCCACATTCCTGGTGGTACATTCCAAAACCTCACTGACTCTCTTCCTACATGTCTTGCACTGCAAAATGTGGTTATTCAGGCTTTTGACAGGTTTTCACGTTAGTGTGACTGACAGTGTAGACGTAAAAAATATTTTCTTTGAGAAACACCATTGTAAACATGTCAATATTAAGCTACTAATGGTAGATAAACTGCATTAAATCTGAGGAACAGCAGCTTTTTTTGAAGTAGCGGCTTTGCTATTAATTTAGTCTTCACAATTTATTTATCACGATAGTTTATTGTTAATACAGTACAGAGAATAAGTTTCTGTGTTGTCTTTGTCTCATGTTAATGTATAACTTGACTCATTCCACAACCTTGAATATTCCCCTTCTCAAGGGAATCTACTTAACATGGCATAAGAATGAATGAAGGAAGAAAGGAATGAATATTTATTAACAGCAGATTATCACTACATCAGATCATGCTATTCATGCTGGTAACAGCTAAATATAACTGAATAAATTACAAAGAAAGCTGCTGTTTTAAAAAAAATCTGTTGCTTTCTGAGTTATACTATACTATACTATACTGCGTAGCTGCTGTTTACCTACAATTGGTGGGTTAATATTACTTGATTACAATTTTATTTTTCACAGAAAATGTGGCCTATCATCAGTACATTCTTTCTTGTCATGCAAGTTTGCAAAGAACACAACTACTTGCCATGTACACCATGTAGATAAAAGAACTTATCATTCCTTCAATCTAGATATTCAGATAATTTGCAGAGAAATTCGCTAATGAGGTACACTTGTAATATTCTTTGAACTGGTATGAATTCCCATATTATTGTTTAATGTTGATTCCATATTTCTAGATTTCCAGAAGGCTCTTGATGCCACTCCTCACATGATACTTCTAATCAATTTTCACAGAAATTGCTTCAGTTGTGCAACTGGATTCATGATTTCCTGCCACATAGGTCATTGCAGATAGTAATGGAAAATGAATAAGTAAGATAGAAGTGAAACTTCCTGGCAGATTAAAACTGTGTGTTGGACCAAGACTCAAATGCTCGTACTTCATCTTTTGTGAGCAAGTTCTCTATCAGCTGAGCTACCCAAGCAAAACTCATGACCCACCCTCACAGTTTTACTTCCACCAGTATCTCATCACCTACCTTCCAGACTTCACAGAATCTCTTCTGTGAAACATACAAGACTAGCATTCCTGGAAGAAAAGATATTGCGGAGAGATGGTGTAGCCGCATCTGGGGTGTTTCCAGAATGATATTTTCACTCTGCGGCAGGGTATGCACTAATATGAAACTTCCTGCCAAATTAAAACTGTGTGCCAAACTGAGATTCAGACTTGGGACCTTTGCCTTTTGCAGGAAAGTGCACTACCAACTGAGCTACCCAAGCACAACTTAAGACTCATCCTCACAGCTTTACTTCCACCAGTACCTCATCTCTTACTTTCCAAACTTCACAGATGCTCTCCTACGAGTTTGAGTGTTGGTCCAACACACAGTTTTAATCTATCAGGAAGTTTCATATCAGTGCACACTCCGCTACTGGGTGAATATCTCATTCTGGAAACAACCCCAAGCTGTGGCTACACCATGTCTCTATAATACCCTTTCTTCAAGTAGTGCTAGTCTTGTAAGTTTTGCAGGAGAGCTTCTGTGAAGTTTGGAAGGTAGGTGATGAGGTACTGGTGAAAGTGAAGCTATGGGACAGGTCATGAGTCATGTTTGGATAGCTCAGTTTGTAGAGCAGTTGCCCAAGACAGATAAAGGCTCCACATTCGAGTCACAGTCTGGCACACAGATTCTGCTGCAGAGTGAAAATGTGATTCATAAAACAGAAAAATTACCCAACATTTCCCAAGGAAGTATTATACATCCTTTGCTGTTCCTAATCTATATAAACAATTTAGAAGACAATCTGAGCAACCCTGTTAATTGTCTGGTGATGATGCTGTCACTAACAGTCTAATATAATCATCAGAAGAGCAGAACCAACTGCAAAATGATTTAGACACAATATCCATATGGCACAAAAAGTAGAAACTGTCTTGGAACAAGAAAAAGTGTGAGGTCATCCACATTATCACAAAAATAAATGTATTACATTTTGATTGTACGGTATTCACACAGCTTTAAAGGCTGTCAATTCAGTTAAATACCTAGGGATTACAATTAAAAACAAACTTAAATTGGAATGATCACAGAGTTAATATAGTGGGGAAGACAAATCAAAGGCTTTGTTTTATTCGCATAACACTTTGAAATTGCAGCAGGGCTACTTAAGTTACTGCCTACCCTTATAGGGTTGATGGAGGGCATCAGAAAATTCCAAAGAAGTGCAGCTCATTTTTATTATCATGAAATATGGGAGAAAGTCTCATGGAGATGATAAGTGCATTGGGCTGGCATAATCATTAAAACAAATGCCTTTTTTGTGTTGCAGTGAGATCTTTTCATGAAGTTACAATGAACAAATTTCCCCTCTGATTGTGAAAATATTTTGTTTTCACCAACCTACTTGGGGATAAATTATCATTGTAATCAAGTAAGGGAAACCAGGACTCACACATAAAGATTTAAGTGTTCATTTTTTCCACATGCTGTTAGAGAGTGGAATAATAAAGAAACAGTCTGAAGGTGGTTTGAAGAACCATCTGACAGGCATGTAAGTGTGAATTCAGAGTAGTCACATAGAATGTTAAATGGTGGGACCACATATTTATGACAGAAAAGGAACACAGCTTAAATTAAGGCATGACTTCAGCAGAGTTAGAGAAGACAAACGCATTGAAACATCAGCTGCATAATTAATAGGGCTTGACACCAGAAAGGAATTGATCATTTTTGTGTATTTAACTCACCTAGTTGTAGCATGGTTATTTTTTCAAGTAAAATAACAGAAGTTAAACATAAAGTGTCATCCAAAACTGTTAATATAATTTTGCATGGAGATATAAAAACAGAAACAAATAGTATGGGTAAAATGAGTACCATAAACACCATTCACAGTTCCAGCACATCCCAATCAGGCAACAGTGCAACATGGGTATCTAAAGCTGCTGAAAATACAATTTAGCATGTGGCAACAAATATCAGATCTATATAAGCGTGTATAACCAGTGGAAAGATAGATACTGCCTATAGGAAAATCAACAAAGCCTTTGGAAGAAAGAGAAGCAACTGTATGAATGTCAAGAGCTCAGATGGAAAACCAGTACTAAGCAAAGTAGGGATAGCTGAAAGGTGGAAGGAATATACAGAGGAACTGTACAAGGAAATGAACTTGAAGGCAATATTATAGAAATGGAAGAGGGAGGTGCTGAAGATGAGACAGGAGATGTGACACAGCGAGAAGAATTTGTCGTAGCACTGAAAGACGTAAGTTGAAACAAGCCCTTGGAGTAGATAATATTCCCTCAGAACTACTGATATTATTGGGAGAGCCAGCCATGACAAAACTATTCCATCTGGTGTGCAAGATGTTTGAGACAATTTTAGGACAATTACATATGGAAACACTGTAGTTTTTTAGTAGTTATGTATCCTTGTCCATATTGTATTTTTTGTCGTTTCCTTGCTACTATGTAGCACACAGATTCAGTCAGAGTTTGCAAAATTTTAATGCATCGGGATTCTGGAAGGGGGGAGAGAATGTATGTAATGGTACAGATTAATGCAACAGTTGGTCCTTATGCTCAGTGTACAAACCAATGTGCAGGTCATAAGTAAGGAAATGTTTCATAATCACTGTTACCCTTTATTACTCATAATTCTGCTGTTTCACCAATTGCAAACATAATTAGATTTAAATAAATTATCTAATGTCAAATTACTATTATTTCACATAAAACAGCTTTAGGAGAACATATTGGAAGATACCACGATAAATTGAAATTAACTTAAAATTATATTCAATATATTCACAAAATATCTATCTGTAATAACTTGTTCATCATATGTCCAATATTAAGTGAGAATGTCAATAACAAAAATAATCACAGAATTAAAATTTAAATTAGAATTATTCTGGCATTATTGTTTGCAAAATACATTATATAAATTTTCATGCTGAGGATGTATTTCTACTAAAATTCTGCTTGTGAAAAATGTGTTAGTACATTTTATAAAAATCAAATCTGCACCAGGATTTGTATAGGATAACAACCATTAATTGTTGTTGTTGTGATGGTAGTGGTCTTCAGTCCAATGACTGGCTTGATACAGCTCTCCACACGGCTCTATCCACACAGCCTTCTCATCTTTGAATAACTACTGTAACCAATATAATGGAAGGAAACATTCCACGTGGGAAAAATTATATATAAAAACAAAGATGAGGTGACTTACCGAACGAAAGGGCTGGCAGGTCGATAGACACACAAACAAACACAAACATACACACAAAATTCAAGCTTTCACAACAAACTGTTGCCTCATCAGGAAAGAGGGAAGGAGAGGGGAAGACGAAAGGAAGTGGGTTTTAAGGGAGAGGGTAAGGAGTCATTCCAATCCCGGGAGCGGAAAGACTTACCTTTGGGGGAAAAAAGGACAAGTACACACTTGCACACATGCACATATCCATCCACACATACAGCCACAAGCAGACATATTTAAATATGTTTGTGTGTCTATCGACCTGCCAGCGCTTTCGTTCGGTAAGTCACCTCATCTTTGTTTTTATATATAACTACTGTAACCCATATACATTTGAACCTGCTTACTGTACTTGTGTCTTGATGTCCCTCTGTAATTACTACCCCTCATACACGTTCTCACACTAAACTAGTGATTCCCTAATGTCTCAGAATGTGTCCTAAAAGCCAAACTAGGACTAAGAGGGGATGCTGTCTGTATACAGAGAGAGTCAACATGAACAGTCACAGTTGATGCAGGGGAGAGTGTCACAGAGAGACATAAACTAACCAGAAAAAGTCTACTTATGAAGTCCCAAGAACCAGTTTTCAATTATGACTCTAGGAATATACTACAAACCCCTACATATGAGTTCCATAGGGATCATAAAGACAAGATTAGATTAACTACAGCAATCACAGAGGCATTTAAACTATGGTAATGTCAGACATGAAGACTGACACAAGTCAAAATGGTGTGAGCACAAAAGTTTAAGGATCTCTGTGTGCTATCTCGGTACCTTTGTTCTTTGACAGTCGAATTTGGTTCTAGGTGTTGTACTGTGGAGTTCATACATGTGTTCAGTAAATCTATATTTACTGTGAAAGCTAAGTGTAGAGTGCATTCACATCCAAAGTACATCATTTTATTGAAAATGAAATCCTAAATTTCCCACAGTGGTGATCCTGAACTGGATGATTGTCTTCTATATGTGTATTGCTGCAAACCATTCACGATATGGCTTCCAGCAACTCCACTTCCGTAAAAAAAGAACCTCAAGCTCAACAGCAAGATTCTACTACACCACCTGTGGTGATTGCAAGTAATGTCAATAACATGGTCAACAGGAATGTCAAGATTTCTGCCTTTCAGCCACAAGTGCTCAGTTGTGGTTAACGCAAGTGGAAGTTATCTTCCATTCCCACAGCGTTATTTCAGACATGGAACAATTCAAGATAGTTATTGCACAATTGCACTTAAATGACAATGAGCAACCAACAAACATGTTCCACCTTTTGCAGTTCTAAGAAAAATAATTTTGCAACATTTTGTGCTGCTGTCAGAATCATGGTTCATAAGATTGTTGACACTGAAGAGAGTGCCAGGGGTTCCCCTCCAAAGTGCTCCATTTGCTGCACGTGCTGGATTAACTGGGCCTACTACCATAACAATCTCTCAAATTGTGTTGGTTCCATCATTTACTTCAGCTTGTTTTGGCTATTTTATCAGCCTTCACAGATCTGCCTAAAGATGAATTCAGATTGTAATGTAACGGACAACTGAAACTAATAATACCAACTGCTGGTGAGGTGTGTGGTGCCGTCAATCAACTTGAAGGAGCAAGTGAACTTTAACTATGTAAACTTAAAACTGAAATATTATTATTTTGTTACAAAACTGTCAATATGAGGACAATCATGAGGTATATTGCCACATAACTATATTATAAACACTTTTCATTTTTCATATTATGTTTTTCATAGATGTATACGTGCAATGTGTAAAATATTGATATACAACCAAGGTTGGCAGTACTGCACTGTTCGTAAGGTCTGTGAACAGGAACCGGTTGTTGGCAGATGTAGAGACAATGGGCAGTTGGTGTTGAGACGTCTTGTAATATACTTACTTTGAGAAGGTCAAGGATAGAGGGAACGAAATGATGTATTGGAAAAGTAGTTACATTGAAAATTATTGAATATCATCACGATCAGCATTTATAAAATAAAAGTTGGAAGTTTAAATATGTGTCAGTTCTTACGCAGCAGGATACACACCCTGGACCTCAAATTGATTTAACAAACAGCGGATGGCGAGATTCATCACTAGACCACGAGCGTGCAACAATGACCAATAAAGGTAAGAAAGTTATATTACTCTAATTTCAGATTGTGATGATACCTTTCTTTCTCCATGTCTTCAACCCTGTATGTACTCTGTTGTTAGAGTGAACAGCATGACAGAGACTTGTGGTCGGCTAGGCACACCAGGGAGACGACACAGGTTTAAAATGATAATTTGTAGCTTAATATACTACTACTGATAATAATTAATATTTGCCCCTGGAGAAAGAGGTGCATTATAATATGCAAAGCTGATGCTATTGTTATTGCCTTACACAGACGTAAATGTGAGAGCAATGGTGACAGATGTTATGGTGGGTGACCCTCAACCACATATAGCAGCAGCAGTTGCTTTGGGTGGATCCACATCATGCATTAAAATGCTACCGTCTCACTGGAATCATCTATGAGGAACTTTTCAATGAATTAGCTTACCTCAATTCTAGATTGCAGAGGCAGGAAGAGGTAGCAAGTTTGCCCGTGCATGCCACATATGGAGGTGGTTTCGTCAACATTTTGGTAAGGCTGTAAGACAATGTTCCAAGTCATGTGCCTATCCAAACTCCAAAGACAAGTGGCAGTACATATGCACACTTGTCTTCACCAGTTGAAGCACCTCCAACCAATGTGAAATGACACAGTTTCTGCAGTGACAGGTTTGGCTACACTTTTTGTGAAAGACTGATTAACTGGTGACTTTTTCCTAATTGATACCAGGTCAGAGATAAGCGTGGGCCCAAAATCACAAGCTCTGCACTCTTCTTTCACACCAGTACCTATTCTAACAGCAGCCACCAAATCACTGATTGCTACATTTGGAAGGATAAACTTGACTCTTTATATCGACAATAACTTCCCCCTTTATGGACATTCACTGTGGCGGATATTAGCATGCTATCTTGGGTGCCTGTTTCTTACGTTATTTCTCCATTATGGCTGATTTACTGAAACAGTGTCTAGTTAGAATGTCACACTCTCCTGTTCACTCTACGACACCAGGTTGCATGTTGTGTGATGCTACCAGGTCACATCATACAAAGATTTCCATGCTAGCTGCACCTTATGCTTCAAGCTAACAGTGTTAGCTATTACATTCATTTCCATGCAGAATGCACATGAGTGTATTAAGCAAGAAAAATCTGACATATCTCTCATTGTGTCGGCAGATCTCCACCCATTTCCAAACAACTGAAGCAGCCCTCACCCAACTATATGGCCTTTGTTGCACGATCCTTAGCTGGGACCAGTATCTTGCCACCACACCCTCTCCTCTAGTCAATGGTACAATGATGGATGATGACCTTGGCCTGTGAATACTATGGGAATTTCCAGCACTTACATACCCAGTCTTGACTAGGTGTAACTGCTGCCATTCAACTCAGCATATCATTCCCACTACTACTGGACATTCTGTCACTGCAAAGCTCAGATGCTTGCTTCTGAATAAACTGCATGCAGCTCATCCAGAATTTAATGAGATGCTTTCCAATGGTCTAGTGCTTTGATCTCACACCTGGTAAAAAAGAGGAATGGCTAGTGGAGGTTGTGGGATGATTAAAGAGGGTTAAATGCATGTACCATCTTAGACAGATACCCTGTGCCAAATGTGATATTTCAACAGTAACATGGCTGATGCAAGTATCTTCAGTGTTGTCAGTTGCATGAAAGGTTTTTCTCAGATTCCAATACCTAAGAGGGACAAACATAAAACTGCCATTACAACACCATTCAGACTTTTTGAGCACAACACTGTGCCTTTCTCATTGCATAATGCCACAAAACCTGGTAGTGCTTCATGCATGAGATCTTCCATAGGTTGCCATTCACCTTTTGCTATGTGGATGATATTTTGGTCATCTCCAATGGCCATGAGGAACACTGTCATCATTTACATCAAGTGTTTGAGAGGTTACAGAGTTTCAGCATTATGATAAATACTGAGAAATGCATATTCACCAGGCAACACATTCTGCTTCTCAGATATACTGTCTTGTGTTCTGGTATTATGCTGCTGCCTTAATGAATGACATTATGGAGCTGTCAACACTGACCACCCCCAGAGGTCTCCAATGTTTCTGGGGAATGATTAACTTCTACAGACATCATCTGCCTCACTTGGCTGTGCTTCAAAAACCTATTAGCCTCTTACTAATTGGCAAAAACATGTCAGGCAACCAACACATCCTGTGGAATCCCACAACCAAATCTGCTTTCAACTCCATGAAGACTGTGCTTGCTAAAGCTACATTGCTCCCACATCTAGCTGCATGAATGATGCAAGCCAGATAGCCACCAGGGTTATTTTGTAGCAATGTGTTTCCTCTACCTGGCAACCTCTGGCATTTTTCTCATAAGGTTTGTCCTCTCATTAGCAATGCTGGAGCATCTTTGATAGAAGGCTGTTGGTCATCTACTTGGCCATCAAGCAGTTCCAGCCATGGCTTAAGGGACACTCTTTTGCTGTGTTTACAGACCATAAGCCCCTTATGTCAGTGTTTCACTGAGTCAGGAAGCTCAACTCCCTGTGTCAACGTCAGCAGGCAGGTTTCATTGCTCAGATTACAACTGACATCTGACACATCTCTGGACAGGACAATGATGTCACTGACTGTTTTGTCTCTGGACTGAGTATTGATCACAGCCATTGATTGGAACACTCTAGCTGTTGATCAGTTTTTGAATCCCATCCTTCTTTGTTGTCACCAGGCTCCATCATCAACTTGTTTGCATCTTGACCTCCTTCCTCTGCTAGGTTCTGACCAAATGGTATAGTGTGACACATCCTGTAATCAGGTTTGCCTCCTTATTGCAACTAAATGGTGTCACCATATTTTTTACATTTTTCTCATCTTATCTCACCCAGGTTTCAAGGCTAGCATTAAATTAGTGGCTGATAAGGTCTTTTGGGCTGGGCTGCAGAGGGATTGGGCAAAGTGTCGTCACCACAGTCAATATTCAAAAATTACCAAGTGTCTGTTCTCATCTCTTCTTTCCTCTTCTATCAGGGAGATTTTCACACATGCACTTGGGTATTGTTGGCCCCCTTCCTCCATCTTGTGGTTTCCACCACCTACTGACAATGACAGACAGATTCACAAGATGGCCTGAAGATGTTCTGGTTGCAGACATTTCTGCTCCCTCCATTGCCCAGGCTCTGATTACTTCTTGGTTTTCATGATTTGCATCACTCAGATTATTATTATCAATAGAGATAAACAATTTGAGTGCCTTTTGTATGACCAGATTATGCATCTCTGTGGCCATAGTCACATTCATACTATGAACTACCATCCCGCCAGCAACAGGATGGTAGGTCACCTACATCATACTTTGAATGTGGACCTGACATGTTATTCTGTTCCTTGGCCTGATGCCGTACCTATGGTTCTTCTGAGCCTTCACACCACTGTAAAAGAGCATACCAGGTGCTCTACAGCACAGCATGACTATGGAGAAACATTGAGCATACCAGATGACTTTTTTTCCCCCACACCTCTCCCTAATCTTGATATTGGAGACTCTGGACTTTTCTTACAGAAGCTGCAATTGCATAAGAAATTCCTTCCACTGTAGAATCTTGTATATCACAGTACAAAAACTATTTTCTGTTACAATGATTTATGTACATGCTCTTTTGTTTAGCTTTTTTCCCAAACTCTATTCAGTACTTCCTCATTAGTTACACAGTCTACCCATATAATCTTCATCATTCTTCTGCAGCACCACATTTCAGAAGCTCCTATTCTCTTCTTGTCTGAACTTCTTATCATCTATTTCTTTTCCATGCAATGCATTCAATAAAGACTTCTTAACACTTAAATTCATTTTCAGTGTTAACAAATTTCTTTTCTTCAGAAAATCTTTTCTTGTCATCTACATTTTATATCCTATCTACTTCAGTCATCATGAGTTATTTTACTGCACAAATAACCAAATTCACCTATTACTTTTAATGTCTCATTTCCTAACCTAATTCCCTCAGCATTGCCTGATTTAATCTGACTGCATTCCATTACCCTTGTCCTTTCAAGATACCGTCCTTTGCATTCAACTGGGCTTCTAGGTCTTTTGTTGCCTCTGACAGAATTAAAATGTCAAACTTTAGTTATAAGTTGAATTGTGTACACTTTCCAATAATACTGTGAAGTATTCCAACAGTAATTGTAATTATAATCATGGCTCAGCAATGGAGCCCACCCAGTTAATTGAGGTTACACCAAATTGGTAATGGTTAGTCTGCAATGAATTGTTTGAGAGTACTAGGAAGTTATAGACAGTGACTTTACTCATCCCTATTTGAAATTCATTTTAAACAGAGAACTTTTGAAGAAAAGTTTTGTTGTAATCTCATGCTAATAGAAGTGCATGCAAAAAATTTTCTGGTTATCATTTTGCATGCAAAAATCCAGACAAGAATTAATTAAGTTATTATCCACAGACAAGTATGTTTTCACTGTACATCAACATTATTATTACCTGTCTGTGATGTGCATTGGCAATTTGTTCAAATTAAATCACCTGGCATTTTCAAAGTCAGTTTATGTTAACGATTAAGATCACTCAGAATTATTGTATGGTTACATTACAATACAAAAGGAGTGTATGAGGGAAGAGTGCACACCAATTGAATACATCTGAGGAGTCGTACAAAAGCTGCTGAGCTGTAAGCAACTGTTGGCAGAATGAGCCATCATAGGTGTTGTGGGAACAGACCCAATTAATAAATGGTTCCATATTATGTAAATAGAAGGGAGAGGGGGTAGAAAGGAAAGGAAAGGGTAGGAACTAATGATATCAGCTGCATCTAGGCTTTGTTTAGAATCAGCGGTGACCCGCAAAAATATGTGACAGATTGGGATTTGAACCCAGGATCTCCTGCTTACTAGGCATTTACATTAATCACTGCACCACCTGGACACAATGTTTATCACAAATGTGTGGACTATCTTAGCACACTATTCAGCTGACTCACACTCTCATTTAGCACCATCTTCCCCCAGTACCCATTCATGTTCTCCATGCTTGCTAATTTTAGATTCCCACTGTAGGTCAAATGTAAATGTGCATCTGCAATGAAGGTTGCAGACTCATTGTCCATCAAAGTGAACAAATTATATGAATGCAAGGTGTTTAAAAGAACAGACACCACACAGGATCTGCATCTGTGATACATAAAGTGTAAGCTGAAGGAGGGGGGAAAAGGAAAGGAAACAGAAGGAACTACTGATATGAGCTGCACTGGGACTTCATATGAAATTAACAACGATGTGTGAAAATGAGAGCTGCACCACAATTCAAACCGCATAGATGTCACTGTGAATAGCTGTAGATCTAATGCCCTATCTCTTATTACATGATTGCCACAAAGTCTGGTATCAGGCACTGTGGAGTTTGAATGCCCAACAGAAGAGATGGGTTCAGACAGCCATTAGAGGGTACTTATGCCATGCAGTGCTGTGCTCACATGGCAAGATGTGAGCATGCCAGCCAGTATCATTCCACGTAGCCAGTGTATAGGCAGCTGCCCAGTGAACAGCCAACAGTTCAGTGCCCATCCTTGGTACTTTCAGATCTATCTTCACTGTACTAGGAGTGTTTTATAACTACATTCCTTATCAACTGGTTACTCTATCTAGTCACATCTTGGATTTGTTTCTCTGCTGCTCTTGGCTTTCTTGTCATCACTGTAATGACAGCTTTGCATAGCATCTTGTTGTTATATCCTGGTCTGTCATCTTGTCTACAGTCTATCTGTCGCATGTCGCTCACCTAACATTAGTTTGAGTTACTCTTCCAAGATTGTCTTGCCACCTAGTGATAGCTTTGTGTAGGATCTTGTTGTCATATACTGGTCTGTCGTCTTGCCTGCAGTCTATCTGTCACATGTCATTCACCTACCATTATTTTGGGTTACTCTTCCAAAGTTGTCTCTGCCACCTAGTGGTTTCATCCATTTCTCCAGTCTTCCAGAACTCCAAAGTGCAGATCGATATATGGCTGTCCACGGATATAGCACAAAGTTCTGTCCTGAGTCCTTTAGATACATGAATTATCTACCTAGTTCTTTCCCATAAAAGACAGTAATATAAGCTCATGATACATCTACATCCACACTCCACAAGCCACCTGATGGTGTGTGATGGAGGGTACCTTGAGTACCTCTATCGGTTCTCCCTTCTATTCCAGTATTGTATTGTTCGTGGAAAGAAATATTGCTGGTATGCCTCTGTGTGGGCTCCAATCTCCCTGATTTTATCCTCATGGTCTCTTCACGAGATATACGTAGGAGGGAGCAATATACTGCTTGACTCCTCAGTAAAGGTATGTTCTCGAAACTTCAACAAAAGCCCATATCGAGCTACTGAGCTACTCTTGCAGAGTCTTCCACTGGGGTTTATCTACCATCTCCGTAATGCTTTCGCGATTACTAAATGATCATGTAACGAAGTGCACTGCTCTCCGTTGGATCTTCTCTATCTCTTCTATCAACCCTATCTGGCACGGATCCCACACGGGTGAGCAGTATTCAAGCAGTGCATGAACAAGTGTACTGTAACCTACTTCCTATGTTTTCAGACTGTATTTCCTTAGGATTCTTCCAATGAATCTCAGTCTGGCATCTGCTTTACCAATGATTAATTTTATATGGTCATTCCATTTCAAATCACTCCTAATGCGTACTCCCAGATAATTTATGGAATTAACTGCTTCCAGTTGCTGACCTGCCATGTTGTAGCTAAATGATAAAGGATCTTTCTTTCTATGTATTCTCAGCACATTACACTTGTCTACATTGAGATTCAATTGCTATTCCCTGCACCATGCGTCAATTCGTTGCAGATCCTCCTGCATTTCGTTACAATTTTCCATTGTTACAACCTCTCGATATACTCCAGCACCATCCGCAAAAAGCCTCAGTGAAGTTCCGATGTTATCCACAAGGTCATTTATATATATTGTGAATAGCAATGGTCCTACAACACCCCCCTGTGGCACACCTGAAATCACTCTTACTTCAGAAGACTTGTCTCCACTGAGAATGACATGCTGCATGCTGTTATTTAGGAACTCTTCAATCCTATCACACAATTGGTCTGATAGTCCATATGCTCTTACTTTGTTCATTAAACAACTGTGGGGAACTGTGTCAAACACCTTGCGGAAGTCAAGAAACACGGCATCTACCTGGGAACCCATGTCTATGGGTCTCTGAGTCTCGTGGATGAATAGCGCGAGCTGGGTTTCATACAATCATCTTTTTCTAAACCCATGCTGATTCCTACAGAGTAGATTTCTAGTCTCCAGAAAAGTCATTATACTTGAACATAATATGTGTTCCAAAATTCTACAACTGATCGACATTAGAGATATAGGTCTATAGTTCTGCATATCTGTTTGACGTCTCTTCTTGAAAACAGGGATGACCTGTGCCCTTTTCCAATCTTTTGTAACACTACACTCTTCTAGAGACCAACGGTACACCACTGAAAGAAGGAGGGCAAGTTCCTTCCCATACTCTGTGTAAAATTGAACTGGTATCCAATCAGGTCCAGGGCCCTTTTCTCTTTTGAGCGATTTTAATTGTTTTCTATCCCTCTGTCATCTATTTCGATATCTACCATTTTGTCATCTGTGCAACAATCTAGAGAAGCAACTACAGTGCAGTCTTCCTCTGTGAAACATATTTGGAAAAAGACATTTAGTATTTTTGCCTTTAGTCTGCCATCCTCTGTTTCAGTACTATTTTGGTCATAGAATGTCTGGACATTTTGAGTTGATCCACCTACCGCTTTGACATAAGACCAAAATTTCTTAGGATTTTCTGCCAAGTCAGTACATAGAACTTTACTTTCGAATTCATTGAACGCCTCTTGCATAGCCCTCCTCACACTACATTTCGCTTTGTGTAATTTTTGTTTGTCTGCAAGGCTTTGGCTATGTTTATGTTTGCTGTGTAGTTCCCTTTGCATCCGTAGCTGTTTTCTAACTCATTTGTTGTACCACAGTGGCTCTTTTCCATCTCTTACGATCTTTCTTGGCACATACTCATCTAATGCATATTGTACGATGGTTTTGAACTTTGTCCACTGATCCTCAACACTATCTGTACTTGAGATAAAACTTTTGTGTTGAGCCTTCGAATACTCTGAAATCTGCTTTTTGTCACTTTTGTTAAACAGGAAAATCTTACTACCTTTTTTAATATTTCTATTTATAACTGAAATCACCGATACTGTAACTGCTTTATGATAGCTGATTCCCTGTTCTGCAATAACTGTTTCAAATACACTCCTGGAAATTGAAATAAGAACACCGTGAATTCATTGTCCCAGGAAGGGGAAACCTTATTGACACATTCCTGGGGTCAGATACATCACATGATCACACTGACAGAACCACAGGCACATAGACACAGGCAACAGAGCATGCACAATGTCGGCACTAGTATAGTGTATATCCACCTTTCGCAGCAATGCAGGCTGCTATTCTCCCATGGAGACGATCGTAGAGATGCTGGATGTAGTCCTGTGGAACGGCTTGCCATGCCATTTCCACCTGGCGCCTCAGTTGGACCAGCGTTCGTGCTGGACGTGCAGACCGCGTGAGACGACGCTTCATCCAGTCCCAAACATGCTCAATGGGGGACAGATCTGGAGATCTTGCTGGCCAGGGTAGTTGACTTACACCTTCTAGAGCACGTTGGGTGGCACGGGATACATGCAGATGTGCATTGTCCTGTTGGAACAGCAAGTTCTCTTGCCGGTCTAGGAATGGTAGAACGATGGGTTCAATGACAGTTTGGATGTACCGTGCGCTATTCAGTGTCCCCTCGACGATCACCAGTGGTGTACGGCCAATGTAGGAAATCGCTCCCCACACCATGATGCCGGGTGTTGGCCCTGTGTGCCTCGGTCGTATGCAGTCCTGATTGTGGCGCTCACCTGCACGGCGCCAAACACGCATACGACTATCATTGGCACCAAGGCAGAAGTGACTCTCATCGCTGAAGACGACACGTCTCCATTCGTCCCTCCATTCACGCCTGTTGCGACACCACTGGAGGCGGGCTGCACGATGTTGGGGCGTGAGCGGAAGACGGCCTAACGGTGTGCGGGACCGTAGCCCAGCTTCATGGAGACGGTTGCGAATGGTCCTCGCCGATACCACAGGAGCAACAGTGTCCCTAATTTGCTGGGAAGTGGCGGTGCGGTCCCCTACGGCACTGCGTAGGATCCTACGGTCTTGGCGTGCATCCGTGCGTCGCTGCGGTCCGGTCCCAGGTCAACGGGCACGTACACCTTCCGCCGACCACTGGCGACAACATCGATGTACTGTGGTGACCTCACGCCCCACGTGTTGAGCAATTCGGCGGTACGTCCACCCGGCCTCCCGCATGCCCACTATACGCCCTCGCTCAAAGTCCGTCAACTGCACATACGGTTCACGTCCACGCTGTCACGGCATGCTACCAGTGTTAAAGACTGCGATGGAGCTCCGTATGCCACGGCAAACTGGCTGACACTGACGGCAGCGGTGCACAAATGCTGCGCAGCTAGCGCCATTCGACGGCCAACACCGCGGTTCCTGGTGTGTCCGCTGTGCCGTGCGTGTGATCATTGCTTGTACAGCCCTCTCGCAGTGTCCGGAGCAAGTATGGTGGGTCTGACACACTGGTGTCAATGTGTTCTTTTTTCCATTTCCAGGAGTGTAGTTCAGGTCTGTTTGTCACCAGAAGGTCTAACATTTTATTGCCACAAGTCAGTTCTCTGTTTAACTGCTCAAGGTAGTTTTCAGATAACACACTTAAAAAAATTTCACTGGATTCTTTGTCCCTGCCACCTGTTATACATGTTTGAGTCTCCCAGTCTATATCTGGTAAATTAAAATCTCCACCCAAAACTATAACATGGTTGGAAAATCTACTCAAAATATTTTCCAAATTTTCCTTCAGGTGTTCTGCCACAACAGCTGCAGAGCCATGGGTCCTATAGAGACATCCAATTACCATGTTTGAGCCTGCTTTAACTGTGACCTTGACCAAAATTATTTCACATTTCGGATCTCCGTCAATTTCCTTTGATACTCTTGCACTTTTTATCACTATAAACACACCTTCCCCTTCACTGCCCACCCTGTCTCTGTGCTATACATTCCAATCTGAGTTTAGAATAACTGTTTACATCTGAAGCAAAAAAGAAAACACTGACAGTGATTGATTGGTTGCTATATCTACACATAGGCATTCCAAACGGGGAGTCATGCTGGAGGCAATAAAAATATTAACTTTATCTTCTCTCTATATCAAAGTCTGTCTCCTCTCAAAAAAAAGCCAGAGACTTTAACTTACAGAATTTTTTTCTACAGTTATGGAAATAACATAGACTTACAACATAGTAGATTAAAGATGGCCCAAAATAGTTTCAAATATACTGGCATAAATGAGTATAAAAAACTACCCCTAGGAGTAAGAGAACTACCATACAATTCATTTGACTCATATGAATAGAACTTATTAATCGACAGATGTGTTTACAAACTAGAAGAATTGTATAATAGTCTGGCATCCTAAACCAAATGTTTAATTTTTAATGTAAAATTTAATTACTGTGCCCATACCAAAACCCATATCATGTACACGATCAATGTTGATGAATAAATGAACAAATGAAATATTCAGAAGAGTCACGTGTGAGCTGTTTAACTACTGGAACTATGTGGTTGGTACAGCTAGTGATAGTAATGAACTGTCTCCTCACTTCATTGCCACCAGGCCAAATGTTGATTTACTATTGTAATGAAAGAGCCAGTCTTTAAAAGGTTTCTCTTTCATGGAATGTATAGGGTTAACTTAAATGTATCGTGGACAGTGAATTATCTGGTGTATATTAATTGGAACAGATTTTTTTATTCAAATCCTTCATTGTACTTAATTGTCATGTTGTTGAGTATCAGCTAGGGCTTCAGTTCATTTTTATCACTTCAGAATTGTGCTTGAATGATTAAAGCAGTTGTTCCATAATTGACCTTTTGATTCAGAGAATATTTGTAATCATGAGGTCAAGATTCATAAGTTTCTCTTTATTAGTAAAACAAAAACAAGTTTGAAACTTCCTGGCAGATTAAAACTGTGTGCTAGACCGAGACTCGAACTCGGGACCTTTGCCTTTCGCAGGCAAGTGCTCTACCAACTGAGCTACCCAAGCACGACTCACGCCCCGTCCTCACAGCTTTACTTCTGCCAAGTTTAATTTTGCAGTTACTTTGTTATATTAGCTTAGTGCAGTGTATGGCTAAACGTGTAGAGGAGTGCTACAAACCCATTATGCAATCTTTCTTTATATACAGAATGTAGATTGTTTTACTCCTATCTAACTTGTGTGGGAGGCACTAAAATGCTAATGATTTGCATCTCTAAGCATGTAGTACTCTTCATGCACATTTGATATTTGCTGTATGTCATGTTTATGACATTGATGTTTTAATGGTCATCAGTGTAGATTGAAACAAGTTTCCACAAAGAAATCAGCTTGCACAGCCTTTTACTCAAAACATGTTTATTGAGGTTGCAGTGGATATTATGGACACAAATGCATAAAATCAAGTCACTGAAATTGAAATTTTTATTATATTCTACCTCTACAAGTTGCATGAAACCTATAGGCATCAAGCTTGCCTTGTAATGTTGAGCATTATCACTGCTAGAGTACTTGATTTTGTAGACACTGTGGTTATCAGTGTCTTGCTGAAATGTAGGAAAATACACTTATGCTCAGCACATTCCCTCCATCCCCTCCTCCCTCCACCTGACCACACCGATCATCACGTGTAACTGTTTCTTCACATGTGTCTGACTTTACAATATCTAAAACAGTGACATAACTCTGGTAGCTTGTTGTGCTCTCTTTGCTGATATTGTCCATTAGTCTGATTAGACCAGCTTCATTATCTATGAAATCAACTACTATTTCTTGTTCATTGAAGTCCTGAAAATGTGCAGAATTGTCTGTTTCTTCTGTGACTTCTATATAGAGTTGCCACTACGCTGCAGTCAGTCAGGACACTGTAACATTGCATTTCTCTGTGCAAATGTGTGTGTACATCTGTGTGTGTGTGTGTGTGTGTGTGTGTGTGTGTGTGTGTGTGTGTGTGTGTGTCTTGCACAATTTAGCTCTGAAAAAAGACATCCTTTAAAGGCTCAGCAATATTTTCAGTCTCGTTCATTTTATAAATGAAATAATTTACAAAATGTATCAATAGTAGGGATACATTAGACACAGGAATGTTAATAACATATAATTCATGTAATTTAAATTATAAAGCCATCAATTTTGAAAAAGTTACAGTTGTTGGAAGAAAATGAAAAATATAACATTTTTGCTAATAAAGTGCTTACCTTATTTGAACACTGCTTTCCCCCAAAACTTACCAAGGTTAGAGGAAAATCTACAAAGAAGCCATGGATTACTCGAGGAATAAGGGTATCTTGTAAAACAAAAAGAAAACTGTATCTGTCAATCCGAAACATTTCCAATGTTGATGCTATAGCACATTATAAGAAATACTGCAAAATATTAAAGACTGTAATATGGATGTCAAAGCAAATATATTACAAGGAAAAGATAGTCATATCAGATAACAAAATAAAGACAATATGGGATATAGTGAAGGAGGAGACCGGTAGGACCAGACATGAAGAGGAACAAATAGCATTAAGAGTAAATGATACATTGGTGACAGATGTGTATAGTGTTGCAGAACTTTTTAACAAACATTTTATAACTGTTACTGAAAAGATGGGGTTGTCAGGTTCGGTAGATGCTGCTATGGATTACCTTAGACCAGACATTTCAAGTAATTTCCATAATATGAATTTGACCCTCACTACCCCAACAGAAATAATGTCCATCATAAAATCTTTAAAATCAAAAACATCTAGTGGGTATGATGAAATATCAACAAAGTTAATTAAAGAATGTGATTCTGAGCTAAGTAACATATTAAGCTATCTGTGTAACCAGTCGTTTATCAGTGGAATATTTCCTGAATGGCTGAAATATGCTGAAGTTAAGCCACTGTTTAAGAAGGGAGATAAAGAAATAGCATCAAATTTCCGTCCAATTTCACTGTTACCAGCATTCTCAAAAATTTTCGAAAAAGTAATGTACTGTCGTCTTTATAACCATCTTATCTCAAATAACATACTGTCAAAGTCACAGTTTGGATTTCTAAAAGGTTCTGATATTGAGAAGGCTATCTTCACTTACAGTGAAAATGTGCTTAATTCATTAGACAAAAAATTGCAGGCAACTGGTATATTTTGTGATCTATCAAAGGCATTTGACTGTGTAAATCACAATATCCTTTTAAGTAAACTAGAATATTATAGTGTAACAGGAAATGCTGCAAAATGGTTCAAATCTTATATCTCTGGCAGGAAACAAAGGGTGTTATTAGGAAAGAGCTTGATACATGTCTATCAGGCATCATCCAACTGGGAACTAGTTACATGTGGGGTCCCACAAGGTTCCATTTTGGGGCCCTTACTTTTTCTTGTGTATATCAATGACCTTTCATCAGTAACATTACCAGATGCCAAGTTTGTTTTGTTTGCCGATGATACAAACATTGCAATAAATAGCAAATCAAGTGTAGTCTTAGAAAGATCAGCCAATAAAATATTTGTGGACATTAATCACTGGTTCCTAGCCAATTCTTTGTCACCAAACTTTGAAAAAACACACTACATGCAGTTCAGAACTTGTAAGGGATGTCCCAAGAGTATATGTCTAACATATGATGACAAGAAGATAGAAGAAGTTGACAGTGTTAAATTCTTGGGATTACAGCTTGATAATAAATTCAATTGGGAGGAGCACACCACAGAACTGCTGAAGCGTCTTAACAAATCTCTGTTTGCAATGCGAATTTTGTCAGACGTAGGGGATATAAAAATGAAAAAGCTGGCATACTATGCTTACTTTCATTCCATAATGTCATATGGGATTATTTTTTGGGGTAATTCATCAAGCCAAGCTAAAGTTTTCCGGGCACAAAAACGTGCAGTAAGAATTATATGTGGTGTGAACTCAAGAACATCCTGCAGAAGCCTGTTTAGGGAACTAGGGATACTAACTACAGCTTCCCAGTATATTTATTCCTTAATGAAATTTGTCATTAAAAATATATCACTTTTTCAAACCAACAGCTCAATTCATGGAATCAATACTAGAAATAAGAATAATCTTCACAAGAATTTAAAGTCACTTAGTCTTGTACAAAAAGGTGTGCATTATTCAGGAACACACATTTTCAATAACTTGCCAGCAGCCATAAAAAGCTTAACAACCAATGAAATTCAGTTTAAGAGAAGCCTAAAGGATTTATTGGTGGCCAACTCCTTCTACTCCATTGATGAATTTCTTAGTAAAACCAACTGATTTGTATATAAGTACAACATAACTTCTGCACAATTTCAGTGCAGTAATGTGTTCACTGAAAATTTGTGTGTGTGTGTGTGTGTGTGTGTGTGTGTGTGTGTGTGTGTGTGTGTAAGTATAATCTAACTTCTGCACCATTTCAGTGCAGTAATGTGTTCATTGTAAATAAGTATTACAGTAGTTGTATTACATGTTTATTACCTTATAAATAAATAAAAAACGTTTTTTATTTTAAATTCAGTGCATTAGTATTTGTAAAATGACTCTTAGTGTTCATTAAAAATGACGATCATTCCACTTGGGACCTGTGGAATGGTACATTAGTTTATTTGTTTTAGTTGTAAATATTTGTCATGTATTGTTGTTTTTCTGACATGTTCCACATCCAGGAGGACCTCCTCACTACGGATCAATTGGAATGAAAGTAAATCTAATCTAATCTAATCTAATATTTATTCTAATTATTATGGTCAAATGTCAAAACCCAAAGTAATTACAAAAAAATTAAAATATTTGATATGGCAGTAGCCTGGCCATTCCATGAAAATGAGAAAAATGATGGGAATCCTTATTGTAATCATAATCATTTAAAATCTCAAGTAAATTTTAATGTTACTCCTGTAGCAAACTCATTTGGACTATGAACTTGTAATTATATATCAGTCTTAAGTAAAAGGTATATTCTGTGTATTGTTAAGATCTTAAAGGGAACCACAGGAGTCAGTCTGTCTGTCATGTTCAGTTCATTTCAGTTTGTCTGTCAGTGAACATCAGTAAGTTTGATTCGCTTGTTACAAAGAGTAAGAATGAATAAATGAAGAACTTTAGAAAAAGGAACTGAGTTGTCACAAAGATTTTTACACAGCAAAATGCTCGCTATAATATATAATATGATACTAACCAAAAAATCACCTCAACACTCTTGCAGTGACATGAATAATATTTAAATGTGGCCAACAATCACTGTCATCTCCAAGTCAACAAGATAATAAATTATTTACATAACTTTTTCGCCTCCAAAATTCCGTTTCCCATTTTGCAAGACTCAGTATAACATGATGTGAATACTGTAAATACATAATATATCTGAACTAAAATGTTACCTTGATTTTTCTTCCATATGGGAGGAGGAGCAATATAAATGGAAAGTAATCCTTGCCATGTACTTCAAAATGATTCACGGAGCATGCACATAGACATTGATGCAGATGTTGATGCAGATGTAGACACAGATACAGGTGTGTATGAAGCTATTAAAAACAGCTGTGTTGCTGAACGTTTTTGTAAATTAAATAATAGTGGCCTGGTATGAACTTTCATCCAGCTTGAAGCCAGTTGACTATTTATATAATAAAATAGGCTGTCTGTGCTACAGTGCCCTTCAACTACAAGGAAGTTGAAAGTTATTCTAGTGTTTAATGAGCATATACTTTTATTCTCACTGTAAACATTTAATAAATATTTTCTTTGTCAATAAAAGGACTCACCAAAACTATCAATGCCACTTGGTATGCGATAAAAATCTGAAACAAAAAAATAATGACAATAAGTATGACACATTCTTAGTCAATACAGAAATAAATTTCATTTATTATGTCCATTCCAAGATATAAGACATGTTGTCATATTTACAGTAGCTACCTAACACAAAGATAGAGTTTTAAATCTGAAACAAATATCTGTGGTGGTAGGCGAATTATATACAGGATAGTCCATTGATCATGACTGGGCCAAATATTTTACGAAATAAGTGTCAAAAGAAAAAACTACAAAGAACAAAACTTGTCTAGCTCGAAGGGGGAAACCAGATGGCACTATGGGTGGCCCGCTAGATGGCAATGCCATAGGTCAAATGGATATCAACAGCGTTTTTTAAATAGGAACCCCCATTTTTTGTAACATATTCATGCAGTATGTAAAGAAATATGAATGTTTTAGTTGGACAACTGTTTTTCTTTGTGATAGATGGCGCTATAATGGTCACAAACATAAGGCTCACGATTTTGGTAACAGATATGTTTTTTAAATTAAAATACAGAACGTAGGTACGTTTGAACATTTTATTTCAGTTGTTAAAATGTGATACATGTACCTTTGTGAAATTATTTCTGAGAACTCATTCTGTTACAGCGTTATTACCTGTAAATATGACATTAATGCAATAAATGCTCAAAATGATGTCCGTCAACCTCAATGCATTTGGCAACACGTGTAACGACATTCCTCTCAACTGCGAGTAGTTTGCCTTCTGTAATGTTCCCACATGCAATGACAATGCACTGACGCATGTTGTCAGGCGTTGTCGGTGGATCATGATAGCAAATATCCTTCAACTTTCCCCACAGTAAGAAATCCGGGGACGTCAGATCCGGGGAATGTGCGGGCCATGGTATGGTGGTTCAACGACCAATACACCAGTCATGAAATATGCTATTCAATACCGCTTCAACCACATGCAAGCTATGTGCTGGACATCCATCACGTTGGAAGTACATCGCCATTCTGTCATGCAGTGAAACATCTTGTAGTAACATCAGTAGAACATTACATAGGAAATCAGCATACATTGCACCATTTAGATTGCCATCAATACAATGGGGGCCAATTATCCTTCCTCCCATAATGCCACACCATACATTAACCCACCAAGGTCACTGATGTTGCTCTTGTTGCAGCCATTGTGGATTTTCCGTTGCCCTATAGTGCATATTATGCCGGTTTACGTTACCGTTGTTGGTGAATGACACTTCGTTGCTAAATGGAACGCATGCAAAAAACCTGTCATCGTCCCATAATTTCTCTTGTGCCCAGTGGCAGAACTGTACACAATGTTCAAAGTCATCGGCATGCAATTCCTGGTGCATAGAAATATGGTACGGGTGTAATCAATGTTGATGTAGCATTCTCAACACTGATGTTTTTGAGATTCCCCATTCCATGTAATTTGTCTGCTACTGATGTGCGGATTAGACGCAACAGCAGCTAAAACACCTACTTGGGCATCATCATTTGTTGCAGGTCATGGTTGACATTTCACATGTGGCTGAACACTTCCTGTTTCCTTAAATAACGTAACTATACAGCGAACGGTCCAGACACTTGGATGAAGTTGTCCAGGATACCGAGCAGCATATATAGCACACACCCGTTGGGGATTTTGATCACAATAGCCACACATCAACACAATATTGACCTTTTCCACAATTGGTAAACGGTCCATTTTAACATGGGAAATGTATCATGAAGCAAATACCATCTGCACTGGCAGAATGTTAAATGATACCACGTACTTACACGTTTGTGACTATTACAGTGCCATCTAGCACAAAGGGAAAAAAGTGGTCCAACTAAAACATTCATATTTCTTAATATACTACATGAGTATGTAATAAAAAATGCAATTGATATCAGTTTGACCTACGGCAGTGCCATCTAGTGGGCCAACCATAGCGCCATCTGGTTTCCCCCTTCAAGCTAGACGAGTTTCGTTCTTTGTAGTTTTTTCATTTGATGCTTATTTCGTGAGATATTTGGCCTGGTCACTATCAATGGACCACCATGTACCAGTATATACTTGAGAAGAACCAGTAGTGGTACAGCAAAAATTTACCCCAAAAATATAAGAAACCTTGGCTTCTGAGAACTGGTTTTATGCTTTAACAAAAAGAAGAACAAGGCTCTAGGAATTGGAAACATTTTGTTATTCATTAAGAGTTCTATACGAAATTGCAGTGCCTGTGTTATTCCAAGTAATGGTGCAATGTTTCTTCGGACATGCATGTATGTCCTAAAGATTCAGAATAACATTGTTCCGATAAATTATGAGTGCATCACTGTAAATGCACTGTAAATGTTCAGCTCTTTCCTTAGAGCTAAAATGTACACCAAATGCAAACTGAGGAAAATGTGCAAGTGCAAGAGAATACTCCCTGCAAACTACATTTTTATATTATGTTAAACTAAGACAGGATTCTTGGTAACTAGTAACATATCATTGTGGGAAATGTTTATAATATTTCTAGCCAAAAATTAAAAAGTGAATGTGTATAAGAATCCACCATTAAAATTAAAACGTTTCATTAGTTATTACAATAAAAGAGCTGAAAGAAAAAAAAGTAGATTAAATGTTGTAATGTGTCAAACCTTAAATTAGATTAAGTTCTATTTCCAAGGGCCCAAAAATGGGATGATTCTCATTGGTGTGGAACATGTCAGAAAGTATAACAAAAAAATGTGAATTTGAATATAATACTCACTTCCCTGATTGTTCATCAGAAGATAGTCAAAATATGTGAACACATTATAGTAAATTGGCACTGTAAATATTTACAGAATTAATATAATACACTGTCAGAATGAAACATAGTTATGCCCTTTTAATAAACCTATCATACACAAAATACTTAACCTTGATTGTTGTGACCAAGTGCTATCAAAACTTAAAAATAACAGACATTTTTACTTAAGCTGGTCTAACAGTCCCTGTTAAGATATTCATCTATAGAGTATCTATAAAGGCTTCCAAACTCTGTTTAAACTGTACTTTATCTGAAACTAATTTTTTAACAGTTGCTGGGAATTTATTGAAAATGTGTGTTCCTGAATATTGCACCCCATTCTGGACCCAAGTAAGTGCTTTTAGGTCTTTATGTAGATTGTTCTTATTCCTAGTATTGATACCATGTATTGAGCTGTAGGTAGGAAATAGAGACATATTATTTGCAACAAATTTCATTAAGGAATAAATACACTAATGAGCAGTGGTCAGACCACACAGTTCCTTGAGGAGGTTTCTATATGATGTTCTTGAACTTACACCATAAGTGAATCTTATTACACACTATTGCACTCTAGAAACTCTTCTCAGTTTACCCCAGCTTATGATCCCATATATCTGCTACATCTGACATCATTCACATTGCAAATACAGACTTGCTTAAGCATTTCAGCAATTCTATTGTATGCCCTTCCCAACAGAATTTATTATTGACCTGTAATTCCAGAAATTTAACACTGTCAACCTCTTCTGCCCACTTGTTTTCAAATGTTATACACATGCTGGAAGGAATTTCTTACACGTTCTGAACTGCATATAGTGGCTCTTTTCATAGTTTAATGACAGGGAATTAACTTTAAACCATTTATTAATGTCAATGAAAATTTGATTAGCAGCCATTTATAAATCTGTACTTGACTTGCTATTTATTGCATTGCTTACTTCATCTGCAAACAAAACAAACTAAGCATCTGTGACATAACAGATGATAGGTCATTAATGTATGAGGGCTATTCAGAAAGTAGGGAACATTCTGGCATTAAAATAAAACTAAGCACAAGAAATACATTTTATTATATACACCTGAAAGAGCAACTGACATACTACTTTTCCACATAGTCACCAAACACATTGAGGCATTTATCATAAGGGTGGACAAGGTTTGAAATACCTCCATGTAAAATTCTGTTGCCCGACACTTCAGCCAGTGAATCACACCCACCTGGAGTTCTGCGTCATCATCAGAGCACTGTGTTGCAACCAGTTCTTCATCTTGGGAAACAAGTGGAAGTCATTTGGTGCAAGATCAGGGCTGTAGGGCAAATGAGGGAAAATTTCCCATTTGAATGAATTAAGAAGTTCTTTAGTACAGTTTGCCATGTGAGGTAGGGTACTGTGATGCAAAAAAAAATTTTGGACATCAGCTTTCCTTGGCGTTTGTTTTGAATTGCTCTTCTATGGCTGTGCAAAGTTCGACAGTGTTGTTGTTGTTGTGGTCTTCAGTCCTGAGACTGGTTTGATGCAGCTCTCCATGCTACTTTACCCTGTGCAAGCTTCTTCATCTCCCAGTACCTACTGCAACCTACATCCTTCTCAATCTGCTTGGTGTATTCATCTCTTGGTCTCCCTCTACGATTTTTACCCTCCACACTGCCCTCCAATACTAAATTGGTGATCCCTTCGACTACATTCCATTATCCTCATTTTGCTTTTGTTGATGTTCATCTTATATCCTCCCTTCAAGACACTATCCATTCCGTTCAACTGTTCTTCCAAGTCCTTTGCTGTCTCTGACAGAATTACAATGTCATCGGCGGACCTCAAAGTTTTTATTTCTCCTCCATGGATTTTAATACCTACTCTGAATTTTTCTTTTGTTTCCTTCACTGCTTGCTCAATATACAGATTGAATAACATCGGGGACAGGCTACAACCCTGTCTCACTCCCTTCCCAACCACTGCTTCCCTTTCATGCCCCTCAACTCTTATAACTGCCATTTGGTTTCTATAAAAATTGTAAATAGCCTTTCGCTCCCTATATTTACCCCTGCCACCTTCAGAATTTGAAAGAGAGTATTCCAGTTAACATTGTCAAAAGCTTTCTCTAAGTATACAAATGCTAGAAACGTAGGTTTGCCTTTCCTTAATCTAGCTTCTAAGATAAGCCGTAGGGTCAGTATTGCCTCACGTGTTCCAATATTTAGTTCGACAGTACCGAGCACAATTTATGGTTGCTCCATGTTCAAGAAAATCAATAAGAAGCACACCTTGCCTATCCCAAAACACTGTCACCATCAACTTGATTGCTGACAAGGTTTGCAAACGTTTTCTTGGTTTTTGGGGGGACCTTTTGTGCCCCCAGTCCATGGACTGTAATTTTGTCTCGCAATTGACATGTTTCACCCAACTCTCATCACCAGTTATGATTTGATCCAGTAATGAATCACCATGTTTGTGGTAGGCCTTCAGAAATGTCAACGTCCCCCCTCCCCCCCTTTCACTGTTCTCTACAGTGCTCTGTAAGCATGTTGGGCACCCATTGTGTAGCCTAGTCTGTGAAACTCCGTAATTGTGAAGTAACCATTTTCACAAATTGTTTCATCAACATAGGCAGCAAGATCGTTAGTCACAATGCTCAGGTGTCCACTCTTCTCTTCATCATGAACGTTGTTTCCACCATTTTTAAACTGAATGCACCATTTCCAGAGGGAACATTCACTCATTACATTGTTTCTGTACACTTCGCACAATTCACGATAAATTTCTATGAGTTTCAGGTTTTTTGCCAACAAAAACCATATCACAGACCGCACCTCACAACTGGTGGGATTTTCAATTGTAGCACACATTTCAAATCCGAATATAAAAAAAAAACAGGCACGCAGAGACATTCCCGCTCTCATGGATATATGCTGACTGAGCTGCCAAGCATGCACATACCAAAATATACATGATTGGCTAGTGGCTAGTGGCGCTCGACAGGAACATTCCCTACTTTCAGAATAGCCCTCGTACACAAGAAAAAACAAACTGACCCAAGATGCAACCTTGAGGAACACCATATGTAATTAATTCCCAGTCAGATGAAAACGGATTGCTTACTCCACAGGTATTTTGTAATGACACCCTTTGTTTCCTATTAGTTAGGTAAGACACAAACCATTTTTCAGCACTACTAGCGACGCCATAATATTCTAATTTACTTAAGGGAATGCTATGATTCACACAGTCAATAGCTTTGACTATTCACAGAAAATGCCACTAGCCTCTAATTTGTTATTTAATGAATTAATTATGCACAAATAGCCTTCTCTATATCAGAACCCTTAAGGAACCCAAACTATGACTTGAGCAATATGCTATTTGTGGTCAGATGCTTAAGGAGATGCTTAAACACAACCCTTTCCAACATTTTTGAAAAATTCAATAAAAGTGTAATTGGTTCATAGTTTGACAGTACCTCTTTATCTCCCTTCTTGCAAAGATTCTTAACTTCAGCATATTTTAGCCACTCTGGAAATGTTCCACTGATACAAGATTGATTACACAAATAACTTAAGGACAAGCTTAACTCACTTGAGTACTCTCTGATTAACTTGATATTAAGGATTTTATGATGGATGCTATTTCTTTGGGAGAAGTGAGTGTCACTTCCATTTCACTGAAATTATCTGTAGAAACTGGTCTCAGATATTCCATGGCACTGTTTACTGAAGCTGATAACTGCAAGCTCTCAGTAACAGAAAGAAAGCAGTTGTTTAAGAGGTTTGCAACACTTCCTGGCAGATTAAAACTGGGTGCCAAACCAAGACTCAAACTCAGGACCTTTGCCTTTTATCAACTGAGCTACCCAAACATTACTCATGACCCATCCTCACAGCTTTACTTCCACCAGTACCGTGTCTCCTACCTTCCAAACTTCACAGAAACACTCCTGTGAAACTTTCAGAGCTAGCACTGCTGGAAGAAAGGATAAAGTGAAGACATGGCTTTGCCACAAAATGGTGTAATTATCTTTTTCTCATAATAAAGGTGCTTCGATTTCTGGGTTGTTATTGAAGCTGTTGTGGCCTTCAGTCCAGAGACTGGTTTGTTCCAGCTCTCCATGCTACTCTATCCTGTGCAAGCCTCTTCATCTCCCAGTACCTACTGCAACATACATCCTTCTGAATCTGCTGAGTGTATTCATCTCTTGGTCACCCTCTACGATTTTTATCCTCCACGCTGCCCTCCAATACTAAATTGGTGATCCCTTGATGCCTCAGAACATGTCCTACCAACCGATCCCTTCTTCTTGTCAAGTTGTGCCACAAATTTCTCTTCTCCCCAATTCTATTCAATACCTCCTCATTAGTTATGTGATCTACCCATCTAATCTTCAGAATTCTTCTGTAGCACCACTTCTTGAAAACTTCTATTCTCTGCTTGTCCAAACTATTTATCATCCATGTTTCACTTCCATACATGGCTACACTCCATACAAATACTTTCAGAAATGACTTCCTGACACTTAAATCTATATTTGATGTTAACAACTTTCTCTTCTTCAGAAACGCTTTCCTTGTCATTGCCAGTCTACATTTTATATCCCCTCTACTTTGACCATCATCAGTTATTTTACTTCCCCAAATAGCAAAACTCATCTACTACTTCAAGTGTCTCATTTCCTAATCTAATTCCCTCAGCATCACCGGACCTAATTCGATTACATTCCATTATCCTCATTTTGCTTTTGTTGATGTTCATCTTATATCTTCCTTTCAAGACACTTTCCATTCTGTTCAACTGATCTTGCAGGTCCTTTGCAGTCTCTGACAGAATTAGAATGTCACTGGCGAACCTCAAAGTTTTTTTTTTCTTCTCCATGGATTTTAATACCTACTCTGAATTTTTCTTTTGTTTCCTTTACTGCTTGCTCAATATACAGATTGAATAACATCAGGGACAGGCTGCAACCCTATGTCACTCCCTTCCCAACCACTGCTTCCCTTTCATGCCCCTCAACTCTTATAACTGCCAACTGGTTTCCGTACAAATTGCAAATAGCCTTTCGCCCCCTGTATTTTACCCCTGTCAACTTCAGAATTTGAAAGACAGTATTCCAGTTAACATTGTCAAAAGCTTTCTCTAAGTCTACAAATGCTAGAAACATAGGTTCACCTATCCTTAATCTATCTTCTAAGATAAGTCACAGGGTCAGTATTGCCTCACTTGTTCCAATGTTTCTACAAACTGATCTTCCCCGAGGTCAGCTTCTATCAGTTTTTCCATTTGTCTGTAAAGAATTCGCGTTAGTATTTTGCAGCAGTGACTTATTAAACTGATAGTTAAGTAATTTTCACATCTGTCAACACCTACTTTCTTTGGGATTGGAATTATTATATTCTTCTTGAAGTCTGAGGGTATTTTGCCTGTCTCATATATCTTGTTCACCAGATGGTAGACTTTTGTCAGGTCTGGCTCGCCCAAGGCTGTCACTAGTTCTAATGAAATGTTGTCTATTCCTGGGGCCTTGTTTCTAGTTAGGTCTTTCATTGCTCTGTCAAACTCTTCACGCAATATCATATCTCCCATTTCATCTTCATCTACATCCTCTTCCATTTCCATAATATTATCCTCAAGTACATCACCCTTTTATACACCCTCTACACACTCATTTCACCTAGCTGCTTTCCCTTCTTTGCTTAGAACTGGGTTTCCATCTGAGCTCTTGGTATTCATACAAATGGTTCTCTTTTCTCCAATGATATATTTAATTTTCCTGTAGGCAGTATCTGTCTTACCCCTAGTGAGATAAGCCTCTACATCCTTACATTTGTCCTCTAGCCATTCCTGCTTAGCCATTTTGCACTTCTTGTTGATCTCATTTTTGAGACATTTGTATTCCTTTTTGCCTATTTCTTATATTTTCTCCTTTCATGAATTAAATTCAATATTTCTTCTATTATCCAAGGAGATTTCTGGGTTACTGGCTTCAATATTTTGCAGTATTTTTTTGTAATGGGCTATAACGCTAACATCAGAGCTGATCATAGATAGTGGATACAATTCGCTTTTTTCTATAGCACCACATTTCTAAAGCTCTATTCTCTTCTTGTCCAAACTATTTATCGTCCATGTTTCACTTCCATACATGGCTACACTCCAAGCAAATACATTCAGAAAAGACTTCCTGACACTTAAATCTATACTCGATGTCGACAAATTTCTCTTCTTCAGAAATGCTTTTCTTGCCATTGCCAGTCTACATTTTATATCCTCTCTAATTCGACCATCATCAGTTAATTTGTTCCCCAAATAGCAAAACTCCTTTACTACTTTAAGTGTCCCATTTCCTAATCTAATTCCTCAGCATCACCCGACCTAATTCGACTACATTCCATTATCCTCGTTTTGCTTTTGTTGATGTTCATCTTATATCTTCCTTTCAAGATACTGTCCATTCCGTGTAACTGCTCTTCCAAGTCCTTTGCTGTCTCTGGCAGAATTACAATGTCATCGGCGAACCTTAAAGTTTTATTTCTTCTCCATGGATTTTAATACCTACTACGAATTTTTCTTTTGTTTCCTTTATTGCTTTCTCAATATACAGATTGAATAACATCAGGAAGAGGCTAAAACCCTGTCTCACTCCCTTCCCAACCACTGCTTTTCTTTCATGCCCCTCAAATGTATGAGACAGGCAAAATACCCTCAGACTTCAAGAAGTGGGCCAAACTGCACGATAACCCTCGGTTCAGTGTGGGGTGGCGGTGGGGTGAGTGGACTGCTGCAGACTGTTGGCCTGTTGTGAGGTCATGTACCACTGAGAGCTATGGCGTGGACAAAGCCTCTCCATCATTTCTAGGACCCCAGTTACATACATACATACCCATTTGCAAATTAAAACTATGCAAAATACTGTCATTGATCCATTATTCTCACGAACCCAGCAGCAGGAGAGGTCTCTCACACCCCATATACCAATGGTCCCAATTGATTAACCTACTCATCTTAAGCAACTTCTGTTCCTATTCAAGCTTTCATTGACAAGAACAATAAACAAGGCTCAAAGTCAGAGTGAAGGGGGAAGAGAAGATGGACAGAGAATGGGGGAGGAAATGGACATAGAAAGGGGAAAGGAGAAGAGGGACAAATGTTCACAACCAGGGAAAGATCTGGTGGCCTTTCTGGCCATAGTAGGTTTGGCAAGCACAAAGGCAAGCTATAGAAACTCTCTTCATGTGGACATTATTGTGCTGAAATGTAAGCCCAGGATGGTTTGGCATGAAGGGCAACAAAATGGGGCATAGAGTATCATTAAGGTACTGCTTTGCTATAAGTATGCCACAAATGACAACCAAAGGGGTCCTACTATAGAATGAATCAACAGCCTGGAGCATTACTCCTGGGTGGATGGTGGTATGGTGGGTGACAGTGGAGCTGGTATCCCACCACTGTCTGGAGCATCTCCAGACAAGTTTTTGACCTGGATTCTTACTGACTGGAGTAGAGTTGTCCTCAGTAATATGTCCTGCTTCCAGCAGAGCACCAATGACCAGTAAAGATCTGAAGATATGTGTGGAGACACCTCAGACAATTGAGAAATACCATCCTGCTACCAGTGGCCAGATGGTCTGACAACAAGCAATCATGGTCAGAGTTGTCATTTCTTTTTATAGCAGGACCCCTTTGATTGTCATCCACAACACCCTTACAGCACAGCATTATGCCAGTGGTATTCTATGCTCTGTTTTGTTGCCCTTCACAGCAAGCCATCCCTGGCTTACACTTCAGCAAGACAACACTCACTCACACAAGGCGAGAGTCTCTTTTGCCTTGGCCAGCAAGGTCTCTGCTTCTCCCCCCAATTGAGACAATTTAATGCATCAACTGGACAGATTTTGGCATGATGTCCTTCAGGAAGACATCCAACAACTCTATCAATCAATGGAAATCCAAATAGCTATTTGCATAAATGGCCAGAGGTGGACCAACATGTTGTTGACTAGCTCAATTTCTGAAGCTCTTTTTCTTGAATAAATCATCCACTTTTTCTGACGTTGTAATCACTTATTTTTCTGTACATGTACATCATATCTACCAATTTCCATCCCATTCAGATAATTTCTGGATGATGCACCAGTTTTTGTGTCTTTGAATGTATATTTAGTAATAGTGAAGCATTGCCAGGTTTGCTACTATATCTGTTATGTATATGAGGTGGACTTCATGTATGTAGGTGTGTCCACGATCTCCTCCCAAACCTCTGAAATGATTTCAACTATGTTTGGCATAGATAAAACAGGCACTTGAGTTTCAGCACTATGGGGTTTATAACATTCTGGCTCAAATATGAGGAAGATATTTTTCCATCCCATGGTGTATAGGCTGCCTTGTATGACAGGCGTGTCACGTGATAATATTATCATCTAGCTTTGCATAACAGTCTACAGGGTCAAGAATTGGTTTTTCAGCAGCAACGAGCCATCTGGCCTGGAGAGCAGTGATGGTGGAGTAGTATCAGTCTTCTTTATTGACCTGTTTTGCCTGGCACCCTATGAGTCAGGGGCAAAAAACACTTTTCAAGCCCATAGTGTGTAAGCTGCCTGGTATGACAGGCATGTTCTGGGAGTAGTATCAACCTGCTTTATCAACCTGTTTTACAAGGCTACTTGTGCAGATGGACATGGCTGGGGGAAGACTGAGATGGATGGAGGAAGGGTTAGACAGAGAGAGGGGTTAGGGAGAGGACAAACTGAAAGAGAAGGAATGAGAGAGGACTTAGAGAGGGAAAGGAGAAGGTAGATAGGGAGAGGGGGAAGAAGATGAAGGACAGAGAGTTTATGAAGGAGGGCAAGGCAGAGGAGGTGGTGGACATATAGGGGGGAAAGGGGTCTGATAGAGAGAGGGAGAAGAGGATGGGCAGAGAGAGAGAGGAAGATGAAGATGATGGTTTGGGAATGTGGGAAGGAGGAGATGGGTAGGAAGAGGCAGTCCAGAGGAGATGGACAGATAGAAAGGGTGATTACATGGACAGAGAGACCAGGCAAGAGGATAGGTTGGAGGAGCTGAAGAGAGAGAGGGAAGAGGAGGAGGGAGAGACAGGTGGAGGAAGAGATGGAAAGAGGAGACAGACAGAGAGGGGAGGATGACATGAACAGAGGAAAGAGGGATGAGAAGATGCATACAGAGAGGGGGAGGAGGGAATGAGCAGTCAGAGCTGGGAGGATGAGATGGACAGAGAGATGGGAGAGGAAGAGGTGGACACGGAAGGAGATGGGGGAACAGGAGATGGGTGCAATGTATGTGTCGAACACATACATGGGTGAAGCCATGGAGGAAAGGCTAGTACATGTATAAGAAGGCTGCATGGATGTATGGATGTATGTATGAATGTCCAAGATCTCTTCCAAAACTCCTGAATCAATTTCAACTAGATCTGGCAGACAAACAGCAAACTTCATGAGTGTCAGTGCTGCAGGGGTCATAACATCCTAGCTCCAAATTTATTTTAGCCCCTGCCATATAACCTGCCTGCACGACAAGTGTGTTGTGTGGGAACAGTATAGTTCTGCTGTAGTGATTTGCTTTGCAGGGCAGTCTACATATGATTGGCATGAAACAGCTTACAGTCCCTTGAAATGTAGGCTGCCCTGCAAGGCAGGCATGTTGCGGCAACAGTATCGGCCTGCTTTATTTACCTGATTTGGAGGAGCTACACATGTGCACGGGCATGGCTGTAGGCAGGCTGAGATGGATGCGGAGGAGATAGGTAGAGATAGGGAAGCAATAGGGGATGGATAGGAAGAGAGAGGGGCAGGAGGTGGACAAATTGGATGAGTGGGAGCAGTAGGGGGTGAACAGAGAGACAGTGGTGGAAGTGATGAGTAAACACACAGTGATGACATGGGGAGGGTAGGCAGAAAGTAATTGACAGGTAAGCAGCGTGGGGAAGGTAAGAGAGGAACATGCAAAGGGAGGGGGGGGAGAGGATGGACAGAGGGAGTGGTGAATTAGGGATGGATAAAGAGATGATGGAGGAGGAGATGGAAGGGTAAAGGTAGGATGATAAAGTGAAAAGGAAGATGGGGAAAGGAAGAGTTGGATACAGAGATGGGGAGAAGGAGACATTTGGAATATATGTGTTGAAAATGTGCATGGGAAAGACACAGGGAAAAGGATACTGTATCGTAATATGATATGATTCTGTGGGTCATAAAAGAATGCAACAAAGGTATTTAAATTACAAAAGAAGCCAGTGAGGATAATAGGAAACTTGGCACCCAGAGCTCATAGCAGACCTTGCTTCACAAAAATAAAGATTATGACTCTATGATCATTATATGCAGTATCTTGCAATGTGTGATGTAAATCAAGGAGAACTACTGCAGATATCAGCAGTATGACATGTGTCATAAGAGCAATGCCAGGAACAAATGTGACATAATATAATTTCTTTGCAAGTATTAAAAAATATAGAGGTGCTTTGTGAAATAATAAATTAACTCTTCAGTATCATACTTCAGTACATCAAGGAATAACCAGACCAACAATTCAAAACAAAATTGAATTTATGGAATTAAAACATGATAATAAATTCAGTTGGGAACGCCATATCACAGAATTGCTGAAGCACCTAAACAAGTCTGTATTTGCAGTGGAAATGATGTCAGATGTAGGAGATATAAATATAAAATAACTTGCATACTTTTCTTATTTTCATTCTAAAAAAACTAAACTCTCCCCAAACAGACCATGAAGACCCAATGGTACTGACTGGCTGCTGTGTCATCCTTAGCCCACAGCACCACTGGATGTGGATTGAAGGGGTATGTGGTCAGCACACCACTCTCATGGCCATATGTCAGTTTACAAGATGGGAGCCGGTACTTCTCAATCAAGTAGCTTCTCAGTTTGCTTCACAAAGGTTGAGTGCACCCCACTTGCCAACAGCATTCAGCAGACTGGTTGGTCACCCACCCAATTTGTCATCCAGCCTGACAGCACTTAACTTCGGTAATCTGACAGGAACTGATGTTACCACTGCGGCAAGGCCATTGGCTACTTTCATTCTACAATGTTGTATTATGGGTTTCATACTTATGGGTAACTTGTCAAGCCAAGAAAACGTTTTTAAAGTGCAAGAACATGTAATATGCCTCAATTATGGTGTAAATTCAAGAACATAATGTAGGAACCTGTTCACTCAACTGGGTATTCTAACCACTACTTCTGCATATATTTATTCCTTAATGAAATATGTTGTAAATAATATGCTTCTATTTCCACCCAATAGCTCAGTACATAGTATCAATGCTAAAAATAACAATCTACATAAAGACCTAAAATCACTTACCATGGTCCAAAAAGGGGTCCAATATTCAGGTACACACATTTTCAATAAATTTCCAGCAACTATTAAAAACTTCATTGCCGATAAAGCACAGTTTCAACACCTTTTGGTAGGCACCTCCTCCTACCCTCTAGTTGAATATCTTAACAGGGACTGTTAGACCAGGTTAAGTAGAGATGTCAGCTGGATTCCAGTTTTGACAGCACTTGGTCACAACCCTCAAGATTAGGTATTTTGTGTATGATAAATTTATTAAAACTCAATACCTATGTTTCATTCTGACAGTGTATTATTTCTGAAAATATTAGCATTTCCAGTTTACTGTAACACATTCACATATTTTGACAAACTCCTGACAAATGATCAGGGAAGAGAGTATTACAGTTAAATGTTCTATGGTCTTTATGTCATACTTTCTGCCTTGCTCCACACTCATGAGAATCAGACCCATTTTTGGGTCTGCGGAATGTAAACTGAATCTAATCTATTCTACAAACATCAGCATGAGTGGGCCAGGTTGTAAACCATAATCTCACAAGATGACAGCAATAAAGAAGGTGAATCGCCCATTTGTGACGGTAAAAATTGCATCAAAAGCCCAATATTTGAAATTTTACAGCAGGTGTCATACTGGGAACAGTATATAAAGGCTTGTATGTTAAAAGCAGTGGAACAGCTGAAAATTCTTGTAACCATCATACATACTGTTCTCACTACAATATCTGCTGGCCAAGTAGAAATAATGGGCTTTTGACCCAATTTTTACTAATGCAAATGACCAATCACCTTCAATATTACTGATATATTGTGAGATTATGATTTACAACCAGGCTCACTCACAATGATATTTGTGACTGCATAACGTCATAGTCTTGTTGACCCACAATACAAATACATGCAATTGCATGATTACGGCTAATGATGATAGCTTTTATTGCATATTCACTGCTTTTTATGTTTTGGATGATCTGAAGAAAGCAACCAAAACTAGTTATCATGCTGTAATTGTTTAAGGAAAAATAGTTTGTGATCTAGGCATTAAAAAAAATTTTAATCAAAAATTTTTGATTTCATGTATTTCTACTACAACTGAGTCCTTAGGAAGCTGATAAATTTTTATTTGAGAGAAAGAAAATGGTGTAACTGTAAATTTTTATAACAGCACTTGTAGAATTAGGATATGACCTACCAGTAAAATGTAACATAATGCATTCTTTATTTTAAGGTTGTAAATATTCCAATCAGTAATATGTTGAGATATGCAATGCCACAACGGTTTGTGTATATTGTCACTCTACTGATGCCTGTAATGTCTTGGACCTCTTAGGTCTTTACAGTAATAAAATTAGATTCAATTCTGTCATCTACCATGAGGCAGTCTGATGTCTTATGTATCTTTCAACGACAATTCATAGAGGTGTTGGATGTCTTCCTGAAGGAAGATCAGTTTGTTCAGTGATTAAAGTTGCTCAGGCCATGGATAAACCACATAATGGAGACTAGAATCAAGTGAAATAGATATCCTGATATCGGAACTACACATCCATTTATGTATTATTTATGAGAGAGAAGATTTGAGAATTTACAGTGATGCTGATTTGGCATATGACAAGTGGAGAAGCCAGTCAACAACCAGCACTGCGGCAAGGTAGGCCTACACTGGTGGGGAAATATTACTGACAAGTCAGTTGCAGAAGCTAATGACCACCTTTACAACTGAAGTAGAAATTATTTCAGCAAACGCAAGAGGCAAAAAATTAATTTGATCATGTTGTTTACAGTCTGAATAGGTTAAAATGCCAGAACTTCCCCCAACACTTTACATTTACAAAGCTGATGCGTTAAGACTAGTAAAAAATGTTGAATATCAATGACAGTCAAAACATATAGAGGTCCAACATGTCTATATTTCTAAAATATTTCTAAACTGCAAAATTATGTTGAAACATATCAATGCAAAAAATCAGTTGGCTGATCTTCTGACAAAGATCATGAAACACATTCAGTTTAATTTGCTATGTAGAGAGACTGATGTGCAGAAAATGAGGCAGGATTCCTTCACTTTTTTATCTGGTCAATTTTACATTTGGAGAAAATGTTGTCATAAAATGAAAAGTTGTTGAGGATTCGCTGTAACTGTTGTGTCATTCCACAGCGATGTGAAGTATTCATGATTTAAAAAAAACTCTTTGTAATTCACTTGACATTGAATCATTTGTTGAATCATTTGTATTCTATGAACAAATCATTCTTAAATAACACTGAGTTGGTTGAATTTAATATTTCAATAATGACATCTCTCTTTCTACAATAAAAACCTTTGATTTCAGACATTAGCCAACCACTTTATCAATTTCTTTTCCAATTTGACCTAAAACTCCTAAAATGAAAAGTACATTTGGAGTACTATAACATCATATGTAAGGAAAGATTTCATGTTCAGATTGACTGCACTTTCAAATTTTTTCTGGCATATTTATGCAATTTTTTATGCTTGTAGACAATCCTTACCAACTAATCCAGAGACAATAATTCCATTTATTTGCAGAAAAGTCATTGCCACTGTGAAGTAACCACAAATACTACACCCAGTATCACTCATTGTCACAAATGGCCTTGAAAGACGCAACTACATACTTTGCAAGACCATCAACTAACTCTCACTAACCTCTGAAATGAGGGGTATCCTGTCCAAAATCCTACACTCATCTCAAAAGTAGTATTCAATCCTGCACCCAGTCAATAAAACATTTATGGTAATCCCCATTCCACCCCTATCCTCAGCCCTGCATCCCACAAACCAGTCCCCTCAGGATGACCAGAAGATACAAGGCCTGTCTCTCAGACCCATTCACCACTTACCACTACAATCCACTCATAGTCATTTCCTATCTAATCAGTGTTACAGCCATGTATGAAAGCAGCTGCATTGTACATTAGGTATTATGCTGTTGCTGTGTAGTTCTCTATGTGAGTATGACAAATAACAAGTTGTCTACCCACAGGAATGGTCAGTGCTGAACTGTGGCAAACAGGAAACTTGAGTACCACTTAGTGAACAGGAATGACACCACAACACTAATGACTTCATCCTGTCTTCAGTGCCAGCTCCTCCAAACTGTACAGGCAGAAATTGTCCCTCAAAACATTCCTCCATTATCACTATCCCTGTGGCTGAAATCTCTTTAATCCCCATCCCTTACTTGTGCTCTTCCTACTTAGTTACTCTTACACTTGCCTTTCCCCTCATTTCCACCAAATCAGTAGTTATTTTACCTTCAAAAGCCACTGTTATCTCCTGTCTGCCTCCATATGATTCCCTAACCCCTCCTTTGACAACACATCTTCAACCATCTCCTCTCCTGTAGCCATAGTTCTTTCTGCAAGTGCCCCATTTGCCCGTTTTGGGTCCTCCAAGGCCCATTCCCCTGGGAAAATGCTCATAAAGAGTCAATGAGACCAAGGCCACAAGTGTACCTGTGCCTGTGTGTGTGTCTGATCAGTTAGCTGAGGTCTCCTTTTTTAATTTTGGTTTGATTTTTCCATACCAAATTATCTGTTAGCATAATATTAGGTTACTAACTATGATTCTTTTGACAAGCACTTTTTATTATTTCAACTTATACTGTGAGTAAAATAACTTCCTGATTGATGTTTCAGTGAGTCAAATGGTGGAGGAATGCGTCAATCACAAATGTTTCTCAGGTTACACAGTCTTGCTGTATCAGCTGTTATGCAGGCACAACCAGCAGAACTTTGTCAGGTCACTCAAGTTGTATGGTATTTCAGGAGGTGAGGCAAGGTCAGAAGGGGAAGTCAGGGTTATCGTATGCACTGCTATCCCTACACATGTAGTGGTCACCACCACTACCTTTCCCATTACCAACAGACAGTGAAATAGGCTGGCATGTACTTTTTGTCTGTGTGCACAACTATCAATTCCATGAGCATGTGGTATGTAGTGTATGAGCCTGTAGCTCCACTCCCACTTAACGACATCAGTCAGTCACAGAGCATAACTGAACTGTATCACTTATAGAGGAATGCCTGATTGTAAACTGCTGCATACATTGGTGAAGATTTATAAAGGTAGGCCTTAATTATGTCCTGGACTCATTCTAACTCAAAAATTGGTGGAACATGTTGACAGAAGAATAAAGTCTACATAATCATGCAATAATTCTGGAGTGTCATAAATTTAAGACATTTCATTTATGGACCTTTACTACTCATTGACAATGTTCTTAAGTTCTTATATTAGGTAATTCAAGAGAGATTATCTATGATTACTCACACATTAACTTAGGAAAATGACCAGGTACAGCTATATCTTCCATCTCAGATGCTTCATTTGTTTTCCCACGCAGCATGTCTAAAATATAGCACATATAGTACATAAACAAGAAAACATTATACTCCAAGATTTTATTTTAATCTATAGAAATATTATACGATCATTTACATACCTTGATTTCAATCTGAATTACTCTGACTTGTCTTACTGAATACAAGTTATGTACTTCTCATACCAGACAGATCATACATATAGTGCTGTATTAATATACACTCATGTTCAGAAAGAAAAATACAGAACACCTGCAATGACTAGAGGTACAAAGTTCATATTCACAAGACAAGTAAATTAATATGTTCTGTAGAAATTATTAGTATTTGAATCATAGCAGCCTGTGGGTTCGAGGTCAACATCGATATCATGAGACAACACCACCTACGAATAAAATGTGACTGCAACTCTCATTGTCACTATAAACTGACGGTAATGGATAAGTACAACTTGAGCAGTCATGCAGGATGCCTCACAGATGCATGCACAAACTGTACTGTCAGATTAGTGAGTTTGAAAGAGGGCATTTTGTTGGCATGAGAGAATGTGATCCATCCAGCCAGGAAATTGCTGCTCACATGGGACAAAGTGTTTTGGCAGTGCAATGGATGTGTGTAGATTGGTTCACAGAAGGCCACAGAACACAATGAGATGGGTGTCAGGTCGCAACACCCAGACCACCCTCATCCCCCCGCCCCACCAAGAAGATTGACACCTCGTCCGAATGGCATTGCAGGACAGATCTGCATCCTCCTCAGCTCTAGTGGAACAGTGGAATACATTATACACCATCAGGGATGACAGTCCATCTCTGTTTGTTATGGCATGGTTACATGCGTGTCGTCCACTTCTCCACCTACATTTGACAATGTGGAGAAACATGCTAGATGGTAGATGGCAATGGTGTATGGAACGACATTACTGGGGACAATAATGGCATCAGACAGTGTTTTAGGATGAATCCAGGTTCCATTTATTTGAAACTGATGGGCTCATTTTGGTTCGCCACAGACACGGGAGTGCTGTGGAAGTGGAAGCAAATCCATGTCAGAGAATCAAGAAACTGTCAAACCCTCTTAACCAACCTTGGTCAACAAGTCAAGAACATTTGCAGCAGATTGATAAAGACAAACAAAGCTAAATAATTCACAACATGCAACTTACTGCTTCAGAGATGTAATACTGAAGTATTTTCACAAGTTATTTTCCATACCTTCCTGTGCCACACAAATTTCCATACCTTCCTGTGCCACACAAACTTGTACCTCATCCTACCAAACCCTTCCCACCTCACACTCCCTCTCCTCTCTTATTCCAGTTTGCATGTACTAATTTCACTGATCTAACCAATCTGCTGTCCCTCTTCTTCAACTTATCCACCCACAGATCTGCTACCATCATTACAATCTTTTTATTTTTTATATATTTATTTATTTATTTGATCTCTTTATGTTTTCATGTCGATTTCAGTTGGTTCTCGCCTTTCACTATTGGGCTAATCCCAATTTTCATCTTATTTCCACATTGTTCATCCATTTCATTCTTTTCGTGATTTTTCCCACGATTTTTTTGTATTTTTGTGAATTTTTTGCATGTATCTCAACATTATTTACGTATTTTTACACGTTTTTATCCTCTACCATGGATCAGTGCTCCTTCCATCTGTTTCAATACAGAAAAGTTTCTGTAGTCCTACGCAGAACCCAGTCCCTGATCATGTTCCTGTGTTGTTGCTTGTCACATGGAATCCCCCCAAATGGCCTTACCATCAAATTATTCATCTCTGGATGCAATCCCTCCTTCCACAATGACCCATATCTGTTCAGATTCTACCAGTCCTTAATTCTCATCAACACAGTCCTGCAAAACCATGTTAATCAAGCCCAAACAATGTTGAAATACCTCCTCTGCATCCACAAAATTCTCCTGCTATCCAATCCCAAATCTCTGGATTCCATACCACACACTCAAACTCTTGCCCTCTAGGAACTAGAGCAGCATGCACAATGCCATCTCAAAAAACTCTCCACTGTGTTCACTTCCTACTCTGACCTTGGACTACCACAATCCACCACCCACACAACAACCTCCAAAACTCCCCCACATTCCAGTCATAGCTGACAAACCCTGCCTCACAGACATACTATGCTTACCCCACCCTCAAAAACTCTCTCCCACCACCATACAGATTCCAGTAACATAAAAAGACCCAAAATGCCATCATGAACCTTTCCTCCCAAAGCCTTGGCCCCACAGATGTATTAAGTCATTTCTGGAGGCCTCCCCTTTTACCCTACTCCCAAATTCAATCATGCAGGACTTGTTAAAAACCTTCTCTCCTTCTCCCAATCCCTACAGTGGAAACACTTTTTTGCCATCAACTCTACCAATCAGACTCACCCAAAGACCAATGCTGCACCCTGCCTGACTCAGTTCACTCACCCATCCAACTGACATCCACTAACACACACTGACAACCCCCCCCCCCCCCTCCCCCCAACATCATTCCATGTTAATGTTCCAGAATTTCTTAACCTCAAACATTGCCTCACCCTCTTTCCCCAAATCCTTGAACATGCAAGCTTACCTTACATCTACAATCCACCACCTAAAAGCTGATCCCAACCTCAAAATCCTACCTGCTGACAAAGGCTTCAGCACTGTTGTTTTAAACTGCAATGATTTTTGGGCAGAAGGACTCCTGTAGCTGTCAGATTCATCCACGTACAAACCCTGTCATGATGACCCCATTCCAGGAATCCAGCTGGATCTCCAGTCACTTCTGAAAACCTTGGAACCATCCCAGGACCTCTTCCTGGGGTCCAGCTTTCTGCTCACACCTACCACTCCCTGTCCTCCTACTTTCTAGATAAACCCAGCCACCCAGGACACCCTGTTGTGACTGAGAGAACCTCTGCCCTCATAGACCAACACCTTCAGCCTATTACCTGAAACCTACCATCCTAAAATAAGATACCAACCTTTTTTTCCGTCAACTCTCCACAGTTCCTGTTCATTTACCACTTGGTGCCCTGCTCATCATTGTTGATGCCAACTCTCTTTACACTAACATCCCTAGTGCCCTTGGCCTTGCTGATATTGAACATTACCTTCCCCAGTGCCTGACAGAATACAAACCACAAATGCCTTCCTGGTTGCCATGACCAACTATATCCTCACCCACAATTATTTCTGCTTCGAAGGCATCACCAACAAACAAATCACGGGTACAGTAATGGGCAGCCACATGGCACCATCCTATACCAACCTATTCATGGGCCATCTAAAGAATTCCTTTTTTACCACCCAGACTCCCAAACCTCTCACCTGGTTCAGATACATTGATCTGAGTCGAGAGTGAGGACACCCTATCCACATTCCTCCAGAATCTCAACACCTTCTCCCCCACTGGCTTCACCCAGTCTGCCTCAACCCAACAAACCACCTTACTCAGTGTTGACCTCCACCTCAAAGTACATCCATCCATATCAAATCTACCAGCCACTAGCAATACCTCCACTTAGACAGCTGCCACTCACTCCATATCAAGAATGCCCTTCCATACAGTTTATACACCTAAGGCTGTCGCATATGGAGTATTGAGCCGTCCCTCTTAAAGTATACGAAGGGTCTCACTGAAGCCTTCATAGAACAAAATTACCCTTCCAATCTTGTACTTAAACATCCCCTGTTCCTTACTCTCCGGTCACCCACCATGTCCAGAAGTCCTACCTTCTGGCCACAGAGGGGCACTCCCCTTATTATTCAGTACCATCCAGGACTGGAGCAACTGAATCACATTCTCCATCAGGGTTTCAACTACCTCTCGTCAAGTCCTGAAATGAGGAATGTCCTACCCACTATCCTACCCAAACCTCCCATAGTGGTGTTCTGCCGCCCAACAACCTACACAGTATCCTTTTCCATCCTTACACAACTCCTGCTGTGGAGTATTTGCAGGGTCATTCACTTGAAGTGCTGGAAGCTGGACAAACTGTGAATGCAGATATTTACTGTGAACAACTGGATTGAGTAAATCAGTTTAACTGAAACATGCACAGTGATCGTCAACAAAAAAGGCAGAATCTGCAATGCAAGATGTAATCACAAGATGAGCACTTGAAAAAATTAATGAATTGCTATGGGAGGAATTGCCTCACCCAACTTACTTGGCTGATATTGCTCCATCAGATTTCCATTTATTCATATCATATGACATTTTCTAAGTGGAGAAAAATGTGAAAACATGGATGATGTTTGAAATGCCATCTCCAGATCTTTTGCCCAGAAACCAATTATTTTTATCAATCCAGCTTTGAAAATTTGTACACTAGATGGCAGAATGTTAATGATAACAAGGGCATTTACATCACTGATTAAAATGATAACTCGTTAAAAATTTATGAGTTTGGATGTAATGTAAGAAAATGACATTACTTTCCTCTCCCCCCAACATAGCTGACAAAGCAGCAGCTGGTGTCAACAGAAGTACAGTTAATTGCTGAGCATGGAGGGTGAGGTCATCAGAAGACAGTTCGGCAGAGCTCCATGATTTGCAGCGGTCAGGGAGACTTGTTTGGGCCATTAAAATACACCATTCTTGGAAGACATGTTGAGGATGATGAGGAGGTGATTCACACAGTGAAACACTGGCTCCACCACCAGGACAAGGATTGGTATCGAAAGGGCGTACACACCCCTGTTCCACACTGGAGGAAGGCCATAGAATGGGATGGAGATTACATGGAAAAGTAGGATGTGTAGATAAAACATGATTCATTTGTGTGTGTAATTCTCATTGTGTTCAATAAAGAATTATTGAAGAAAAAAAGGCAGTGCATTACTTTCTGGGCAATCCTCATACGATCCATGCAAGAAACTGAGCCAGATTACAAGCTAGCAGCACAAGCCAACAATGAGGTTGTTGTCAGTTAATTAGTTACTTTCATGTTCCATGGATCATTTTTCATGCTAAATCATCATGATGTGGAGCTAGCCATTTTAGATTCATTCATATGACATAATTAGTAATTGAAAAACCAGTTGGATGGGATCTCATGGAACTGCAATGTTTAATGCTTGATGTGAGTGATTACTGTGTGGTAACATATGGCCATGGAAACAGAGCAATGCAATCAAAGTTTATTTCATTATTGTTTGATTAAACAGTGTTTTTATTCTTTTTCATTTTGTTTTGAGTCATCAGTCTTCTGGCTGGTTTGATGCAGCCCACCACGAATTCCTCTCCTGTGCCAACCTCTTCATCTTGGAATATCACTTGCAACCTATATTCTCAATTATTTGCTGGTTGTATTCCAAATTTCTGACTTCCGCTACATTTTTTATTTTATACAGCTCCCTGTAATATCATGGAAGTTATTCCTTGATGTCTTAACTTATCCATTACCATCCTGTCCGTTCTTCTTGTCAGTGTTTTCCATATATTCCTTACCTCACTGGTTCTGCAGAAAACCTCTTCATTCCTTACCTTATCAGTCCACCTAATTTTCAATGTCCTTCTGTAGCACCACATCTCAAAAACTTCTAGCCTCTTCTTTTCCAGTTTTCCCACAATCCATGTTTCACCAAAATATAATGCTGGCTCTAACATGTATTATATACGTTTATTTTGTAGCTGTTTAATTAAACTAAGATTAAACTGTGATTCTGTGCTTACATATCTACATTGGTAACATCATGCCTGCTCATGTTATGGAAAATGGCACACGTGCTTGAGGGTTAAATACAACAGGTGAGATAACATTATGTGTATTGCTAATGTTTATTTTTGCTCGGACAGTATAGACTAATAGAAGTTTAAGAACAATGAGGAATAGCTCAAGAGCTAGGGCAATTATCAGGCATAAATATTAATAAAACATTTAATGACAACCAGCATCAGGTGTGCATAGTCAAAAAGCAGCTGAAGAACAGAACCCAACACCAGATGATTAAGACACAATCACAGACACAGAGTCTTTTGGTGTTGTGTTACATAGTGAACTCAGTATGACTGAATCCAAGAAATTTTCACACATAGTTAAAGATGTGTCAGTGGATGGAAGTTATTCTTTTGAAGGATTTCAGCAAAACAGATGGCTTCATTGAATGGTGCTAGCATATCAAAGCAATGCAACAGAGAAGAGTATGCTGAAATACATCCATTGGACTCCTGAGAATAGTATCTATGGCATTCTTGAAATACCATCAAGATCTCAATTCATTAACATAGCAAACAATAAGACAAAAAGTATGAGGGTTGGTTACATCTGTCAATATCAAATGCAGATAGTCTGATGTAGCAGTATTGATTGTTGAATCCAGGAGGAGGGGGGGGGGGGGGGGCAGCATCATTAATTCCACAAGAAGTTTGTCAATCATTGGCACTGATGTTTGCAAGATGAACCAACAACCAACAGTAAGGAATAGAGTTACAAACCTCAGCTAATGCCAAACCAATAGATAATGTCCAAAACTCTCAATGACACAGATAGAACCAACTCTACCACCAATTTGAACATTTCCATTGTGATTGCTCTCAGCAAATCATGTTGTTGTTGTTGTGGTCCTCAGTCCTGAGACTGGTTTGATGCAGCTCTCCATGCTACTCTATCCTGTGCAAGCTTCTTCATCTCCCAGTACCTACGGCAACCTACATCCTTTTGAATCTGCTTAGTGTATTCATCTCTTGGTCTCCCTCTACGATTTTTACCCTCCACGCTGCCCTCCAATACTAAATTGGTGATCCCTTGACGCCTCAGAACATGTCCTACCAACCGATCCCGTCTTCTGGTCAAGTTGTGCCACAAACTTCTCTTCTCCCCAATCCTATTCAATACTTCCTCATCAGTTATGTGATCTACCCATCTAATCTTCAGCATTCTTCTGTAGCACCACATTTCAAAAGCTTCTATTTTCTTCTTGTCCAAACTATTTATCGTCCATGTTTCACTTCCATACAGGGCTACACTCCATACAAATACTTTCAGAAATGACTTCCTGACACTTAAATCTATACTCTATGTCAACAAATTTCTCTTCTTCAGAAACGCTCCACTTCGACCATCATCAGTTATTTTGCTCCCCAAATAGCAAAATTCCTTTACTACTTTAAGTGTGTCATTTCCTAATCTACTTCCCTCAGCATCACCCGACTTAATTCGACTACATTCCATTATCCTCATTTTGCTTTTGTTGATGTTCATCTTATACCCTCCTTTCAAGACACTATCCATTCCATTCAACTGCTCTTCCAAGTCCTTTGCTGTCTCTGACAGAATTACAATGTCATCGGTGAACCTCAAAGTTTTTATTTCTTCTCCATGGATTTTAATACCTACTCCGATTTTTTCTTTTGTTTCCTTCACTGCTTGCTCAATATACAGATTGAATAACATCAGGGAGAGACTACAACCCTGTCTCACTCCCTTCCCAACCACTGCTTCCCTTTCATGTCCCTCGACTCTTATAACTGCCATCTGGTTTCTGTGCAAATTGTAAATAGCCTTTTGCTCCCTGTGTTTTACCCCTGCCACCTTCAGAATTTGAAAGAGCGTTTTCCAGTCAACATTGTCAAAAGCTTTCTCTGAGTCTACAAATGCTAGAAATCATACAAGACTAAAAAAAAGAAGATGAGTGTTTGGCAATCATTATGCTGGAAGATGTCACACAGCAGGGCACTTCTATGCATGCCGGGGAACTACAGAGGACTACAGCCAACCTGTGGGATGAAGTCCATCACCGTAACCTCATCAGTGCTACTCTCCATTTTACAAGAATGCAGCCATAATGGAAGAGACTTCTTGGAGACATCACAAGCAGTCATAGATTGTGAAATGCTGGCGCTACAGTTTAATACACCTACTCCAAGAAGTTCAAGCAATAATGTTTTTTCCTAGCAATTGGCTAACACTGAAGATGCACTTATCTTACCATCATGACCAGGACATGAGCTAGTCAGTTGCGAAGTTCCAGTTGAGTACAAAATGTTACACAGCTTCACAAAAGAAATCTTAATACCAGTGATGATCATAACTACCACAAATGGACAAGGAGAGCTCTGAGTAATGAGCTGCATTGAACACTTTGAACTCAACATGATGTTACCACTACAAGAAGAATTTTCTATCTAGCTGCCAATAGGTCAAGCCTTGGAACAATGTAGTGAGTGTTGGCCATTCTTACCAATTTTCAGGTGCATTTATGATGGAGATGAGGAAAACCAGACAGCCAAATCTGAAACATCACATCAACAATAGGGATCATCCTCCCAATAATTAATACTGCTATGGAGTGTCCCCAGCTGAATGCCTAATAATTCTGAAGGAATGGGGAAAATGTGTTTAGATATCTCTGTGACTTTCTGCATAGTTTCCTCTTATTGAATGGTGCCTTCTTCCTCGTCTAGATGCTGTTTCAAACTGTCATATTTTACACGATCTATTAGTGACTACTTCTACATCTACACCTACATCGATACTCTCCAAACCACCGTGATGTGCATGGCAGAGGGTATGTTCCATTGTACCAGTTATTGGAGTTTCTTCCCATCCCAATCACATATGGAGTGCCTCTGTGCATGTAGTAATTATTCTAATCTTATCCTCATGATCTTTGTGTGAGCAATACATAGGGGGTTGTAGTATATCCCTGGAGTAATTATTTAAAGACAGTTCTTGCATTAATATACTTTCTCAGGATAGTTAATGTCTGTGTTCAAGAGTCTGCCAGTTCAGTTCCTTCAATATCTCTGTGACACTCTCCCATGGATTAAGCAAGCCTGTGGCCATTCATGTTGCACTTCTCTGTATTTGTTCAATGTCCCCTGTTAGTCATATGGTATGGTTCCCACACACTTGAGCAATATTCTGGGATGGGTTTGACAAGTGATTTGCAAGCAATCTCTTTTGTAGACTGATTGCACTTCTCGTGGTCTTCTCCTGTCATAGATAAACAGATCTTTGGAAATGCCTCTGTATTCTCTATAGTTCTCTTCTCTTTAGATATAACTGTTTGCTCTCTTTCACTCTTCTCGATCTCCACAGTATTTTCACCAAAATCAACCTCCACTTGATGCTCATTCATCTGGTCTGTTTATAATATGCCATCCACACGCAAATTTAGTACTACTAAAGTCTCCATAGCATACATTTCTTTCTCTGTTTTGGTTACACTACAATCAACCACTTGTATATTGCTCTTCTCTTTCAAACAGTCTTCCTGACTTAAATATGTACTCAAACAGATCTCTTCACCCTTATCTGCAGCTACTTCAGTTTGGTCTTACTCTTGTAACTCTGTGTCCAGTTTAGAAATTCCTGCTTGATTGTTAGTCTCTAAGTCCTTACATTTCTGTATATCTTCTTCTGGCTTGTATGGTATTTGTTCAAAAATTTTTTAAGTTATTTCTGCAATTTTTGCATTAATGCAAAGAGATGATTTAATATTCTTGATTCACTTATAGTCTCTTCTTTTTGTTGACTTTCACATGATACTGAACAAGGTGTGCTGCTGTACATGACATTGTCTCTGGTTTCACACATGATAAATAATTTCAACAGTTCAGTCTTAGCAACTTGAACAAACACATAAAATACTGTTCTAACATCATTCATTATCAATCATCACCCACTATTCCACACTCCAAAATCACAATTTTCTCCTGTAGCACTACCTGACAAAATTGCAATTTTTTTGCTGCAAATTTACTTTTTGTCATCTTGAACTGTTGCTGTTGCATATTGTTACATCTTCTTCAGTACTGAATTCTGCTCCATTGTGTTCTTGTAACCCCTTCTGTCACTTCACTTTTGCAAATACATTCCACCGATGCAATTCACCATCTGAAAATTCCACTCCAATTTTGTGCACAGTCTGCTATGATGCCTCTCCACTCAATAATATGTATCCTCCCTGCCTACTGTTGGCATTTGCCTCCAATTCCTTTGCAATCCTAATTTTAGTTTCAGTAATTCTCTCAGTTTGTCTTCCCCATCTGCTACTTCACCCAAGATTGTCCTGCCACAGTCACCACATGCAAGGTCCTAATCAAAATGGAGAAGAAGTAAATATTGGTTAATAAGTACAAAGTCACAAAACTTACTGCTCATCAGAAAGAAGTTCTTCACAAGCAGCTCTTGTACCAAACTTTGTTTCTGACATTGTAACTGGCAGTTTTTCTCAAGCTAAGTACACATGTATACACTCTGTCCCGATATTAGCCTTGTACTGACTCACTTGTTAAACCTAAGACAACAATAGTAGAAAATGTGATCAACAGTCCTGAAAAACATGTGCCATGTAACTGCACCCCACTCCTCTGTCCACCAAAGATGATCACAAGGCAAAAATACCTTACACACTTAAAGGTAGATACCAATATCATGCAAAAGCCTACTTACAAAGTTTAAAGAAACAGTATTAAGTGAGAAAAATCTAGGAATATGCTAAAACCTCTACATATCACTGTTGCAGGGACTGTGAAGACAAGGTTAGACCTATCACAGTATGCACAGAGGCAATCTAGCAGTCATTCTTCCTGTGCTCCTTATGTGAATGGAACAGGAATAAACCCCATAGATGTTAAATGGGAAGTGTGCTCTACCATACACCTCACCCTGGTATGCAGAGTATGGAAATAGATGTAGATCCATTAGCAGAAATATCAAGACGGCCACTGTAGCTTCAAGAATACAACATCACAGTAGTATACAAAATTGGTTACTGCCTTTCATGAACCCCACTGGAGAAATACTACAGCACTAGTGGCATTTGAACTATTGCAACTCTAACAAACATTGCAGCTGAACAACGGGAAGATCCACTATTACTTAAGACCAAAGGGATCTTGTAGAAGGAAGCAGCTGTCAAAGGGGAATTCAGATAATAGAGAGAATGTTGTGTAAAAGGAATTGCTTTCCAGTGGGATGGATGTAGTTATTCCCCTGCAAGCTCACTTATGGCTAGCGATAGTAAGGTAATTTCATGATGCTCCAACATCAGGTCTTCTAGGATCTGCAAATACCCTCGATAGCTTCAGAATCAGTTTTCATTGGCCTGATCTCTGCTGATCTCTCAGATATCATGAAATTCTCTGGAAGAAATGTCAATAACAGAAGCATGTCCCTCAGCTATCCCTAGCACATATACTGCCAATACCTCCTGCAGCTACTCCATTTCACATGGTTGTAACTTATCTCTCGGTGAGATTGAGATAAGTTCATTGAATTCTCTTTTGCTCTCTTTTAGTGAATCTAAGGATGATTGCATGTAATTTATCTCTTAAAATATAGTTCTTTGTTGATCATAACCTCAATTCTTGCATTGTAAAATTTGGTATCTGTGAAAAAAACAGCTATTTTTTGTTACAAAAAAAACTGTTTGTAACTGTCCATATCTTTTCATATAAGTCTTTTTGTCATATTTACTTTATCGGTTTTCAACATCTGATTCACGTTTTCACATTTGGTTTTGCTCTTTAGAAATGATTCCCAACATTACTAACACTTATTGAGATTCGGACCACATCTTATATGGTTTTGTGAGGGATAGATTCCATGAACTAATCCTATGAAGCAAGGTACAAGAGAATTGTTCAACTTCTTTTCTTTAAAAAGCATTTTGAAGGAGTTGAGGTACCACAACCAAAGTATGAGGTCATAATGTCTTAATATGCTCTTTTTTTTCATCTAAAAGAAAATATTTTAATTAATAATAATTAATTAATACTTTGATGTATTTTACAACTTTCCATTATGTAATAGCTGAACTCTGTCTTTGCATTCATTGACTGGTAGTTGCAGTGTAATCTTTATCATATGTGTGTGTCTTTTGAAAAAAACATGTATTTACAAGTGTGTAAATGTTCAGTTTTGATAGGGTAAATGCCAATACAGTATCAGGCCCTGTGCATGTTAAATGTACACTTGCAGGAAAATGAAAACATAACTTTGTGCTACAAGGATTTTTTAAAGTTATCTCCATGAAGCTGAGTGTTTTAATTTGTGAGGATACTGATCCCATGCAACCAATGATAGATTCAACAAGAATTATTAACACTGGACTTCTGGAGGGGGAACAAAGAGGAATACTTGGAAATACAAAATAATTATTTATCTACAATGAATTCCTTACCTTGTGGAAGGCAAGTTAGTACAACCTCCTATTTTAGAAAGTGCAACCACTGAATTAAGGATGGCATACAGAAGTGTGTTAGAAATTTTCAATAAAAGAGACAGCAACATTTTTACTTGTTTTAACCACAAATATGTTGGCAGAACCTTTTCAGAAAATAATGCATCTGAATACATATTATGAAGTTTAGATAGAACTGCACAAAATTTTTGATGTTGGCAAAGTTTACAACCTTTGCTTGCAATTCTTTAGCTACAAGAAGACTCCTGAAGACGATATTCACATTATTCCAAAACTGAAAAATCAGTGGAGTGAACTGAAATGGGAAATGGCTAAAGATTCGGTAAATAAGCCATAAATGCCTGATTTGTTGTTTATTTGTAAAATATTAGGTACACAGCCAGACTATAATTTTTTGTTCAAATTTAGTTGGACGTTAATTTCTAAAGGTGACAGAACAACTGACAATTTTACAAATCAGCTGTATGCATGTGAGAAAGCTTTGAGTATAAAGGAGCATGATTTTAGTAAACAATAAGCTCTCACTACAGATTCATCAAGTAAGTCATCTCAGCAGGTAAATCCAAAGGAGAGAAACAAGAAAAAGAAATTAATATGTAATTAGTGTAAGAAACCCAACCATGTGATTGAAGTGTGCAAAAATAGGCAGCTGATGGCAAACCTCCAAAACCAGCTAACACAGATACAAATATGACACTTTTTGCTGTTACATCCTCTGCAATAAACTCTGAATGTAGAAATGGTGACTGGTACATAGACAATGGTACAACAAGTCACACTGCAAATGACAGAAATTGTTTCAAGATTTTTGATCCATTTTCAACAAAACACTCAGTTACAACAGCTAATGGTGACATAATTGAATAAATATGAAAAGATGCAATAGACACTGAAGCAGCAGCTGGATGAAAATGGAATCAAATTACTCTGTCAGATGTATGGTATGTATCTCAGATTCACAAGAATCTATTCTCTGTTTTTGCAGCAAAGGATAAGAATTCAGAAAGTAAATTCAAATCAACTGCAGATATTTGTAATTTCAATGTTGATATGGTCACGAGATTGGTTTAAGTCCATGAATACTTTGGAGGACTTTTTAAACTGGCTGCCCATCTCCTAGTGAAATCAATGTCGCTAGCAGAGACAACCTTTTGCAACTTTATCATGAAAGATTTGGAGACCAAAACAAGCACCATGTGAAATCCACACTTAGCAGTGAACTGAATGTCAGTGTGTAAATGTGTGTGATAGGCATATTTATGGCAAGGCTTATCATTTACCATTTGGCACCAGCAAGAGAATAATGGTACTAGGCAAGCTTTTTCACATCGACCTGTGTGGTCCACTTCACAATTCAGTGTTGGTATGTCTGTATTTTACACTTTTCAAAGATGAATATGCAAAGTTCAGGGCAGCAGATTTCATCAAATAAAAATCTGGAGTTGCAGAAAAGTTAAGTCAGCTGAAGCAAAAACTGCTGGACATACGATTAAGGAACTTCTGAGTGGCAATGGAAAAGAATTTCACAATGAAAGAGTTAAAGAAATTCTTCAGAAAGAAGTTGATCAATGATCTCACAATTTTGTACACTCCAGAACAGAATGGATGCAATGAAAAAGAGAACTGAACAGTCTTGGAAACTGCCAGAGCCATAATGCAAGCACATGGAAATAACCCACAAGAACTTTGAGCAGAGATGGTGAACACTATAGCCTATATCCAAACAAAGCAGGGACTTCCAAAATTCCAGGAACATTGTGTGAACCATGATATAGCAAGAAGCCAAGACTGAAACATTTGCAGGTGATAGACTCCACTTGCTAAGCTCATATTCCAAAACAACAGAGAAGGAAGATGGATCAGAGACCAGTGAAAGGAATTCTTAATGGATACAATCAGTTTGAAGGCTAAAGAATTTATTGTGAACAGAAGTGCAAACTCATATCATGAGATGTCATCTTTGAAGAGAGGCCCCTATAATGTGACAAAAGTTTAATTCTCTGGTGACTGCTTTTGATCATCAGGATCCAGCACATCAAACTGATGAACAATCGCTTATTGATATTTACAGTAACAAGGATAACAGATCCTTGAATGTAGATGAAGATCCTCATTAGGAAGAGCAGGAAGATATAAATGACGAATCCTTACCATGTCCGCATGATTGATCAACTCTCAGAGCTTCACAAAAGTTTTAGGATAATGTGATGCATCTTCCAACATTTCTCCAGGAACCAGAAAGATAGAGTAAAACCATGAAGTCCATACAGAAGAATTTCTGGAAGGAAGCCATGGATTGCAAAATAAAAGCTCTTCAAGAAAATAAAACACAGGACCTGGCTGAACTACCACCAGGAAAGAGAGCCATGCCCAACAGATGGGTGAACAAAGTTAAAACAAATGTTGATGGATCAATTGATAAATTCAAGGCAAGACTGGTGACTAAGGATTACTCACAGCAGAGAGGAGTTGACTATGAGCAAATCCTTAGTCTTTTAGCTAGAAGAGCAAAGCTGATCTCTGTATTTTCATGAGATGGAGAGGCTCTAAGAAAATTTTATTTGTGCCTTATGTTGATGATGATTTAAATGCAGCTCACAATGAACAGGAATGTCAAGAATTTATCAGTACATTAAGAGAATAAATCAAAATTACTTCAACACCTGCATCATTTTTGTTATGTCTGGAAACTGACCGACAAGGAGACGGATCTGTTTGTATAAGTCAAATGCATTACTCGTATACTGAGAAGGTATCAGAGTGCTTCAACAGGAGTAACTGGAAGGTTGTAGCTATTCCAATTATAAAGGACAATGACACAGAAGAAAGTCCTCACAACTCTTGAGTTTCATACAGGCAGATTGTTGGTGCACTAATGTTCTACAATATCTGAGAGGTAGAACAAATCATGGACTAGTTTACAAAAGCAGTTCAGAAGGGGGATTTTGGAATGCTACTGTAGTGTATCAACTATATTTGGTCAAAAAAATTTCCAGAGAAGAAGTGAGTTGCAATGGAGAGTGTTATGCATTGCAAAGCAAACAATGGCTGACTGGTGCTGTGACGCAGAGCCAGCTGGGCATGGCATAGCAACAGCTCACACTGCAATATGCTAGCGGAAGGATGGAAGCCTTTCCTCACATGCCACCACCGAAGTGTTTAGAGCACATGCCTTAAGCCCTTAATGAACATAGTCTGGAGCATGTAAGTACTCAGCCATTAATGTGCTAAATCATTTTTGTCTCAGTATCACAGTCTACACCCCTGGAGTGACATCCCGGAATGCAGCATGGATTCTGCTGTTCGACCATGAGACAGGGCAGCCTGCTCTAAGTCACAAGGGAGCTGCCCACTTGCTGGAGGAAGTTCACAGCCATCGTCAGCTGTGCCACTGGGCTGTCATCACAGTCACAGCTAGAGATGTCACTGACAATAGCATTCGAGTGATGGCACACTTGGCTTTGTTCTTTGCACTGTCAGCAATGCTGGACATCTATTGTTTCACATTAGAGTCAACCGGGTGTCTCCACCAAGCTGTTCCCGAGAAATTAACTGAACAAATCTACTACCATTCTAATGTCTCACTTCACTCTCCATGCGGGCAATCTAAGGGTCATTTAACACTATAGTGATGCTGATCATGGTGGTGATATTGACTCAGGGAACTCAACATGAGGTGTTCTCTGTATATATTCTGGGGTACTTATCTCCCGGATCAGTTAAAGGCAATCTTCTATTGCCATACCCACAGCTGAAGCTAAGGTTGTGGTTGCAAGAGAAGTTGCTCAAGAAATAATCTGGATCAATAAGCATTTGACAAAATTGGGCCAGTTGAAAGTAACATTAAATTTTCAGATAGACAATGAAGTTGCTGTCCAGCTTGCCCACAATCCAGAATTTCATCAAAGAACTAAACAATTCCCCTAAGGCAATTCATTCATGAATTAGTTAGTGCTGGTGAAATTATACCGTCAGAAGTTGATACTGAAGGACAACTTGCTAACATATTACCAAAACAATGTTTTCAGTTAGATTACAATGTTCATCTAATAATAATGAAACCTGCAAGTTATTAAATAAGGGGAACTGTAAATGTATTTTACATCTTCACATTCTTTAATAACTGAACTCTGTATCTTTGCATTCAGCAATTGGTAGTAGCAGCATAATCTTTGCCTTTGTCTCCGTGTGTGTGTGTGTGTGTGTGTGTGTGTGTGTGTGTGTGTGTGTGTGTCATCCGGGTAGTATGGTTGATGTTACAGCACTTCCTAGTCCCATCAACTGAACAGAACAGCCACAGCTTGCGCTGTATGCACCCGCGCATTGTCGTGCTAAATGATGGGTGGGTTGCACGGAAAGTGTTGCTGCTTCTTTCACAAGGCTGGTCACAAGTGATGCTCCAAAAACAAACAGTAATATGACTTAAGTCGTTGTGACTTTGATTTGATTCTGAAGATGAAGGAACCACTTCGTGGCATTCGCTTCAGAACTGTTCCAGAGATTCAACAGGCAGTAGACCACTCTATTCGCACCATCAACATAACAGGCTCTGCTAATGGTATACTATGCCTTCCACATCTCTGGCAATGGGTTCTACACAATGTTGGTGACTACTTTGAAGGACAGTAACAGTGAAAACACATAACTCTTTTGTATTTGTTGTAAATAAATAGTTCCCACTATTTAAGATCCAACCCTCGTATCTTGTTAGAGATGTCATCTATTCCAACAGAACATTTATTTTTCAAAGATTTAATTATTGTCCTTATTTCACAAGAGGTTTTTAGATGAAATTTAATCTGATTAGGATTTCTCAAAACTGACTCTTCCATGTGCTGCTTGGCTTTTTCTTTTGAACTATTCTCACTAATTATTTCACCTACACTTAAGAAATTGTTGTTAAATACATTAGCTACTTGTGTACTGGTGGTTAAGATGCTCATATTCTCTTTAATAGTAATACTACCTACCCCAGTGGTTACTTTTCCTGTCTCTCTTCTAATGACATTCCATACTGATTTGATTTTACTGCCCAAGTTGTTAATTTCATCTCTAATGTACACATTTTTTGATTTTCTGACAACTTTTCTCAGTGTGTACAATAATTTTTATGTAGTGTAAAATTATTTCTGGGTCTTTATTAATTCTTGCTGCCTTATACAATTTTCTTTTCCTTTCTGAAGACAATTTAATACCTGTAGTGATCCAAGGTTTCCCCGAAAAGTGTTTGGTGTTACATTTAATAGTTTTTTGGGGCAACAGTATTTTAAAAGGGATACAAATTTATCAAGAAATCTGTTGCATTTATCATTGGCATAATGCTCATTATATACATCTCCCCAATTAACATTTCTTAAATGTTCTCTGAAATGCTCTTTAGATACCAGGTTGACCAGCCTTACACTTTTACTTAATGGTTTCTGAACTGTACACCCTGCTAGGTTTTGTAAGTTAATCAGTTGTGCATCATGGTCTGATAATCCATTTATCCCTGGGAAAGCATGTGTTAGTTTTACAACCTCTTGCTGCACAAATACATTATCTATTAGAGTGCTACTGTCTTGAGCTATACATATAGGGAAATTGATCACTGAGTCTAAGTTATATGTCATTAAGAACATTTCTAGTTCACTTTTCCTATCATAATTGCTTAGAAAGTTTACATTGAAATCACCACAGATTAATAACTTCTTTTTGTCTGACAGACAGCATAATAGGGAGGCAAACTTTTATATGATTAGCTCCCAATCTCCTAATGGGGACCCATACACTGTTGCTAATATCAACACTACATTATTTAGCTGTAGTTCACATGCTCAAGCTTCAAAGTGCTGATTGACACAAAATTTCCTTACTTCTACAGTTTTGTACTGATGCCCTTGTTTTGTGTAAATGGCAACTCCTCCTTTATCCATGCTAGATCTACAAGTGTAAGATGCTAAATTATACCCATTTATACTGACACTTTTCACTCCCACAGTTTTTGGTGTTCAGACAGACAAAGCATATCAATCACATTCTTATTTTTGAAATCATCTAAACACACTAACAGCTCATCTACTTAATTTTTTATTCCCCTGATATTTTGATGAAGTAAATTGATACTACCCTTAGCTTTATTGCTATATTCCTATCTACTTTACATGAAGCTTATTTTATTCTATTTTTCTTGGTTATTGTCTGTCTGGACTTTGGTTTTAACCTAAAACTATCTGCTGCCTGGGTCCATTAACCACAGGGGCCATCCCTTGTGTGACTGAGACCCCCCTTACAGTATCTGCTAATAGAGAAGCTAACTTATCTTTCCCCTTCCTATTTAAGTGCAGGCCATGTGTAGTGCATGCCCACCTACCAATAGCATCAACTGAAACAACACAAGTCAAACTGATTTACTGATGGAATTTTTTAAGTTTCTTCAACAGTTTCCCATTTTTGCCCTTTGCTTGCTATCTTTTCCCAGTACCCCATCTGTTTTTCCTCCCTTTGCCTACTTAATTCCAAATTTGTGTTTTCTAATCCAGCCTTAAGGGCACATATCTTTTCCTTCTGTTCAGTGATTTTTCTGTCCTTTCTACATTGCCATGGAAGAGCCTCATTACCAACCCCTGTTTCCTTGCTGCTACATTCGCCCCAATGAAACCATAACTACAGTTTCCACAGAACATCCCCTCCTTCAGATTTCTATGGCAACCACCACATTTGTCACACACAGTTCGATAGAAAAATTTACACAAGCTTTACACAAAAGCAGAGAATAACTTGGCACAATATCACTGAAGTTTCATAGCCTGTACTAATACATAACTAAACGCTAATGTAAACATATTTTTAAACTTACTTTTGAGAGTGCTAATTAGTTACCTAAACTCTGTATGACAGACATGAATTAATTTAACTTTGAACCGCTAAATCTAGTCAAAAAATAAAGATCTACACTCTCCCAAAATGTACACCTAAAATGTAAACAAAACTAATGACTATCAGCCTTTACGAAATATTTTATTTATAATCTGTAAACGCTCAAAAAAGCAAATTCTGCAATAGATAGCCTAGTGAAGAAGTAAATGCACTAGTCTAAAATTTAATATTAACTAAATTAGCTCTTATTTCAATATTAATCACTTAACTTAGCAAGAGCTTCGTGGACATGTTTCTGTCAGAGATATTTAGTCCCAAGGCTTTATCACTTTGTAATTCTGACAAATGGCTTGGTGTACCCTTTCAGCATGATATCATAAGCCACTACTATAAAAGCAGCTGCCTCAGCAGAAGGCAGTAGTTTTTCAGTTTGTTTTGGCAGTTAGTAGCAGACTGAAAGGAGCAAAAAGTGGATGTTTGTTTTCGTAGTCACAAATGACACTGTGTATATTCAATTCTGGATAACAGTATGGTGGCAAAACTGATTCTGACCTCACTAAAGTGGAGCAGATGCATGTTCTTTTTATTTTTTTATTTTGTGCTAGGCATTTAAAACAACAAACGAACATTACAAATAATAAGAAAACATTACATGAAGTTTTCATAAGTCATTTATTATACAAAGCTGTGTATGCTGTTGCGACTTGCATACAGCATAGCAGAGCAAGACACTTTGTTTTCCCTGATTCTCTGTGATGAAACTGAAACAGCAATCTATCAAGCAAGTCCCAGAATGATTACTTAAAGCAGCACTTCACAGCACTTTTAACTTTTTTTCTTTCATTACTGTATCACCACACTCTTGCTTTGGCTGGCTGTAGATTTCTGCATGTTTCAACTTACATGCCCTTGAAAATTGAATAACATTTTCTGCATCACAGTCAGTAGGACTTCGTATCAGATAGTTCAGTTTTAAACCATATGAGAATGCACACTAACAATTTGTTTCAACTAGCAGTCACCCAAAAAAATGACAAGATGTTGAGGAAATGATTCAACTTTTGACTGAGGTATGATATTGGTCAGCAAAGTGGTAATGAGCAAGAGATCCATACTTCCTGAATTTTCCTTGTATATTGTGTATGAAATAGAGTCAATAACTCAAGTGTATACCTGAAAGCACATTATTACTTGCAAAGTCCTTTGTGGAAAGACTTATCTTAATCCCGAGGTGCAGATCAAAGATAGGGGCTTCCAGCAGAAGGAACGTGAAGACCTGGTTGACAATAATGATGCCCTCAATGGCAGTAACTTCATTTAAATGTTGTAGTGACCACAAGAACTTGACAACAAGATCAGAATGTGAACAATGGTGTGAAAAGGAAAGATTACTCACCTCAAAAATGACACATTGAGTTACAGACAGTCACAATGAAAAGGAAACACACATGTCCACACAAGGCAGCACACCTCAAGAACACATGAGCTCCATCTCTGGCAGCTCAGACTGGTCCGAGCTGCCAGATGTGGTGGTCATGTGTGCTTGAGATGTGCTTTCTTGTGTGAATGTATGTGTGTGTGTGTGTGTGTGTGTGTGTTTGTGTGTGTGTGTGTGTGTGAGGGGGGTGTGTTTTCTTTTCTGAAGAAGGCTTTGACCAAAAGCTAAATGTGTAACAGACTTTTCATTGTGGCTGTCTGCAACTCAACATATCATCTTTAAGATGAGTAGCAATCTTTTCTTTTCCTAATGTAGCTGATATTCCAACCTGGAATTTCCATAGCTTGATCAGACTGTAAGTGTCTTCAGTACCAGTATAATAAAGTCCACTGACTAAATACAGATTCAGGAAGCTGTACTCCATGCTGAAACTATGGGTTACTGTTTTGCAAGAAGTGGAAGCCTTGTCGCATACTGTGTTATCTGCCACAGTGTAGTGGTTATAGATGGTGGGCGGTGATATGACGAAACATAACAATGTCGAAGAGTTCCATTTTGTCTGATATTGTTCCTTTGGTATTGGGCACCATGGAGGTTGAATGCCCACCAGAGGAGATGCTCTTAAATAATTGTTATGGAGCACTATGGCTGCACAGTGCTTTGATCATGTGGCTAGAGTGTCACCATCCTGTGTCACATGATTACTGCACCCAGTAGCATTCTGCACGACCTGTATAAAGGTGGCCACCTAGGGCACAGTCGGTCAGTTCAGTGCCTGTGCTTGATACTGTTAATTCTGTCTTTGCTATAAAAGGATTGCTTGATGACTAACTTGCTTGACACCTGGTTACTATCTTTGGTTACATCTTGGATATGTCTCTCTGTTGCTCTGAGCCTTCTTATCATTATGGCAAAGGCTTTTCTTAGTGCCTTGTTGTCATCTATGTCATTTATCCTTGTCCTGTTCTGTTGTTTTGTTTGCAATCTGTCTGTCATGTTTCACTCATCTACTGTTAGTCTGGGTTACTCTCCCACAGGTAGTTCTTTTGCCTGATGTCTTCCTCTGTTTCTGCACGTCTTACATGGCTTTGATGTATGCACTGATATCTTGTTACCCAGAGGTATAGCAATTTCTACTACCTGTGGGTAGCCTTCCTGGCTACCCACAGATACTGAAATTCGTACCACAAATATTACTTCCTTTATTTTTCCTCTTCTATTTTCATGTAATATATCTGTTGTATTTTCATAAAATATTGAAATTCTTTTACAGGCTGTATTTTTACCTTGGTGTCCATTAAAACTGCTACACCAGGAAGGTGACATGCAACAAATATTAAAATAGTATGATGTGTACTAAACACTTAGATATGTAAATGATTAATATTTCAGTATAACCACACAAAGCATATAGGTGTAACACCATCTTTGTTCAGTATGTAAGGGAAGGTTGTGCAGCAGGTTTCCCATTCAAAAATCACATTTGATTGTTGTTTGTGAGCAGATTGTGTTATGCCTCATGTAAGAAAGAGAAACATTTACCCGGATGTGTTGAAATTTTAAAGTAGGAATATGCTGGCATAGGGAGAATGAAGTTTACTGTTCCATGATCAGCATCTCATGACTGCCATGTGAATATGGAACTGATGGATTCAGGAGGGCCATGCTCAACACTATGTTAAATCCAACAGTCTCACATTATTAGCACCCAATGGACAGACATATTGTTCACTTTGTCAGGCAGGGCTTTAGTCACATCACATACATCAAGTCAGCAAATGGGTTCGTTCTCAGCAAGACAAGTATCTACATATAAAGTGAGATGATGCTTGGAGGACTACAGACTGACAGCAAGGTAACCATTATTGCGGCTTCCCTTGATGCAACAGCAGAGAGAGGTGTGCCAACTGGGTATGCCTAATGACAATATAAGTCAAAGGAGTGGCCCCACCTCATCTTTCCACATGAGTCCTGCTTCTATGTACAGTATCACATGGACATGGTTGTGTGTGAAGACTCCAAAGAGAATGAACTTTGCCAGTTTGTGTTCATTCTTCTCAAATGGGGTCCACGACCCAATCAACTTCTGGTTCACACAGCCACTAATTTCAACAGCAGACATTATATTTCTGACATGTTATGGCTGGTGGCTTATCTTTGAGGTCTCCATAATATCAGCTCTCAACAACATAATGTATGATCACAGGTTGCCTGTGCTGTTCTAACTTACATTAACACTGACAGTGTTGAATTGTTGCCCTGACCAGCACATTGAAAGTTTAAACTTTCATGGGAGTAAGTTTTTGTTTCATTGTCAGGTACATATGCTAATCTGTGCCTAGGCTTTACAAGGAGAACCACATACCATTTAAGCTCCTCAATCTCCAGTTGGGTCTATCAGATTACTAGTAGGAATGGATGACTCTGAGCCTGCACATGTCTACATTATCATTAGACACAATTAGCATCTGCTGTCACCAAAATCACTAAGATGTTGTGTGATGTTGTGGGACTAAAGAACTACATTCTTCTCTCCCTTCTTCTGTAATAGTTTTTTTCACTCTTTCTTTCATCTTAATATTTATACACCTGTACACACATTATTGATTAAATTTCCGCTCCTTCATCTTCTCTTGTCATAGTCTCTTTGCTTTCTTCCCATGTCTCACTATTCACTCAAACATTTTTTTTTTTGTACGTGTGAAAGTTAAATGTAAACTGAACAACTGGAGACATAGCAGTAATATATTTTCAAGAGGCTTTGAATGAATTGATCCACTGTAGCCCTGTAAGTTGAAGTAAGTATGAAGTATATTTGTGTTGACAAGGTATGTAATGATAAGATGAAGTACTGAGAATAAAATGATAAACAAATATGATACAATGTGGAGATGGTTAATGTGAAGATAGAGTGCAGTATTATTGAATAATGAGGGTATGTTGTTGACCCAGTCTTTATCAGTTCCTGCACAGTGAGTTCCAGTATAAGTAATATGTTTTTAGAATCTCTGAGCAACTTTTCTGATCCCGATGAAACTTCCTGGCAGATTAAAACTGTGTGCCGGACCGAGACTCGAACTCGGGACCTTTTCCTTTCGTGTGCTCTGATCCTGTTGTTGTAACTGAATGACTCTACTCTTAATGTTTAGAGAATATTTGTAGTTTCAAAGAATGAATGAAAGGATGGGGAAAGTAAACTCTTTTTGTAGTAAGGAAGTAAAAAGATAAAGTTTTATATTCTGATCCTAGATGGATCATTCAGGCCTGACTGACCACTATGACATCCTGCAACAATGACATCATCAGATGCAATATGTAAGGGCATGTGGTCAGCACACCATTCTCCTAGTCATTCTCGGGTTCCCTGAATTTGGAACCACTGCTAATCAGTCAAGTTGCTCCTCAGTTGGCCTGATGAGGATGAATGCACCCTGAATCAGTCTTCCCACCAAGTGCAAATTTCTCACAGTACCAGGAATCGAACCCAGGTCCCCAGCTTGGCAGTCAGTCACAGTGACCACCCAGCTATAGAGATGGACTTTTATATTATGTAATACTTGATCATTTAAGTCAGGTTTTATGCTGAACTGAAGTAATTTGTTTACTATTTATTGTTCTTGACTGCTTTATCCTGTATCATGAACATTGAGGGCTGAGCTGAGCCTTACTTATTGTATGCTTTTAGCCTGGATTTGAAATTAGCTACTTCTTAGTTAATTTTGCTTTAGTGTTGAGTGTTTAACTTTGTAGGAAGACAATTCTTTGTTCAGTATTTTGTATTTGACATTGCCCAGAAACTATCATAGTGTGGATCAATGTACATGTCAGACATTTGTACTCACAAATCATTTGTTCCATGTGTGGCGTTATGCAACTAGCTCCCCTATTTTGCATTAGTTTTAAGTGGTCAGTGCTGGTTTTTATTTATTCCTGAGAATTGAATGGATGTGTTAAGTCCACTTTTTAGAAATTTAACTTATAAGTGGTTACATTTTGTTGTCAAGCCTGCTCCTGTTGTGCTGGATCTATTCTGTATGCTTTTATTTTCAAGACCTAATGTGAACCACTGCATTTGGAATTTTCACTTAATTCCTCATACCTTATGATACATTGCTCTGTCATCAAGCTGAGTTTGTCTTCTGTTTGGAAACATCTGTTTCTTCTCTTTTCTTCAAGATGTTATTCATGAAGGTTAAAAATATTGTGCAGGTTTTTAATGTTTATGTCCACCAGATTAACTGTTTCCTTTCTGCAATTCTTAATAAAATACTCCTGCCCCGTGTTTGCAGACTGCCTATAATATGCTTGTCTGTTCTCTTTTAGAAACTGCCGTACAGTGTGGGATCCTTACCAGCTAGAATTGATGGAGTACGTCAAAAAAGTTCAAAGAAGGGCAGCACCTTTTGTATTATTGCAAAATAGGGGAGAGAGTGTCACTGAAATGATACAGGATTTGGGATCAACTCATTAAAACAAAGGCATTTTTTGTTGCGGAGGAATCTTCCCACAAAATTCCATTAAGTTTCTCCTCCAAATTCGTTTATATATATATAGACAGACTTGGTGTGACTTTGTTTTAGTTTTTATTAGTTTTTATGTATATGACAGTTTCCTAAGCTGAGTGGCCAAGATATTTTAAAATTTGCTGAAATTCAATGTAGAGATGCAGTAAGTCAACATAAAATCCTTAAAACAGAGACACGTCCTTTCATCTTATTCCTATCATTTGCATTTCAAGCTGATACAAAGTCTGTACTGCAACTCTGAACTATGCTTTGCTATTCTCTGTTTTGCCTAATACATTTGCTACTCTTTCCCTTATTCCAGTTTTTGAGTTTGCCCGTGTGAATCCATGTCAAGGCCTGGTCTTCCACTATCTAAAAGTTACGATCCTTTAACTCAGGCAGAAAACTGGTATCATTCTTACAAGATTGATACAAAATTTGTGATGACTGTTATTGGTATTTGATCCTCTGTCAAATAATGTTGGCTTACTCTGTCTTATGTGTAGCTGGTGCACACCTCCAGCTGTGTGTTAAAACATATGCTTTCTTTGACATTGTTTTGGCAAACACCCACACATCTGCAGTCACTGGGTGCATACCCCTGCCCCCTCTCTCTCTTTATCTCTCTCTTCCTCCTCCCCCCCCCCCCAACCCACCCCACATGCAGCTTGCAGTACTGCATCCTCTCCCCTCTCCTCCCACCTCACACCTTGTAGTGCTCCAACCACTTCAGTAATCTGTTTCCACTCAGACCCTCACCACAATGATTTTTCTGATCTTTGCTGATAATACCTCTGTTTATCTTACAACTGAAATTTTTGTTATAGAGAAGATACTGGAATGCCCAAGTTTTTCAGCTTCTTAGAGAAAATACCACAAAATTCAGGTTCTCTGGTTGTGCCTTAGAGGCATGTTGTCTCAGATTATTATTGTAGGCTTATGCCTTTTCTTCACTACAAACAGAATACTGTAACACTACCATTTTGGCTACTGTCAGTCACATTTGAAGCGAAGCCACCAGAATTATTGAATATGTAGTTGGTCTGGTTTTTAACATTGTAAAATTGTTCATATTCAAGTCTTTTAAGAGGCACTCTGATCAATGCCACATTCAATCTCTGTTCAGTAGCTGTCAATCAGTCACTGCCAAGCCACATTAGAGTACAGCCAATTGTATCGAGTCAGCCTCTGCTTCAGCACTCACTGAAAGAGGTTACAAGAGTCAGCAATTAGCCACAATCGAGTTAAATCAGTATGAATGAGCCTACGTTCAGCCACCATTATAGACAGTTCTTGTGGAGTATTCAAGCAGTACAGATGCTGTAGTCACTTTTCTGCTTAATTATGTTTGAATAATACTGCCATCTGTACAGCTTATTTTTAACTCAGTATAGTGTATATAAGATGCTGACCTTAGCAAATTTTGAAACTGCAAGCTGATATGTACACTCCTGGAAATGGAAAAAAGAACACATTGACACCGGTGTGTCAGACCCACCATACTTGCTCCGGACACTGCGAGAGGGCTGTACAAGCAATGATCACACGCACGGCACAGCGGACACACCAGGAACCGTGGTGTTGGCCGTCGAATGGCGCTAGCTGCGCAGCATTTGTGCACCGCCGCCGTCAGTGTCAGCCAGTTTGCCGTGGCATACGGAGCTCCATCGCAGTCTTTAACACTGGTAGCATGCCGCGACAGCGTGGACGTGAACCGTATGTGCAGTTGACGGACTTTGAGCGAGGGCGTATAGTGGGCATGCGGGAGGCCGGGTGGACGTACCGCCGAATTGCTCAACACGTGGGGCGTGAGGTCTCCACAGTACATCGATGTTGTCGCCAGTGGTCGGCGGAAGGTGCACGTGCCCGTCGACCTGGGACCGGACCGTAGCGACGCACGGATGCACGCCAAGACCGTAGGATCCTACGCAGTGCCGTAGGGGACCGCACCGCCACTTCCCAGCAAATTAGGGACACTGTTGCTCCTGGGGTATCGGCGAGGACCATTCGCAACCATCTCCATGAAGCTGGGCTATGGTCCCGCACACCGTTAGGCCGTCTTCCGCTCACGCCCCAACATCGTGCAGCCCGCCTCCAGTGGTGTCGCGACAGGCGTGAATGGAGGGACGAATGGAGACGTGTCGTCTTCAGCGATGAGAGTCGCTTCTGCCTTGGTGCCAATGATGGTCATATGCGTGTTTGGCGCCGTGCAGGTGAGCGCCACAATCAGGACTGCATACGACCGAGGCACACAGGGCTAACACCCGGCATCATGGTGTGGGGAGCGATCTCCTACACTGGCCGTACACCACAGGTGATCGTCGAGGGGACACTGAATAGTGCACGGTACATCCAAACCGTCATCGAACCCATCGTTCTACCATTCCTAGACCGGCAAGGGAACTTGCTGTTCCAACAGGACAATGCACGTCCGCATGTATCCCGTGCCACCCAACGTGCTCTAGAAGGTGTAAGTCAACTACCCTGGCCAGCAAGATCTCCGGATCTGTCCCCCATTGAGCATGTTTGGGACTGGATGAAGCGTCGTCTCACGCGGTCTGCACGTCCAGCATGAACGCTGGTCCAACTGAGGCGCCAGGTGGAAATGGCATGGCAAGCCGTTCCACAGGACTACATCCAGCATCTCTACGATCGTCTCCATGGGAGAATAGCAGCCTGCATTGCTGCGAAAGGTGGATATACACTGTACTAGTGCCGACATTGTGCATGCTCTGTTGCCTGTGTCTATGCCTGTGGTTCTGTCAGTGTGATCATGTGATGTATCTGACCCCAGGAATGTGTCAATAAGGTTTCCCCTTCCTGGGACAATGAATTCACGGTGTTCTTATTTCAATTTCCAGGAGTGTATATATCACTGTGAAAATAACTGTTCAGAGGTCACTCTTTAAATACTTACAGTGATGCCTCAATTATTTTAAACTGTTGAATAAGAGAAAAGATGTAAATCAAGGCAATTTGAGGATGATATACTTACAGTGTAGGTCACTAGTTCTATTCCAGCCTCCTGCAATTACTTATCATTTAATGCATATGATTTCGGGAAGTTTCTACAACTTATTTATGTGTGGAATTTTGTTATTTATGAGAACATTCTTTTTATATATAAGAGTGAGGACTCTTAACTGAGGCAGCCAGTTCCACCCCACACATACTTTGTACATGATTGATAAATGTGCTTTCAATGTAAAGTCTTAATTCTTGTTAAGAACACTGCTCCCATAACTGGTACTCAAGATAATGGACATACTTTGCCAAAGTGATTTTTTTAGTGATACCCAGCAAGCTTGTCACTGGTAAAAGTATTCACTGCATTTGTTCCTTAAGTGTATAAGTGAGATTTTAAATGCATGAAGGAAAAAAATGGAATTTGAATACTGGTGGTGGAATAAATTTTCACCACAGTTATTCAAGTGATAAGGGGAGGAGAGGTAGTGACAAAGTTCCCCACCATTAGACTTTGTGCCATTGTCTTGGATTAAATTCCAAACCTCTCTGTGGTAGGTGAGGGAGTGATGTCATTTGACTCTGTTGGAAATGGAAATGCCGTGTGGCTAGGGCCTGATGCCACTTCAGTGACTTGCATGTCAATGGTTATGAAATGATAATGAAAGGACAACACAACACCCAGTCCCTGAGCCGAGAAAATCTCCGACTCAGTCGGGAATCAAACAAGGGCTGTTAGGTATGACTTTCCATTGTGCTGACCACTCAGCTACCAGGGGCAGATATTTGACTCTGTTGATTGTGATCTGCCCATCAGATGGAGACATTAAACTCAGTAACCCCCATGTTATTTGAGAGCAATAGGCCATGTGCCAGTACTGGGTTTCACCCTCTCTCTTCTCTCATATCACATAACACAGACATGACAACACTATACACATATTGATTACCATCACCTACACTTGACAGATGCACTTATAACACAACTCTCACACACCACAAGGAAATGGGTCATTTTAGACAGAGCATGAAAACCCTTTTGGATTAGGCAACAGAACAGCTCCCCAAGATCTCCCAGATCACAAAGCCATACAAACCTTTTTTCTCTTTAGTACAATGTTTGTCATCACATATGATTATGTTTTAATTAAATTGTTCACGAAATATGACAATTAATTCACCTAAAATTTGGAGAAGTTATCCATTATCACCAGGAGCTTCAAGAATGATTGACAACTGTATGAACATCAATTTTATATTGGTCTGGATTATGGAGTGAATTGGTTTTCCAAGCAAAATCTGTTATGTAACCCAAAGTACACACCTTCAGTGAGAAGAGATAGGATGTTCATATTCACAGGACATGTACATTAGTATGTTCTGCAGAAATGATTAGCATTTGAACCATGTAGGCCTGTGGGTTCAAGCTCAACATTGATATGGCAGCACAACACTGCCTTTCAGTAAAATGTGCCTGCGGCTCTCATTGTCATTATAAACTGAAGGTAAAGGATCAGTGTGACTTGAGCACATGTGCAGGATGCCTCATACGTGCATGCACAAACTGTACTGTCAAATTAGAGAGCTTTAAAGAGGGCGCATTTTTGGCATGAGAGAATATGACGTGTCCATCCAGGAAATTGCTGCCTGTTTGGGACAAAGTGTTTGGCAGTGCAATGGGTGTGTGCAGAATGATTCATGGAAGGCATTAGAACATGAGGAGATGGATCAGGATGCACCACCCAGACTACCACTCGAGAAGATCAGTACCTCATCTGAACGGCACTGCAGGACAGATCTGTGTCCTCCTCAACTCTGGCACAACAGTGGTACAGTGTTACACATTGTACACTATCATGTGTGACAGTCTGTAGCCATTTATTAGGGCAGGGGTTATGTACACTTCATCCACTTCTCCATCCTGCTACATGGCAGTGGTGTATGGAACAACGTCACTGGGGAACAGGAATGGCATCAGATAATGTTTTAGGATGAATCCAGGTTCCATTTATTTGAAAATCATGGCTGCATTTTGGTTCACCACAGACATGGGGAGTGTCATCCCAGTGACTGTGTTTGCACAAGACATACAGCACAACAACAAGGCCTTATGGAGTGGAGGAGTGGAGTGCAATTGGGTACAACCACAAATCACAGTTGGTGCAGGTCCAGGCCAGTGTAACCAGTGTGACCTATGTGAATGACACCCTGTGACCTGTAGCAATACCCTTTCTGCACAACACCCCAGATGCCATTTTTCAGCAAGACAATGCACGACCACATGTTGCTGCATGATCACATGCCTTCTTGGTGTCACAGGATGTTAGGATGTTAGTCTGGCCCACCAGATCACAAGACTTGTTGCCAAATGGGAATGTGTGGGACATGGGGATATGATGGGTGGAGCACTGTAGCCCAATGCCAACCACCACAGATGAACTTCGGAACCAGGTAAATGCTGCATGAATGGTTATACCACAGGACACAATTCATGCCATATACACATCAATGCCATTGCTTTTGGAACAAGTTAGCAAGGCCCATGGAAAACACTGTGGCTGTGAGGCAACAGGACACAGGCCAAACCGAGGTGAATGAAATGCTAATCGTTTCTGCAGAACATATTAATGTACATGTCATGTGAACATGAACGTCCTATCCCTAGTCATTCAAGGTGTTCTTTGTTTTCTGAACATGAGTGTAGAATACATTCAGTTGGGATTGTCAATGAATATATATACTAGATCTGTGAAACCTTTGGTTAATTATATTGATAAAAACTCAACTGGGAGAGAGATATGAATTATACCTGTGGAAATATCTCTTATATATAAAAAAACAAAGATGATGTGACTTACCAAACGAAAGCACTGGCACGTGTCTGTGTATGTGCGGATGGATATGTGTGTGTGTGTGCGTGAGTGTATACCTGTCCTTTTTTCCCCCTAAGGTAAGTCTTTCCGCTCCCGGGATTGGAATGACTCCTTACCCTCTCCCTTAAAACCCAAATCCTTTCGTCTTTCCCTCTCCTTCCCTCTTTCCTGACGAGACAACCGTTGGTTGCAAAAGCTAGAATTTTGTGTCTATGTTTGTGTTTGTTTGTATGTCTATCGACGTGCCAGCGCTTACGTTTGGTAAGTCACATCATCTTTGTTTTTAGATATATTTTTTCCCACATGGAATGTTTCCTTCTATTATATATATATACAAAAACAAAGATGATGAGACTTACCAAACAAAAGCGCTGGCAGGTCGATAGACACACGAACAAACACAAACATACGCACAAAATTCAAGCTTTCGCAACAAACCGTTGCTTCATCAGGAAAGAGGGAAAGACGAAAGGATGTGGGTTTTAAGGGAGAGGGTAAGGAGTCATTCCAATCCCGGGAGTGGAAAAATATATATATATAATGTAAATTAAGAGATACTGAAACAGTATGGTGTGTGTGTGTGTGTGTGTGTGTGTGTGTGTGTGTGTGTGTGTGTTTGTGCCTGTGTGTGTGTGTGTGTGTGTGTGTGTGTGTGTGTGTGTGTGTGTGTTCTATTTCGTTGGCACCAGTCCATGTCAATAGCTGAAGCACACTCTTTGATTCCTGTGTGGGTCGAGGTAGTCCCCAGATCAGCAAGAGGGCAATGAGTGCAGTGTATTTAGAGGCAAGCACAGGATGCTTGAGGAAGTTGTTTACCAGCCAACAGAAATGAGAGCTCTGTGGTCCAAGTGAGGTGTCAACACTGAATGTACACAGTGGCCTCACTCTCAAGTGTCTTGAACAGGTGACACCCAGCAGAATTCTATGATTTATACATCACTCTGTGGACAGAAGGAAGGTCAGTCAGACTGATGACCATAGATGTTAAGTCCCATAGTGCTCAGAGCCATTTGAAGGTCAGTCAGATTGGCTGTGACTGCAGTTCTTCTAACCAACAGTGAGACTCAATGTGGGTAGCTAAGAACTGTTTCACATGGGAATTACTCAGCACATTCTGTTCCCACCTTCATTTTTGTTCAGTTAATGTTCTCCTCTATAATTCTGTATGAGCTTTTGCTTGGAGAATTTGTATAAATTTTGGCTTTTGAAATTTTTGTATTTACACTGTCATCTCTTGGTGTCAATGGTGATGCTATGAATACATTTTATTGTGACCAATCTATGGGCCATGGCAGTTTCTGTTCTGTGTAAAATGCAGATTGGGCCACCTGCTATTTATTGTATATTGGTGCACTATGTTTTAGTCAGAGGTCTAAATTATGACATATTAATAAATTTTTAGTGTGGCCAGTCTAGGGGCTGTGATATTAGAAAAACTGCTATTCTGTGGGTAAACTGGAGATTTGATCAGTTTTGATTAGTTTTGATTTGTTTCTGCTAGAGAGCCTTAACTTGATATACTGACATGTTTTAGTGTGAGCAATCAATGGGCCATTTTATGTGAATAATTGCTTTTCTGAGCAAATTACAGATTTGGCTGGCTGGTGTTTATTGTTTGTGGCTGTGTAATAATTCTCGCTATTCCACCCAGTGACTTAAGTTCTGGTATAAACATGCTTAATTAATTAAATATCTACATAAATACTTGTATATGAATACTTGTTCTAAAGAGGACTCTGGCTAAGTTGAGAATTGTACTATCCTGTGCAGCATCACTGATTCTGTATTTAAATCATAATCATGGTATCTGGATATGTTACCCTTCCTTTAATATCATTTGCTGGCCAGCGCTCTTTAGTTCAGTCACATACCTAGTGAGCTTGTTATTTTGCTTATAAGCCTCCTACAGCCACCTAACATAGCATAACTTTATGCTGCTTGAAACCTTTGGAGCACTGTTGATTCTTGGGTGCGCCTCTACCCATGTTTAAAAAGGATAAAGAAAAACAGAAGTTCTGTTAAGTAGATCTAGTTAGAGTAATTGTTTGCCTAAATCAAATTTCACCTTCCTCATAAATATTAGTTGTGCAGGAAAGGGAGTGATTCATATCAAATTATTTGCATGGTCACATGTGACCGACTTCACTAAAGTTCCTTTTGGCAAAATTATGTACATGTATTATGATTAATTTGTTTATGGGGATAAATTAAATGAGATCACCTTATCTGATACCTCTTGACTTGCTACACTAGTTGGCTCAAAATAATGTGCAAACATAATGCCAAATTGTTCTAAAGGGACTACAGCTCTTAGCACTGTCTCATACAATGTTTAGCCCTCTCTTGCAGCCTGACTTATAATATTTTGCCTTTGTATTTCTTTAACGTGTGGTGACCTTGTCTTTATACTTGGTTCACTCTGTGGAACATGCGAAATGAAAGAATAACTCGCCAGTTGCTCCACAAGAGGATTTATTTTGATGTATGGTACCTGCTTCAGCAGAAATTTCACAGGCTGTATGCCTTATCACTGTTGTTCAATCATTTTCATGAGAACATTAGTGAGCAAGTACATTTAAAATACCCCAAGACCTAGGTAAATTGACTTAGTTTGTGTGTTTCTATTGTGAATGTTTACCCTGTGCAACAAAGAAAATTCAAATTACACTTGCTATTATGTTGTAAAACATTTATTAATCTGGCAGAAAGATTTTTTTCTTGTAACAATAATTTTGAATAATCCTTGTAATTTGTCAAAGCCATTGTGTTACTGTATCAGATCACTTCAATTTGCAAATTGTGGCTCTGGATGTTCCTTATAAATGAGATTGATTTTTTTAGCAGTATGCCTCTTTCTGTTCACTGGAGTAGCTTTGGATTTTGATCGTAACTGTTTTTCTGAAATTCATACTTGGCTGACATCCACTTGTACTGTTCAGTTTTAAATTGCGCAGTTGCATTAATAAATGTACTGAGGGTGACTAAATTGAATATTTGTTGTTACTGTGGTCTAGCACCTTATGGCGCCAAACACAACCCGGCTCCCTACCACTACACAGTGATTATCTATGTGTAATATACTTTTACCTTCTCCAATGAGTTATTTTATAATGCCTGCTTGTATGGGCAAATTTTCCTTCCATTGTTAATGTATTAACATTATAAAAAGAGTCTCCAGTTTACCATGTTGAGAATATTTGTGGTTACGAATTTATAAATCGATGTCTCACTAATAGAAATTCCAAGATCGATACAATAAACAAAAATGTAGTTTGTTAATCATTCACTAGTGGTTTATTGATGATTCATGCATAACAATATACAACAATACAGAGACAGTTTTAGCTTTGAAACTACTGCTCTATTTCTAACTGCAGTGACACTGACTTTGTATGGGGCTGCTCGGTCTGAGGGGAAAGTTATGTGACAATTTGGACGAAGGTAGTCATGTTATTTGTTACTTGCTGAGGAAGTAACATGTACTCTTGTTCCAAATAACAATGTCATCCAAGTTAAGACCTTAATTACTCACCCCTGTTTCTATTCACAAAACCCTTTTACTGTGTGGCAGTACTTTCCTGCATTTTATTTCTGAGATGGAAACTACTGCCCCCCAAAAGCTTGAAGAACACTCCCAACCACACCTGAGGGAGCTATCATAGCTCTTCATGTTTCAGTCCTGTATGTGAGTATCTCCAGCCAGCAAATAACCTGTCAGTCCCCTCCAAAATCCTCCATCACCTCACTCAGCAGTCCCATTCTCACCCCTAGATATTGCTTTGCCAATCTACTCTACCTTCTTCAGCCCCTGAAACCTCTTTCATGCCTTGTAAGTTATAATGATCTGAATATCCAACACTCTCATCAATTTAGCTTTCTAAAATTCGCCCCCTACAGAAGATTCAGTTCTCTCAACAGGCCCTAGCGCAAAACCTGATTTAACCAAACTGGACTAGTGAAAGATCTATTTTTCCTTACTTGTTCCTATGAGTAGAAGGAATTCTTTACTTCCCATATTACTGACCACAGACAGCTGAAAGAGCACAAAGAACATTGTTCTGAATTGTTCTCACTTGCCTTAAAAATTGTCCAAAATCCCTCCCACACAGTCACACTCTGACAACTACGCAAGGATTTCTAACCCCCGGTCTGGCTTCTACTTTATTCCCTAAGTTTCTCCTCACTATTCCAACATCACAGCTACAGAATAAACAGTTGTTCATGACCTTGAAACCAATATTTAGCTTATAATTCTTCCAAAACACAATGTTCGTGACTGTGGTCTTGGACTTCGGTGAGTCTGTCTCTTACTGAGGATATCTGAAAACTACCCACCACATCACTTAGCAAACCTCTACATTCTCACAGCTTTCACCAATCGCATATTTCAAAAATACCATCTCTGGGGCCTTACTGCCCATGAGAGTCAGTTCTGCAATGGGACGTAGGAGTTTGTCAAATATGACACTAAATTTGCCAGAGCTTTGGAAACAGTCCAGAAACAGCTTTCTGTGACACCAACAAAGATACCATCAGTGTGAACCAGTCCCTTAACAGTACACCTCATGTCACTCAACGGTATTCAGGCCTTGAAAAGCTCAAGCACATGCTGTGTCATGACTTCCTATTTCAACTCTTTTCTTAATCTTTCTTCACACAGGTCATTCACCTGTGGTCAACACAAGTGGAACACAAAATAAGAAGAATCGCATGTGAAAGAAGCCATGCAATATATTGCAGTAAATATCAATGAAGGGATAACAACTAACTGTTTACAAACCAACAAACAGTGGCTAACTGCAAACTCAAGCACCTAGTTTCTCAACATGCTCTACACCACAAATCTATGATTTCAAGAGTTTGATGAGTGCAGTGGTGCAGTCATTTGAGAGGACAATGGTTCAAATCCCTGTCCAGACACCCAAATCTAGGTTTTCCATAATTTCCCTAAATTCCTTCAGACAAATGTCCGGATGGTGCCTTCAAAAATGGCATGGCCAATTTCCTATGCCTTTTGTATATTGAGCTTCTACTCCTTCTCCAGTGACTATACAGTTGAAAGAACATTAAACTCTGATCTTCATTCCTTTTTCTCAGCAGCTACTTCAGTGCCCATGCCATTTTGATGCTTCTCCTAGCAACAGCGCCCCTGAAATACATAAGTAAGAACTATTCCTCCAGTATACCCTCCATTCTGAGAATCCCTTTGGTCCCAATCCTCTATATGTCCCTTTTCATACTTTTTAACTTATCCTTACTTTTTCCCTCTTGTCATTTTCTACACCATTCCTCCCCCGCCAAAATCCTTCACTTATCTTTCCCTTTCATTCTTTCCTCCCTCTCTCACTCTGTCTCTACTTCGTTTTCAGTTTTGTCATTATTTTTTCAGTCCTTATTTTGCTATGGTTGCTGAGAACCACCTGTCTCTCACTCAATCATGTCTCTCATTGACTGCCGAGTCACTCATAAACAGTCAGTGTTACCACAGCTTCAGAAGATTATGTTTGGCTGTCTGTTTGATTATGTGTTTGTGTGGAACATTTAAATTAGACAAAAACCTGAAGGCTAGTAATCTCTCAGTGAAGACACATGTTTATAAGTCACTCAGCTATGAATGAATGATTGTGTTTCTTTATTTTTGTTTATGAAATCTATGTTAGAAATAGTTGTTAAAGTTTAAGCTCACCATCTGTCAGAATTGAGGTTAATTTGGATATATTAAGGCAATAACTGAAAATTCTGAGAAAGAGGATGCTCTCCAAATCTATAATAAATAACAGTACTGAAGAGGTCTTTGATAAGCATATATTTTAATTGTATTTTTCAGCCTCATATCACAAATAGGTATTATGCTTTGTTTCAATTACTTGGCAAGTAGTCTAAGGTGATTTTCACCAGTCTGATGATAACTTGTTAAGAGATTAAAACTGTTTATAACACTGTTTATGTCTCTAAAGACTGAAATATACATTAAAAGAATTTTGTTTACAAGATGGTCACTGGGTTCCCCTAATGCACTATATCTAGTCTCTGATATGCACAATGGTGATATTTGCTTTTAAGACTTTTATAGTACCTTACTTGACCACTATATTATTATGTCCCTCTAAAAAAGCCTAATCCATTGCAAACCTTCAATAACAAAAGAGCATTCTTGATTAAATTTTAAGGTTCCATTTATAATTCACACTGGACCATTTGTAACAGCATAAATTTTCAATGAAATTGCTTACCTTTGTAGATATTGTGTCCATTTGCAAGGGCAAGAACACCAAACTCACTGAAGGAAGCCACCAGTAGCAGCCAACCAGAGAGAAACTGCAATAGCAGCATTCTTATTTCTGTAAGGAATTAAAAATTGATATGCTCTTGAATGCATTATATACAACCAGTTAATTAATAAAAAGATATACCAGTGATAAAGTAAGCAGTTAGTAAGAGATTATTGTGTTTTAATGTTTTATGAGGTGTCTGAATAGTGCCACTAAAGACTGTATTTCAAGAGATTAATATGAGAAGAATGACATTTTTAACTAAATAAACTGGGTCCTTTCATAAAGAAATCTTTATTTTACCAAATTTATCCCCATTTTCATCACCATGAGTTAAATTTCTGAATATGGTGCAACATCTCAGTAGCATAGATACTGGTTACAGCAGATCTTGATGCAGTATATATTTATGCAGTTTATATTAATAAAAATAACTATATCTGTGTATGTACACTCTGTGTCTCCTCCTAAACCACTGGATTGAATTCAACCAAACAAAGTACATGAATCACTTACTATCTGTAAAGAAGCTCTGTTGGGATAAGAACCACCTATCTCCCACAGAGATGAAGTCAGAGCTGTACCAAGGTGATCCAGCACCCCTGATAAAACTGACAAAGCTGCCTCCATCCCCTCCCTCCTGCTGTAAAATTGAGTTTCAGCTATTTTTCTAAACAGATTTAACCAATATTATTGTAAGTAGGTTTAATACAAATGGTGAAACTGACTGCCCTGTGAGATTTGATACAACAACTACACTAGTTAAGTGTGTGTCAGAATTTCAGTCACATTAGAATAACAACAAAATACCTGCTTTTTATGGTCTAATGACACTGGATGCTTGAGCAATGTAGCTGATGACCAGTGAGCACTATTTGATTACATGAGGGTTCAACTAGATGAACGTAGTGTAGGTATCTATAGACACAATGGCTAACAACTCTAGTAATATTAGAGGGAAGTGCTCTAATCTAGACTCCCCTCCCCCCTCCACAACCCATCACCCCCACCACCACCATCCTCCTACAGCTTGCCCTGAATTCTCCTGAACTTTAGTGGGACCAAATGTAAATAGCAGTTTAGGCTTCTGCCACTCTTTAGCAGCATGCACAAGTCAAGTCCCCTGCTCCACTTGTTGCTTATCAGTGTGCCACTACATGTTTTGACAATGGAAACAGTTTATATGTTGTACTATATTTTTCATTATTCCTGCTACATATTGGCAGGTGAGCCTTTCAGTCTATACGTATTCTTGAATGGCAAGGTTTAAACTTACTTTTTATGACCAAACCATTTGATTTAGATGTTTGGTTAAAAATTTATTCTATCAACAAAATGTAGGCTGAAACATGTAAACTGGACTCCCTTCAGCTGCTTAAACTAACCCCCCCTCCCCCCCCCCCCCCCCCCCCCCCCACACACACACACACACACTTTTTCATGTTTAAAGTCTGACTGTATTATGAGTACACTCTCTTATTCTTTGGAATCCCTTAGATTGCAAGATGATACTAAGGAAGGCTGATCACAGAGACTGGAGACCATCGGAAATGACTAAAGTGATTGATCCAATTTAGAAGAAGAATATGGATTGGAAGAAGGCCGGTAATAGCTTAATGTTCCAAAAGCAACAGTTATGATGTCATGTTATGATGTCATGAATTACGGTAAACCAGTGGAACCATAAAAACCAAAAAGAGGCAGACCTGCAACTTTGGGTAAAGATTTTGAAGAAGAGCTGGTTTAGCATCATCTTGCTGTCGAAGCTTCTATCTTTTAGCTTATTCATAATGACTTGTGAGGAATGGTCATACAAATGGCAAACAGAAATAACTCTGAACACCCTTTCAAAGATAAAATTGCTGGTTAAAAGTAGGTTAGTCTTTTTCTTAAACACCACAAAAGCAAACTGTCACAAATAAAGCCTACACCAATATCCTACAGCAGGGCTCTTGGGTCCAACAACAAAAACACAGTGAAATTCTTTTACCATCTGTAAGATATTATATTATACTGACACTGAAACTAGATTATGTTTTCCTGATTTAATGACGTTTTCTAATTTTGTTTAGTATTAATCAACCATAGAAATTCCAGGTAGAAATATCAACAATGTGCAGCAGATCTGGTAGATGACATGGCTGCTTTCACAGGTTGCCCATCCCCTGATGGGGTAGGATAAGCCTGTCACAGGACTGGAATAGGAAGTGCTGGAAGGGTGGATTGGGAGGGTTTGGCACCTGGGTCTTCCACAGGGATATGATCATTGTGGCAAGGGTTGGGATTGGGAGAGGTGTAGAGATGGACTAGGATGTTGTGGAGGTTGGGTGGGTGACAGAATACCACTTTATGAGGGGCGGGAAGTATCTTGGGTAGGACGTCCCTCATTTCAAGGCATGATGATAGGTAATCAAAGCCCTGGTGAAGGATCTGGTTCAGTTGTTCCAGTCCAGGATGGCTCTGGGTTATGAAGGGGACAATCCTTTGCAGCTGGCTTTTGGGGGTGGTGGGAGGATTGGGGTCATGAGGGGAAATGGCATGGGAAATCTGTTTGCAGACTAGGTCTGAGGGACATTACCTGTCTGTGAAGGCCTTGGTGAGACCCTCAGCACACTCAATAAGGGAGTTTTTGACACTGCAGATACGCTGTCCACAGCTTTATGGGAGGGATTTTTTTGTGTGAAAGGAATTACAGCTGTCAAAATGCAGGTACTGTTGGTGGTTGGTGGGTTTAATGTGGACAGAGGTGCAGATGGAGCCATCAGAGGGAAGGAGGTCGACATCTAGGAAGGTGGCACACTGGGTTTAGGAAGACCACCCGAAGCAGATGGGAGAGAAGGTGTTGAGGTTGTGAAGGAATGAAGATAGCGTGTCTTGACCCTGGGTCCAGATCATGAAGATATCATCAATGAACCTGAACCATGCTAGTAGTTTGGTCTTTGGGAGGCAAGGAAGGTCTCCTCTAGATGGCTCATAAAAAGGTTGGCACAGGAGGGTTCCATGAGGGTGCCCATGTCTGTGCCGCAGATTTGTTTATATACCTTCCCTTCAAATGAGAAGTAATTCTGGGTTAGGATTAAGTTAGTAAGGAATGAGGTAGTGGGTTGGGAGTGTATCCTACACCTTCAGGGGCTGGGTCACCTTTGAATGCTGCCCTGTCATTTACCAGCTCTGCTGAAATCATTGTACACCTCTTTATATTGGTATGACTGCCAACCAGCTGTTGACCAGGATGAACAGCCATCACCTGTAACACAACATGCAGCTGAGCACAGCACACTTGACTTCAACGTCTGCTTCACTATCCGAGCCATCTGCATCCTTCCCTCCACCACCAGCTTTTCTGAACTACACAGATGGGAGTTATCCTTACAACACAGTCTCCGCTCCTGTAATTATCCCAGACTCAACCTGAGATAACACACTGCCCCCACACCCTCCACCCAACAGTTTCCATCCCCTCTGTCATATCTCCTTCCCATTCTCGTCTCCCACCTTGTTTATTTGCAGCCTCCTGCCAATGCATCCACCCGTCTTTCCCCACTCCTCTCCTTTTTTGTTCCTTTTTTTCCCCCACCTACCTGCCCACTGTCTCCTGACGCTGCAACTGTTGGCAGTCTAGTCCCTTTACACTTCACCAGACAGTGTTTGTCTCTCTCTCTACCTGTACAGTACTATTCCTTCCCCTTCCTCACCTCCTCCAGATTGCTGCTTGCAACCCACATGATGTTTCGTTCCAACTCAAGATGCTAGAGTTGGTTGTCATGTGTGCATGACACATGCTTGCTTGTGTTTTTGTGTGAATGTTGTGTGTGTCTCTCTCTTTGCTAACAGAGGCAGTGGCCGAAAGCTGTATGGGAGTATCTTTTAATTGTGCCTGTCTGCAACTTGATGTATCTTCTTTACAGTAAATAGCAATCATTACTTAGTGTTATTTTGGTTATTTGTACAAAGAGCCCAAATTTGGCAATTGCTTTAAAAAATCAATAATTGTAATATTTTTGAAAATATTTTTATAAGAACTTTTCATTATATTTTGTAAGAGTAAAATGTAAATGTTACGTACCATTATAAAGTAAATATTAGATGCTTTTAAAACATAAGTTTATTACTATTTTCAATTTTTTCAATCAAAAACAAAACAATGGTCTGATACTGGGCATTTTCCTCTATTCATCAGTCACAGAAGACTTATTCTTGAATTATTTTTTTAATTATGCTGCAGATCGTACCAACCAAAATTTGTGGGCACCAAAATCACTAACTGTGGAGGCAAGCAAATTAGATATCACTTTCACCATTTTTGCTTGTTTCTTCCACATATGGACCTTGCTTCCATCATCGTGCCTCGCTCCGTTATTCAGTTGGCAGGAAAAAGGGCAAAAATCAGAAACCTTTAGTCAAATAGAATATTTGCTTCAGCACACAAGTTCTACAACTGCTTTGAGGTCCTACAATACCATAGCACAGGAGCACAACAATTCCACTGTTGGATATGAGCTAGTTGTGTAGGCAGGAGCTGCATAAACTAAGCACATTGTTGCCACATAAAACAATTTACTAACATAAGTCTCTTTGGTAGTAATCAATCATTTTTTATGATACTATGTGGGTGAAATGAGACAGAGAAGTAACTGTGACAAAAGCACATGTTTATAATCGCAGGCCAAGGTAAAGGCTATTTCTCAAAAGCAGAAGATAGAAACACAACAGGCAGGAGAGCATCTCATGATTATTTCTTAAATCATCTTTGTTTCTGTTTTTTTCTGATAGATTTTTGCACTCTTTCTGTGCTGCACTCTTAGTGGATGCCTATCTTGTCACTCTTTCAGTGTGGCCCCGGGTGAGACTGAGTGTGAAAGACAGTGACATAAAACCATAACTTAGGAAAGTCAATCAAATTTATGCTTACTATCTGTACTATTTGTAAAATGGTTTATTTAGGTATAAATATGGGGGAAGGTAATACACCTGTATCACCCCTATGGATGGAAAAGGGGGAAAGAGAAGTTGTGATGTATAAAAGTATTCAATAACAATCATTATTAGTATTGAATTCATAGTTTTCAGGGATGCTTGGTTCTTTGGTTACAGTACTGATGACGCTTCAATCCTATGGGTAGGGGGTGGGGACAGTAGGGAACCAAAGACATTGACATATCAGCATAATATCTCTGAACATCTGAAGCAATTTCTACTAATTTTGGTACTGATCACCTATTATCTGGAAAAAAATCATTGTGGCAGTAAGACACCTCTAGCACCATCATGGCAGTGTGTGGAGGTAAAAAGAGGTGACATGAAAGCACAACTCAGGATTGTCCAGTGCAATTTTAACCAAATTGTGTACATGAATCCATCATTATTTGTATAAAAATACTGTGGGAGTAAGGTCAACATCACAATAGTAAGTGGGCACATACCGCCAAGTTCTTTGTAAATTTCACTTGATTTTGTAATCACTGAAATAACAAATAACACCCTTGAAGTTCCATTTTGTTTCCACATCTCCTTCTGTAGCTTCATTTACTTTGTCAGGCATTGCATATGTGATATATGTATATGCAAGTGAAGCCACAGGTAAAAAGCTAGTCTGATATAAATTAACTAGTCCGTATCTTCCATAACAAAAGAGAAAAATGGATGTTAACAATATTTGACAGAGAACTGCCCATTTATTAGCCATAAAAATAGAACAATATCAGGCCGAGCATACAAACAAAAATACGAACAAGTAATTTCTATCTTCCAAGTACAAACATAGCTTGAGTAACCTAAGCAGTGAATGAGTACCTTACTTACAAACATTCCATCCTGCAGCTTGATCAACAATAGGATATTTTGTATTGTTGAGGTAGACAATTTGATTGTGACTATCCAGTTACACTGAGAACTTTATAGAGGTCACTCAAATGCAAAATTGGGACAAAATTTGTGAATCAATTGAGAAACCACTGTGGCTGAGGGGTCAGGCTGGGTAGGTGGAGATGGGAGGGGGGGGGGGGGGGGGATTTCATGTCTTACCAGCCTTGATTATTTAGATGTTATAAGTATTTGTACTGGAGTAAACTAGGAAGGAGCACAGGGACTGTTTTACAACAGTGCAGTTCACAGGGATAAGATATACGCAGCCCATTCCTTGTGTGGAATGGTGGGCATCACTACATGCACTGTGTGCAACTCTGTCCTGCTCCTTAACTCTGACCGCGTTAGAGGAAACAGGAACAGTTTTTGACATCACTATTCACATTTCTGAGACTGAAATAACATTTCATAATGCTATTCTACAATCGGACCATACTGCCAAACACTACTCAGTAAAACCATGGCCTCATAATCATATAGCATATATGAGGGCTGTTCAAAAATTATCTGACCTTATTTTTTATTGCGGAAACCAACAATGGTATTGGGGTGTATGCTCAATCTCTATGTTTGTAGGCATATGTAGTGCACATGCCTGACTTTTCACGGCTGGGAAGCAACCAGTTGCTGGCTAGCCATTGACAAGTGAACATGTGTAAGTGGTAATCATTGGGTGTTGGGAAAAATGACAGAAAAAGTGTGACAACATTATTGACTCAAATATTGTTTTAAACTTGGTGGTTCTCAAGCTGAAGCAAGATTCAAGAAGTGCTTGGGGATGCAGCAATGGGTATCACACAGATAAAGGGGTGTTGCAACCACTTCAAAGATGGCTGCTCATTAGTGAAGAGTGAAGCACATTGAGCTCCCTCAACATCCACAAATGAGGTTGTTATTGATCACATTATGACCCAGGATAGAAAAATCATGACCAGAGAACTTGAGGTTAAAATTAGTGTTGGATCACTCATTCCTTTTCAATGGAGCATTTGGACCACAGGAGAATCTCAGTAAAATTTGTGCCAAAGTTGATAACAACTGAGCAGAAGAAATTTCATTCAGAGTTTGCAAAGGACAGGCTGGATAATGTGAACAGTAATCCCAAATTCCTTAAAACACTGGTGATGAGTCCTGGGTTTATGGATATGACCAAGAAACAAAGTTCCAGCCAATAAGAAGTACTACCAAGAGGTTCTGTGTCACCATTATGAAACACTGATACAGAAATGGCAGGAATTGTGGACAGCAGGCAATTGGCATCTTTACCACAATAATGCACCCACTCATAGTTATCAGCTAACTGAGAACTTTTTGGCCAAACACAACACTGCTGGTTAATCTTTTTGGATGTGAGGTCATGGTCCAAGAAACTCTTCCCTTCCTGATGTTTCATCCAGGACTGTACTGGACATCTTCAGAGGTGCTCCTCCACTTAGTTTTGCTGAATGACTGGTCAGACGTCCAAGAGCAACATATATGTCACTCTCAGACGTTCAACTAGTCAGTCGGCAAGACTCAGTGGAGGAGCACCTCTGAAGATGCCCAGTGCAGTTCTGGATGAAACGTCAGGAATGGAAGAGTTTCTTGGACCAAGACCTCACATCCCGAAAGATTTACCAGCAATGTCATCTGGTCTTGAAAGCCTTCATTCTACAATCAAACACAACACAGCTATGGTTTGTCAGCCTCCTTATTCCCCTTACTAAGTGCGTTCTGGTTTTTTTTCCTAAACTGAAAAAGACTCTACAAGGGATCAGATGTCTGAAGAGGGAAGACATTATGCTGAATTTGACACAGCAAATGCACGCCAAACTAAAAGTGGCTTTCCAGCGATGCTTCAAACAGTGGCAGCAGTGTTGAGACAGGTGTGCAGGAGCTAAAGGGGACTACTTTGAAGATGACTAGTGTCAAACAACTGTATCTGAACAACAATTGATTTTATAAACAAAAATTGGATACTTTTTGAACTGCCCTTGTACATAGACAACTATCTAATTTATAGCAAACATCACAGAGCATCAAACCAAGTCTCTTCTTCCTCCTCCCTACCCTCGTAATTTTCCATACCACTCATTTCTTTGGACAACAGACAGTGTGACAGAAATGCCTGATAAGTTATGTTAGAATACTGTTTGTAATAATGTGCTGACATTCAAGTATCACTAGTAGAGACAACAGCTGCTGTCAATAAGACAGTGACTAATCTTGGATTATTTCATCAGTAATCATACTGCTTGTTGGTTTTTGTCTCAGCATTTTCAGTTGACATTTGTTCATTGATTTTGCTGATGTTTTTCCAATCAACAATTTAACTCTTAAAAAGGCATTTGGGCACAAATGATGTATGAGAAGTTTTTCTATTTACATTTTGTCAAAAATCAATTAAAAAATACACACTGTATTATATTTCAAGTTATCAAAAAGTTTAAGAGTGACATGAATAGAACCTGAAAGAATGATACTGTACCACTTTTAATGAATGCCAGTTACTATGGAGGTAGACTAGTCAACTGGAGAGAAGTTACGATATATGACGTTGAATAATATTGAAAGTAGAGAAGATTGAGGCATTTTATAAAGCTCTATCTATTAAGCACAAGAGCATCTTGGGCACACTCATCAGACTCTAGTGTTGAGGTTGTGTGTACCACAGACAGGTTTAAATGTTAATATTCAGAATACATTCCAAGAAGAGACAGGCAACATAAGAGGTCTGTTCAGAAAATTCCGGAACTTTGTCCACAAAATTTTTCTGTGGTTAACTTTTACTTATTTTGCATGGTCCCCTTCAAAATATCTTCTCCACAATTGATACACCACTCCCAACACTGTTGCCACTTCCCAAGGCAGTTATGATATGCCTCTTCCTGGATTGCATAAAGCACTGCTTGCGAGTTCCTCATCCTTTACATCAGGGTTTTGAACTTTGTAAATAGAAATAAGTCTGCAGGGGCCAGGCTTCGAGATTATGGAGGATGAGGCAGCACAGTGATTTAGTTTTTTATACAATAGTCACACACCAACATGACTGAATGTGTGGGTGCATTATCGTGATGCAAGAGCAACAAATTTTCTCACCACATTTCAGACCATTTCCTTCTTGGGACTTCATGACATGATCCAACTGATATGTTACATTCTTCTGCAATCTCTTGGTCAGTCAGTATTTCACTGGCACTCACAATTTCATTGATGTTCCTGACATGAGCATAGTCAGAAGACATTGAAGGACATCCTGAATAAGGGTCATCTTTAACATCCATCCAGCCATTTTTAAACCATATGAACCATTCATAACACATAGTATGGCTTAAGCACTCATCACCATAGGCTTCCTGCATCATTTGATGTGCCTCTGTAAAGGTTTTCTTGAGTTTTGTGCAAAATATAATCCAGACATGTTGCTCCTCCAACTCTGCCAACTCAAAATTCGCAAACTGAGTGATGCAACATTCTACTCAATACAGCACTGAACACTAACTAACAAACATACAAAAATTAAACTTCTGGCAGTTACGCATTAAACACAGGTGTGTGCAGGGATGCTAGTCACATTTTGCTCCAACACTCATTGGTACAACATTACAAATGTTCCAGAAATTTTTGAACAGGCCTCTTATTACTTCCTCACACATGTTTCACGGAAAATTACCATGCCAGCAAAATCAGAGAAATTCAAGCTCACTGAAGTGCTTACCAAGACTTGCCTTTCAGGTGAACCATTTGTGAATGGAACATAAAAGTGGGGAAATGAAAAGTGGCACAGGAAGTGCCATCTGTCAACATAAGCTGGCTTTCAGAGTAAATCTGTAGGTGCAGGTATTTTATATTGTGAGAATAACTATATTTATGCAGTCTCAGAATATCTACATATCTACCTCACAAAAAAATTATTTTACAGATATGGAAGCACACCTTAAAACAAAACTTATTTTCTTCGTACCACAAATGTATTGATTTATTGCTGTCTAAAAGGTACAATGACATCCAGCAAAAATGCAACATTATCTATTAGCCAGAATATCAAAAGATAACTAATTATGAATTATTAAATTCACCAGCAGTCAGCAAACTTAAAGAATTTTTAAGTTGAGTTAAAAACTTCCAGAAAGGGATCAGACTACAAACCAGAGCTAATGGAACAGTTTACTCTTTATAGGAGTGATTATATTATAACAACGTTCTGAAAAGGATAGTTGCTACTCACCATAAAGCAGAGACATTGAGTCGCAGATAGGCACAAAAAGTCTGTCACACATTAAGCTTTTGACCAACAAGGCCTTTGTCAAAAATGGAAGACACGCACACGCAACACACAACACACACACACACACACACACACACACACACACACACAACTCACACCCACATGACCACAATCTATGGCAGCTGAAGCCAGACTATGAAAAGCACTACATGATGAGAGAGGCAACTGGGTGGGGGTAAGAAAGAGGTTGGGGCAGGGATGGAGATGGATAGGAGGGTAAGGGTGGTGGATGGTAAAGAGCTGCTGTGGGAGCATATAGGAACGAGGCAGAGAGAGGGCAGGGCAGCTGGTTGCTATCGAGACGTTACATGGAGGGTGGGGGAGAGACGGGTGGGTTAGTAGAAAAGGAGAGAAGTGAAAAAGACTGGGTGCATTGGTGGAATAGAAGACAGTGTAGTGCTGGAATGGGAACAGAGAAGGGGCTAGATGGGTAAGGATAATGGATAACAAAGGTTGAAGCCAGGAGGGTTACAGGACCATATATATTGCAGGGAGAGTTCCCATCTGCACAATTCAGAAAAGCTGGTGTTGGTGGGAAGGAGCCAGATGGCACAGGCTGTGAAGCAGTCATTGAAATGAAGTGTGTAATGTTGGGTGGCGTGCTCAGCAACACAGTAGTCCAGTTGTTCTTTGACCACAGTTTGTCGGTGGCCATTCATGTGGAAAGGCAGCTTGTTGGTTGTCTTGCCCATGTAGAATGCAGCACAGTGGTGGTAGCTTAGCTTGTAGATTACATGCCTGGTTTCACAGGTAGCTCCATATTTCATGGGATAGATGACATTTGTGACTGGACTGGAGTAGACGGTGGTGGGAGGATGTTTTGAGGCAGGTCTTGCATCTAGGTCTCTTACAGGAATATGAGCCATGAGGCAAGGGGTTCAGAGCAGGGGTTGTGTCAGAATGGACAAGGATATTGTGTAGGTTTGCCAGGTGTCTGAATACCACTGGGACATTTCTCATTTCAGGGCATGGCAAGAGGTAGTCGAAACCCTGGTGGGGAATGTAACTCAGTTGCTCCAGTCCCAGGTGCTACTGAGTCCTCTGTAGCCAGATAGTGGGAATTTGGGAGGTGGTGGCTGACTGGATAGATAAGGCATGAGAGATCTGTTTTTGTACAAGGTTGTTGGGGTAATTATGGTCCATAAGGGCCTCAGTGAATCATCAGTGTTTTTTAAGAGGGCTTGTTCATCACTGCAGATGCAACTGCCACGAGTGGCTAGGCTGTATCGAAGGGATTTCTTGGTATGGAATGAGTGGCAGCTGACTAAGTGGAGGTATCGGTGGTGGTTGGTAGGTTTGATATGGACAGAGGTACTGATGCAGCCATATTTGAGGTGGAGGTCAACATCAAGAAAGGTGGATTGTTGGGTTGAGCAGGATCAGGTGAAGTAAATGAGGAAGAAGGTGTTGAGATTCTGGAAGAATGTGGATAGGGGTGTCCTCACCCTCAGTCCAGATCAGGAAGATGTCATCAGTGAATTTGAACCAGATGAGGGTTTAAGGGTTCTGGGTCTTTAGGCAGGATTCCTCTAAATGGTCCATGAATAGGTTGGCATAGGATGGTACCATGCGGGTGCCCATACTGTATCCTGAATTTGTCTGTAGGTAATGCCTTCAAAGAAGAAGGAGAAGCAATTGTGGGTGAGGATGTAGTTGTTCATGGTGACTAGGGTTGGTCTGGAATCTGTCGAGCACTGGAAAAATAAGTGTTCAATAGTGGTAAGGCTATGGGCGTTAGGAATGTTAGTGTTACAGGAGCTGGCTTCAATAGTGATGAGCAGGGCACCATAATGTAAAAGAACATGTGCTCGTAGACCAGCACCTTCAACCTATTACCTGCAGCCTATCCTCCTAAATTAAAAATGCCAACCATTTTCTCTACAGACTCTGTACAGTTTATGTTTCTTTCTTCTCCTTAACTTTTCCCTTCTCCTTAAGAGGCCCCCTCAAAATACACTGAGGCCTTTACAGACCATGATAACCCCACACAACCTTGCAGAAAAACATATCTCCCATGCCTTATCTCTCCAGTGACCCATCACCTCCCGAAGTCCCACCATCTGGCCACAGAGGAGCATTCCCCTCATGACTCAGTACCACCCAGGATTGGAGCAACTGAACTACATTCCATGCCATGGTTTTGACTACCTCTCATCATGCCCTGAAATGAGAAATAGCAATACCCTTAACCCGCCTCCTCTCCTACAGTGGTATTCCAACCCCCACCAAACCTACACAATACCCTTGTCCACTCCCACACAACCCTGACTCCAAACCCCTTGCATCATGGCTCATATCCCTGTATGAGTCTTGGATGCAAGACCTGTCTCATACATACTCCCACTACCATCTACTCCAGTCCAGTCACAAACATCAGGCATGGCTACCTGTAAAACCAGTCATGTGTTCTACATGCCAAGCTGTCACCACTGTGCTGTATTCTACATGGGCATGACAACCAGCAAGCTGTCTGTCTTCATGAGTGACCTCTGACAAACTGTGGCCAAAAAACTGGACCACCATGTTGCTGAGCACACCCCCCAACATTACATTTTTTATTTCAACAACTGCTTCACAGTCTGTGCCATTTGGATCCTTCCCACCAACAACAGCTTTTCTGAATTGTGCAGATGGGAAGTCTTCCTGCAATATATCCTCAGTTACCTTAAAGCCTCCTGGCCCCAACCTTTGTTAGTCATTATCCTTACCCATCTAGCCTCTTCCCTGTTTCCATTCCAGCATACACAGCCCTCTATTCCAGCAATGCATCCAGTCTTTTCTCTTCTCTCCTAACCCCCTCTCTCTCTCTCCCCAGCCCTCAGTCTAACATCCTGCCTGCACCTAGCTGCCGTAACCCCTCTTCACCTCATCACTGCATGCTTCCACAGCAGCACTGTACCATCTCCCATCCTTACCCTGCTATATCTCTCCCTCCCCACCCCTGCTTCTTCCTTACCCCCACCCAGCTGCCTCCCAAATAATGTGGTGCTGTTTGTAGTCTGGCTTCAGCTGCCAGAGGCTGTGGTCACATGTGTGTGTGTGTGTGTGTGTGTGTGTGTGTGTGTGTGTGTGTGTGTGTGTCTTTGTTGTCTATTTTTGACAAAGGCCTTGTTGGCCAAAAGTTTATTGTCTGACAGCTTTTTGTTGTGCCTATCTGTGACTGCAAAATACCCTCAGACTTCAAGAAGAATATAATAATTCCAATCCCAAAGAAAGCAGGTGTTGACAGATGTGAAAATTACCGAACTATCAGCTTAATAAGTCACAGCTGCAAAATACTAACACGAATTCTTTACAGACGAATGGAAAAACTAGTAGAAGCCAACCTCGGGGAAGATCAGTTTGGATTCCGTAGAAACACTGGAACACGTGAGGCAATACTGACCTTACGACTTATCTTAGAAGAAAGATTAAGGAAAGGCAAACCTACGTTTCTAGCATTTGTAGACTTAGAGAAAGCTTTTGACAATGTTGACTGGAATACTCTCTTTCAAATTCTAAAGGTGGCAGGGGTAAAATACAGGGAGCGAAAGGCTATTTACAATTTATACAGAAACCAGATGGCAGTTATAAGAGTCGAGGGACATGAAAGGGAAGCAGTGGTTGGGAAGGGAGTAAGACAGGGTTGTAGCCTCTCGCCGATGTTGTTCAATCTGTATATTGAGCAAGCAGTAAAGGAAACAAAAGAAAAATTCGGAGTAGGTATTAAAATTCATGGAGAAGAAATAAAAACTTTGAGGTTCGCCGATGACATTGTAATTCTGTCAGAGACAGCAAAGGACTTGGAAGAGCAGTTGAATGGAATGGACAGTGTCTTGAAAGGAGGATATAAGATGAACATCAACAAAAGCAAAACAAGGATAATGGAATGTAGTCTAATTAAGTCGGGTGATGCTGAGGGAATTAAATTAGGAAATGAGGCACTTAAAGTAGTAAAGGAGTTTTGCTATTTGGGGAGCAAAATAACTGATGATGGTCGAAGTAGAGAGGATATAAAATGTAGGCTGGCAATGGCAAGGAAAGCGTTTCTGAAGAAGAGAAATTTGTTAACATCCAGTATTGATTTAAGTGTCAGGAAGTCATTTCTGAAAGTATTCGTATGGAGTGTAGCCATGTATGGAAGTGAAACATGAACGATAAATAGTTTGGACAAGAAGAGAATAGAAGCTTTCGAAATGTGGTGCTACAGAAGAATGCTGAAGATTAGATGGGTAGATCACATAACTAATGAGGAAGTATTGAATAGGATTGGGGAGAAGAGAAGTTTGTGGCACAACTTGACCAGAAGAAGGGATCGGTTGGTAGGACATGTTCTGAGGCATCAAGGGATCACCAATTTAGTATTGGAGAGCAGCGTGGAGGGTAAAAATCGTAGAGGGAGACCAAGAGATGAATACACTAAGCAGATTCAAAAGGATGTAGGTTGCAGTAGGTACTTGGAGATGAAAAAGCTTGCACAGGATAGAGTAGCATGGAGAGCTGCATCAAACCAGTCTCAGGACTGAAGACCACAACAACAACATCTGTGACTCAGTATCTCTGCTATATGGTAAGTAGCAATTACCTTTTTCATACTATTGTTATATTCCATCCTGAATTTTCTATTGTTTGATTATATTTTAAATGCTTCTTATTGATTTTCCAGATCAAAACTTTCACTATAAATGAGATAGATTATGCTTGGAGCAAAGTAACTTTCAAACTGTAATCTCTCAGGTTTTCTCAGTGCAGTTGATTAATAGTGAGCTTCCAGTGGTTCTGCCAAGTTGGTACAATTTCATGCACAATATTTTGATGATTCAGCCAGTTGCCTTCTTCACAGCTGCTAATTTTGCTGTTAAGTGTACTCGCTGCCTGGAATTCAATAACGTACACATAACAGATAGTTTTGCTGTTACGTGTGCTCACTGCCTGCCCCCCAATGAAGTACACATAACAGAAAAACCTGCAGAATGCAAAGAAGATGGCTGGGATGGAAACAACAAGTTGGCGGAACATTTGGAAGCACACTACTAATTTTCAAACTAATTAAAATATAGTTACTGATACAATCTTCACATGAAGTTGGCACAACTTGTGATGTGATAAAGTGCTGAATTGTTTTATTAAACAATTTACATTTTCCTCACAATTAGCTGTAGCCTACTCAACACAGTTTTATGCCAAATGGATAACTTCTCCCTGAAAAGCACTATAACAAGTTTTGAAGTAATATGTAACATCTTCCATTAAAAATTCAATAAATAAAAGATTAAAAAATTAAAGTAACCAGTCCCTGATGGAAAGTTACGTAAGTTCCACAGAGCAAAAATCACAAGTTTTAATCACATTAATGTGACCACTACCGATGTTCAATGTCAATGCACAATAACCACACACAGATGGCAGGTAGCAGCATTAGCAGTGGAGGGGATATAAAGTGTGCTTGAGGGATGCGGAAACTGTGCAGTCATCGTCTTAACGTGGAAAAAGAGTGATGAATCTGATATACAAAAGGGCATGATCATTGGCTTTTCCAGTAAGAGTGGAAGCATTTCTGAAACAGCTAAGTTTATAAATTTTTCAAGTGCTGCAGTGGGTAAAATATACTATACATGGCAAAATGGTACTTTCCAACTGAACTGAGGCAACTGTGATGCACACAGGGCATAGATGACAGGGTGAACAATAGCTGCAGAGATGTGTATGGGCAAAAAGACATGCAACTGGTGAGAAAATGACCACTGAGATGAACCAAGGGGCTGCCAACAGTGTCTCCACAGTGACCGTTCACTGTATATGGGCCTCCACAGCAAGCACATGGTTCATGTACCCATGCTGACTGCTGTTCCTTGGTGACAAAGGCTGTAATTTCCACAGCAATACCACAACTGGACATTCATTAAATGGTGACAAATGGCCTTTTCACAGATGGCACTGTTGGACAGATGGTCTTGTACAACATGAAACATCTGATCTGATTTTACTTATTATGGGAGAGGGGTTGACTGTGTTGCATTTGGAGTTACTAGTTGGGTATTTTGAGCACATTTTCCACAGGGGTCGACGACAGAATGAACTGTACGATGCAAGATTAAGAGTACAGTTGAAATAGGGATAGACAAGGATATTGCAGAGATGGAGTGGATTGTGGGCAACAGAATTCTGTTTTGGACAATGAGGGCAGGATTATGGGTAGAATAGCCCTTACCTTAGGATGCAACAATAGTTAATGGAAGTCATGATGCAGAATGTGACTGAGCTTTTCAAGGTCTGAATACTATTGAGTGAAACAAGGTGTACTGTTAAGGGACTGGTTCACAGTGATTATACCTTTGTTGGTGTTGCAGAAATACATGACATTGGAAAGCTGTTTCTGGGATAGTCTGGCAAGGAACTGGCTGTTTGCAAAGCTTTAGAAAAGTTACTGTCATATTTGGCAAACTCCTAATACCCACTGCAGATCTGACACTGATTGGTGGTAAGGTTCTAGGGGTGGTAGTTTTGAAATGTGAAATGGATGAAAGCTGTCAAAATGTAGGTACTAGAGTTTGTAAGTGATGGTGTTGGAAAGCTGGCAGAGACCCTGAGCCAGGGATGGACTCACTACAGTCCAAGACCAAAGGGAGGGAGCATTGTGTTTAGGAAGAATGATAAGCCTAATATTGGTTTCAAGGTCTTGATCAACTGTTTATTCTATAGCTGTGAGTTTTGACTAACAAGGGAAAACTTAGGGAAGAAAGGTGAAGCCAGATCGGTGGCGAGGGATTCTTGGATATTAAGGATGTGAATGCGTGGAAGAGGTTGTGGATCGTGTTTTATGGCAATGGGAGCAATTCAAGAAAAAGTTATTTGTACTCTTTCAGCTGCCTGTGGTTAGCATGGTGGGAAGCAAGGAATTCCTTCCACTTATAGGAACAAATGAGGGAAAACAGGCCCTTCACTAATCCAGCCTCAGCACTGTTATAGATGGTCCAGTCAATTAAAGTCATCATTACCCATGTTCAATGTCAATGTACAATAACCAATCACAGACAGCAGGTGGCAGCACTAGCAGTGCAGGGTATATAAATGTGTCAGGGAGATGCATAAAACAGTTCAGTTGTTGCCATAATGTGGAACTGGAGTGATTTATCTGATGTCCAAAAGGGCTTGATCATTGGCTTTCGAGCCAAGGGTGGAAGCATTTCCAAATGGCTAAGTTCATAAACTGTTTGTGTGCTGCTGTGGTTAAAGTATGCTAAACATGGACAAATGGTGCTATCCAAAACTGGCACTGAGGCAAACGTGTTGCATCACGGGCCATTGATGACAGGGCTGAAAAATGGCTGCAGAGATGTGTACAGGTGAATACACATGCCACTTTTGAGTTACTTACCATCCAGATAAACCATGGGGCTACCAACAGTGTCTCGTCAATTAGCATTCAACAAACATTGCTGCATGTGGGCCTCTGCAGCAGGTGCCTTGCTCTTGCAACCATGCTGATGGCACTTCATTAGCAAACGTGTTGCATCACGGGCCATAGATGACAGAGCTGGAAAATGGCTGCAGAGATGTGTACAGGTGAATACACATGCCACTTTTGAGTTACTTACCATCCAGATAAACCAAGGGGCTACCAACAGTGTCTCGTCAATTAGCATTCAACAAACATTGCTGCATGTGGGCCTCTGCAGCAGGTGCCTTGCTCTTGCAGCCATGCTGATGGCACTTCATTGGCAATGAAGGCTGAAATCTGCATGTCATTACCACAACTGGGTGCCCACTGAGTGGTAACATGTGGTCTTTTCAGATGAACCACGTTTCATGCTGCATTGAAAGGATGGCATTTGGCATGTACAATCATTGGAAGGGTCTAGGCCACAGGAGAGAGACTTATTGTCTGGGAAATGTTTTCATGGTATTCCCTGGGTGGTATTCTCATTCAGGAAGACACAATGGATCCATACAAGTATGCATCTATCCTTGAGAATGATGACCACCCCACATGCAATTTGTTTTTCCCCAGTGCGACAGCATCTACCAGCAGGACAATGCAATCTGTTGTACAGCTGGCAGTATATGTTTGTGGCTCAGAGAGCATCATGATGAGTTTACCATACTTCCCTGGCCACCAAACTCTGTGGATTTAAACCCAATAGAGAATCAGTGGGATCACCTCAACTGAGCTGTTCATGCCATGAATCCTCAAGCGAGAAACCTAGTGCAACTTGAAAAGGCACTGGAGTCGGCATGACTCCACATACCTATTGGTACCTTCCAGAACCCCATTTATTCATTTCTTGCATGTCTATCAGCAGTTCGCACGGCAAAACGTTGTTAATCAGGCTTTTGACAGCTGGTCACATTAATGTGCCTGGACAGTGTACATACACAAGCCGAAACATTATTACAACCTGCTTAATTGTTCGTTGGTCCACCTTTGGAACACAATGCAGCATGGATTCTGCATGGCATGAATTCGACAAGGTAGGTTTCCATAGGTATATGAAAACAGATGCCTTAATGGTGAGACAGGCCACAGCTGTCGACTATTACCACAGATCCCATGGAAGTCCATAGCATCATACTTCCCCTTCTTCCCCAGGCCCCACCCTGCAGCAGCCTTTTGCCTGAATGACAGCTTATACGAACACAGTCATCAACCTGGTGCAACAAGAAATTCATTTCATCTGACCACTCAACACATTACCATAGACCCACAATCAAATCTCGAAGATCTCATGCTGGCTGCAATTGTGATTGAAGATGTCGTTGGATCGACAAGGGAATATACAGGGGTCATCTGCTGCAGAGCTCCATGTTCAATAATGTTCCTGAACAACATAACCCGAAAACACTTGTGCCTCCACTACGACTGCACTCGGATCTAGGGTTGCTGATACACTGTTTTTCCGGCGATCTAACAGTTATTGTATTACAAAAGAATCTATTTAATCACATTCCTTACTGCACATGAGTAACAACATACGAACAGAAACGTCCTTATAAAACACCTTCGCAAAACGTTACGTCCATGTGTCATGTCTTCCGTCGGTGATCGGTTATGTGGGATGGGCGTTGGGAGCAGTGTACAAGAGGAAGAAGCGGGGGGGGGGGGAGGGGGGGGGGGGAGGAGAACACTTCTTCCTTTTCATTCTCGTCCCCTCGCAGCAACAATCGCTAACCCTATCCCTTTCTTTCCGCACGTCATGGGTGGGGTTAAGCACACAGACTGCAGCAGCCACAAACCTTTGTTGCGAAGCCTATTATTATTATTATTATTATTATTAAGCGTTAGTGTCAGTATTACCAGTTTCTTTACACCTGTAGACAGAACGAGATGCATTTCAGATTCACTGATTTTCTTGCGGGAGCAACTGGTAAGTACACATTCCAGTATTTTCACCATCAGTACTACACAAGGCAGTTTAGTAGTAGTGTAGCAAAATGGCTGTTTTACTTAGTTTTAGAATGAGTGAATGTGGAATTGAAGATTCGCACAAGACTCTCCCAAAGAAAAAATAAATCATAACACACTCAATTGTATTTGTAGATTTGGAAAAATGTGCTCCCTTGGGTTAAACCGGGAGCGAACGAATATCGGACATTTCATTTTTCATGCTGAAATGATTTTAGCATTTCTCACGGCGTATGAAACGACGCGCCACAAGCAGAATGTAAGGGACATGTATTAAAAGAAAAGATGTAGTGTTGAATCAAAGAAACGGCAGAATTATTTCGCAATTAAAAAGAATACAACGGAAAATAATAATGTCGCTCTAGCAAACTGGCTTTGGTGTATCATGCAGTGAAGCACAGCCACAGTTACTTCAGTTTGGACAACGGAAATAAATTCGTTTCACACATTTTCAAGGATTCTATGATGGATTTAAAGATTTCTTGTGGGCGAACAAAAACGGAAATGTTGGTGAAGATTGTGCTGGCTCTTAAAATTGTGGATGACTTTTTACACATTTTAAGAGGCTCAGAAAGACCTCAGTCTTTCTTTTTTTTCATAGGCAACAGACGTATCAAGTAAGGCCAACGGAAAGATGTTTCCTGTTTGCATTTGCTGTTTTGACCTACTGAAAGGAGTACACAACAAACTTTTGAGTTTCACTGAAAATGCTGATGAAACCTCTTCCGGAGTGACTGATTTGCTACTGCAAAATTTAGATATCCACAAGCTGAGAGTAAAAAAAGGTTTCTTCATACAGAGCTGAAGATGAAAGCGCTAATTTTGGCACAAATAAATCAGTTTTCCAGTCACTTCTCAATAAGAATAAAGACATTATAAAGGCGAATTGCAGTAATCATATACTCCACAATGCAATTAGAAATGCGACTGATAAATTAGATATCGATATGGAAAGCATAGCTCTAAAAATTTATAATCATTTCATGGTTTCTGCAAAAAGATGAGAGGAAATTAAATCTTTTTTTCCAGTTCGTGGAACTGGAATGGGCAGGGACACTGAGACAGGTTCGTGCAAGATGGCTTTCTTTAACTACAGCTGAAAACTAGATTCTCCTGAACTGGGATGTCACCAAGATGTACTGATGAGTGAACAAAATTTTTGATGTCAGTTTTTCTGAATGAAAACCCTGGGCAAGGCATCATGCCAGCAATATTCCTCCATTCTGTGAGAAATGTTGTAAATCTGTTGGATGCAGTTAACAGTGCTTTGAGTGTCTTGGCGACCTTTAAACAAATGCATTGTGATACCTCCACCCGGGATCTCTGCCGGACAACACTGCCAGCGGCCCAGGAGAAAGCCAGCTGGATCCCACTAGAGATGGGCAAACTCGTTCACCCTTGGGAACTAGTTCACTGGTGATGGTTCTTTTTTGGGAACCGTTCATTTTTACTCGTTCACCGTTCCTTTGTGCTTGGTATATGGTTCTTATGAAAAACTGAAAACTAGTAGTGTAGGTGATTGAATGATGGAGGGCACCAAGAGGGGGTACTTGCCTGCCCCCCTCCCCCTGGAGTACAGAGTGTTTATTCATTACAGAATTCTCACACACTTGTAGAAGTAATTTCCATGATTCTGCAGAACCTCTCATTTAGCCAACTGTAGCGTTGTGTAGCTGATAGCAGGGAAATAATATAGGGTGGCGCACGGAAAACCGGCCCCGAGTACAGACTGCTCGCCAATTACGCAAGATTTGTTGCCCGTTACGAGCAGATACAACCAACAGATAAACATGTAATAATTAGGCACAGAACAAATAACAAATAAGCTAATGCAAGCAACAACGGCGAAACAATAGATGACTATTGTTGGGGGACAATGGGCAGTCTAGTACTCGGGGCCAATTTTTCGTGTGCCAGCATGTACCACTTTCCACGTAGAAAGGAGCTGTGAAATTTGAGCTCAATGGGATAAGGCCCTTTGGCCATAAAAATTTGAAAACCTTGAAAAAATATTAAGTCCACCCAAGCATTATTTCTGCACGATTACATGATAAATTGATTAATTGCCTAATATAGACAGATTGTTTACTTAGACTTTCTTGGCTGAATGCGTTTTTCGCTTCGCAGTATTCGTGTGACGGGCCAGTGACTACAAGCAGACAAAGATGTTACTCGGTGGTCACATGGTCAGGTAAAGACTAACAGATAGTCTGGCAGGCTCAGCGCGAACGGAAGTACGGATTTACGGAACTAAAACCTGTTCACGACCCAGCACAGCCACCCCAGAACATAGTCGCCTTTCCTTTTCGAGGGAAGATCGTAGCAAGTGCAACGTCTTTGTTTTCTGTTCGTTTACGTAAAATAATTCACATTCGCAAGGGAATTACTCGCATTAAATAACTGGCCAGTAATGAGTCGTCCATCAAACGAACATTAATAGTTTTCTTTTGCAATTTGCTGGCGTCTACATCACATTGTCTGCGCATCAAACTGCCATACTAACTGTGCGGGAACTGAAGATTTCTTTATATAAATCATAACTTCCGACACAGGAGCTGAGAAACGGCATACTAAAATCAGAGCTTTGTGTCAGCAGCAGCGGCAACTACGTAAGGATGCTGGAATATCGTCTTAACTTTATAAGTGAAGAGAAAGAAGATGGGGAGAAGGGTTCGTGAATGGAATCAGTCATCAGTTATTTGAGAAAGAGAACTTCTGAGCTAGCAAGGGCAGTCAGGCAGCCATTAACAGACGAGAGTGAAACGAATATGAAATTTTACAATTACGTTTTACTGTACTTAATATAAACTTTACACAAACGTATATGAAAATAAAATAAAAGCGAAATCTATTACTGGTTCAATGCTGATAATTGTGTTTAACGTAATATGGAAAAGGTTTAAAAGTCACTTCTCTACGTTTTTCTTTAATAAGTGGAAAACCGTGGCCTCTAGCGAAAATGTATCTCGATATAATATTTAACTACATTAAATTTCCTACAAAAGGAGGTCCTATTCATTTTTTCTAGCCTTAATAGTTTGCGTGTGGAGAGCTGGAGAAGAGATCATGAAACTCTCACGCGATGCGCATGGGCTATAGCTCATGTAGTCTTGTAAACCTGTTGGTGGCTGTTTCCCAACTTAATAGACCACAAGTGTCTTGTATAAACTTCTTCGTCTCGACTTCCTCCACACAGCTATGCTACGTTGTAAACGATAATCGATTACACCCTACATATACTTCATGTTGTCTCTGAGTTCCTAGGCGAAGTAGTGACTTTATGGAAGAATAAATAGTTTTAAAATAAAATGTGGTTTTCTCATCATACTTGTCTCACATGCTTAGTAAAAATTAGGTTTTTATGTTGCATTATTAAAGTCAATGCAGCAATAATAACAATGAAGTACGCAGTAATAAAGTTTTTTGCTTGAAAGCTCCTTCTGAACAAATGCTTCTGAAATAATAAGTAAATACTATTTTATGGCAATCTATGTCTTTTTTTTCAAAGAAACCAAACTAGCAGATAATGCAAATTGAAAACAACCAAACCTAAAAATAATTAGAGCCTTCTTAAATGTAATGTTTTGTATATGAAAGATACACGAAAATCGTTTTATATGAATTTTCTTACACTACAAATTAAGCAAATTATTGAAAGTTAGTTGTCAATGAATCAAAAAATATATGAATAACAAAAAAACCTGCTTTGTTATGTCTTTCGCTGTTCTTCGATATAATGAAGTGAGCTAATATGCCCTTTTGATACCTGAAAAGACGTGCCTATTACATACAACGTAGTTTTTATGTAATTTACGTAACTATAAAATACTTTTTATTACCGGTCGTGGACGCTGAATAGCCAGAACTAGGTGCAAGAAGAGTTTGAAACACATGTAAAATGGACGAGCGCAGTGAACGATACTGAACGAACTAGGGGCAGTCGGCAGTGGAAGTGCGACCGGTGTTCATTCGAAGAACGACGGGTGCGGCAGAGGGAGACCGAGACTGAGACGAGCACGCGACCGAGGCTGGAACGAGAACTGCCGAAAGTGACCGCCGCGACCGAAGTGAACTAGTGAACTATGAAGCGATCGTTCCTCGTTCCCGGGAACTATAAGTAGACCGTCGCGACCGAAGTGAACTATGAAAGACAGTTCATTGGAATTCGTTCCACGGTCCTTTCGTTCATCTTTGTGAACCGTTTCTTTGGACCCGTTCGTTCACGAACTACCCATCTCTAGATCCCATGCGGCGAGCGCCCGAGAAGAGGACACTGCAGCCATTCTGCAAAGCACGCAGGGGTAGGTGGTGGATGTCCTAGCCTCGCTTAAGAGGGGATACGTTGCGAAGAGCCTGGCTGACAATAAAAAGCATGCCGAAAACTATGGACCCCTGCACTCATTAGGACGTACCTAGGGTGACCAGACATCCGGATTAATCCGGACATGTTCCCCTTCTTAGCTTTTTGTCCGGGGTCCGGGCGGATTTTTACAGTGTCCGCCTTTTCGCAAAGTTGAGCGTAATACAGTTAAATTTACAATTCGTCCCGTTCTATTGGCTCCTTTCTTAAATACTTTAACTATTGGCACAGCCTTCTTGATAAACATGCACGAAGGTGGTGTTGGTAGGTGGCACCAGGATCGTCGATGTTATCGTTGATCTACCTATAAGCGAATGCAAATATCGATTATTTAACAATTTTCATTTCGTATCTTCGCTTTGTTTGGCTTGGCTTCCTGTAGTGCACGTGTGATTTGTGAGTGTAATTTTTAATCAAGTGAGTTACGTAAAATATTTGGCTATGCCCAAATGAATGTGTACATTTTCTGATATCCTTTCCTGCAAATATCCGGCTTTAAGAAAGGGAGAAATGAATTTGAAGCTGAATGTAAGATATGTAGAGCTGGAACGCACGTCTCAGTGGCCAGTAAAGGTAAGAAATAACTCGACAGATTAACTGTCATGGTTTTATTTCATTGTTTCATAGTCATTAAGCTTATTTGTATTCGGAAGGTTACAGTGCAGTTTACATGTCGTCAGCTGCTGCTTGAATTGTAGATGTTGGTAGCTGTGCCTCGAATGAAGGGAGGTGAATGGTCTTACGTTTTTCGCTTTGTAAACAATTCCGTGTTGTTGGCATAACAAAACAATTGACGCCACACTGTCACCACAATCAATGTTTTTAATTTTTTTTATATTGCTCAGTTAAGCACCACCTGACCTTCAGTAACAATTAACTACTAGTTTTACCGGTAATTCCCGGCAGTCACGTGACTTGTCCAAAGCTGACGGGTGGTATCCTTGTCTGCAACTGACCCGTTTGATGTGTCCTCTTTTTTCTTCCTTTGTCCTCCTTTTTGAAGCTGTTTGTCTTCCTTTTTAAACAATTACATCTGGTCACCCTAGACGTACCTTGCCTTAGAAAGCAGGAAATGTGCCGGCAATTCTAGCACTGCAAGGGCAGAGGGAGAAGCATACAGAAAGCACGGAGAATTCACGCAGGGAGACGTGTGAAAGAAGTCAGCTTTCTTAACATGTTTTTCTCGATGGTAAGGACGTTCTTTGTAAATCACGGATGCCAGCAGACTCTGAGACGAAGCTCAAACATAAGTCTGTGGAGGCATCACGCAGAGATAGCAGTTACAAAGAAGTGTAGCGTAACTGCTCTCACAATAGCTTCAGAATGCAGAAAAACATGGAAAGAATGTCAAATCGTGAGAAAGATGCCAATTCCCGAGGCACACACCAGATGGGAATTTTCCACCCAGGACGGAGAGGTGTGGCCTTGAAACGATCTGTCATTGGGCAGCACTGAAAATTAAGTCCGCCAACGACAACGCCGAAAGGAAGAAAATTACTTAAGGGTAGTTGAGCTGAGAGATGGATGAGGAGCGAAGAAGGGAGTTGGCAGGCCAGCGCAGAAGCGAGAGGACATGGGCGCTCTTCCATCCATTACCAACATCCGCCTTCCAACATTGTGGTATCATAGATTCGGCCACGCAGCCAACAGACAACACGGAGATCGTTCTGGGCCTCGCTACAAAGCCGCGATTGCTGATGAGGGCAGTCGACTCGCGCCGCACAACACTGAGGCGACGCGCTTTACCTATTGCTTGCTCACAAAAAGAAGAGCGAGGCCTCCCTAGTTCTGAGTCGTTAAAATTCGGTCCACATCGGTTCAATCGCGTTTAGCGTCCGGCCGCTGACCTTTTTTTGCCGCTTGAGGGCTTGCATTAGGGTTTATCAGCCTTTTCTCTGTACAAGTACATTCATTTATTTATTATTTAAGTATTTTTTGCAAAAGTGCATTTGATCATATTTACAGTATAAGGTATGAGACAGTATACAAAAATTTAAAATAAAATAAAGTATATTAAAAAGAAAATAAATTAGAAATTGAAGTTCAAAGATTAAAACTTTTAAGTCATATTGAAATACAGTGTAAGTTTTACAGATTATACAATATTTTCCATCATGATTATTCCATAAATTCTCTTTGGCTACTTTAGAATACAAAGAGGTTGTAGCATACGATAGAAATACAGTACAGTAACATACAGTGTGGATGTGCTCTGAGCGGACTGATGTTTGTGCATTAGTGTGGTGTTGCTTCATTTTATGTGTGTGAGTTGTGGTGGTGTTATTTTATGTTACTACTTAAGTGATTTATTTATTGATTAACTACATGTGTGTACATGTTAGGGTGTCCATTCGTCCCGTTTTTCCCGGGACAGTCCCGTTTTTTACCAAAATGTCCCGCTGTCCCGAAAGTTTTTTTGAGGACGCTCAAATGTCCCGTTTTTTTATGATTCCGCTTGGCTAGAGTATTTTACGCTACTGGCTGTTTGACTTTCTATTTATTAACTGCGCGATTATTTATGCTAGGAAGCGTGTGATGGTTTTCGGCATACCCCAAACATGTACCGAACCGTCAAAAATCGCAAGTAATTTTAAACGTACTATAGGTTACGAATAACAACGAAGATCCTTCTCTTCTAAATCGTTCCACTGAATCCATCCTTTCGGTCCAGAGGTACTCTACACCACTGATACTTGCTCTCTGGCTTTCGTCACCACACTGTTAATGTTTTGCACTGTGCAATCACTGTTTCATTATGCCAAAACGAAAGGGTAATTTTAACAGCAATATAAAAAGCGAGTTTTCTTTTATCACTGGTAGTGGAGAAACTGTAGAATGTACGTTGTGCAGATCAAAATTTGCTATTGGTCATGGTGGAAGGTCTAACATTGTGAATCACGTTAAGACGAAGAAACATCGCATGAGTGATCAAACGAAAAGAGCAAATAAATGCGTGAGTGACTACTATGGGAACTTAAAATGAGTAACAGAAATGGATAGGCAGTTGGCAGCACAAGAAGTTACGTTTGCATACCACAGTGCAATGCATAAGCATACCTTTAAGTCAATGGACTGTACCACAGCAGTTGTTAAAAAATTTTTCAATCCTAAATTCACATGTGGACACACAAAATGTAATGCAGTCATTTCAAATGTTATTGCACCGTATGCAGCTCAGCAGGTTTTAAATGAACTGAAAAGTGCTCGATTCATTTCTGTAATGATTGACACATCGAATCATCTGGATTTGAAGTTGGCTCCTCTCCTTATCAGGTATTTTCACCCTGAAAATGGCATCACGGCGAAAGTGCTCGAATTGGTTAATTTAGATGGAGAAACTTCAGATTTACTTCAGAATTATGTGCTGGAGGTTTTAAAGAAATATGATTTGAGGGAAAGGTGATTGCAGTTTCTGCAGACAACACGAACACCAATTCTGGTGGTAAGCAGAGGAAAGGAAAAAACAATTTGTTCTATAAACTGCAACAGAACACAGTGAATAATATGGTAGGTGATGGCTGTCCAGCTCATGTGGTGCACAATTCGTTACAAACTGGCTCAGATTGCCTACCCATCGACTGCCAATTAATTGTAAACAAAATCTACCAGCATTTCCACATAAATACAGTAAGGGTTGAATCTCTGAAGTCATTCTGTAAGTTTACTAAAACTGTACTTGGGCACAGCAAGACAAGGTGGCTATCTCTGCTACCAGCATTGGAAAGAACTGTAGAGATATTTCCTGCTTTGAAATCATATTTCATTTCCCTTGATAAGTGTCCTGTTATCCTTAAACAATTCTTTGATAACCCTGTGTCTATTGTTCTTCTACATTTTCTGTTAGCCAGCTAAAACCTTTCTCCACAACAATTAAACGTATTGAGAAACAAGAAATCACAATAGTGGAAGTTTAACAAGAAATAAACAAATTATTGGGCAAATTACAATGTAGAAAATCTGAAAGATTTCTCACATCTTTTGTACATGAGACTCTAAGAAAGCTGGAAGAAGAGCGTGAAATTACTGTAGAACAATTTCATATTTATGCTGACATCTTCTACGACTCTTGCACTGAGTATATTAGAGAATGGTGTTTACCATTTCTCACACCTTTTAAAGCATTTGACTGGGTTAATACTGAAAAGGAGCCGCTACAGTGGAAGAATATTCAGGACTGTTGTGTTGTTGTTAAAAGTATTGTACCAAATTTTCCTGTTGATGAAGACGAACTGTTCGATGAATTTTCATGTGCACAGAACCTCATAAAAAATGAAGAAGGAGACAAAGAAAGTGTTAGTGCAACGTGGTGTGAAATATTTGCTTATTTTAAAAGTAAAAACATTAACATGAAAAACATGATTCATTTGGTGGAGTTTTGTCTGGCAATTCGTGGTTCAAATGCTGCTATGAAACGTCTGTTTTCATTAGTGAACTCTTTGTGGTCAGATGAAAAAAAAAAAAAAAAAAAAAAGCAGAATGAAAGTTGAAACAGTGAGGGCCTTGCTCATTGTCAAAACACACTTTGATGGTGTATTGTGTACTGACTTTTATGATACAATTTCAAACGAAAATGCACTTCTTGATAAAGTACATAAAAGTGAAAATTACGGTGATAGTGTGGCAGAATAATTGTAAAAAGTGATTTGGGATCATCTGAGTGCACGTTGTAAAGGTAAACTTGTATGTGTATTAAATTTAGTCAATACAATATTTATGTCCCGTTTCTTCCTTCATTGTCCCAGGTTTTTCTCTAATTTATTTTAAATGTCCCCTTTTTCAATGAAAATGAAATGAACACCCTAGTATATGTGTATAGATAGATGTGGGCAGATATGCTTAAACATTAGCGTTTAACGTTAACATCGATATTGACAGTGCCACTTTTCTTTATATTGCCTGCTATAGGTGGGAGGTTTGGATAGTTTGGTGTTATACAATTGATTTGAGTTAATTGGGGCCGGCCAGTGTGGCCGTGCGGTTCTAGGCGCTTCAGTCTGGAACCGCGTGACCGCTACGGTCGCAGGTTCGAATCCTGCTTCGGGCATGGATGTGTGTGATGTCCTTAGGTTAGTTAGGTTTAAGTAGTTCTAAGTTCTAGGGGACTGATGACCTGAGATGTTAAGTCCCATGGTGCTCAGAGCCATTTTTTTTTTTTTTTTTTGAGTTAATTGGGTGCTTTCATGTTTACATCAAATCCTCCAATCACCTTAGGGGGATGACTTTCGTGGCAGTGGTATACAACTGCATAAATTTTATGTGTATCCTACTTTTTATGTCTAACTGAGGTCTATCGCGCGCGCGCGCGCGCGCGTGTGTGTGTATTTTCTGGGGTTAGTTTCTGTGACTTTGGGTCAGGTGTGGGGGAAGTGGGATGCCTTGGATTAGTGGTTCCATGATGGGGGCGAGGTCTGGGTATTCTTGGCTGGTGTTGTGTGCTACTGTACGCACTAGTTGGGTGTATTTAAATTTTGGTCTCCTGTTCACTCGTGGCCTTGTCAGAATGTCTTCCATGTCTGGGCGTTTCGTTAATATGTGTCTCCCGTAATTTGCTCTGGGTTTAGTCAGTCTGTTCTGTAGCGGCTCCACGCCTGTGATGTCATATACGCCGTCACTGGGCGTGAGTCTTGGCAGTCTACAGACGCTGCGTGAAAGTCGTCTTTCGGTCGAGTTAAGTCGTTCTGCTACCGGTTTCTGCAAGCCCCCTAAGGGGGATCGCCGTTTGGTCGTCACATCCATGGAATCGTTCTTGTACTTGTCTTCAAAATGGTTCAAATGGCTCTGAGCACTATGGGACTTAACTACTGAGGTCATCAGTCCCCTAGAACTTAGAACTACTTAAACCTAACTAACTTAAGGACATCACACACATCCATGCCCGGGGCAGGATTCGAACCTGCGACTGTAGCAGTCGCGCGGTTCCAGACTGTAGCGCCTAGAACCGCTCGGCCACTCCGCCCGGCTTTGTACTTGTCTGATTAGGCATTGTCTTTTTCTCGTCTTGTTTATCAGGTAAGTGAAGTGTGTTTTCCAGTTTAAGTACTTGTCTAGGTACACTCCTAGGTACCTGGCAGTGTCGTTAAGTCTTAGTGGTGTGTCCCACAGCGTCAGCTGTATGTCATTTGTGTTTTGTTGTCGTTTTTTGGTCAGGTGTCTGTGTCTTAAACCATTTGGGTTTTGGTTGGGTTTGGGCGGATTCTCCATTTTCCCACCCAGGTTTCTAGTCTTTGTAGGTAAGCCTATGTCTTTCGTTGTACGGTTGTCGTCTTCAATTCTGTGCACCAGTAGGCGGTGTCGTCAGCGTACAGTCCTACCGTTTCTTTGGGGGTTATTGTCGTTGGTACGTCAGCCTTGTAAAGCGCGTATAGAAGCGGGGTTAGGATACCTCCTTGTCGCACTCCTGCTTGCGGTGTGAATTCTTGGGAGGAAGCGCCACCGACATGTCCCTTGCACTTCCTGTTTGTGATGTACGTCCGTATTTGTCGTATAACCTTGGCCGGGAGGCCCAATTTGTCCAGTTTGTTGAGCAGTCCTGTATGCCAGAGCTTGCCGAAGGCACGCTCTATTTCTGAGAAGACTGCGAGCGTGCAGTGTCCTCTGTTGAAGCATTGCGTTATTCCGTTGGTCAGTCTGATTAACGGGTCGTTGGTGGAGTGATTTTGTCGGAAACCTGATTGTGTCAAAGGGAGGATTTCGTTGCGTTCTACGTACGTTTTTATGCGGTCAGTTAGTATCCTTTCCTCCCTACGACGTCGAGTAGCGATATCGGTCTGTAGGATCTTGGGTCAGTCTTTCGTTTGTCAGGTTTTGGTAGCATTATTGTTTTGCTAGTTTTCCAAGTGGTAGGTAGTGTTTCGTTTGTGAGACAATAGTTGTAGATGATGGAGAGGATGGGTCTCAAGAGGTGGGCTGGGGCTCTCTGGAAGTGAATACGTCTTATGTCATTTTGTCCCGGGGCTGTGTTACGTCCTGAGTGCATGGCATTAATTATTTCTGCGTTGGTGATCTCTGCAGTCAGCGTGTTTTCGTCTTCTGTTTCTGTCGTTGGGGTGTTTAGGGTTATGGTTAGTTGTTGCTCGACGTGTTATCTGAAGTTGTCGTCGAATTTAGCGTCTTGTGCGAAAGAGTATACTTGCTGCAGTACTTGTCGAAATGCCTCGGCTTGTTCTGCTTTGTCTGTTGTTGGCTCGTTGTCCACTAGTAGTGTAGTGTTTGTGGTCTGTCGTTGTCCCGTTAGGTGTTTTAAAACGTTGCCAAAATTTCCCTCCTTCCCTGTAGTTTAGTCTTCTGCATGTGTCGTCCCACTATCTTTGTCGGTATTCAGATATGATTCTTTTAGTTCTGGCATTCAGTCTATTCCATTGTCTAGGTCTGGGTTGTTGTCGTGTCTGATTTGTCTACAGAATTGTTTTTTTTTTTTTTTTCTAATTAGATTGAGGGCTTCCCGGGGGATGGCTTGTGTCCAATTTTCGACTACTATGGTGGGAATGGCTCCATCTATTGTTTGATGTATATTGTTTGACAGTCTCTATTCTTTCAGTGGCGTGTTGGACGTCGTCATCGTCAGTTACCGTCAGTGGTATTGATAGCTGTTCTGTGAGTACGTCTTTATATTTGTCCCAGTCCGCATTTGCGTATTTGCGGATCGTTCTTCTTGTGGATATATGGTCTGGGGGCAGGGTGGCGCTGGTCGAAAAAAGGATTGGTAGGTGGTCGCTCGTTGTAGAGGTGCCCACGACAGCATCTGACATTGTGTCGCTAATGTTGTGTCCATACAGTACGTGGTCTGGTGTCGAGTGGCTTCGGTGCCCCTATGAACGTCGGTTGGTTGACTGGTAGCCGATCCATCGGTTCTGTCGTCAGGAAGTCAAATAGACTTCGACCGTTTCCGTTATCGGCTGTGTCCCCAAGCATATGGTGTCGTGCGTTAAAGTCTCCTAGTATTATGTATTTATTGTACGTCATCATATGTCGTTGGAAGTGCAGTGGTAGGGGCGTTCCGGATGGGTTGTACAGACAGGCTATCGCGGGAGTGCGTCTATTTTTGTCTCTTATCTGTACTATAACTACTTCTACATTATTGAGTGGTGCCGGGAGAGGGATCTCCTTTGCTGCAATCGTGTTCTGTACGAGTAGAACTACTACTCCTCTTCCATCTAGTCTGTCCTTTCGGAATGTGATGAATTTGGGGATGTTGAAGGCGTGTGTGTTCCTTAGCCATGTTTCGGTGATGCCTGCAACATGGACACCTTCCTGTTGTATGGTGTGTGTTAGTAGTGAGCGTTTCGGTTTGACGCCTTGAGTGTTTACCGATACTCGTAGTAGACGTATTGTGTCGGTCGTCGTGGAGGTGCCTGGGAGGGAGCGGGTTGGAGTTAGGGGGTGGGTGCCTGTTTAATTCGTGTTCTGTAGTGTGTGTTGTGGTGTGTGCTGAGGTGTGGCCAACCTCAGTGATGTAATACTAAACTGTGAGTAGCCATTGTAAAGTGACTGGTGAGCTTCGCTACGTTACTTAGCGAAGTTTTACACTGCATTATGAGTGACGAAGAGATTCCTGGCCCATCGCGGGCAACGCCAAATACTCCATCCACTCCTCAGAGAAGAGCAAGGGGTAGCACACTACGGAGTCGAGAAAGAAAAATAATTAGTAATGTCGCTAAATGCTGTGAAGAGGCCGGCCGCTGTGGCCGAGAAGTTCTAGGCGCTTCAGTCCGGAGCCGCGCTGCTGCTACGGTCGCAGGTTCGAATCCTGCCTCGGGCATGGATGTGTGTGATGTCCTTAGGTTAGTTAGGTTTAAGTAGTTCTAAGTTTAGGGGACTGATGACCCCAGATGATAAGTCCCATAGTGCTTAGAGCCTCTCAGCCAATAACACGAACCGTTACTTATACAGGGGTGAGCGTCAGTTCCGTGAAAAGAATGCGTAGATTTTCTAAAGACAGCCCTGGAAAATCACCAGAAACTCCCGGCAAAAAAAAGGTAAATTTCAGTTCAAAAATTTTCAGTTCGACGTTGCTTTGAATCTGCCTTACCGTTTGTCTGAATTACTGTAGTCGTTTTGTTTTTATGGTGTGAAAGAATTTCTTGTCCTCCAATAGGCATATAAAATTGAGTCTAAAGCTGTAAATTAGTCACATCTACGCAATTCGCTTTGTAGCGTAGCGGTCACTGTGCTGTACCGAAGGTGACGGGCACGAATCCTGTTACACCGCAATTTTTTTAATATTAATAGCAAGGACTGTTATAATCATTTTCACTCAATTCAGTTAAATGTGACTGCATAGTACGACACCAGGGACCATAACCTACTACACTACCTAACACTACTCTGTAAGTGTTTTAAAAAAGTAGATTCTTCACCTGGAAACGTCTCCTTGTTACTTCTAACTACACATTTTTACAGTCTGACTCTCTAACCCTTTTTTAAATTCTCTTTTATTTAGGCCAAGATCTACTGGAAAAATCCAGTTGGATAATTTCGACAGGACTGTCGTAAAACAAACAATCGAAGATTTTTATGTGGTACAGAGACTGCTCCCACTCTGAGAACACTTCGTCCTGTACTACAAGAAAAGATCGGCTGGACGTGGGGTATTACTTCACTGCGGAATATTTTGTTATCCATGGGATTCACATGGCAAAAAGTACAAAATAAGCGGTCTTTACTGCTAGAGCGTGGAGACATTGTTGATTGGCGGTCGCGTTTCATTGTGTAAATGAAACATCTGAGGGAAGCAGCCACAGAAATATTCTACTTGGATGAAACGTGGATCGACAGCCATATGACAGTACGTAAATGTTGGCAGAAGAGTGATATTGTCGGCGTTGAGAGTTGGGGAACGTCCTCCAAAAGACTGATTATTGGAAGCGTTGGACCAAGGAAGGGATTTGTCAGGGAAGCCGAACTAAAATTTTGGGTTAAATCAACTAAAGGTGACTACCATGGTCAGATGAATTTAGGAAATTTTGAAAGGTGGTTTTCAAGCATGGTGCTCCCGAAACTTCCTCCGAAGTCGGTAATTGTGATGGAAAACACCCTCATGGTATGGCACCAAAGTGAGGATGTTGGAACGGCTTCAAAATAGGCGTGTCGCCTGTAATGAGAGCATGAGAAAGCAGGTTCTGTTCGCTTTAATACAAGAGCATAGACCTGCTAAAAAAACATATGTAATTGACGAAATGGAGAAAGAGAAAGGCCACATGGTTGTACGCTTGCCTCCCTACAATTGTGATTTGAGTGCGGTAGTACTGGCATGGGCGAAATTAAAACGGTTGTTTAGGGAGCGCAACATTTCAGTTAACCTTTTTGCGACAAGTGAATCCCTTTTATCTGTAACTGCCGATGACTGGGAAGGGTACTGCAGGAAGGTCCAACAACTAGAAGAAGAATATTGGAGGCGTGATTGTGTTGTTGAGCTAGCAATAGACGATATCATTATTAACACTGCCGAAACGGACAGTAGCGACGAACATGAAGCACACACAGAAGAGGAGTACAATGAAAGTGATTCTGAGTGATGTATTTGAGGGTACAATACAGCGTAACAATTGTCAATAAATTTTCCAAATTTATTCCTTCTCTTTTTATTGCCACAATGTAAGTTTTTCTAGTAGTTCTGTATAATGCCAAATTGTCCAAGAGAATTGTTACGAAATTAGTAGCAATAGGCAGTATATTCGGTATGAAACTTTCGATTTCACTTCATAACGGCCAACAGTCGAAATTGCAGTATTGGGTTTTACACATAAATAATTTCACGTATCCTGCAATTATTTTATTATTCCGCTGTCCGCTTTTGCGCTAGTATATGCGCAACATTAACAGTTGCTGCTGCGGCTAATAGATGGCATTGTGTATACAGCTTGGAGCACAAATTTTATGTGGATGCCAGAGTGTTGCCAGCACTGCGTGACGTTAGCGTGACTTATTATCCCGCCAAAATGCTGTGTGCTGGTGGGCGGAGCTTACCTCCTCTATACCCTGCACCCCCCCCCCCCCCCCACCGCCGTTGCCGTTATAACTTGCACACACACACACCCCTCCCCTCTGAAACCAACAACTGGTATACCACAGCTTTCCTTAACAATGGGAGCGCGTCGCTGCAGAGTATTATTAGTATCGCCAGGGTTGTGATATGTACGAGAATTCTCGTACGCATACGAGAATTTCGTCATTTGTACGATGTACGAGGCAAAAGTGAATATTGTACACGAACATACGAAAATTTTGCCTAAAACTTTTTTTTTTAGCGTATAATCCGATCGATAACTGGAGTCGTTACAGACCATTTGTTTGAAAAATAATCAATTCATCTGTTATATTTTTAAAATGATTAGAAACTGTTCCGAATCCATGCAGTCTCTGTCAATGAACAAATTTCAGGCAGGAGAGAGAGCACCAAACTACCGACATGACAAAACGATTAAAGGTCGAGAATGAGGCTTAGTTCAAAGCCTGGCCCTGGAAAATAAATTAAATGAGCTAACAATAACGAATCACTTTGCTTTGCATGACATATTTCACTCAGTTCGAATTGTTAAGTTTCAGAAATAGAGCGGCCAACGAATCTCAAAGCACTAAATGGAACTTTAATCGACTATTATTGGAAAGCAATTAACAGTAGACCTAATTACCCTACAATACTGTGGAATTGTTAAGTACAAACGAAAGACATTTCATCAGACGGTATTGTTTCTTCTTCAACAAACGATACTCTTAACAATGCGGTATTTCGCGTGTAGTCATTACGAGTACGTTTAACTGAATTCATTTACTGTGTAGTTTCTTTTTGTAAGTGTTTCGGGTTACTGTGTGTTACTGTGAGTGGAGAAATGGGAAGTGACAGTGAATATGAAAACACAAGCACGAAACTTTCGTGCACGCCGGAGAAAAAAGGTCTAAAAAGAGGTGAAATCTCGAAGACAGAACGGCCTGTCCATCGACAACAAAAATTTCGTGATGAGTGGCTACATATGCCAGGTTTAAGTAATTGGCTGGTGCGCGATAGTGATCCGCTCAGGCCGCGATGCAGATATTGCAATACCAGCATGGTTTCCGAAATCCAGAATATTAAAAACCATGCCAGAAGTAAGAAGCACCTAAACATGGTGCAGTCTGCTACCGTGCGACAGCCTTCAGTTGCTCAATTTGTCACAAACGCACAACCAGTTAAGAGGAAGGTTGCTAAAGCTGAAATCAAATTATCAGCATTCTTAGCAGAACATAATGTGGCATTTTTAGCTGCTGACCATTTATCCGGTTTGTTAAATGATATTTTTCCAGACTCGGATATTGCAAAGGCAATGACTCTTAAACGGCACAAAGCACGTGCCATTGTTTCTAATGTTATTGGGACGTCACACAAAGAAGTGTTGGCGAAAAAACTACAACACGCCAAATTTAGCATAATGAAGGACGAGTCCACCGATATCGGAACTGTGAAAAATTCCTGCGTGGCGATCCGCTTTTATGACAAAGATTCAGGTGAGTAATAATAAGAGCTAGTTTTGAAATAATAACCAAATTAATTCTAAAATAAATTTTCCTGTTAAGCTACCACTTTGTATCACTTCTCCTTTTACAGGTTGTATTGAAAGTAAGTTTTGGAGCTATATAAAGTTTATGAAGATGGAGACTTAAATGTTGAGAAAGCTTCTACTGCAGAAAATCTCTACAATGGTGTAGTAAAAACGTTTCAACAGCATAACATTCCATTTGCCAATATTATTGGCTTTGGAGCAGATGGTTGCAATACTATGATGGGAGTTCGTAATTCTGTAGCAAGCACGTTCCGAGATAGCTGCCCGGGAATTTTTGTAATGAAGTGTGTTTGTCATTCGGTGCATATATGCGCAAGCGAGGCGTGCAAGAACCTTCCAAGAGCTTGTGAGGACCTCGCGAGGAATATTTATGGTTTTTTCAAACTCAGTGCGAAGAGGCAGGCAGAGTTCAAGGAATTTCAGGTATTGTAGCATTTTATATCTCATAGACTTTATTTTACGTCCGATCGTGTGGAAATTGGCTAAACATTATGTTTTATTCCAGGTATTTTTAAACTTTGAACCACACAAATTACTACATTCTTCACAGACACGTTGGCTGTCAATGATCGCGGTTGTTAGGACAGTGCTGGAAAACTGGGATGCTCTATTGCTGTTTTCTAACCAAAAATGGCTTTCTGAGCGAGTTCTAAGTGTTGAACAAGTTTTTGACTGTTTACATGACTCCTTTGCAAAAATGTATTATATCTTAGAGTGGATTCTACCAAAATTTACTACTTTCAACGAGTACTTCCAGTCTAGAGCAGTAGTAATTGTTGACCTTCATGACAAGATTAGAGCTCTCTATACAGAAATACTTCTGTATTTCATGAAACGCACTTATGTCATGGGAAAAAATCTCAGTGGTGTTGACCCAAAATCTGCAGCTCATCATCTGGAAGATTCACAACTGTATTTGAGTGTGAAAATTCTGAAGAACGTTGGCACACCAGAGATAAAGAATCACCCACATCTTATCAAGGATTTTTATCATCGATGCAGGAACTTTCTTGTGGTGAGTACATCTCGTTTGCCTGAAATCATATATAATTTGTGTTTTATTGTTTTCTATACATTTGTGTGTTTATGTGTGGCATACCTAATGAGAGCTATTAATTCTCAAATATTACAGACAGCTTCGTGCCAGATCAAATTACGGTATGATATTGAAGATAAAGTGCTGTCCAAACTAGCGGCACTCAAACCTACAAATGCCCTGTCACAAAGTTTCCGAGATACAACAGCTTCACTCATGCCTTTAATGGAACTGTTGCCACGTATAATTCCTCCCTCAGATCTCGATTTAGCACAAACTACAGATGACCAGTGGAGGCGTCTCCCTCTGGTTTTGGCTTGTCTCCCAGACTCACTACAAAAGGAACAATCACCGGATAAAATGTGGAATATGTTAAATAACGAACCTGAAGAATTTAAGGAATTGAGCGTTTTCGCTCTCTCAATTTTGAGTTCACCTAATTCAAATGCAGACTGCGAAAGAGTTTTTTCTAAGGTGTGTAAAGCAATGTAGCTAATAACTAGTTAATAATATGATTTCATACTTGTCAGGTTATTGAAGTTTCATGTTCAACTTCAGATAAACATCATGAAAACCAAAATTAGGAACGGACTCCAAACCAGTACACTGCATGGAGCACTTCCTGCCTCTGAATGCATTAAAGAACGACCAGGAAACAACGGAACATGTGTAACTTTTGAGCCAACACACGAAATGTACGAGAAAATGGCGTCGGACACTCTTTATGAAACGAAACAGGAAGAAGAAGATGTAGACATCGAATTTGTTTCATAATTACAAATTCTTGTTCATAGTTTTATTCATTTGTAAATAAGGTTTTGTAAAGCTGTATATATACTACAAATAAAAAATTTTCAAAACGTACGAGAATTTTTACTAAAATACGAGAATTTCATGAGGTTGGTACGAGAATCGCGCTGTCTGGCTATCACAACCCTGAGTATCGCATTAAATTCACTTTGCGAGTGGTCACGGCGTAAGCAGTAGGCAAAACGTACTTTGTTGATAAGAAAATGTTTATATTTGATAATGTAGTTTGTACCAGTGTAATAATATGTCAGTAACGGACGTAACACATGACCGGAATAATGTTAGTGGGTTTTCCTGGTGTAAAAGTAGAATAAATATGAAGTAAAAGTTAAGAGTGTTACCTGTGATTCAGTGGTTTAATGACCCCAATAAAAGAAAAAAAACGAATTAACGTCCCTTTTCATCCTTTGTGTGAGCTTTGTAGTCAGCAAAAAGAGATTGGGAAGGTGACAAGATGTATCGGCCAATTTGCGGGTGGCTTTTAAACGTTTATATTTCTTGTTTCTCGGCTTTAAAGTGTCATTTTTTGTTCCTTATTTTTGTTGTTTCCTTACGAGAGACTCTCCAAAGTCTTAACTGTTTTCCGCCGTTTCCCTATAAAATATTTAGTGAAGCAGATAGTTATAGTTCGAGTGTTACAAGATGCCGAATTTTTTTTTTCCTACAGAACGGAGCGCCACCGCAGTCGTACCTACATGAACAAGTATTTCTTAACAATGAGCCTCCTCAACAATGGATCAGCACTGAGTGCCTCATGGCTTTCGCAGTGCTCCATTGGCGGTATGTGACACGCCTTTTATGCGCAATGGGTTATGAATCACTTCATCTCTTTGTTGGAGCTTTCAATAGATAACAGCTGTACACAGTCGAAAAGGCAATGGAAACGGATAGAGAATGAAATGATAGGCTTACCAAGTTGCAATGAATTTGCTTTGGTGGAATGTCACACCATAGAACCATGTTGGTTCATCTTGTCTGATCAATGTTGTTAAATTTTAATGCTTTTTGAATAGGTGATACAGAAAGTCTGTGGCATAGTTTCATTTGTCCTGTCGTGTCTGTTGTTGTTGTCTACAAATGAACGTTATGTTAAATACGCTGTGTACTCTATTGTCGTACTTCTGATGAATAAAATATCAGTTTACTTTAAGCTGCCTATGACATTCCAACATGTTAGCAAAACATTGTATCCGCTTGGTATATCGAAAGTTTTGCGGTAATGATGTGCGAGAGTTTTAGGCGCTTTTGATGGTGGTGACACATTATGAAACATCACAATAATCGACGACAGCAGTCGAAAAGCAACGGATTGAAAATGTCGGGGAGAAGTGGACAACAAGCGAATTATTATGAAAATTATTTTGGAGTGTGATGGAGCTTTGGAATTTGGCACTGGTTCAAGTAAACCATAAAAATGTGCACAAGGTGATACGCTGCATAGGTGAAGGCTAACTCCAATGCTAAGAATCGTCTTACAATGTAGCTCGATACAAAGTCGTTGCTTTGGATTGGTGAATGCGTGACTGCTAAAGATACTTAGTAAAAGCCATAAAAAATCTACAATGTGCGCTCGGCGGACAGTATTGATTTACGTCGACATCATCTTCACAACATCGAATGGAAGGCACCCAGTGCCTTGCAATGTCACTTACATATATTAGATGATGAACGTGTAGTCTTGAGTCCGAAGACTGGTCCCGTGCGGTTCTCCACTCTAGATTATACTGTGCAAGCCTATTCATAGCAAGCCTATTCATGTCCGAATAATTACTGCAACTTACATCTAACTGAACCACCTCAATGTATTCAACCTTTGGTTTCCCTCTACAATTTTTAACCTCCACACTTCCGTCCAGCTGACCAAAGTGGCCGAGTGATTCCAGGCGCTACAGTCTGGAACCTGCGACCGCTACGGTCGCAGGTTCGAATCCTGCCTTGGGCATGAATGTGTGTGATGTCCTTAGATTAGTTAGGTTTAAGTAGTTCTAAGTTCTAGGGGACTGACGGCCTCAGCAGTTAAGTCTCATAGTGCTCAGAACCATTTGAACTTCAAACTGACAGTTCCTTCACGCCCCGTAATGTACCCTATCAACCGATTCCTTGTTTTAGTCAAGTTGTACCATAAATTTCTTTTATCTGCAATTCGATTCAGTACCTCCTTATCAACTACGCGATCTACCCATCTAATCTTCATCATTCTTCTATAGCACCACATTTCAGAAACTTTTATTCTCTTGTTGTATGAAAGGCTTATCCTCCACATTTCACTTCCGTAGACAAACACCTTCAGAAAAGACATCCTAACACTTAACTTTACATTAGGTGCCAAAAAAAAACCTCTTTTTTTATAAACGATTTTCCGTTATAATTAGCCGATTCTATAGCCTCTCTTCTTAGGCCATCTGATATTCCGCTGCCCAAATACTACTCCTAGTGTCTCATTTTCTCGTCGAATTCCCTCAGCATCGCCTGGTTTAATTCGACCACATTCCATCACCCAGGCTTTGCTTTTGTTTATGCTCATCTTATAACCTCTTTTCATAAAACTATCAGTTTCGTGCTAATGCTCTTCCAACCCCTTCGCTGTCTCTGACAGAACTGTAACGTTATTGTCATGCCCAGGCTTTTAATTTTTAACACGCTTAACTTTCGGTAATTTTGCAAACATTTCCAAAATAGTTTGAATATACTTTGTTACGTGGCACTGCTCACCTACTAATGATAGAATATGGATTAAAGTACAAAAACGTTTGAATTATGAGTTGAGAGTGACAGTTCGAGATGACAACATTACTTATGACGGCAATGAAGTCAAAAATATAAGCTAATCATTCTCAAAATAAACAGCAATGAAAGTTGAATCTGAGACTGATCTGCCGAAAAACGTCTAATTTTAATAGGAGGCAAAACATTGTAGAACTGGATTCGTTTGTAACAGATACAAAGGAAAATGTCATAGGTCAAATGGATGACCCAGACGAAACTAAATAAAAGATTATGCAATGTTGTCTTGTGAAAGTTATGTGGAAAGTTTGAGAACTGATAACAATACAAACATGTATAAAAGAGAAAAGAAGGTTTTAATGACGAGAAACTGTAATTCTTTCATAGATCTAAATATGCTGGACTGTGAGTAATGGAATATTTTAATACAATTAGTCATGTAGCAAGACGCGAGACAATGAGAACTCTTTCGCGTGTTGCAGCATAATGTGACTGGAGTATGAAACAGTTTGATGCAAAAACTGCATTTCTCAATGGTATTTTGAAGGAGGAAGTCTACAGGCGTCAATGCCATGATTGTGGTACAGGGCGTGTTTTCGTGAAAAGTTTCTATCGTTTGAAGCAAGTCTCAAAAGCCTAGTATAAAGTCTTACTAAATGTCTCAACGAATGTAATTTGTCGGAGAGATGTGCTAATCCATGTTCTACAGTGAAAAACGAAACAGTTTTTCATTTTGATGGATTGATCGTGGGCTCTACCGACTCAAAGACTGAATTTATTGATCATCTGGCTATTTCCTTCCAATATCAGTCACAGATGTGATAATAGGCATTTTCCTGTGGTGACTAGTTTCAGATCACCATGTCCATTTTCATACCACGGCCTTAGATGTAAGTGAAATCGTGCAGTTCCATCAATGTACGTGTGAGTAACCAAATATTCATTATTCCTCACTAATAATCACGCAGATGCTCTCGAACGGAAAGAAATCACATTACATACACATATGAAGTTTATCATTTTGTGTTTATGTAACGATTATTAATGAGGAATAGTGAATATTTGGTTAATCACATGTATGATGGTAGAAACTGTATGATTACACGATTATATTCAGATCTAAGGCCAGGATTTGAAAATGGATGTGATGGTCCGAAACTAGTCATCACGAAGAAATGACTATTTACATAGCTGTGGCAGGTGTTGGAAGAAAATCAAATTTAATACCAAAATAGGTAGTCTTATCCTCTATCACTATGTTGGAACTTCATAAATTCGGCTAATTGTTTTAAGATCACTGAGGCGTGTTACTGGGATTACAAATCAAGAAATTCGACAACTGTATGAAAATAAGTCTGCATATATGAAGATAATTTTACACAAATACGAGTCTAGTATGTTGGCTGCAAAAACAATAACTTTACCAACCGAACCAGTATAGACACTGCATGAATCACCTTTGAATAACGCTGAGAAACAGTATGCAAGACGAGATTTATTGTATGCTGTCAATGCTGCGAGAGTTGAAGATTAAGCAGAACAATCGTGTATACTTTGCAGAAGCAAATTCTTATATGCAGGGTGATTCAGAAGATTGCAAACAAATTGAAGGAAGTGATACAGAAGTCAAAAATACGATTTAAATTTTATGAACTTCAATGTATCCTGAGCCACTGAAAGCTTTGAAATGTCGGGAACACCAATGCTAATCAAAGCAAGATCTGTGAACAACTTAAAGGCGCCGTCAGATGTGGAAGCAACTAGGTGGAGCATCTGCACAAGTATGTGGCTTGCACAGTGCCACGGTGTTGGTCGGAAGGGGCGATCCAATAGCATGGCAATCTCGCTCCCCATATCTGACGCTTCTTGATTTATTTAATATTGGCTACATATTAAAATCATCATGTACCTGATACCAGTTCCCTACGAAGGACAGCATCTCGGCAAGATATTTGTAGTGTCTGATGCGGTTTGTTTGACGCTTGGTATATTTGGTAGAGTTCGCCATAATTTTCTACAAAGGTGTACTGAGTGTGGTATTCGCAATTTTAAACGCCTTTTATAATGTACAACACTGGTGAGTAAACAGTGCAGTATCTTTGTTGAACTTAAGGAGCGTGTGCTTTGATTGCCTTTGATGTTTCTGACATTCCCAAGGTTTGGGCGGCTCAGGATTACTTCCAGAACCACAAGTTTCTATTGAAAAGTGGTTGTATTTCGACACCTGCATCAGCCCCCTCAATTTTTGCGCAGCCTTCTATAACACTGTGATGCAAAAACGGGCTATATTTCTGATTTGTTCATTCAAATGAAATACATGTAGGATATAACCGAACTGAAATTACCTCTTTAGATTTCCTTTCTACTGAGAAATGTACATGGCAATTTTTAGCTAGCGGTATCAAACATCTCTGATGAGTGGCAAACTCAACAAAGCAAACATAATGCGGTGGCAAATGGCTCTAATTTCTGTTGTAAGCAAAGTAAGTAAGAGTTCCAACCTCACGAACTGAGTGTAGGGAACAGAAGCAGGAATACTGATACGCCATCTTGGAAAGGGTTAGCGTGGAGGTGGTTTGCCATTGCCCTCCTCCGAGCTGTTACGAAGTGTCGAGCGTGTTTTTGTACATAGGGGATGACTGTGGTGAGTGCTGATACTGTGCGGTGTCGTGTTTGTTTTATTATGGGTGTAGAGGGAGAGGCTGAAACAAGGTGCTGGCGCATTGGAATTTAGTCCAGGACATCGGCGCAAAACTGGCGATTAAGAAGTTTAAACTACCAACTCTCCTCCCCCGGCCGACCAAATATTGGCAGCGAAAGTATCATCAACCACCAGAATTCGAACTGGCTCCTTTAACTGCTCTGGACGTGTTAACGCGCGCGCCTTTGTACCTGTCCCTGTGTGCTCTGAACGTGTTTACGCGCGCCACCAGTCCTTCTACCTGGTACTCTGAACTTGTCTACATGCGCCACCAGTCCTTCTACCTGGTACTCTGAACTTGTCTACACGCGCCACCAGTCCTTCTACCTGGTACTCTGAACTTGTCTACACGTAGATACGTTCAGAGTACCAGGTGGAAGGACTGGTGGCGCCCGTAAACACGTTCAGAGCACACAGGGGCAGGTACAAAGGCGCGCGCGTTAACACGTCCACAGCAGTTATAGGGTTAAATACCGATACGTGCCTCTAACACCAGCAGCACACTAACAAAAATATGCTTTGCTCTATGAGTTAATGCCGCTAATTTCGGATAGTGAGCGCAATACATTAGTGTATGGTACTTCTCGCAAATTGTATCTTGGCATTTGTCGGGCGGGGTTTGTGGGCAGAGGGGAGCGCACAAGCTAAGCTGTGTGAAGTGATGGCTTGCGAAGGGAGGAGGGGTTGGGGGAGGAACAAACCGCTCCTCCATGTATTGTAAGCACTCGGTGCAGGCAACAGAAACCAGTGTTTTGAGCTTCCATGAGCTCCTGATAACCGGCTTTCTTTTCCGAAACGGAGTCAAGAGCATCATCACTCATCTTCGAAAATATCGCAATGAATATAGCACAACAAAAGGCAGATAGCGACAGACAGCTCAGCTCAGCAACAAAGAAGACGACACCGCAGTCAACACGGGCTAATGGCACACTGCGCTGTTGGCAACGAACATCTGCAAATAACTAATGCACGAATTCTTCCGGCTGGCGCAGTGGTTAGCACACTGGACTCGCATTCAGAAGAACGACGGTTCAAACCCGTCTCCGGCCATCCTGATTTAGGTTTTCCGTGATTTCCCTAAATCGTTTCAGGCAAATACCGGGATGGTTCCTTCGGAAGGGCACGGCCGATTTCCTTCCCAATCCTTCCCTAATCCGAGCTTGCGCTCCGTCTCTAAGGATCTCGTTGTCGACGGGACGTTGAACACTAATCGCCCTCTCCTCTTCCGGCTGCTGCCGACTGCTATTGTTCATGACTGGGGAGCTGCGCGCCAAAGTTACAGCCTACAGTGTTGTAGTGAGTTATTGTGTGTTTAACAATTGGTGTCTAGTGCTCTTTTTGTTTGTTTTTACGACTGACTGAACAAGTCTGAAAAGAATGTCAGGCAGTATATAAGACAGTTTAGAAAGCGTGGTTAAGTGATAAACAATTAAAGGATTGATTGTTGGAGGTGCCCAGGGAACCTAGTAGTGCACGGTGTAAATATTGCCAATGCAACCTGACTGTGCGTTTGTCAGATTTACTTCCGCATAGAAAAAGTAAGAAAATTTAAAAGCAGCTGAACGTGTTTCATCTTCACGACGGTCAACATTGCCATTTCAATCTATAAAACATACATAAGAACGTGCAACTGCTGAAGCTACTCTGACATTGTTTGTAGTTAATCATTGTGCAATTAGATCCGTTGATCATCTTGCAAATCTAACAAAGAAATTTATTCAAAGTGCTGGCTATGCATCTCTTTTACGGCTACAACATACGAAGAGCAATGCTTTGATCAGAAACGTTTTCTTCCAGCACTTTAAATCACAACTACAGAACGATGTTGGTAATGGACATTCAGTCTTTTGTAGATGAATCTACAGGCATTTCTGTAACCAAATTGTTGGCTGTGTGCACTATATTTTCCAAATGAACAAAGCAGAGATATTTCCACCTTTTTAGGAATTGTTGAACTAGAACTGGGGAATGCTGGATGTGTTGTTACTGCAGTAACTTTCAGATTTTGGTCTAGACATTAAACAAATGAAATAATTGGTAAAGATAATGCCTCAGTAATGGTGGGTTGGTGGGTATTAACAGTTGGGTTTGCCAGAAACTGCAAAGTGAGGTCCCTAATCTTGTACTGATCCCTATGTTTGCCATTCAGTTCAGTTAGCAGTATCCTCTGTTGCCCAAATACTACCAAGGAATCTTGAGTTCTTAATTTGTGAAACTTATTCTTGGTTTTCCAAATCTTCTTCTCGAAAGCCATGAATAGGCAGTTGTTTAAGAACCGCATTTTAAGTCAGTGGCTTGAACTACAGACACATTTTAAAATATCCAGACATCAAAATAAGTGATTCACAGCTGAACTATTATATAGTATGTACTCTGATGCCAGCAATTCAAAAAATGGTTCAAATGGCTCCAAGCACTATGGGACTTAACATCTGAGGTCATCAGTCCCATAGACTTAGAACTACTTAAACCTAATTAACATAAGGACATCATACACATCCATGTCCTAGGCAGGATTCGAACCTGCGACCGTAGCAGCCGCGCGGTTCCGAACTGAAGCGCCTAGAACCGCTCTGCCACCGAGGCCTGCAGGCCAGCAATAAACTTCATCTTCTGGTTCTTACACTAACTCTAGAAGAATGTCAGAAGGTCAATAAATCATTCCAAGAAATTACATCAGACCATTCAAGGCTACTGAAAGACTTAGTTCTACTTATTGTACGTCTTACGAGGCGGATTGTTGTCCCCGATTATCAGGGAGATTTGTTAACGGTAGATCTTAGAAAATACAAATCCTCTAATATTTATCTTGGCCATGAAGTAGAGGTTTCATTCGTAAATATGATTAACGAACATAGAATTAACGCAGAAAGCGAAAAAGTTTTTCGCAGCAGATGCGAAAATTTTCTGCTTTGTTTAGCAGAGGAACTCCATGGGCGACTGCCGGATAATGTCAAGGTTTCGCAAAAAGTGTGTCTGATTGCTCCAGGACGGTATTTGAGGATGTTGAAAGAAAGTATAATCCCGCTATCTCGGGAATTTCAATTACCTGTCACAGAAATAACACAGACTGACTTTCAGTGATCAAAATTAACTACTGTCCAATGGAAAAATGTCGACAATACAATAGAAGTTTGCCAAGAGATTGCATCATGTAAAGACACTGGTTGCCAAAATCCATTTCAGGAGCTCTCAGGTTTTGCGGTGATGCTTTTGGTGTTATCTTGCTCAAATGCTGAGGTCGAAAGAGCATTTAGCATGCTCAACAATGTGAAAACCTCGCTCAAGAATAGACTTAAAATGAACATGGTAAACGCAGTTCTCACTGTGCAGGCCGGACTTAGATGTGTGAACAAGTGCCGGCCTAATTACTTCTTACCAGAGCATGCTTTGAAGCAAATTGGCACAATGGCTGCGTACCAGGGTCGCCAACAATCCAGCACGTCAACAGAAGAAGAGGCAGAGGACGATATGGAAGAATTGTTGTTAATTTTCATCAACATACGTAGCTGAGTAAATATCTTTAAATTTGTGCATCTTCACGTTTTCGTGGCGCAATGACTGCTCCATTAAATTTTGGGCGTGCTGCGCGTAATTTCGGCTTTTTCTTCTAATGTATTGGCTGTAATACTGTCCAGCCATCTGTCTGTTGGCTCATTCTGAAGATGAGTGGACGTTATACAGCCGAAATATTAGAAGTTGAATGCGTGCGACTGGACGCCCGAAATTTATTGGAGCGTATTTAAATTTGCTTGTTACTGTTCCATTAAAATGTGATGTAGTTATACAATAATACATATTTTATATTTTGGCCGAGTTCAGCGGATTTTTGCCGGCCGCGGTGGTCTCGCGGTTCTAGGCGCGCAGTCCGGAACCGTGCGACTGCTACGGTCGCAGGTTCGAATCCTGCCTCGGGCATGGATGTGTGTGATGTCCTTAGGTTAGTTAGGTTTAAGTAGTTCTTAGTTCTAGGGGACTGATAACCACAGCAGTTGAGTCCCATAGTGCTCAGAGCCATTTGAACCATTTTTTCAGCGGATTTTTAAATGTTTGTTCGTCTCGTAAACTAGGTGTAAGTATAACGTTTAAAATAAATTTTAATTTCGTCTTTTTATTTGCAAGAAAATACGGAGATATCTGATTTTGACGGATTTTTAAATGTTTGCTCGATGCTCAAACAAAGTAATGAGTGTAATGTTTTAAAATAAGTTTTATTTTTTCTTTATTTTTGCAAAAAAATATGGAGATACTTTATTTTGACGGATTTTATTTTGTTGGTTTGACATAATTACGTGTTGACGACACTGCGTGTCAAATCAGTATATAGTTTACTGCCGTGCATTTGATGGAAAAAATTTCAGTATTATTTTAAGCAGTCTAAGATGTTTTAACATTTTATACTACATGCACGTACGGGCTAATGAAAAGCTAAGTCTGCGTTCACATTTATTTTTCGTCATTCTTGAACTATTTTGCAGGCTCGTTTGCTTTTCCGTTCAAAAATTTGCCGCCCAGGACACGTCTCGTGCGACGTGTACAGACGTTGCGGTTCAACCGATTAGTTCATCATGTAACACGTGCAGAGATACATACAAAGAGGAAACAAAATTAAGCAAACTACGACATGCTGCATGCGTTTCAGAAGAGCAACAGACTTTTAGCTGTGGCACTTACCGTGGGTGGAGGCGATATGAGCTCTTAGCAGCGACTGCCCCGTATTTATAAAGGCTTGCCCACGCCGCTTTGTGGATGGTAGCCAATCGCGATGTAGCTTGTGCGCATGAACCAGCAGGGTCTGTAGGGGTGGGAGAGCAAGCGATGACGGCTTCTAACCGCGGGGGAGGGGAGGCTGAAACAGCGATTACATTTTCTGTCAAAGGCACGCGTCTCCAAGCAGAGCACAAAAAGAATCTGTAGGAAGACAACAGTGCATTCACTGTTAGACTCACTGATACCCTGAAGCGAGTTAAGCGTTAGCAGTTTTGAACCGAAAATAGGAACTCTGTTGAAATTTGCACTGTGGTGGAGTGTTTTTAAAACGATGGAAATAATAGATTAAAGACATAAAATTGTGTTTCTGATTTCTGAACATTTAAATAATGTGTTCGGCATAATTCTGTTTCACTAAACCACATTTTACGTATTACAAATTGGCATATGAGTCTGGTTGCTCATATTCTGTTCCAGTGTTCTGTGCTATGCACTACTGCAACTTGCTCCACAGTGTAATCGACGGACTATTTGCTACACATTGTTAACGTAGCTTGCGTAAAAATCTATACTGATATATCCACTATCCTTCGCACGACGTATGCCGTTCATTGAAATGGTCGGACAAGTTATACAGTTGAATTATGGCTGATGATAACACTAGCGAACAGTGAAAGCTGTAAATGGTATGAAATAAGTGTTTGTTAACTACATGGACCACCTGATAACGAAAAAGACAATGAGAAACTCGAATTTGCTTTCTTTTCCAAGTTAAAAGGGGTGCATCTGATTATATTTTATTAGCATCAATTGCCAAAATCCTTCCAGTGGCGGATCCAGGATGTTGTTTTGGGAGGGGCTTGACCCAACTGAGCGTAGGCTTCCTCAAGGTAAACATTAATATGCTAAAAATCACACACAATTTTATTTTGCTCATTTGAGGCATAGCGAGTCTCCTCGGATAACGCTTTGCAAATTCTTCATTGACTTCCACAGGTTGTAGGCTGCCAGATAAGTCTCGGTGAATATACATGGCAGCCAAACCATTCAACCTGTTATCCGTCGTTGCCGACTTTATCAGTTTAAGCGAAGTGAAGCTAAGCTCCACACTGCAAGTAGATACTGGTAATGTAGCGAGAATTTGTAAAAGAATTTTTATATTAGGGAAAAAGTCATTTGTCTCTTGATGTGCCTCTGCTGCTGTTTTGGGGGAGATATTCCCTGTCTCTCCAGAGCTACTTCCAAAGAGTTATTTCTCCCGATGACGAGAGAGGATGAGGGAAGTCACCGCTGTAAAGACGTGCAGCTGCCACTAAAAGAGTTCAGATGTTTTGTTTTTACGATGGCATTTGGTATAAGGGTGAACAGGTCGACATTTGAAGAATGCTCTGCTCTCGAAAAGTGACACCCCCAACTGTCCCAATACAAAATCTATGAAAGGAAGGAATACATTCAATCTGAAACAAAACACGACACATTATTCTCGAACTCGAAAGAACAGAACAGAAAGAAATGCTGCATCAAGCAAAAAGCGTGTGTATGTATTAAAGGTTTATTTTACCTGTAGTATTCCTTAACATCAGGTGCTTCTATACTTGAGCGATGAGCAGAACGTTTGGCGATTCTGGGTGCTTGCACTGGGATGTCCAAAGGTTCTACAATATGACATCCCTCTTGGATCACCTTGTTTACGTTTCGATGTCATTTTTTTGAAAATCTGACCTTGATTAAAATTAAAAGCCGCTTGAACAGCGCATTCTATTGTGTCTGTTTCGACAAACCATACAACAATGCCCTATGTGCACAGCAGCGTAGCAAGCGCTTTGTCACAAACGGCACACTCGTGTCGGGTGGAAGTGGGGGGGGGGGGGGGGGGGGGGGGGATGGCGGTGGCAGTGGTGCGTGTATGTAGCTGCGTTCCGAACGGGTGGCGCGCGATTTAAAAATTAGTCACATAAGCATCTTCTTAGGGAGATGTAAAATTTGAAAACGTACTACACCTACTTAAAATGGATTACGTAACAAGTGATGAAAATTGTACTGTAGGTAGTTAGTACTCAGACAAGAGGATAATATCAAGTTTAATTTGAGATTTGTCACGGGTGGACCCAGGTGCTTTTGAGGAGGGGTGGGGGGGGGGGGGGGGGCTTGAGCCACTTAGCCCACCCTGAATCCGCTACTGATTCTTTCCCAAATAGGCTTCTAAATCCCGCTGTTGGTAGACAGAGTGATGAAGTTTCCGGCAACAATATCTGTGTGTATTTTGTCAGAGGAAGGGAGGAGTGGAGAACGTTTCATTTAAGCATACTTTCAGCCTTTTATAAAGCGTGTTCTGTTCGTGTGCTGGGAGAACGTGTTACAGAAGTATCGTTAGTGCGTGTGGTCATAATAATTGGTGTGATTCAATATGCCTCGCAAATGCGTGAACGGTGCTGAAATTTTTTGCTACATTTGTGGGCAGGCTACACTGAAATCGCAAAGGAGGCCAATAACGCCATATATTAGGAAGGCGTACCAGAACAAACCCTGGGTTCCTCGTGTATGTTGCACATCTGCACATCATGTGTCTCGAGCCTTCGTTCGTGGTTGAATCGTAGAAGATCTTTCGTGGGATTTGCTATACCCAAGATCTGGCGAGAAGCATCGTACCATTTGAATGACTGTTACTTTTGTGTGTCAACTCCATTAACAATGGTATTTCCAAGAAGAAAAAGTCTTCCTTAACATATCCTAACGTACAGCCAGCCATGCGACCATTGCCTCACGGGGACGGACTGTTTGTTCCTATCCCACCTGATTTGATAGGGAAGAGGGCGGTAGTGAAATTATTGCCTCACCATCACCATCGGAAAGTTGTTCTTCGAAATATCCTGAATTTGTGTGTAACGATGTGATGAGTGTACAGACATTCACAAATTAACACAGTGTGAACTTAATGGCCTAGTGAGGGATCTGGAATTGGCAAAAAGTAAAGGTGAACTGTTGGCGTCAAGACTACAACAGTGGAACTGCCTAGATAAGACGGTAAATGTGACTGCATTGCGTTCCGTAAACGCCATATTTCATTCCTTCGATTTTTTGAAGGTAAGAAGAACGTGGTATTTTATAATGACGTAAATGGGCTAAAGGCAGCTATAGGCATTGACTATAAAAGCGATCACTGATGGTTGTTCATCGAGTCCTCCAAAGTAAGTCCCAAGTGTGTGCTACTGCATAATGGCAACGTGTTCCCATCGATTCCAATGCTGCACGATGTAGGGTGGTTGCAAAGATGGATCTTGCCACGGACGTCGGGAGTGAAGTGGCGCATTATGCAGACTATTGCGCACAGTTTGAGTCGTAACACGACGTCCTGTGGCTGCACAAAAATCATTTCGGTATAAAAAGGATATAAGCTAGAGATGGGCAAACTGAAATACGTAACTGTTTCGAAACAAATGAAACAGTACAATGTAATGTTTCGATACGCTATTTCGAAACAGTGAAACAATTTGAGTTATACCTACACATTTTATCATCTTGAATGTCTACTGTATAAGTATGTCCATATAAACACAAATGAGGTGTGAGAGCGCTAATCATGTCGCAGAAAGTATGAAACTATCACTTAGGCGTCTTGGCAGTTTCGTATTTCCTGCAGCAAATGCGCTGCTTTCGTGTCGTGTGACTTTCATACTTTTCAATTGGCTGAGGACAGCCATAGCTGAAGACAGAAGAACCACCACGAACGGAACTGCAGGTGGGAGCAAACTGCAGAAACAACGGATATGATACTGGGATTCCCAAATTCCATTAGTATGGGTAATATACACATCCTGCTAATTTACATGCACACAGAGGGAATCATTGTGGATAATAGGCAAACGCCAAATAATTCGGATAAATAACAAAATATAACAGAAAAAAATTTTGTCTTTCAAGGTGTTTCGAACCGTTACTATAAATTCACCATGCTTCCCAGCCCTTCCTGTTCACCATTACACTATCAGTGATACGTCAAACAGATTGCTTCCAATTATACCTATATCAAATTTATGTATATGTCTAATAACTGTCACTCTACGCCTTTTTTTATTCAAAATGTTGTAGGCTTACTTGCGTTTCTTAATATGATTACTGTACATGAACAGAGAAGCATATGTTATAAAAAAAAAGTGTAATTTAACTGAATGATTTTCACATATTTATGATTTTGAATGTGAATAGTATGCGTAGTTTTATTGTTTGGTTAGTGTTTATAAAGCAGATGTTACGCCATTTCGGAATAGGACAGTCAGCTAGAAACGAAGCTTTATTTTCGGATATCTTAAGCTTCATGCTATTGCTTGTCAAAAAGACTTCGACACTCTTTAAAGTGTTTCATGAAGTGGTATGTTGTGTTTCAGTACCTGTGCCGAGCCCGAATCTCGTCCGACACAGAGCGGAGTGAAACATCACTGTTTCGATACAGTTAGTCCGTTCCAAGCACAAGTGGAATGAAACAGCCTTATTTTGAAACAACGATACAGTTTCTGTGTCTGGCTCCAGATCGAATCTGGTCCGGTTGTCCGAGACAGGGGCGGAATGAAACACCACTGTTTCGAAACAGTGAACCACAGCTGTTCCGAAACACTGAAACAGTTCCACGTATCGATGCATTGTATCGAAACATAGAAACAGTGGCCAAGTCTAATATAATCAGGATATTGCAATGTTTGCACGAAACGCTTATCGACTCCAAGAACATAATTCTTTCTTTTCTTGGTACAAAATTTGTCATAATGAAAAACTTCTTTAAAGCCATGGACAAAACTGAGGAAGCCTCTCTCTATTTGCGCGAATAATTTCCTCGTCTTAATGAGCGAAAATAAAAGAGGAGATTTTCGTGAATCCCCAGATATGCAAACTGTACAAAGATGAGCATATCAATAACATCCTGAAAGGTGATGAAAAGTTAGTTTGGGTGTCTTTGTTCTAGTGTCAACAATCTTTCAAAGGAATAAGATGGCAGAAAACTATAAGGATCTTGTGGCAACTCCTTTGCACTACTACAATAGACTGGGGGGCAACATGTCCGTAAGTTAAATTTCCAAGATTCCCACTTGGGCATCTTTCCTGACAACTGTTGCGCTGTAACCGACGAGCTGGGAGAATGCTTCCACCACCAAGTTTCGGACATGGAAATGAGATACCAGGGAAAGCGGAGTGCATCAATGTTAACCGATTACTGCTGGACACTAATCATGGATGGAATCACCAGCAGAAAACTACAAACGCCAGGCAAACCGGTTGCGCCTTGACTGATCTCCCTCCGAGAGACAACAAGGTAAAGACATGCCTGATCTTGTATAGTCAGTAACGTAACGTTATCAGAACTTCAAAACGAGAGCTAATCTGGCATTTTCGTTGACATTTTCGTTATCAGCACATCCGAAAACAAAAAGATAAGTTGTTTTCATCCCAGTTACAGAAAAAAAAGTAACATTTTGTTGGCGAGTGGTAATAAGTCTCACTTAGTGCTGCGATCTCTCAGGTGTTTTTGGCGTAGTAGATCAATCGTGTGCTATTTATGCCATCCTGTTTCTTGTTATTTCCGCCAATTTTGAGTCCAGTTACAATGGGTCTTTACAGCATGATAGTCTAAAGTTTTCGCGCATGCTGTAACGTTTAACTCATTCTGTTACGTCAGTGTGTTCAGCTTTCCTCCCGTTTATGGTCGCTGTGCTATGTTTCCAGTTTGCCCCATGAGCAGAATGTACTCGTATATCAGGCTTTCCCCGCTTGGGAGTCGCGACGGTCTCTCGTATAACACAGAACTATGGAATGTGTCACGAAATTTTGATCTATCCAGAGCTTTAATCTTGGTGTGTGTTGTTGATGTTGTGGCCTTCATTCCGAAGACTTGCTTGATGCGGCTCTCCATGCTTGTCTATCCCTTGCAAACCTCTTCATCTCTATGTAACTACTGGTGCCAGCATTCCTGTGAACCTGCTTACGTATTCAAGCTTTGGTCTCCATCTGCACTTTTTGCCCTTCAAATTTCCCTCCATTCCATATCGAAGACTCCTTTAGGCCCCAGAATTTGTCCAACCAACCGACGCCTTCTTTACGTCAGGATGTGCTATAATTCTTTTCTTCATTCTTTATACTCGATCGTTATTCGAGCTACCCAGATAATCTTCGGCATTTTTCTGTAGTGCCACATTTCACAACTTCTATTTTCTGCTCAACTCATCTATTTACCATCCACGTTCCACTTCCATATAACGCTACACTTTAGATAAATACCTTCGGAAATCACGTCATAACATTTAGATTTACGAGGGTTGACTGAAAAGTAATGCTTCCACCTTCGTAACTCTTCAACAGTTTGCAGCATTGGTATGCGGCAGGTACTGGCTTGTTCCGTAGCCTCTTCTCTACAGCTCCAGTTGGCACGAAGCCTTAGCATTGAACGGTTGTGTTGTTGCGGTGTAAAGTATGGAACCCTGCGCAGACGGTTGGTCAATGCGACTTAAGCAACGTGCAGTCATTGAATTCTTGACAGCAGATGGTGTCACCCTAAAGAAGATTCATCAGAGAATGAAAACAGTTTACGGTGAATGTGTTGATGTGAGTACTGTGCGTCGTTGGACGAGTACGTTTAAAGATGTTGAGGCGGGAATATCTGACCTGCGTGACAAACAAAGAGTGGGACGCCCTGTGACAGCAACCATTGAGTTTCACAAGCAAAATGTTGACAGATTGATTCAGGACGATCGTCGTATCACTCAGAGAGAAACTGCAAGCACAATCGGCATTTCACAAGGACGTGTGGGTCACATTATTGTTTTGCTTGGCTATCGGAAGATCTGCGCACTATGGGTATCCCAGATGCTGACTCCTGAAATGAAAGCGCACAGACTTGAAATTTGCCAGGAACTCCTCTCGCGTTACGAGAATGAAGATGCAAAGTATGCACATCAACACACTCACCATAAACTGCTTTCTTTCTCTGATGAATCTCCTTCGGGGTGACACCTTCTGCCCTCAAGAATTCAGTAACTACAAGTTGCTTAAATCGCATTGACCAACCGTCTGCGCAGGGTTCTATACTTTACACTATAACAACACAACCGTTCAATGCTAAGGCTTCCTGGCAACTGGAGCTGTAGAGAAGAGGCTACGGAACAAGCCAGTACCTGCCGCATACCAATGCTGCCAACTGTTAAAGGGCTACGAAGGTGGAGGCATTACTTTTCAGTCAATCCTCGCACATTCAATCTTAACAAATTTATCATTTTCAGAAATGCTTTTCTTACTATTACCAGCCTGCATTTTATATCGTTTCTGCTCCTGCCGTCGTTAGTTATTTGCTGCCCAAATTATAAAACTCATCTGCTATTTCTAGTGTTTCATTTCCTAATCTAATTCCCTCAGCATCTCCTGATTTATTTCCTCTGCAGCCCATTACGATTGTTTTACTTTTGCTGATGTTCATCTTATACACTCTTTGCAAGACAATGTCCATCCCATTCGGCTGCCCTTCCAAATCATTTGCCGTCCGTTGACAGGATTACAATGTCATGAGCAAACCTAAATGTTTTCATTTCGTTCCCTTTCCAAAGTTCTCATCGGTTTTCTTCTCAGCTTGCTCAAAGTATAGACTGAATTAAATCAGGGATACGCTACAACCCTGTTTGACTCTGTTCTGAATTACTATTTCCCTTTCTTTCCATCGACTCTCAAAATTGCAATCTGGTTTCTGTACAAGTTGTAACTCTTCACTTACTGTACATTTTATAAATGTATAATACAATTTTTATACGTGTTTAATACGCATTTGATTCTTAAGCTGAGCTATGTAATAATTCACAGCAGTAGCCATGGCAGCTAGTTGCACCTGATGAAGGCGTTGCCGTTAAATGGTCGAAAGCTCGAGGTTTTGCCCAGAACTGGTGCAGCTACAGTCCGCGAGTATTTATTACAAGAGCATCGTCGCGAAAAATTCGTTCTCCTTTTGCTCGATACTTTGCAAGCATTTTATAGCTGGTATCACATCGAAAGAGCACAGTAATAATTTATTACATTTTCATTATTTACCAAAAATTTTGGCAGCACTGAACACCATATTTTAATACTAAATACACACACCAAAGAAAGTTTTGCGTCACCCAGGTTCCCGGAACTCCTGAAGATAGACGTTGACTCTGGGTATTGTATCACAGACACAGTCCCTTTGACTGTTCACAGATGTCATTAAATCCGCCCAAACATGTAAACAACCAAGCATGAGCAGGGCCTATTAGACGGAGGAGGTCCGACAGCTGATCAGTTCCAGTCATTCCACCAGGAAGGAGGTACAAAGCTCGTGTTGTCTGTAGTCCAACCATGCCTAGACGGTCAATACCGCGGTTCGATCGCTTCCGCATTGTTACTTTGTTTCAGGAAGGGCTCTCAGCAAGGAAAGTGCGCAGGCGTCTCGGAGTGAACCAAGGGGATGTTGTTCGGACATAGAGGAGATACAGAGAGACAGGAACTGTCGATGACATGCCTCGCTCAGGCCGCCCAAGGGCTACTACTGCAGTGGATGACCGCTACCTACGGATTATGGCTCGGAGGAACACTGACAGCAACGCCACCATATTGAATAATGCTTTCCGTGCAGCCACAGGACGTCGTGTTATGACTCAAACTGTGCGCAATAGGCTGCGTGATGCGCAACTTCACTCTCGACGTCCAAGGCGAGGTCCATCTTTGCAACCACGATACCATGCATCGCGGTACAGATAGGTCCAACAACAGCCGAATGGACCGCTCAGGATTAGCGTCACGTTCTCTTCACCGATGAGTGTCGCATATGCCTTCAACCAGACAATCGTTGGAGACGTGTTTGGAAGCAACCCGGTCAGGCTGATCGCCTTAGACACACTGTCCAGCGAATGCAGCAAGGTGGGGGTTCCCTGCTGTCATGGAAGGCGCCGTAAAGGCTGTACGATACGTGAATGCCATCCTCCGACCGATAGTGCAGCATATTGGCGAGGCATTCATCTTCATGGACGACAGTTCGCTGCCCCATCGTGCACATCTTGTGAATGACTTCCTTCAGGATAACGACATCGCTCGACTAGAATGGCCAGCATGTTCTCAGACATGAATCATATCGAACATGCCTTGGATAGATTGAAAAGGGCTGTCTATGGACGACGTGATCCACCAATTAATCTGGGGTATCTACGCCGAATCGCCGTTGAGGAGTGGGACTATCTGGACCAACAGTGCCTTGATGAACTTGGGTATAGTATGCCACGACGAATACAGGCATGCATCAGTGCCAAAGGGCGTGCTACTGGGTATTAGAGGTATCGGTGTGTACAGCAATCTGGACCACCACCTCTGAAGGTTGCTTAATATTTTGAAAACGCTGTAACGTGCCATCAAAGAGCTATCAGTTAAGCAATATGGGGCTATAAGCAATTAAATACCGACAATCAACTGTTTAAAATTAAAAGCGTAAGCAAATGTTTTAAGTAAGCCCGATGACAGCTCTGACATTAGTGTTGTAGAGACAGCAAAAGATGGGCTAAACAAGCTAGCAAAACACACATTTGGACTAACTGAAGATTGTCATTTGGCTGCAATATCCGGCTTGCTTGACCCGAGATTCAAAAATATATATTTTTCAGGATCCCAGAGCTTGGGCTAGCACAGTATCTACAAACAGCGACTTTATCGGCAATTAATCTTGCTGTTACCGCATGTGACAGCAGCAGTACACCGGATAGTGGTGCTTCTCTTGAAACGACGAATGAGTTTTGGAGCACACAGTGTCGTCGTGAAAAATACGTTCTCTTTTGCAGTTGATACTTTTACTCGTGTCAGATCCTAGTTGTGGTTTATTGCACGCGACACAGAGATAGCAAAAGAAAAAATGGAACTCTCGCCTCTTTCGAACCTGCTCTGATTGATGAAAAAGATGGAATGAACCTTTATTTGGCAGTACCTGTCTTATCAATGTGCGCTAGTCCTTTGGAGCAATGAGAAGAGGTAAAAGCTTTATTCCCCCAGTTGTGTAAGTTAGCAAGAGGTTACCTGACAATTCCAGTGTCGCCAATGTGCTCTGAGCGTTTATTTTCAAATGCAGGCAAGACGTTGCTGCAGCCACGCAACAGTTTGTCAGCGAAACGACTGGATGGTTGAGTGACTGTACCGAAGAAGAGTGGGAAGTTCACGTACTATTAAGCTCTTTACCTTTGAATACTATTCACCTTTTTTCCTGATATTCTGTTCAATAATACAGGGCTATTACAAATGATTTAAGCGATTTCATAAATTCACTGTAGCTCCATTCATTGACATATGGTCACGACACACTACAGATACATAGAAAAACTCATAAAGTTTTGTTCGGCTGAAGCCGCAATTCAGGTTTCTGCCGCCAGACCGCTCGAGAGCGCAGTGAGACAAAATGGCGACAGGAGCCGAGAAAGCGTATGCCGTGCTTCAAATGCACTCACATCAGTCAGTCATAACAGTGCAACGACACTTCAGGACGAAGTTCAACAAAGATCCACCAACTGCTAACTCCATTCGGCGATGGTATGCGCAGTTTAAAGCTTCTGGATGCCTCTAAGGGGAAATCAACGGGTCGGCCTGCAGTGAGCGAAGAAACGGTTGAACGCGTGCGGGCAAGTTTGACGCGTAGCCCGCGGAAGTCGACGAATAAAGCAAGCAGGGAGCTAAACGTACCACAGCCGACGGTTTGGAAAATCTTACGGAAAAGGCTACAGCAGAAGCCTTACCGTTTACAATTGTTACAAGCTCTGACACCCGATGACAAAGTCAAACGCTTTGAATTTTCGGCGCGGTTGCAACAGCTCATTGAAGAGGATGCTTTCAGTGCGAAACTTGTTTTCAGTGATGAAGCAACATTTTTCCTTAATGGTGAAGTGAACAGACACAATGTGCGAATCTGGGCGGTAGAGAATCCTCACGCATTCGTGCAGCAAATTCACAATTCACCAAAAGTTAACGTGTTTTGTACAATCTCACGGTTTAAGGTTTATGGCCCCTTTTTCTTCTGCGAAAAGAACGTTACAGGACACGTGTATCTGAACATGCTGGAAAATTGGCTCATGCCACAACTGGAGACCAACAGTGCCGACTTCATCCTTCAACAGGATGGTGCTCCACCGCACTTCCATCATGATGTTCGGCATTTCTTAAACAGGAGATTGGAAAACCGATGGACCGGTCGTGGTGGAGATCATGACCAGCAATTCATGTCATGGCCTCCATGCTCTCCCGACTTAACCCCATGCGATTTCTTTCTGTGGGATTATGTGAAAGATTCAGTGTTTAAACCTCCTCTGCCAAGAAACGTGCCAGAACCGCGAGCTCGCATCAACGATGCTTTCGAGCTCATTGATGGGGACATGCTGCGCCGAGTGTGTGAGGTACTTGATTATCGGCTTGATGTCTGCCGAATCACTAAAGGGGCACATATCGAACATTTGTGAATGCCTAAAAAAACTTTTTGAGTTTTTGTATGTGTGTGCAAAGCATTGTGAAAATATCTCAAATAATAAAGTTATTGTAGAGCTGTGAAATCGCTTCAGTCATTTGTAATAACCCTGTAATTTTCATTCAATTGTTCTCTATTCTAGATAGATTTTGAAAACAGAGATTATGAGTACGGTACTTTCCTTATGACACTACTCATGATAAAAGTACTGATACTCTTCGTTCGTTTTCGTGTCCCTATTCCTGGGGCCGTTACAATAAAAACTGTAACATCAGTTGGAATCCTGCCTCGGGCCTGGATGTGTGTGATGTCCTTAGATTATTTAGGCTTAAGTAGTCCTCAGAGCCATTTGAACCATTTCTGTAACATCACGTTTCCTGGCCGTCACTGTGCACAGAGTGCCTTCCCTTTGGTCATTGTCTACGACAGGATCGTGTTTCTGAGGGAAGAAGGTTTGCTTCCGCCTGGAGCTGATGGGCCGGATTTTCCGCTAATCCTGCTAAATGTGTCGCGGTCGGTGCCTGCTTGGCAGGCTTACCGGGAGAGCCCCTTCCCCTTGGAAGGTGTTATTCCCATTATCATTTGTAGTGTGCAACATGGCCAAGCTAGGAATGTGGGCGACAGGACAGCTGCGAATTTAAGGATAATAGGATGAAGGCGTAATTGACACCAAAGTGATTTACCGGAAAGAAGGGATACACAGGTCCTTCATAGAGGGAGTCTTGCGAGAAATTTCAGTCTCTTCAGGATCTGTTTGACGCGTGCCAAGGTCTGTGGCAGAGAGCGCAAGTCACCTGCCAGATCCGTTATAATTTAAATAAATGTTAAATGAACTCTTAATCCCAAAGATTGGCGAAATTTTACAGAAGCTCGAAATTTAGAGCGATCTTCAATCCAAGATGCTTTTAACAGCTTCCACAACGAAACTCTGCCTCGAAACCTGGCAGAAAACCCTAAGAGACCCTTGTCGTTTGTAAAGTACATCAGCTGCGACCAACACCTTCACCGTGTGATAGCAATGGAAATGTTGAAAGTTGGGCGTTCAAATCTTTGTTTGGAAAGATGGCTGTTGATTCTGCTGTTGCGGGAATACACAAGCTCTCAGTCTGAAATATTATTATCGCGATTGGTAGCGAGCGAACAGTTATTGAGAGTAGTGTGAAGCAGCCTGGCGTGGAGATAAGCCGCGCGTGAGGAAAAGTCGCAGCCTGCCCTGATCGTGCTGATAGCGCCGGAGGAGATTCTGGTATTAATCGAGGATTTTTGGTAATTTGCTTTTGGTGCGCGTAGTTGTTGCTTGCTTGCTCACTGGAGGAATTTTGTTAGATTTCTATATGCATACATTGAAAGTAATATTCGTATCTTTGTTGTGACCAGGTACCTGATTATTGATTAAAGACAGTGTGAAGTAATTAAAGTTTTCGCTAATCAAACTGTCCAAGGAAAAGAAAGGTCTGAGTAGAGTTCGGCAGTGTTTGAATTAAAAGTTTTTATTGGTTCCTTTCATTTTTTTACACCGCTGAAGGCTTGTTGACCAAACCCCTCCTCATCATTCAGTTTCTTATTTTTTTTTTTTTTAAAGCAGTAATTGCACTAGTAGTCGTGACCACTGCAATGGATGGCAGTATCTCATTTGAATTACACTACTGGCCATTAAAATTGCTACACCACGAAGATGACGTGCTACAGACGCGAAATTTAACCGACAGGAAGAAGATGCTGTGATATGCAAATGGTTCAAATGGCTCTGAGCACTATGGGACTCAACTGCTGAGGTCATTAGTCCCCTAGAACTTAGAACTAGTTAAACCTAACTAACCTAAGGACAGCACAAACATCCATGCCCGAGGCAGGATTCGAACCTGCGACCGTAGCGGTCTTGCGGTTCCAGACTGCAGCGCCTTTAACCGCACGGCCACTTCGGCCGGCTATGTGATATGCAAATGATTAGCTTTTCAGAGCATTCACACAAGGTTGGCGCCGGTGGCGACACCTACAACGTGCTGACATGCGGAAAGTTTCCAACCGATTTCTCATACACAAACAGCAGTTGACCGGCGTTGCCTGGTGAAACGTTGTTGTGATGCCTCGTGCAAGGAGGAGAAATGCGTACCATCACGTTTCCAACTTTGATAAAGGTCTAATTGTAGCCTATCGCGATTGCGTTTTATCGTATCGCGACATTGCTGCTCGCGTTGGTCGAAATCCAATAACTGTTAGCAGAATATGGGGAATCGATGGGTTCAGAATGGTAAAACGGAACGCCGTGCTGGATCCCAGCGGCCTCGTATCACTAGCAGTCGAGATGACAGCCATCTTATCCGCATGGCTGAAACGGATCGTGCAGCCGCGTCTCGATCCCTGAGTCAACAGACGGGGACGTTTGCAAGACAACAACCATCTGCACGAACAGTTCGACGACGTTTGAAGCAGCAGGGACTATCAGCTCAGAGACCATGGCTGCGGTTACCCTTGACGCTACATCACAGACAGGAGCGCCTGTGATGGTGTACTCAACGACGAACCTGAGAGCACGAATGGCAAAGCGTCATGTTTTCGGATGAATCCAGATTCTGTTTACTGCACCATGATGGTCGCATCCGTGTTTGGCGACATCGAGGTGAACGCACATTGAAAGCGTGTATTCGTTATCGCCATACTGGCGTATCACCCGGCGTGATGGTATGGGGTGCCATTGGTTACACGTCTCGGTCACTTTTTGTTCGTATTGACGGCACTTTGAACAGTGGACGTTACATTTCAGATATGTTACGATCCCTGCGAAACCCTACATTTCAGTGGGATAATGCACGACCGTATGTTGCAGGTCCTGTACGGGCCTTTCTGGATACAGAAAATGTTCGACTGCTGCCCTGGCCAGCATATTCTCCAGATCTCTCACCAATTGAAAACGTCTGGTCAATGGTGGCCAAACAACTGTCTCGTCACAGTACGCCACTCACTACTCTAGATGAACTTTGGTATCGTGTTGAAGCTGCATGGGCAGCTGTACCTGTACACGCCATCCAAGCTATGTTTGACTCATTGGCCAGGCGTATCAAGGCCGTTATTACGGCCAGAGGTGGTTGTTCTGGGTACTAATTTCTCAGGATCTATGCACCCAAATTGCGTGAAAACGTAATCACATGTCAGTTCTAGTATAATATATTTGTCCAATGAATACCCGTTTATTATCTGCATTTCTTCTTGGTGTAACAATTTTAATGGCCAGTAGTGTACTTGAGCATACTGCTGGATGCAGAATATTCACGCAGTTGCAGCGGCAAGTCGAGTTGTCTGGTGCGTGCATTAGAGGATTAATTGATAGATGTGAGACAATATTTTAAAAATTGCAGTCAGATAGAAGAGAACTGATTTGCCATGATTTATAGGAGGAATAATTAACTTCTGTTTTTTGTACTCAGTCAGAATACTGATGGTCAGAAATAGGACTCCACTACTTCTGTTCGTCTGTTGCCATAATAATAATTTTTGACATAAAACATTTACCAGGCTAATTGTAATTCAAATTTTTATAATGTTTCATTGTTATTGATGAGAATGCCACTAAATCAGTTACTAAACATGGTTTTCCGAAATTCTTTCTCCCAAGAGAAGGAAGTATTCCAGAATTCTAATGAAGAACAACTGCCACAATGAGTAACTTCGAGAAGTAGCAAAGAAACTTAAATGACTTAATAAAGGCAAGACTGAACGTTGTACAGATCACACCAATACCCAACACAAGAAATACGAATAACCCGCTGAATTGCAGACCCATATCACTGACGTCTGTTTGCAGTATCATTTTGGAGCATATACTGTGTTCAAACATTATGAACTGTAACGAAGAAAACTATTTCTTGACGAACAGGCAACACACATTCAGAAAGTACCGTTCTTGTGAAACAACTAGCTCTTTATTCTTGCGAAGTAATGAGTGCTATCGACAGAGGATGTCGAATTGATTCCATATGTTTAGATTTCCAGAAGGCTTTTAACACGGTTCCTCAGAAGCGACTTCTAATCAAATTGCATGCCTCTAGCGTGTCGTCTCGGTTGTGCGACTTGATTCGTGGTTTCCTGTCAGAAAGTAACCGACGGAAAGTTAAAGAGTAAAACACAAGTGATTCTGGCATTCCTGATCCACATAAAAGATTAAGGAAAAAATATGAGCAGCTCTCTTAGATTATTTGCCGATGATGCTGTCATTTATCGTCTTGTAAAGTCATTAGATGATCAAAACTAATTACAAAATGATTGAGACAAGATATCTGTCTAGTGCGGAAATACACTCCTGGAAATGGAAAAAAGAATACATTGACACCGGTGTGTCAGACCCACCATACTTGCTCCGGACACTGCGAGAGGGCTGTACAAGCAATGATCACACGCACGGCACAGCGGACACACCAGGAACCGCGGTGTTGGCCGTCGAATGGCGCTAGCTGCGCAGCATTTGTGCACCGCCGCCGTCAGTGTCAGCCAGTTTGCCGTGGCATACGGAGCTCCATCGCAGTCTTTAACACTGGTAGCATGCCGCGACAGCGTGGACGTGAACCGTATGTGCAGTTGACGGACTTTGAGCGAGGGCGTATAGTGGGCATGCGGGAGGCCGGGTGGACGTACCGCCGAATTGCTCAACACGTGGGGCGTGAGGTCTCCACAGTACATCGATGTTGTCACCAGTGGTCGGCGGAAGGTGCACGTGCCCGTCGACCTGGGACCGGACCGCAGCGACGCACGGATGCACGCCAAGACTGTAGGATCCTACGCAGTGCCGTAGGGGACCGCACCGCCACTTCCCAGCAAATTAGGGACACTGTTGCTCCTGGGGTATCGGCGAGGACCATTCGCAACCGTCTCCATGAAGCTGGGCTGGGCTACGGTCCCGCACACCGTTAGGCCGTCTTCCGCTCACGCCCCAACATCGTGCAGCCCGCCTCCAGTGGTGTCGCGACAGGCGTGAATGGAGGGACGAATGGAGACGTGTCGTCTTCAGCGATGAGAGTCGCTTCTGCCTTGGTGCCAATGATGGTCGTATGCGTGTTTGGCGCCGTGCAGGTGAGCGCCACAATCAGGACTGCATAGGACCGAGGCACACAGGGCCAACACCCGGGATCATGGTGTGGGGAGCGATCTCCTACACTGGCCGTACACCACTGGTGATCGTCGAGGGGACACTAAATAGTGCACGGTACATCCAAACCGTCATCGAACCCATCGTTCTACCATTCCTAGACCGGCAAGGGAACTTGCTGTTCCAACAGGACAATGCACGTCCGCATGTATCCCGTGCCACCCAACGTGCTCTAGAAGGTGTAAGTCAACTACCCTGGCCAGCAAGATCTCCGGATCTGTCCCCCATTGAGCATGTTTGGGACTGGATGAAGCGTCGTCTCACGCGGTCTGCACGTCCAGCACGAACGCTGGTCCAACTGAGGCGCCAGATGGAAATGGCATGGCAAGCCGTCCCACAGGACTACATCCAGCATCTATACGATCGTCTCCATGGGAGAATAGCAGCCTGCATTGCTGCGAAAGGTGGATATACACTGTACTAGTGCCGACATTGTGCATGCTCTGTTGCCTGTGTCTATGTGCCTGTGGTTCTGTCAGTGTGATCATGTGATGTATCTGACCCCAGGAATGTGTCAATAAAGTTTCCCCTTCCTGGGACATTGAATTCACGGTGTTCTTATTTCAATTTCCAGGAGTGTAGCAGTTGATCCAAATTAATGAAAACTGTGAAGTCATGGACATGAGTACTATAAGGAATCCTCCAACTTCAAGTTGCAAAATAAATCACACAATCTGAGGATTGTAAATTCGACTAAGTACTTAGGGTTACAGTTAGTGGAGGAAAACCACATTAGGAGGTTCAAAAAAATCGGATCTTTTTATTGTATAAATCGTTAGCTTAACTATCCAAGAACACACTGTCAAAATTTCAAAGGGAAATTCGCATTCGTTTAGATTTTGTGAGCATAGAACCGAGTGCACATCGGGTACAGGCTCGAGCGCAGATAGAGCGGAGCATTGGAGAGATGTTTAGGTGACCATACACAAAATGCGAATGAAAGTTTTAATTCCACATTTGGCGATTAGCTCCTAAACACTTGCACTCCGGACTAAAAGTCGGCCACTGTGACCGAGCGGTTCTAGGCGCTTCAGTCCGGAACCGCGCTGCTGCTTCGGTCGCAGGTTCGGATCCTGCCTCGGGCATGGATGTGTGTGATGTCCTTAGGTTAGTCAGGTTTAAGTAGTTCTTCGCATAGGGGACTGATGATCTCAGATGTTAAGTCCCATAATACTTAGAGCCATTTCAACCATCCGGACTAAAAATCATTGTATTGGTATCGTGTTAAGCAGCGGGCTTATTCAGTGAAGGAAATTCATTCCTTCCGATGGTCATGAACGAGGCAGGAATTGTAGTAGGCACGCGAAGCTTCAATTATGCCGAACAAATCGATAACCAGCGCGTGAGCCGGCAGAATCGACGTAGTTAATTGGAATCGAACGAACGTCAGAGAGCACGGAAAGCATTGCTGCAAGCGCGAAACGAAGCCTATGAGGAGGAATAGGTATTACTATATGATGCTGGAATCGTAGATTAATCGATAAGCATTTTACGTTATTGTTAACTTCTTGAATTTCTAGTTTCCGAGAATTTATTTTTCAAACGCGTTTATCACGAAATGACTTTTTTTCACATTTGCATGCAGTCTAACTCAAAAAGTATAGAACCGATCGTTATGAAAATTTATGGTCCGATTCTTTATAAAATTACAAATTCATATGAACCAACTTGTGAGATGATATCATGATTTCAAAGGTGTTTTTCTTTGCATAATTAGAGAAAAAAATAGCGAAAATCGAAGTAAATTGTTCCAACGCCTGCAAAATTTTTAATTTTCATTATTTTACCCTGCATTCATCTACATCTACATGGATACTCTGCAAATCACATTTAAGTGCCTGGCAGAGGGTTCATCGAACCACCTGCATAATTCTCTATTATTCCAATCTCGTATAGCGCACAGAAAGAATGAACACCTATACATTTCCGTACGACCTCTGTTTTCCCTTATTTTATCGTGGTGATCCTTTCTCCCTATGTAGGTCGGTGTCAACAAAATATTTTCGCATTCGGAGAAGAAAGCTGGTGATTGGAATTTCGTGAGAAGATTCTGTCGAAACCAAAAACGCCTTTCTTTTAATGATGTCCATCCCAAATCATGTATCGTTTCAGTGACGCTTTCTCCCATATTTCGCGATAATACAAGACGTGCTGTCCTTCTTTGAACGTTTTCGATGTACTCCGTCAGTGCTATCTGGTAAGGATCCTACACCGCACAGCAGTATTCTAAAAGAGGACGGACAAGCGTAGTGTAGGCAGTCTCCTTAGTACAGGGTTATTACAAATGATTGAAGCGATTTGACAGCTCTACAATAACTTTATTATTTGAGATATTTTCACAATGCTTTGCACACACATACAAAAACTCAAAAAGTTTTTTTAGGCATTCACAAATGTTCGATATGTGCCCCTTTAGTGATTCGGCAGACATCAAGCCGATAATCAAGTTCCTCCCACACTCGGCGCAGCATGTCCCCATCAATGAGTTCGAAAGCATCGTTGATGCGAGCTCGCAGTTCTGGCACGTTTCTTGCTAGAGGAGGTTTAAACACTGAATCTTTCACATAACCCCACAGAAAGAAATCGCATGGGGTTAAGTCGGGAGAGCGTGGAGGCCATGACATGAATTGCTGATCATGATCTCCACCACGACCGATTCATCGGTTTTCCAATCTCCTGTTTAAGAAATGCCGAACATCATGATGGATGTGCGATGGTGCACCATCCTGTTGAAAGATAAAGTCGGCGCTGTAGGTCTCCAGTTGTGGCATGAGCCAATTTTTCAGCATGTCCAGATACACGTGTCCTGTAACGTTTTTTTTTGCAGAAGAAAAAGGGGCCGTAAACTTTAAACCGTGAGATTGCACAAAACACGTTAACTTTTGGTGAATTGCGAATTTGCTGCACGAATGCGTGAGGATTCTCTACCGCCCAGATTCGCACATTGTGTCTGTTCACCTCACCATTAAGAAAAAATGTTGCTTCATCACTGAAAACAAGTTTCGCACTGAACGCATCCTCTTCCATGAACTGTTGCAACCGCGCCGAAAATTCAAAGCGTTTGACTTTGTCATCGGGTGTCAGGGCTTGTAGCCATTGTAAACGGTAAGGCTTCTGCTTTAGCCTTTTCCGTAAGATTTTCCAAACCGTCGGCTGTGGTACGTTTAGCTCCCTGCTTGCTTTATTCGTCGACTTCCGCGGGCTACGCGTCAAACTTGCCCGCACGCGTTCAACCGTTTCTTCGCTCACTGCAGGCCGACCCGTTGATTTCCCCTTGCAGAGGCATCCAGAAGCTTTAAACTGCGCATACCATCGCCGAATGGAGTTAGCAGTTGGTGGATCTTTGTTGAACTTCGTCCTGAAGTGTCGTTGCACTGTTATGACTGACTGACGTGAGTGCATTTCAAGCACGACATACACTTTCTCGGCTCCTGTCGCCATTTTGTCTCATTGCGCTCTCGAGCGGTCTGGCGGCAGAAACCTCAAGTGCGGCTTCAGCCGAACAAAACTTTATGAGTTTTTCTGCGTATCTGTAGTGTGTCGTCACCATATGTCAATGAATGGAGCTACAGTGAATCTATGAAATCGCTTCAATCATTTGTAATAGCCCTGTAGATATCTCACATTTTCTAAGTGTCCTGCCAATAAAACGCAGTCTTTGGTTAGCGTTCCCCACAACATTTTCTATGTGTTCTTTCCAATTTAAGTTGTTCATAATTGTAATACCTACGTATTTAGTTGAATTGACGGCTCTTAAATTAGACTGATTTGCCATGCAGCCGCAGTTTAATGGATTCCTTTTAGCACTCACGTAGGTGACCTCAGACTTTTCGTTAGGGTCAACTGCCAATTTTGGCACCATTCAGATATCTTTTCTGAATCGTTTTGCAATACGTTTTGATCTTCTGATGTCTTTATTAGTCGATAAACGACAGCGTCATCTGCAAACAACCCAAGACGGCTGCTCAGATTGTCTCCCAAATCATTTATATAGGTAAGGAACAGCAAGGAGCCTGTAACACTGCCTGGGAACGCCAGAAATCACTTCTGTTTTACTCGCTGTCTTTCCGTCAATTACTACGAACTGTGACCTTTCTGACAGGGAGTAATAAATCCAGTCACATAACTGAGACGATATTCCATAAGCACACAATTTCACTACAAGCCGCTTGTATGGTGCAGTGTCAAAAGTCTTCCGGAAATCCAGAAATACGATCTGAAATCCCTTGTCAACAGCACTCAACACTTCATGCGAATAAGGAACTAGTTGTGTTTCACAAGAAGGATGTTTTCTAAACCCTTGTTGACTGTGTATCAATAGAATATTAAGGTTCATATTCTCAGAAAATAAGTTATTAACGTAAAATCAAAACCTTTTTGATTTCAGATGAAAATTCGAATGGTTACACTGCACTCAATTGGAGAACTATACTCAAAACCTTCAGCGGACCTTACAGGGTAACTTCGTTATTTTTGGCTGAAATTATTCAAAAAAATTCACTAAAACTGTTTGAAATATGAATGAAATTATGTCAAAATTCTCATTAATTCTTCTCACCCCAAAAAAAAATCATTGTCAAACAGTCTCCTAATGTTGTTTCCCTCCATAATGAACAACCTGAATAGGAACTTCGTAAAATGAATAAACCGCACAACAGTTACTGAATCTTTTATTGCATACGCGACAGGTATAGGACCACTAATAGTTCCATCACCAGGTTTAAACAGTAACAATGAAAATTTTGTGTTGCAAGACAATGGCAGGGGATCCTCAATTTTTTTTATGAAAAGGAAAGTAAGAAACCATATAGCTAAAATTTCTAAAACGAAATAAAAGTGTAAGACGCAATAAAGACAACAAGGGAAAACACATACTGTGCGAAATTACTTGCATGAATTCCATAAAAACCGTTGCCCCGACCCGCCCAGCCGGGAACACTAACAGGTAAAGTATGTAACAGTAAATACTTTCTACCAGCGAGTAGAGACCGCACAGGATCCATAACGCAAGCGCGGTATGAAACGTATGTTGACGGCACGGAGGAACGGTTTTTAAGGAATTTATGTAAGTAACTCCACACAATACTTCCAACCGTCTTCATTGCGTCTTACATGTTTTACGATTCTGGTGTCTTTCGGTGTCCGCTCGTCTTATAGGCCTATGTCTTTTGTAGAGCCCCCTTTTATTCTTTTGCCACGGAACTTTTTTTCCTTGAATATATTGGGGGTGAATATGACCTCAGATGGTTAAGTGATTTTATTTGTAACTAATGTTCCGGTCCCACTTTTATTTCATGTTACAAATTTTAGCTTTATAGTTCCTTATCTGCCATTTAAGAAAACTCGAGGATTCCATGCTATTTTCTTGAAACACAATATTTTCATTATTACTTTTTATACTACATGATGATGAAACTTAAAATGTTCCGAAACCGGAAATTAAAAATTTGTTGATTCAGCAACTGTTACGCGGTTTCTCTCTTTAAATTGGAACGATCACACTGATAATGTTGTAGAGAAGGCGAATAAGACTTCGTTTTGGTGGCATAACACTTATATTCGCGAAATATGAGAGAGAGCCCCACGGATATGTTACGCGAACTGGGGTGGTAGTCATTACAACAAAGTGGATTTTCTTTGCAGCAGGATACTCGCACGAAACTTCAATAACCACCTTTCTCCTCCGAATGCGAAAATATTTTGTTGGCACCTACCTACATAGGGGGAAATGATCATCATGACGAAATACACGCCGGCCGGTGTGGCCGAGCGGTTCTAGGCGCATCAGCCTGGTACCGCGCGACCGCTACGGTCGCAGGTTCGAATCCTGCCTCGGGCATGGATGTGTGTGATGCCCTTAGGTTAGTTAGGTTTAAGTAGTTATAAGTTCTAGGGGACTGATGACCTCATAAGTTAAGTCCCATAGTGCTCAGAGCCATTTGAACTATTTGAACGAAATACACTGACGGAAAAAAAAATCGTTAAACTAACAAGGAATTGTGCGACATACACGAAAGTTGGCAGGCATATTTGTACATCTGAAACGTGATGTATATTCACATTTTACGCCAGTCGCATAAGAGTATAGTTGTCGCGCCACTTATAAAGTTACAAATCAGGTTTGCTTTAAATACGCGCTGTAACGAATGATTCGAAGCACTATGGGACTTAACATCCAAGGTCATCAGTCCCCTAGACTTAGAACTACTTTAACTTGACTAATCTAAGGACATCACACACCTCCATGCCCGAGTCGGGATTCGAATCTGCGACAGTAGCAGCAGCGCGGTTCCAGATTGAAGCGCCTAGAACCGCTCGGCCACAACGGCCGGCACGCTGTAACGGTTGTGAGAGTTAGTTACCTTGGAGATTGGACATGGTGAGAGATTGGACATGGTGAGTTGCTGTTGGTCAAGAATGCCTTTAAGGCGACAAGGACTCCATTATCAACACCTCACAGAGTTCGAACAAGCTCGCGTAGTAGGGCTACGAGAAGCTGGATGTTCCATCTGTGATAGTGCAGATAGATGAGGCAGGAATGTGGCCACTGTACATGACTGGTAGCAGCTGTAGTCACGAGAATGTACGGTCGCAAGGAGACTAGGCTCCAAACGGCCACGTATCACTACCGAGAGGGAAGACCATCGTGTTCGACATATGGCTCTGACGCATCGTATTGCATCTGCAGCAGCAATTTCAGTAGCAGTTGGGACCACAGTGACGCAACGAACTGTTACAAATTGGTTACTTTAAAAACAGCTTCGAGACAGACGCCCGGTAGCGTGCATTCCACTGACCACAAACCACCGCCATTTGCGACTTCACTGGTGTCAAGCGAGAGCCCATTGATGGGCGGAGTGGAGGTCTGTTGTGTTTTCTGATGCAAGATGGTCCTACTAGGTGCCAGTGAAGGCCATGTATTGGTTAGAAGAAGGCCATTTCAGGGTCTGCAACCAATCTCTCTGCGTACTAGACTAGCAGGACCTATCCCTGGGGTGCAATTTCGTTTGATAAGAGGAGCACTCACGTGATTATCCGACGCACCCTGACAGCAAACTTGTGCGTCAATCTGGTGATTCGACCTGTTATACTGCCATTCATGAATAGCATTGCAAGGGGTGTTTTCCAACAGGATAACCCTCGGTCACATGCTGCTGTTATAACCCATCATGCTCTACATTCTGTCGACATGTTGCCTTGGCCTGCTTGATCACCAGAGCTTTCTCCAATCGAGAAGATATGGGAGATCATAGGACGACACCTCCAGCGTCATCCACAAACGGCTGTAACCGTCGCTGTATTGACCGACCAAGTGCAACAGTTATGGAGCTCCATCCCACAAACTGACGTCCGGCACCTGTAAAACACCATGCATTTAGGTTTACATACTTGCGTTCAACACTCTGACTGTCAGACCGGTTACTGATGTACTAACATTTCACATTTGCAATGGCTTACCTTGTACTTATGTTAACCTGTGACTGTGCAATATTAACTCTTTGCCGTCCGCATGTCTCGTACAAATTGATTCGCTTGGCGCCGGCAACGCTAATTCGGATTACTTGGCTTGTCGCCGGCCGTTCTTGGCATTATCGGGAGATTATAAATTGTTACGGTTTACTCACCTCATCGTTAGTTCTCATAAGTTCACAACACTGTTCCCCTACTTTCATGAAATTGTAGAGGTGATGCCACTTCCAATAAGGCGGTGTCAGTAGTTCTAACACTGGCTTTGCTGAAGGCTGTCCAGCGCCGAAATATATCTTGAATGAGGAAATGTAGCCCGTGCTCGAATCACACCGCATGCGAATGAGTATGCCATATTTCGTAATTTTCGACGGATTGTAAACTTTGAAATTTAACCGTCCACGCCACGGTATCATTCCTTCATTAATTGAGATGTTTTGCCTTAGATTAAAAATTTCTTTAAGGTTTTTGGAAAAATAATCAATTACGAATTGCACTTTGAAAAGCCGATCGGCATTATCCGGTTCACTGTTGTTGTCAGAAAAATGTAAAAATGATAATATTTGACTGAATCGTTTGCGGGACATCGTTTTGCGAAATATCGGTGTGCCTATCAACGGATTCGTTGACCAATAATCATCTATCCTTGCTTTTTTTGCAATTCCCATAAGGATAACAACCCCAAACCATGTTCTATGTTCCGGTCCCGTAACGCCGACAAATTTGGCATTTTTTAAATCCAGTTTCCTTCTATTGCGCTGGCCATTTGGCCGAGCGGTTCTAGGCGCTTCAGTCTGGAACCACGATACCGCTACGGTCGCAGGTTCGAATCCTGCCTCGGGCATGGATGTGTGTGATGTCCTTAGGTTAGTTAGGCTTAAGTAGTTCTAAGTTCTAAGGGACTAATGACCTCAGATGTTAAGTCCCATAGTGCTCAGAGCCATTTGAACCTTATGTTGCAATTTTGACTCTAGTACTTGTTGGTTTCGATGCTAATATATCCAAATAGATCGTTCCCAATATATAATTCTACGATATCCTCGACGCTGTGTGTATCTGTGGGAAATATGTTTGGACCCGGAGGTCCTTCAGATTTATTATTGGTCCTCGGTAAATCAAAGTATGACCACTATGCACTGTCTTCTTCGTCTGATTCATCCGAATCACTTGGCAACCGTAGCGTTCGCCGAATTTTTCTTGGACGTATTTTACTATCTACCGACGATTCTGCTTCACTTCCATTTTTTTATATCCAATATCTTCTTACCAATCGGCCAAGTCGTCCGGAACGTCAGACAAGACGTCCGCGCATTCATCGTAAACAACCGTATCGTGTCTTTCGTCTGCCATGATGAAAGGGCACAAGTACTTATAAAAACAAAAAACATGTTCACGTGTGTAACTTCTTGTTACCTAAACGAAACACCAACAGAATGCAAAAGACACTAAAGTGCTGTCTCCGGCCACTGCGCGATGCTATGCTTACGACACCACTGTGATTTCGCCAGCCACTGAGCGATACTATGCACACGACGCCCCTGTGGTGTCGCCGGCCGTTGACTGCTATTTCGCGTCGACACCGCTGTGGTGTCGCCGGACGGCATAGTGTTAATCACTTAAACATGTTACCTAGACAAATGCAGTTCCAAATATTCATTACTCTAAATGAATAATGTTTTGGAGTTGCGATTTAATTTTTCGTCAGTGTAAGAGAAATCAGAGCTCACACGGAAAGATTTAAGTGTTCTCTTTGCACGCGCGCTGTTCGAGAATGGAGCGGTAGAGTAATAGCACGAAGGCGGTTCGATGAGCCCTTTTCCAGGCGCTTAAGTGTGAATTGCAGAGTAATGATGGAGTTGCAAAAGTAGATATAGAATTTTTAGGAGCCGTTTGCAGCTCGCGACATCGAATGGTCGGATGGGAACCCACGTGAGGGTAAAGCAGCAAGTTGTGTGCCCTCTAGGATTATCATTTCTGAGCTTTCCGTCATCAGCGAGATTAATTTTCTGGTACGGAAAGCTTTCAAAGCACTCGAAAGCGCGTTTCCGAGCGCGGACGTCCAATTCTGCGTTGGCACGTGCCCGCTTTTCTCAACGAGTGTTGCGAGCGTTGAGTTGTTCGGTAACGAGAGACCCCAGATCTGACCGTGGAGCCATTAGCTGGTTGCAGGTAGTGTGACAAACCTAGATATGGTTACTTGACACCATCAAATTTCATTTGTTTTCGTGCAAATTTGAGCTTCTTGTATTCGAATGACCCTTTTCCGTGTTGACTTTGGACTGTGTTGCTCAAATGGCTCTGAGCACTATGGGACTTAACATCTTAGGTCATCAGTCCCCTAGAACTTAGAACTACTTAAACCTAACTAACCTAAGAACAGCACACACATCCATGCCCGAGGCAGGATTCGAACCTGCGACCGTAGCAGTCCCACGGTTCCGGACTGCAGCGCCTAGAACCGCACGGCCACCGCGGCCGGCGACTGTGTTGCAATTTAGTTGTCAGGGTAATAATGAACGGCAGTTGCTAATAGCCAGGTGACGGTGGTCTACTGAACTGTTCGTGACGAACATACGTTGAGGTGACAAAAGTCATGGGATAGCGATGTGCACAAATACAGATGGCGGTACATCGCGTACAGAAGGTATTAAAGGGCAATGTGGAGAGTGGTTGATGGATGCTGACATAATGCAATCTGTCTCCATAGTGCACCCCAGGCATCTATGGGATTCAGATCGGGAGAGCGACCAGGCCACGGCCAGTGTGCAATATCTTCCGTTTCCAAGAAAACATCAACCGCTCTTGCTCTATGACATCGTTCATTACTGTCCATAAATACAATGTCTGGGTCCGTACCACCTCGCAACAACTGCACATCAGGTTCCAAGATCTCGTAACAACACTTGACAGCAGTTTTATCTTGCCGATCCACCCGTACAGTTTCATGAAGAGGTGTTCATGTGGTCAACATAATCCCTGCCCACAACATTAGGTATCCTTCTCGATATAGGTCTCTTTCCATAATGTCTGGGTCCCAAAATCGTGTTCCACGTTTCCTCCAGAGGCGAATCCGTCGAGAATCACTCTCCAGATTAAATCGGGATTCATCTGTGAGAAGAACATTGTACCACTGTTCGACCGTCCAGGTGGCATGTTGATTATTCCGCTCTAGACGTTCCCTTCTGTGAAGACGCATCAGAGGTACACATACAGCAGGTCTCCAACAATAAAGGCCGCTCTGCCGAAGCCTTCTGTACACCGACTGCCTTGACACAACACATAGAGTGGATGCTGCAAGATCAGATGCCAGGTGCCGTGCAGTACGAAAGCTGAACTGTCGTGCCCTTACATCCAAATAGCGGTCCTCTCTTTCTGAGATCACACGTGGTCGGCCCTGTCCTGGCCTTTGGAGTACTGTTTCGCTCTCCATGTTGCCACATTCAAGAAACAACGGAACGATTCCCACTGAGCCATCGCGCCTCATCAGTCTGCGACTGTCTTGCTTCCATTCTTCTTACGGTCCTCCATCTCAGAGAGTGTGGCAGGCAACTTTTCTGTGCCATACTGCACCGGCGGTAACTGTATACACAGAGATTTTGTATTTGGACTATCCTGCAAACACTACTGGGTTTAATTAGTGCCCTGACGTCATCGTTGACGTGGTTGTCCGTAGACTGAGATGCCATTTTCTGTTCAGAACACTGTTTTACTGACCTCTGTTGACAGTTCGTTTGATTATACGATGAACTATTACTTTAATTTTGTACACCGTTGTAATTCTTATTTCAAATCTCATTGGACAGTAGCTTTCTCCGCTAGTCGCGCTCATTTGGTCATGTGGTCTATGTAAACAAGTTATGACAATGTGCACGTGAGCTATCCCCTCTTCCCAAATGAAATGAAATTTACCAAGATGGAAAATCACTTACAAACTGTATCGAGATCTGTGAAAAGAACAGTTCATAAAATAAGTGTAGCCCTCCTAAGACTCGTCAGGCGGAATTTCTCTTGAATTTCAGCACATATCTGTAATTTTCACTGTGTAGTTGGAGTCAGCATAATCATATACGTGCATCACACATTCCATACCACGTCCAGCGTCGACGAAAAGTGTAGGTTTGTTTCCCGTCACAAACAAAATTAACTTTAAAACGGAATATTACGTGTCCATGCGACAGGGCGCCCAAATTCGTCTAGTGCGATATTCGTACTGCGGCGGCGCTGTTCTTTCCGTCCCTTTACGATGGACCTGCACCTACCTGTGAACATTGTCTCAGCATATCATCAGTAGGGAAGCTGAGCGAAACCTACTGTACTTCGACGTGTACCAGGCTGCAATTAAAGTCACTAATCTACGTTTCGGGAGAAAGTTTTCACACGAAATGAAAGGTTGGAAATTTTGTCCTTAATTAATGTATTCTGAAACTTAGGTGAACAAGAATCACTGCCAAGCCCGTGCTAGTCTTAACACAGTCACTCGCAATCCCTTCCACTTACGTTAACAAGTTTATGGTGTTGCATTTCCCGAAAACGTAATAGCTACAAAAATACGGATTGTTTTTGATTGAGAATGCTCGCCAGATATTAAGTCTGTCGGTACCTAATGCAGTCACAGTTTTCAGCCACCGACCTGCTCAATACGCCACGCGGAATTTATGTCTTTTCTCGCCACAAAATTCACTTAAAAATTCCGAGATTTCTACACACCTGTCGGAATAATTATGCCGTCACTTTACAACACTTTTGATGTATGAAACACTGCTAGAACCGGCAACTTATCATTTCCATCGGAACTACTACTACACACGTCCGAACTGTTTCATGGCTAGGCTCCGACTCCTCTCAAGAATATTGTAAGTCTTCTCTACCAGCAGAGAAAGGTGCGCGAAGAATGTTGCTATACCATTGGTCAATTTACTCAACAGCCAATAGCAAAACAACATTCTCCCGCGTCAGTCATCGCTTTTCATCAATAACCAATCGCAAAATAGTAAACCTAACGACTGCACTTTTTACCGACGTAATTATCTAATATGCTGAAGTTTTGTTTATGCATAAAGTTATTTACTATTGTTATTTATACCTGAATTAACTTTCCCCTTACCATAAACTTACTTTACAAATCTAAACTACCAAAATCCCCTTTGTCCACATCCATACTTCTTCGAAATGTTCCCACACTAAATCTCACTACATAGCTCGTTAAACAATTATCTTCATATTAACCTTAAACCACACTCACGCATCATTCATACTGCTAAAACACATTTATAACATTTTAAATACACAAAAAGACATAATAACACTTTATGAAAATACTAGAACAGTATATCACAGTCCCCTATCCAATACTGTCCTCTATCGGCTGATACATCAACTACGTGCGCGTCCAGTCTCGCGTCACCATCTGTCCCTATCCAGCTCTGAGACACATCTCCCACTTAACCGCCTCCAAGGCAGGACCGGTATACGGCGCTACGCTTCAGTAGGTATTAACAGCAACCGTAAAACGCAGAGACTATCCAGTACTCCATCAACGAAGGCATCGCCCTGGCTCGCGCTAACTGCTGCGACCACGCAGTAGTGCTGCCCAGTCGGTGCTCTCTATCGAATGCACACGTAAATTTCTGGTTTAAACATTATTCTGTTCGTAAAAGGAAACAAACCGAAGCTTTCCGTTGAGACTGGACGTCGGATGAAAGATTTGGCTAGCAGCATTTTGTTTGGGTTGCCTCCAACTACACAGAGAAAATGCGCCTGACGAATCTTAGGAGGGACATATACACGGCCCGGTTACACCAATAAACCATCACCTATGTTCGACGTCAACCACTCACAGACAGTGGGTGGCAGCACTAGCAGTGCAGAGTTTATAAAACGTGTCGGGGGAAACGGGAAACAGTGCAGCCGTTGCCGCAATGCGGAAACGTAGCGATTTTTGCATGATCATTGGCTTTCGGGGTAGGGGTGGAAGCATTTTAGAAACGGCTATTTGTAAATTGTTCGCGTGACACCGAGGTTAATGTATACCACGCAGGGCAAAATGGCGCTATCCAAAATCATCGCCTAGGCCACTATGGTGCACCACGAGCCGTAGACGACAGGGGTGAAAAACAGCTGTGGAGATGTGTGCGGGCGAATAGAAGAGCAACTCTTGAGCGCTGACCGCCGAATGAACCAAGAGGCTACCATCAGTGTCTCTTGAACGACCGTGCAGTGAACGTTACTCCGTATGGGCCTCTACAGCAGGAGTCTTTTTCATCCATCCACGCTGACTGCTGTTATCGACGAAGGCTGAAATTTGCACCCCAATACCGCAACTGGACGGCAATTGAGTGGCTGCAGATGGCCTTTCCAGATGAATCACGTTTTATGCTCCATCGGAGAGATGGCTAATGGTGTGTACGGCCATGCAATAATCATCAGAAGGGTCCAACCAGAAGTAGGACAATGTTTTCGTGGCATTCCGTGGGTGATCTCACCGTTCTGGAAGACATAATGGATCAACAAAAGGTGCATCTATCCTTGGGGCCCTGTCCACCCCTACATGCAATTTGTTTTTTCTTCAGCACAGTGGCTTCTACCAGCAGAACAATGCACGGTGTCACAGTATTTAATAATCACTTTCTGAATATAGCAGGTGAACTAAAAAGAAACCTAGTCCCAACAGGGAATCATATAGCGCTCGTAGAAAAAAGTGTTCGGAGACTGTTACCTGAAATGCTCCTCCATGATACTGACAAGAGGGAGATTGAGTTAATAATTAAATCATTAAAGACCAAGAACTCTTATGGATATGACGGGGTATCTAACAGAATACTGAAGTATTGTTCTATGTATGTTAGCCCAGTACTTAGTCATATCTGTAACTTTTCCTTTAGGAGTGGTCGGTTTCCTGACCGATTAAAGAACTCGGTAGTGAAGCCACTTTATAAAAAGGGAGACAGGGATAATGTTGACAGTTATAGACCTATTTCTATGCCATCGGTGTTTGCTAAAGCTATCGAGAGGATTGTATATACAAGGTTACTGGAGCATTTAAATTCACATAATTTGCTGTCAAATGTACAGTTTGGTTTTAGAAATGGTTTAACAACTGAAAATGCTATATTCTCTTCTCTCTGTGAGGTTTTGGACGGATTAAATAGAAGGTTGCGAACGCGAGGTGTTTTCTCTGATTTAACGAAGGCTTTTGACTGCAGAAGTTGGACCATTATGGAGAAAGGGGAGTAGCTTACAATTGGTTCGCCTCTTACTTTAAGAACGGAAAGCAGAAGGTAATTCTCCGCAATATTGAGAGTGGTAGTGATGTTCAGTTCCAATGGGGCACTGTTAAGTGAGGCGTTCCCCAAGGGTCGGTGCTTGGGCCACTGCTGTTTCTTATTTAGATAAATGATATGCCTTCTAGTATTAAAGGTGATTCAAAAATATTTCTGTTTGCTGATGACACCAGCTTGGTAGTGAAGGATCTTGTGTGTAATATTGAAACAGTATCAAATAATGTAGTTCATGAAATAAGTTCGTGGCTTGTGGAAAATAATTTGATGCTAAATCAGAGTAAGACACAGTTTTTACAGTTTCTAACTCACAATTCAACAAGAACCGGTATTTTGATCAGACAGAATGGGCATATTATAAGCGAAACGGAACAGTTCAAGTTCCTAGGCGTTCGGATAGATAGTAAGCTGTTGTGGAAAGCCCATGTTCAGGATCTCGTTCAGAAACTAAATGCTGCTTTATTTACCATTAGAACAGTATCTGAAATAAATGACAGTTCAATACGAAAAGTAGCCTACTTCGCATATTTTCATACGCTTATGTCATATGGTATTATTTTTTGGGGTGATTCTTCTGATTCAAAAAGGGTATTTTTGGCTCAAAAACGGGCTGTTCGAGCTATGTGTGGTGTAAGTTCAAGAACCTCTTGTCGACCCCTATTCAATAGTCTGGAAATTTTGACATTGCCCTCACAGTATATATTTTCTTTAATGTCATTTGTTGTTAGCAATATTAGCTTATTCCCAAGAGTTAGCAGCTTTCACTCCGTTAATACTATGCAGAAATCAAATCTGCATATGGAATGCACTTTCTTGACTCTTGTGCAGAAAGGAGTGCAGTATTCTGCTGCATCCATTTTCAATAAGCTACCACAAGAACTCAAAAATCTCAGCAGTAGCCCAAACACTTTTAAGTCTAAACTGAAGAGTTTCCTCATGGCTCACTCCTTCTATTCTGTCGAGGAACTCCTGGAAGAGCTGAAAAATTAAGCAAATTCAAGTGTTACATTGTTGATTTTCTTTATTTAAACTTACGAGTTGTCGCCTGAATATATTACTTATATTTCATTTTATCTGTTTCTACTATCGTGTTTTAATTTCATGTATTGACTCGTTCCATGACCATGAAGACTTCTCCTTATTTTGGCCCCACGGAACAATAAATAAATAAATAAATAAACACAGCTGGCAGTGTAGGTGCGTGGTTCGAAGGGCGCCAGGACGAGTTTACTGTATACCTACGGCCACCAAACTTCCAGGATTTAAACCCAATCGAGATTCTGTGGGACCACCTCTATCGAGCTGTTCTCGCCGTGAATCTTCAAGCGGGAAACCTAGCACGGCACTGGGCTTGGCTTAGCTCCACATCCTTGACAGAACCTTCCAGAAACTGATTGACTCTCTTCTTGCACATCCGCGCTGCAGAAGGTGGGATGCTTTTGACACGTAGTCACGTTAATGTGACAGGACCGTGTACATATATATGGTGTCTCAAGGTCCTTGAATCAAACGGCTATGGGTGGCAGATAAAGTCGCGAGAACAATTTATGCTAGAAACGAAATTTTAACTGAGGTTTTCCGGCGACTTTGGCCTTTTGCTGCATGGGTTATGTCCCTGAGAGGCTACAGGGCATAGGCAATCAATGGCGTGCGTGTACCTTGTGTGCTGCCTGTAACCCATTCATCTGCTTCGTATCAAAGGGGTAGACCCAGCAAAATTGAAATTTCTGATTTGCGCCTAAAATATGTCTCTCTACTTAGACTGATTGTTAAAGTTTGAAAATCACTCTATCCATTTACTAGGCAGGTAGTATGCAGCACACGTGGTTAGTAGATCCTGCTGTTTTTTTTCTTTTTTTCCAGTCATCAGTCTTCTGACTGGTTTGATGAGGACTGCCGTGAGCTCCTTTCCTGTGCCAACCTCTTCCTCTTCATCTCAGAGTAACATTTGCGACCTGCGTTCTCAATTATTTGCTGGATGTATTCCAATCTTTATTTTCCTCTACAGTTTTTAACTTCTACAGCTTCCTCTAGTTCCATTGAAGTTATTCCCTGACGTCTTAACAGATGTCCTATCATCCTGTCCCTTCTCCTTGTCAATGTTTTCCATATATTCCTTTCCTCGCGGATTCTGCGGAGAACCGCCTCATTCCTTACCTTCTCAGTCCACCTAATTTTTCAACATTCTTGTGTAGCACCACATCTCAAACGCTTCGATTCTCTTCTTCTTTGGTTTTCCCACATTCCATCTTTCATTACCATACAATTCTGTGCTCCAAACGCACATCTCAGAAGTTTCTTCCTCAGATTAAGGCCCATGTTTAATACCAGTAGACCAGGAATGCACTTTTTGCCAGAGCTTGTGGATTCTTATGTCCTCCTTGCTCCGTCCTTCATGGTTTATTTTGCTGCCTAGGTAGCAGAATTCCTTAACTTCGTCTGCTTCGTGATCCCCAATTCTGACGTTAAGTTTTTCGATGCTTTCATATTGTATACTTGTTAAACTATTCATTCCATTCAGTAGATCCGGTAATTCTTCTTCACTTTCACTGCGGATAGCAATGCGACCAGCGAATATCACTGATATTGCAGGGTTCCTTTATATTTTAAGTGACCTCGTTGTGATCTTCAGCTCGGAGTCTGAGGAAAACTGCCGACTTGTTAATTATTCTTTTTATCTGTAGAATAACTTTATTTTTACTAAAAACCTGAACTTTGCAACTCTGATCTTTTAAGCCTTTTATAGCGCCTTTAAATACAACAGATATTAGACGATGCAGGAGACGTTCTGGGCAAGGAATAATAAGCGTTTTTCCAGGTATTCCTTGACAGCGAGCCTGATGCGGAAGACTCTTTGTCGCCTTTGGTTACTTTGTCCGTCAAGACTCCAAGCACGTCTTCAGCTCTCTTGGAACGGCACGGAGACGAGGCGGAATAGCTCATGCAGATAACAACATACACGAAACAGGACTTGTCCCCTAATAGAACTTCTTACAGAAATTTTCAAAATTAGTATGAGATATCACTTCCACTCAACGAAATTCTTTATTTCCAAACTTTGGAAAATCTCGTACTCTCACAATTACCGTTCACCTTCAATTTTAATTCCAGTCTTGAACCTTTCTTTTATTTCCGTCATCGCTTCGTCGATGTATAGTTTGCACAATAGGGCGAAAGACAACATCCCTGTCTTATACCCTTTATAATCCGTGCATTTCGCTCTTGGTCTTCCACTATTATTGTTCTCTCTTGGCTCCTGTACGTATACTATATTAACTGTCTTTCTCTATAACCTACCCCTATTTTTCTAACTGTTTCGAACATCTTGCACCGTTTGGCATTGTCGAAACTTTTTCCAGGTCGACAAATTCTATGAAGGTGCCGCGCGGGATTAGCCGAGCGGTCTGAGGCGCTGGTCTCGGTGGAGGTTCGAGTCCTCCCTCGGGCATGGGTGTGTGTCTTTGTCCTTAGGATAATTTAGGTTACATAGTGTGTAAGCTTAGGGACTGATGACCTTAGCAGTTAAGTCCCCTAAGATTTCACACACATTTTCTATGAAGGTGTTTTGATTTTTCTTTAGTCTTTGATCCATAATCAAACGCAACGTCAGTATTACCTTTCCTAAAGCCAATCTAGTCCTCATCTAACACATCCTCAATTTTACTGGTCATTCTTCTGTATATTATTCTTCTCAGTAACTTGGATGCATGAGTTGTTAAGATGACTGTGCGATAATTCTCACACTTGTCGGCTCTTGCAATCTCCGGAATTGGTTGAATGATATTTTTCCGAAAGTCAGATGGTATATCGATAGACACATACCTTCTACTCACCAACGTCAATAGTCATTTTGTTCCCATTGACTCCAATGATTTTAGAAATTCTGATGGAATGTTATCTATCCTTACTGCGTTATTCGATCTTAAGCTCTTTTAAATTCCGTTTCTAATACTGGGTCCTCTATCTCTTCTATAGCGACTCCTGTTTCCTCTTCTATCACATCAGACAACTCTTCGCCGTCGTAGAAGCCTTAAATGGAGACTGGAATAGAAGGGAGAACAGATAGAGGTACTCAAAGTACCCTCCGCCACACACCGTCAGGTGCGGAGTATGGATGTAGATGTAGATGTACAATGTACTCTTCTGAATTTAACAGTGGAATGAGTATTGTACTCGTAATGTTACCATAGTTGCTTTTAATTTCACCGAAAGTTGTTTTTACTTTTCTATATGCTGAGACACTCTTTCTGACAATCTTTTTTTTTCGATTTCTTCACGTTTTTCATGCAGCCATTTCGCCTTAGCTTCCTTGCATGTCCTACTTGTTTAATTCCTAAGTGCCTTGTATTTCTGTATTCCTGAATTTATCTGAATCTTTTTGTACTTTCTTCTTTCATCTGTCAAGTGAAGTATTTCTTCTGTTACCCATGGTTTCTTCGCAGTTACCTTCCTTGTTGCTGTGTTTTTCTAACTTCTATGATTGCCCTTTTTAGAGCTGTCCATTCCTCTTAAACTGAACTGCCTACTGGGCTATTCCTCGTCGCAGTGTCTATAGTCTCAGAGAATTTCAAACGTATCTCTTCATTCCTTAATACTTCCGTATCCCACTTCTTTGCGCATTATTACTACCTGACTAGTCTCTTAAATTTCAGCCCAGTCTTCATCACTATTAACTTGTGATCTGAGACTACATCTACTCCTGGGCACGCCTTACAGTCCAGTATCTGATTTCGGAATCTCTGCGTGACCATGATGTAATATAACTGAAATCTTTCTGCATCTCCCGGCCTTTTCCAAGTATACCTCCTCCTCTTATGATTCTTGAACAGATTATTCGCTGTTATTAGCTGAAATTTATTATATAATTATAATTTATTATGTAGTTATTGTTATTTTATTTGTCTCCTCCCTTATACCTTCTGCGAAGCCCATATTCTCCCGTAATCCTTTCTTCTACTCATTCTCCTACAGCCGCATTCCAGTCTCGCGTGACTATTAGATTTTCATCTCCCTCAATGTACTGAATTACCAGCTCGATATCCTCATATACTTTCTCTGCCTCTTCATCTTTCGGCTTGCGAGTCGGGTTGTACACGGGAACTATCGTTGTCAGTGTTGGTTTGCTGTCGCTTCTGATGAGAATAATCCTAGCACTGAGCTATTCACTGTAACTCACCCTCTGCCCTACCTTTCTATTCATAACCATCCCTACTCCCAATGTACCATTTTCCGCTGCTGTTGATATTACTCTAAACTCATCTGACTGTAAATCCTTGTCTCCTTTCCATGTCACTTCAGGGTGTCTTTACTGAGAAATAAATATGTAGACATGAAGTATAAAAATTAGAATGTTAATAAACTTTGTTTTGTTTGAAAAGTTTTAACAGTTTTCACACAAAAAATTCGGAAGCATTACCTTTCAGCAAGCCCTCGTACATTATGGATCTGTAACGAGCGACTGGAGACGGTGGGCCCATCATACAAAAATACCCAGAAGGAATCCCTGATCAACCTGTGACAGTTTGCCGGTGTTTTGCTTCACCCTGTATATACGAGGGCTATCCACAAAGTACATTACGCTTTGGAATTAAAAATAAATAAAGTATTGGAAATTTTTTTTATTATATACAGATGAAAACCACCCTTAAATACTACTTTTCTACATAGTTGCCATTTAAATTAAGGCACTTATCGTAGCGATGGACGAGCTTGGAAATTCCTTCGTCGTAAAATTCGGCCGCCTGCGCCTTCAACCACGTGGTTACCTCTTCTTTTGGGACAGTAAAGGTGTGATTTTTGTGGATTTCCTGGAAAGAGGCACTACAATAAACTCTCAAAGGTATTGCCAAACTCTGCACAACCTCAGAAGAGCAATACAAAACAAGTGCAGGGGAAAGTTGGGCTCAAAGATCTTGCTGATTCACGACAACGCCCGGGCCCACACGGCAAATGCCACTCGTGAAGTTCTCGAATCTTTTAAGTGGCAGTTGTTTCCTCATCCGCCGTACAGTCCCGACCTGGCACCGAGCGACTTCCACTTATTCCCACCAATGAAGAAGTGGTTGGCTATGCAGCGTTTTGATGACGACGCACAGCTTCAAGAAGAGGTAACCACGTGGTTGAAGGCGCAGGCGGCCGAATTTTACGACGAAGGAATTTCTAAGCTCGTCCATCGCTACGATAAGTGCCTTAATTTAAATGGCAACTATGTAGAAAAGTAGTATTTAAGTGTGGCTTTCATCTGTATATAATAAAAAAATTTCCAACACTTTATTTATTTTTAATTCCAAAACGTAATGTACTTTGTGGATAGCCCTCGTACACTGCCCAGTCACAGTAATGTGACCGCCTGTTAAAAGCCTGAATAATCGCCTGTTGCAGCACGGACTGCTGCGAGACGTACAAGAAGACAGTTAGTGATCTTCTGGAAGGTATCAACAGGAATGTGGAGCCATGCTGACTCCAGTGACGTAGCTACCTCCGCTAGGCTTCTGATGTAATCTAACTGAAATCTTTCTGCATCTCGTGGCCTTTTCCAAGTATACCACCTCCTCTTGTGATTCTTGAACAGAGTATTCGCTATTATTAGCTGAAATTTATTATATAATTATAATTTATTATTTAATTATTATTATTTTATTTGTCTCCTCCCTTTTTCCTACTGCGAAGCCCATATTCTCCCGAGGATCCATCGCGCTAACAGCGCGATAGAGGTGTTCTAAACTGGGTTTAAAAGCGGAGCGTTTGATGGCCAAGAGCGTACGGCAAACTCATCCTCGCGCTCTTCGAACCTCGCGCGTACACTGCGAACTGTGTGACACGTTGCATTTTCCTGCTGGTAGATGCCTTCATGCTGCGGAAAAAGAAATTGCAAGTACGGGTGGACATGGTCCCCAAGGACAGATGCATAGTGTTGGTCCATTCCAGAACGACGACGTCACCCAGGGAATGCCACAAAACATTCTCCAGACCATACGATTCCCCCTCTCAGCCTTGATCTCTCCGACGGTAGCTGCAGGGCCGTACACGCCAACGACTGAGATTAAAACGTATACCTCTAGAGCAGGGCTTCCCAACGTGTGGTCCGTGGACCCCTTAGGGGTCCGCCGGCTCTTTCTAGGGTGTCCGCGGCCACCTTTCACCAAATCGTGTAAAGTAATGAGTAGAATTATTGAATAAAAATGAGAATATCAAATTCATCATATTGTTTATTACTTGTAACATGGATCCTTGGCTGAAGTTGGGGTTGGGTTGTTTTGGGAAGGAGACCAGACAGCGAGGTCATCGGTCTCATTGGATTAGGGAAGGACGTAGAAGGAAGTCGGCCGTGACCTTTGAAAGGAACCATCCCGGCATTTGCCTGTAGCGATTGAGGGAAATCACGGTAATCCTAAATCAGGATGGCCGGACGCGGGATTGAACCGTCGTCCTCCCGAATGTGAGTCCAGTGTCTAACCACTGCGCCACCTTCCTCGGTTTGGCTTAAGTCAGGATCATTGAAGAAGGGTGCGGTTTCTCCATCGCCTTCACAACAGGGAAGTTTCCAGTTGAAACGAATGAGGATGGAGGACGCCCAAAGGAAGAACAATCACGAGAAGCTCCAAAGACTATTGATACTTCGGGAAGGGGGAGGGGGGGGAGGAGAAGGGGGGTGGTCATTGGGAACATGACACTTGCATTAAGAAGCTTTCAGTTCCCATGGGTTTCGCTCTGAAATTTAAAGTTACTGTGCTCTTGACTGACTAGGAGTCCGCCCTGGATTTTCGACTGCAGAAGGGGTCCGCCAGCTGAAAAGGTTGGGAAGCCCTGCTCTAGAGAACCACCTGTCGCCACTCGGTGGACGTCCAGTTGCGTCACTGGCGGGCGAATTCCAGTTTTCATCACCGATGAACAGCCGTCAGCGTGGGTGCGTAAACCAGGCACCTACTACACAGGCCCATTTGCAGCAACGTTCACCGAACGGTCCTTGAGGAGACAGTGTTGGTAGCCCCTTGGTTGATCTGGGCGGTCAGTTGCTCAACAGTTGCCCGTCTATTCGCCCATACACATCTCGGCAGTCGTCCTTCACCCCTGTCATCTAAGGCCAGCGGTACACCACAGTTGCCTCCGCGCCGATTTTCGATAGCACCAGCTTGCCATTGTAATAGAACGCGAAATTAAAGCGTCACATATCCACAAGGATCAGGTCAGTTTGCAGGTAAATATAAGTTTCATTTAGTGTTTTGTTTATGTATTTGTAATATTTTGTTATGTTTGTAAAATATTTAAAGTTTGGTATTTTTGTTTTGTATGTTTCATGTCTGGAGAGAGCAGCGCAACTCGCGGAACCAGCATCTTCACTGCCGGAACCAGATAGATAATTGCTGGCCACTAGACGTCACGAGTTAACGGCTAAAGAGCAGCAGAAGATCCTGTGACCGGGCTGTTGCGTCGAACCTCCAACATTCAAATAAATAAAAATTTGTAATTTTCCATTGTAATGCCGTCACAGAATGTTTAGTTCACGTTGTATTTTGTTCAGTTCTGTTTTGTCGAGTCTGATGTTCACATCTGTATGTAGCATATACGAAGACAATAAAACAGTGTATGCTCTAAAGCTTAAATACGTGTTCGAGAATTATTTATGAAGATTTATATTGAGGAAGAATTATTACTGAATTTTTCCAAGATATTAATTTTCAGAAGAGTTTGATTTCGATTTTTGAATCTTAACGGCTTTACAGTCTGATTTTAATATCAGAAAAAATAAGATTACTTGCATGAATATAATTTCCAAGAAGAAACAAACGACATCTAAATTTAAAAAGTTTGCGCAAACCAGTTGGACTGAGTGACGTAATTTTGCACGAATTTATAATTACAGTTTCGTTCAAGAATCTTTTATAGAGAACTTTAAAAGAATTTAAATAATTTTTATTGAAGTGCTTTGTAAACTACGTAGGTGACGAAGTCTGCACATGGTCATATTTCAAACAAAAATAATTGAGTCATACGCGTCGTTACACTACATCCGCGGTATACATTAACCAAGGCGGCGCCCAAACAGTGTACAGACTTCAGCGGTTTCTAAAATGTTTCCACCCTTAGTCCGAAAGGCAACGATCACACCCTTTTGGACGTCAGATAAATCGCTCAGTTTCCACATTATGACAACGACTGCATTGTTTTGCGCCTCCTCCCCTCCCGAACGCGTTTTATACACCCTTCTGTGCTAGTGCTGCCACCTGCTGTCTGTGAATGGTTATTGTACATTGACGTCGAGCATATATAGTGGTCACATTAATGTTACTGGACCGTGTATCATACAGACAAAATCTCATGTGAACCTTCGATACTGAGGTAACTGTGGGAGAGTGTGAATGGAAGCATTCGTCTGGCGGTAAAAGTATATGATCCGCATCCCTAAAACAGAAAAGCGGAGACAGTCTATTATCAACGAGAAATTTTCACAAATGCCTCACGGAAATTTTAGTCAAATCATCGTCAAGAGATCCAACTTCCGTTTATTCTCAGCGCCTTGAAATCCTCCCTAAATTTGATTTCGCGCTCTACAGCAACTTTTAGCCCGAAATATGGCCTGAGAGTGGTCATAAACTGCTCGCAATTCATCTTCATTAACCGCCTCTGATATTGTCAGAGAAAGTGCTTGATGAGTTTTTAATATGATTCCGCTGCTCTTTCCCCAATGTTCCGTAATCTGTGAACTTCAGAAAAGCAAAACAAAAGTACATTATATAAAATGGTCGATAGCAAGTGCTAGCGCGCTTCACGACGATCCCGTCTATAGGGGAATACCTATGTAGTACTGCTGCACGTAAAAGATTAGGTGAGATAAGCAGTCGCTGACGAATGGAACATTTGAGTCTTTAATTTCTACTTAAGACAGCGTATATTTTAAAATGGGCGCTAATTTACTTACGGGCAATGGTGTAATAACAGGAAAGAATGAAATTTGAAGTCTCTCCGGCGACGTGCTCATTGGAGAAGACATGTGCCTACAATCCAGCATTTTTTTTTTTCTTCAGATTATTGCCCCTTTGCGTAACATATAATGTCGGCCACCTTATCCAAGTACAAAGTAGGGTGCTTCTGGTGTTACGTAATACAGGGTGCTCATAATTTAGGTTCCAATTTCGAAACTCTGTACAGAATGACGTCACATTTGAACAACATATTATTGACGCGGGGGGAAACGTCAAAGAATAAAAAATATAACGAAATTTGACCAATAGATGGCTCTGTAAGCGTCAGAATATGCAGACCAACAGACGCTCGGCACATGGCTGTTCTTCAGTTTGCGTCCGAGACACCCAACATGAATGTCTGCATGAAGGATCGTGCGCTGCTGGTAAAGCTCTTTTGCAAGAGCGATGAATCTGCGCCAGTAGTCCTGCAGAAGTTCCGGAGTCTCAAGTATATGAAAAAAGGCGTTCGTTCGATATCTGCTAAGGGGATGGAGAAAATTACTATAAAATTGGAAACGACAAATTCTCTTGAAGTGCAGTGTAGCAGGGCAGAAAGGTAGTTGATTTGCCGTCTGTGAAAATGTGGCCACTGTATCGCAGGAGGGGTCGAGTGGTGGTGTGCAAACATGCAGCGCACGAGAAATCGCCCGAACGTTGAACATGCCTGCAAGAGGGTGCCTAAGATTCTACGAAACATCCTGAATTGCTGTCAATACAAAATCACCCACGGTTCAGGGGATGCTTCCTGCTGACCTTCCAGCAAGACAAACGTTGTCTCTGGAATTTCTCGCTCAAATGGAAGTGGGCAATGAACGGCCGTGGAATATTCTGAGGACATAAGAAGACCACGTCCGTCTTCAAGGACATGTCAACGCGCAGAATTGCAGAATATAGGCAACAGGAAATTTGTACGCTAGTCAACTGCTTCCATTTCATTCTGAAAAGGTGACTGTGTGGTGCATGCTGACGGCATCGTTTATCGTAGCACCATATTTTTTCGAGGAGATGAGTACCATGGGCCCCGTTACCGGTACCTACTGTCGCTGTTAAATGCTGTGAGAGTCTTTTGCGCACCAGAGCCATTGCAACCCTTCAACAGCGTGGATGTGTGGGTAGGACCATACTCATGCAAGATGGCGCACCTGCATACATTTCACAACCAGTGAAACAGTTGCTGTAAGGGCATCTCGGAAATGTTGGAATTATCGGCCATCATTTCCCCTCAGCCTGGTCGTCCATACCACCTCGTGTTAATCCGTGTGACTTCCGGGTGTGGGGCTTTCTGAAAATTGGAAATTTGTGGTAAGGGTCTTATGGGACCAAACTACTGAGGTTATCGGTCCCTAAGCCTACACACTACTTAATCTAACTTAAACTAACTTACTCTTTGACAACATACACACCCATGCCCGAGGGAGAACTTGAACCTCCGACGATGGGAGGGGGGAGCCGCACGGACCGTGCGACGCGCCTTGGACCTCGCGACTACCCCGCGCGGCGGGCTTTCTGAAAGATGTGTTCAATTACGAACGTAGCTGAGGGGAAGGCACGCATTGCGCAACGCATTATGAACGTCACCCCCGAGACACTCCGATCTATTGAGGAACAAGCTGTTTCTCGATTCCAGAATGAGATTTTCACTCTGCAGCGGAGTGTGCGCTGATATGAAACTGCGAGCTATGTGCCGGACATCAATCAAATTGGAAGTACATCGTCATTCTGTCACACAGTGAAACATCTTGTAGTAACATCGGTAGAACATTAAGTAGGAAATCAGCATACATTGCTCCATTTAGATTGCCATTGATAAAATGGGGGCCAATTATCCTTCCTCCCATAACGCCGCACCATACATTAACCCGCCAAGGTCGCTGATGTTCCACTTGTCGCAGCCATCGTGGATTTTCCGTTGCCCAATAGTGAATATTATGCCGGTTTACGTTATCACTGTTGGTTAATGACGCTTCGTAGCTAAGCAGAACGTGTGCAAAAAATCTATCATCGTCCCGTAATTTCTCTTGTGCCCAGTGGCAGAACTGTACACGACGTTCAAAGTCGTCGCAATGCAATTCCTGGTGCATAGAAATATGCTACGGGTGCAATCGATGTTGATGTAGCTTTCTCAACACCGACGTTTTAGAGATTCCGGATTCTCGCGCAATTTGTCTGCTATTGATGTGCGGATTACCTGCGATAGCAGCTAAAACACCTACCTGAAGTTACTTCTACATCTGACGATGACTTTTCATCCAAGATAACAAGCTGTGTTCTCCCTACCACAAGGTCCTCAATCCAGTCACAAATTTCATTTCATACCACATATGATCGTAATTTTGACAGTAAGCGTAGGTGCAGTAATGAGTCAAACGCATTTTGGAAATCAAGAAATATTGCATCTATCTGGTTGGCTTGATCCAAAGCTTTTAGTGTGTCATATGAGAAAAGTGCGAGTTGGGTTTCACATGATCGATGTCTTCGAAATCTATGCTCGTTGGCATTGATGAGGTCATTCCGTTCAAGATACCTCATTATGTTTGAGCTCAGAATATGTTCTAAGATTGTACAACAAGTCAATGTCAAGGATACTGGACGGTAGTTTCGTAGATCACTTCTGCTTCCCTTCTTATAGACGGGTGTACCCTATGCCTTTTTCGAAGAACTAGGCACGGTTTTTTGTTCGAGGGATCTACGATAGGTTATAGTTAGAAGAGGAGCTAGCTCAGCTGCAAATTCGGTATAGAATCTGACAGGAATTTCATCGGGGCCTGGAGCTTTGTTAAATTTTAACGATTTCAGGTGTTTCTCAACACCACTGACACTAGAACTTATTTCATGGCACCAGGATTAAATTGCGAAACTTCTGCTGGGCTTTCCTGTGTAAAGGAACATTTGAAAACGAAGTTAAGCATTCAGCTTTTGCTTTGCTACCGTCAATATCAGTCCCTGTCCCATTCGCTAGGGACTGGACACTAGCTTTGGCGCCACCAACAGCCTTTAGCTACGGCCAGAATTTCTTTGGGCTCTGTGAAAGATCGCTTCTGTTGCGGTAGTCATTGAAAGCATCACGCGTTGCTCTCTTGACAGCCAAACGAGTTTCATTCAGCATCTCTCTATCTATAGCCCTAACCTTTGTTTTACACCTGTTATGCAGTCATCTCTGTTTCTTTAGAAGTTTACAGTGACTGTGTACCATGGCGGTTCCCTCCAATCATGAAGTGTTCTACTGGGTACATATCTATCCGCTGCTTGGTCCACCAGTCTTTTAAACTTCGGGTTCGTCTACATGCTCCTGCCCTGTGCTGAAAGTTTCAAGTTCCTCATTGGGGTATGATACTATTGATTTGTTATCTAGTTTACTGGACATATATATCTTGCTGCTTGTTTTAGCTGTCCTTTGTACTTTGGTAATCATTGCTGCCACAACCGCGTCATGGTCACTGATATCAGATCAAATATATTTCCATCATGAAAAGGTTCCTAACTATCTGTTCTAGGTAGTTTTCTGAGAAGGCTTTTAGTAAAGTTTCACAGAATGTCTTATCACGCCCACCACTAAAAAAACTGACATTTTCCCTATTAATTGTTGGATGATTAAAGTCTCCACCGACGATTACCGTATGATTGGATAACTTACATACAAGTGATCTGTGGCTTTCTCTAAAGTTTTCGGTTACGTCAGGAGATGAGTCTTGTGGGCGATAGACGGATACAAGTATCATTTTATGCCCACCCCTGATACTGAGTCTTGCCCAGACAATCGAATTGCAACTTCAATTTCTATGTCGGTGGATTTGAGTTACAAATACACCACTTCCGTTGCACATTTGCCTGTTTTTTTATATACATTTAAATTTTCCCCAAAAATCTCACTAATATCAGCTTTAGGTTTCAACCAGCTTTCTGTACCTAGTATTATATGAGCTACACTGCTTTTCATGAGCGCTTCAAACTCTGGCATTTTGTTGCGAATGCTTCGGCAGCCTACCATTAGGATTTTAACACTCTTACCTTTGGGATGCATTTATTTCTATCTTACACTGATACTTCTGGGTTTCCTACAGCTATTGTTATCTGGATTGGATGGAGAGTCGGCTAATTTAAAAGACCCTTGTGTGCACGCCAGCTACCCGAGTAGCAGCCTCTGATGTGTAGTGCACACCTGACCTATTTATGGGGACTCTACAGTTCTCAGTTCTATGGCGAAAGTCCAGGAATCGCATCCTACTCACAGAATCTTCGAAGTCCTTGGCTCAGTCCTTCCACTCATCAGAACCAAAATGTGAGCTTCGTTGAAACTGCACACGTAAGGCTGGCCTTCTCACTCTTCTCTGGCGGTTGTTATAATGACCCAAGAATGATCTCGGAGCCCAGATGACAGGCATAATTTGTTCCAATGAGTGCCACAATCTGCAGTTGGTTGTATCCATTCCGTCACTGGTTGCCGGAATAATCTCTTCAATATGTTAAATGAGGCCCCTAGGCATACACATTGAGTGCAACTGGTGACCTTTCCTGTTCCTTGCTGCCATTTCCCTAAGGGGTACCATCATTCACCGTACGTTTGAACTGCCGACGATTAACAGATCCCTACCCTTTTGTATTTGCCTCCTCCTCACACCAGACAAAATAGGTTTCCCCAAATGAGGTGAAGCGAGTACCACTGGCTCAGTTTCAGTGAAGGACAGCATCTCAAACTTGTTCGTTAGGGGGGTCGGTACATCACCCTGAGTCCTCCCTGATTCCTGACCACTCTGTACATGATTCCTAGCTCTACCATTGACATACCGCACGCATACAAGTACTGACAGATCCCGTACTTTCTGAAGACGAGAGAGAATCCACAGGAGAGGATAGTTCTTGGTCTAACTCTGGTACTGGTATCATGGGTACATGACTCTCTGGACGTATATAACTCTCGGGGGCTCTTCCAACGCACGGATTCGCAGCAGCTGCCAATCGTTTGTCAGTAGTCAAGGTCAATTCCAGCTGATTAAGAACGTCAACCAACTCATCTCATGTTTTAGAACAGCATTCACAGCGGTTCTGCATTTTGGCTGGTCAGTGTATTAGAAGGCAGTGAACAAATAAAATACTGGCCATTAAAAGTGCTGCACCAGGAAGAAATGCAGATGATAAGCGGGTATTCATTGGACAAATATATTATCCTAGAACTGACATGTGATTACATTTTCACACAAGTTGGGTGCATAGATCTTGAGAAATCAGTACCCAGAACAACCACCTCTGGCGTAATAACGGCCTTCATACGCCTGGGCATTGAACAGAGCTTGGATGGCGTGTACAGCTACAGCAGCCAATGCAGCTTCAACACGATACCACAGTTCATCAAGAGTAGTGACTGGCGTATTGTGACGACCCAGTTGCTCGGCCACCATTGACCAGAGGTTTTCAGTTGGGGAGAGATCTGGAGAATGTGCTGGCCAGGGGAGCAGTCGAACATTTTCTGTATCCAAAAAGGCCCGTACAGGACCTGCAACATGCGGTCGTGCATTATCCTGCTGAAATGTAGGGTTTCGCAGGGATCGAATGAAGGGTAGAGCCACGGGTCGTAACACATCTGAAATGAAACGTCCACCGTTCAAAGTGCCGTCAATGCGAACAAGAGGTGACCGAGACGTGTAATCAATGGCACCCCATATCATGACGCCGGTTGATACGCCAGTATGGCGATGACGGATACGCGCTTCCAATGTGCGTTCACCGCGATGTCGCCAAACACGCATGCGACCATCATGATACTGTAAACAGAAAAAGGATTCATCCGAAAAAATGACGTTTTGCCATTCGTGCACTCTGGTTCGTCGCTGAATACACCATCGCAGATGCTCCTGTCTGTGATGCAGCGTCAAGGGTAACTGCAGCCATGGCCTCCTAGCTGATAGTCCAAGCTGCTGCAAACGTCGTCGCACTGTTCGTGCAGATGGTTGTTGCAAACGTCCCCATCTGTTGACGCAGGGATCGGGACGTGGCTACACGATCCGTTACAGCCATGCGGATAAGATGCCTGTCATCTCCACTGCTAGTGATACGAAGCCGTTGGGATCCAGCACGGCGTTCCGTATTACCCTCCTGAATCCACCGATTCCATATTCTGCTAACAGTCATTGGATCTCGACCAACGTGAGCAGCAATGTCGTGATACGATAAACCGCAATCGCGATAGGCTACAATCCGACCTTACCAAAGTCGGAAACGTGATGGTACGCATTTCTCCTCCTTACACGAGGAACCACAACAACGTTTCCGGAGACAACGCCGGTCAATTGCTGTTTGTGTACGGGAAATCGGTTGGAAACTTTCCTCATGTCAGCACGTTGTAGGTGTCGCCACCGTCGCCAACCTTGTGTGAATGCTCTGAAAAGCTAATCATTTGCATATCACATCATCTTCTTCCTGTCGGTTACATTTCGCGTCTGTAGCACGTCATCTTCGTGGTGTAGCAGTTTTAATGGCCAGTAGTGTAACTTTAAATTAAGCCCCTCTGATTATATTTTAATCTGTTGAGCTAAAAAGTTGCTAATTCACTATAAGAATTGAAGCAGATGCACAAAATAAGATTTCTATGAAGCCAACCCAAAAACCTGTCGTACAAGTTACTAGTATCCTAAAACATTTTGATGTTAGTCATAGTCGTTACCAAACTCGAAAACAGAGTGAATTTTTGATAAATGCGTATAATATATAGGGTTACTTCTCTTTAAGGGAAAACTGGATGTAATACAATATATTTGTTAGAAAGTCTGTTACAGTAACTAAATCACAAACGCCGATTTGCTACAAATTGCTCGTAGATTATGAGAAGGACAATGGTAGCTTCCGAAAATAATGAAATACGCACGTTTGTTTGCGTTGGTATACAATGAAATTCAGGGGTGATATGTTGTTTCACTGAACTGAGAGCCACAGACGCTGTTTTGCTTCGAAATAAATTACGTATCCGAAACACTCGTACTAGTAATTTACGAAAATATAGTTTTGTAAGAGTCCGAAAATTCGCAGACTGTCTATTTCTCACGTAATTGTACAATGAACTACAGAACGATTGTTTTGAACCAGGATGGGCCTACTGTTCTGAAAAATTTTAAAAGAGCACAACTTAGTTTCAGCCTACAATTGACGATAATAGTGCTAGTTTATCGCGGCACTCGTGAATGTTCGAAATTTCACAATATATTACAATACAAACGGGTACTGATACAACCAATGAAAGGTTACGCAGATGCGACGCGAACAGTAAAATACGCGAATCTAGAACTTTAAATCGGCACACTATCTTGTACACGCGTCTTCACAAAAGGAAAATTTCTAAGTCGGCTTTTATATGTAAATAGACGTGCTTATTGCACTGATTTTTTTCAGTTATCTGATTCTGTGCACACTTCTACACTGGCGTGCCGAGGAAGAACACTACAGCGTACGTTTATCTCGATCAAAATTGCTAAAATGTGTAGCATCAACAAAGCACGTCTTCTGCCCGTTGCAGCTAACAATGTAAGAAAAATGTGTGTGTATACAGAATGATACCGTGATGATGTCACCCAAACCTTCAAGGATGATGGAGACGTATACATTCATCAACTTGAGGTAATGGTTGAGGTAATGGTCTCTGGTTCGGAAACGAACGAGTCGAAAGTTACAAACGAAAATCATTCTGGTACCTCTGCCAGTGGAATACTTGTATCGGTATTGTTGTTGCTAAGAATGTATGGTATACAACTTTCAGTATAGGCCAAACAAGAAAAACTGTCCGGTTAACACGGACTCTGAAATGCTTATCTTCGCTACCTTGAGATACATTTCCTCTATTGAATAAGTTCTCAGAGCTCTTAAGGTATGCCTTTTAGAGCCCATGTTTACTAATTTTTTTTTGTAGAAATAATTCAAAAGCCAGGATCGTTTAAATACTGTTTACGGGATAACCGGTTTCAACACACTAAAGGTCCCATCATCAGATCTGAATGTAGATTAACATTTATAAACCATTTGGATATAACAATACATGAGGCAAACCAGCTGATATAAAATCATTGTCACAAAAACTTTTTGTCCGTACCACTACATCTGAAAGTTGCGTACACTACAATCCTAGCAACAACAATCCCAGTACATGTACTCCACTGTGGGAGGTATCAGAATGACTTTCGCTGATAACTTTCGACTCGTTCGTTTGCGGTACGGGAATCGTTACCTGAAATTGATTCATTTCTCCTTGTCCATCTTCCTTGAAAGTTTGTAACACAATCGCGGAGTCACGCAGTATACACACACGTTTACAGACGTCGGCGCCTATAACGTTGACACTCTCTTTCACCGTTGTATGACGTTTCTGGACATTTGTTTCTATTCAAAATATTATGTACTCACTCCCCTCTTCAAGTCCAAGAAGACTTTTATGGGTATTTCCGAACACGCTGCATACAGGTTTTCTAATATACAAATAGATGCAGTATACCATACCCGTTTGAACAGTAGTAACTGAATATCATTTTTTTAGTCATACATTGTTAAATTATGAACATAAAATTACAATTTATACACTGGACGAATCAGAACATCGATTGCTAATCAGTTACTACCTCCTTGCCTATCATGCGCTACGTTGTTCAGATAACTTCCTTATAAATGATAACCCACAAATTTCTTTCTGAACGAAAACAAACAATAGAAACAGTAGTGTGAACAATTCATGTAACGGCTAATCTTTCCATGTAATCGTGAACAACGTTTTTGTTTTGACAATCAGCAATAATCGTATGTAAGGTGTAACTAAATTCACTTTACAGACTATGAGCACAGGTTCCGTACGTTAAAACAAGTTAAAAATGTTTAGTAAATATGTGCTCTAGACTGTATACCTTAAGAGCTATGAGCCCCTGTTCATCTTTCGATATTGTGGAACACATCATCTTCTCTATTGCAATCTCTTTGTTTTACATATTTTAGGAGGAGACAGTACGTATCATAACAAGAAAAAAAAGGGACATCAACACAGGCTCTAAAAGCCATGAGTGTAATGGGCGCTTGTTCAATAGAGGAGACGTGTTTCGCAGTAGCCAAGATGAGCAAGTGCACATAGCTCTTAACGGAAGAATTTTAGAGCCCATGTTTTCCCAACATTTTTTCCTTGTTTTCATCCACACTACCTCCTCCCAAAACATGGAAAGCGAAGAGCTTGTAGTAGAAGTGGTACGTTTCATAGAATCGAAAGATCAGCAAGTGCTCATAGCATAGCTCTTAAGGTATGCATTTTACAGATCATATTTACCATTATTGTTTGGATGTAAGAAACTCCTCCTCAAAGTTTGTAACGGGAATTTAGTTACACCCTGTACACTGATCATGCAGTACATTACGACCAGCGACCTGCTATCGATATAAACTCGCCCAGGCGACAACAGCGTCACCTGTCGAGGAATGACTGTTAGTCAAAAATGGGCTGTCCGTGTGTAGAATGGGGATGGCGAGCGATCTACACTATGTGGTCAAAGTATCCAGACACCTGGCTGAAAATGACTTACAAGTTCGTGGCGCCCTCCATCGGTAATGCTGGAATTCAATATGGTGTTGGCCTACCCTTAGCCTTGATGACATCTCCCACTCTCGCAGGCATACGTTCAATCAGGTGCTGGGCCTGATGGCAGCTTCCACTCTCGCAGGCATACGTTCAATTAGGTGCTGGAAAGTTTCTTGGGGAATGGCAGCTCTTTCTTCACGGAGTGCTGCACTGAGGAGAGATATCGATATCTGTCGGTGGAGCTTGGCTCGAAGTCGGTGTTCCAAAATATCCCAAAGGTGTTCTATAGGATTCAGGTCAGGACTCTGTGCAGGCCAGTCCATTACAGGCATGTTATTCTCGTGTAACCACTCCGCCACAGGCCTTGCATTATGAACAGATGCTCGATCGTGTCGAAAGATGTAATTGCCATCCCCGAACTGCTCTTCAACAGTTGGAAGCAAGAAGGTGCATAAAACATCAATCTACGCCTGTGCTGTGATAGTGCCAAACAACAAGGGGTCCAAGCCCCCTCCATGAAAAACACGACAACACCATAACACCACCGCCTCCGAATTTTACTTTTGGCATTACACACACTGGCAGATGACGTTCACCAAGCATTCGCCATACCCACACCCTGCCATCGTATCACCACATTGCGTACTGTGAATGGTCACTCCACACAATTTTTTTCCACTGTTCATTCGTCCAATGTTTACGCTCCTTTCACCAAGCGAGGCGTCGTTTGGCATTTGCCGGCGTGATGTGTGACTTATGAGCAAGCGCTCGACCATGAAATCCAAGTTCTCTCACCTCCTGCCTAACTGTCATAGTACTTGCAGTGGATCCTGATGGAGTTTGGAACTCCTGTGTGATGGTCTGCCTACTATACATTACGACCCTCTTCGACTGTCGGTGGTCCCTGTCAGTCAACAGAGGAGGTCGGCCTACACGCTTCTGTGCTGCATGTATCCCTTCACGTTTCCACTTCGCTACAACATCGCAAACAGTGGACCTAGGGATGTTTAGGAGCGTGGAAATCCAATGTACAGAAGTATGGCACAAGTGACACTCAATCATCTGACCAAGTTCGAAGTCCATGAGTTCCACATAGCGCCCCATTCTGCTCTCTCACGATGTCTAATTACTACTGAGGTCGCTGATATGGAGTACCTGGCAGTAGGTGGCAGCACAATTCACCTAGTATGAAAAACGTATGTTTTTGGGGGTGTCCGGATACTTTTGATGACGTAGTGTACCTTTCCAGGGGCAGATGTGGACTCTGACTACAATCTATTGGTTATGAACTATAGATTAAAACTGAAGAAACTGCAAAAAGGTGGGAATTTAAGGAGATGGGACCTGGATAAACTGATTAAATCAGAGGTTGTACAGAGTTTCAGGGTGAGCGTAAGGGAACAAATGGCAGGATTGGGGCAAAGAAATACAGTAGAAGAAGAATGGGTAGCTTTGAGGGACGAAGTAGTGAAGGCAGCAGAGGATCAAGTAGGTAAAAAGACGAGGGCTAGTAGAAATCCTTGGGTAACAGAATAAATATTGAATTTAATTGATGAAAGGAGAAAATATAAAAATGCAGTAAATGAAGCAGGCAAAAAGGAATACAAACGTCTCAAAAATGACATCGACAGGAAGTGCAAAATGGCTAAACAGGGATGGCTAGAGGACAAATGTAAGGATGTACAGGCTTGTCTCACTAGGGGTAAGATAGATACTGCCTACAGGAAAATTAAAGAGACCTTTGGAGACAAGAGAACCACTTGTATGAATATCAAGAGCTCAGATGGAAACCCAGTTCTAAGCAAAGAAGGGAAAGCAGAAAGGTGGAAGGAGTATATAGATGGTCTACACAAGGGCGATGTATTTGAGGACAATATTATGGAAATAGAAGAGGATGTAGATGAAGATGAAATGGGAGATATGATACTGCATGAAGAGTTTGACAGAGCACTGAAAGACCTGAGTCGAAACAAGGCCCTGGGAGTAGACAACATTCCATTACAACTACTGACGGCCTTGGGAGAGCCAGTCCTGACAAAACTCTACCATCTGGTGAGTAAGATGTATGAGACAGGCGAAATACCGTCAGACTACAAGAAGAATATAATAATTCCAATCCCAAAGAAAGCAGGTGTTGACAGATGTGAAAATTACCGAACTATCAGGATAATAAGTCACGGCTGCAAAATACTAACGCGAATTCTTTACAGACGAATTGAAAAACTAGTAGAAGCCGACCTTGGGGAAGATCAGTTTGGATTCCGTAGAAATATTGGAACACGTGAGGCAATACTGACCCTACGACTTATCTTAGAAGGAAGATTAAGGAAAGGCAAACCTACATTTCTAGCATTTGTAGACTTAGAGAAAGCTTTTGACAATGTTGACTTGAATACTCTCTTTCAAATTCTGAAGGTGGCAGGGGTAAAATACATGGAGCGAAAGGCTATTTACAATTTGTATAGAAACCAAATGGCAGTTATAAGAGTTGAGGGACATGAAAGGGAAGCAGTGGTTGGGAAGGGAGTGAGACAGGGTTGTAGCCTCTCCCCGATGCTATTCAATCTGTATATTGAGCAAGCAGTGAAGTAAACAAAAGAAAAATTCGGAGTAGGTATTAAAATCCATGGGGAAGAAATAAAAACTTTGAGGTTCGCCGATGACATTGTAATTCTGTCAGAGACAGCAAAGGACTTGGAAGAGCAGTTGAACGGAATGGATAGTGTCTTGAAGGGAGGATATAAGATGAACAGCAACAAAAGAAAATCGAGGATAATGGAATGTAGTCGAATTAAGTCGGATGATGCTGAGGGTATTAGATTAGGAAATGAGACACTTAAAGTAGTAAAGGAGTTTTGCTATTTGGGGAGCAAAATACACTCCTGGAAATGGAAAAAAGAACACATTGACACCGGTGTGTCAGACCCACCATACTTGCTCCGGACACTGCAAGAGGCGGGGTCAGGGATTTTCTCTGCCTCGTGATGACTGGGTGTTGTGTGATGTCCTTAGGTTAGTTAGGTTTAAGTAGTTCTAAGTTCTAGGGGACTGATGACCATAGATGTTAAGTCCCATAGTGCTCAGAGCCACTGCGAGAGGGCTGTACAAGCAATGATCACACGCACGGCACAGCGGACACACCAGGAACCGCTGTGTTGGCCGTCGAATGGCGCTAGCTGCGCAGCATTTGTGCACCGCCGCCGTCAGTGTCAGCCAGTTTGCCGTGGCATACGGAGCTCCATCGCAGTCTTTAACACTGGTAGCATGCCGCGACAGCGTGGACGTGAACCGTATGTGCAGTTGACGGACTTTGAGCGAGGGCGTATAGTGGGCATGCGGGAGGCCGGGTGGACGTACCGCCGAATTGCTCAACACATGGGGCGTGAGGTCTCCACAGTACATCGATGTTGTCGCCAGTGGTCGGCGGAAGGTGCACGTGCCCGTCGACCTGGGACCGGACCGTAGCGACGCACGGATGCACGCCAAGACCGTAGGATCCTACGCAGTGCCGTAGGGGACCGCACCGCCACTTCCCAGCAAATTAGGGTCACTGTTGCTCCTGGGGTATCGGCGAGGACCATTCGCAACCGTCTCCATGAAGCTGGGCTACGGTCCCGCACACCGTTAGGCCGTCTTCCGCTCACGCCCCAACATCGTGCAGCCCGCCTCCAGTGGTGTCGCGACAGGCGTGAATGGAGGGACGAATGGAGACGTGTCGTCTTCAGCGATGAGAGTCGCTTCTGCCTTGGTGCCAATGATGGTCGTATGCGTGTTGGGCGCAGTGCAGGCGAGCGCCACAATCAGGACTGCATACGACCGAGGCACACAGGGCCAACACTCGGCATCATGGTGTGGGGAGCGATCTCCTACACTGGCCGTACGCCACTGGTGATCGTCGAGGAGACACTGAATAGTGCACGGTACATCCAAACCGTCATCGAACCCATCGTTCTACCATTCCTAGACCGGCAAGGGAACTTGCTGTTCCAACAGGACAGTGCACGTGCGCATGTATCCCGTGCCACCCACCGTGCTCTAGAAGGTGTAAGTCAACTACCCTGGCCAGCAAGATCTCCGGATCTGTCCCCCATTGAGCATGTTTGGGACTGGATGAAGCGTCGTCTCACGCGGTCTGCACGTCCAGCACGAACGCTGGTCCAACTGAGGCGCCAGGTGGAAATGGCATGGCAAGCCGTTCCACAGGACTACATCCAGCATCTCTACGATCGTCTCCATGGGAGAATAGCAGCCTGCATTGCTGCGAAAGGTGGATATACACTGTACTAGTGCCGACATTGTGCATGCTCTGTTGCCTGTGTCTATGTGCCTGTGGTTCTGTCAGTGTGATCATGTGATGTATCTGACCCCAGGAATGTGTCAATAAAGTTTCCCCTTCCTGGGACAGTGAATTCACGGTGTTCTTATTTCAATTTCCAGGAGTGTAACTCATGATTGCCGAAGTAGAGAGGATATAAAATGTAGACTGGCAATGGGAAGGAAAGCGTTTCTGAAGAAGAGAAATTTGTTAACATCGAGTATAGATTTAAGTGTCAGGAAGTCGTTTCTGAAAGTATTTTTATAGAGTGTAGGCATGTATGGAAGTGAAACATGGACGATAAATAGTTTAGACAAGAAGAGAATAGAAGCTTTCGAAATGTGGTGCTACAGATGAATGCTGCAGATTAGAGGGGTAGATCACGTAACTAATGAGAAGGTGTTGAATAGGATTGGGGAGAAGTTTGTGGCACAACTTGACTAGAAGAAGGGATCGGTTGGTAGGACATGTTCTGAGGCATCAAGGGATCACCAATTTAGTATTGGAGGGCAGCGTGGAGGGTAAAAATGGTAGAGGAAGACCAAGAGATGAATACACCAAGCAGATTCAGAAGGATGTAGGGTGCAGTAGGTACTGGGAGATGAAGAAGCTTGCGCAGGATAGAGTAGCATGGAGAGCTGCATCAAACCAGTCTCAGGACTGAAGACCAAAACAACAACAACAACAACAACAGTGTACCTGAGTTTGACCGAAGCAGATTCGGATGCCCGAAGGCTCTGCAGAAACATAGGCCTCCACAGCCAAAGACCCATGTATGTGCCAGTGTTAACACCATGACATCAGCAACTACGACTGAAATGGGCACATCACCATCAACATGACGTTGGCGCAGTGGTAAAGCGTTGTATGGTCTGATGAATTCCGATACCTTCTTCATCGTGCCTTTGGTGGGGCGGAGGGGGAGGGGGGGCAACAGTCGTCTTCCCAGGGAACAGCTCCTTGACAACTGCACCGCTGGACGGAGATAAGCTGGTGAGAGCTCCGTTAAGCTCTGGGGAACATTCACGTGGGCGTTCATAGAGGCAGTGGAGGTCGTGCAATGCATTATGACGGCCAAGATTGTACACTTTTTGCAGACCACGTAAACCACTTAATGGCCATCTTGTTTTCCGACAGGAGTGGCATTTTTCAACAAGATAATGCGCCATGTCACAAGGCCGAGAGTGTGATGGAATGGTTCGAGGAACACAGTGGCGAGGTCCAATTGATGTGCTGCCCCCCCCCCCTCCAACTCGACAAATCTGAACCCGATCTAACACATCTGGGATGTGATTGAACGTGGCGTCGAAGTTCATTGCCCCCCTCCTCGGAATTTATTGGTACTAGATGACTTTGTGTGCAGATGTGGTGGCAGCTGCCTCCAGCGGTCTACCAACTTATTGCCTCCATGCCACTACGCGTCGCCGCTGTTATCCGTGCCGAAGATGGATATGGTTACTGGGAATGTGGTCTTAATGTTCAGGCTGATCAGTGTATATCTGTATTTATAATTAACAGATGGTCTGTTTATCTGTAAGTAAAATAAGTTCATGTTAGGGCTATTTTAAGTGTTAACAGATGTTATATCGTATGCGTGCCTGTATATTTTGTTACTGTTGTCTTAAACTGTTCGACATGCAATTGTTAAGACTTCCTTAATATTTAATGTACAAATACGATAATAATTTTATACGGATCATCTCTTTGTTGCATTTTCAGCTCTGTCTTTAGATTTTTTTGTAGCGTTATTGGAAGCGATTTTAGTGTTTTTGCTGAACATATGTAGATGCACTCTAAGACAAAGGAAAATACGCACCACTAAGGATTTATCCGAATGTGACGGAAATCGATAGATATGATGTACATTTACGGACAAAGAAATGAATGTAATTTCAGAAAGAAGTGGATGATTTAGTCAAGAGAAAGAGTTTCACAAATTGAGCAAGTCAGTAACGCAATGGTTCTCCTCTGTCCCTTATGCAAGCAGTTGATCGGCTTGGGGATGATTGATGGAATTGTTGGATGTCCTCCTAAGGGATATCGTGCCAAATTCTGCCCGATTGGTGCGCTAGAGCTTCAAAATCCCGAGATGGTTGGAAGTCTCTGTTCGTAATGCTCCAAACATTCTCAACTGGGGAGAGATCTGGCGGCCTTGCTGGCCAAGGTAGGGTTCGGCATCCAGGATGAAACCAGCATAATCTTCCGTCGTGTGCAGGTGGGCATTATTTTGCTGAAATGTAAGCCCGTGGTGGCTTGCTATGAAGGACAACAAAACAGGGAGTAGACTGCCGTCGACGTACTGCTCCGCTGCAATGGTGCCATGAATGACAATCAAAGGGGTCCTGGTATGAAAAGAAATGGCACACCAGACCATCATTTCTACAGCCGGCGACGGTTAGGTTGGTATCCCAAGGCTGTCATGAGCGTCTCCAGGCACATCTTCGACCTGAAATCTCATTGAGAGGAGTAGAAATTCCTTCAGCGAGGAGCCCCGCTTTCCACTGAGCCCCGGTGACCAGCAAACGTAAGTGTCAAACAAACGTATGCAAAGTATGCACGTGTGAAACATTCTATAACAATTTTCTGACTATTTTTAATTATATTTTGATATGTATTTTGCTTTGATTGGCAAGTAGCTTCAACAGTCATGGTAGATGGATAAGTACTCATGTGCTTACGTTCCGCTTACTTTTATTCACATCTCAGTGTTATATACACTACTGGCCATTAAAATTGCTACACCACGAAGATGACGTCCTACAGACGCGAAATTTAACAGACAGGAAGAAGATGTGTGATATGCAAATGATTACCTTTTCAGAGCATTCACACAAGGTTGGCGCCGGTGGCGACACCTACAACGTGCTGACATGAGAAAAGTTTCCAACCGATTTCTCATTGACCGGCGTTGCCTGGTGAAACGTTGTTGTGATGCCTCGTGTAAGGAGGAGAAATGCGTAACATCACGTTTTCGACTTTGATAAAGATCGGATTGTAGCCTATCGCGATTGCGGTTTATCGTATCGCGACATTGCTTGCTCGCGTAGGTCGAGATCCAATGACTGTTAGCAGAATATGGAATCGGTGGGTTCAGGAGGGTAATACGGAACGCCGTGCTGGATCCCAACGGCCTCATATCACTAGCAGTCGAGATGACAGGCATCTTATCCGCATGGCTGTAACGGATCGTGCAGCCACGTCTCGATCCCTGAGTCAACAGGTCGGGACCTTTGCAAGACATCAACCATCTGTACGAACAGCTCGACGAAGTTTGCAGCAGCGTGGACTATCAGCTCGGAGACCATGGCTGCGGTTACCCCTGACGCTGCATCACAGACAGGAGCGCCTGCGATGGTGTACTCAACGACGAACCTGAGTGCACGAATGGCAAAACGTCATTTTTTCGGATGAATCCAGGTTCTGTTTACAGCATCATGATGGTCGCATCCGTGTTTGGCGGCATCGCGGTGAACGCACATTGGAAGCGTGTATCCGTCATCGCCATACTGGCGTATCAACCGGCGTGATGATATGGGGTGCCATTGATTACACGTCTCGGTCACCTCTTGTTCGCATTGACGGCACTGTGAACAGTGGACGTTACATTTCAAATGTGTTACGACCCGTGGCTCTACCCTTCATTCGATCCCTGCGAAACCCCACATTTCAGCAGGATAATGTACGACCGTATGTTGCAGGTCCTGTACGGACCTTTCTGGATACAGAAAATGTTCGACTGCTGCCCTGGCCAGCACATTCTGCAGATCTCTCACCAATTGAAAACGTCTGGTCAATGGTGGCCGAGCAACTGGCTCGTCACAATACGCCAGTCACTACTCTTGATGAACTGTGGTATCGTGTTGAAGCTGCATGGGCAGTTGTACCTGTACACGCCATCCAAGCTCTGTTTGACTCAATGCCCAGGAGTATCAAGGCCGTTATTACGGCCAGACGTGGTTGTTCTGGGTACTGATTTCTCAGGATCTACGCACCCAAATTGCGTGAAAATGTAATCACATGTTAGTTCTAGTACAAAATATTTGTCCAATGAATACCCGTTTATCATCTGCATTTCTTCTTGGTGTAGCAATTTTAATGGCCAGTAGTGTATCTTCTCTATATAATTTAATACATTTCTCGTCATTTTCGTTCCCTTCTGCGTACATGTTCACAAACATATGATATGGACTATGAACGATTAGCGTCCTTGCGCCCTCAAGTTTATGCTCGTAGTATGCAAGATCTTTGTTACCTTCCTGCCTTCAGTGTTTCTTCCAACACGCTAGTTATTTGGGCTTACCTTATGTGTTTATTGTGAACATGTTTTTTTTATCATTATGCCAAGTATTTGTCACTTTTTAACCTGTTGTAACAGTTGTTCTAGTATCGTGTTCGGAGGAATGGAGGGATTTATACCGTAATATGGTGCTGGTTTTGCGATGTTCACTACAATGTTGTCGTACACGAAAACTTCATTTTCTTAAATGGGTACCATTGCCCCATGTAAGTAATTTTACGTTATTATTTTTCTTTGTGGTCTAATTTTTAAACATTGCGTATTTTTTCGGGAGTGTTTGCTTCCAGACCGCCTGATGATGACAAAATGTCGATATGGTAGTCGTGATAAATAAACAATAAAGATTTTGGCATAGCCTAAAGGGAATGTCAACTTTCAGTAATAAAATAAAAATACACTGATTGTAAGCCCTAAACTATTGTAAAGAACACGCATGGTGATGCCTCATATAAGGCAAACAGCATTTTCTAATTCGCCATATGCTTCTGTGTCACTGATTTTAATGTGGAACAATGAATGTAAAATTGTCTTCAGACACAATAGTGATCCCGCTAGCGTTGTTCAACTGTCAGAGCCGTATGCTGCTTTTATGAGAAGACATGTTAAGTACTGGCACTTTGTTCCGTCCCTTGTAGTTGCTCCAAAAGCGTGATGTCTGTATGAGCGAACATTGCAGACAACGATGGCGGAGTGTGTCACATGCAGTCGCGGCCTGCCTGTGACGGCAGAATGCATCGCTTCATGCGTGTCGCAAAGCTCGTTACTCTGCAAGCTGAAATGCAGCGACGCACTCTCAACGCATGCACGACAGGAACAATAGGGCTCCTTCGTGAATAGCCTTTTATGTCACCCTTTTTACATTCGACTATATATACTTGGTAACCAAATAAGTACGACCTGCCGTGGGTTGTTCTAACCAGAAGAGTAATTAAAAGTTCTAAATAAAAATTTAAGAAATTTAAGAAGTCAAGGAAAAAAAATGAACGTTTCCGATACTTTGAAGGTCGACCTATATCTAACAAACAAACCACTTTACTTCAGTGAAGGTAAAACTCGAGGAGTGCAATATTCTGTACGCAGACTAGGCGTACCGCCTTAGGGAAACGACCGCCTTGTAAAAGATCTTATCTTGTATTACAGCAGCAGGGCACATAAATTGCACCCATGTTGGTTTCGACTAATTACCAAGTCATCATTGGATGATTTAACCAAAATAAGAAAGAAAAAGCTGGATAGTAAAATATTAGCTACCTAAATTGTTAATCATCTAACATTTATACGCACTTATGTACACTGGAATACGTTACACGGTAACTCTTCAACCGAACAGACCCAGAAAGGGGCTGACAGTTACACATACCTGCGCTCTGATTGCTGGAATAGATGGCAGCTACATCCACTGTTTGAAAACCACTGTGAAACTCCTTTGCACCAGATATTAGAGAAATTTTCTATTCACTACTGACTGCTTTAGACGCCTTTGTTCGCACTGCAATTAGTTTACTATTATCTTCGTTATCACTGTGGGAGAGATACGCAGGGGTTATACACTGTAGCGCCAAAGAAACTGGCATAGACATGCGTATTCAAATACAGAGCCTCGAAATAGGCAGAACACGGTGTTGAGGTCGCCAATGCCTATGTAAAACAAGAAGTGTCTGGCGCAGTTGTTAGATCGGTTACTGCTGCTACAACTGCAGGTTATCCAGATTTAAGTGAGTTCGAACGTGGTGTTATAGTCGGCGCACGAGCGATGGGACACGGTGTCTCCGAGGTAGCGATGAAGTGGGGATTTTCCCGTACGACCATTTAACGAGTGTACCGTGACTATCAGAAATCCGGTAAAACATCAAATCTCCAACATCCCTGTGGCTGGAAAAAGAACCTGCAACAACGGGACCAACAACGACTGAAGTGAGTCGTTCAACGTGACGGAAGTGTAATCCTTCCGCAAATTGCTGCAGATTTCAATGCTGGGCTATCAACAATTGTCAGCGTGCGAACCATTCAACGAAACATCATCGATATGGGCTTTCGGAGCCGAAGGCCCACTCGTGTACCCTTGATGATTGCACGACACAAAGGTTTCTGCCTCGCCTGGGCCCTTCAACACCGACATTTGACTGTTGATGACTGGAAACAGGTTGCCTGATACGACGAGTCTCGTTTCAAATGTATCGAGCGGACGGACGTGTACGGGTACGGACACAAACTCACGAATCCACGGATCCTGCAAGTCAGCAGGGGACTGTTCAAGCTGGCGGAGGCTCCGTAATGGTGTGGGGAGTGTGCAGATGGAGCGATATGGGACCCCTAATACGTCTAGATACGAATCCGCATGGTGACACGTACGTAAGCATCCTGTCTGGTCACCTGGATCCATTCATGTCTGTCGTGCATTCCGACGGACTTGGGCAATTCCAGCAGGTCAATGCGACACCCTACACGTTGACATTGCTACAGAGTGGCTCTAGGAACACTCTTATGAGTTGAAAAGCTTCTGCTGGCCACCAAACTCCCCAGACGTGAACGTTATTGGGAATATCTAGGATTTATGGACAGACCTGCAGGATTCATGGTGTCAGTTCCCTCCAGCACTACTTCAGACATTAGTCGAGTCCATGCCACGTCGTATTGCGGCGCTCCTGCGCGTTCGCTGGGACCTAGACGACATTAGGCAGATGTACCATTTTCTTCGGCTCTTCAGTGTAGTTCATTCTTAGCTTCATCACTTAAAGTCCGTTATTGGAACTTACTAAATAGGCTTTCACGGAGTAATTACGGTCTATTTTCAAGCTCTTGTCGTTTCAGTTATTTCAACATCTCCGCAACGCTCTGCCGTCGGTCAAACCTCTGACATTTCTTTGTATACGATCAGTATTCCCTGTTAGTCCTGGGTGCATTACGTGTTCCCACCTCCCACCATGTGAGGGTACGCCCACTGTTGCCCAACATGATCGTTTCGCTTTTCCAGGTGTTACGGTATACGGAGGCACACTATTGTATGGGCGTACTGGCCCCCGAATCTTTAAACACGGAACACTCAACGATAGACGTTACTTCGGCACTGTACTCTTTTCCCACGTGCGCCTTATCACGGCCTCATCCGCTCCTGATTTCATTTTTATGGATGACAGCCTGCGACTGCATCGAAAAGCACAGGCGGAGGCGCTCTTGGGACTAGAGGATAATCGGCGAATGGGCTGGCCTATCCGTTCCACCTACTTAAATCCTATTCAGCACGTGTTGGATGCGTTGTAGAGACGTATTTGAGAACAACGCCCTGCCACAAGAACTTCTTACCAACATTGTGGTCAGCATGTGAGCACATTGCAGGGCATACAATGCCAATCCGGGGTGGTCACCTCCTATTAAAAACCGTTCCCCGCCTTTTGTAATATCCAGGGGGCCATCATAAGTGGTAGCTCCTGTACTACACTGTAGCAATTCTTTCTATGTTTGTTCGATGTTTCATCGAGCTATGTTACTTGGCAGTGACACATCGCGCCGAAGTTGCTTTCATCCTTAGGTTCAAAATGGTTCAAATGGCTCTGAGCACTATGGGACTTAACAGCTGAGGTCATCAGTCATCAGTCCCCTAGAACTTAGAACTACTTAAACCTAACTAACCTAAGAACATCACACACATCCATGGTCCAGGGTAGGATTCGAACCTGCGACAGTAACGGTCGCGCGGTTCCAGACTGATGCGCCTAGAACCGCTCGGCCACTACGGCCGGCCCTCCTTAGGTATTGCACACAAGTCTTAACTGCTAAGGTCATCAGTCCCTAAGCTTACATACTACTTAACCTAAGTTACCCTAAGGACAAAGACACACACCCATGCCCGAGGGAGGACTCGAACTTACGCCGGGATCAGCCGCACAGTCCATGGCTGCAGCGCCCAAGACCACTCGGCTAATCCCGCCCGGCACACACAAGTGTACTAGCGGGTGGTATGTAGTGTACACTAACAGTCTGAAAGAAACAACTGTTAAATCAAACTGCCATTTCACTTGTCTAATGCCAGTTACATTTAACTGCTTCTAACGTGTTACCCGTGGATCGGTTCTGCAGGCGGGCGTCATCTATCCCGCTTCTGCAGCAGGGGTTCCCAAACTTTTCCTCTGAAGGAACACCTTGAGAATCCTGGTATTTTGATGGAACACCTTGTTTATTTTGAAGGTTAATAAAAACGAACAATTTTTTAAAAAAATGTGAAAAACTTGTTTTTTTCAGTGATTTCTTCAATTTTAAATCATAAATAACGACACAGAAACAGAAATAAAAATTTTAAAAAATAAGAAAAAGAAACGCTACATTATTAAAAGTTTCTCGCGAAGCACTTCTTGACTTCCCACAGAACTCTTGTATTCCGCGGTAAACAAGTTTGGGAAACCCCGATCCAGAGCACTTACAACTTATCTACTGCAGTAGTTATGTAACCCCCTTCTTTAATCAGTTTTTCCCTTTTAGAAAACCGAGCGAGGTGGCGCAGTGGTTAGACACTGGACTCGCATTCGGGAGGACGACGGTTCAATCCCGCGTCCGGCCATCCTGATTTAGGTTTTCCGTGATTTCCCTAAATCGCTCCAGGCAAATGCCGGGATGGTTCCTTTCAAAGGGCACGGCCGACTTCCTTCCCCGTCCTTCCCTAATCCGATGAGACCGATGACCTCGCTGTCTGGTCTCCTTCCCCAAACCAACCAACCAACCTTTTAGAAAACTTTCTCCCACAACCATCTTTATACTGCGAATATTTTTATTTTATATGTGCGATTTAAGAGTTACTTTCTCTGTACTACTACGTAGTGCAGCCATCGTTTCCAACAATCAGAACGCTTCGCCGTGGTTCTTCAGTTGAAGCGCTACCATGCAGTGTATTCAAGTGCGAATGAGACGTGGTTCGCACTGAAATAAAATGATATGCTATATAACACGTTGCAATAAAGCTCGTGCGACACGACACTTATCGGTGTGACACTCGTGTTCCCATTGCAGAAATGCGACAAACAACAAGATAGAACGAATCACGTTTCTGTCTCAGTTGCAATCATGAGCTCTCTTATGAAGAGAATGTTATTGCGGTTTATCAGTATTTAAAACTTACAAAACTGAGAAAGAAAAGGAAGCATCGGGTGCACCTGTACACGCGATAAATACACTAAAGGAAAAAAAAATCGCAGCACCAAGGAGAAGCGTGCGACGTAAACGGGAGTTGGTAGGCGTGTTTCTACGTCTGAAAGATGATGTCTACTTGAAATTTGAGCCAGCCGCATAAGAATGCCGCTACTAGCACCACTATGAGGATGCAACACAGTTTGGCGTTAAATACACGCTGTTAAAGTCGTGAGCGTTAGTTACCTTTGAAACTGGACGTGGTGAGTTTATGTTAGTCAAGAATGCATTTGAGGCGACAAGAGACGTCAGTACCAACACCTCACCGAGTTTGAACGAATGAAATGATAATTAAATCAAGACCATACGCTCTCGACAGGCGTTGATATACATCAACGGGGACAGTTGAAAATATGTGCCCCGACCGGGACTCGAATCCGGGATCTCCTGCTTATATGGCACACACTCTATCCATCTGAGCCACCGAGGGCACAGAGGATAGTGCGACTGCTGGGATTTATCCCTTGCACGCTCCCCGTGAGACCCACATTCCCAACTTAAAGTCCACACACTACATTCGTAGTGCCTCTGCCCATTACACTCATTACTCGCTGCAGACAGTCTTACCGAGTCCCGTAAGAGTTCTGGTAATGTGTGTGCATCCATAGAGAAGAAGGCCAATGGCTGGTTAGCCTTAACTATATGAAGATGGTGTCTGTTCTTTCGGACATGGGTGGAAGAGCAGATACCATCTTCATATAGTTAAGGCTAATCGGCCATTGACCTTCTTCTCTGCTGGATAACTAATATGTGTACCAAATTTGGATCAAATCGTTCCAGGGGTTTTGGATGCGTTGTTTGCTCATGACTTTGCCTGCGTACGCACGTGTCAAATATATTTCAGATGTTTTAACATATTTCAAACGTATTTGTACACAAATTTTGCCCTGCTGTTTAATTTTCACGCAGCTCAATGCTTACGGCGACGTATCTCCTGAATTGTGTGTGTACAATGATGTATTTTTCTAGGTAGATTCAGCTGCATTATGGATAATGTGTGCTAAATGTGTTGTGGGAAGAAGTGGTAGTAATGAGTATTAGTATGGCGCATAAGTTCGTACCAGCTTATTTCGCATCTTGGCATTCCAGTTGCTGGAGTTCATTTATCGATTGTCATTTTTTATATGTAGCTCGCTCTTGCTATTTGAGTTTGTGTATTGCTATTTTGTCATCTGTAGGTAATGTGTGGAGCTGCCGGAGCTAGACAGTGGAGAAGTAGAGAAATCGGAAAATTTCCGATATATTCTTCTGTTTGAGATCGTAGAGGAATGACAGCAGTGGAGGAAGCCAGAAACATTTGCGCCGTGTTTAGGGATAATTCTATTGGACAGAGTACGGTAAGGATTTTGTTTTTCGTTTTAAGGAGGATTGTTTTGACAGTCACTCTCCACATTCAGGAAGACCTTCCGGTTTGATGAGGATAGTTTAAACGAATTAATCCACAATTGTCAACGTCAGTTTACTCGAGAACTGGCAAATGTTACGAACTGTGAGCATTCCACCGTTTTGCGATAGTTGAACGCAATGGGGAAGGTTCAAAACTCGGGTGTGTGGGTACCGTAAGCTCTAAGACAAAATCACAAAAATCAGCGGTTGCTCTCTACTTGTTCTCTGCCTCGTGATGACTGGGTGTTGTGTGATGTCCTTAGGTTAGTTAGGTTTAATTAGTTCTAAGGTCTAGGGGACTGATGACCATAGTTGTTAAGTCCCATAGTGCTCAGAGCCATTTGAACCATTTGCTCTCTACTTGCTCGTCATCAGTTGGCTCGTGAACAACACTGACCTTTCCTATAGAGCATTGTTACTGGTGATGAGAAATGGTGTCTTTACGCTAACATAACGAAAAGAAGGTAATGGATGAGCTGAAAGAAAGTAGCAACACACCGCAAAAAAGATCTGCGGGCACCCATAAAAGATAACGCTATGCATCTGGAGGAACAGCAACTGTGTGGTGTGCCACGAAGTGCTTCCCAGGGGTGTAACCACCATTGCTGAGATTTATTAACGACAGCTGAGGTGTCCTGCAGGTGCAGTCCAAGAACAACGACCAGGAAGACCAAGTGAAGTGGTGCTACTGCACGATAACACCGGCCACATCCTGCTTGAGTGACAGAAAGCAATGTACAGGAGATGTGTTGGAAAGTCATTCCGCACCCACCATATTCAGCTGATCTTGCGTCCTCAGATTTTCACCTATACCGCTCTCTACCGAGCAACCTTCGAGGAACTTACTTTCCCGATAAAATGCACCCCGGACAGAATTATTTGAGTTCTTCGCCTCAAAACCACGTGATTTCTACAGTTGTGGAACCGAAAAGTTACACCAGCGTTTGCAGGCTATTGTAATCAGCGAAGGAGAATATACAAACATCAAAAAAAGTTTTGCATCACTCCGGTTCTCAGAACTCTGAATATAGACGTTGACTGTGGATATTGTATCACAGACACAGGAGCTTTGGCTGTTTACAGATGTCACTGAACCCTCCCAAACATGTAAACAACCATGCATGAGTAGTGCCTATTAGAAGGAGGGAATCCGACAGCCGATCAGTTCCAGGCATTCCACCAGGAAGGAGGTACACGGCTCGTGTTGTCTGTAGTTCAACCATGCCTAGACGGTCAATACCGCGGTTCGATCACGTTCGCATTGTTACTTTGTGTCAGGAAGGGCTCTCAACAAGGGAAGTGTCCAGGCGTCTCGTAATCAACTAAATCGATGTTATTCGGACATGTAGAAGATTTAGGGAGACAGGAACTGTCGATGACATGCCTCGTCCAGGCCGTCTTACGGATTATGGCTCGGAGGAACCCTGACAGCAACGCCACAGTGTTGAATAATGCTTTTCGTGCAGCCACAGGACGTTGTGATACGAGTCAAACTGTGCGCAATAGGCTGCATGATGCGCAACTTCACTTTCGACGTCCATGGCGAGGTCCATCTTTGCAACCAAGACGCTATCCAGCGCGGTACAGATGAGCCCAACAACATGCCGAATCGACCGCTCAGGAATAGAATCACGTTCTCTTCACTGGTGAGTGTCGCATATGCCTTTAACCAGACAATCGTCGGGGCCGTCTTTGGAGGCAACCCGGCCAGGCTGAACGCTTTAGGCGCACTGTCCAGCGAGTGCAGAATGGTATAGGGTCCCCGCTGTTTTGGGGTGGCTTTATGTGGAGCCGACGTACGCCGCTGGTGGTCATGGAAAGTGCCGTAATGGCTGTACGATACGTGAATGCCATCCTCCGACCGATAGTGCAACCATATCGGCAGCATATTGGCGAGGTAGCGATGAAGTGGGGATTTTCCCGTACGACCATTTAACGAGTGTACCGTGACTATCAGAAATCCGGTAAAACATCAAATCTCCAACATCCCTGTGGCTGGAAAAAGAACCTGCAACAACGGGACCAACAACGACTGAAGTGAGTCGTTCAACGTGACGGAAGTGTAATCCTTCCGCAAATTGCTGCAGATTTCAATGCTGGGCTATCAACAATTGTCAGCGTGCGAACCATTCAACGAAACATCATCGATATGGGCTTTCGGAGCCGAAGGCCCACTCGTGTACCCTTGATGATTGCACGACACAAAGGTTTCCGCCTCGCCTGGGCCCTTCAACACCGACATTTGACTGTTGATGACTGGAAACAGGTTGCCTGATCCGACGAGTCTCGTTTCAGATGTATCGAGCGGACGGACGTGTACGGGTACGGACACAAACTCACGAATCCACGGATCCTGCATGTCAGCAGGGGACTGTTCAAGCTGGCGGAGGCTCTGTAATGGTGTGGGGAGTGTGCTGGTGGAGCGATATGGGACCCCTAATACGTCTAGATACGAATCCGCATGGTGACACGTACGTAAGCATCCTGTCTGGTCACCTGGATCCATTCATGTCTATCGTGCATTCCGACGGACTTGGGCAATTCCAGCAGGTCAATGCGACACCCTACACGTTGACATTGCTACAGAGTGGCTCTAGGAACACTCTTCTGAGTTTAAAAGCTTCTGCTGGCCACCAAACTCCCCAGACGTGAACGTTATTGGGAATATCTAGGATGCCTTGGAACGTGCTGTTCACAAGAGACCTCCGCTGCCACTCCCCCCAGCACTACTTCAGACATTAGTCGAGTCCATGCCACGTCGTATTGCGGCGCTCCTGCGCGTTCGCTGGGACCCTAGACGATATTAGGCAGATCTACCATTTTCTTCGGCTCTTCAGTGTAGTGCATTCTTAGCTTCATCACTTAAAGTCCGTTATTGGAACTTACTAAATAGGCTTTCACGGAGTAATTACGGTCTATTTTCAAGCTCTTGTCGTTTCAGTTATTTCAACATCTCCGCAACGCTCTGCCGTCGGTCAAACCTCTGACATTTCTTTGTATACGATCAGTATTCCCTGTTAGTCCTGGGTGCATTACGTGTTCCCACCATGTGAGGGTACGCCCACTGTTGCCCAACATGATCGTTTCGCTTTTCCAGGTGTTACGGTATACGGAGGCACACTATTGTATGGGCGTACCGGCCCCCGAATCTTTGAACACGGAACACTCACCGATAGACTTTACTATGGCACTGTACTCTTTTCCCACGTGCGCCTTATCACGGCCTCATCCGCTCCTGATTTCATTTTTATGGATGAGACCCTGCGACTGCATCGAAAAGGACAAGCGGAGGCGCTCTTGGGACGAGAGGATAATCGGCGAATGGGCTGGCCTACCCGTTCCACCTACTTAAATCCTATTCACGTATCGTACAGCCATTACGGCACTTTCCATGACCACCAGCGGCGTACGTCAGCTCCACATAAAGCCACCCCAAAACAGCAGGGACCCTATACCATTCTGCACTCGCTGGACAGTGCACCTAAAGCGTTCAGCCTGACCGGTTTGCCTCCAAAGACGGCCCCGACGATTGTCTGGTTAAAGGCATATGCGACACTCACCAGTGAAGAGAACGTGATTCTATTCCTGAGCGGTCCATTCGGCATGTTGTTGGGCTCATCTGTACCGCGCTGGATAGGGTCTTGGTTGCAAAAATGGACCTCGCCATGGACGTCGAAAGTGAAGTTGCGCATCATGCAGCCTATTGCGCACAGTTTGACTCGTAACACAACGTCCTGTGGCTGCACGAAAAGCATTATTCAACACTGTGGCGTTGCTGTCAGGGTTCCTACGAGCCATAATCCGTAGGACGGCCTGGGCGAGGCATGTCATCGACAGTTCCTGTCTCCCTAAATCTTCTACATGTCCGAATAACATCGATTTAGTTGATAACGAGACGCCTGGACACTTCCCTTGTTGTAGAGACGTATTTGAGAACAACGCGCTGCCACAAGAACTTCTTACCAACACTGTGGTCAGCATGTGAGCACATTGCAGGGCATACACTGCCATTCGGGGTGGTCACCTCCTATTAAAAACCGTTCCCCGCCTTTTGTAATATCGAGGGGGCCATCGTAAGTGGTAGCTCCTGTACTACACTGTAGCAATTCTTTCTGTTTGTTCGATGTTTCAAGGAGCTGTGTTACTTGGCAGTGACACATCGCGCCGAAGTTGCTTTCCTCCTTAGGTTCAAAATGGTTCAAATGGCTCTGAGCACTATGGGACTTAACAGCTGAGGTCATCAGTCCCCTAGAACTTAGAACTACTTAGACCTAACTAACCTAAGAACATCACACACACCCATGCCCGGGGTAGGATTCGAACCTGCGACAGTAACGGTCGTGCGGTTCCAGACGGAAGCGCCTAGAACCGCTCGGCCACCCCGGCCGGCCCTCCTTAGGTATTGCACACAAGTCTAAAAATGTTCAAATGTGTGTGAAATCTTATGGGACTTAACTGCTAAGGTCATTAGTCCCTAAGCTTACATACTACTTAACCTAAGTTATCCTAAGGACAAACACACACACCCATGCCCGAGGGAGGACTCGAACTTACACCGGGATCAGCCACACAGTCCATGGCTGCAGCGCCCAAGACCACTCGGCTAATCCCGCCCGGCACACACAAGTGTACTAGCGGGTGGTATGTAGTGTACGCTAACAGTCTGAAAGAAACAACTGTTAAATCAAACTGCCATTTCACTTGTCTAATGCCAGTTGTATTTAACAGCTTCTGACGTGTTACCCGTGGATCGGTTCTGCAGGCGGGCGTCATCTATCCCGCTTCTGCAGCGGGGGTTCCCAAACTTTTCCTCTGACGGAACACTTTGAGAATCCTGGTATTTTGATGGAACACCTTGTTTATTTTGAAGGTTAATAAAAACGAACAATTTTTTTAAAAAATGTGAAAAACTTGTTTTTGTCAGTGATTACTTCAATTTTAAATCATAAATAACAACACGGAAATAGAAATAAAAATTTTAAAAAATAAGAAAAAGAAACGCTACATTATTAAAAGTTTTTCGCGAAGCACTTCTTGACTTCCCACAGAACTCTTGTATCCCGCGGAAAACAAGTTTGGGAAATCCCGATCCAGAGCACTTACAACTTATCTACTGCAGTAGTTATGTAACCCCCTTTTTTAAAGAGTTTTTCCCTTTTAGAAAACTTTCTCCCACAATCATCTTTGTACTGTGAATATTTTTATTTTACATATGTGATTTAAGAGTTGCTATCTCTGTACTACTACGTAGCTTAGTGCAGCCATCGTTTCCAACAATCAGAACGCTTCACCGTGGTTCTTCAGTTGAAGAGCTACAATGCAGTGTATTCAAGTGCGAGTGAGACGTGGTTCGCACTGAAATAAAATGATATGCTATATAACACGTTGCAATAAAGCTCGTGCGACGCGACACTTATCGGTGTGACACTCGTGTTCCCATTGCAGAAATGCGACAAACAACAAGATAGAACGAATCGCGTTTCTGTCTCAGTTGGAATCATGAGCTCTCTTATGAAGAGAATGTTATTGCGGTTTATCAGTATCTAAAACTTACAAAACTCAGAAAGAAAAGGAAGCATCGGGTGCACCTGTGCACGCGACAAATACTATAAAGGAAAAAAAAAATCGCAGCACCAAGGAGAAGCGTGCGACGTAAACGGGAGTTGGTAGGCGTGTTTCTACGTCTGAAAGATGATGTCTACTTGAAATTTGAGCCAGCCGCATAAGAATGCCGCTACTAGCACCACTATGAGGATGCAACACAGTTTGGCGTTAAATACACGCTGTTAAAGTCGTGAGCGTTAGTTACCTTTGAAACTGGACGTGGTGATTTTATGTTAGTCAAGAATGCATTTGAGGCGACAAGAGACGTCAGTACCAACACCTCACCGAGTTTGAACGAATGAAATGATAATTAAATGAAGACCATACGCTCTCGACAGGCGTTGATATACATCAACGGGGACAGCTGAAAATATGTGCCCCGACCGGGACTCGAACCCGGGATCTCCTGCTTATATGGCACACGCTCTATCCATCTGAGCCACCGAGGACACAGAAGATTGTGCGACTGCTGGGATTTATCCCTTGCACGCTCCCCGTGAGACCCACATTCCCAACTTAATGTCCACACACTACATTCGTAGTGCCCCTGCCCATTACACTCATTACTCGCTGCAGACAATCTTACCGAGTCCCGTAAGAGTTCTGGTAATGTGTGTGCATCCATAGAGAAGAAGGCCAATGGCTGGTTAGCCTTAACTATATGAAGATGGTATCAGTTCTTTCGGACATGGGTGGAAGAACAGATGCCATCTTCATATAGTTAAGGCTAACCGTCCATTGACCTTCTTCTTCTCTGCTGGATAACTAACATGTGTACCAAATTTGGATCAAATCGTTCCAGGGGTTTTGGATGCGCTGTTTGCTCATGACTTTGCCCGCGTACGCACGTGTCAAATATATTTCACATGTTTTAACATATTTCAAACGTATTTGTACACAAATTTTGCCCTGCTGTTTAATTTTCACGCAGCTCAATGCTTACGGCGACGTATCTCCTGAACTGTGCGTGTACAATGATGTACTTTTCTAGGTAGATTCAGCTGCATTATGGATAATGTGTGCTAAATGTGTTGTGGGAAGAAGTGGTAGTAATGAGTATTAGTATGGCGCATAAGTTCGTACCAGCTTATTTCGCATCTTGGCATTCCAGTTGCTGGAGTTCATTTATCGATTGTCATTTTTTATATGTAGCTCGCTCTTGCTATTTGAGTTTGTGTATTGCTATTTTGTCATCTGTAGGTAATGTGTGGAGCTGCCGGAGCTAGACAGTGGAGAAGTAGAGAAATCGGAAAATTTCCGATATATTCTTCTGTTTGAGATCGTAGAGGAATGACAGCAGTGGAGGAAGCCAGAAACATTTGCGCCGTGTTTAGGGATAATTCTATTGGACAGAGTACGGTAAGGATTTTGTTTTTCGTTTTAAGGAGGATTGTTTTGACAGTCACTCTCCACATTCAGGAAGACCTTCCGGTTTGATGAGGATAGTTTAAACGAATTAATCCACAATTGTCAACGTCAGTTTACTCGAGAACTGGCAAATGTTACGAACTGTGAGCATTCCACCGTTTTGCGATAGTTGAACGCAATGGGGAAGGTTCAAAACTCGGGTGTGTGGGTACCGTAAGCTCTAAGACAAAATCACAAAAATCAGCGGTTGCTCTCTACTTGGTCTCTGCCTCGTGATGACTGGGTGTTGTGTGATGTCCTTAGGTTAGTTAGGTTTAATTAGTTCTAAGGTCTAGGGGACTGATGACCATAGTTGTTAAGTCCCATAGTGCTCAGAGCCATTTGAACCATTTGCTCTCTACTTGCTCGTCATCAGTTGGCTCGTGAACAACACTGACCTTTCCTATAGAGCATTGTTACTGGTGATGAGAAATGGTGTCTTTACGCTAACATAACGAAAAGAAGGTAATGGATGAGCTGAAAGAAAGTAGCAACACACCGCAAAAAAGATCTGCGGGCATCCATAAAAGATAACGCTATGCATCTGGAGGAACAGCAACTGTGTGGTGTGCCACGAAGTGCTTCCCAGGGGTGTAACCACCATTGCTGAGATATATTAACGATAACTGAGGTGTCCTGCAGGTGCAGTCCAAGAACAACGACCAGGAAGACTACGTGAAGTGGTGCTACTGCACGATAACACCGGCCACATCCTGCTAGAGTGACAGAAAGCAATGTACAGGAGATGTGTTGGAAAGTCATTCCGCACCCACCACATTCAGCTGATCTTGCGTCCTCAGATTTTCACCTATACCGCTCTCTACCGAGCAACCTTCGAGGAACTTACTTTCCCGATAAAAATGCACCCCGGACATAATTATATGAGTTCTTCGCCTCAAAACCACGTGATTTCTACAGTTGTGGAACCGAAAAGTTACACCAGCGTTTGCAGGCTATTGTAATCAGTGAAGGAGAATATACAAACATCAAAAAAAGTTTTGCATCACTCCGGTTCTCAGAACTCCTGAATATAGACATTGACTGTGGATATTGTATCACAGACACAGTCCCTTTGGCTGTTCACAGATGTCACTAAACCCTCCCAAACATGCAAACAATCATGCATGAGTAGTGCCTATTAGAAGAAGGGAATCCGACAGCCGATCAGTTCCAGGCATTCCACCAGGAAGGAGGTACACGGCTCGTGTTGTCTGTAGTTCAACCATGCCTAGACGGTCAATACCGCGGTTCGATCACGTTCGCATTGTTACTTTGTGTCAGGAAGGGCTCTCAACAAGGGAAGTGTCCAGGCGTCTCGTTATCAACTAAATCGATGTTATTCGGACATGTAGAAGATTTAGGGAGACAGGAACTGTCGATGACATGCCTCGCCCAGGCCGTCCTACGGATTATGGCTCGTAGGAACCCTGACAGCAACGCCACAGTGTTGAATAATGCTTTTCGTGCAGCCACAGGACGTTGTGTTACGAGTCAAACTGTGCGCAATAGGCTGCATGATGCGCAACTTCACTTTCGACGTCCATGGCGAGGTCCATTTTTGCAACCAAGACACTATCCAGCGCGGTACAGATGAGCCCAACAACATGCCGAATGGACCGCTCAGGAATAGAATCACGTTCTCTTCACTGGTGAGTGTCGCATATGCCTTTAACCAGACAATCGTCGGGGCCGTCTTTGGAGGCAAACCGGTCAGGCTGAACGCTTTAGGTGCACTGTCCAGCGAGTGCAGAATGGTATAGGGTCCCTGCTGTTTTGGGGTGGCTTTATGTGGAGCTGACGTACGCCGCTGGTGGTCATGGAAAGTGCCGTAATGGGTGTACGATACGTGAATGCCATCCTCCGACCGATAGTGCAAGCATATCGGCAGCATATTGGCGAGGCATTCGTCTTCATGGACGACAATTCGCGCCCCAATCATGCATATTTTGTGAATGACTTCCTTCAGGGTAATAACATCGCTCGACTAGAGTGGCCAGCATGTTCTCCAGGTATGAACCCCATCGACCTTGCCTGGGATAGATTGCAAAGGGCTGTTTACGGACGACGTGACCCACCAACCAATCTAAGGGCTCTACGCCGAATCGCCGTTGAGGATTGGGACAATCCCGACTAACAGTGCCCAGATGAACTTGTGGATAGTATTCCACGACCAATACAAGCATGCATCAATGCAAGACGACGTGCTACTGGGTATTAGAGGTACCGGTGTGTACAGCAGTCTGGACCACCACCCCTGAAGGTCTCGCTGTACGGTGGTACAACATGTAATGTGTGGTTTTCATGAGCAATAAAAAGGGCGGAAATGATGTTTATGTTGATCTCTATTCCAATTTTCTGTACTGATTCCGGAGTACTCGGAACCGAGGTGATGCAAAACTTTTACTGATGTGTGTATTATTGATGGCTTAAGTCTTTACTGTGTGCATCCGTCCTGTTTATTTAATTTATGGAAAACCGCTACGAACTTATGCACCAACCCAATAATAAATTAAAACGAGATACATGACGCTGCAGTTTTTCATGCATCTCAGTATTTGATGTCATATCTCTTGCACTATGTGTTGTACAATGATATAATTTTGCAGGTACATTCAGTTTTATATGTAAATAGTTTCCGTAGAATGTGTCGCCAATACAGTTAGTAGTAAAGAAATAATAAATTCAAACGTCACGCTTCATGTGGCAGTTTCACTTCATGAACAACGAAAATGTAGTAAGCGATAAACTGTCATCATTTTGTTGAGTTGTCGGCGAGAAAAAGCTGTGTAGAGGGTTAAAATTATGTGTAAAGTTGGTTGCAAGTCACTAAGTGCTATCATTGTTAAATACTGCATCACTTAAGTATCGGTATGTGCGCGTCGTAGGATACAATGCTTTCTAATCCCCACTCTTTGGTAGACAGATGGTGCTTTCAGCCCCAGGGATCGTTTCCAGGCAGTAAGTGATATGAGTACCAACTTTGGTTGAAAGCGGTCCATTGGTTTAGGGTGAGATGTGAAACATACATTCATACATATTTACCTACATTCATTCTTATAATATGGCTGGATTCATCATATTATACATTTGTGTTCCGTCTCTTGATCCAAACACTTTTCTTCCAACTTTTGATCCTAGTTTCCAGCACCTAAACGTCAAAGAGAAAGTATCATACACTACTGGCCATTAAAATTGCTACACCAAAAAGAAATGCAGATGATAAACGGGTATTCATCGGACAAATATATTATACTAGAACTGACATGTGATTACATTTTCACGCAATTTGGGTGCATAGATCCTGAGAAATCAGTACCCAGAACAACCACCTCTGGTCGTAATAACGGCCTTGATACGCCTGGGCATTGAGTCAGAGCTTGGATGGCGTGTACAGGAACAGCTGCCCACGCAGCTTCAACACGATACCACACTTCCTCAAGAGTAGTGATTGGCGTATTGTGACGAGCCAGTTGCTCGGCCACCATTGACCAGACATTTTCAATTGGTGAGAGATCTGGAGAATGTGGTGGCCAGGGCAGCAGTCGAACATTTTCTATATCCAGAAAGACCTGTAGAGGACCTGCAACATGCGGTCGTGCATTATCCTGCTGAACTGTAGAGTTTCGCAGGGATCGAATGAATGGTAGAGCCACGGGTCGTAACACATCTGAAACGTAACGTCCACTGTTCAAAGTGCCGTCAATGCGAACAGGAGGTGACCGAGACGTGTAACCAATGGCACCCTATACCATCACGCCGGGTGATATGCCAGTATGGCGATGATGAATACACGCTTCCAATGTACGTTCACCGCGATGTCGTCAAACACGGATGTGACCATCATGATGCTGTAAACAGAACCTGGATTCATCCGAAAAAATGACGTTTTGCCATTCGTGCACCCAGGTTCGTCGTTGAGAACACCATCGCACGCGATGCAGCGTCAAGGGTAACCGCAGCCATGGTCTCCGAGCTGATAGTCCATGCTGCTGCAAACGTCATCGTTGTCGAACTGTTCGTGCAGGTGGTTGTTGTCTTGCAAACGTCCCCATCTGTTGACTCAGGGATCAAGACGTGACCGCACGACCCGTTACAGCCATGCGGATTACATACCTGTCATCTCGACTGCTAGTGATATGAGGCCGTTGGGATCCAGCACGGCGTTCCGTATTACCCTCCTGAACCCACCGATTCCATATTCTGCTAACAGTCATTGGATCTCGACCTACGCGAGCAGCAATGTCGCGATACGATAAACCGCAATCGCGATAGGCTACAATCCGACCTTTATCAAAGTCGGAAACGTGATGGTACACATTTCTCCTCCTTACACGAGGCATCACAACAACGTTTCACCAGGCAACGCCGGCCAATTGTTGTTTGTGTATGAGAAATCGGTTGGAAACTTTGCTCATGTCAGCACGTTGTAGGTGTCGCCACCGGCGCCAACCTTGTGTGAATGATCTGAAAAGCTAATGATTTGCATATCACAGCATCTTCTTCCTGTCGCTTAAATTTCGCGTCTGTAGCACGTCATCTTCGTGGTGTAGCAATTTTAATGGCCAGTAGTGTAGAATTACTTCACAGAGATCAAACGAATAATCCATCATCGCCTTAAAAATGCCGTTATTCCTACCTCAGACCCTTGCAAACTCTACAATGTGTTTCTTCACATACGATTGTTATCTCCAGCTAATGCTACTCTTCCTTAAACCTAACAATACTGCCAATGACACCCTTTCCATAGTCTGATTAGCCTTGTCTCGATGCTTAGCAATGTATTTGAATACATCCATTTCCAAATCATCCATAACAGCGGAAATCTTCCTATGAATCAATGAGGTTTCTCCGAACTTCCAGCAAGCTGGAGTAGCATGGGTCAGCAGCTTCTGTTAGTCAGTAGAACGAAAGTCCAGTCCAACTCGTAGTTTTTTACTTTTTATTCATTCGATGACTCGTTTCGGGGCGAGACCCATTTCCAAATTATCTTAACATAGCCGAAAATTCCATTTCCGAAGATGTCAAAAACGCGCAATGAACTTCTACAGTGCACACAGTGAAGTTACTGTATGTATTGTAAATGTTCATTGTACATTTTTGACATATTCGGAAATGCCATTTTCGACTATGTTATGATGATCTGAAAATGGGTCTCGGCCCGAAACTAATCATGGAATGTATAAAAAGTACAAATTTACAACTTGGTCTAGTTTTTCGTTCTACTGAATGTGGTTTCTGTCGTAACTTCTCTTCCAACGCCCAGTTCCTGTGCATTACCCAATTTTCCACCAGTTCAGTAACTGTTAATCTGTCATCTTCATGCCCACTGATGCTGAAGAAGTGTGACTTTGTGTGGCACTCCCACCTCCTTTACAAGCTCCACATCCATACACTTCCAATAAACTATGTCAGTTTTACATCATCTTCACAACCCAGCAACCCTTTCTATGTTGTCACAAGTAGCACCAACTCCAACATCTTCCATCCCACTGTAGGTATGTCCCAGGGCCCTGTCCTTCCTCATATCCTGTGAGGAGTTGGTCGGGTTGTAGGGGTGGAGGTAGGCTACAAATTAACAAATAATGCAGGAGGGTAGACGCATACAAAAGATGCGACGGAATGCAATGCATACGAGGATTTCAATGCAAATCTCGCGGATTCCAACTTAGCACCTTCGATTTAAAACCGTTTGGAAGGATATACGCTAATCTGCATGGACAGCAATTTAGAGGTGACGACAAGATCACTGAGTCGGAGAAAAAGTAATGGTATGACCAGCCTCAAGAATTTTACGAACAGTCATTCGTGTCATGTAAACAAAGATAGCCCCATTTCTGTAACTGACTTGTGCTGTAACTGGCGTTGATCGTACGTTCGTGCCCATAAGTTAAGGAATCTTCGAAATTGACGAAAATCTAATGATGGTTCAAATGGCTCTAAGCACTACGGGACTTAACATCTGAGGTCATCAGGCCCCTGGACTTAGAAGTACTTAACCCTAACTAACCTAAGGACATGACACACATCCATGCGCGAGGCAGGATTCGAACCTGCGACCGTAGCAGCAGCGCGGTTCCGAACTGAAGCACCTAGAATCACTCGGCCACAGCGGCCGGCAAATCTAAAGAAAAAGAAAAATATAACATCGTGTCGTAGAGAAGCAGGACTGGACGGAAAAAGCAATTAATGATGTTTCCAGTAAACTTTGTTACGCAATGAAATATCCGGTACCGGTACAAGTTAATCTAGTTATCAGTCCCAACCAATTTGAAGTTTGACATGTGGTCGCAATAAAACTATAATGGTGATATAAGGACGAGGGGAACCTCGTAACTTGCGTATTTAGTAAAAGGATTACGATGATAACGGTCATGGTACATCTACGAAGGAAGACAGTTTTGCTAACTTCATAGTTCAGACTGTGAGACCGCTCTACCGCCTCTACACACATTTAACAATAAGTATCTGATCGGATAGAAAGTAACTTCCTTTTTAAAACTAAACTGAAAGAAAGTTTATGTATTCTGTAAGTCAAGAGGAAGAATAGCAGGTGACTGATATACTAGTACAACGAAGTTGTTAATAGAAATCGGTCCAGTCTTGCACCCGTGAAAAACAGAGATACGCAAACCATCCACTAAGGATGATCACGCGGAAGAGAACTTTTCTAACCTGTTGGTAAAGAACCTAATTATAATGTTCTCAGTTTTGCATTTACTAGGAATTCCGTGTTTGAGAATTACTACATAACTAAACTGTGAAAAGTAGCAGCCTGAGCGATGGATAAATCCTGTGAGAAGGATATTAACTGACGTACGAGAGATTAAATTACTGCATAGCAGATAAAATTTCCGGTTGTGTAACGTCCTATTCGCATTCATCATAAGCTAAGAAGGTCGTTCTAGAAGAATTAATTTCTCAGAACATTTTGGGGACCCAACATTTAGGAAGTTCTGTTGTGTAGATGCAATATTGGAATAGTTATGTTACTTATCCGGAATGATGCACTTGGACCAACAGAAATTATTTAAAAATGAGTCAATTTCTATCACTCGAAAATGGATGTCATTATATTGGAATGTCCTTCCTCGCTACAGCTTTAGGTACACATTTTGCCTCTGATAAGAGCACATAAATTGCAAAATTGCGGAAATTATGATAAACTTGATAGTGATTACGAGATAGATATAAGTGTGTGAAAGTGGAGAAGAAGTTAAAGATGTCAGGGGAGAGTAAAGAAATACATATAACTGCACTAAATAACTTATTTACAAACTTTTCTACCGTGACGAATTTCAAAGAGTTTTTTCCTTTAAACTCCATCGTGTTTACACTCGACGGTCGATAATGAACGACATTTTCGAATGGAATTTACCGGGAAGTATAATAACAGTTTTATAGTATAAAATTGTGTTTGAAAGTTATTGGAGTTTTTAAAAATCTGCAATTCATGGAAGGGAATATTTAATTCATTTTGAAACAATAAAACGATGACTGTTTTCCATTCTTGGGCGCATTAACACGATGCAAGGTGTCGATTTGACGCCATATATGCCAAAAAATATGGATGTTTTAAAAGTACAGTGAACGTGAACCTGTTTTTGTAGACTGTGGTCTCTAGGACGATCTCTTCTTATGCTTCTTCTTACGCTTCTAATTCCCCTTCTTCAAGTTGGTGTACAGTTCTAGCTTTAAAAGTATTTCCTTAACTCGTCTCAGTCTACTCTAACGTCCTAATTTGTAATTCAAATACTGAATTTGGGAGACACATATCATGGTTTTCGAAAACTTTTTGCAAGATGTATGCAATACAATCGATCGTCTCACTTCCAAAAAGAAATTTCTATTATTTTCTACGTGTGGTAAATATTATTTTCCAGTTTTTATTTACTATATGCAACATTTTCCAATTCAATATGATGTCCTGATGTTTAAATATTCTTCTTCTGATTCCACTGGCTCAAAATTGATGTCTGTGTTTCATGACTTTTACAGATTCTTGAAGCGCGGTTGCTGTACAACAGTCAACTTCACGGTATCCTTCCTCTTCATTTGTTTGATTTCTCTTTGGTAATGCCTTGCTCTTATCTGTACATCAGTTCTCAACTACGAAATTCTGTTGTTGACCAGCTAATGTGCCCAAGCCTTATTACTTACTTTACTTCTTGTTATGCCGCTGGTTAACAGTTTAGTGTCAATTTTCATGACACTTAAACTTCCTGACTAACGCAACAAGGATTAAAAAGATAAGCCTGAGAAATGATGAAGAAGCTGTTGCATCAGTTTAAACAAATTAACAACGTAATTTCTAAGGAGTTTTCAAGGAAACTTGCGTCTCTCAAACTTAATTACATTTATAACTCAATTACGCGAAGTTATCAAAGTTAATGAGAACCAACACGCAGATCATATCATATACTTTCTGTGGGAACAGAATTTTGTCCATGAGTATCATATATTTAAATTATAATATCATTCACAAAACTTGATTTTCATGCGACAAAATATAAAATTAATTTTATCCACTGTCGTTCGTGTTAAGAATACTCTTTCATCATATCTAATGGAAAAAGGGAAAACTTGGACATCTCTCACAATTTAGCGCACGACACAGAGATATAAATTTCACAATAGTGTTTGAAACAGACTAATCCACGAATTTCCTAGAGTTCACAAAAAAATAAACTTTTTACTTCGAGCGAGAAGAAACGTAGATCGCACCATTCAAACACACACAAGTACAGGGTATTTATGAAGGCCTTACCATTTCTGTGTTGTAGGCTCTACAGTCTGGAACCGCGCGACCGCTACGGTCGCAGGTTCGAATCCTGCCTCGGGCATGGATTTGTGTGATGTCCTTAGGTTAGTTAGGTTTAAGTAGTGCTATGTTCTAGGGGACTGATGATCTCAGAAGTTAAGTCCCATAGTGCTCAGAGCCATTTGAACCATTTTGAACCATTTCTGTGTTAACGTTAAAAATGTTGGCTTTTTTTGCAAGTAAAAGAATGTACACACTAAAAGAAAGAACAGCTCTTGTAGCTGACCGATTGAGCTCAGGACTAACTGAATGCCACCTTTCCTGGGAGATGGATTAGCCGTGCATCACCAAGACTATGGGCTCCCTGCTCGCTCAATTTGATCCCAGCGGATTTGTTCATGTATGGAGCTATCAAGTCCGAGGGGTATCACATGAAAATCAATAATCTTCAACAAATAAAGCCAGTTTTGTTATCAAGGGTGTTTCGGGCTATAATGGAAGACGGAACTTGTGCTTACCCTTCCAGGGCCATCACGTCGAAATGAACTAAATTTGTATCAAGAAATGTCTAGAGTATGTTCACGTTGTTTTTAGATCATAATAAAGAGTTGGACATGGTAAGTGACTTTACTAGGACATACTGAACAGTAATGTTTCCGTATTTGTTGGTCGTTTCTCAACATCGGTTGAGGCACCAGCGTTACATGTCTGGCATATTATTTGGACGACTTTTCTGCTTCCCTGATGCAAGTTACAACCTTCTGCCGCTAGAGAACTTGTAAGACGTATGCTTTGCCGGCGATGGGCGAGGCATGACAGAACCTCTGACCAGAGAGTAGTTTATCGTTAGTTGTTGCCTGTCGCTAGTCTGCGCTTGACTGCGCGAGTCGACAGTAGTAGTCGGTCGGCTTTAGTAGCGAGTCGGTAGTAGTCTGGTGTAGTCCGCGTGAGTCGGCGGGAGTCGGCATGCGTTGGCTGTGTGCTCTGCTCGCGACTCTGGTCAGGATTCTGGAGGATGAGTATTGTTGTAGAAGGTAAAGAAGCAGCCTTGCGCATATTTGATAATGTATGTTAATTGTAATTTAATTTGTTCAAAGAAATGCCCCAATAATAATTTTTATAATATAAAGTAACTCTTTCAATCAAAAGCATTCATTTCAATTTAAAGAATTTTTCCAATGCATTATCATTGCATCCAAGAATCAAAAAAAAAAAAAAAAAAAAAAAAAAAAAAAAATATACGCCAGCATTGCACGAAGCTGTGTCGAAAAATGACTAATTAAGAGCAGATATAATTCGCAGTTTTATTTAGGTAAGAATTTTTGCTTTTGTTATTCAGAATACAGGGCCGAAGGTCAGCGCTGCTGTCCTTATAAATTTATCAGGTTACTAAACATTTTTATTATTTTTGGTGTTTAGGAATTTTTCTGTTTCGAACTTGACATTAAATGAGAAAAGAATTTTGTGGGAATATTAAGTGTGAATGCATTTCTGCACACAGACAATAAATGTGAGCCAATTTTGTTCAGAGGTTACAATATTAGAAAAATTCATTTAATTATTATTTTTTGTGACGAGGCTACGCTTGGCACATATCCATTGAACAATATTTTTTGAGGGGAGGTTACACTTGGCTCCATTTTCATTTACATTTTTTTGTGGGGACATCCGGCGACATCCGGCCAGGATCGTATTTCTTGTGAATCTTCTGATAAGTCGTCATATATCTGCTCTTATTTACTTAAATGTAGTTTGCATCTGGCGCAACGCATTTACTAATTTGTCACCTTTTCTTTCACAGATCATCGGCAATTTGTTGCTCTTTATTGTATTTGTGTTTGTTGCATTTTGGATTGTCCTTGTTTCATTTGTAAATAATTTTGATTAGTGAAAAATGCCGCGAAAAACTGTTAACAGTATATCGCGATGCGTAATGAGTGAAATAACTGACACGAATAATTTGACCGATAGTACTTGCGACATGCAGTGTAATGATGACAATTCTCCATTTACAGACAATCAGTGCGTACCGACCACTTGTAAAGATTTTTATCCTAATGATGAACAAACGAATTCAATTGTGTCCTTTGTTAATTTAACGACAACTGATGACGCGGGACGTTCTGTTACAATGAACGCTGCCCAGCTTGACACACCCGGTTTGCAAAATTTACGTAACGAACAGACAAATTTTTCTAACGAAAATGAACAGTGTAGTCAGAGTACGACAGATTTATTTAATTCTGGTGTAGTGACTAACAGTGCACATCCGATTGGAAAACCTTTTCGAGAATCACAGAATATCCAAATGTATACACAAAACGTGACAATTGCAGGTACGCCATTAAACAGCACAAAGAATACAGTAGCTAATTTTGACATGGATCGAATTATAGCATTAATGCTACAACTTAATGAAAATCTCAAACAACAAATTAATGAAAATAGTGAAAAACTAGACAACAATTCCAAACAACTTAGTGAACAGAACAAACAAAATAATGAAAATTTCAAACAACTTAATGAAAAACATGACACCCTTAATGAAAAATTAGACAACAATTCCAGACAGCTTAGCGAACAGATTACAGCCGTTGCAGTGCAATGTCATGATACTAAAAGACAATTACGTGTGGAAATTGAGGCTTTTGCTAGGAAAAGTAGTGAAGAAATTACATCTGTTGCTCAAGAATTAAGGGATATGCAAACAGCTGCAACAGAATCACTTAGAGACGAAATTAGTGCAGTCGGTAAACAATGCTCTGAAAAAGCAACACAGTTACGCGACGAGATTAAATTAATGACAGCAGAACTTTCGCGCACACTGGATACAAAGGTAGACGCGAAATTCGACCAACAGAACAGTCAAATTGACGAACGTTTCAATCACCACCTACAAAACAGTGAAACGCGTTTCCGTAAATTTATACAGGAACAGAATAAATTAAAACGACAAGTCATGGAAACAATTACCGCACAGAGACAGGAAGATAAACGTAAATTGTTTACGAAAGCAAAAACATACATAGACAACAATATTGCTACTGTATCAGACGAAACTAATACAATCAAACAGTTGAACACAGAATTGCGTGATGAAATTTCCGATCTTAAAACAAAAACAGATACACACACAGTAGACTTTCAGACAGTGACCGACAGACTCGAACAATTAGAACTAACACAGGATTCCGATGTCATCAAAGCTGAAGTTAAAAAATTGAATGGAACCACACGTAAAATACAAAAACAAATTAGTGCTTCTGACACTAAAAACGATGATCAGGTAAAAATACTGACTGAAAAATATGATGAATTGGGCAGTCGTATTGACGTTATTGAAATTAATAATGACAGCAAATCAGACGATACTTCACCGATTTCGTTTAATAAAACACCTGAATTCCAAAATCTACAGCAGACAATCAGTGAGATAGATTCGTCTAATAATACATTACGTAGAAAATTGTCAACTTTACAGCAAAAGGTAACAGAAATGAAAAATGTTTCAGCGTTTAATACATCACAGCAGACGCCACTTTGCGAACATTTGTCAGACTCACACAGCCAGTATAATTTAGGTAATTTACAGAGAGTACGTGACCTAGATTTCAAGCAGTCACAGACAAATAGATTCTCATACAATCGTGAACCTGTTCAGACGTACAGAGACGATAATTTTGATTATAAACATTTTCTATCAGTGAGAAAATTTAAAGTATTTAAAAATGACAGAACACAGATTCACCCCTTGGATTGGATACTAAAATTTAGCTTTGCTTTTCCACCAACTTGGCCTGTAACGCACAAACTTGAATTTATTTGCGTCATTAAGAGTGTCACTTTTAATGGGTCAGCAGAAGGAAAATATTTCGGCATTCAGAGATCTGTTACAGCTTTTGGAAGTGCAGCAATCGGATTATTCCTTTATAAACAAAAATTTTTCATATAACCAAGGTCAACAAACGTACAGCAATTACGATCAGCCACGTAATTTCAATAGCAAAGCTAATAGACGCTTCAGGAACGAAAGTACCAGAACTTTAGTAACAGACAAAATTTTAATTATCAGTATCGACAAAATTATCAGCAAGAGGAACCACATTTTGGTAACAATAGACGTTTTTCCCAACAACAGCAACAAAACCAACCGGTTAGCATACCTAACCAACAATGTAATGTACAAGGTCAACCGAGCTTTAATGTTTCGCCGCGTACGCGTATAGCGTCGGCCCCAACAAATAGTAATGCACAGCAACAAGGAAATCAGTACGTACAGAAGACACACTACTTCAATTCCTATCGCACTGCACCGTATAGGAATGACTATCATGACAGACGTAAAAATAATGAGCATAATTTTCAGCGTACATTTAATAACAGTCGATCTTATCAGCAGCAAGAACATCAGCAACAACATATTATCATGAATGAACCAGACAGTAGGTATCATCCAGAGCGTAATACGTCTGGAAGAAATAACAGAATAGTTCAAATAGTGGAAAGGCCACAGCATCCTCCTGAAAATAGTAACACGTCAGATAGAATTTGACTAGATACAGTACAGGTTACATCTTCCAGTAACGCAAGCACTACTTTTGACACACAGAATCTTGTTCACGAAAATGTTATAACTTTTGACGATATCCGAGACACTCTTTTGCAGGAAAGACCAGTTGTTCAAGAAAACCATTTCACACCCTGTCATCGAAGTTAAAATTGGATCATCGAAATTTTCAGCAGTAATCGATTCTGGATCACCTATGTCAGTTATAAATGAAGAAACTTTCTACGAGTGTAACAAAGAGAATACCTATCCTACGTTACCATTAGGCAAAACGAAAGTAAAAGGAGCAGTATCTGGTAAAGGAGTAGATGTAAAATTACAGACACATTTATCATTTTGTATTGCAGGTCATACATTTCATTCAAATTTTTGGATTGTTCCATTATTGACAACACGTTATTTTAGGTACGAATTTTCTGGTACAACACGACGCAACTATTGACTTTCAAAACTCATATTTAATGTTAAAGGATGAAAATGTACAACTGGCTTTAGAATTTCAGCATTCTTTATCTGCGGAAGAACAAACAATTAATCGTACAGAGGTCATTTCCGCAACACGTAACATAGACTGTAATTCCACATTGTTCACAGATACGTACGTACACAACTATAACACTCCATACGAAGCTGACTATGACGTTATAGAGACGATTTCTGATAAAGTTAAACAGAGCAGTGCAAATACAGACGACGAACGCTCGCAACTACACAAAATTCTTTTACAGCAAACTCCAGTTTTTGACAACGTTCCTGGTACTATGTCCGGTTTTATGTATGAATTTCAAGTTAAACAGCACGACACATTTAAAGCCAAACATTATCCCATTCCGTATATTCACAGAGAACAAGTTAAGAAAGAATTGTAAGCTATGCTTGAGCAAGGAATTATTGAACCGGCAGTTAGTCCGTACATAAACCCGCTCCATATTGTTAAGAAAAAGGATGGTTCACTTCGCCTCGTACTTGATTCGCATCACATCAATGACATTATTATTAATGAAACAGATCGCCCACATACACTAGAAGAACTTCTACAGAAATTTCATGGTACTGCTATTTATTCCACATTAGATTTGAAATCGGGATTTTGGCAAATTCAGCTCCATCCGAACTGCAGAAAGTACACAGCATTTCTCTGTTTTGGTGACTGTTATCAATTTTGTAAATTACCGTTCGGTTTAACTATTTCTTCAGCAGCTTTTATTCGCGGTTTGAATACAATACTTCCGACAGAACTTAAAGACAGAATCACAACGTACGTAGACGACATTCTTATTGCAGAAGCTAACTGGTCTGAACACAATCTGATTCTTGAGCGACTGTTGCAAACTTTTCGTGCACAAGGACTCACTGTTAATCTCAGTAAATCGCACTTTGGTAAAACTTCTATAAAATTTCTTGGACATGTAATTTCAGCAGAGGGCATTTGCCTGACCCGGAAAAACTTCAAGCTTTGCGTGACATTACTGTTCCTACGACAAAAAAACAACTACGCAGTTTTTTGGGTTTAATTAACTTTTTTCGTAAATTTATTCATTACTCTGCTTTAGACACCCCTAGATTATGTCAATTGACAGGTAAAAACACTATTTGGTCCTGGGATAGGCAAGCACCCAGATCTTACCAGAAATTTTTCCATTGCTACCGACAGTTCTAACACCGCTTTAGGCGTACGTATTTTTCAGGAAATTGAAGAGGATGGTTGTACAGTAATTAAAAACATCGCTTTTGCAAGTCGCATTCTATCACCTGCTGAACGAAATTATTCTGTTACAGAACTTGAAACATTATGTGTTGTATGGGCTTTTACCAGATTTAGGCATTTTCTTTATGGAAGACACACTACCGTTTACACAGATCATAGAGCGATACAATTTTTACTTTCCGCTAAATTTACACAAGACAGATTAAGTAGATGGAAACTTTATTTGCAGGAATTTAATTTTACAATTGTTCACATTCCCAGCACACAAAATATTGTAGCGGACGCACTATCCCGTTCTCTTAACAACAATCAGCAAGACATCGCAACCAACTTCTGCAAAGCAAATTTCAGTGTCATGTACATTCAACAAGTTGCATTTGAAAATTTCATTTCGTCGTCATTACAAGACATAGCACAAGAGCAAAGTAAAGACAACGTGTGGAAAGAAATTAAACACCTTTGGCAAGATAGGAATAATGTTACCAATAGAAACCATTACACTGTACGCAATGACATTCTGTTTCGCCGCTCTCATCCTGAAAGCAACAATTGGTTATTATGCATTCCTGACGAACTTGTTAACAAATTAATCTGGTATACTCATTTAAGTTACGCACATTACGGAGCCAGAAAATATTTTCTTATACTGAGACAGAACTGTTATTTTACCAACGTGGAGAAACGTATACGACGAGTTTTAGCGTCATGTAAAATCTGCCAGAAAGCTAAATCAGACGCGACTTCACATATTCCTCCATTACATCCCATTGTACCTGTTAAACTGAGATATATGGCCGCTGTAGAAATTTTTGGTCCGATTCCCAGAACTAATAGAGGTTTTTGCTACATCTTTGTTGCTGTCGAACTCACTTCAAAATTTGTTACCTTCACTCCGTTACGCAAAGCTACTGCTAAAACTGTTTCGAAAGCATTTGTAAAACATTTTCTATTTCATGTAGGGCATGTGTTGAAAGTAATTTCCGACAATGGACCACAGTTTCGATCTGCTATATGGACACGTATGTTACGAGCTAGAAACATTTCTCCGATCTACACTCCTGGAAATGGAAAAAAGAACACATTGACACCGGTGTGTCAGACCCACCATACTTGCTCCGGACACTGCGAGAGGGCTGTACAAGCAATGATCACACGCACGGCACAGCGGACACACCAGGAACCGCGGTGTTGGCCGTCGAATGGCGCTAGCTGCGCAGCATTTGTGCACCGCCGCCGTCAGTGTCAGCCAGTTTGCCGTGGCATACGGAGCTCCATCGCAGTCTTTAACACTGGTAGCATGCCGCGACAGCGTGGACGTGAACCGTATGTGCAGTTGACGGACTTTGAGCGAGGGCGTATAGTGGGCATGCGGGAGGCCGGGTGGACGTACCGCCGAATTGCTCAACACGTGGGGCGTGAGGTCTCCACAGTACATCGATGTTGTCGCCAGTGGTCGGCGGAAGGTGCACGTGCCCGTCGACCTGGGACCGGACCGCAGCGACGCACGGATGCACGCCAAGACCGTAGGATCCTACGCAGTGCCGTAGGGGACCGCACCGCAACTTCCCAGCAAATTAGGGACACTGTTGCTCCTGGGGTATCGGCGAGGACCATTCGCAACCGTCTCCATGAAGCTGGGCTACGGTCCCGCACACCGTTAGGCCGTGTTCCGCTCACGCCCCAACATCGTGCAGCCCGCCTCCAGTGGTGTCGCGACAGGCGTGAATGGAGGGACGAATGGAGACGTGTCGTCTTCAGCGATGAGAGTCGCTTCTGCCTTGGTGCCAATGATGGTCGTATGCGTGTTTGGCGCCGTGCAGGTGAGCGCCACAATCAGGACTGCATACGACCAAGGCACACAGGGCCAACACCCGGCATCATGGTGTGGGGAGCGATCTCCTACACTGGCCGTACACCACTGGTGATCGTCGAGGGGACACTGAATAGTGCACGGTACATCCAAACCGTCATCGAACCCATCGTTCTACCACTCCTAGACCGGCAAGGGAACTTGCTGTTCCAACAGGACAATGCACGTCCGCATGTATCCCGTGCCACCCAACATGCTCTAGAAGGTGTAAGTCAACTACCCTGGCCAGCAAGATCTCCGGATCTGTCCCCCATGGAGCATGTTTGGGACTGGATGAAGCGTCGTCTCACGCGGTCTGCACGTCCAGCACGAACGCTGGTCCAACTGAGGTGGAAATGGCATGGCAAGCCGTTCCACAGGACTACATCCAGCATCTCTACGATCGTCTCCATGGGAGAATAGCAGCCCGCATTGCTGCGAAAGGTGGATATACACTGTACTAGTGCCGACATTGTGCATGCTCTGTTGCCTGTGTCTATGTGCCTGTGGTTCTGTCAGTGTGATCATGTGATGTATCTGACCCCAGGAATGTGTCAATAAAGTTTCCCCTTCCTGGGACAATGAATTCACGGTGTTCTTATTTCAATTTCCAGGAGTGTATATATCCAGGTACCATGCTTCTTCGAACCCTTGTGAACGATTAATGAAAGAAATTGGTAAACTGTGTAGAATATACTGCCATATAAAACAAATTGATTGGGACACACACGTACTCTCATTCCAGGATGTAATTAATTCCATACCAAATGAATCTACTATGCTATCTCCGTCTGTTATACTGAAAAATGTTGAACCACCTAACAAAATTAAAGAATTAGTAACCTTTCCTTCATCTCGTCGATTACGACACCATGAAATAATTGACACTGCGCTGAACAACATCAAACGTGCCGCAGAGCGCCGGAGAAGACAACAAAAACAGGTTTGTACACGCCGTGACTTTCACATTGGATAGAAGATATTAGTACGTACACACTATTTATCCAATAGAGGAAAAGGTAGGTGTAGTAAATTTGAACTTCTATACGCAGGTCCATATCGGATTCGCAGCATACCTCACCCCAATGTAGTACACGTCGAAACTTTGAGAACCAGAAAAACCAAAGGGAACCACCACATGTCGAATATAAAACCTTTTATTGAATGAACATACTTTATGATTTATCACACTGTAATGCCATTTCCTAATTTTTTATGACCACTTATGCAATTATATCCACATGAACACTTACTGATGATTATCGTAATTTTTTATTGGCAAGTGCCTGGCAAGGTAAAGTTAGCAGGTCGCTCTTTTTGTCATTACACATCAGACCGTGCATATTTTTCCAGATGAACTTACACATTTTTTGACCACTTATGCAATTACATTTATGCAACTACTTACTGATGATTGTCGTATTTTTTCTTGGCAAGTGCCCGGCAAGGTAAGGTTAGCAGGTCGTTCTTCTTGTTGTTACACCTCAGACCGTTCATATTTTTTTCCATTTGTACGATTGTTTTCCTGTTTAGTTTGTATGCACTATGAAATATTTAAGATATAACAAGCACCAGTTGACTTTAACATTTTTGCCGTATGATATCTCAACATCGTGACTACTTTACTTTTTTTTCTGCTGCATTGAGATACACTGTGTACATTTTTGCTTCTGAACACTGTCGATGTTTTTGACATATTACGTTTTCTGTCATGCTATGCTGTATGCTCAATTATGTTACCATAAACCAGTTTTTATTTAATGGGTATATGAATTAAATGCAAGACATTAATCTTTGTTCATCACTTTCAGAAAGTAATAACGTGTAAACGAAATAAATTAAACAGAAATGGGAATTTCACCTTCAGAATGAACGAAAGAGGATGCAATACCTCGTGATGAAGAGTAAATGGATCAGAATTAACAAGCATTAACAAGAATATACTATACACATCGTATGATTGCAGTCTTAACTAATTTTTTCTTTCAGAATATGAGGCGATTGATGCAGGCAGTCAGACGGAACTACACATCTTAGTTTTAGTGATGAAATATGCTAGAAATAAGGAATAGTTGTATAATGAATAATGAAGTGACTTTTTTGCAGATGATAATGAATGGTGATGAATAATGATGAAGAATATGCTACTATGGATAATGAAGTTTTTCTTTACAGGTGATGATAATAATGGAGTTATGATAATATGAATAATGAAGTTTTTCTTTACAGATGAGGATAATGATGAAGTTTATATATTTACTGTTAGTTAAGAGATGCTATGTAGTTATTTAAGTATTTGTTGCAGTTCGTTTTGACGGTATATCTTATATCGCATGGTATGATGACTGAAGGTTTTGGAAGGGACAGCTAGAGAACACATATATTTTTATACACATTTCACTACCTGTTAATTCGAAGTTCACTACTTTTCAGCACAATATGCGTTTCTTCTTTCAGTTTAATAATCCATTTTGTACATTTTGCAGGAGAAATTATTCATGAAATTAATGTGCTATAAGCAGTTGTTAATTAAACCTATGTCATTTATGAATGTGATCACATATACTCTACTTGTTTCATAACCTTGCTACAGCTGACTCATGACGAATGACATTACACATCTTCATTTGCAGCAATAACTCAAAAGCAAATATTGTTATCCCCGAGGAATTAATTATCAATCCCAATGCAATGCATTGCTAGCAAAAAAAAAAAAAAAAGGTTCTGAGTAATACTGATCAGCTCTGAATAGTATGTCACTTCAATAATGACTTCTGAATAATACTGAATGATGCTTTGTAATAATGCATAAATAGTATGCACATAATTTCTGTAAATAATATTTTTGTTATACTCTATAAAAGCTATGCCAATAATTAACTCATTTTGAATTATCACTTCTGAATAATGCATAAAAAAAAATGCTTCGTAGCTGGCCAATGAATGCCACTGATTACTGTAATAAGATGACCTATGATGTCAATGATAACTATAATTAGGTTAATTATGTATAAATGCTATAACAATAAATAACTCATTTTTGAATGATGACTATAAACTCATTTTGAATGATCACTTCTGAATAATGCATATAAAAAAAATAAAAAAAATGCTTTGTAACTGGCCAATGAATGCTACTGATTACTGTAATAAGATGACCTATGATGCCAATGATTACTATAATTAGGTTAATTATGTATAAATGCTATAACAATAATTAGCTCATTTTTGAATGATGACTATAATTAACTCATTTTGAATGATCACTTCTGAATAATGCATATAAAAAAATAAAAAAATGCTTTCTAACTGGCCAATGAATGCCACTGATTACTGTAATAAGATGACCTATGATGCCAATGATTACTATAATTAGATTAATTATGTATAAATGCTATGCCAATAATTAACTCATTTTGAATGATGACTTCTAAATAATGCATAAAAAATGCTTTGTAACTGGCCAATGAATGCCACTGATTACTGTAATAAGATGACCTATGATGCCAATGATTACTATAATTAGACTAATTATGTACAAATGCTATGCCAATAATTAACTCATTTTGAATAATGACTTCTGAATAATGCGTAAAAAAAAATAAAAAAAATGCTTTGTAACTGGCCAATGGATGCCATTGATTACTGTAATAAGATGACCTATGATGCCAATTATTACTATAATTAGATTAATTATGTACAAATGCTATGCAAATAATTAACTCATTTTGAATTATGAGTTCCGAATAATGCATAAAAAATGCTTTGTAACTGGCCAATGAATGCCACTGATTACTGTAGTAAGATGACATGATGCCAATGATTACTATAATTAGATTAATTATGCTAATACTATGCCATTCATTAGTTCCTGATGACTTCTGATGCTTTGTAACTGGGCAATGAGTGCCAATGTTCTCTATAAACAAATGATTCATGAACATTATTCTGTAATACTACATACACGGTACAGAAATGTTCAGTAACTGGGCAATGAGTGCCACCAATTACTCAAATCAGTTGTTAGACTAGTGTAATTTTCAATGAAAACTACTTTGTGACTTAATGTCCTTCACCTTCTGACCTAATTACCAGAAATTACTACAATATCCGTTTGTTCTGTCTATCCTCATGATCATGGAGCACTACATTTGGTTTTTGCACTAATTCTACGTTGGTGTACTTTACAAGAACATGGTGTTGACACGACATGCTGTCCACCACCTTGAGCAATGGAGATGTTATTATGGTCCTACTGTTTGGTGTACCTAATGTACTATCAAAATGATAACATGGAATATTACTACTACATTTCAGTGTTTTGGCTACACTGATTAATACTTCAAGGAAAAGAACTTCAGATTGTCTCACTTGGTGTTGTGCTTCTATAGAAAGATATGGACTTTCAGTGCAGCTGCGTGCAACCTAAAGTGCTGCAACCATGATGGAATCCTTCCCATTCCTTTCCTAGTTCTTGTAAAATGGTAAACACTTATACAATGCATATAAATTTTTGTAAAATGATAAAGACTTATACAGTGCGTGTGCACTTTATTTCACTGCATGATATGTTATGTAAAAATGCTAGCGAGTTTTACAGTGCATGTGCACTTTCGTCATTTTGTTAACATGATTTGTATTCATTGCATATACATTTTTGTGATTTGCTGATATGTTCTGAACTACAGTGCATGTGCACTTTTGTCATTTGTCAATATGATTTGTACTTATTATGTTTTTACAGTGCGTGTGCACTTTATGCTATTTGTTAATATGATTTGTACTCATTACGTGTACATTTTGTGATTCCCAGATATGTTCTGATCTACAGTGCGTGTGCACTTTATGCCATTTGTACTCATTACGTATACATTTTGTGATTTGCTGATATGTTCTGAACTACAGTGTGTGTGCACTTTTGTCATTTGTCAATATGATATGTACTCATTATGTTTATTTGTTGTAAAAATGTTAAAGAGATTTACAGTGCATGTGCACTTTTGCCATTTGTTAATATGTTTTGTACTCATTGTGTATACATTTTGTCTTTGCTTGATATGTTCTGTACTCAGTGCATGTGCACTATATTTTATTTCATGTTCTGCACCTATATGTATGTATATATTCTGTGATTGTAAATTTAGTTAATTAAGAAAAATTTGTTGCTCATGGCAAGTCCAATTGACTCACCATCGCTGCCAAATTTTTGCCCCCCCATCCCCCCCCCGCCCCAGTGGAGGGTTTGTAACGTGCACTTGGGGCACACGATACTCATTAAAGCCTGTACTATGGTAAGTTGACGGGCTTCACCTTATGAGAAAGGATTTTTGTATAGAAATTGACCGCGTGTACCTGAATGGAGGCAAATCAGACTTACACCCACTCAGTAATAACAATGATATGTCAAGCAAGTCCGAAATGCAACTACACGTCAGGACGGACAAGAAACAACACAGAAGATGCTACCAATTTGTTAATTCTATGGTCGCCAGCCTAATTAGGCATTAACTGAGTTTCTTCCCTGTACAAGTTGATGTACGTTCATGCAAAACCACCCGTAATAACACTGCATAATATGGTAAATTTTAGAACCAGAAAATCTACTGAACTTATAATTTCACTTTCTGTACTAATATGGATAAACCATAAATACATAACATTACACTATAATGTTTACTACAAAACTTTGTACTGTCTATTGATCTGATTAAAATCGGGCATAGGTTATCCTAGAAATAGCACTTTCGAAACACACACACAATGTCAATTTTGATAAAGGTAAAACACTGATAAATTTTGGTTTCTATTTTGGCTTTGACTTTGCTGGTAAAATCAGTTTAGAACAGTTCAGAATTCAAATGAAAAAAAAGGGGGGGGACCCTGAAACTGTTATGATCACTGTATAAAAAAAAATTTTATTACTGAAATCATTGTGTGCTCAAGATTTCCAATATATGAGTTACTGCTCTTTTTATCTTATTTCCTGCTCATTTAAATACCATTATATCTGTCTCGAAATAATTAAACTTCATTACTAAATCAATATCAAAATTATCTTCCAACTTTGTCAGACCTTTGTTATTCGTCTATTGGTTCATTAACAAAAAAGTTCTTTAAACATCATTCTAACATAGCTAGGTCTGCCGGTAATTATTATTAACATAAACTTTAATTCTTCATTTCGGGACACTCAGATTGCACAACATTTGGAAAGGACCCTGTCTAGGTTAGTTGTGAGGATAATTAAATGATAGGATAGTTCTGGTAAAATTTAAGTTGTTATTGAACAGTATGGAACAAAAGTAACACTGGTCCACACGAATACAGTACTAAAAGTTTCAACTGTTTGTATCGATGTGGCGGTTGGTGGGCAGCGAGATGGCGAAGCACAGGGCACACATATAACCACAGCAATGGCTCTTGATGTATCGGCACTTTACTTCTTCTTAGCGTCGCAATACTTTTCCATTTAGTGCCTATGGAATTTTGCCATGCTGTATAGGCGTCGGAACGGCATATCCGAGGCTCAATGAAACTACGCCTTCCAGGAGAGCCTCCTCGATCCAGAACGTGTTGCTCAGACCAATGCCCAACTCCGACTACTACTGCTGAGCCCGTTATGCCGTGCAGTGCCCGTGTGCATTTTCCCGCGCTCGCCTGCCATCCACCTTTTACCGCTCCCCTACAGACAGGGTATTCACCCGAGGTTTTGCATTCTACATATCCTAATACCTTGCCTATGTATGGACCAGACGCACAATTACAATTTTAACATCTTACAATAGTTTCAATGTTTCATACATTTCAATTCTGGTATAATATTGCTTGAAATTTGACATAAACATGAATATTCATATCGAAAATTGTTTACAGTTTCTTTAACATAATGGCATGAAACAAAAAAGAAATGAAATCAGAACATCGATTACACTAATTTATCGAAAATCAGAAGAAAAAAATTATTATATGTACAATAGTACAGCGTTGTTGTTGTTACACATGCCCCTGTTTCCAGTAAATTTCACTAAATGCAGATTTGATGGGAACACTGAACTTTATTTTTATACAGGGTTTCTGAATCTTTGCATGAATGTGTCATCATAAAAGTTTATACCACAAACTCCCTTTCACTCACATTATAGAGGTCTATACTTTTTAGTATATCGAGAATATCTACCTATCATTTACGTAAGTGCCTTTGGCACAGTCCATCCTCCTATCACAACATAATTTAAATAGCAAATTACTCATTATTATTAAATTTCTCAGTAAAATCAAATCAAATTTTAGAACACAAACACTTAACTACAGAAGCACATACAAATACCTATATATACTATAAAACAATTTGTTGCTGCTTGCATTGAATGGCAGTCCATTTCCTTATTTACTAATAAACACACAATACTATTTAGAAAAATCACTACATCTCTTTGCTGCCTATTATTCATATTTGGGCTGTCCATTTCGCATCATTTTATCACATCACCTGCACCACACTCACAATTTTCCTATGACTACTTATCTGCCCTCTTTGATTTTTTGGCAGTCCTTTATATTATGACTCATTTACTGCCCACTTTGGTTTTTGGCAGTCCCATCTTTTATCTGGCTTACAGCATTTGCTTTTTCTTTTCAGCCCTTTTCTCCATACATCTTTACATTTATAGTACATTTGGTAATCTGAAACTCACATAAGTACATTAACACACTGATATTGGTATACATATATTTACAAAGATTTGTTACATTTGGAATAAATTAGTTTCAGCATAAGATACAGCACATTTACCACAAATTGCTCTCTGAGTGTACTTGGGTCACTCACTCCTAGGAACATATAGTTTCAGGTCCACAAGATTTCTTACACCTAAAGGTCTTTTGGATTTTGGGTAGATCAGGTAGTAAGCATTATCGTGTGGAATGTTCTGTATTATATACGGTCTATTATAAATATATTTAAATTTGGAAATTTCATGGTTCAGTTCACTAGATTTTTCGTGGGTTTTTAAAAGAACATAATCTCCAATTTTAAATTTTGAAACTTTCAGATTTTTATCATGTCTTTTATATCTAGATTCAGCTTTTTGCTTTGTCATTTTTCTAACAAAATCTTTCTTTTGACTCAACCCCAAGCTTGTACAAGGTGGAAACTCTAGTTTTTCCTCAATTAAACTTTTATTTCTGCTTCCTAACAAAATTTCTTCCGGAGGGAACCCTGTAGATTCATGATGTAAGGTGTTCATGACATTCTCAAAATCTGATATAAATCTACCCCAGGCTCTATGGTTATGACTGCAGTACATTCTACACAATCTCCCGATTTCTCGCATGTACCTTTCAACCGGGTTGCTAGCTGGGTGATATGCTGAGATATATTTAACCTCCACACCAATTTGCTCCATTCCTTCCTTCCAAATTTTGGATATAAACTGGGGTCCATTGTCAGATAGTACTGCCTTGGGTTTCCCGATGGTTCCGAAGTATTCGATCATCCTACTAAATACAGCTTTTGCTGTTGCCTTTTTCAAGGGGTATAATTTCACAAACTTTGAGAATACTTTCAAAATTACTAAAATATATGTACAATTTCCCGGAGTCTTTGGGAGGGGACCATACAAATCTACTGATAACAATTCTAGGGTGTCCTCAGGTAATGTACTTTGCACTGGACCTCTACTAGTTCTGTTCGGTACTTTGGCCCTTTGACAGACATCACAATACTTAATTCGTTCCTTTACCTTCTTACTGACACTACCAGCAATCACTACTACATAATACAATTTATCCAAACATTTCTTTGGCCCACTATGCCCCAATGCTAAATGAAAATAGTCTATGACATCAGTATCAAACTGGTGTGGCCAACATATTCTCCATTCCTCAGTGGCTAAATCTTTCCTCCTATATAAAATGCCTTTAAAGATTTTGTAATACTTCTTAATTTGAGGATACTGCACACTGTCAAAATTTACCTTCACAGATTTCCATGACGGATCCTCATTCTGATGGTATCTCATATTTTTACATATTTGCTCAATTTTCCTTCTTCCTGAAACCTCTTTCATATACCTTATCTGAAAAGTACCCTCTTCACCATTTTCATCGGGCACTTCACTCACACCATTAGGCCACATAATTCTAAGTACCCTTAACATAGCAAATCTCGTAATCAAATTGTTGCAGGTACAAAGCCCAACGAGTTAGCCTGCCATTAAGTAAACGACAATCTTTAAGAAAAGTTAAAGCTTTGTGGTCAGTATGTATGATGAGCTTATGGCCCCACAGATAATTTCTGAATTTCTTTAACCCCCATATAATGGCTAAAGCTTCCTTTTCCGATATAGTGTAGTTTCTCTCGTATTTTGTTAGAGTTCTACTTGCAAATGCGATAGTCCTGTGTTCGATTTCTTTGTCATCACAGATTTCTTGGAAAACTTCTATACCAATTCCATAAGCGCTGCTGTCAGTACTCATGTGGAAAGGTTTTGACAGTATGGAGTGATGCAAAATATTGTCATTCAAAAGTTCACTTTTTAAATTTTCAAAATCTCTCATGCACCCTTCAGTCCACACAAAAGCACTATTTTTCTTAAGTAGATTATTCAAATGAGGACTATTAAAAACTTGCCCCTTGACGAATTTTCTATAGAACCCACATAAACCTAAAAAGGCTTTCAACTGTTTTCTATTTCTAGGAGCTGGACATCCTGCTATTGCACTTAAGTAATAATGTGCCCCAGAAACTTTATTTCCGACTTCACGAATTCACATTTTTTCCACTTAAGTGTCATGCCCCCTGCTTGTAGAGCAACAAAAACTTTCTGCAATAATTCACAATGCTCTTGCCATTCTTCTGTAGCAATCAGTAAATCATCTACATAAATGGTTAGCTGGGAACTCAATTCTCTCCCTAATACAAAGTCCAGTGCCCTAATAAATACTGCCACAGAAGTGCTAAGCCCAAATGGCACTACTTTATACTGATAGCATTTCCCGGCGAATAGAAAAGCGGTATATTTACGGGATTCTTTGCTCAGTGGAATTTGCCAGTATCCGGCGGTCATGTCCAGACTAGTTAAATACTTCACATTATAAAACTTTTGGAGCATTTCGTCCAGATTTTCAAGTCTGTCTATTTCCTTCTTTACAATTTTGTTCAAAGTCCTGGCGTCAATAACTACTCTTACTCCCCCATCCCTTTTATTCACGATGATAAGGGGACTATTATATTCGCTGCTACTCCGTTCGATTACACCCCATTCTATCATTTTATCTATTTCCACTTGAGCAGCTTGCCTCTTTGACGTGGGTACCGAAAACGGTCTTATAAAGAAAGGTTTATGCTCTATTGTCTCAATCTGGTATTCAAAGTTCTTAACTAGGCCAGGTTTGTCCGAAAATACGGTGCTATTACTTTCTAAAATATCAAGCAATTCTGTTTTCTGATCAGGAGATATCTCCTTCAAATTTTCCACAATTGCTTTAAAATCATGCCCCTGCTTGTCACTCTCATCTATTAACCTCTTGACATGGTACACCTCATACATGTTTGTCAAACCATCATTCCCTTGGTCGATCTCCAACAATAAAGAATCAATTTCTGAATCTAACACCTTCCCGTTTTCCTCAAATTTTAATTCCAAATTCATAGATGCATTATTAATTTTGACCACTTCCTGGCTACAATCAATAATAACCTTTTCTTTATCTAACCAATCTATCATTTCAGTACTCAAGTCTGGCATAACCAAAAAATCGTGTTCAAATTTTTGTCCTTTTATACTAAATTCAACCAAAATCTGGTTCTTTACTGGCTTGCTAGTCTTGCCAGTAGCACCAACAATTTTTACACCCGTCACTGACATAATTACTAGTCCAGGCTTATCACAAATGTGTTCGAAAAACGACTGGGAGATTGCACTTATCTGAGATCCCGTATCAAGAAGTACTTGCAATTTCACATTATAAATTTCAACTGGTATTAAAGTTTGTTTAACCGTCAAATGCTTTTCATTGTTGTAATCTTCCCTAAGCAAATCCGGGTCGACGATAACATCGTCCCAAGATATACTTTTGACATTCACATTACCTATATCTGGCGGTTTCTTTGGTTCCCGGAGCTCAAAGTCATTAATTACTTGAACTCTTTGTAAAATAGACCCTGAGTCGTCAGGTGGCTCTTTCTTTCTGTGTTCAGTCTCAACATCTGGGTTTTGTTTTGACACTTCATCATCGGTAGGTACAATATCGCAATTAGCTGTATTCCCATTATTTTCGCTAGTACCAAAATACTCGTCATCTGAACTATCGTCCGAATCCGACCATTCTGGATCGCTTTCAGGTTCTAACAATAAAGCTTTTCTGAGACAGGCGCTAAGTTCTTCCTCTGCATTTTCATCAGGCTTTGATTTTGACTCAGTATCCTCTTTTGACAAAACGGCCTCATTATCAGCTTTACTCACATCCACTGTTACTTCATATTTAGTGTGATCCTTGTGGACTTCAATTACTTTTAGGTAATTATCCACCTCTTCCCCACGGTGCCTTTCGGTAGCAGCTTGTACTGTTGGCGGATTGTTAACAGAAGTTACTTCCTCGTCAGTGCTTAGGATTTCATCCTCCAATTCCTTCCTATCTTCAACCTTCGTCCTGTCGGCAGCACGCGTACTTTGTGCGGCGCTATTTACTCTCTCCTCTTCAAATTTGGGCCATGTCACCTTATCGACGTCCCTATTATTTCCCTTTTCACTAATTAACCTCCTTGCCTCATATTCCTTCTTAAAATCCTCCCACTCACATTGCTAGAGGCCCTTGTACAGATCGTCGATCTGCACACGCCAATCAGTTACTTCTGCTAATTCATTCTCGCCATTTACTTCATTGCTAACACTGCTAACCGCACCTCTCTGTGTATCCATTGTTTTATCTACTATTTCCTTCGCCACGGAATTACCACTCGTAATGTATTCACCAGTTCTTACGGCAATGTTCGTACCTAATGCTGCCGCATTGCTAGCAGCTTCTCTCTGAACAGCTGTTCTGCTAGGCTGGGCCGTTGCCCTCTGATGCTCCACTCGCCTGGTAACATGTAGCACTCTGCGCAGCGAAGATGAGTCATCTGCGCTCTCACCTGACGCTTGTTTCGCGACAACACGTTGCGTTGTTCCACGCCTGTCTCTAAGCTGTCTCACAACTTTACTGTCAGTCCGGTAACATTTCTTAAATCGGGGCCGGTATGTTCTGTCCGCTTCCGTTTGGCCCGCAACGTTCGCGGAAATCAGTTTTCCACATCGTTATTATTTTGCGCGGTGTACCCTCTACCGCGACCTAGATAACTCCCTCTTCCTCTGCCTCTACCTCTTCCTCTCTGTATCACGTTGACGCGAAACCCATCGCCGTCATATCTCTCGTCATTATTGCGAATATTTCTGTTACCAAAATTCTGATTATTGGCACGACTTTCGCGCCAATGGTCTTCGTCTTCGACCCTCTCGAGAAATGCTTGGAAGCTACGAGGATTGCTTCCCACGTATCTCTTCGAATCTTCCGGAAGCTTTCTATATAGCTCCCATATGATTTCAGAATCGGATCTTCTCCCTCTTAAATGTGTCAATTTTCGGTACCAATATTCGCAGAAATCTTTCAAAGAATTCCTGCCCCTGTAATCATGAAGCTTGGCCATGATAAACTCGCGCCACAAATGATCCTGTTTTTGTTCGGACCAATATTCTTCCGTAAACTTTTGTTTAAAGTCTTCAACGTCATTTGTTCAGTATTCAAGTTAATTCCCCAGCGCTTAGCGTCATCTGCTAAGGCGCTAATTACTACTTTTATCTTATCCTGACCAGACAAGTGTTCAGGAAACATTCTCTCGCAATTTTTGATGAAATCCAACGGATGCCATCCATTATGTTTCTTGGCGGGATCGAAGCGTTCCTCACCTTCCAACAGCTTCGTAAGTGGTGTGCCATTACAGGCAACACCAGGCCTATTTTTGATTTTACTCTCGAGATCTAAAATTTTGCCTTGAATTTTCGATGTATTTTGTTCACACTTTTGTACACATCCGGAAACTTTCTCGCCTAAATCTCTTTCAGTGTGTGAAACTGCCTTTTTCAACTGCGAGATTCCGTGTTGACATTCGTTTACGATCTCAGTTTTAAGACCGAAAACTTTTTCGTCTACTTTTGTTTCAACCAGAGGCTCTACTTTCTCTTGGATGTTGAGAATTTCAACATCAAACCTACTGTTAATGTTGTCAATTTCCCCCTGCATAGTATCCATATTTTTATTACTTGTGTCAATTTCAAATTTCATAGTATTTACTACAGAGCTTAAATTACCCACTTTTTGTTCTACCTGTTCTATTTGTTTACTAATTTTAATTCCTTGTTCTTCGACATGTGTTTAAGTTGATCAATGTGTGTTTTAAGCTGATCATTCTGTGTTTTGAGCTGATTACTTTGTGTTTTAAGCTGCTCGTCAACGTGTCTTTTAAGCTGACTAACCTGATTACTGACTTGTCTTTGAAGCTGATCATTCTGTGTTTTGAGCTGCTCGCTCTGTCCTGCAATTTGTTTGGTTAATTGTTCAAATAAATCGTTCATGCTTAAAATTTTCACACTGTTTTGTTCTACGGAATCGGTGTGTTCCGATCCTACATCAAAATTTTCTTTCGATTCTTTCTTTATCTGTGGAGAATCAAACATCTCAGTGGATTCGTTCACATACCCACTATCATCTTCAAAGTCATCCTCTACTTCCTGTTTTATTCCTTGCTGTGTTCGAGGCAATCTCGACATTTCAATCTGTTCTTTAACATGTTCGTGATATTGTATGTACGCCAATTGTCTTCCTCTAACGCCATCTGTTATCTGGCCGCGCAAACTCCTGTTATTACCAGCCGCATTTTCCACTACGTTCGGCACATCTACTGTGTCTACGTTCCTGTCCATACTGAATGCAAATTACACCTCTCCACCGTACTTGACGTTCACTGCTATTTACTTTACTGACTAATATTGCAATTCGTGCCACTGAACATCCACTATTCGGTATTCACGTTAATTTGTGACCGACAACAACTGGATGTCCTGTCACCGGGAGCCACTTGTAACATGCGCTTGGGGCACACGATACTCATTAAAGCCTGTACTATGGTAAGTTGACGGGCTTCACCTTATGAGAAAGGATTTTTGTATAGAAATTGACCGCGTGTACCTGAATGGAGGCAAATCAGACTTACACCCACTCGGTAATAACAATGATATGTCAAGCAAGTCCGAAATGCAACTACACGTCAGGACGGACAAGAAACAACACAGAAGATGCTACCAATTTGTTAATTCTATGGTCGCCAGCCTAATTAGGCATTAACTGAGTTTCTTCCCTGTACAAGTTGATGTACGTTCATGCAAAACCACCCGTAATAACACTGCATAATATGGTAAATTTTAGAACCAGAAAATCTACTGAACTTATAATTTCACTTTCTGTACTAATATGGATAAACCATAAATACATAACATTACACTATAATGTTTACTACAAAACTTTGTACTGTCTATTGATCTGATTAAAATCGGGCATAGGTTATCCTAGAAATAGCACTTTCGAAACACACACACAATGTCAATTTTGATAAAGGTAAAACACTGATAAATTTTGGTTTCTATTTTGGCTTTGACTTTGCTGGTAAAATCAGTTTAGAACAGTTCAGAATTCAAATGAAAAAAAAGGGGGGGGACCCTGAAACTGTTATGATCACTGTATAAAAAAAAATTTTATTACTGAAATCATTGTGTGCTCAAGATTTCCAATATATGAGTTACTGCTCTTTTTATCTTATTTCCTGCTCATTTAAATACCATTATATCTGTCTCGAAATAATTAAACTTCATTACTAAATCAATATCAAAATTATCTTCCAACTTTGTCAGACCTTTGTTATTCGTCTATTGGTTCATTAACAAAAAAGTTCTTTAAACATCATTCTAACATAGCTAGGTCTGCCGGTAATTATTATTAACATAAACTTTAATTCTTCATTTCGGGACACTCAGATTGCACAACATTTGGAAAGGACCCTGTCTAGGTTAGTTGTGAGGATAATTAAATGATAGGATAGTTCTGGTAAAATTTAAGTTGTTATTGAACAGTATGGAACAAAAGTAACACTGGTCCACACGAATACAGTACTAAAAGTTTCAACTGTTTGTATCGATGTGGCGGTTGGTGGGCAGCGAGATGGCGAAGCACAGGGCACACATATAACCACAGCAATGGCTCTTGATGTATCGGCACTTTACTTCTTCTTAGCGTCGCAATACTTTTCCATTTAGTGCCTATGGAATTTTGCCATGCTGTATAGGCGTCGGAACGGCATATCCGAGGCTCAATGAAACTACGTCTTCCAGGAGAGCCTCCTCGATCCAGAACGTGTTGCTCAGAACAATGCCCAACTCCGACTACTACTGCTGAGCCCGTTAGCCCGTGCAGTGCCCGTGTGCATTTTCCCGCGCTCGCCTACCATCCACCTTTTACCGCTCCCCTACAGACAGGGTATTCACCCGAGGTTTTGCATTCTACATATCCTAATACCTTGCCTTTGTATGGACCAGACGCACAATTACAATTTTAACATCTTACAATAGTTTCAACGTTTCTTACATTTCAATTCTGTTATAATATTGCTTGAAATTTGACATAAACATGAATATTCATATCGAAAATTGTTTACAGTTTCTTTAACATAATGGCATGAAACAAAAAAGAAATGAAATCAGAACATCGATTACACTAATTTATCGAAAATCAGAAGAAAAAATTATTATATGTACAATAGTACAGCGTTGTTGTTGTTACAGGCTATGTAAGACGTATGCTTTGCCGGCGATGGGCGAGGCATGACAGAATCTCTGACCAGAGAGTAGTTTATCGTTAGTTGTTGCCTGTCGCTAGTCTGCACTTGACTGCGCGAGCCGACAGTAGTAGTCGGTCGGCTTTAGTAGCGAGTCGGTAGTAGTCTGGTGTAGTCTGCGTGAGTCGGCGGGAGTCGGCATGCGTGGCTGTGTGCTCTGCTCACGACTCTGGTCAGGATTCTGGAGGATGAGTATTGTTGTAGAAGGTAAAGAAGCAGCCTTGCACATATTTGATAATGTATGTTAATTGTAATTTAATTTGTTCAAAGAAATGCCCCAATAATAACTTTTATAATATAAAGTAACACTTTTAAAGAAAAGCATTCATTTCAATTTAAAGAATTTTTCCAATGCATTATCATTGCATCCAAGAATCAAAAAAAAAAAAAAAATATATATATATATATGCGCCAGCATTGCACGAGGCTGTGTCGAAAAATGACTAATTAAGAGCAGATATAATTCGCAGTTTTATTTAGGTAAGAATTCTTGCTTTTGTTATTCAGAATACAGGGCCGAAGGTCAGCGCTGCTGTCCTTATAAATTTATCAGGTTACTAAACTTTTTTATTATTTTTGGTGTTTAGGAATTTTTCTGTTTTGAACTTGACATTAAATGAGAAAAGAATTTTGTGGGAATATTAAGTGTGAATGCATTTCTGCACACAGACAATAAATGTGAGCCAGTTTTGTTCAGAGGTTACAATATTAGAAAACTTCATTTAATTATTATTCTTTGGGCAGGCTACACCTAGCACACATTTTTTATTTAACAATATTTTGTGGGGAGTTTACATTTGGCTCCATTTTCATTTTTTATTTAACAATTTTTGTGCGGAGGTTACATTTGGCTCATTTTCATTATTATATTTAATACTTTTATTTTTCTGCTGGGAGGTTACAAACTCCAAATAGTAGTATGTAACACGGCGACGTGTAACGTAACTAAGCCGGTGCGCGAGAAACAGCGTGCTGTAATCTAGCTTCTTACTGCGAAAAACGTGCCTCCTGTCGAAATCCATAACAGAATGAGAGCTGCGTACGGCGGTGATTGTATCGTCGTCAGCACTGTGCAACGTTGGACTGTTCGTGCTCATAATGAAGGAAACGATTCTGCTAACATCAGCGTGTGTAACAGAGGATCACCAACGCCAAAAACGCTCAAGACAGTGCCATCAGCATGTGAAGTCATGCTCACAGCGTTCTGGGGTGTCCAAGGTATTTTACGTTTGAAATTCATGCCTAAAGACACCACCATGAACTCTGCAAGGTACTGTGTGACCCCAGAAAACGAAAAACACGAATCAGAAGACTTCGCTCACACAAGGAGACCCTCGTCTTCAGAATGACCGTGGCAGACAAAACACGAGCGCTGCGACATTTGTAACAGTCCGACGGCTTGGGCCCACTGTCATCGATCACTCCCCACACAGACCCAATTTGGGCCCACCCGATTTTCATCTGTTTCCAAAACTTAAAGAACACTTTCGAGGACTTCACTTTGATAATGATGAAGTGTTGCAAGCTGGGATGATGTTGTGGCTCCATCAATAGCGGAATATACGATGGTTGTCCAGAAAGTAAGTTCCAATCGGTCGCAGAATGGAAACCACAGTGAAAAACAGAAACGTTTTATTTGCGACAGTTATGTACACCTTCCACCTACTTCTCTACATAGTCGCCACTCCAACTTCGAGTTTTGTCGTAGTATTGTATCAACTTTCCAATATCCTCGTCATAGAAAGCAGCCGCCTGTGCTTTCGGCCAATTATCTGCACTGGTCTGCAGCTCGTTGTCTGTGGCAAAATGTTGTCTTCATAGCCACCGGTTCTTGTGAGCAGAGATGAGACTCAGAGGGAGCCAATTACTGACTGTATTGTGGGTGATCAAACACCTCTCATCGGTAACGCTGCAGGAGCGTCTTCATTGCCCCTGCAGTGTACGACCGAGAATTGGCATGAAGAAGGAACTGCTTGCCAGTTGTGTTATGTGGACTGCATGACACAGGCGAAATCTCTAACCAGGCCCTCATATTTGGTGGGAGACGCTATGCCCTACACTTATTTACATGCTCACTGTTTAATTAAAACTGAAAGGAGCGATGCGACACGATTGACGGGCATACTAGAGACACTGCCCAACACATCTGTGCAAATCTTTGCCGGATTTTCCCAGTGGTTTCCATTTCGCGACTGATCGGAACTTACTTTCTGGACAGCGCTTGTATTATATCAAAGAAGTGAATAACATCTCCAGCTTCAAAAGTCAGTTAGCAACATGTCTACTAAAGCAACAATAATGATTACTGTTGTCCCTGTATGCACTTGTTATCGCTGTACACCCTGCTTTCCAACCAGATCTTTCCCATTTCCGAGTAGTCTTAATTGGTGCAGCCTCCCTAAATTCCCTTTCCCCAGAACTCGCTCTGTTCAGAAAACATCTATTTTCTACACCTACCAATTCTTTTTGTATCTCAGTCTCTATGGAGACTCAAATCATTTCAGTGCTGCAAGGAATGTTCAAACGAAAATATGCGAAACGTTGAAACAGCCAAACCGGCTGAAATTTGCATATCCCGCTTTGGGATAACGTAGTGAGATGCTATGTTCTCAGAACAAAGGTGATGCTCACCGTCTCTTTCGATGCCTGAGGTCCGATACACATCAAACTCCTCGACCATGGAAAACCATTAACACTTATGTGTACTGTGAGACACTCCGTAGCCTACGCATGTCCATCAAGAGCAAACGGCCTGAGCAGGTCACGGAGGGGGTGATACTGCTGCACAACAATGCGTGTCAGCATGTCTCCAAGGACACACAAAATGCAATAGCCAAGTTCAAGTCGGAGCAGCCTGAGCTTCCTCCCTGCAGGCCGACCATGTCGCCCTGCGACTTCCATTAGTCCTCTAAAAAAACGATCTGAAAATGAAGGGCTGCGGTCCGGACGACGAACGGAAGGACATAATGGAGGACTGGCTCCTATCACAGTCACAGGAATTCTGGGAAAGGGAAACCCTTCGGCTGTTGAAACAGTGCTATAGTTGTGCTCAGGTCTCTGGTGATTATTTATGAATAGAGACTTCAATTATACCCACAGTATTGTTTTGTACCTTTCCTTTTAAACAACTGTCGTATTTCTCGTATTAAAATTGTCATATCTGAGGTACCTACAATGTTAAAAAAGTACTGTACGTGTGTAACCCTGATCCACTGTAAAGAGGGCCTAATGCCCCTAATCAGAGCAGGTTAAACAAACAAATAAAACATTGACGGTATCAACAAAATGGCATCTCGTTAGGCGAAATGTGTTCATTGCCAGGGTGCCTATGTTGAGAAACAAGTAGACTGCCAGAACTCTTTTAGAGATTTTAAATTCACTCAAGATTTATTGCTTCAACAGTGCATAAGAAGTGCATGAATTGATTACATTTACAGATCAATAGAAAAAGCGGTTCTGAGGTCCCAAGTAACGTCCCACGCTGAAACACCCATATTATGTGATGTAGCCTCCACGAGCGGCAATGCAAGCGCTGACTCTACCATCGATCGCAAAGCATTCTCTCCGGAAACGACAAAGGTGAACGAAGGTAGTAGCTTATCGGACTCCAGACCATAATGCCTGGAGGGGGGGGGGGGGGGGGGGAGGGGGAGGAGTAGCGTCTACGCAATAATCGCGAAGGTCATGACTTGCGTGCAGGCAGAATCTGATTTCATCAACTAAGTCCACGGTGCAAGTGAGCCGTGCACGTCGATGTTGTGGAGTGGGTGGAAGATGGGCTAGAAGTGTGCATGCACGTAGTCTCACTGCTAATAACCATTTCGCAACAGTTTGTGTTGACACATCTTGACTCACAAGCTCTCTTGTCTGTGCTGTGGTAGATGTACGATCTGCCACTGCTGCCTAACAATACGAGATGCATTCAAGTTCTAAGGCCTCCGATTTTTTTTCTCCGGACTGGAAAGAGATAGAAACATGCGCATTTTTTTGAAATGAGGCCGCGCTCATTGTCAATACGTCCCAGAGATGGTCGCACCGTATGGCAGATGGAATTTTACCGCCAGCGGCGAGAATGAGAACTGTTTTAAATACTTAAAATGGCGACGTTTTCCTTACTTGAACAGTGTGCAATCATTCGTTTTCTGAATTTGCGTGGTGTAAAACCAATTGAAATTCATCGACAGTTGAAGGAGACATGTGGTGATGGAGTTATGAATGTGTCAAAAGTGTGTTCATGGGTGCGACAGTTTAATGAAGGCAGAACATCGTGTGACAACAAATCGAAACAACCTCGGGCTCGCACAAGCCAGTCTGACGAGATGATCGAGAAAGTGGAGAGAATTGTTTTGGGGGATCGCCGAATGACTGTTGAACAGATTGCCTCCAGAGCTGGCATTTCTGTGGGTTCTGTGCACACAATCTTGCATGACGACCTGAAAATGAGAAAAGTGTCATCCAGGTGGGTGCCACAAATGCTAACGGACGACCACATGGCTGCCCGTGTGGCATGTTGCCAAGCAATGTTGACGCGCAACGACAGCATGAATGGGACTTTCTTTTCGTCGGTTGTGACAATGGATGAGACGTGGATGCCATTTTTCAATCCAGAAACAAAGCTCCAGACAGCTCAATGGAAGCACACAGATTCACCGCCACCAAAAAAATTTCGGGTAACCGCCAGTGCTGAAAAAATGATGGTGTCCATGTTCTGGGACAGCGAGGGCGTAATCCTTACCCGTTGCGTTCCAAAGCGCACTACGGTAACAGGTGCATCCTTTGAAGAACAAATTCCTTCCTGCACTGCAACAAAAACGTCCGGGAAGGGCTGCGCGTGTGCTGTTTCACCAAGACAACGCACCCGCACATTGAGCTAACGTTACGCAACAGTTTCTTCGTGATAATAACTATGAAGTGATTCCTCATGCTCCCTACTCACCTGACCTGGCTCCTAGTGACTTTTGGCTTTTTCCAACAATGAAAGACACTCTCCGTGGCCGCACATTCACCAGCCGTGCTGCTATTGCCTCAGCGATTTTCCAGTGGTCAAAACAGACTCCTAAAGAAGCCTTCGCCGCTGCCATGGAATCATGGCGTCAGCGTTGCGAAAAATGTGTACGTCTGCAGGGCGATTACGTCGAGAAGTAACGCCAGTTTCATCGATTTCGGGTGAGTAGTTAATTAGAAAAAAAATCGGAGGCCTTAGAACTTGAATGCACCTCGTACAACGATCCTGACAGGCGTCTGTGCTGCGTGGACGTCGGGAACGTCGTCTGTGTGACCACTGATACCAGCATTGTTGCACAGATGACGCAGCACGTCCAACTTGTGTGGCAGTTCTCCGAAAGGACAATCCCGCCGCTCGGTATGTCACAATTTGACCCCTTTCAAACTCGCTCAGTTGGCTGTAGGAAGCACGAATACGTCTCTGTGGCATCGTTGCCTGCTTGCTTCACATCTCTGCTCCACAATGAGCCTCCCCTGTTGAAGGGTAGACACAGATGGCTCTCTTGTAGCTAAGCCACAACGTTATCTGTTTGTGGACGACGTTGAAACGTATTTCTTTTTCGGCATTAATACTTAAGTGCAATACATAAACTCTATCAACGATTAACTTTTGTAAGGAAGGGAAGGGATAATATAATAATGTAAGTAGGCTGTTTAGGTTTTTATGTTGGTAACGCCACGTAGCGCTATGTGTGAAAATCGCTGACTGCGCTGTGCGCAGTCTGTGGCTGGTTGGACTCATTGTTGGAATATTTGCTTGTGTAGTGTTGGGCAGTTAGATGTGAACAACACTGGCAGTATTGGCGCTCGCTGTGTTGCAGTAGTTCGAGTAACGAAGATTTTTGTGAGGTAAGTGATTCATGAAAGGTATAGGTACTGTTAGTCAGAGCCATTCTTTTGGAGGGATTATTGAAAGTCAGATTGCGTTGCGCTAAAAATATTGTGTGTCAGCTTAGCGATGATCAGAATAAGTAAAGAGAGAACTGTCTGAGTACGTTCAGTTTTGCTCAGCTGATTGAAAATCAAATAATCTAAGAGTTTTTCCAGCACTGTTCTTTACATACAAGGGGGAAGTTTCAATACGACCGCTCAAGTTATCAATTACTGGGTGGTTGTAATTAAAAGTACAGCCATCCACGGAAGTCCACTGTGGGCTGTAATTATCGGATGGCAGCGCAACTTGGTAGATATGCTAGTGCGGCAGTGCGGAAGCGATTTACGCTGTAAAACACACTGATACCATCTGTGACCACCAGGTACAAATCTGGCACAGTATACATTATAGCTATCGAGAAGACAGACCGTGCGCTGTTAGTGAAACTGTTTCAATGGCTCTGAGCACTATGGGACTCAACATCTGAGGTCATCAGTCCCCCTAGAACTTAGAACTACCTAAACCTAACTAACCTAAGGACATCATACACGCCAATACCCGAAGCAGGATTCGAACCTGCGACCGTAGCGGTCACGCGGTTCCAAACTGAAGCGCCTAGAACCGCATGGCCACACTGGCCGGCGAAACTGTTTCATCGGAACACAGGAATTACAGTGCTGCATTGTGACAGTATCGACGTCATAAAGGCCTGAGCAAAAGTCCAATGTCATGAAATGGTTTAAAGAAGGTAATAATGAAATTCGAAAACGTGAATGAGTTTGGTGTAGCAGCTGGAAGAGGGAGGCGTCCTATTCTGGTGGAAGTTATTGACGAGGTTGATGTGGCTGTAACTGACCATGAAGCAAGTGCTCTGGGTTATGCTAGTGCTCGTGCAGTGTCACGAGAATTGTCCATCCCATGGAGAGTTTTGAGGTCCATTTTACACCGGTACCCGTACGAGATACAGACAGTGCAGCAACTGGAACCTCATGATCCGCAGCAACGTCCCGAATCTGCTCCTCGGTTTCTGGCACGGTTCGAAGTTGATCATATGAGCCCACGTAATGTTCTATGGAGTGATGAGGTGCATTGTATACCATAGGTTGCAGTGAATACATAAAACTGGCGAATTTGGGGTACTGTTCAACAACGTGTTGTGTGGAAAGAGCCTTTACACTCCCCATGTGTAGAATTCGAGCGGGATAAGGTGGCCGATGTGCAGTGACAAATTTTCGTACAAAGCGCTGACGAGTTCATTCGTTTGTTCTGAAGGGGAGGCCGACAGTGTTTGCCACCTTTCGGTCTATCGCAGATGACAGGATCGCGGCGCACACCCTGCAATCTTTCTCAAACGATTTTACAGAAACTATTCGGAAAAAAAATCATTTTTGCGTTACTTATAAGTTTATATTTCAATTCATGGTGATGTGCCCATCATTTCGTTAACGGTGATAATTACTGTGGTATTTACCACTGCGCGAAATTCTAAAAAGTTTGCAATGAAACATGGGTAAGGCTACAGGTATGATTTTGCGTTTGCTGCAAATTACATAATACACTATGTGATCAAAAGTATCCGGACACCTGCCTGAAAATGACTTACAAGTTCGTGGCGCCCTCCATCGGTAATGCTGGAATTCAATATGGTGGTGGCCCACTCTTATCCTTGATGACAGCTTCCACTCTCGCTGGCATACGTTCAGTCAGGTGCTGGAAGGTTTCTTCGGGAATGGCAGCCCTTTCTTCACAGAGTGCTACACTGAGGAGAGATATCGATACTTGTCGGTGAGGCCTGGTGCGAAGTCGGCGTTCCGAAACATCCCGAAGGTGCTCTATATGATTCAGGTCAGGAATCTGTGGAGGCCAGTCCATTACAGGGATGATATTATCATGTAACCTCTCTGTCACAGACCGTGCATTTTGAACAGGTGTTCGATCGTGTTGAAAGATGCAGTCGCCATGATAGTGCCATGCAAAACAAGTGGTGAAAGTCCGCTCCATGAAAAACACAACCACATCATAACACCACCGTCTCTGAATTTTACTGTTGGCCCTACACTCGCTGGCAGATGACGTTCACCAGGCATTCGCCATACGCACACCCTGCCATTGGATTGCCACACTGTGTACCGTGATTCGTCACTCCATACAACGTTTTTCCACTGTTCAGTCTTCCAATGTTTACGCTCCTTACACCAAGCAAGGCGTTGTTTGCCATTTACCAACGTGATGTGTGGCTTATGAGCAGCCGCCCGATCATGAAATCCAAGTTTTCTCACCTCCCACCTAACTGTCATAGTACTCGCAGTGGATCCTGATGCAGTTTGAAATTCCTGTGTGATGATCTGGATGAATGTCTGCCTATTACACATTACGACCCTCTTCAACTGTCGGTGGTCTCCGTCAGCCGACAGACGATGTCGGCCTGTACGCTTTGTATCCCTTCACGTTTCCACTTCACAATCACATTGGAAACAGTGGACCTAGGGATGTTTAGGGGTGTGGAAATCTCGCGTACAGACGTATGACACAAGTGATACCCAATCACGTGACCACGCTCGAAGTCCGTGAGTTCTGTGGAGCACCCTATTCTGCTCTCTCGCGATGTGTAATGACTACTGATGTCGCTGATATGGAGTACCTGCCAGTAAGTGGCAGCAAAATACACGTAATATGTAAAACGTGTGTTTTGGGGGAGTCCGGATACTTTTCATCACATAGTGTATGTTGCTGCGTATGAAATATAGCTAAGATATTGAATTTTTTCTTAGACGCGGGTGAAATCTCAATAAAATTGATCAGATGTAGCACACTCGTTTTCGATTTCGCCGTGTCAGCGATAAAGCCAGAATGAAATATCCACAACATTCATAACATTTCGTAAACGGTTTGAGATATTGAAATGAGATTTTGACAAATGATAGCATACAAAGAGGAGGGTTTATCATATGGTTTTACAAAAATCTTCAATATCTACCGTGTTATTCCACTAACTACAGATTTTTTTATGAGAGAATGTAATTTTTTGGGACTATCGATAGCTGGTGAAATGGAAAACGCTACAGGTTTTGGAACAACGTATGTGAAGGCATTACACGTTTATTTTTTATGGGGGTGTGCTTTTTTAATAAGCAACTGATCTTATATTTCATCAGTTGCTCACTCAGTAAACCACTGTTTCAGAGTTCTCCCACAACTGCGCCTTTACAACATGTTAGAGAGGCCACACTGTGTAAACTCTGCAAAAGAAGCAAATTCTAACATGGCAACAAGAGAAATGTGTAAGTTTTACTCAAAATTATCCATTCATGACGCTTTTCTGAAAGCTGCAAATGGTTAACAAGCCAAGCGAAAATAAATCGCAGCATTTTCAGTGGAATTCTTTTTAGATACTAATCAAAGCAGAGGTGACAAACCTTTTTCAGTGGTCACCATGCAAGTTTGCGTTTGGCGGGGCTCCACTTAATATTTACAAAAATGTGGGTGAAGACTTTAGTTTAGAGCGACATTTCCCCTCCAGCACTCGGCATTTCCCCTACAATGCCTGCCCATAACCCTCACCACTGCCACTCTCCCAACGCGTGCCCTGCTGACTGTGCTCCTACTGGCCATGGTATTCTGGGTGGACTCTAACGGTGTAGTTTGGATTCACCAGCACCTTTATTCACTGTTCATCCTTCTTTAAAGAGAATACACCCAGAGGTACTGTTAGATGTACAGTGACATCTGCCCATTATCTAGACATCTTAGTACAGTGCGTGAGTGAAACTTTGTGGAAACAACTGTTTCGTGCAAGATGGCTAATTATAAAATTAACAGTGTGCATTTGTCACTTGTCTGACCTTTTCTGCTGACATCCCATACCTATTCTACTACATATTGAAACAGTACAGGACAGGGTATTTATACAAGGACGCTTCATCAGACTGAAGGAAAGTAGTGGCTACTAATTTTATTAAGATCAAGTGAAAAATGGTTTGGCCCGGAAGAAGCGGTCAGGAGACGCGCTGAGATACGGAGATGGAGTAACCTGTTGCGATAGTCCAAACAACGTTTTCGACTGCTTGCAGGCTCATCACTATTAGGTCAGTCTCTTTCCACTTCCATGCCATGTATTCATGAAACAGCTATAGCGTTCAGCCTCACCCTGAATTTCCAGATGGGTCTTGAATTTATTTCCTTCGTATTACCCAATCACATTCATAATATTTAACAACAGTAATAATGGTGTCGTTTTTATTCCATACATTTCCACATCCTAGCAGTTGAAGATGACAAAAAGACTAAGATAATAACTGCTTCTTTAACATTGCACTGCAAACGAAGGAACAAGACATACACTAAAGCTTCAAAGAAACTGGTAGAAGCGGGCTTATTCAAATACATAGATATGGAAACAGGCAGAATACGGCGCTGCGGTCGGCAACACCTATATAACGCAAGTGTCTAGCGCAGTTGTTAAATCGGTTTCTGCTGCTACAATGGCAGGTTATCAAGATTTAAGTGAGTTTGAGCGTGCTGTTATAGTCGGCGCACGAGCGATGGGGTCTCCGAGGTAGCGATAAAGTTGGGATGTCCCCCTTCGACCGTTTCACGAGTTTACGGTGAATATCAGGAATCTGGTAAAACATCAAATTTCCGACATCGCTGCTGCCGGAAAGAGATGAGATCCTGCAAGAACGGGACCAACAATGACTGAAGAAAATCGTTCAACGTGACAGAAGTGCAGCCCATATGCAAATTGCTGCAGATTTCAATGCTGGAGCATCAACAATTGTCAGCGTGCGAACCATTCAACGAAACATCATCCATATGGGCTTTTGGAGCCGAAGGCCCACTTGTGTACCCTTGATGACAGCACAACACAAAGCTTTACACCTCGCCTGCGCCCATCAACACAGACATTGGACTGTTGATGACAGGAAACATGTTGCCTGGTCGGACTAGTCTCGTTTCAAATTGTATGAGTGGATGGACGTGTACAGTATGTTGACAACCTCATGAAACCATGGGCCCTGCATTTCAGAAGGGGACTGTTCAGGCTGGTGGAGGCTATGTAATGGTGTTGGGAGTGTATAGTTGGAGTGTTGTGAGGCCCCTGATACATCTAGATACGACTCTGACAGGTGACACGTACGTAAGCATCATGTCTGATCACCTGCGTCCATTCATGTCCATTGTGCATTCCGACGGACTTGGGCAATTCCAGCAGGACAATGCGACACCCAAACGTCCGGAACTGCTACAAAGTAGTTCCATGAACACTCTTCAGGGTTTAAATACATCTACATCTACATGACTACTCTGCAATTCACATTTAAGTGCTTGACAGAGGGTTCGTCGAACCACAATCATACTATCTCTCTACCATTCCATTCCCGAACAGCGCGCGGGAAAAACGAACACCTAAACCTTTCTGTTCGAGCTCTCTTATTTTATTTTGATGATCATTCCTACCTATGTAGGTTGGGCTCAACAAAATATTTTCGCATTCGGAAGAGAAAGTTGGTGACTGAAATTTCGTAAATAGATCACGCCGCGACGAAAAACGTCTTTGCTGTAATGACTTCCATCCCAATTCGCGTGTCATATCTGCCACATTCTCTCTCCTACTACGTGATAATACAAAACGAGCTGCCCTTTTTTGCACCCTTTCGATGTTCAAAAAAATGGTTCAAATGGCTCTGAGCACTACGGGACTCAACTGCTGAAGTCATTAGTCCCCTAGAACTTAGAACTAGTTAAACCTAACTAACCTAAGGACATCACAAACATCCATGCCCGAGGCAGGATTCGAACCTGTGACCGTAGCGGTCTTGCGGTTCCAGACTGCAGCGCCTTTAACCGCACGGCCACTTCGGCCGGCCTTTCGATGTCCTCCGTCAATCCCACCTGGTAAGGATCCCACACCGCGCAGCAATATTCTAACAGAGGACGAACGAGTGTAGTGTAAGCTGTCTCTTTAGTGGGCTTGTTGCATCTTCTAAGTGTCCTGCCAATGAAACGCAACCTTTGGCTCGCCTTCCCCACAATATTATCTATGTGGTCTTTCCAACTGAAGTTGTTCGCAATTTTAACACCCAGGTACTTAGTTGAATTGACAGCCTTGAGAATTGTACTATTTATCGAGTAATCGGATTCCAACGGATTTCTTTTGGAACTCATGTGGATCACCTCGCACTTTTCATTATTTAGCGTCAACTGCCACCTGCCACACCATACAGCAATCTTTTCTAAATCACTTTGCAACTGATACTGGTCTTCGGATGACCTTACTAGACGGTAAATTACAGCATCATCTGCGAACAACCTAAGAGAACTGCTCAGATTGTCACCCAGGTCATTTATGTAGATCAGGAACAGCAGAGGTCCCAGGACGCTCCCCTCGGGAACACCTGATATCACTTCAGTTTTACTCGATGATTTGCCGTCTATTACTACGAACTGCGACCTTCCTGACAGGAAATCACGGATCCAGTCGCACAACTGAGACGATACCCCATAGGCCCACAGCTTGATTAGAAGTCGCTTGTGAGGAACGGTGTCAAAAGCTTTCCGGAAATCTAGAAATACGGAATCAACTTGAGATCCCCTGTCGATAGCGGCCATTACTTCGTGCGAATAAAGAGCTCTGCGTTGCACAAGAACGATGTTTTCTGAAACCATGCTGATTACGTATCAATAGATCGTTCCCTTCGAGGTGATTCATAATGTTTGAATACAGTATATGCTCCAAAACCCTACTGCAAACCGACGTCAATGATATAGGTCTGTAGTTAGATGGATTACTCCTACTACCCTTCTTAAACACTGGTGCGACCTGCGCAATTTTCCAATCTGTAGGTACAGATCTATCGGTGAGCGAGCGGTTGTATATGAGTGCTAAGTAGGGAGCTATTGTATCACCGTAATCTGAAAGGAACCTAATCGGTATACAATCTGGACCTGAAGACTTGGCCGTATCAAGCGATTTGAGTTGCTTCGCAACCCCTAAGGTATCTACTTCTAAGAAACTCATGCTAGCAGCTGTTCGTGTTTCAAATTCTGGAATATGCCATTCAACTTCCGTTATGAAGGAATTTCGGAAAACTGCGTTCAATAACTCCGCTTTAGCGGCACAGTCGTCGGTAACAGTTCCATCGGCACTGCGCAGCGAAGGTATTGACTGCGTCTTGCCGCTTGTGTGCTTTACATACGACCAGAATTTTTTCAGATTTTCTACCAAATTTCGAGACAATGTTTCGTTGTGGAACCTCTTAAAGGCATCTCGGATTGAAGTCCGTGCCAAATTTCGCGCGTCAGTAAATTTTAGCCAATCTTTGGGATTTCGCGTTCTTCTGAACTTCGCATGCTTTTTCCGTTGCCTCTGCAACAGAGTTCGGACCTGTTTTGTGTACCACGGGGGATCAGTTCCATCTCTTACCAATTTATGAGGTATGAATCTCTTAATTGCTGTTGCTACTATATCTTTGAATTTGAGCCACATCTCGTCTACATTTGCATAGTCAGTTCGGAAGGAATGGAGATTGTCTCTTAGGAAGGATTCTAGTGACACTTTATCCGCTTTCTTAAATGCGTTTGTTTCTGGTGGATTTGGAAGAAACGGTATTGAGCCTAGCTACAACGACCTTGTGATCACTAATCCCTGTATCAGTCATGATGCTCTCTATCAGCTCTGGATTGTTTGTGGCTAAGAGGTCAAGTGTGTTTTCGCAGCCATTTACAATTCCGCTGGTCACCAAGCTCCTCAAAATATGAACATTATTGAGCATATCTGGGATGCCTTGCAACGTGCTGTTTAGAAGAGATCTCTATCCCCTCGTACCCTTGCGGATTTATAGGCAGCCCTGCAGAATTTATGGTGTCAGTTCCCTCCAGCACTACTTCAGACATTAGCCGAGTCCATGCCACGTTGTGCTGGGTGCTCGCGGGGGCCCTACACGATATTAGGCAGGTGTACCAGTTTCTTTGTCTCTTCAGTGTACAATTAATGTCGATTCATCATTGCCTTGGGCCAATACATTGAGGTTACAAAAGACATGCGATACTTCCTAATATTGCGTCGCACAACGTTTTGCCCGGCATAGTGCGGTAAGTCGACACGGAATGGACTCAACAAGTCGTTAGAAGTCCTCTGCAGAAATATTGAGCCGTGCTGCCTGTATAGCTGTCTATAATTGCGAATGCGTTGCCAGTGCAGGATTTTGTGCATCAACTGATCCCTCGATTATGTCCAATAAATGTTCAGGATCTTGTTCAGAAACTAAATGCCGCTTTATTTACCATTAGAACAGTATCTGAAATAAGTGACATTTCAACACGAAAAGTAGTATACTTCGCATATTTTCATACGCTTATGTCATATGGTATTATTTTTTGGGGTAATTCTTCTGATTCAAAAAGGGTATTTTTGGCTCAAAAACGGGCTGTTCGAGCTATGTATGGTGTAAGTTCGAAAACCTCTTGTCGACCCCTATTCAATAGTCTGGGAATTTTGACATTGCCCTCACAGTATGTATTTTCTTTAATGTCGTTTGTTGTTAGCAATATTAGCTTATTCCCAAGAGTTAGCAGCTTTCACTCAGTTAATACTAGGCAGAAATCAAATCTGCATGTGGAATGCACTTCCTTGACTCTTGTGCAGAAAGGAGTGCAGTATTCTGCTGCATCCATTTTCAATAAGCTACCACAAGAACTCAAAAATCTTAGCAGTAGCCCAAACACTTTTAAGTCTAAACTGAAGAGTTTCCTCATGGCTCACTCCTTCTATTCTGTCGAGGAGCTCCTGGAAGAGATAAAAAATTAAGAAAATTCCAGTGTTACATTCTTGATTTTCTTTATTTAAACTAACGACTTGTTTCATTTTATCTGTTTCTACAATCGTGTTATAATTTCATGTATTGACTCGTTCCATGACCATGGAGACTTCTCCTAAATGTGGTCCCACGGAACAATAAATAAATAAATAAATAAAAATAAATAAGATGGGATTCATGTCAGGCGATCTGAGTAGCCAAATCATTCGCTCGATCTGTCCAGTATGGTCTTCAAACCAATTACGAACAATTGTGGCCCGGTGACATGGCGCAATGACATCCATAAAAATTCCAGCGTTGGTTGGGAACATGAAGTCCATGAATGGCTGCAAATAGTCTCCAGATAGCCGAAAATAACAATTTCCAGTCATATTATCGGTTCATTTGGACCAAAGGACTAAGTCCATTCCATGTAAACACTGCCCACAACATTGTGCAGCCACCGCCACCTTGCACTGCGACAACTTGAATCCATGGCTTCGTCGGATCTACGCCGCAGTTGAACCCTACCATCAGCTCATACCAACTTACGAGGTCAGTGTTTTAGAGTCGTCTAGGTGTAATATTTCTGGCTTTATAGCCATCATATTCAACTACAAGAAGCTCTTCTTAGAGGACTTAAGAAAGCAGCAGTGGGAAGATGACGTAATGTGGTGTGACGTGCCGATGACAGCTGTTTTATTCGGTACGGGTATCGTGAGAAAGATCGCCTAAATTGTGGTACTTTCGTGCGATTGGCTGCTGCGTTCGGAAGTTGCGGGCCAAAATAATAATTTTCTGTTATTAATATGACACAAACTAAAAAGCGTATTGTGGCCGAGCGGTTCTAGGCGCTACAGTCTGGTACCGCGCGACCGCTACGGTAGCAGCTTCGAATCTTGCCTCGGGCATGGATGTGTGTGATGTCCTTAGGTTAGTTAGGTTTAAGTAGTTCTAAGTTCTAGGGGACTGATGACCTCAGCAGTTAAGTCCCACAGTACTCAGAGCCATTTGAACCATTTTTAAAAAGCGTATTCCCTTTTAGTTCAGATTAAAGCATCTCTCAACAGCGTGCTATTATTCCGTAATTTCACAAGTATTAATAGCGAGCAGAATATTAAACAACTGCTAAACGAAAAGGCAGACGAAGCACTTCGATCTTCGGATTGCGCCTAGCTTGAATGGCGAGCGAAGTGGTTCGGCTGTAAAATCAGAGCTGGTTCGGCAGTGTCGAAGAACAGACATGTTCTCTGTCGCGGTCGGTGTCAGTTATGACTTTATTGACAATGCATGGTTATTTGGACATGTGATTGAGAACAGTGATAGTAATTACGAAAATACGTAGTTCATTATTTTATTAAAGATTGGAAATTATTTGTTACTCTATAGTGGTAGGTAATTGTGCAGTTTCTCGTGTTCTGCTAATAAAAATTGAGTGGCGTCCCGCATAAAAAAATTATTGAAAATTTAATTATTCATGTAATAGCACTTCTTGGCTAAGACTTTCTTACAGCCTCAAGAGAATGAATTCACGACTTACGTGCTGTTTTTTGCGCAGGGGACTCCCAACTATAGAAGACTGCAGGTTGGTGAACTTAATTGGAACTTATTCAATCCTCTCAGGAAGGTGGAAGCAAATAGGTACCTCACATGTATTGCAGTCTGAGCGCAAATAAGATCAGTGACACGTCATCCGTGGTCATACAGAGGAGGTATGAAGGAGAGAAATTTTCGAGGGAAGGGATTTAATAATACGCATGTATATATCACCCTCTCCCTGCCTCTCTTTTTCGATTTGCCGTACATGACACCCCTTGTGGGGATAGTCGTTGGAGTCGAAGTGCGTTAGAATTATGAGACTAGATTTTATTAGCGAGGACTGTGAATTTTTTTGCCGCGAACTCTGAATTGTAGCTGACCAGCGAACTGTGTAAGCACTGTAATTCGTGTGAACTGTAAATGACCAGAGAACTGCGATAAGTAGGCTTTGAACCGTGTTTGAACTTTAGTTGAACTACAATATCTGATGCTGTAAAATCCAATTTTCGGTTATAATGAAAGTTGTATCGGTATAAAGCAGGAAACGGAAGTGCTACGAGAACAAAAGTTAATGTGTGTGCGGTGCGTGGGATTACGTTATAAACCATCACTTCAAGATTCTTCATGCCACGAGAAGGTTCAGAGCAGCGTGACACAGCCACAGACAACAGGCGCGGCGGCAGTACAGTGCGCTTAGTCTGACACGACGTCACTAGTACGCAGTTACTGAGTTGAATAGCTCTTCAGACTCACAAAAAAGGTCATTTACACTATAAAGCTTCCTTGGCGCACGTCCAATGTTACTTCTGTTTCTGTGGAACATTCGCCGTCCAGTATTCTGTTAGTAAAATATTCCTCGAGCCAGTCAGATAAGTGCTAAGGTACTCCGTATGATCGTGTCTTTGTTACTACTGGACGATGAGGTACACTGCCGAACGCCTTACGAAAACTTAGGAAGACGGAATTTACCTGTTCACCTTGTCTACTACTAGTCAGATGTCTTGCTAAAAATGTAGCAAACTGTGTTTCACACGAGTGGTTTTTCTGAATCCTTCCTGATTCTTTGAGGAACGTTTCTTTCTTCCAGGAATATAAATTTTGACACTAGGATACGCTCTATGATCTTGCAACGACAGACGTCAGCGGTGTTGGTCTACAATTGTGTGTTTACGATCTACTCGTAAGGGAGTGAGCTGCACTTTTTTTCCAGTCACATGGGGCTTTTCTCAATAGCACACTCCTTTCCCGGCCGCCATATTCTTTTTATTGTTGCTCTTGATCAAGGGTATCGCTTTAACAGCATCTTCTGATCAGATCTGTGGTACGGAGAGTTAATATTAAAAGGATGGAACTAACTTTTATATAAACTATGTTTAGAATAATTGTGGTGATACATAAGTTGCCCACATACCTTGTGGGTACATTGCATCTAGTCAGAGTTAAAACATCACATTCAACATCAAAAGCTAAACTGGCTCTGTTCGGCCACCAGGTGAAGTGGAAGGTGTGTAGCAAACACAATTTCCGACACTACTTTTTATTGCGAAGCAATTATCCCCCTCTTTAAATATTCTAATTACAGCATAAATACACAACATTTTTAAATCTTTTTACAGTGAACATTACTGTGTGTCGGAAGAGACACAACTTGAATGACATGACGCTACATTCACAATATCAATCTGGAAAGAATAAAAGACTACAATTTTTACATGTGTAGAAGAAACATACGACTGCAATACTAATAACCGTAGTTGCCGGTGTTACATGTATGGAGGTAAATGGAACTTTTGAGGGCGAGAGAGAGGAAAGAAACCTTATATACGATATCTTAGATATAGAATCATATAAAAAGTAATGATAACGGTAATAACATAAATAACAGTAAAAACTAATGGCAGTAAAAAACCTGATGACAGTAATGACATGGACAATATTGACGGTGACAGTACATATATGACATGCCTGTAAGTATTTTCTAAAGACTAACATTCTTGTATGAATTTAATATTGTCCACTGTCATTACATAGATAGCCCAGCAGAGCAGACAGTGGAGCCCATTAACCAAAATTTCTAAGATAAGGTACTCTAGGAAACTGTGTTACTTCTTATTTTGTCCTGGTGGCGGCAGATGTACTCTTTTTGAGAGTGTAACCAGTGAGGTAGGGATTAGCGACCATAACGTAATACAATAACAATGACCACCAAAAGCAGAAAGATCATCAAGGAAGCCAGGATAGTAACTGTATTTGGCCACACTGCCACAGAGTCGTTAGCTTAGTTCATGCCTGTCAAACGAAGAACACTTGTGGTTAAGGTTCCCATCTTACGCCCAAGAGAATGTGGGATACCTTAATAATATTACCATGCAGAAAGTAAAAGCAAAATTAAAGTACACAAATTATCTCGGCTTGAAGAACGGCCAGAAAGAAGGGAGCTAATTACTAAGTGATAATTTACCGCCGGCCGAAGTGGCCGCGCGGTTCTGGCGCTGCAGTCTGGAACCGCGAGACCGCTACGGTCGCAGGTTCGAATCCTGCCTCGGGCATGGATGTGTGTGATGTCCTTAGGTTAGTTAGGTTTAACTAGTTCTAAGTTCTAGGGGACTAATGACCTCAGCAGTTGAGTCCCATAGTGCTCAGAGCCATTTGAACCATTTTTTTGATAATTTACCGGAAAAAATAAGATATCCATTACAATTCTAGAACATACCTTCTTTGTTGGTTTCTTGTCAGACTACTAGCTAGAAAAAGAATTAGATGATTCAAATGTAAATCTGAATAGTAAGTTTAAAATAAAGCTGGATGCATTTCTTAACTAACTATCATCTAAAAAAATTACCGTTTGTGTGAAACCATGGTGCATGCAAGAAGGGCAGAGCGTTTCACATATGACACAAACACTGTACCCAGCTTAGTACAGTTTCCAGTTCTGGGGAGCGGAGCTCCGACCGTCGCTTACGCTGCGCCCGGATAATCGGACTCTGGCGGGTGGGGTATCTGTTTTAGCCGGACTAAGACGAGTTAGGAAAATGGCTCTGAGCACTATGGGACTTAACATCTGAGGTCATCAGTCCCCTACATTTAGAACTACTTAAACCTAACTAACCGAAGGACATCACACAGATCCATGCTCAATGCAGGATTCGAACCTGCGACCGTAGCAGCAGTACGGATCCGGACTGAAGCGACTTCGAAAAGAAGTCCTACAAACAGCATCTTAGACTAGGTATTAAAAGATTTTGATAAATCGACTGTTCAGTATTGAATACCATCCAAATTACATAGTTTCCATTATTAAGCAATTTAAATTGGCATTATCGGCACGAGATGATGAATGCTTCATACTCGACGATAAAGAGAACATTGTAGCTTGGTGTGGTGGCCTGCATGAATCTTGAAAGCTAGACGATTTCTGCTCACAAATTTATACAGTGTAAATTCGTTGGGTAAATAGAAGGAACTACGCGAACAAAGCTAGCAGGGCATGGGGTCAGAGACCGAACAAAGAGAAGGAAGATGGTGGAGCAGGGGGGGCAGATATCAACTACGAGAACAAATCTGAAATTGTAAGTAGAAGAAAAGTTTATAAAATGAAGATTTTTTTGGGTAAATACCACAATAAAATACATAATTATTATTAAAATATTTATTCTTTAGCTAAATGGAGTTCACAAAAGTTACTTGTTCGATGTAAAAATTGTGCTGCACTTTGCACGTTGTGAATTACATCTATTTATCAAATCATCTAAGTACAGATCATGTATAGCTCGCCCGGTTAGCCGTGCGCTCTAACGCACTGATTTCCGGGTGGGAAGGCGTGCCGTGCCGGTCCCCGGCACGATTCCGCCCGGCGGTTTAGTGTCGAGGTCCGGTGTGTCGGCCAGTCTGTGAATGGTTTTGAAGGCGGCTTTCCGTCTGCCTCGGCGAATGCGGGCTGGTTCCCCTTATTCCGCCTCATTTACACTGTGTCGGCGACTGCTGCGCAAACACTTTCTCCACGTACCGGTACGCGTACACCATAATTACTCTACCACGCAAACATTGGGGTTACACTCGTCTGGTGTGAGACGTTCTAGGAGGTGGGGGGGGTCCACTAGGAGCCGAACCGCACAATAACCCTGGGTTCGGTGTGGGGCGGCAGTGGGGTGAGTGGACCACTGAGGGCTACGGCGGGAACGAAGCCTCTCCGTCGTTTCTAGGTCCCCAGTTCCATACAATACAATAGATCATTCATAATGTTACAGTAAACATGGAAAATAACGATATAACTGAATCGATATTACAAGATTTTTAATCTTAGGTAAGTTTTGCAGCGACATTAAAAAGAAAAACTTTGGCCATTACAACAGAATGCTCAGGAATCGTAATAAGTAAGAACACAAAGAGTACAAACTCTGGAATTAGTCCTCCGGTCCAGTCACATTTTAAAAAAATATTCCACATCTCCCCTCAAGTTTTTTGCTTGAAAAGTTACAAAAATAAATCTCTAGCGCTTATCAACCTCTATCGATCGAATTCATTTTTGTAAAATTTTACTATTTCATCAATGTCCAAGAATAAATTTCTCCAAAACTTGAAAAATTTCTCAGAATCATTGCCGAATCGACTCGTGAGAGATGCAAACAATTGATCAAAAACTTCAAAAAGGTCTTCACGCTTTTGAATTTAACATTTTCGTTATTACCTTGATCGAGAAAATTTGGTGTGCTGACATGGAATCAGTGCTTAATTTCTAAAATTTTATGTGCCGGAACGCATGTCTCCCCCCGCCATTAAAATTATAAATTGCGATTTTTTGAAATTTGTGATTAAACTTACTATGAGAAACGATTTGTTACAAAATATTGTTCTGGAATTCAGGTTTTTAAAACATAATTTCTTATAATCAAAACAATAAAACAACAAGATCTAAAGTAAACAACACTCTGCTCCCATAGCAGTGACACTTTGCTCACTAATTCTGCTCGATACATATTGGCACAAGTCGGTAGTCTTGGTTAGTTTCATGTTCCATGGATCATTTTGCAGGATAAATCGTAGTCATGTAGAACGAGTAATTTTACATGGTAGAATAATTCGTAAATACAGCAACATGCTGAACATTTATAAGTTTTTTAATGTACAAATGTGAGTTAATAATTACCATAGACCGCGTTTTACATATTACAACATTCTATGGAACAGTGTTTTAGAAAGAACGTGGTTGGAAAGCCTACGAGAAATTCGTAAGATTTGTTTCTATGTTGCTTAGGATTAACTATGTTAAATACGGTGATATCATCTCTAAGCAGTATAGTATGTCCAGTTTTTCTTGAGGTCTGAGCCCACATTGCTGCTCGGAACTTGTCGATAGAGTTCGGAAGTTCTTGTGACAATTGGTACTGCTGCCATCTACACTTAACTGAACCTTTTGAGTAGGCTTCCACCTCTGCTCACTAAATAAGTGCCGAATCAGGAAGTAATGCAGGTTGTCATTGTCCTAAATTAGTGTTGGGAGACGCGCAGCTAAAGATGTGGACCGATGGAATTTTTGAAAATGTAAATTGCATATCGCCCTTTGCTATACAATTAGATGAAAGTCTCAGACTTCTTCGAATGACTGCAGTTTCAGGTTGTACGATAAAAGAAAAAAAGACACTGAAAATCAGTAATGAAGTCACACCACTGGCGGATCGGTGCCACGTCGAGCCTTTCCACGAAAGGTTGAAAAATATTACTGGTAATTCAACGATTATTAACATAAATACGTAAACTGGTATTAAAATAAAGCATTCGAACACATTTTAAATGTGAATTAGCTTAATGTATTGGAAATTATTCGGAGCTACAAGGAACGATGCTTACATGAGAAGATCAGGATGGTAGAAGACAAAAGCAAACAGCCATGCACCTCCTAGCTGCCCTCGGAAAAAGTGAAAGCCGCGCCATAGTATATTTGTATAGACATTACAAATGTTGATATGTGGTATTTTTGGACCTGAATTGTTACACAAGATTTTAGAGACAAAATGTATTTTTTAGTAAAGGGGGTCTTGCAATGCCCCTTGACTGATCACAAAACAATTATTAGCTTTTTTGTGAGTAGTCATTCAGCTCGTAGAAAAGACATGATTGATTGACAATTCATACAGTAAACAGTTTAATTTTAATACGGGTGTTTAAGTTATTAAGAATAAAACTGAACGAAAAGTCCAATAGTCCAGGCCAGCTGTATTTATTCAAGTCAATTACAGACCCGCAGAACCAGTTTAGCAACTTCGCATCTTCTAGTGTATATAAATATGGTGTGGGGAGTAGTTACAGAACGTCGCAGAGTAACTGTTGGTTAGGCAAAGTTCTCAACCCCACTCAATCGATAAAAAACCACCATCAGTTGATAAAAAAAACATCATCTATGATGAATGTCATGTCTGTGTTAAAACCACGAACTGTCATAACTTTAATCATTAAAACATGTTCCAGTCGGCTAATGTCAAGCAACAGACAATGCCCCTCATGGAGAATAAAAAATTAATAAACACATTTTTACAACTTTGAAGAGAACAGTCCCATAAATGAATGATCCATTAGTTATCAAGTTCCTGGCACTGATTTGTCCATAGGTGTGCATCAGAATGACATGTGAGCGGCAATGTTTTTCTATGGGTGAGCGTAGAGTTCAGACACTTGTTGATTTACGTACACGACGTAATGCAGGCCGCAAGTCCAGTGGAGGAATGACTTCAGATGCAGGATAGGACGCCGGCCGGTACAATTCCTCCAGTACGGCCCGCAGTGTATGTACACAGCCCTCCTCACCCCAGTGTCGCTCACACACGGGCAACAGTGCCGAAGCTACGGGATCCATGAAACATTTTTCATCATGGTATCAGTCTTTTGAAAAAGGTGCTCTACATTGGTGCATACAGTTATCTATTGTATACATACATATACAATAGTTAAGGACTGGGTTTCTTTCTTCATAAAGACAGATAAAAGCATAATTTTTGAATGTTCGTATGCGCATCTGATTTAGTTAACCGGAGAGATTTGGACACTGCCCAGTGCATAAATATAGTTTTAATTCAGATGGAGCTGAAAGTTCTTTTTTTCGTGATGGTACAATACTTATCTACAAAGATCGAAAATCAATAATTCCACACGGATATTATAATTTCCATGTTTTCTTTACTTATAAGGTTTCAGCATGTACATTTGAATGTTCAAAATGAGCTTTGCAGCACCGTTCGGCGACAGTCACGTTTTACTGTTGGCGCGCCTGTGGCTTTGTTCAGACGTGACCACTCAATGCAGAGCACTGTGCTTATGTGATGTGAAGTTTTCTCAGCGAAGATTGGTGTTGGAGTTCCTCGAATCCACCGACACACCATCGGTAACACACCATTTTGGAGGCAGTAGTTTCATTTTTTCACAAACTAAGTGCACACCTTTGTATCTGGAAGAAATGTTGCTTATTTCTCCTAATGTTCCTTCAGCAACCCTCTCCTCCCCCCCCCATAATTACGCACAAATTCTCTACACACACGATTGGTCTCTTTTTTTCACTTCATTGTAACAAAAATTTAGTTACCTTCGTACAAGGTTTCATATTTACTATCGAATTTTTTATTTAAAGATTCTCTGTCCAAGTCATTTTATCAACTAATTTTTCTTTTTTTCGGCTAGCCAATCACACACTTTTACAATTTTCACTTAGCTTATATGAGCCTTTAAAACATGTTTTAGAATCTGAGTGTATCATTCATATATTATGAACTTAATATTGCGTTTACTTTTATACACATAAACGTTAAGTAAGAGAAAAGTCACTTTAACACATCAATATCTAAATTTCGTGAGTGCATAGCATAAAGTACTTAGTTACGAATTTCCCATTAGTAGCATACTGCCATTCATGTTGCTTGGTAATATTTTGTGTAAATGTAATACTGATGTTTACTTTGAGGACAGGCTAGAACACTGTGCATTTGCCTGTGATCGTGTTGTGTTCAGGTGGGTCATAGCACACAGTGCTATGTACTTGTATAAATGGTTTTTTTGATTTACAGGACACCATTCTCTGTAATTTCACTATTCGCTCAGTTTTTTAGATTTATGACCATCTTTCACTCTTGTAAGAAAATGAAACACCTTCAGCCGTCGTTATGATCTTATATATTGTGTAGCTACCAGTTTCGGCGCTTCAATGCGCCCTCAGGCCTTAGTTTATGCTGCGTAAACCAGTTCTGTTGGCCACTGATGCATTGTATATATGGATCGTGATAACATCTTCAGCATAAACTAAGGCCTGAAGATGGCGCATTGAAGCGCCGAAATTGGTAGATACACAATAAATAAGATCATAAGGACAGCTGTAGGCGTTTCATTTCCACGGCCGTGGTCTCGTCACAGTATTAAGAAGGCAATCAGTATAGTGGGTATTCAGCAATGCGTAGGTCTATAAGGGAATTGGTGCTGCCACGCAACTTCTTCAGATTAATACGTGTGTACATATACAACCGAATAAATACAATTTCAGCTAGTGTAGCTCTTGTAACACCGGTACATATTAGGCCTGTTCAAAAAATTCCGGAACATTCGTAATTTCCCGCCAAAGGTGTGTTGGAGCTAAATGCGGTTGGCAATTGGCATCCCTGCACACGCCTGTGTTTAATGTGCAACTGCCGGAAGTTTCGTCGTTGTATGTCTGTTATTGTTCAGTGCGGTACTGAGTAGAACGTTGTGCCGCACAGTTTGCGAATTTCGAGATGGTACAGTTATAGGAGCAACGCATTTGCATTAAACTTTGCTTGAAAGTCAAGAAAACCTTTGCAGACACACCAAATGATGCAGGAAGCCTACGGTGATGAATGCGTACTCGGTGTTACGAATGGCTCACACAGTTTAAAAATGGCCGGACGGATGTTATTAATGTCTCTCGTTCAGGAAGCTCTTTGACATCTACCGACGACGCTCACGTCAGGACTCCGGAACGTCAACGAAACTGTGCGTGTCAGTCGAAAACTGTCCGAGAGATAGCAGAAGAATGTAACATTTCAGTTGAATCATGTCATGAAATCTTAACACAGCATCGTGGAATGCATCATGTTGCCGCCAGGTCCGTCCCCATGAGTCAAGACCGGAAAGACGTTCGCCTCGCAAGTTTTGCAGAGCTTTTGTATCGCGCAAATGAGGACGAGATGTTCCTTAAGATAATCATAACTGGTAATGAGACGTTGATCTACGATCACGATGTGGAGACCGAGGTTCAGTCTTCACAATGGGTGGGGAAAGTTTCTCGAAGACCATAAAAAAGCTCCTCAGGTCACGTCAAATGTCAGTGTCATGCTGATAGTTTTCTTTGACTTTGATGGATTAGTTCGTCATGAATTCATACCACATTAACAAATTGTTAATCGATGGTACTATTGAGACGTGTTGCGACTCCTGCGAGAAAATGTGAAGTGGAAACGGCCTGAAAAGTGACGAGATAATTCATGGCTCTAGAATCACGATAACGCACCCGCTCATTCATCCCTGTTGGTGCATGACAATCGCACAAAAAACGAAATCACTGTGCTGCTTCTGCAGATCTGGCCCCTGCGGACGTTTTTTATTTCCAAAGTGGAAAACCCCGTTGAAAGGCGAAGGTTTGCAACAATAGACGATATCAAAGAAAATTCGCGGACGGCGATTAGCGCGATCCAGCAAGAGGCATACCAAGACTGCTTCCGGAAGTCGAAATGGCGTTGGGAGCGGTGTATGTTGTGGAGGAGAGTGTTTCGAATATCATGCGCAATAAGCAAAAGGCATGCATGGAAAAATTTTGTGGACAAAGTTCTGGAATCTTTTGAATAGACCTCAAATGCATGTTGCAAATATAGTGCTCATTCCAAAACTATGTCCGAATACGTGATATTTCATATGCTTGAGTTCATTTGGCGATCAGCATGACGAAGGTGCTCATAACTGGTACTTATTTTTTATAATGTTCATTTACTGGTTTTGTGTACCTTGAAATATCTTCAGACCTTTGTGTGAGAAAAAGCCTTGAATGTTATTGGTTCTGGGATTTTTGGGTAAATAACAACCTGGCTGTGGACTGCGTGGTGTGATATAAGGTCCTTCGTAAAGTAACGCCCATTTGCCATTTTTTTCTTTTGAGCTGTGGTTAGATTTGCGGTGGGTCCTGAGTAAAACATAATTTCCTGTTTCATAATTTTACATGATTTTGAGATTCTTGTTATGTTTCACTTTTCTAATACGCACTTGACGAGTGAGTGCAATCAACATGGATCATACCTTTTCTTCATAGGAGTCTGCCTGTCCTGGAAATTTCAGAAGAGGATCTACCCACTGGGTGCTTTGTTTAACACTCAGCGTCAAGTCAACAGGTGTTTACTGTGTCATAAATATGAAGATGATTCACTAACTGCTCAAACAAACCAAGATTCTGCACCCAGCGAATGTGTTGATTCTGTGTATAAGTACGAACAGATCTTTGTAATTCGCAGAACACCCGTTTGCCTGGGTTTGCTTGTGAGTTAAAATATGATAGTTAAATTATTTGTATGCCGTTTTCTCGCAAAACCTCTGTCCAATTATAGCCAGTGAAGTACGATGTATTGTCCGTTGCTAGTGTCTTGGGTTTTCCTACTGTGGGAATGTAATCACTTGAAATTCTTTTGAAAATTACTGTAGCCTAGTGGACTTAGAAGCATATAATTTTACAAACTTGGATAAAATGTCATGAAATGAATAACATATTTGATACCTCCATTGGTAACATCAACAAATACGATATCAAGTGGTTTGCTATGCAAAATAGAGTGCACTTCAGCCATACTAGTGTAGACGGATTTTGCTTTCTGACAGGTGGCACAAGTATTTAGTAATCGAGGTACTTTTCGTCGCGTATAGGGAAAGAAGTAAAATAGGTTAAGTTTCATAACACACTTCATGGTACCATCGTGGCTCCAGACAAGATGTGGATTCCAAATAAATTTATCAGTGCATTCAGATGGTATACATATACAGGGTGGTCCATTGATCGTGACCGGGCCAAATATCTCACAAAATAAGCGTCAAACGGAAAAACTATAAAGACGAAACTTGTCTAGCTTGAAGTGGGAAACCAAAAGGCGCTATGGTTGGCCCAGTAGATGGCACTGCCATGGGTCAAACGTATGTCAACTGCGTTTTTTTAAAATAGGAAACCCCATTTTTTATTAAATATTCGTGTAGTGCGGAAAGAAATATGAATGTTTTAGTTGGACCACTTTTTTCGCTTTGTGATAGATGGCGCTGTAATAGTCACAAACGTGAAATGTTCTACTTTAGACTGAAGAGTATGTACAGTGTCATGAAGTGTGGTATTTTCACCAGTGAGCTTACCAGAATCCGTAGCCAAACACTATATAACGTTTTTACATTGCTAGCTAAAGTTTCTTGGACTGTTTGCCCTATATGTTTCACTGCAAATCAGATACAGCCAATGAGAGCTCTAAAATTGGTGTTGTGATATTTTTCGTCGTTTCATCGAACTTGGAGGTAAACGTGGTCATTTAATGTTTAACCATCATATTAGTTAACATCTTTTGCAATATTTGTCATATATCGAGTTCACTAGAAGCTTGTATGGATGTGCCATATCTAACTGGGACCACGTCAGGACACACTCAGACGAGAGTGTAGAAATGAAGTAAAACCATTATTTTATATAAATCACTTCTTTTACGTAGAACGCAAGTACATGGAACTTGTTGTGGCACAAGTAATTGGTACAAAATATTTTTCAGAAGTTTTAACTTTTTTCAGCATGTCTGTCTTCCCTTCTACGTACTACTACGTGTTTGAAAAAGAACTCCCTAGTTTTAATGTATCCTAGAATCTGTACAAAGTGACATACACTACTCTAGTTTGTGGTGTTTGATTCATCAACTCTCCAAGTTTGGCTCCCCTGCAGTTGGCAGGTCTGCTTGACCTTGAGAAGGCACCAGTGCCGCTTTTTTACTCCGTTCCCCGAGTTCAGTCCAGGCGTGTGTGCAGTGCAGGGCAACTCAGCAACAACGTTCACTTCACAACAGAAGGCGCAGTGTGTTATTTGGCTTGTGAAAACCGAATCAGTTATAACAGTGCAAAGTAATTTCAGATGTCAGTGTGGTGGTGAACCACCTACAGCAAAAACTATCCGTCATTGGCCAGTCTCTCAAGGAAACCAGTAGCGTTTTAAAAGCAAAATCACCATGTATACCAAGAATTTCTGGACATGATATTGAACAGATCCATATTTCGTGTGTTCGTTGCCCAAAGAAGTCATTGGCCAGACTTAGTCTTCGAATAGGAGTGCCTAAAGGTACTGTGTATGATGTTGTGCGTAAAAGACGTAAGTTGCATACCTACAAATTGCAACTGTTACATGAAATAAAACCTACTGATAAAATGAAAAGGTATGAGTTTTCTGTTGCCTTTCTACACAGAATTGATGATGATGTAAATTTTTTAAAAAAATTCTCTTTTTCTCATGTGGCTACATTTAATGTCAGTCGACAATTAATCGTCATAGCTGCAGAATTTGTGGGGCAGATATCCATATGAAGTTTTTCAGCATCAACATGACTCTCCCAAAGTTGATGTCTGGTGTGGTTTGATGGAAGATCGTATGATTGGTCCTTTCATTTTAGTAGAAAAAACAATAAATGGGGATGTTTACTGTGACATGTTCACAGAGTAATTTTTCCCGAAATGGACGATATTGAGGCGGAAAAGGGGCTTGTGTTTTTCCACAAATGCCAAAATGCCACCTACTAAGATAAACATTTGTGGAAAGGCATCTGGACTGATGATATACCTGGGAAATTCTATAATGATAATGCAAAAGAACTTTGCCCCTTCTGTCAATATTTTACTGTAGGTTGCTGGAAAAACCAAGATCACCAAGCAATTTGATAAAAGCATTTTCAATAATGGTTGTCAAATCATTTGTTTTGTTTTAGGGTGCAAAAGCAACTAGGGTCATACATGCCCATGTCAGAACTGTAGAACACGAAGATAAAGAGAGGAGTTAAAAATGACTACACGTTAATCGCGGTCAACGGGGAAAAAAGATAGCTAAAAATAGGGACACAGAAAGGTCTATAAAATACGCCACAGAGAAACGGAGGTCCAGAACTAAAAATTAAATGGTCTTCGCCATATTGCCAAGATGGATAAAAAGTAAAACTTGGTCAACAGCCCGCACGTCATTTGCTAAAACGGCTGATAACTCAATGGCAAACACAAATAAGAATGTAAGTGGTTAAAAAGAAAGGGCATTCAGGAAATGGCTAACAGTCACAAGTTGGGCGAAATGTGCACAAAGTGGTGGGGGAGAACCACTCAGCTAATGGTGAGGGCTAAAGAGACAGTGCCCAATACACAATCTAGTTCAAAGTGGTGAGAGGGCCAAGTGGAGGACGTCCAAGCTACTGGGAGAGGCTTAATATTTCAGAGCTTGTTCCCGTTAAGTGAGGACCAGAGGTGATGCCAAAGTGACACCAACTGCTGACCGATAGCTACGCACAGATCATCGGAGGGAATACAAGAACTAGTGGGCTGAGGTACAAAGACTGCCGACTTGGCAGCAGCGTCAGTTGCCTCATTTCCTGTCAGACCAGCATGACCTGGAACCCACATAAACATTGCAGTGGCTCCATCAAGAGTGAACAAGTGACAGCTATGCTGGACCCGTTGCACTAAGGGTTGTATGTTATGCAACAAACAGAGGCTTTGAAGTGCACCTAGAGTCTGAGCAGATGCCGCAATAGAAAAGCCTGATTCGCCCTACGTACTGCGTGGCCTGATACATGGCAAAGGGTTCTACTAAGCAGAATTCCAAAACCCAATACTGAAGAATGTCAGTGCACACCCAACACCACAGTCAGTCAGAGAACCGTCAGTGTGTACAAAGGTACTGTCATGAAATTCCATGCAAAGGTCATGAAACTGAATGTAATAGAGTGAGGCTGGAGTAGTGTCCTTAGGAAGCGAATGAAGGCCAAAATGAACATGGGCCACCACACAAAGCCAAGGTGGTGAAGGGTTCACATCCACCAGAAAAGTTGGAGGTAGGATGAAGTTAAGCTGCCAGAGCAAGAGCCGAAAGTGATCTCCAGGAGGTAACAGAGAAGAGGGATGTAGCCCACACTGGTGATCAAAGGAGTCATTAAAGAAAGAATAAAGGATGCGTGGCCACATATGGCAGGTAAACAGCATGGATATCTGCTGAGGAGAAAGTCGCTGTGAGAGGACAGGGGTAATTCGGTAGCTTCTACATACAGACTCTCAACCGGGTTAGTGTAAAAGGTCAGTGGCCAAACGGATGCCATGATGGTGGATGGTATTGAGACTGCTTAAGAGGGATGGATGTGCAGATGCATAAATAAAACAACCATACTCTAGTTTAAAACGGACAAGGGACTGGTACAAATTGAGGGGGATGGTGCAGTCTGGACCCCAGGAAATACCACTGAGGACATGTAGCACATTGAGGGACGATATTCTCTGTGTTCCCCAGCCCTGATGAATGTTATGCAATAGAAAGCTGAGAGAACATTATTGCAGGCATTGGAGGAAAAAAAGAAACCCCAAAGGGTGTAGTTGGTGTCAGCATCCAAACCTGACAGTCTGCTATAAATAGCAGCAAGAGACTGATAATAGTTCACAATCCGGTTAGAGTCTGGACAGCAAGTACATATAACAGCATAAAGATGATGACTGGATCTGTCATCTAATTATTGTGAATAAAATTGAACAACTCGGCTGTACACCCAGAAGTACACCATTACTCAATCATATCAAGAAACCATGGGAGATTATGTGGGCATATACAGCAGACATCAATTTGTTATAGAATTATAGGAGATGTTCTATGCTCAGCCTTATGACATTTTTGGACAAAACAAATAAAATCTCCTCCACAAAAACTAATGTGGGGTCTGTAAACAAGGCTTTTGTGGAACACTCATCACTCTCTTTGTCCATGAAATCTAGAGTACTAGAGAAGGGGATGCAGGTTGGTACCATGTTACTGCCTTCTGGAAGGTGGTGTTTACAGCTTATGTATACATTACCCTGCGGATAACATTAGAAACTCCATGACATTTTTTGCAGACAATGCTGTTGTCTATACAAAGGCTGTAACACCAAAAGACTGTAGCGAAAAGCAGAAAGATCTGTTGGAGGATCAACAATTGATAGAGGAGCTAGCAGTTGAGCCTGACCTTAAATCACTGGAAACAGTAACTACTGTAAAATAAGTAGGACAATCTGTCCACATGAATCTAAAGTAGAAGGACCACATAAAACTAATTGCAGGAAAAGCACATGCAAGGTTGTGATTCATTGGAAGAATCTTAAGAAAATATAAACAATATTATGAAAAGGACAGATTGCCACTCACCATAAAGATATGACAGTGAGTTCCAAGCACAACAAAAAGACTATTAAACATTAAGATTAGCCAAACACATCTGCAAGTTACACCATTGGGAGGCAGTGGGGGAGGGAGGGATGGAGGGTGACAGAAAAGGAGAGGGTCAGAGAAGAGGAAACAGAATGGTGGGTGCATTGGCAGAGAACAGCATACAATGAGGGTAAGGGAATGTGAATTGGGAGGAGGTGTAGGATAGAAAGGGCTAAAACTGTTGGGTGGAGGGCGTGGGAACAGTAGATTATCACAGGTTAAGGTGTGATAATTTCAGGACCAGAGAATATGTTGGAAGGTTACTCCCATCAGCTCAGTTCACAAAAGCTGGTAGTGGAGGGGAGGATCCACATGGCCTGGGTTATAAAGCAGTTATCAAAATCAAGCATATTTTTTCAGTTGCATGTTGTGCCACAGGATGGTCCACTGTGCTCTTGGGGACAGTTTGGCAGTCATACCAATATAAAAAGCTTTGCAATGATTGCAGCAAAACTGTTATATGACATGGCTTCTTTCACAGGTAGCACTGGATGGAGTAGGATCAACCTGTGACAGGACTGGAACAGGAAGTGCTGGGTGGGTGGATTGGGCAGGTCATGCACCTTCATCTTCGAAAGGGACATGATCCCTGAGGGAAGGGGTTGGGGTTGGGTTTGGGAGTGGCACAGGTGTGGGCAATGAAATGTCACTTAACGAACTGTGTGAATGACCTTCGGTAATGTCACTCACTTCAGGGCATCTGATGCACGATCAAAGCCCTGATGAAGGATGTGGTTCAGTTGTTCAAGTCTGAGGTCATATTTGGTGACAAAAGGCGGTGTTCCTTTGTACCTGGTTCTTGGGATGGTGGGAGGATTTGGGGCATGGGGCAGTATATGGCACAGGAAATCTGCTTGCAGACTAGGTCTAGGTTTTAGTGTTTGTCGGTAGAGGGGTTTGTTAGACCTACAGCATACTGGGCAAGGGAGTTCTTGTCACCACAGATGTGCCATCCCCAGGTGGACAGGCTTTATAGAATGGATTTTTTGGTGTGAAAGGTAAGTCAGTTTTCAAAATGCAGGTACTGTTCATGGTTGGTGGGTTTACTGTGGACAGAGGTGTGGATGAAGCCATCAGAGAGGAAGAAATCAATGTCCAGGAAGGTGGCACGTGCACACTAGTTTGCGAAGGACAATGTGAAGCAGATGGGAGAGGTTTCCTCTAGATGGCCCATAGATTGGCACAGTGGGATGCCATGCAGGTATCCATGGCTGTGCCACAGATTTATTTGTATACCTTCCTTCAATGGAGTATTAGTTGTGAATTAAGGTGTGAGAGGAATGAGGTAGCAGGTTTGGAGTCCAAAGGGGATATTGGGAGAGGTGGTGTTCAAGACCATGGGCCAGCCTCAACCTATGGTAATATACTGTCCCCACAACCTCCATCCAACAGTTTTCACGCCCTCTGTCCTACACTTCCTCCCAATTTAAGTCTCCTCACCCTCATTGTGCACCACCCTCTGTCAATGCAGCCACCAGTCCTTTTCTGTTTGCCATCCCTCCACCTCCCTTTCCAACAGTGTCATGTCACTGCACCTGGCAACTTCTCCAGGTGCCATCTAGTCCCTGTATGCTCCACCATGCAACACTGACTCCTCCTGCCCCGAGCGAGGTGGCGCAGTGGTTAGCACACTGGACTCGCATTCGGAAGGACGACGGTTCAATCCCGCGTCCGGCCATCCTGATTTAGGTTTTCCGTGATTTCCCTATATCACTTCAGGCAAATGCCGGGATGGTTCCTTTGAAAGGGCACGGCCGATTTCCTTCCCCATCCTTCCCTAACCCAAGCTTGTGCTCCGTCTCTAATGACCTCGTTGTCGATGGGACGTTAAACACTAATCTCCTCCTCCCACTGACTCCTCCCCCCTCACCCCCACCCCATACCCTTCTATGCCTATCCCCCTCACCCTCACTCTCCCACCCAACTGTGGATTGCTGCATTGCTGCTTGTGTTTGACGTGACACCACTGCATTCCAACCAGAGCAGCCAGCAATAGAGGTCGTGTGTGTGTGTGTGTGTGTGTGTGTGTGTGTGTGTGTGTGTGTGTGTGTGTGTGTGTGTGGTGGGGGGGGGGGGGGCATGCATGCACATGCGCTTTTCCATTGAGGGCTCTGGCCAAAAAACTAAATGATTAAGTCTTTACATTTTGTCTCTTTGCAACTCAAAGTGCCATCTTTATGGCGAGTAGGAATCTGTCCTTTTCATAATATTGATGGGATGCCAACTGGACTTTCTATTGTTTACGAAAATGTATCTCAGGCATGAAATAACTGGCTTACATAACACTGCTCATCAGTCTGGAAACCTTACCAAGAGAGAGAGAGAGAGAGAGAGAGAGAGAGAGAGAGAGAGAGACTGGCATTTTTATCATAGTTGAGTTATTGTGAAATTCCAACAGCATACCTCTGAAGAAGAAACTGATTAACAAATTACTTCTTCCCATAGCTGTCTCATGGAATGGTCACAATGGCAAAATCAGAACTCATAGCACACTTTTTCCACAGTTGTTCTTACCACACACCATTTGGAAATGGAACAGAAAAACAGGAAAATTACAGTGGTACCAGTCTTACCCTCCAACACTCAATGTAAGGTGGCTTGCAGAGTACAGATTTAGATGTAGAGGAGTACTGGGACAAGTGTCTTCTCTGAGTGCTGATTAACTTAGGTGTGCAACTGAAGTCTTCACTCTTTGCTTAAGTGATTCCCTCGACAATTAGTCAAACTACAGTCTCCCCCAATAAAACTTGAACATATCATTAATAATTTAGATTAATGTCACACAATTAAAGCTAAAGTTGTAAATCACACCTTAAGCAAGAGAATATTAATTTTTATCTTCCATTTGTATCATCTGACCTTTGCCACTTACCTTGAAGTTGTATATCATGTTTGGGTTGTAATAAAACTGCAAGGGCACACCTATGAAAGAAGTCTATTTAACAAACTACTTCTCCCATACATGTCTGACATAGCTTTTAAGTAGAGAGGTAATACTTACTCACACATTTAAAATAACATAACCCATGTATAGCAATGATACAGGAAGATGTGTCCATGTTCTGCTTTGCTGGCTATCTGCAGATAATAACTATCCATAATCAATGATCTTGTCAGCATTTTCAGTGGATCCTATTCCTCTCAAATATGCCTGCATCTACCACCTCATTTATGAAGAGCACTCTGTCTTGGACCTGATGCACATGCTACAGGTTAGAATAAGTATCTTCATTGCCTGTGAAAATGAGACTCAGTCGATCATTCATCAGGCCAAAATTGATTGCAAAACAGTACAAAGCACTTGACTTCTTTAAAATGTAGAACCTTTTTTCCATTTATGAACTATACTAACACTGAATTGATTCTCTGGAAAAAGGTGATAACTTATGATCGATCATTCCATATCCACAGCAATTAACACTCTTGGTCTTAGACTGATCAAATAGTTGGCTAAATTATTCTCAAAGAACTGCTGTGAGGAAAAACATCCATCTATAGAAAGTAGACAGCAGAGAAATAGTGTTAATGCCAGGTTACATTTATTTTACCTCATGACCATTGTGATCTTGCTAGGAAGTCTGAGAACAGTGCATGAAAGATGGTGCTTCATACTGTCTTTTGTCTCTATTTCCTGCTCCATTAGCCATTGAAGGAGACTAGAAATTACTACACATATGCACCTATAAGTGACTTAATCTCTACCATGTTGTTACTATAGCCCTGCAAAATGGAAGACAGATGTGATACAACCATTTTCTAGCCTGCCTCAAATACCACTTCTCTAGCCTCCTCCCACAACATTCAATAAAAAGGCTGGCTGTCTTCCAGCCATTCCCAGAAAGATCCCTGAGAAGCTTGGTAACACTGTTCTACTAACTTATTTGGGAAGTTACAAATCTAGCTGCACAGCTCTGAATTTCCTCTTTCCTCATTTCACCTACCCCCGAGGATCTCTAGACAAATATTCCAGAACATGACTCATTAGCATCTTGCATGCTACATGCTCTGCAGATAATCAACAATGTGAGCCATGGTCTTGGCCATGATTTCTTGATTATGTCCTTCATTGACAGGAATTTCAATTTCTAGCTTAACAAAATGTAGTTTTTAAGCAAATAGACATCAAATTTTTCTGTGTCACTTGAATCCAACAAAGTATGATTAGTTAATGAGCCAGTTCAGTGTGCAACTAGAGAACAAATAATACTACATGCTGCACCAAGGTGTAACGGCTATGGTGTCAGCAACTCACCATCACATCGATACTGCGAAGATGCCTACAGAGAACAATTTTCCTGTACGACAGACAGCCATGCTTCGACCGTCCATCAGGTGATCCGAACACCAATAGAGGACATGGACCACATGGACCTATTCTTTCCCCTACAGCATGTGATCAAAAATAAGCCTAGCTGTATCCTAGCAACAAATGGTATTTATGCCAGCACGGACCAGGCACCGATTCCACAATGATTCCATCAATCAGGATTATCACTTGAAAGCCACCTCTATGACATCTCTGCCTTTCACATCTGACTTCGCGAACCATGGAGCTATCATCTATGGACTTAGTGTATTTGTGGCCTCCTCCCTGGATAAAACCAGGACTCTGTTGTCACAGTAGACTGTTTTCTTTCAAATGACGACACACTTCACTTCGACAATTTTGCTCCCCAAGGGACTAACTTTGTTCATTTAATCTGTACTTTAGCTAAGACAATCCTATGGGACTTCGACTTTTATTACGTGTGTGTTTAATGAATCTAGACTAGGTGACAACCTAACCAGCCTTCAGCCACCAGAAGTATTACTTTCCTATATCAGGAAGTAACTATTATATGTTTTGTGTGAATCCATATTGGAGTAGACTTCCATCAATCTTTGATAAACAAACTTTTTCAGTAATTGCTACCTGGATATTTTTTGTGCTGCCATCGGCGAACATATCACTCTCAGTCACATTATTTGGGCTCATGTCTGCCTGTTGATTTCAGAGAAACATTTTCCCTTATGTGGAACACCCTTTTTTTCCTTAATATTTTCAGCATTTCAATGTTGTAATAATTATATTCATTGGTGTGGAATAAACCATAAATGACAAAACTCACATTTTAATTTATAAGGAGTTACAAAGCATATTATTGCAAAAAGTGGTCCAGTTTACAACTGCTGTGCATGTCTTCCCCTGCCCCCACCCCCCTCCCATTTGTTAATTCCCATTCGCCAAAGAGATTTAGTCTACCTACAGACTGTGTCAAAGGCATGCTTTATTGGAATTACAATTTTATTAACTGGCGTCAGCAGCATCAGAAAGTCACAGCAACGTGTAGGTTGTCCAATTACTCTCAGCCACTATACGTATGTAAATTTCATCCTCTTCTTACTTCGCTATTGCTGGTTCTCTCCGCACATGTATCATTCAAAATAATGCCCCCAGCAGCATCAGAAAGTCACAGCAACGTGTAGGTTGTCCAATTACTCTCAGCCACTATACGTATGTAAATTTCATCCTCTTCTTACTTCCCTATTGCTGGTTCTCTCCGCACATGTATCATTCAAAATAATGCGCACTATATCAGTTTCACTTTATATTACATATTTTAATAAACTACAACTTTTACAACACTGTGTTCTGCATTTGACAAACATTCAGATGGCAACATGTCAAAAACACGGAGGTCTGTTGTACCCACAGCAGCAAATTAATTGCACAATCCACACTGGCACTGGCACTTACAGAATAAATTAATAAAACTCTACAATATTGAAACACAATTTTCTTTTTGTTTTGTTTTGGAGCACAAAAACAACTAGGGTCATACACACCCATGTCAGAATGGTAGAACACAAAGATGAGAAAGGGGTTAAAAACGACTACACATTAAGCCCAATCAATGGAAGGAAAGGCAGCTACAAACACTGACTCAGAGAAAGGTCCAAACTCCACAGAGACAATGAAGGTCCTAAACTAAAGATTAAATGTTCTTCGCCGTATTGCTATGATGGATAAAAAGTAAAACGTGGTTGACAGCGGCATCCTCACAGCGAGTGGGTCAAAAGGAGGTCAGCCAAGCCACTGGAAGAGGTTTAAATCCCCAGAGATTGCTCGAATGGAGGGAAGACCAGTTGTGATGCCAAAGTGACACCACCTGCTGACAGAGAGCAACACAGAGATCATTTGAGGAAATGAAAGATCTAGTGGGCCAAGGTACAAGGACTGCAGCCTTGGCAGCAGTGTCAGTGACCTCATTGCCCATCAGACCAGCATGACCAAGGACCCACATACACATCACAGCAGCTCCATCAAGACTGAGCAAGTGAAAGCTTCCCTGGACCCTTTGCACTAAGGGTTGGACAGCGTACAGCACACAGATGCTCTGAATGGCACTGAGAGAGTCGGCACAAATAACACAATTTAAAAGTCTGCGTCACCGGATTTGCTGCAGGCCTCATACACGGCACAGAGCTCCACTGTTTATACTGAGCAGTGGTCCAAAAGCAGATACCCAAAAGCATCGGTGCCAATGACAAAGGCACACCCGACACCACAGTTAGTCCGAGAGTAATCAGTGGGAGCAAAGGCATTATCTCGAAGTTCCGTGCATAGGTTGAGAAACTTACAGCAATAGATCAAATCTGGAGAAGTGTTCTTAGCAAGTGAGTGAAGTCCCAGAACTCCAGGAGGTAACAGAGAAAAGGCACATGCCGCATAAGGAATTGTCGAAGAAGGAGGCGTAGGGTGGGTGGCCACACATGGCAGACGAACAACATGCATATCTGCTAAGGAGAAAGTCACAATCGGAGGACAATTGAACATGAGCCCCAGAAATTTCATAGTTTCAATGAACGGAATATGAACAGGTCCACAATGTAAAGACAGTTGAAGAAACCAACTGCGCCACTAAAAATTCATACAGACAGATTTATCAGTGGAAATCCAAAAGCCATTGTCTATGCTCGATGAGTAAAGATGATCAAGACATTGCTGAAGATGTCGCTCGATGAGACAAGTCCACAGAGAACTGGAAAAAAAAAAGAAAAAAAAAGGGCAAAATCGTCAATGAAAAGTGAGCTGGAAATGTCTAATGGGAGGCAAGCCATTTTATGGTTAATGGCAATAGCAAAGATGACGACTCTCAGAACGGAACCCTGAGGCACACCAGATGAAGGTGTCCGACAAGGCAGAACCCTCATATACATTGAAAAGCTCTGGGTTTATTTATTTATTTATTTATTTTTTTTTTTAATTCAATGAAGGAAACAGGGCAGTCGAGCATCAAAGACCCACATGTAGGTAGTACGGAGGATACCAGTCCTCCACCAGGTGTTGCAGGATTTTTTTCTTCAAACCATAAAACACTGTCACAGTCTGATATTTCTGCAGAAAACCATTCATGACATGGGTTGACAAAGTGACAAGATGGTCAACTGCTGAACAGTGTGCCCTAAATCCACATTGTGCAATGGACAGAAAATTGCGGGACTCAAGCCACCATACCAGCCAGGCATGTATCATACGTTGTATAACCTTGCACACACAGCAGGTGATAGAAATGGGGCAGTAGCTACAATGAAGGTGTTTGTACTTACCAGGTTTAGGTATGGGTATGACAGTGGCTTCATGCCAGCATCTGGAAAACCTGCCCTTTGCCAAGGTGTGATTGTACATATGAAGGAGAAAGTGCTTGCTTGCAGAAGAACATTTCTGCAACATCTGAATGTTAACATCGTCTGGCCCTGGAATGGAGGATAGGGATGAAGTGAAAGCATGATCCAGCTCCCTCATAGTAAAAGCAGCACTGTAGCAGTCACGATTCTGTGAAGACAAGGGTGGCACCCGAGCCTGATCCACTCTTTTCCAATGGAGGAAGGCATCCACTATGATATCATCTGCTACAGTGAGGCCAGAAGTTGGGTAATGGACGTTGGCCCATATCTAGAGGTTAGCCCACATGATGGAAGAGGGAGAGGAACTGTCAAAAGAACTACTAAATTACATCCAGCTAGCTTTTCTGCTATCCCAAAGAATGCAGCGGTACTGAGCAAACAACTGTTTATAATGAATGCAGTTTGCCATTGTAGGATGACAGTTAAAAATGTGGCGAGCACATCTCCGCCCCCAAATTGTCACAGCTTGCCTCAGTCCACCAAGGGACCAGGACATGGTGAGGTAAAAATGAAGTGGAAAGAATGGAACGTTCTGCAGCACCAAGGATAATGTTTGTAAGATATGAGTATTCTACCTGGTCATCACAGGTGGGGAAATGTTGTTCATCAAAGGTCGCCAGGGAGGGGTAAAGCCTCCAGTTGGTCTTAGAACATTTTGATTTTGGTGTGCACATAGGTGGGGTGGAGTCCGCAAACGGACAGCACACAATAAACTGTCGTTCAGGTACGTGTCAGAGAGAATGGACCACTCAAGATGACGGGCAAGCTGGGCAGTGCAGGAGTGGACCAAATAGGAGTAGGTGTGAATGGAGTCTGAAAGGAACAGAAGATCAGTCAAGAGGGCACCTCTTGGACAGGTTCTGGGAGAACCCCAAAGGGGACAGTGCACATAAAGGTCACTGTGCAGCAGAAAAGGGTGAGGTAGTTGCCCAAAGAGCTGGATGAAGTCTGCCCTGGTGACACCAAATGAAGGAGAGATGTGAATAGTACAAAGTGAAAAGGTGAAGTGAGGAAGGAAAATGGGGACTGCAACAGGTTCAAGCTGGGTAGTCAGGGAAATGCTCTGACTATGAAAGTCATTCCAGTTGAGCAGCATGTCTCCCCCGGAGATGGAATGCCATCCTCAGGGGTAAGGTCAAAGCAAACCGGAATGAAATGCAGGAGATCCAAGTGGCCTTGAGGACACAATTTTGTTTCCTGGAGACAGAGGACATATCGAAACTGTGATTCCAAAAGAAGACATACTTTATCCTTTTCTTGGATCTAAGGCCATGAACATTCCATTGGAGGAGAGTCACGAGAAGAAAATAGAGGGAGGGAAAAAAATGGAGGGGTGTCACCTCAGCGACTGCCGAGTGCCAGTCTTTGAAGGCTCATTGCTTCCGAGGGCAGAGGGTGAAGGGTGGAGAATCCTGCTCCATGAAATCTACAGAGGCATCAGCATTCTCCCTCTGTCAGTCTGCAGTCCACGGCTGAAAAATGGTTCGCAGTGCGCTCCAGCGACACAGAGGTTGGCCGGGCGAGGCTATAGCGTGGTGACAGCATTGAAGAGGATGTCCGAGTTGGTGAAGGAGAAGACTGTTTGCCTTTGTTTGCCTTCTTGGATTCATTCTGGTTGGCAGAGGAAGACTGAGATGTTTGTTGGCTGGAGGGACATTAGAAGTCATAGTGGGAGTATTCCTTTTGTCCTTTCCAGCCATCTGGTGGTGTAGCAGGTGACTTTGGCTTGTGAGGTGAAAGTTTGGTGATTTGTTGCACAGCTGGAGGAGGAGGAGAAGGAGATGGGAATTTTACTGTCACACTGGGAGATCTTAGAACTGCTGTGCTGGATTTGAGATTGCATGTGTGCCTCGCCATGTCCTTCATGGAGCGAGATATAGCAAGAACAGTACTGTAAGTGCCAGATGGTAAAACGTAGGGTTTCTGGCTATCCAACAACTTGCGAGCAATAGCATAAGGCACCTTTTCCTTCACTCGGATCTTCTGGACAACCCATTCATCGAGATACATGGGGCAACCTCGGAAGAAGGCTGCATGGTCGACATTGCAACTGATGCAGTGGGGAGAAGGAAGCGGACCATCTTCCTAGTGAGCATCTCTACCACAGATTACACACTTGACCAGGTTTCGACAGGACATTCGAGTATAACTGTAATGATGACACTGGTAGCAACACATCGGATTCAGAACATATGGTCAGACTGACTTTTTTCTAAGTGTGCACAGTTATTCAAATTTAATGCTATTCACTATTATTGCATCACAAAGAAATCATGCAGAATGAGTTTTAAATTTTCTTAGAGATGTTTCACAATGATACTATCCTGTGCACAACAGCACCAGCCACAAACAATCTAATTTCATGCCTTCCATTGTCGGCAGAATTTTACATACAATGAGAACAAAACTAATCTGATTATGTGTCCTGAAGATCTCCCTAAGTTACTGCCATTTTGAACCACATGCAAAATTTTTAGGAAGACCAAGAATAATGAACGAAACATCAGAGACAGCATCAGCACTAGGAGCTGTTATCCAAATCTTTCTACTGCACTATCCCAAGTATTTGTTCAGTTCTATGTAAGATGGCAAACGACTGATACTTATACAGACATTCATCAATGTCATCAGCCTGTCATTTAGAAATTTCTTGCTGGAAATATAACAGGAGTAGAAGCATTTTTGGTAGGATTCACTTCCAAGTGAGGCTAGATGTGTACATCATCAGATTCTAAAATTTCGAGAAAACTCTTGTTATCAAATAAGTTTTCATAACCATAATAATGAAATGGTTATAAAGAAAAAACACAAATGCTACAGGCAAATCAAACACAATGAAACAGTACTCAATGAGAGGAAAAGTGACAAAAGAAATTCCAATTTTGTGTTTTTCTACACAACCCCATCTCATCTCGGAGTCTAATCTGCCTCATTTACTTGATGATCTCCCTATGTGGTGTCTCATGTGGTACTTCCTACAATACTTTGATTTTAACCAATTCTTCTTTCATACTTTACCTTTTATGTTCCCTTACCTTCCTCCTTTCTACATCAAATAATTAAACAGTTATCAGTCTGTGATAATGGTTAAAGTGAAACACTATCTTATTCTTTTCAATTCTAATCATAATTGTTTTACCACTTTTTTATTCAAATTGCATAACTGCGCAGACACAATCCTGGAAATGTTGGTTATTCCATATACCACACACAAAGGTCATTATTATATGCAATGTATCAGCATGTTGCACAGTCAATACATTAGGTAATATTCCTAGTGCTTCCACGGCCACATGCTGTCTTTTTATACAACTGTCTTTAAACCTACCTGCTGTCAGATGATAAATGAACTTAATTCTAAATAAAGCTGCTTGTTCATTGAGCACAGGTGCCACCTGTAACAGTTCAAGCATTGGCAAATCTGTGTATGTTCACATATGGCAGTCAGGCTCAGTCGATATGTGACTTCACTCCTTGGTGGATGTTCACTGCTGATTGTTGGTTAATCAGTGCATGCAAGACACCACGAACAATTCATGTGCAGCTGCTGCCTTCATAATGATGTCTAACATCGTAAACAATGAAATCAAAAGAGCATGGCGGATGGAAGTGTTGTAGCCCCAAAGAATAAGCTATGGAAACAGAATTTCGCAACACATGACTTTCAAATTGGTGGGAGAAAAAATTAAAAATGTTGATGTTGCTTGGTGGTTGTTACATAATTTTGAACAATTAAACAAAATAATCAAAGCAAAATTAATAAAAATAAACACCCAGTTTCGAGAAGTTATTACTGTAAGGGAGAGGTTCACAGTTACTTTGATATTCTTACCCACATGAGAATCCTATTAAAGCTAGCTATACCTTTTCCATATCTCCAAACAAATTATATCACAAATAGTGCAAGAGGTTTGTGATGCGATTATCGAGGCTCTGAAGTAATATATGAAGGTACGTGTAATGAAACACTGTAACAACAAAACTGCATAGAATTCAAACTTTTATTGGGTGGTTTTATACAGATTACTTAGACAAGTACCCACAGATGTGTAGAAAGGTTTGGATGGAAAACTTCCATGTTCACTGAATTCGGGTAGATAGTTTGTAGAAGAAATATGTTTGCAGTGCTTATAAGTGTATTTTCACAATTATGTAACTGCAAATAATACTAGCTGTATACACTCTAGAAATACAATAAATGTGTACATACCAAAACCTGACTTGCAATTGTTCTTAATTTGGGACTTCTCTCTTCTGTAGGAAATGGATAAGTTTTCTTTGAGTTCTTCAATTGGCATCTCTATTTACCTGCTAACATCTTTCCATGCATCTTCATGTGTATTTTTGTTGCGATAGATTTTGTTCATGGGTTCCACAACACTTCTACTTTAAAGAGCTCTATCAGGTCAAGACATATTCTGTTGTTCATTTTTGCCACGCACGAACAGCAGCACCATCATCTCACCTGTTTGAGCAGAACACTCCAAAATCCCTTTGTCATGAGGCGGTAGACCTCTCCGCCATATGAAAGCCACACAGCAAGTTTGAGTGCGGCAGCTGTGGGATGCGCGAGGCACAGCTGCTGTGGATCACTGCCCCACTCAGCGGCTGCAAGGCTTAACATTGCAGAGTGTCACACAGTAAACTGCCTGTGAAACCCTCCCCCTCTCTCTTTCTCCCCCCCCCCCCCTTCCCCGCACACAAACAAACATTGTATCAGTGTTCAACTCATTTATTGTGAACTTACTTAAAAGACAAGCAAATAAAGTAACAGTGAGATTACCCAACCTCTGCTGAAACAAGTCTGTGTGGAATGCCTGTACAAGTGCATAATATGAAACAGAGTAACCAATTAAACATGCAAATACACAGTCTATGAAGAAACAATTGATCACAAAAATACAATGGAGGCCTTTCCAAGGAATATTATGTGCAGATGAGACATAGTAGCCAATAAAATCCATAAAAGGTGAAGTGTTTGAGAGCAACAGTGTCAGCCCTTTATTTGTTAGAGAGTTACAGGATTTGCCCAAGAGACCCATTTCTTCGGTGTGTGGTTCCACAAACAGCTCACTCTCCAAATCTTTTAGTGCCCTCCACAGGTATGGCATTGGCCACACCATCATGTTGACGATATAGGGATGACCTCCAGTGTTCAGGCACAGTTTTGGACAACATTCTGCTCAGGTTTCTTCAAATAATTTTTGTTACGTCGAGCTAATCAGATTTCTGCATAAATGGACTAATATCCTTACAGTTGCATACTTCACCTTGTCCTGTGCTTTACTATGGTGGGTAAGGTATTGTGTAAGTCTTGCTTCCTTTTAGCATTATACTTACTGTTGATATTTAACTGTTACTGATTGCTGTCAAATAAGAGCTGAATCTTAGTTGCCACAGTAATAGACGTTATCAAGTCAAAAATTTGTCTTTCATGCATAATGGAGGAAACTTAACACTTGACAGTTTCACATCACCCTACCAATGATTCACACTAAGTTTGAGAAAATGAGGTGGTTTATTAGTAAATTACTGAGAATATGAAAATTTTATTATCGAACACACACAATGCTGCTTAAATATATTTGTGTACAACGTCTTTAGCATCAGCAACTGACTGCAGTTCTAATTTTACAGGGCACTGTAACCAGTAACTTAGCAGTTCCTCTGTGTAGCCAATAAGGAAGTACATCTTCCTAGGACTAATTGCTTGACGTACTATGCCAGCAATCCGAATCAAATTGTGTTGTCGTTTTATAATCACTTCCGATACAAAGAGACTATGCCATGTTCCAGTCACAAATCTTCGAATAAACATATCTTCAACAACTGTTTCTGCTGGACGCAATCCTCCAAGTAAGCTTGCTGCACAGAAGAAAATTCCATATAAATATAGTGTTCCATTACTTTTTCAATGAAATTCTATATTTCTTTTGTACTGACACACTGAAGTGACAAACAGGAAAAATCAATACAGTAATTAATCAATGTAAACTGCCAAAGATATTTATTTAATTTTCATGGTAACCACCTATGAGGAATACTAAAGTACAAGAATGTTATTATGAAACAATTAATTAACATCAATTGCAGTGTTACAAATAACTAATGAAAACTATGATTTAACACGTCAGTGACCAAGATGTCATTGGAGATGGACTACACAGTCAGGCTGGGAAGGAAATAGATTGCACCCTTTCAAAGTAATCATCCTAGCATTTTGTCTTTAAATGACTCGGAAGCAATCACGGAAAACAGTGTGGCTGGATGGGGATTTTCATGGCCATAAACAAAAAACTGAGTCCCTTCTCTTACGACTGCACTACCTAGTCTTGTCCACACAACATTATCAATACAGCAGTATACTGTCATAAAAACCTACATTTATTCTCAGTTTCTAAACAAACTACTGTTTTCAGAAAATATGACTGCTAAAGTTCTTCATTTACTCATTACACTACTAAGGATATATTAAGCTACTATAAACAGATGCTGCATGCATATTATGCACTTAGTATGCATATTTCTTTTTGCTTATTTGCATTGGAACCACAGTTTGTTATTCTGTTGCTGCAGCAATTCCTTCCAAGTTGTGTCTTTTGGAGACACATTGGTGGCTAAAAAACCCCAAATTGCTACGGTGTTCAGCAACATGGCTGCATATGCAGTAATTCATCATTTGCATTTGCAGTGGAAATCTATGAAATAATTCCACAAAGGAAGATAACACAACAGCAGCATATGAAACTGAAAAGGTGCAAAAGACTTTCACCAAGATCACACAGATCTGGAAGATGCACTTAAAGCAGAAGGCCATGTCCACTAGAGTAATCATGCTTCATTACATAGGTGGAAGCTTTGGTATTGACCAACACGTGCGTTACCAACCAATGTCAGAGGGGTCAGATTTAGAGTAGGCTCAGTGTCAACAACATAAGCAATGACCTGCTGGGTCCACCATTAAGAACCTTTAATGAAAGAAAGAAACAAATCTTTGATATAACATAGATTCACCTCCCCAAAGAAACAATCTTCTTCTAGGAAGATTTATATTATCTGCCTTTTGGTATTATGAAGGAGTCATCCTCACTGACTAAGCCCTGCACGACAATGTTCCCACTCACATCACTTGAGGAATTATCATGCATGACTCTTTACTCACACCTAAGCTATGAAATCTTACCACATCCATCTTACTCACAAGATATAGCAATTTCTTCACCTTTCAAGAACCAAAGGAACCATTGGATGGACTACATTTCACCAGCAATAATAAGGTGACTGCTGTGATAGAGAGAGAAACTGAGGAATTCTTACACTCGTGCCATATGGAAGGTTTTGTACCACTGCTTCAAAGATAAGTGGCAATAAAAGTGCAAATTATGTGATCTCTATCTTTCTCTCCATGCAAAGGTGCAAAACTTGCCATTTTTTTCTCACACATGTCCTAACTTGCCTACCAATGGTATAACCATAGTTTCATATTATTTGGCATCCATCAATGTGTAACATGTACTAAACTTGAAAATTGGGGACAAGTGTAGTCTTCACACAGAAAGGCATAAAATGCCAGAAACTATGCAGTTTCCAAAATACATCAAACTGCAAGGTTTTCTCTCCCACAAATCGAATAAAATCTGTCACATTCGAAATAATTTAGAAGACTGCATTTAATCCCCAGTATTACTGCAACAATTGCTGGGATGTATTTCCATAACCCTTTGGGGTATTGCTTAGTTCAAACCAAAAATTACCCATTGTAAGAAGATAGATTAATTCCCCCCCCCCCCCCCTCCAGAACTTACGACAATGCACGGTATCAACTGAACTTGTGAGAACAACATCACAAATGGTGCTCCACTACTGACAAAAGCACACAATAAAACTAAGAAATAACTAGTTCCATAAAAAACATAGGTGTCAAATTATTGAATGCGACTGGAGAAATATTAGGTATTATCAAAAAAAAAAGAGGAAAATTTAAATATTTGGCCAAGTTACTGATACACACACACTTAATTGTGGAAATACAATTTAAAAAATAAAATCAAAAATTACTAAAAACCATCACAAAGGAATTACCCAAACAAGACTGAACAGTAGATGTGATTTACATGTTCAGACAAACAAATGACCATCAAATTTTTCTGAAATTCTCATCATTTGATTGTCTGTATACATGCACACATCTAATGAATTTCACCCCATTTGGTAGTAGGTGCATCTTTCTTTTTTTGTGTTAAGAGTGCACTAATCATAGTTTTTCGAAATAGTAATTCCTTCCTCTCGGAGGAAAGGGTATACATCGGGAAAGGTTAGAAAGGAACAGCAGGTCACTCATATCAGCTAGACAAGTCATTCATTGTTTTGAGTGAGACCAGTTTGTGAGAGCAACCAAATGAAAACCATCATGTCAGTCAGTTATAGTTTTATCTGTTGATTGAAAAAAATTTTTTTTTTTTGAGTGATAACAGACAGTGGGAACAACTGACTGAAAAGATTCAACATCATTGTAACTTTGTGTATTGACTGAAATATTCATCCCTTCTTTTCAAGTGAAAACAAGTCTGTAGTTCTTCTGTCGGTTGAACCACATACTCATTCTTTTAACTGAAACTACTTATAGTGTTTTACATGATCTAGCTATTCATTCATTATTCTGAGTGAAACCAGCCTGCAATACTTTAATCAGCTGAACTAAAGCAGTGCTACAGTGTACTGACACTGGGTGGTTGTAAGTGAAGTATCTCAGGAGTATGCCAAAGTTAACATAAGCAGTATACGTGTTCATTTAATTATGAGCTGAATGGAATAATTTTTCTTTTCATCATTTAAAACTGATTCTTATACTGTTGTGGATTGAATTGTTCCAGGTGCCATTAATACATAATTAACTAGCCTGACATATTATTCTGATACGCCTACCATCACTTAAATTGCTAACCCCACACAAAAACTTTAAAAACGCCTGGAGCGGGTCGAATCATTATTTTCTTGGACACAAAAATTCTGTAGACATAAGTTGGCCAATGGTCACGACATGCCATGGGAAGTGGAAACATGAGAGGGGGGTGTTTCCTCACTTGTGTTTTAGTGCTAACAATGGCAGCAACCGTGCACCACCTACCGATCAGCTGACATAAATCATACACGAGATTAACAAGGATTTGTTAAAATGCATTACAGAGATGTTCATATTCAGACACAGTACTAATTTGCCGTACAGAAAATGAATGTAAACGAAATGAGTTTTATACAACTCAGTAAGTAGAAGGCAAATTACATTTAAGAAATTCAACTGAATGGCGCATGGGGCGACATTGCAGTCTGTGCAATTGACCATTGTCGGCGGTTTCTCATTGTCTCAGTAAAGAAGTATGGAAAATACAAGGTGTTCCAAAATTGTCTTTATAGCTTTTGACACATGTATTTCAGAAATGGGGATATGTAGAAAAGTGCAGTTTGTGGTATAATGTTCATACATACATAAGGTTCTAGTAGTCACTTAATAGAGTTCATTGTGTGAAGGGGACCATATTTTCTAAAGTCAAGTTCGGGACACATTAAATAATTTTGATATTACAAAGAAGTCTGAACTGAATGTAATAAATGCAAACTATCACTTTAATTTGCTAAAAACAGTACATTAATTTATATTTTATTAGTACCTTCTAAGATGTAGGAGTGCAGGCAGGCATACAATATTTATCAGTGCTGTAAATTTTCTTCAGTGTGTGTGTATTCTTCATCAGCCTTACAAAAACATTCAACTCAAGCTTCATAATAATTCCCAGTGGTCACTAACATTGCTTTTTTAGTTTCTACAACAAACTGTTTTGTCACTGCGCCATAAACTCCTCATTTGGGAAAATACCCTTTCAGTAAGAGCATGCAGATACAGGTGAAATGAACATACAATTCAGGATAAATGGTTTCATAATTGTTAAATCCGGGACAAATAGGTGTCCCAAATTACTTTTGAAAAAATTCAGGACAGAGCTAGAAAAATATTTATTGTCATGAAAAAAGGGGGATGGATGGTCACCTTCAATGTGTGTGCCGTCTGTAGCACAGAGATTACCTAAATGGTATATAAGTTCCATACCTGGCCTAGGATGTCCTCATTAAGGTGCGCTATTGAGGTCATCTCAGGGAATGGAAGAACTAGCAGGCCGAGGTTCAAGGACTGCAGCCTTGGCAGCAGTGTCAGCGGCCTCACTACCTGTCAGACCAGAATGACCATGGACCCACATACACATCACAGGGGCTCCATCAAGAGTGAGCAAGTGATAGCTTTCCTGGACCCATTGCACTAAAGGGGGGACAGTGTACGGCATACAGAGGCTCTGAATGACACAGAGAGTTGGAGCAAATGACAATTTAAAAGCCTGTGTCACCAGATGTACCGCATGGCCTGATACAGGGCAAAGAGCTCCGCTGTAAATACTGAACAGTGGACTGGAAACTGATACCAAAAAGCATCTGTGACATCGATGAAGGCACACCCGACACCACGGTCAGTCCGAGAGCCATCAATGTACGCAAAGGCATTATCGTGAAGTTTCATGCGAGGGTCAAGAACCTTACAGTGATAGAGCAAGACTGGAGTAGTGTCCTTAGAAGGAGAGTGAAATCCAAAGTGAACACTGGCTGGCATATGAAGCCAAGTTGGGGAAGGGTTCACACCCATTGGGAAAGTGGCAGGTTAAGCCACTGAAGCAATAGCCAAAAGTGAATTCCAGCAGGTAACAGAAGAGAGATGCACCCCATACTGGTGGTCAAAGGACTCATCGAAGAAGGAGGCATGGCCGGACAACCAGCATGCACATCTGCCAAGGAGAAAGTCATGGCGGTAGGACAGCAGTTGTTCAGCAGCTTCTTCATAAAGATTCTCAGTGCCCAACAGATGCCCTGATAATGGATGGTATTAGGAGGGTGTAAGAGGGACGGACTTGCAGATGCTTAAACAAAACACTCAGTCGAATTAAGAATGGACAGTTGACGGGTACAAACGGAGGAGGGTAGTACGTTCTGCTCCTCAGGAAGTACCACTGAGGACACACAGAACATTAAGGGACCACATACAGAAGGCTGCCAGGTAAGACATTTGGGGAGAGGGAGGGGGCGACCAAGGAAGTTTCCTACTGAAACTGAGTCAAATCAATTTTATAGATTCAACAAACGGAAGAGCAACAGGCCAAAGATGTAACGATGGTGGAAGGAACAAATTGTGCCACCAGAAACTCATAAAAAATGCTTGGTCAATTGAAAAGCAAAAGCCCCTGTCAATGCTCCACAAGCAAGGACAATCAAGGCAACGTGAAGAACTGCAATAGATTGCAAAAATCACCACCGAAAAGGGAGTCTGAGATGCTTGGAGGGGGACAGGCCATTATAGGGTTAATGGCGATATCTACGAAGACGACGCTCAGAATGGGACCCTGAGGCACAGTTTTCCTGGATGAAGGTGTCTGACAATGCAGAACCCTCATGTACATTGAAAACTCGATCTTTTAAAAATTCGTGAAGGGAACAGGGCAGTTGGCCATGGAAGGCGCATGTGTAGAGAGTACGGAGGATACCAGTCCTCCAGCAGGTGTCGCAGCCTTTCTCCAAATCAAAAACATGGCCACAGTCTGGGATTTCCACAGAAAACCATTCATTGCATGGTAGACAAAGTGACGAGATGGTCAACTGCAGAACGGAGAGGTCAAAATCCAAACTGTGCAGTGGTTAGTAAATTGCGAGATTTGAGCAACCATACCGGCTGGGCAAGAATCATACGTTCAAACACCTTGCAAACACAGCTGGTGAGAGAAATGGGGTGGCAGCTAGAAGAAACGCATTTGTCCTTACCAGGCTTAGGTATGGGTATAATGGTGGCTTCACACCAGCATCTGGGTAACGTATGAAGCAGAAGTGGTTGCCACCAAGAGAAATGTGCGGCAACACCTGAATGTTAACATTGTCTGGCCCCGGGGCAGAAGATTGGGATGACGTGAGAGTATGATCCAGCTCCCTTACAGTACAGGTGGCATTGTAGCACTCGCGATTCTGAGAAGAGAAGGGTATCATCCAAGCTTCCTATGCCACTGTCAGGCCAGAAATTGAGGAATGGAACTTGGTCCCAGAGAGCCATCAGAGATGGCCCACATGACATAATCTGTTAAAAGAACTAATGAATGAACTCCAGCTACCTTTTTTGCTATATCGGAGAACACTACTACACTATGCACTAACTGTTTATCATGTATGCAGTTTGCCGTCATAGGATGAGGATGACGATTAAAAATGAAGAGAGCACATCTCCTCACGCGGATTGCATTACGGCATGCCTCAGTCCACCAAGGGACCAGGACACCGTGGGGTAAAGAGGAAATGCAAGGAATGGAATGTTCTGCAGCGGTAAGGAACATTTGTAAGATATTCTACCTGGTCATCACAACTGGGGAAATGGTGTTCATTGAAGGTTGCCAGGGAGGAGTAAAGTCTCCAGTCAGCCTTAGTAAGCTGCCATTTGCGTGTGCATGTAGGTGACATTTGTGTGTGCACGTAGGTGAGGTAGGAGTCAGCAAACAGACAGCACATGGGAAATGGTGGTCGAGTTTGTGCCAGAGAGAATGGTCCACTCACGATGATGGACAAGCTGGGCTATGCAGAAGGATAGGTCCAAATAAGAAGAGGTGTGCAAGGAGTGTGAAAGGAACATGGGTGCTTCTGTGTTAAAGCAGAAGAGGTTAAGTTGGTTAAGAAGGTCAGCCAAAAGGGCACCTCTTGCACAAGTTCTGGGAGAACCCCAAAGGGGATGGTGCGCATGAAAGTCACCGAGCAGCAGAAAGCGGTGAGGGAGTTGCCCAACAAGCTGGAAGAAGTCTGCTCTGGTGACGCCGAATGATTGAGGAATGTAAACAATAAAAATTGAAAAGGTGAAGTGAGGAAGGAAAATGGGGACTGCAACAGCTTCAATCTGGGTAGTCAGGGAGATGGTCTGACTATGAAAGTCATTTTCCAGTTGAGAAGCATGTCTCCCCCGGGAGATGGAATGCTGTCCTCAGGGGAAAGGTCAAAGCGGACCAGAATGAAATGCAGGAGGTCAAAGTGGCCGTGAGGATACAATTTTGTTTCCTGGAGGCAGACATAATTTCTCTTTTTTGGATCTAAGACCGTGAACATTCCATTGGAGGAAGTCATGATGAGGAAAAAGGGGGAGGGAAAAAAAATGAAGGGTTGTCATCTCGGTGACTGCCAAGTACCATTTTCTGAAGGCTCGCTGCTTCTAAGGGCAGAGCATGGAGAATCCTGCTCCATGATATCTACAGAGGCATCAGCATTCTCCCTCTGTTGGTATGCGGATATGGTTGGCGGTGCGCTCCAGTGACACAGAGGTCGGCTGGGCGAGGGTATAGTGTGGTGACAGCATTGAAGAGGCTCTCCGAGTTGGTGAAGGAGAAGACCGTTTGCCTTTGTTTGACTTCTTGGATTCTTTCTGGTTGGCAGAGGAAGACTCAGATGTTTGTTGGATGGAGGGATGAAGGAAGTCTTCACAAGACTATTCCTTCTGTTCTTTCTGGCTTGCCAGTTGTGTAGCAGGTGACTTCACCCCCTAAAGTGAATGTTTTGTGGCTTGTTGCATAGCTGGACAAGGAGACTGTGATGTTATCATGACACTGGGTGATTTCACAACCCGAGTGCTGAATTTGAGGTTGCATGTGTGCGTGGCCATGTCCTTCATTGAGTGAGATGTAGCAAGAACAGTACTGTAAGTGCCAGACAGTAGAATTAAGGGTTTGATACTAGCCAATAACTTGCGAGTGACCAGTTAAGGCACTTTTTCCTTTACCCAGATCTCCTCGATAGCCGACTCAACGACATACATGGAATAATCTCGAGAGGAGGTGGCATGGTCGCCATCGCAGTTGATACGGTGTTGAGAAGGAGGCAGACGATCGCCCTCGGGTGCATCCCTACCACAGATTACACATTTGGCTGGGTGCTTCCAAGACATTCGAATGGGTGAAATAATTAACTGGTAGCAGCACAATGGGTTCAAAATGTACGGTCGGATTGTGATAACTTCATGGCCTGCTTTGATCTTGGACGGAAGCACCGCTCCATCAAAAGTGAGCGTATGGGCATTAACCCTTTCCGACCTGATTTTTTATTTACTTCTAAAAAAAAGTCTGACATCATTTTTACATTCCAGTGAGTCTCCTGACAACATTTTTCTAAGAAAAAATTTCGTATGATCTCCACTTTTCTAGATATTTAATGTACACAAATGTGTTCATCAGGTGTCGAGCTTCATGTCATACATTAAGGAGGTTAATGGTACAGATCAATTATGTCACTCTTTATTTCACTTAGAACAGAGGAAACAACAAAAATAAATGCATATTACATTCTTGTTTAAACAACAATGGTGAACACTTTATTTTAAGGTTTAGTATGAAATTGCAAAAAACAATTTCTGTCCTTTTGGAGACACAAATGTACTTTAAACTTTCTGCACTGAACTCTTGAACGCCCTGTAAATTTTGGAAATTTGCAGCGACTTGGAGTTCCTACGTCATGCAAAGTCAAATGGTCAATGGAATCAAACTGTATCTCTGTAGCTGGTCGTAATTCTCCTCTTTTTCTTTGTATGACTCTCACGTCTGAAGCCAGTCCTTCATCATACGGATGCCCCCCTCTTCTTTCCAGTCACTTTCTTTTCGCACAGTGTCAATCCATCTGCTACCCTGATACGAAAGGAAAGAAGGTCCATTTGCTTCTTCTTTGGGACAGACAGGTTGTCTGCATCTCGTCTGTATTCCAACCAACTTTGCACGATGGCAAAGTCAACAGTGTGAAAAGTCATACACAAAGGCCATTTTCAAGATCTGATGAAAACTTTGTAGTAGCTTATCAATTGATCAAATAGCTCCACACCACCCATTGCTTGATTATATCTTCTCACTATTTCAGGTCTTTCTACTTTCACATATTTATGGTGTTTTTTGTCCCATCGCTCTACTTCATCCACTGAGCCTTTACCAACAAAGTTTGAACACAATACAACTGGCCTGTTGTCTAACCACTTACACATGGTAATGTCATCAGCACCACTGATTTCTTCACAGTAACCTCTGGTTTGTTTCATTATTGTTTTATCATCTAAAAAAGGCAAGTTCTTTCCAAATCTGTTTTGACGGACAGTACCTGGTGCATTGATGGCTTGAGATTTCAGAACTTGAAACAGATGATAAGATGAAAAGAAGTTGTCAAAGTGTAATTTATGACCTTTACCTTTTGAGAGTGGAACAGAAAATCCTAAAACAACAGCAGGACCTTATCCAAATTTTTTACAGCATGTGGTATTTAGTTCAGTTGTAGCACCTTGATACAAAAGGAAATCATGCCCTATTCCACTCTTTCCACACAACATGAAGACTTTGATTCCCCATGAACTTGTTTCCCCTTGACATACTGCTTTGGAGAAAACTTCCCAGTGAAAGGAATAATTCCTTCATCCACACAAACATTCTCTTCTATAGGAAGTTCACTGCAGTGACTTCGAATGGCTGTGTAAACTGGCCTGACTTTGTAAAGTTTATCTTTATTTTCTGGTGGCTTCTCCAGCTTGTTCACCAAGTGTAAATTTGTTTGTAATTTTAAAGATCTGTATCCACACATGTTTTACCAAACCACATTTACCTTCAGGCTTGTATCCCAATACATTCATAGTCTGGGAAATTTCAAAGTGCCAGTCAGTATATGCAAACCAAATAGCGCCTCTAGTTCTTGAGTTGTCTGCTTGAATGAGGATTTGCCTTGTTGGAATGCATAAATATTAGTATGTGCTGTCATGCTAGTGAAAAAATCATCTGGTATATATCTTTTGAAGTATTGTATTGGAGAAAACAAGACAGATTCTTCAAAATTGGGAGCTTTGTATGTTTCTGCCATGGTACTTAGAGGCTTGAATTTCCATTTTATGGATTCTTTAGGTGTCACCATTATGTTGGCGTACAGGTTACTCAATTCTGGGTTGTTTTCACTGCATAAAAAGTTCATTTCAGCATCCACCACGTCTCCGTCATCTTCGTCTTCAAATATGGTGTTTCTACACACATCATTAACTCCCACTTTATCTGCTCCAACACGTTTCACTATTTGTGGAGCTTGCCTTTCAATAAGTGGTACACTGTCATCCTCATCTCCACTCAAACTAATGTCAGAAACATCACCATTTTCAATTATGTCCTTAATCAAGTCCCAATCTTTCTCCACAGAAAGATATTCCTTATCCATATTTGTAAGTCAAAAGCCAGAAATATAAAATAAAATCATGTGTACTGGTCAGTTATTCTCCTCCTTACTGCTGGTACTGAAATTACTGATAAAAATACCACACATAACTACCATCGCCATGCAAATACATCTGAGGCAAATTTTAGTTTACGTTTCCTATTTTACACCACTAAGGACCTGTTGTACACAAATGTGTACATTAAATTTACCCGATACATAACACAAATATGAACTGAATGAAATTGCTGAAAATTCCACTGAAAGAAAGTATAATGTTTACAAAAGATGGAAACCACACAAAAAATTCATTAACAAAACCCACAATGTGACTATTACAGCAATAAAGTGAACGAGTAATGGCTTCCCACAGAGAGACAACATCAGACAGTATATTTTACTATGTAGTTCACTGACTGCTCACAAGAGAGCAGCAGCTGCTGGAGCATGGCTAAAATAAACCTACACAAATGTGCACAGTGAGTTTTGATGCACCTGACATTTCTTGTCAGCGAATATTAGTGAACAAACTTTATGTACACAATTGTGACCACCAGGTCTGAAAGGGTTAAGGATGCATCTACTATTTTCATCATCCTATGACAGCAATGACACCCCAATCAGAGAGGTTCATATGGATTTCTGGCCTTGGTCAGACCATCGAGCAGCCTGGTGTAAGTAACACCACAAGATGAATTCAGTGTGTGATTGGCCGTGACACGAACAGGATAGCCATGGAGGAGCAAAGCTGCAAGCAGTTGTGCTCAAGAATCAGAAGTAGTCCCCAAGAGCAAAGTGCCATTGCTTAAATGACAGTAGGATTTCACAGGGCCAGTAACTGCATCAACACCTTTCTGAACAGTAAACAGATTTACTGAAGTGAAAGGACAGACTGTGTTCAATACAAGAAACCATGAGGAACTGTGGTGCAGCTGGGAGGGTCTTTGAATTGAGAGTTCATTCCATCTATGTACGGTAAATGTGGACTGCAAAGATGATAGTTTGCTCACTGTGAGACAATCCGGCGCAACTGCCAACGTCTCCGATGGTGTGCTCCTTCCAACTGGAGAGTGTGAGAGAGAGTGTGTGTGTGTGTCTATTGTTGACAAAGGCCTTAACAGCTGAAAGCTATAATTGTGTGAATCTTCTTAAACAGCCCCATGCAGAGCCTTGCCCAGAATCAGTATCTACAGAATAATGTTAACTTTAATGCAGGAAACTGCAAAGAGAAATTATGTCAACACAACCGTGACACAATTAAGCATTTCTACCTGTCAGAGATGTAACATATTGTATTTGCATTCAAGACTATTTTTTGTACTAAGAACATTACTGTCATTGCATATAACTTAGCACCACAATGACCTACAGCACTTCAAAGATATACATATCTGAATTATTAAGTGTATAAGTGTACATGTTGTAAAAAAAACTTTTCGGTATGTTACTTCTTCTTCTTCTTCTTCTTCTTCTTCTTCTTCTTCTTCTTCTTCTTCTTCTTCTTCTTAAATTGCCCATCTCTACTATCAGCACACCATAAGGACACATGAGGGCCGTTGTGCAATGACTGCAGAGACTGACTCACAGGGACGATATGACAAGAAGACTACACACAGGTCCTTCCGGAATGACTACACCACGAGAAGGTCTCAGCTTTGTTCAGTTGGCTCTGCTGACAGAAGAAAACAGCTGAAATCTGGACAGAGGTTAGAGGCAGAGAGTCTACAGTTAACAACAGTTTTCTAATAGCCAAGTTGATATCTCGAGTTGCCATGTGTCATTTACTGCCAATATCATACCACAGACTACAGAGACTTGTAGACCGTAGAGTCAGAACCAACTAGCACATTCAATGGTGTTCAGTGGTGTGTCCAGACACCAGCTTGTCCATAGATGACCTTATGAAAGATCGCAGGAAGCAGCCATTCTTGAGAGCCGTAATTCTCCAGCACTTGGAACCCTGGTGTGGAGAGGTATTTAATATGAAAACAATAGTGATTCCAATCTCTAACTGTTGAAGGGACCCTGAATTCTTACCTGTATGTGGCAGTGAAGATATTCGGAGCCTGTTTGCTTCCATACCATACCACAATGAATACTGGAGCATGTATTAGGCATATTCTTCTAAAGGTGTAAATGGTATGTATCAAATGCCATTGAGATTCTACAATCTCGATCAACATCTCCACACTGTAGATATGGGACAATGTCACTTCATCTGAGGGCTAGCATAAACAGGAATCAAAGAGTGACTATGGTGGCACCTTCTCACCTTGGAACTAAGGAATCATTTCTGCTCTACCTCTGTACATAATAATGCGCCGCAGCACAGGATTGCCAGTGTGCTACATTTTTAATATTATGCCAATGGCATCTGCGCAGACCAGCCACCAGAGGCCACCTACAGTGGGGCCACAGGACTTGTGCACAAGGCACAGCATCATCTGAACATTCTAGAGGACCCCTCCCCTTTATAAGCACACTGCAGCATGCTCACTCGCTCACTCTCTCTCTCTCTCATACTGTGTTCGTACTTATTGTCAGCATCTGCTTGTATCAGTACCTGAATTGTTTCTATGTTTGTCTCTACATTCTCATCTATTGTTTGCTTGTATGTAGAAGAATAAAGTTTGGCTCATTGTGGTCTTCTACTGTTTATGTCTTACAGTACGACAACTGGCTACGAGTGTGACATTCACTTCCATGTGCTCAATCTACTTTGTTCATCCTTCAGTTCTTCTGTCCATGGAGGCAGTCCTCCAATCCCCCTTATGAAAATGCACCCGAAGATGGGGAGTCTTACGAGAAATGGCTTTGGCAACACTCCCTCACTGTTCATGTCACTGATGGAAACAAGTGTAAGGCTCTGTTTCTTTCTGGGATTTCTCCTCGGATCTGCCAGTTGTGTCAGTTAGTCCCACTCCTGGAACCTGCATCTCTTTCTTTCAACAAAATGTTTAACTTGTTGTCAAATTACCACTGTAAATGCACACACGTCAGTGCAGTGTGTGGAGTTCTATCATTGTCATGAACAGCCCCACCAGTCCTGCTAGGTTTGGGTGGGTGAACTCCACAGCCTCAGGCACAACACATCATTTTTCCTACGCTGATTCTACAGTCTGTTACACCGTCATTCGGTTGACTGACAGGGAGTCACGTCAACACATTATAGTGTGAGAATCTGTTTTTGGCTGAACCAATAAATATTTCTCAGTTCTTCAACGTCTCCGTGTGGCTGCTGATCAAATTGAAAATTTGTGCGCCACACTGCAGAGTGACAGATCCAACAACAACAAGACAGGGCCACATTCCCAAAGCACTGGACAAATTGCAACAACTGTAGCGATGGACATACGGCATCTGCATGTCATTCCCAACCCCCTTCTTCGGACATGAACATGGATGTTAATTGTCCGTCTAGTGGTTAGGAATCAAATTGTTTGCTGATGTGTGATGTGATGAGCAAAACGCTCAGACTACAACTGGACAAGGGTGCAGTCATGACTTACTGAATTTATAAACTTATGTGGACTTGAGATCTCCAGTGACGTCTCCAGTGACTCATGTTTGGCGAGTTACAACAAGCAGCATATTCCAAATTTGGGTCAATTTACAGCTCCCACTATGTATAAATCTGTGGTTTGTTCCTTGACTGTTTTGTTAGTTGATGATGTGGGCAGCGATAATGTGTCTGGTGTGGATGATTTCAATGTTTTTGGTTTTTCCATTTCAGATACAGGTCACCTCATTTCTGACTTGGTCCCTTACTAGCAGTTGGAATCTCTGTGTTCCGAGTTCTCGTCTCTTTTCTCTGATGGGATAAGTTGTGCCACTAATTTTGCAGCCTACATTACCCTGGAAGCTATGGCATGTCCGCATTTTTTCCTTGCACACCCTATTCCAGTGGCTTTGTGTGATCAAGTGGAATCATAATTGTAACAGTATTATGAAAAGGGAAGACTCTTCAGCTGCCAGAAGCCACAGTCATGTGAGAGCTACATGCACCCAGGTTTAATTTCCATACATTAGTCCTTTGACGTCAGCTGCACTTATGATTCAGGCTTGTTCCAACATTTTTTCTATTCAAGGACTGCCTTATATGCCTATGACAACAGTCCACATTTTGATATCCTAACATGCTTCTCGAGTTTATACAGAATAATGCAAGTCAGATTCAGAGTCTGGCCAACATTCTCCGCAACCTCCTGCATACGGTCATACCACCCCACCAAAACTCACCGGCTCAGTCCTCATCACGGTTTGCTCCTGGCCCCACAGTCTGGGCTGGGGTTTAACAGCTGAATGAAGTGGATTCTGTCCATGGTCCACAGTTGCCAAGGCTGCCATCTCTGTATTGTGTGCACCAGTGATGGGCTGGTGACATGCAACCACAACCTGTTGTGTCCTTGCACTGCGATGAGGCTGCAGTCCACTGCCACCTCCATTTCCTAACTAATTTGTCTGTCCTGGCCTCACGGAGCATCCATGCTGCAGGGCAGACCTGTTCTCCTTGCGTATGTTGCCACCTTCTACCTCTCCTCTAGGATCCAGCCCTCCCAGCGCCTGCTATTGGGCCTTCCTACAATGATTCACCACCACTGGCTGCGGCAGAGACTTCGCATGTTTCAACACCTGGATTCCCGGCATTCCCAACCAAACAGCCAATGCTTTCACTATCACCACAGTTCCAACATATCCAGGAATCGGACGCAAGCATACAACCTGTGCCCTTGTTACCAGTCTTCTCTTGTGGTACTTTGTGGTGACAGAGCAGCCTTTGCCCAAGAGGGGAAAGGTGCTGTAACTCTGTACGTAGTACTTGAATATGTGGTGTGGCACCAGGCCCCTGGTGCATTACACTTAGAATATTCTGCCAACAGCACCTGTGCAGCCCAGCCACAAGGGGTCACTGCAGCAGGCCACATGACTTGTGCACATGACAAAGCATCCATTTTGCCGTATACTAGAGTCCTCCTCCTTATAAGCAAAGTGTAGCAGGCACCCTCCTATTGTGTTCATACATATTGTCAACAACATATTGTTGTTTCAGTACCTGGATGGTTTCTATGTTTGTGCCTACTTTCCCAACTGCTATTCACTTGTATGTAGCAGAAAAATTTGTTTAATTTTGGCCATGCTGATGTGTCTCACAGCATGACAGAATTTCTGAAGGTGGAGTAGCACAGGATATGGAGAGCAAGGAGAAATATCAACATTAAAGATACATTAACACTCCAAGAATCTGTAATATTTTCAGCGAAACTTTTCCCGAGATACTCTAGACACCCTATTGGATTTCCAAGTGGAGACTGCTGAAGATGCAGGCAATATGAGGTGAGGAAAATGCTCGAGTCCAATTTTAGGAAAGCCACTTCGAACCCCACACTACACTGTAGCAAAATAATAAATCTGAAATGGAGCAACTAGAAATTCAGAAGTCTGCCAAATGATATACTGTAGAAAGTAGTTGCACCACAATTATCACTGCAGCTGCTAGTAATGGAACACAAAGAAATGTCTCACAACAGCAGTGTGCATCTTTGGCTTATTAAAGATTTTATGACCCCAGTCAGGAGCTTTATACTTTGGAAAATGCAGCCATTCACACCACAACTGCTTAACAGAAACTGGGATTGGGAGAAGTGGAAGTTACTTTAAGAAACTAGGCCTACATAGGCTAACACAGTTAGTGATGCACGCAATTTAGCTCTGGGGTAAAATAAATTCAACTAAATGGGAAGAACACTGTGACAATAGAAGTACACAAAAAAAAGTGGCTTTATGCACTGCATAAAGAAATAAGTCCTACCCAAGATACTTCCATCCCCTCCTGAAGTGTGTTCTGCTGCCCATCCAACCTTCATAAAATCCTAGTCCATCCCTATGCCCCTCCCATCCCCAATCTCCTACCACAGGGATCATACCCTTGTGGAAGACCCAGATGCAAGACCTGCTCAATCCACCCACCCAGCAGCACTTACTCCACTCCCATCACTGCTTATTCTACCCCACCAGTGGCCAGGCCACCCGTGAAAGCAGTCACATTATATACCGGCTCTGCTGCAATCACTGCACAGCATTTTACAGTGGTATGACAACCAATTAGCTGTCAACTGGGATGAAAGGCCATCGCCAAACTGTTGCCATAAACAAGGTGGACCATCCGGTAGCACAACATGCATCAGAGCACAACATGCGAGATTTCAATGGCTACTTCACAACCCGAGCCATCTGGATCCTCCCCCCCCCCCCCACCCCCACCACCCCCACCACCACCACCACCACCACCACCACCACCACCACCACCACCACCTTTTCTGAGCTACGCAGATGGAAGCTATCCCTACAACACTCTGGTAACATCCCTGGCCTAAACCTAAGGTAACAAGGTAACTTGCTGCTCCCCCCCCCCCCCTCAACCCAGTAGACAAAACATGAAGAGAAAGAGAGACAGAGAGTCCTACAAGCTTGAAAGCGGAAATTCATTCCGAAAGCTAGCAAGCTTTGTAGCTTTTGTTTGTGTACCTATCGATGATGCAGCACTTCTGCCTTTCGGTGAGTTATCTCCTTTATTCTTAAATAATTCATAATTCTCAACCACAACTTTCCACACATTATCATGTTATAAAATACCCAAATGGAAATGAAAACTTTATTGTCATCAGAAACTTAAATGTATAAAGTGTGCCAACCACTAATAACATTTTCTTGTACCATTTCATTGTTGTTCAACAATTTTGAGCCCATGCCACTCGCTCCATTACTGCGTCAGCTAACACAGTGGTAAGTTGTATTGTTCTATGTCCAAGTGAGTAGCAATAACAAAATAAACAGCGAGCCACAAGAGGGGGAAAAAGGGAGAAGGAAACCCAGATTACGAGCCAGCAGCACAATCTCATAATGAGGCAGTTGCCTATGAGACAATTAGTAATCAAATAAGCAGTTGTCACCTGAAGCAACACAACTGTGATGTTTACTTAGTTGAGTTATTCAAAAACTATGGGGTAACACTTGCAAACAGCTGGAGAGTTATACAATAGAGTTTATTTTGTAACTGTTTAACTGAAATTGTTTAGCTCATATAATGCAAGTTTATTTTATCATCATTGAATTAAACTCATATTAAATAGTGACTCTGCTCATATATCTAGAATGAAATTTTCACTCTACAGCGGAGTGTGCACTGATATGAAACTTCCTGGCAGATTAAAACTGTGTGCCGGACCGAGTCTCGAACTCGGGACCTTTGCCTTTCGCAGGGAAGGAAGTTTCATATCAGCGCACACTCCGCTGTAGAGTGAAAATTTCATTCTAGAAACATCCCCCAGGCTGTGGCTAAGTCATGTCTCCACAATATCCTTTCTTTCAGGAGTACTAGTTCTGCAAGGTTCGCAGGAGAGCTTCTGTAAAGTTTGGAAGGTAGGATACAAGGTACTGGCAGAAGTATAGCTGTGAGGACGGGGCGTGAGTTGTGCTTGGGTAGCTCAGTATGTAGAGCACTTGTCAGCGAAAGGCAAAGGTCCCGAGTTCGAGTCTTGGTCCGGCACACAGTTTTAATTTGCCAGGAAGTTTCTGCTCAATATATGTTTGCCTCGGTAACACAAAGACAGCTATTTTCAACATGTGTATGAAGTGCCCGCAGTTCAGGATGCTGCGGGCTATCCGCTGCAGATATAAAAAGAAGTCACAAATTAATCACGATAGTTCCACTTCAATGCACATGTCAGAAGAGAGAGATGCCGAAACAGAAGTAGTTTACAAAATGTTATCTACAGAAAACAGGCAACTTCACTATGTATTTATCACAGAGCAGAGAAAAGAAAATGAGAACAAATCAAATTTGATATATACAAAGCAGTGAAGGTGGAAGCCTGGAAAAATTAAATCCAAAAACAAGAGAAATGTTGTTCAGCTTATTAAAAAGCAGACTATGCAAAACACACAACTGATGTAAAAGAGGAAGTTAATTACAGAAGACTATGAAACAATATCAAAGATAAAATAGTAAAGAAAACTTTCTGAAGGAAATAGTGAAGTAGCTATAGAAAATATGAGAAATGAAGGATGATAGAGACAACAGAACACTAAATGTTTAAAAACGGAAGATAAAATGACAATGTTCCCACAAAACTGATCAAGAATACTGGCAAATGTGTGAAATTGTTCAATCTACCTGCAGCCTTTGCCATGGTTAGTCAGTTTCTTAATTGAAATGCGCAAGTTGATGCGAAAGACTCCTGTTCAGAGCTTTTTCAAAGTTTCTGCGTGCTTTACAGTACCTCGTGATGGCATTGTCTGTCAAAAGAAAGCAGATTAATTTTTGCTGTAGAACAAAGGTTGAGCACATTAAAGTGACTGGATAAGGGAGAAAAGGTAGGTGCGTTGGCTAGGCACTTGGGAGTCGGCGAAAGTACAATTGGAGACTGGAAGAGGAAATGGACAGAAATTGAGTCTTGGTGCATTTAAGCGAATTTGCACAGAAACATTGAAAGAAAGAAAAAGTACGACATATGTTTAATCCAAAAAGAGAGAAGGGCATGCCAATTAATGCAAAAACCAGTAGATCCCTGGAAGGGCAGTGTAATTTTTTTAAGAACAGTTTCATGAAGTATTTGTTCCATTGGTTGAGCAGATTTTACCATCCGAAAACCTGCCAAGGAAGTTTATCCTGATCTTGAACAATGTGGCTTTGCACCGGCTCACTGAATAGTTAAAAAATGAGAACACACAAGCAATGTTTTTCCCACGCAGTATCACAGCTTTATGCCAGCCCATGGACCAAGAAGTTTTGGTTAGTCTCAACAGAAGATATAGGCACAAGCTGTTATCATCCCTTCTTTCTGCTCCCGATGATGATCAAGAAGTAAAAAAATCTGACCTGTTAGATATTGATGGATGTGTGGTGAACTCCTGGAATGAACTGACACTAGTCCATTCCAGGGGGATAAAAACTTTATCACCGGCAAAATAAGCTCCTTGAACATTATGATGAAAAAAATTTCAACTTCATCGAGCTCGTGAACAAAGTTCCTGGATACGAAGAACCCAATGAAAATGAAGTCAAAGAGTGGTTCCAGAACGATGCCAAGCAAGATGTGTCCAATTGGAAAATTATCGATGTTGTCACAATAAATAAGGAAACTCACAAAAATGATGAAGATGCTGACATTGAGGATTCTATTCTACAAGACTCTACAATACCACATAGTGAGAGACTAAAGGCTCTCAGAACTGCCCTTCAATGTTTTGAACACCATAGTGTGTCAGTAATGGACTTACTGTTTCATCATCATCATCTTTGCAATGAAGCAATGGAACGCAGAGTGCTGTGTGGAGAACGACAGGACATTACACATTTCTTTTAAAAAATGGCCAGTTTTTTAAAAGTAGACTAGTTAATTTTCCATTACAGAAAGCTTTATGCCTTCATAAAGTAATTTTCTACAGTCTGTCTTATCAGTTAATTACTGTATTCATTAACTTTCACCAGTAAGGCTATGCTTCATAAAGTAATTTTGCTTCGATTTAAGGAGAAACTGAAATAATCATCAGTTACACTTATATATAGTTCATGTGTTGGATATTTTATTGAAGTCTATGTGGACAGTTTAAGTCTGATCTATAGCATTCCTTGCAAACTGTTATATTCTCAAGCAACAAATGAAAGTATTTTATGACCAAAAAGTCTTACTCGTTCTTTTTACAGAGCTATGTCTGAGCCAGATGGTTTCTTATTCTAATTTTTACACTCAAGTGTATTTGAACTCTTGTGTTCATTATGTACACTTCTGTGACATGAATTGCAGCTATTCAATGTTTTTCTGGCACAGTTGCGAGGGCAGAAGTCACATCATCTTTACTTCCTGTTTCTTCTGCTGCTTGTTCTGTTTAATTGCAAGATACCAATGTATTTGAGATCATTGTGCGAAGACTACATCTAAAAGTAGCTACTTTCACTTGTGCGTGCAGAGAAGGTTTCACTAGTGACACTAACTATTCTTTCAGAAATGTTCTTCTTTTTATCTTTGGTTTCTCATTCCTCATATTATAGATGACAATTTCATTCATTTATAGCACTTTGGTTCATTATATCACACCAGACTCTCAATGATCAGCAATTTGATGTTTTTTCTCAACCAGTGGGTGTGTGTGTGTGTGTGTGTGTGTGTGTGTGTGTGTGTGTGTGTGTGTGTGTCAACTGAATATGATCATCATCTTTTAGTTGCATTGCACAAAAGCATCAAAGTAGGTTTTTTTTCCACTTCCTAACTGCAGTGCCTTGTGGATACGATCAAAGCATTTTATTTTATTTATTTATTATTATTATTATTATTTCTTTTTTTTTTGAGAGTACAAGACTAACACACAATGAGTGTCAAAAACAAAGAAGTGTCTTCAGCCTTTTAGGCAATAAAGGATGTGGCAATTCTCACTTGTTTTGCTGAACCGCATCTACTATTGATCTTATGCTCTTGAACCATTTAGTGGTATAGGGGCACCAACGAAAGCCAATTACTGACTTATGTTTCTATTGGTGCCATGACTTGGTTACCTCACGGTCCTCAGATAATATGACAGTATTTTGTTCCATGATTAGATGGTTTCAGATGGTGCTGCATTAAGCATGAAGCAAGTTTTTGAATTGTTCATTATTACAATCTTTATCCATATTTATGTTTACTTCGCATGTAAACCCCGAATCCCGGCAGTTGTTTGGCAATACACAGAACTCCAAGGGAGTATCAGGCCAATTCACACTGGGCATCGTGTAAAGTCAGGGTGCATTCACAGTGTCCACATTATGTCAATTCACTTAGCCCAGAACCGAACAATGAAAGTGAGGTTATCAGTTACCATCCATGATACAGAAAGTCAGAGTATAGTACTGGAATTGTGGAACTAACAACGATAAGGATTATTAATGGATAAAGCAAATGTTGTACCATATATTCTTGGTCAGTTTTCTATGGCAAAATAGTGAGAATTTAAACAACATTTCAAACCCACTGACATTTTATTTGCTAGTAAAAATATACACACCCCACAATATCAAACAATATTTATAAGGGAATAAATAGAGGCTGTTTACCTTTCGCAGTTTTTTTTCCCTTACATAACTAATAGCGCCATATGCAGCTATATTTTTCCTCCTTCATTAGAACTGACTTTTTCACTTAAAATATTATTTAATGAAAACTGCTTCATCAATTTATGTTCTTATTTACATACAGTGCAAGCATCAGCTCTGTTCTGTTATTGTCAAACCTAAATATTTTTTTGCTTTCAAATATCTGACATCACTTGTAGAGAAACACTTGTGGAACATCTGGAATTTGTCATGAAAACAAGGCACTATAATTATGTATAAATTGACTGTAAAACTGGAAAATTCCCAGCACATAAACAGACCACCAAAAATCTAGCACATAAGCTGACCACCTGAAATGGACGAAGAGTAGTTGAATTCTGCAAGACATTCAATCTTTAGCCACATCAACAAACTTCAAAAAGAAACCATCAGAACACACAACATGGAGATCATCGACCACACTTACTGATGCATTTCAAATTGATGATGAAGCAATATCTTAATCACACTGTAGAGAAATTATGAATGCCCCAATCTACAGAATGCGAACACAGACTTAGGCCATGGCCTGCCAAGAACAAACCTCAGAGGTTCACAAAAATAGAAGACAAAAATTTCCAAATTTGACACTAGCAGTATCCAACCAGGAGAACCAGAGAAAAAGCAATCAAACAATTGGCAACAGAAGAAAATTGAACGAAACAGGACACACACTAATTCCTCTACAAAACAGAAAATAACACCTTCGGTTGAATGAGGAACGTGACTATACAGTTCAATCTCAATAAGGTGCAAACACTAATAGGAACAGCAATAAGATAGAAGACAATTACAAAATATTGTTGACAATGAGGAAAGATACAGCCAAATCAATCTTAAAGAATAAAAGGAAATATGAAAATCATAACTAGAAGGAATCAAGAAAGACTCTGAAAGAAACTGACAAGTTCCATGCCCTCTTTTGCATGTCCCCTCTCATTTTCATCAATTATATTAATGTTTTATGTCATTGCACACTGGTAACAGGCTGAATAAGGTTATTCTAATGAGAGTATTTATACTGAGAGCTCAAAATACTTTTCACTTGATTGCTATGCATGTTGGGAACTGTACGTGGTCTTGCTTTTAGTTTCCTCTCTTACTTCCCTTGGTGGCCAGCGCGAGGCGAGCAGCAGAGGACGCGGCACACTGCGTTTCCGGTGGGGGGCTGCACTTCCATGAATATTGAGAGGGTCATACATCAAGGGTCTTGAGCGACCGGCGAGTGACTGACCTCAGTCGAGTTTCGCCTATTGTAGGCAAGGCAAAATGACATGCTGCCCATCTGAGTGTCACCGCAGTTTGTGTGTTTACCGTTCTGGCGCATCTGGAACAAAGACTGCTGGTGCTGAATGACTGACTCTTCTCATGATTCTAAGATCTGATCTTTGTCGGAGTCAGACGGTCTTGTGACTTAGTCACACTTTTTTGCCAGAACTTAGAATTCTCGGACAGCCTTCGAGGTCAGGGGTTGAAACAGTTGATGCAAAGCAGAAGTTGGCGCCTACATCATCAGAATGCTGCCTACCGACAACATGCAGCAGGATTCAGGACTGGTAAAGCATTTTGCGGCTCCAGCATTGTAGGACCTATCATCTTTATACTAAAGTCCTCAGTAGCACGCACGTTCGCTTTGATACAAGTCCACCTTTCTTGTTTCTCCATGTGGTCCCATTTGAGCTCTCACTACTAATCGCAATACTGCAATACAGTCAAGAGAGTAATATGTCATTCATTAGGACCTCCAGTCATTATCATCGATCTATTGCATCACAGAGATTAAGAGCCCCTTGTTCTTGAGCCAACTTTTATTCTCATAATAGTTCAGTATAACCTACCCTTTAGCCTACTGTTTGTATTGACAATGAAGCACCTTTGTGTTTTGACTTATAATAAATCACATTGTAACATTTAATCCACATATTATTTAACAGATAGATGCAGAATCCCATTTTCTGTCGTTTACTATGATAAAATTCCTTTTTCCTTTACTGAGTAGATAATGATTTTTATTAAATTATTGTGAGTCTGCATTCCTTATTTTACCAAGTAGCAGGGTCCACCATCAATTCCTTTCATTACCACTTTGCAAATAATAAATAAGGTGGTAGGTAAGGAGGGGGTCGAGTGCTTGTCCAGTTCTCATGCAGAGTTCGCCAGAATTAAAGAGGTACAAACTCTTCTCCGCCACGGAACCTTGCAAAACAACATATAAAATGTCTATAAGAAATTCCAGAAAATATCAAAGTGAAAAGTTTGATATGTACTTCTTTTGTAAATACGTTGAAAAGCCAGAGAAACTGGTACATCTGCCTAGTTTCATATAGGGCCCTGCGAGCACACAGATGTGCTACAACTTGATAGGCCTCTACTCGACTAATGTCTAACAAATTCTGCAGAGCACTCCATAATTCTGGAAGAATACCAGGGGGCGGAGATCTCTTCTGAACGGGACCTTGCAAGGCATCTCAGATATTCTCAATAATGTTAATGTCACGCGAGCTTGGTGGCCAGCGGAAGTGTTTAAACTCAGAAGAGCATTCCTAGAGCCACTCTTTAACAATTCTGGATGTGTGGCGTTGTCCTGCTGGAATTGCCCAAATCTGTCAGAAAGCATGGACTTCAATGGATGCAGGTGACCAGACAGGCTGCTTATTTACGTGTCACCTGTCAGTGTCATATCCAGACTTATCAGTCTACTACCACTTGTATTAATATCAAGAGCTCAGATGGAAACCCAGTTCCAAGCAAAGAAGGGAAAGCAGAAAGGTGGAAGAAGTATACAGAGAGTCTATACAAGGGCGATGTAATTGAGGACAATATTATGGAAATCCCCCCCATGAACCATGGACCTTGCCGTTGGTGGGGAGGCTTGCGTGCCTCAGCGATACAGATAGCCGTACCGTAGGTGCAACCACAACGGAGGGGTACCTGTTGAGAGGCCAGACAAACATGTGGTTCCTGAAGAGGGGCAGCAGCCTTTTCAGTAGTTTCAAGGGCAACAGTCTGGATGATTGACTGATCTGGCCTTGTAACAATAACCGAAACGGCCTTGCTGTGCTGGTACTGCGAACGGCTGAAAGCAAGGGGAAACTACAGCCGTAATTTTTCCCGAGGGCATGCAGCTTTACTGTATGATTACATGATGATGGCGTCCTCTTGGGTAAAATATTCCGGAGGTAAAATAGTCCCCCATTCGGATCTCCGGGCGGGGACTACTCAAGAGGATGTCGTTATCAGGAGAAAGAAAACTGGCGTTCTACGGATCGGAGCGTGGAATGTCAGATCCCTTAATCGGGCAGGTAGGTTAGAAAATTTAAAAAGGGAAATGAATAGGTTGAAGTTAGATATAGTGGGAATTAGTGAAGTTCGGTGGCAGGAGGAACAAGACTTTTGGTCAGGCGACTACAGGGTTATAAACACAAAATCAAATAGGGGTAATGCAGGAGTAGGTTTAATAATGAATAGGAAAATAGGAATGCGGGTAAGCTACTATAAACAGCATAGTGAACGCATTATTGTGGCCAAGATAGATACGAAGCCCACACCTACTACAGTAGTACAAGTTTATATGCCAACTAGCTCTGCAGATGACGAAGAAATTGAAGAAATGTATGATGAAATAAAAGAAATTATTCAGATTGTGAAGGGAGACGAAAATTTAATAGTCATGGGTGACTGGAATTCGAGTGTAGGAAAAGGGAGAGAAGGAAACATAGTAGGTGAATATGGATTGGGGGACAGAAATGAAAGAGGAAGCCGCCTGGTAGAATTTTGCACAGAGCACAACATAATCATAACTAACACTTGGTTTAAGAATCATGAAAGAAGGTTGTATACATGGAAGAACCCTGGAGATACTAAAAGGTATCAGATAGATTATATAATGGTAAGACAGAGATTTAGGAACCAGGTTTTAAATTGTAAGACATTTCCAGGGGCAGATGTGGACTCTGACCACAATCTATTGGTTATGACCTGTAGATTAAAACTGAAGAAACTGCAAAAAGGTGGGAATTTAAGGAGATGGGACCTGGATAAACTAAAAGAACCAGAGGTTGTACAGAGATTCAGGGAGAGCATAAGGGAGCAATTGACAGGAATGGGGGAAATAAATACAGTAGAAGAAGAATGGGTAGCTTTGAGGAATGAAGTAGTGAAGGCAGCAGAGGATCAAGTAGGTAAAAGGACGAGGGCTAGTAGGAATCCTTGGGTAACAGAAGAAATATTGAATTTAATTGATGAAAGGAGAAAATATAAAAATGCAGTAAGAGAAACAGGCAAAAAGGAATACAAACGTCTCAAAAATGAGATCGACAGGAAGTGCAAAATGGCTAAGCAGGGATGGCTAGAGGACAAATGTAAGGATGTAGAGGCCTATCTCACTAGGGGTAAGATAGATACCGCCTACAGGAAAATTAAAGAGACCTTTGGAGATAAGAGAATGACTTGTATGAATATCAAGAGCTCAGATGGAAACCCAGTTCTAAGCAAAGAAGGGAAAGCAGAAAGGTGGAAGGAGTATATAGAGGGTCTATACAAGGGCGATGTACTTGAGGACAATATTATGGAAATGGAAGAGGATGTAGATGAAGATGAAATGGGAGATACGATACTGCGTGAAGAGTTTGACAGAGCACTGAAAGACCTGAGTCGAAACAAGGCCCCCGGAGTAGACAATATTCCAGTGGAACTACTGACGGCCGTGGGAGAGCCAGTCCTGAGAAAACTCTACCATCTGGTGAACAAGATGCATGAAACAGGCGAAATACCCTCAGACTTCAAGAAGAATATAATAATTCCAATCCCAAAGAAAGCAGGTGTTGACAGATGTGAAAATTACCGAACTATCAGCTTAATAAGTCACAGCTGCAAAATACTAACACGAATTCTTTACAGACGAATGGAAAAACTAGTAGAAGCCAACCTCGGGGAAGATCAGTTTGGATTCCGTAGAAACACTGGAACACGTGAGGCAATACTGACCTTACGACTTATCTTAGAAGAAAGATTAAGGAAAGGCAAACCTACGTTTCTAGCATTTGTAGACTTAGAGAAAGCTTTTGACAATGTTGACTGGAATATTCTCTTTCAAATTCTGAAGGTGGCAGGGGTAAAATACAGGGAGCGAAAGGCTATTTACAATTTGTACAGAAACCAGATGGCAGTTATAAGAGTCGAGGGACATGAAAGGGAAGCAGTGGTTGGGAAGGGAGTAAGACAGGGTTGTAGCCTCTCCCCGATGTTGTTCAATCTGTATATTGAGCAAGCAGTAAAGGAAACAAAAGAAAAATTCGGAGTAGGTATTAAAATTCATGGAGAAGAAATAAAAACTTTGAGGTTCGCCGATGACATTGTAATTCTGTCAGAGACAGCAAAGGACTTGGAAGAGCAGTTGAATGGAATGGACAGTGTCTTGAAAGGAGGATATAAGATGAACATTAACAAAAGCAAAACAAGGATAATGGAATGTAGTCTAATTAAGTCGGGTGATGCTGAGGGAATTAGATTAGGAAATGAGGCACTTAAAGTAGTAAAGGAGTTTTGCTATTTGGGGAGCAAAATGACTGATGATGGTCGAAGTAGGGAGGATATAAAATGTAGGCTGGCAATGGCAAGGAAAGCGTTTCTGAAGAAGAGAAATTTGTTAACATCCAGTATTGATTTAAGTGTCAGGAAGTCATTTCTGAAAGTATTCGTATGGAGTGTAGCCATGTATGGAAGTGAAACATGGACGATAAATAGTTTGGACAAGAAGAGAATAGAAGCTTTCGAAATGTGGTGCTACAGAAGAATGCTGAAGATTAGATGGGTAGATCACATAACTAATGAGGAAGTATTGAGTAGGATTGGGGAGAAGAGAAGTTTGTGGCACAACTTGACCAGAAGAAGGGATCGGTTGGTAGGACATGTTCTGAGGCATCAAGGGATCACCAATTTAGTATTGGAGGGCAGCGTGGAGGGTAAAAATCGTAGGGGGAGACCAAGAGATGAATACACTAAGCAGATTCAGAAGGATGTAGGTTGCAGTAGGTACTGGGAGATGAAAAAGCTTGCACAGGATGGAGTAGCATGGAGAGCTGCATCAAACCAGTCCTAGGACTGAAGACCACAATAATAATAATAATAATTATGGAAATGGAAGAGGATGTAGATGAAGATGAAATGGGAGATATGATATTGCGTGAATAGTCTGACAGAGCACTGAAAGACATGAGTCGAAACAAGGCCCCGGGAGTAGACAACATTCCATTAGAACTACTGATGGCCTTGGGAGAGCCAGTCCTGACAAAACTCTACCATCTGGTGAGGAAGATGTACGAGACAAGCAAAATACCCTCAGACTTCAAGAACAATATAATAATTCCAATCCCAAAGAAAGCAGGTGTTGACAGATGTGAAAATTACCAAACTATCAGTTTAATATGTCACAGCTACAAAAATACTAACGCGAATTCTTTAAAGACAAATGGAAAAACTGATAGAAGCCGACCTCGGGGAAGATCAGTTTGGATTCCATAGAAATGTTGGAACACGTGAGGCAATACTGACCCTACAACTTATCTTAGAAAATAGATTAAGGAAAGGCAAACATACATTACTAGCATTTGTAGACTAAAGCACAGTAGACAGATTGGGGTAAACAACACCTCTTCAGGGGTATGCGGAATATGCAGTGAAGCGCAGGCAGAGCTGAACCGACGAAACAAAATATTGGCTTGTTGTGGTAGTACTATCAAGATTATTTAGATTCTGACAAATATTTGCCAAAGTTAAAGGAATAATAAAGAAAAGGAGTACAAGTAGGGTGTAATACACCTCTATGTGCCTCTCCAGGCACACAACTGACACTAGAGATTCAGAGTACTGAAGAAAGCAGGCTTAAAATACAAAGGCGTGTACTGATACTCTGCATCTATGGAAATGAAGTAGCTGTGATTGGAAATTATCATAAAGAAAATGCAAAAACTGCAACAGATGTGGAAAAGGCTATGTTCTTTTCTCTTGCTACGTTCAATGTCCAGTAACTCTGTCAGTTTATATGGGCTCTGGAAATATGGAAGCGTCCGATCCCACCCATCTGCTTTGACCCATGATGTCACAAATATGGCGGAAACAAAAACAAACACACACACTTTCCACAAGATGCCTAATGACACTAACGGGACAAGCGCGGGAAATGGGGTGTTTTGGGTGGGGGGCAAACTAAATATAAACGAATTTAGACGCCTTGCGTAGCTACAACGTGTAAGTGAAAACAGCCATGCATGAATACCCACCCACCTCCCCAGGGGTCGTAACCCCTGCAACCCATAGAAGATAAAAATGCTTCAGTAGCTGATTAGTGTTTTTTGTCTTTTTAAAAAAAAAAAATCTCACAGGATAGAACGAACAGATCAGAAAGATAAATATGATAAACTAAAACAGAAATTCGAGGAAACAGATAATTAAAATAAGTAATAAGTGTTTTTAAATTTAAAAAAAATCTCACGAGATAGAACGAACAGATCAGAAAAGTAAATAAAATAAGATAAAACAGAACTGGAGACAGCCACACTCAAACCAAACTCTGCGCCGTCATGACATCACACACGACAACACCCTTACGTCACGGGTCAAAGCCGACGTGTTGGATCGGACGCTTCTGTCGACCCTGGGCTCTAGTTGTTTGGTGTACCACCCGTTTGTTTATATTTACTTGCAATTACCACTGAAGAGTTTATCTATTTGTAACATTAATTAATTTTGCTCCTAAAAACAGATTTCTGTTTAATTGGAGAAATGAGAAGACTCACTGTAGAGTGAAACTGTGATGTGTTCTCTTTCTCATCTAGAACCTAGTATCATACATCACAACTGGTCAGGTCAATCTGACCACAGCATGCTACTTCCTGTCAGGAACTTTACAATTGTGTTGGTGAAGCTTTAGTAGGGGCTGCTCACTGTCTAAGAAAGTGTTTGTTGGTAATGCATGTGGGATTACTAAAAGTTATGAGAGCAGAACAGCGTATTTGTATTGTCAATGACGAAACATTTTTGTGTTGGCAGTTGGAGAAATATTTAATGTATCAACAAACTTAACACACTGGGTGCTAGAATGTGATTGAACTGAATTTTTAGAGTTAAACACTTCATTTGTAGAGGCAAAAACATACATAGTAAGTAGTTGAACACAAAGTTTTCATTTCCTGCTGTGCTGTTTTTCTACTTTTGATTATACTGCAGGACTGAATGCAAGTAAACAGAAAACAATGGAAAATGAAACTACCAGCTTCCAAATTAACGAAGGCTACACTACAGACCAGTGTCACCAGAACCTACATTTCACATTCACATTTGTATCGTTACTAACACCCAACGAAAACTACCGCCTTACATCTAGACCTCCAGCTGCACTACACATCAGTCTGTCATCGCAACACACATTCCATTTGAGATAAAAATCATTAATATATTTTGTCAACATTGATAGTGCAAAACGTGTGTGTGTGTGTGTGTGTGTGTGTGTGTGTGTGTGTGTGTGTTTGTGTGTGTGTGACAGAAGCATGTTACAGAAGTACATTTTACATATACAAGCTGTCACATATTTAGTAGGCATGTCATAGTGTCAAACTTACAAATAATTGTCAAAAGATGACTAAATAGCCTATGTACTGAACCCAAGCACAAGACATAAATAGTATAAAGTAGTTAAGATGTCTTCAGCCAAAACATGCATTCTAATATTACTATAGTACTATTGAGCCTAAACAGTTTCTTCAGGCACCTCGCAGAAGTAAACTGAACCTACCAATACAAGATGACTGCTTTGAAGCACGAAATAATGATAGGGTACAACATATGATGTCATTGTACACAGAAAGAAATAAAATAATACTGACAATATTTGCTTCGCTTCTATGTTATTGACTGGAACTCAAGTTGTGCTGTCAGACAAATTTGTAGTCCAGCCTAAGGTCTAGTGTAGCTAGCAAGATGACAGTTTAGTGAGAGCTGGTGGAGTCAATGAATGTGATGTTATGAAAATAACTGTAATTTTTAATACTTTTATTCTGGCAGTGTATACACAAAGCATTTAGCATGGAGTGCGTACTACAGAGAACTGATCTGGCAAAGATACAATTGTTCTTGCTGTGGTAGAGCACCGATACAATTGGAGGGTAGACCCAGGGGTTCTTAGTCCCCACAAAGTCATTGGTCAAAGCCCGCACTGTCAGTGGTTTCAGTTAACCCCCACTGCTCAGTAGTAACAACAGAAATGGGGTGTTTCCTGGTAACACTTTTTCTAGAGACAATAGAGCAGACAAACAACCATGATAGGTCATAATAAATCAAACATATTACACATATGAAATGTATTTCACTACTCCCTACAGAAAAACCCAGCAGCATTTTCTGAAATTTGTGTTAGAGTTTTGCATAAAGTGACAGATTTTACAATGCCCACCTACTACTGTCACCATGTATGACAATCCAAACTGAACAAATCTGAATGGATGACTACTTCCAGCCCACTGTAACGCAATTTAAATCTACACCTATTCTGAATTATTTCATGGACAGCTCAGTCCTAAATATCAGCAGTAATTTTATACAATACGCAGCAATGTTAGTACTGGTTACTATATGAGAATGAGGTTTTGCTAGAAATTATCTGAGAATAATTTACATAACTATCAAGATCTCAAATTAGTAGTCTTACTTTCAAGTACATCCTGTTGTGAATAAGCAGAAATACTACTTCTACATGACAAATGCAAATAGGAAACACACTACAGGAAATTAGGAATTTCATTGAAATAAGTGCCAAGCAGAAGTACTGCACTCACAAGTGTTCCACGAATTCCAAGACTTCCTATGTCCAATGTAATACGGAGGATTAGCCATCTCGTAGGTCAACGGTCTGTCTCTTTTTGGTGTAATTCTGTATCGCCCTGCTTGCACCCTTTCGCATGCTGCTGTTATGTGGAAATAACACTGTGTCTGGCGTACAAGCGTTTCCACTAGGCGTGGCTTCAAAATCTGTAACGAATTATCATGAAACAAATGATTGGTGTTCTCCCCGCGTCACTCGTCATTTTGATTAATGACTTATACATGCAACTACTTTTCATATCAATACACTCTAACGGTACATAAAACAATGCTTAGGAAGGAACGTCCAAGGCATAAAACGTTTTCTGTCAATAACTGCATTCACTACAATTCTACTGTATAAAAACTATTATCTAACGGCACAGTTTACGACAACGTAGTTCAGAATCGGATGAACTAAGTTTTAAGAAATCGAAATAAAGGTTGGTTAAGATTTATGTCAACATATATCTGCCTTGGCTGCATACAGTATACTTAACGACGTTACTATAAAACACATTTACAGGGAAAAATAATTAAACGGACACTGAAGAAATAATAACTCCAGAATATATCTTACATCAGCGCATTTTGTATATGCCCCTGCCATAGTCACAACACTCTTTGACCTCGAAGATGTAACATTCCTCCTAATCAGCTGAGTTAAGTAGAAAGGTGACCATTCACCACAAACACCTGCAGTGCTGTTTTCTCGTGTAACTGAGCTTATGGACACGACCGGGACCTCAGCTTATTATTTCTGAACCAAAATAATACCGTTACCTCATTACCACAAGAACTGTAATATCTTCGCTGTAAAATTCACAGACGTATTTTCATTTTTCCTTTTTCAGTGCGCTTGGTGATTGCAGCGCCCCGGCATATGGTGTGGAAATGCTAAACTAGCGCCAGTTTGTGTTGTTTGTGATAGCTGTGTACCCAGTATGTGTACGTGCGGAGTGAGTGTTGTGTGATGACAATGGCAGTGCCGTTGTTAGCGAAAGTGAACAGCTGATCGTTACTGTTTCGTAAATTGTGTCTTATTTGTATTCTAAATGTGGCCAAAATGCCCGTTAGGAAATATAGAAGAGATACAAGTGAAGTGAGCTGTTGCCTGAAATATGTCATATTTGGATTTAACGTGATATTCTGGGTGAGAAACTGACTCCCTAATTTTTGCTTGTTTTGCTTTTTAGTTTTAGACCAATTTTTTTCATCTTAAGACGCGAGTAGCTAGATACAAGCAGTCAAACATCTCATGAGCCCAAATGCTAAATAGCTATAACAGTCGCTGTATATAGCTTGACAGCCCGTCTGAAAAAATGCCGATAAATTTTTCGACTGCTGTGACTAATTCGCAAATTTACATCTTCATTACACCAAGTCTTATTATATCTCCGATATGTTGCTATGTGCTTATAGGACGTCCTTTTTAGATATTGCAGTTAGTTGCATATGATTTCTGCAGTAAGGAAAGAGCAGTCCTGCCGGCAGATAAAAAGACATGTTCCAATACACGCTGGGTCGCTGTGCAATCTTTTTACCGTTATTATTTCATGTCAATGTTGATACGATTGGTAGTATAAGCTGAAGACGCTTACTGACAATCGGAAAAAGCGAGCATAATTTTGTACGCGCAATCTACAAAACTTTTAATTCAGTGTCCTTAATAGTGTAACGAATTAACACAACATTATCGTAAACGTTATTCCCTGGATGTAAGTGTTCAACATGTTTCCGAATCGGCCCGACTTTTGTCGCACTTTGTCTTATAACGTCAATGCAGAACATGTGTATGGAAATTACAAATCCTGACGTAAACAAAAGTAACGCCACTAATACCAATGTTGGAATGATGTCCACGGCTATTACCGAAACTTGGATGCAAAGTTAGCTCCTCTACTTTTCATGTTTAATGACAATCAGTTAACGTATACTCTGCATCCACACAACCTCTTTCAAGTAACCAAGAAGTAACTTGGCGTAGTAGGCCTATTGTCGAAACTTTTATGTTTGGACACGTAACGTCTGCTAACCATATAGGATAAACCACTTTTAATCAGAGAAAGTTACTCTCTTCTTTGGTCTCTTATCTGATATTGGTTGTCATCTAAATATATTCTGTCATTCAACATTTAACAACAGGCTTTGTAACCTCTTTTCATTTATGATCATGCGTCATATGTTTGTACATTGGGCAACAATTGACGCACCTCTTTCTGTGTGTTTGACTTTCGGTTTTTTAATGAATGACGCTTCGAAATTGTATGAAACCTGTCATACTGTTTTAAGTTTAGAGAAGACGAACATCGGGGCTTTCTCCGTTTCAGTAGACGTGGCTGTTGATTATCTGATTTTGAGCTCCGCGCGAACTCGGTACCTGCTTCGAAGAAAGCATTGACGCTCCCCAAGAAGAGCAGACACCGGGAAAAATGCGCAGAAAAAGTATAATGAACACACAATGTACAAGTGTATTTTCTGCGCCGCGGGTCTTAATAACATTAAAATAGAATAATAAAATCCGTAATTTGCAGTCCTATTTGTGTATTCCCACAGCGGCGCATCTCACCAAGTCGCTTCAGAGAATAAGAGGTAAAAAAAAAAAAAAAAAAAAAAAAAATACCATTGCTGGAGATGTTGCTGATGAGAGCGACTCCAGTCTTTAGTAAAGCACGCATTACAACATTTGTTACAGATGTATTTCACATCTTTTATGTTTAGTTAACAATGCGTTAGTGTCGTTTCGATGGGACATCGTTTAGAAATGAAGAATGTAATATCTGCGCAAAGTGCGATCGTCACCCTGGGCCAGTCTGCTTTTTCTGTAGAATTGAAATCTAAAGATAAAATAGCCAGCAATAGAAAGTCTTGAGTTAATGTTCTTTTTCATGTCCAAATCTACCACCAAAACCTTAGATTTTCGTAATTGAATGACAGGACCTGCCTAAAATCAGTTTTAACTCGCTTGACACACAGTATCCACGTGAGTTTTCTTCCATTTATTCAAGGTCACTGGTATTCGAATAGTTAATCAGCTTTTGTGTGCTGAGAAATATTCCTAACCAGTAGTCAACTAACGAAACCTGCATTCGCCAGTTGGTCTAAACAACTGGCCAGGAATCGAACACAAATACAGTAGTTTCTGCTTGGACAAGCCCTCCCACCCTGCCAATTTTTATACGTGTTCGACCACCAAGGACTCCAGCTACACGAATTAATGTTGGAGACTTAGTTTTCGCTATCATTGTACGGAAAAACATTAAGCGTACACTGATGCACCTTTTTTCGTTCACTGTGAGGTAAAACGCTTGTTCGAGACGGCTTAATAAGTTGCAGTTCTCACATCTGATTATATTTTTATGTGCGGTTGCAGAACATAATCTTTCGTGAGTTACGTCGATGATTCTTATTGTCGGTTGGAATCTTTGTTGTTTACAATTCGTAACTTGAGGGACTGCAACTGATTGAACACAACAGCGTTTACGTCGATGAGAACCATTAGTCTAGAGAAAAAGTCAGATTTAAAAGCTTTGTAGGTTGTAACCATCCAGCTAATATCCATTTCGTCACCTCATTTGTCTCTCTTCTTCGCCTACTTTTATTTCCTCGAGTGTTACTTGTTACTGCGTCCCCATGCGGTCCGTATTAGCTTCTGCCAACCAACCCCAGTAATATTAAGTTGCGTTAAGGGACAGAAATACGCTGCCACTGCGTTTCACCTTATTCATGGTGTGTGTGTGTGGGGGGGGGGGGGGGGGGGGGGTGGAGATAAGAAATTCGAGATAATATTCAAGATTGAAGTATGTCTCCGAACTACGTAAAATGATTGCCTGCCAGTTTACAAGTGCTCGATCTTAATTCTCATCACTTCGTATGTCGAGTTTCTGTGAAAGAGATGAATGTTAATACTCCGTGCTTTGTCTCAAGTAACCGACCATAACAACTCAGAATTTGGTTGCACGTCATTTCAAATATTTTCTCTGATTAATGCTATTACCCACGCTAATATATACTGCGTTCACATGCGATACATCCCCCGAAAGACGAAAACTGAATTTCGGAAACTGTTTTTCGCTGTCATATTTAGGAGTTAAGATCTGAAGTGGATTTGCTAGCCCAGTTAAATGTGGCGTATGGCGTCTGCAAAACAGCTGTTCCAGTTTCTGATTTAGTCAGTACAATCGCTATTTCTTTTCACTTAAATATTATAAGTAGACAGTGTCCTGCTCAGTCTAACAGTTCTATTTCTTTCAAGTATGCGGTTTCGGTGATTTGTATTTTATTCGGAGATAAATTAGGCAGGTGGTTGGACGACTTCCCGTTCAGCTGTTACCTTAGATCGCTGAGACAGAAGAGCAGGCGCTAACTTTTACTAATACTGCACTACACTTTCTTTGTCTGGTCATCGCTAGCGAAAGAATGCTTCTGGTAATCACTGCTGTTCTGAGATTGTTTCATTACCAGTTTAACAACTCAGTGTGTTCCTTTATTATTCGCTGTTCCGAGTATTTATTGTAACCTTGTAACAGTTGAGATTTTAGAGTTCTAGTTGCTTCTTCCCCACGATCGCCAGTTATTGTAACTAAAGGGAGAGATTTTTTAAGTATGCCGAATGCGAGAGCATTTAATTACGGACCTGAAGAGAAAATTAAATTTTTACGCAATTCGTAAGCCCGTTGACATCTTTCATTATTATGTACCATCCCTCAACATTACAAAATTTATTTTCCTTACGACTTTTAACGTGTCTCAAAGCTGCGGATATGTTATAGAGGAATGAGGGTTTTTCACCTAAAACAGATAGCCGCACAACGCCCACAAAAACGAAGACTTCTTAAAAATGTTTTTCAAGGAGTTTCCGTTTCCTTCAAACACGAAGAACCCAGATATATATAAACGTCCGGAACACTAACGAACAAAATTACTGTAGATAATGGGAAAAGATTTTTCACAGAGAGCTCAGGTTCAAAGTAAACACCACGAGAGAGTTAACTCTATTTCATTAAAGCTTCTCAATCAGCAAACATCAGTGTCGCGCAATCTCACTCCCATTATGTAGTTTCGAGTCCGGCGCCACGTTCATCTTTTCAATCCTACAGCAACCAGAAAATACACAAAACGCCTTATAGACACAACAGTTTGCTTGTAAAATGGGACTTATCTACGAAGCTGAAAGAAACATACAGATAATGATGCTTAATTATTGTATATAAACAAAATTTGAATCTTCTGGTTATGGGAAAGGAATACAGGCGGAGGCGAGATGATATTTGACGCAAAGGAGATTGCTTACAAAACCCTTGTCTGACTGATCCTAAAATACTCGTCAAGTGTATGGGACTCGTACCAAATAAGTCAAACTGGGAATACTGTACGTATACAAAAAGGGCAGTACGAATGGTCACAGATTTGTTTGACCCTTGTGAGAGTGTCGCGGAGACACTGAATGACCTGCACTGGAAGATGTAAGAAGACAGGCACAAACTATTCCATGAAAGCCTACTTCAGAGTTTCAGGAACAGCTTCAAGTGAAAATCTAGGAATATGCTAGAACCCCGTAGTCGTTCACAGTGGCGCGGATGGGCTTGCGGGAGAGGAGTATTTGGCGCCGTTGCCGCCGCCCACCATCTCCCCTTCCGTGAAATCCTGAATTCAGTCTTTATTCAGTACAGAATTCTCATACACTTCTAGAAGTGAGTGGATAACCATCAGTTCTTTGAGATGTGTTAAGGTTTTTGCGTCACTATTAAAATTTAGTTCTTATGGCAGAAACGTCTCGAAACAGACCACTCTATTTACAGCATGTGATCAAAATTATCCGGACACCTGGCTGAAAATGACTACAAGTACGTGGGGTCCTCCATAGGTAATGCTGGAATTCAACGTCGTGTTGGCCCACCCTTAGCCTTGATGACAGCTTCCACTCTCGCAGGCATGCGTTCAGTCAGGTGCTGGAAGGTTTCTTCGGGAATGTCGGTCGGTGAGGCCTGGCACGAAGTCGGCGGTCCAAAACGTCCCAAAGGAGTTCTGTAGGATTCAGGTCAGGACTCTGTGCAGGCCAGTCCATTACAGGGATGTTATTGTCGTGTAACCACTCCGCCACAAGCCGTGCATTAAGAACACGTGCTCGAGCGTGTTGAAAGATGCAATCGCCATCCCCGAATTGCTCTTCAACAGTGGGAAGCTAGAAGATGCTTAAAAAATCAGCGTAGGCCTGTGCTGTGACACTGCCACGCAAAACAAGGGGTGCAAGCCCCCTCCATGAAAAACACGACAACACCATAACACCACCGCATCCGAATTTTACTATTGGCACTACACACGCTGGCAGATGATGTTTACCGGGTATTCGCCATACCCACACCTTGCCATTGGATCGCCACACTGTGTGCCGTGATTCGTCACTCCAAACAGAGTTTTTCCACTGTTCAATAGTCCAGTATTTACGCTTCTTACACCCAGCTAGGCGTCGTTTGGCATTTGCCGGCGTGATGTGTGGCTTATGAGCAAGCACTCGACCATGAAATCCAAGTTCTCTCACCTCCTGCCTAACTGTCATAGTACTTGCAGTGGATCCTGATGCAGTTTGGAACTCCTATGTGATGGTCTGCCTACTACACATTACGACCCTCTTCATCTGTCGGCGGTCTCTATCAGTCAACAGACGAGGCCGACCTGTACGCTTTTGTGCTGCATGTCTCTCTTCACGTTTCCACTTCACTATCACATCCGAAACAGTGGAACTAGGGATGTTTAGGAGTGTGGAAATCTCGCGTACAGACGTATGACACAAGTGACACCCAATCACCTGACCACGTTCGAAGTCCGTGAGCTCCGCAGAGCGCCCCATTCTGCTCTCTCACAATGACTAATGACTACTGTTGTCGGTGATATGGAGTACCTGGCAGTAGGTGGCAGCACAATGCATCTAATATGAAAACCGTATGTTTTTAGGGGTGTCCGGATACTTTTGATCACATAGTGACATCAGAAAAGACAGTTTTAGAATTCGCCTCCCCTCATAAATTTCAGCGGATGCCCATGTACCAACACCGTACGTATGGATCTCGTTTTGACCACGAAGACATGATTAGAATAATTGCAGCGCACAGAGAGGCATTTAAGCCATCATTCCTCCCGCGCTACCCGCATCTCGTGGTCGTGCGGTAGCGTTCTCGCTTCCCACGCCCGGGTTCCCGGGTTCGATTCCCGGCGGGGTCAGGGATTTTCTCTACCTCGTGATGGCTGGGTGTTGTGTGATGTCCTTAGGTTACTTAAAAGTAGTTCTAAGTTCTAGGGGACTGATGACCATAGATGTTAAGTCCCATAGTGCTCAGAGCCATTTGAACCTCTCGCGCTCCAAGCGCGAACGGAACGAGAAGCAGCCCTAATAAGTGGTGTAATGGGGAATTATTTTCTGCCAAGCTCTCACAGAGGTTTGCAGAGTATGGCTGTAGATGTTGGACATGTGGCTACCAGGTAAGTAACTTCCGTCATATATCATTTCGCCGTTCTTCCCTTTATCAGTGGTTACTGGTAAACCAGAAATCTGTGCATCGTCTTGGATAGGTATCAGATATATTTTGTTACTCTTATTTTATTATTGAAACGATCGGCTGCATGAATGCTCTTGATGGTTCTTTAGTTTATTTTCTAGTTTCCTTACTTAACGCTCGCACTTCGAAACAGAAAAGATAATGATATTGACTTTGCAACGAAGAATATTAAATTTCATGACAAGCAATACAATTTCACTATTTGTTACTTGTGCAGTTTTGTTGTCTAACAACTTGTTTACCCAGTTCTTTTGCACCACCTTCTTGGGTCACACTGCTTTCTTAAGGGTGCTGTCAAATAAAGGTATTACTGAGAATACAAAGAGACGAATGTATAAAACAACAGTAGAGCGTTCAATGATATTTCTGGCATATCGTTATGTACTTGTAGGCAACATTTAGTACCACCTCTCCATTTTGCCAAATGACTTTCGTCTTCCGTTAAAAGAATATTACTGTCTGAGCTGCTACGACAGAAAGCAGAGGATTACTACATCCATGAATGAATGTATTCGTTGAAGTTTCACATTTAATTAGTCTGGTGATTTCGTAAAGAATTCGCTGTCGTTGTGGCCGAGCGGTTCTAGGCGCTTCAGTCTGGAACCGCGCGACCGATACGGTCGCAGGTTCGAATCCTGCCTCGGGCATGGATGTGTGTGATGTGCTTAGGTTAGTTAGGTTTAAGTAGGTCTAAGTTCTAGGGACTGATAACCTCAGAAGTTAAGTCCCATAGTGCTCAGAGCCATTTGAATTTGAATCGGGTTTACTCTGTGCGGAGTTTCCAGTGTTCTGTAATTTTCTATTCAGTATTTATCAAGTAGGTCATTATGTTGTCTAGTAAAACTCTGATACTTTTAGCTCGTGATTTTCCACTTGGTACGAGTAGTTGTTCTTTCAACTATCTCTGCACTCGTTGCTCCCAGTTCCTTTAAATTTTTGTTGTTGGGTCACCAGTGGTGTCCTGCGATCTATGTCCTATAAAGAGAGAATGGTATTTATATTTTTGCTTGTTCTGAAGTTTGTTTCACTTTTCAAGAGAACCATGTTGTTGCATTTTGCTTTGATCTTCCAACCGAAGATTGATTTGAGGCATTACTCCCCATTCTTGTCGCTTCTTGCCACACACGCTATTTTAGCGAACTGCTGCATCCCACATCATCGATGTTTTTCCTTCCATCTAGGCCAGCCCCTGCGATTCATTCTTTGTGCTATCATTCCAATTTAAGTTTTCATCAGCGGTTCATGTGCATATTTATTATTTCCTTTTGTAGATTAAAACGAGCTTTGCTATGTATGGCCATTTCTGCGAGACTCGATCAGTAAAAGAACAAAGAAGAGTTAGAATGCTTGAGATGTTAAGTTCCTCCCCCCCCCCCCCCCCCCCCCAGAGTATAACGCACAGGACATTATACGAGGCGAGTTTTTTAAGTAAGTACCGTTTTGAAATTTAAAAAAAAGACGTGGTAAGATATCTCAATAATTTTATTTTTAAATGAAACCCTGTACCTTAATCTAATTTTCTACATAATTTCCGTCAATATTGAAGCACTTGTCATAACATTGTACCAGTTTTTGAATACCCTCCTCATAGAAGTCTGCCGCCTGACTTGTTAACCACTGCATCATCACTGTTTTGACTTCGTCATCGTCTTGAAGACGCTAACCGCCCAGGTGTTTCTTCAAGTGCAGGAACAGATGGTAGTCACTGGACGCAAGATCGGGGCTGTACGGAGGATGATCTAGAGTTTCCCATCGAAAAGATGTGATGAGATCTTTGGGTTGATTCGCCACATGCGGACGGGCATTGTCTTGCAGCAAAACGATGCCCTTGCTCAACTTCCATGGACTGTTGCTTTGATTCTGGTGTGACGTAGACCACCCATGTTTCATCGCCCGTAACAATTTGGCTTAAGAAATCATCACCGTCGTTGTGGTACCGCTCAAGGAAAGTCAATGCACTGTCTAAACGTTTGGTTTTGTGCACATCCGTCAACATTTTCGGTACCCAACGTGCGCACAATTTTCGGTAATTCAAGTGCTCGGTCACAATGCCATACAAAACACTACGAGAAGTATTAGGAAAGTCATCCCGCAAGGAGGAAATCGTAAAGCGTCTGTTTTCTCTCGCCTTATTGTCCACTTCCTGCACCAAACTTTCATTAAGGACCGAAGGACGCCCACTCCGTTGTTCATCATGCACATTTGTGGCGCCATCTTTAAATGCTCTCACCCACTTTCTTACGATTCCATCACTCATAATGTTTTCTCCGTAAACTGCACAGATCTCACGATGAATATCTATCGCTTTTAGGCCTTTAGCACTAATTAATCTTATAACAGCCCGTACTTCTCAGTCGGCGGGACTCACGATTACCGGAGGCATCTTAAACACTCAGTACACAACGTAAACAAGGAAGAATCAGACTGTAATGGCGTCAGTGCGTGGATTAAGGTACAGGCTTTAATGTAAAAATAAAAGTATTGAGATATCTTAGCACGGCTTTTTTTTTTAAATTTCGAAACGGTACTTACTTAAAAAACACGCCTCGTACAATCATGTGAAACTGTCACAAAAAACCTTCTTCGGGATGTCCTTCAACCCGCACGCCACTGGCTTGAATGTCACTTACGTCGCCAAAGCGCTGGCCCTTATTGAGAATTTCTGCGCTGGACGGTGAATATCAAGAAGCATTTACGACAGTAATCGGTCAGTTTGTCTCAGCTGAGGATACCACGTATTTACAACATCCGTCCCAGTCTGGGTTTGCATCCAGGCTGGAGCAGGTGCAACTTTATACTGATAAACAAAGTAATAGCATCACATACCCTCTCAATGCATAACATTTCATTTAGTTTCCTGCTCCTCTTCTGGGTGCTTCACGTTTTCTGTCAGACAGTGTGAGATCATATGGAGTATCTTCACAAATACGTGATTGACTGAAGAACGATTAGGTTATATTGGACGGCGAATGTTCCATAGAAACAACAGAAGCATTAGGAGTGCGGGGGCCCCCTCCCCCAACGCAGCGTAATAGGACGCTGAATGTTTTCAATGTGTGTAAACATCAGATAAGATCAGAAGCATATGATTAGCAGAATAACTGACGATCGTGTTGTGTACGGGAAAGTATCATTGTTGGATGGTCGAGAGGAATTGTAAAAGTTAGACTCAGTTTCCACTTGGTGTAGTGAATGGCAGCTCTCGTTAAATGTCGATAAATGTAGGACTGTACCTATAACAAAAGGGTGGGGCAGTGGTAAAATTTCACATTAAAAATCCAAAAATCTCGGTTTCGATCCCCAGTCAATCGTAAGACTTGTTGTATGCCACTCATCACTTGTTTCACTTCTGGCAATGTTTATTGATGTGCAAGAAGTCGAGATATACCGTGGTTCGGAATCCACGGTAAACTTTAAGTCCCCTGTAACTGGCTGGGGAAAGACAACGGCATTCCACGTCCAACAGGACCAGCACTGTAGTATTCAAAACAATCTTTGGCTTTATGACTGATTTACTTATAGAAAGAGAGAGCATGTTATAGCGTCTGTTTACAAGATTAGTGGTACACATCTTCAACACGTCACATTGAACAGTTACGTGGGCAGACTGAAGAGTAATGCCCCCGAATTTCTTATGTGTAAACTCTTGAAGCTTTTTAAATGAAGCAAACGTTATGAACATTCTGAATCTTCATTCTTCAGGTCTACATATTTATTTCTCAACATGGTCGCCCGGGAGATGAACACATTACTCCCGACGCGAAATGGGCTTCTTGATACAGCCATTGTAAAATGTTTACTTTGTTGATGGAGGCACAACCTCAGCTGTGCTTGCACTACTTCATCACTATCGACGTGAAGTCCTCGAAGGTGTTCTCTAAGTTTCAATTCGAAACTCGATTACAGTATGCTGTTTCTCACGGTCCGACGTCGTTACTTCACACACTGTCGTGTTGCATGCTATGATTCGAAGCACTAGAGCGACAGAGCGCTGCAAATATGTAGACATGAAGAATAAAGACGTAGAATGTTAATAACGTTTGTTTTATTTAAGAAGCTTTAAGAGTTTTCACATAAAATCGGAGGCATTACTTTTCAGCACACCCTCGTGGTTAGGGGCAATACTAAGAAGCCATATGAAATGGAACGATCACGTAAAAATCAGTATTAGGAAAGGCGAACGGAAGCCTTAGATTTGTCGGAAGGGTTCTGGGAAAGTTGAATGTGTCTGTAAACGAAAATATCATACAGGAATTAGTGCTACCAGCTCTAGAGTATTGGTACAGCTGTTGGAGTCCCTATCAAGTAGACATGATAACAGATGTCGAACGACATCAGAAAATCACATCTAGGATCGTAACAGGCTGGTGAAGCCCATCATAAAGTGTTAACAGGTATGTTCGGTGGAGGTCCATGGTGAATGTTGTACCGGAAGAAATAACACCCGCCGATACAGTGGTGAGTTCTTAGCTTTCGTGAAGGGGCAAGATGGCACTATAACACGTCGAATGTTAAGTCACTTTATTATAACATGAACAAGACGAAATTTTTAACTTTGTTATAATCAGCGTCCACAGGAATGCCTCTTCCACAGATTACAATCTACGATCTCACAGATTGCAAGTTACGATAAACATTTATGTAGAGTTCTGACTAGCGGAATTATCGTACTGCTGGCCCGGTAGAAAGATGCTGTCGACTTCAGCGATGATTGCTGACTGAGCTACGGGGCACTGTGCTTAAAGGGAGACAGTACGAACTTTCTGTCACCGCTCTGGTTGTCCTTAACAGGTGTCCAGGGCATGATTAGGACTTCAAAATACGTAAACAGGAAGACGCAACTCTCAACCGTTTTCGAAGAAATCGAGTTTCAAAACTTTACGTGCGCTCACATACTCTGTATGGTCGTTAACAGGCAACAAGTGCGCACTCGAGTGAGTAAGCGCTTAGTTTCATAAGCCCTGGGTCTCTGGATCGAATCTCGCTACCTGTACTATTTTTTGCGAGTTATCTGCACCAATATGCGATGCTACGCTTCGACGTGCGTGCTACACCGCGAAACTGTGTGTTGTCCGAGACCCGTTTACGAATGTATACTAAGTTTGTTTTGCAGTAGACACGTTGAAGAAAAAAAACAATAACATGCAAAAATTCGGCGTTTTGCGGTGCTGCATAGCTTACACATATTTGTCACGGAAGTAGGTACAGTAATACAAATAAAATGATTCCAATGATTTGCTTGAAAGTTCTGGTGTAATCTTTTTTTTTATTTCCAATCTCCGCAAGAGAAAAAACTTTTTCTCCCGTTTTCATGTTAAAAATTAGGAAAATAGTTAGGGAATAATTCAGTATTGATACTTTGTGCGTGGTCATAACAAATCTGTTAGGATTACGTGGGAATGAAAAAGAAGAATACTGCCGACAACGATCCAGATAATTTTCGAAGTCTATTTTCTCAAAATTGGTCGAGAGTTGCATCTTCCTGTTTTAATATGTTTAAGCACCAGTCGTGCCCTACTTGAATCAAATCGGCGAAGGGAAATTCGTACAGTCCCCTTGTTAGACGCACAAAAGCGGGCTGATGGCGGTGGCATGTAGAAACTCTTCTGGGCGTGTTTACGCCACCGTCTCTCATTCGTTGTTGCTTCTGGCAGCGACTGTGTTTACTTCTGGTCCCGTCGCGAGGTACCAACCTTCCCTTGGCACCTCACTCTTCGGACGTCACCACACTGAATTCCTGGGAGAAAGACACTGTAGTGGTCGCGAAACCCTGTTGGGTAGATTTTGAGAACCTGTATTGCAGGAAGACTCTGCGGGCCAGGAAACAAAACTGATTATATAATTATAAATATTTGGTACTATGTTCCCCCCGCCATGCACTGTACAGTGACTTGCGGGGTATTTATATAGCTGTAGAATACTTTTTTGCATTTTATGTTTTGAGAGCTGCAGGAGGCTCGAAGTTAAGGAGAAATTTACATTATTTCCTCAAAATATCCAGACGGATCCTTGGAAAAGCTTACTTATACTGACGACCCCTCCACCTAGATTGCGCCGAGGAGGAAGACTTGCACCAGTCAGTAGTCTTAGTCACGCTGTATACTGAACTAAGCCAGCACACAGCTCGTCGTGGTGACGGTTGTTCCGTGTGGCGCAGCTCGTCCGCTAGCGGCTGTCGGGTGTCTCCGGCAATGAGCATCGCGCCTCCAGACCTCAGATTTAATTAAGCTGCGGCTGCTACGGGGGTGGCACGCCTTAATGGGCGCTCCTGCAGCCGCCAACACTGTTGGGACGGTTCAGCTTCCCCCGTCTGAAGCGACTGTTGCTAAACTGCGTGTGGAGGGAGACCTACACCTCCCCCGGCCCCAGCATTATACCTCCACCGTCACGGTTCCCCGGCGCTTCGTTGCCACGTGTAGGGACGGGGACCACGAGTAAAGACTGGTTCACGTTCGACGTCTAAACATTTCGCAATGCACTTCAAATGGCAGCATTCAGACAGATCGTCAACGGAACTTAAAAGAAATAACAAGGATTCTCGGGAAGGGAATAGTAGTGCCTTTTGCGCTTACATGTTTTCTTAATCTTCATTTTATCGTTTGCTCTTTGTTTTAGTGGCACTTTGCGAGAGTTCCATGATGACTTCGATATTTTTTCATAGGTGTGTGTTTTCACAAAAGAGCCGAAATACGAGGCGTATTTTTAAGTAAGAACCGTTTTGAAATTAAAAAAAAGACGTGTTAAGATATCTCAATAATTTTATTTTTACATGAAAGCCTGTACCTTAATCTACGCACTAACGCCATTACAGGCTGATTCTTCCTTGTTTATGTTGTGTACTGAGTGTTCAAGATGCCTCTGATGAACGTGAGTCCCGCCAACTGTGAAGTACGGGCTGTTATAAGATTTCTTAGTGCTAAAGGCCTAAAAGCGATAGATATTCATCGTGAGATCTTTGCAGTTTACGGACAAAACACTATGAGTGATGGAATCGTAAGAAAGTGGGTGAGAGTATTTAAAGATGGCCGCACAAATGTGCATGGTGAACAACGAAGTGGGCGTCCTCCGGTCGTTAATGAAAGTTTGGTGCAAGAAGTGGACAGTAAGGTGAGAGAAAACAGACGCTTTACGCTTTCCTCCTTGCGGGATGACTTTCCTAATATTTCTCGTAGTGTTTTGTATGGCATTGTGACCGAGCACTTCAATTACCGAAAATTGTGCGCACGTTGGGTACCGAAAATGTTGACGGATGTGCACAAAACGAAACGTTTAGACAGTGCATTGACTTTCCTTGAGCGGTACCACAACGACGGTGATGATTTCTTAAGCCAAATTGTTACGGGCGATGAAACATGGGTGGCCTACGTCACACCAGAATCAAAGCAACAGTCCATGGAAGTTGAACAAGGGCATCGCTTTGCTGCAAGACAATGCCCGTCCGCATGTGGCGAATCAGTCCAAAGATCACATCACATCTTTTCGATGGGAAACTCTAGATCATTCTCCGTACAGCCCCGATCTTGCGCCCAGTGACTACCATCTGTTCCTGCGCTTGAAGAAACACCTGGGCGGTCAGCGTCTTCAAGACGATGACGAAGTCAAAACAGTGGTGATGCAGTGGTTAACAAGTCAGGCGGCAGACTTCTATGAGGAGGGTATTCAAAAACTGGTACAACGTTATGACAAGTGCCTCAATATTGACGTAAATTATGTAGAAAAGTAGTTAAAGGTACAGGCTTTCATGTAAAAATAAAATTATTGAGATATCTTAGCACGTCGTTTTTAATTTCAAAATAGAACTTACCTAAAAAACACGCCTCATATATTAGAGCGAAAATGATTTACGTTGTACAATATTTGAACTATGAAATACGAGGGGCTTTCAAAAAGTTATGCAACACGATTGTTTTTCTGTAAGCAGGTTGGTTTGATTCAGAGTTCCAAAACACCATATCATTCCCCATTTCTTTTGGCAGCAAAACCCTATTTTTTCAACAAAATCTCCGTTTAGTGCGATGGCGTTACGCCACGTCACCGGAGGCCGTGTATGCCCGCATGATATCACCCTACTGGTTAACGTCGGAGCCAGCGTCTTGCTGCATTAAAAATCTCCGCATCATCCACGTACTGCCTTCAGCGAACTACGTCCTTCACTGGGCGAAACAGATGGAAGTCGGAAGATGTGAGATCAGGCTGTAGGATGGATGAGGAAGAACAGGCCTGTGAAGTTTTGTGAGCTGCTCTCGGCTGCGCAGACGTGTTTGAAGCCTTACGTTGGCATGGGGAAAGAGAAGTTCTTTTGCACTTTTGTGGCGACGAAAGCCGTGAAGTTGTTTCTTTAATTTCCTGAGGGTGACATAATACACTACACAGTTTGTCGTTGCACCACAAGGGGGATGGGGGACAGAATAATCCCTCCCAGAAGACCGTCGCCATGAATTTACCGGCTGAGGTTGCAGCTTTGAGCTTTTTCCACTAAGGAGAGGTGGTATGCCACCACTCCATGGATTGCCGTTTTGTTTATAGTTCGAAGCGATGATCTCATGTTTCATCACCTGTGAGGATGTTCGACAAAATGCCCGCATCTCGTGGTCGTGCGGTAGCGTTCTCGCTTCCCACGCCCGGGTTCCCGGGTTCCATTCCCGGCGGGGTCAGGGATTTTCTCTGCCTCGTGATGGCTGGGTTTTGTGTGCTGTCCTTAGGTTAGTTAGGTTTAAGTAGTTCAAGTTCTAGGGGACTGATGACCATAGATGTTAAGTCCCATAGTGCTCAGAGCCATTTGAACCATGTTCGACAAAAAGATATCACGATCAGCCTCGTAACGCGCAAACATTTCCGCACAGATGATCCTTCGTTGCTCTTTATGGTCATCTGTTTGGCGGCGAGGAACCCGGCGGGCACACACCTTTGAGTAGCCCAACCGATGGGACGAGTGTGTCAGCACTGCCAATAGAGACGCCTAGTTGTGCAGAGAGGTGTTTGATTGTGCTCCGTCGATGACCTCGAATGAGAGTGTCCGCACGTCCCAACGTTGCAGGAGTCACAGCTGTAAGCGGCCGGTCCAAACGCGGGAGATCGGACAGGTTAGCGCGACCTTGTTGCGATAATGACAGACGCCTCGCCCAACGACTCAACGTGCTTTTGTTCACTGTCTGGTCTCCGTAGACTTTCTACAAGCTCCTGTGAATATCTGCGACGTTCTGGTTTTCCGGCAGAAGAAACTCAATTTAAAGCTCTCTGCTTGGAGCGAACCTCCCTTCAAAATGCCGGTTTGAAGGTTACGTATAGTGCCGCCCCATATCTGGGCTTGATGAAACTATGGTGGCTGAAGCGGGAACGTTCCACTGTGCCCGACAACAAATTATGCATTTTTTTTAAACGAAATTCGTCGAGAAAAAACGATGTGTTGCATTACTTATTGAACGTGCCTTGTAGCTCCCATTGTGAATAGCTAAGACATAGATACATGAAATAGTTTTGATTAAGTAAACTTTTTTTAACAGTGCGAAAGTCAGCTGTGTTCAATGAGAGAAACACAGTTGTGTTTCTATTTATTCGCTACATAGACAGAAAGCCAAACGCAGTTAACAAGCTACTTAAAAAAAAAGTTCAAATGTGTGTGAAATCTTATGGGACTTAACTGCTAAGATTATCAGTCGCTAATCTTACACACTACTTAACCTAAATTATCCTAAAGACAAACACACACACGTACCCATGCCCGAGGGAGGACTCGAACCTCCGCCGGGACCAGCCGTACAACCCATGACTGCAGCGCCCTAGACCGCTCGGCTAATCCCACGCTGCTAACAAGGAACTAAGAATATTTGTGTTGCCATCTGAGTATTGTTGTTTGGCGTGTCTATATGTATACCTTTCCTGAGCAACAAAATCTCGATGGTTTAAAATGTTTGGACACCATTTTACCTATGATTCCGCTTTTCTGCAGCATGGGAATTGTAAGGTACAACTTTTGTCAAGAACATACATTAGAAATTTTACCAGTCCAGATAGCCACGCATATTAGCTCGGCATTTCCGGGATTCGAGAACGCTCGCCGGCCCCGGATGCAATACATCCGGCGGATTAACGATGAAGGCCGGTTTGCTGTCCAGCCGTGGTGCGATTTTTAGGCTGTTTCCTGCATTCGACTAGGTGGATACCGGGCTGGTAGTACCCACGTCTCGCCTCAGTTACACGATTCGCAACCATTTAGAAAACATCTGTTACAAATTTTTCTCTGCCCATTAATGAACTTCTTTAGCATTGCTAGTAACTTAATTTTGATACAATGTTACGACGTTTTGTATCGTGGTTGGGATCTCTTGACCCCACTTTCACAGTTCGGTGGTGGAACAAGTGAACCGGCATTGTGTTGACAGTGACTGCTTTCCATCCGATTTTACCCCTCTGGTAAAATTTTACCATTCCGTTGCCATAAACTTCGAACCTCAGCTGATGGGCTCCCGAATGCATCTGTTTGCTCACACTTCACAATTAAAACAATGTTCTGTTTAGTGGCACTTAAGAGTGCACTCAACAATTTATTAGACAAACTGCGTTAACGAGGAAATTAAGTATTACGTATTTGAAAAAAAACTGCAAGTGACCCAAGATGGAAATTTTAGGAATAAATTCAGTCAGTTATATGAAAGAAAGAAAAAGCAGACATAATGAATTCTATTATGGTTTCGAGTTTTTGAGGCACAAAAAATGTGTGAATGAGAATTGAACAACCCCAAATGGACAGAATAAACTTCGCCTATTTTCGTCGCCCAAATATGCTGGAGCGCTACAACAATTGGATAAATGATCTCCTTCATGAAGCCAGGAAACAAAACTCAAACAACTGTTTTAAACAAATGGTAATGGATTTGTATACAGTCTTTTAAAGTGCAGTGGGACGTGGATCCACTAATGCAAGTCAGAATATGGATGATAAATTCCTGAATGGATGTATTTGGACTGTTGGGAGAGTGACGTAAAGGTATATTGGGACACTCGAGCACAATTTTTGTTATTATTTTTCAGCATGTGTGTAGTTAACTGTGAGTATTTTTCTAACATGCTTCAGCGCCGGCCGAAGTGGCCGTGCGGTTAAAGGCGCTGCAGTCTGGAACCGCAAGACCGCTACGGTCGCAGGTTCGAATCCTGCCTCGGGCATGGATGTTTGTGATGTCCTTAGGTTAGTTAGGTTTAACTAGTTCTAGGGGACTAATGACCTCAGCAGTTGAGTCCCATAGTGCTCAGAGCCATTTGAACCATTTTTTTCCAACATGCTTCAACACAAAGTGAGACCTGTGGCAGGAGGAGGAGGAGAAGTAAGAGGACATCTGGCTCTCTCAGAAGATGTTTTTCTGATGCACGATAATGTTTACTCTCATGTCTTGAGACTGGAAGTTTACTCAACAGTAAGGGCGTAATCTGCCTTTCAGAGGCCAAGAAAAAATTGTGCTCCCTCTTCTGGATGCGGCTTGTAGTGGTGACTGGAACCACTCGGCGAGTGGTTAATGAAAGATCCCTGTGTACAATAATCCTTCATTTATTTTGATACAGGGACGGTATTGCTGCAGGCAGGAGGCTATTGCCCCTCGATGACAAAGGTGACTTCCGGAGCGCCGTGTACCTAGTTCAGCAACTGCTGACTCGGAAGACAGCTCACATTAGCGCCGACAACTGTCGGCCTCAGCAAAGCTGCCGCCGGTGTGTGTCAGGCGCAGCTCCTGGCAGCAGGACTAAATCGTTGTTGCTGCATACCACTCTGGGAAGGACACTTTTCAAACCGTAACATCCATCCCAGTTGAACACGCGACCCACTAGGGAGGTTGTAGCCAACAGAAGATAGTCACCTGGTGGCTGACCCAGCGGTGCAAAAGTTCCAACTTGTTTTCTTAAGGTTCCTGCTGAGGCAGACGCCTGCTGGTACTGGAGACGAAGTCCTGCTAGGTGCCTGGGTGCTTCACCTGGTGCTGCAGTTGTCTTCGTCTTAAAATTAACAGCTGATGAAGTCACTGATGTTCGGCATCACGTACGCCCCCTGCTATGATCATTTAAAGAGAACGTTGGTGAGCATCTGCGAACACATGAGAAGTAAAATGCGATTTTTATTTGTGGGAGGGTGGTATTTATAAGAGTCTATTGACCAGTACCTCTCCAGCAGCAGCACCGCTACTCTGGAAGAGCCAACAGGCTGCAGCGGCCAAATGTCACTACTGCAGGAGCCTCGCTGGAGCTGTAATATTGCGCAGCTTCACCCTTCAGAAGCTGACCTCTCCCGTTTCCTCAGATTACTAAATAAGCACCTTTAAGGCTGAACAAGTGTTCCCGTGAAAAGCTGTCTGGACGTCAATCTGACTCTCACTTCCCTCTGTATGACGCCGTTTAGTAGAGTGTTGCAGGTCCAGTTCATCGACTGAGCGAGGTGGCGCAGCGGTTAGCACACTGGACTCGCATTCGGGACGACGACGGTCCAATCCCGCGTCCGGCCATCCTGGTTTAGGTTTTCCGTGATTTCCCTAAATCACTCCAGGCAAATGCCGGGATGGTTCCTTTGAAAGGGCGCGGCCGACTTCCTTCCCCGTCCTTCCCTAATCCGATGAGACCGATGACCTCGCTGTTTGGTCTCTTCCCCCAAACAATCCAATCCAATCCAGTTCAGTTCATCGCACCCGACAGAGTCGTGGTGCAACACTGTCAAGCAAAAGTGTGATCTGCCCTACAATTTGTCTGTGTGTGGGAGCTCTGAGGTGCATAAAAGTTATCGTTCGTCATCGTCAGCGAGCCCATTACGTGGCATGGTGGTATAGGGTGCCACTGACCACACAACACGATCATCTTGGCTCTAATAATCGGTTATTTGAAAATTTCTGACGTGTTGAAGCTATTGGTTGTGCCCTAACTTTTAGATGCCTTTGACGTTGTCCTTCAGTAAGATAAAGCAGGAGACCACACGTTGCCTGTGTTGTCCTGAGCCAGATTTGGAAACAAAATAACTTCGTCCGTACCTGTGCAGTCTGTGGAAGTAGGGAAACAGTAGCAGTGAGGGGGGAGGCGGGGGGTGTTCAAGTGCGAATGGACTCTGCGGGGCAGGGGCGGTGCAGTTACAAGCTGAAAGCTAATCACATGTGGAGTTTATAAGCTACAGCTAACATATCCGAAAACGATAAGATTAATGGGTTACTACAGACTGACCAGTATTTCGACAAGTCAGACGTTTATTATTAAAAACACGTTGGGTTTCAGGACTGTGCTGACTTTACGACGGAAGGAGCAATTTATTTTCGCTTTACTTTTTAACCTCTTTTTCTTTAAGAGAACCATCGTTAATGGCGAGTTTTGAGTAACACTTACACGTCTCTTGTTGCCATTTTAATATTTGCTTCTTTTGCCAAAACACAGTACAGTTCTCACAGGTTGCAATTGTGATAGAATCCTGAAACAACATATTATCAAACAAACAGCTGTGGACAGGTCAGGTGAGAAGCTTATGGGTAGCTTGTTCTTGGTATACAAATAAACATGTAATTTCTTCACTTATATTGTTGCATCGCCGTACTGATTCGCATTGCACTAACTATCTATGACCCTAAAAAGTTTACGTAATCTCGTAGGGAAATTCTAGTTTGTTGTATATCACAGTAGTTAAGACTGCTTCACATGTTAAAGATATGGTAAAATACTCTCCTCTTTGCATGCTATCATTTGCCTATAACTTGCTTCAATTATCTCGAACGATTAATGAGAGATGAGGGATGTTATGAGTAATTTGTTCTTGCTTCATTGTTTGCGCAAAGGACAGGAAGTGGGTGCGCTACATAAATCCATTTCCTCGAGACTGGAGACAGATATAAATTTCCTGGCAAGTTTAAAAGAAATAAATCAGTATGTTAACTACATTTAAAACGCAGCAACGTGTGACCTAACATGCACCAAACTCAAACTCTTAGCGACTCCTGCTTTCCCTTGTAATCTTTTCTAATTGCGTGTGATGGGTCACTCAGTTTCTAAATATCACAGTAACTATGTCCAGTAACGAAACGATAGGCATTCACCATGAAGCTGGTAAAAGAGGCTATAAGATGCGAAAAAAATAGTCTTTTTACCCAATCGTTTCGTTAACATTGTGTGAGAAAGATTGCAGTGCAGGTGGTGTGCGGTCGTCATTGTTCCCAAAGTATAGCGAGCCGCCGGCGGAGGTGGCCGAGCAGTTCTAGACGCTACAGTGTGGAACCGCGCGTCCACTACGGTCGCATGATCGAATCCTGCCTCGGGCTTGGATGTGTGTGATGTCCTTAGGTTAGTTAGGTTTAAGTAGTTCTAAGTTCTAGGGGACTGATAGCCTCAGGTGTTAAATCCCATAGTGCTCAGAGCCATTTGAACCATTTTTTAAATTTAGACAAAATATGGATGTTAACGTTGCGTCAGCAGAATGACAATCGATTACTCTTATTCGAGAATGATGACGCCTTCCAAAGATAGGCATACCGTCGGCATCACGTGACGAATGGTGGTGCCCTCTATGCGCTCTATAAACGCGAGAGTAACCGGAGCCTCAGTGGCAGTAGCCGGACGACCTCAGAAGATGTCTCCCGCAGATGGAGACGAAACGTTAGGTGGGAATTTTATACATCGACCGCGGCCTCTCAGCCCGGAAGTTTCAACTGAAGAAATTTACAGTTGTTCTCCACATTAGATAAAAATTATTTCATCATTCCGACTTTTTGGTAAAACCGTAAGGTCATTCTTACTTGATCATTTTTCCTATGGCAGAGTCTTTACAACACGTGAAATATGAAACTTAAAACAAGAAAGTGCAAGTTCTGATATACGTCTTGTAGATTAAGCCAACCGAACAAATTCACTCTTCAGAAAGAGCGCACTTATATTTACGTAACATGGGATACAATAGAATATACTTTTATCAAAATGATAAAAAAGTAAATTATAGATTGCAGCAATCAGCCGTCCTTTTTAAATTTTATTATTCAGATCTATATTTCGGCTAGAAGCTAGCCATTCTCAATGCACTATTATTTTCGCTGAAAGTATGTAAGTCCCTGTTGATCGGGCTCCACCCACTGACTGCTGACGGCTGATTGCTGCAGTCTATAATTTACAAGTCAATATAACAGCCGCTGAGTGCAACCGCTTTCCGAATGGAAGGTAACCTGATGATAAAAAAGTATAAGAACCTATTAGCAATCGTGAGTGTTAAGGGAAAAAACTGGATCTAGTGAGGTGATGTGTAATCCGGCAACAGATCACCTGCTATGTTACAATTATATGGCGTTGCTCATTACGCTACACCGACCATGAATGAATATAGACCCTACTTTGCTTCTTACCATCTCCTGAAAGCTTTAATCGTAGATGTGTTATTAACTGGCATTTAATTGCAACAAACTATACCAAGAACAATGCGTTTTTGATGGTTCCTCAATGTGCCGTTGCCTTAAAACGGCATATTTCGCAAGATGTCTCTCATGAATTTATTGCAACAAATCATACAGTTAACGACGCATTTCCGACAGCACTTAAAGTCAATATGGCGTCTCGCGACTATGTATCGGAGAGGGACAGCGTGCGTGTGACGTAGGTGGCGTTGTACCATCTCATTGGTCTAGGTCCAAATGGACGTTCAGAATATCTGACCTGCTAGATATTGCTCTGCAGGATCGGTAACACTCCCTAACGTGCTTATTCCGTGATATGACGTCAGAAACTCGACACACTCAACGCTCGAATACACGGTCCGTGTGCCGACAATTTTAGAGAGTAATTATGACTCGCAGACATACGCTTGAACAGTATACGCAGATGTAGCAAAAATGGTTCAAATGGCTCTGAGCACTATGCGACTGAACTTCTGAGGTCATCAGTCGCCTAGAACTTAGAACTAATTAAACCTAACTAACCTAAGGAGAACTAATTAAACCTAACTAACCTAAGGACATCACACACATCCATGCCCGAGGCAGGATTCGAACCTGCGACTGTAGCGGTCGCTCGGCTCCAGACTGTAGCGCCTAGAACCGCACGGCCACTCCGGCCGGCCAGATGTAGCATTTGAGTGAGAGGACGTGTAGTTGGACTCGAAGACGGTTGGAGTAATTCGGCGAGTCGCTCGACATTTGAATAGGGGTGATGTCAGTATTCGACGATGTTGGCATAGCGTTAAGAAGGAAACGGTCGACCTAGAGAGGTGACAAAGTGAGGACCAAGAGAGGCCCTCAGAGCCCCGAATTCATCATTATCATCGATCCAGCATGCAGCCGGTGCTTCAGTGACCACAAGGACCATAAACAGGCGGCCAACTACGATTGACCTCTGTACACCAACAAGCCCATTTGACGTAGTGTCGGCTGGAATCTCATTGACTGGGGTAGGATTGTCCTCAGCGATGAGTCCCGCTTCGAACTGAGCCCAAATGGTTCAAATGGCTCTGAGCACTAGGGGACTTAACATCGTAGGTCATCAGTCCCCTAGAACTTAGAACTACTTAAACCTAACTAACCTAAGAACATCACACACATCCATGCCCAAGACAAGATTCGAACCTGCGACCGTATCAGCCGCGCGGTTCCGGACTGAAGCTAAACTGAGTCCAGATGACCAGCGAAAACGGATCAGGAGACGCCCGGACAGCGGTGCGATGCCAACCTGACTGTCCCCACCATAAGGCCCTACAACCAGCAGTGATGGTCCGGCGCGCCATTTCATTTCACAGCAGGACTTCTTTCATTGTCATCTGCGGCACCCTTCTGGCAAAGCTGTATGTCGACAATATTCTACGCCCCGTTTTGTTTTCCTTAATAGCTAAATTATAATTAAGAAAAACGTTAATGGCTGCTAATACATTAGAATATCTTAGTTTCATTTAGAGTAACATAGTAATAAGATATCTAATACATAAGTTTGACCTACTTCCGAGAGCGCAACAACGTCCGTGTACGTGTGCTACGGCTACCAATCAGTCGTCGTGTTTGTGTTTGTTTACATCATGTTTATTCTTATTGTAAACTAAGTATAGAATGTCACATCTCGTCGAAATCTGTGAGTCGCAGGGTCTGGCCTGTCGTTCAAAGTCCACTCTACGTCTTGCGGTGCCTCACCGTGTGAGTTTGCGTCTTTTTAATGCGTGTTGTGATTTAGCTGCCGAACTTTGCAGACGCACCTTGCATTTTGATTATCAGCGCGCGATTTACGTTTCCCTCCCCCTCTGCGTGTGTCGTAATCTCGGTTCAGCTCTGCCCCTGCGCTCCCCAGCTCCCTGGCGTTTTATCTGCTTTAGCCCTGAGCGCTGGCTGCCGCCCTTTGTTAAAGTTATTAGCCGAGGCGTGTGTTAAGCCGGGTCGCGAGGGCGCACGTTAAATGAAGTGCCTGGGGTGGGAGGGAGGGGGATGCTGCCTCAGACCACCACCGTCTCCCCCTACCAACAGCACAGTGGTGCTCTCCGTTTACACTTTCCTCTGCATTTGTAGCGCACAGATCACCATTCGCTATGTCGCAGAGGACCTTCATTGCCGCTTGCTTTTGAGCACTTTCTCGTTAAATTCTGGAATGAGGACTCCAAATACTATTGTTCCTTTTCTGCCTCCACACAGTCGTATGTAGATTTCGTCTCAGTGGCTGTACAGAGATAGAAAAAAAAAAACTGAACACTGTAAGATTAAATGATTTAGGCAATAGTTCCGGGGATTGTATGTGGGGATCGTAGTTTTTTATTGGATCCAGTCACTTTGACTATGATCCACACACCGAGCAACTTCCCTGGTTCACAAGCCTTCTCCATGTAACGTGATGATGCAGACCCGATCATTGGTCGCTGGTGTCCTTCGTGCCATGGTGGATGCTCGCTCTACTGTTGCACAGTCGTCTCTAAAGCGTCCCTGCTTGCCGTTACACTGAGGTGACGGAAGCCATGGGATACCTCCTAATATCGTATCGGACCTCCTTTTGCCAGGCCTAGTGCAGCAACTCGACTTCGCATGGACTCGACAAGTCACTGGAAGTCATCTGCTGAAATATTGAGCCATGCTGTAGTCACCCACAACATGGCGAAAGTGTTACCAGTGCAGGATTTTGTGCTCATACTGTCATTTCGATTATGTCCAATAAACGTTCGGTGGGATTCATCTCGAGTCCGGGTGGCCAAATAATTCGCACGAACTATCCAGAACGTTCTTCAAGCCAATTGCGAACAGTTGTGGCCCGGTGAGACAGCACATTGTCATCCATAAAAATCTTATAGTTATTTAGGAACATGAAGTTCACGAATGGCTGCAGATGGTCTCCAAGAAGCCGAACATAACCATTTTCAGTCAATGAACGGTTCAGTTCGATGGGAGGACCCAGTCCATTCCATGTAAACACAGCCTACACTATTATGGAACCGCCACCAGCTTGCGTAGTGCTTTGTTGACAACTTTGGTCCATAGCTTGGTGGGGTCTGCGCCTCACTCCAAATCTACCATCAGCTTTTATCAGTGAAATTGGGACTCATCTGGCCAGACCACGGTTTTTCAGTGACTTTGGTCCATAGCTTGGTGGGGTCTGCGCCTCACTCCAAATCTACCATCAGCTTTTATCAGTGAAATTGGGACTCATCTGGCCAGACCGTGGTTTTTCAGTCGTCTTTGGTCCAACCGATATGGTCATGAGCCCAGGAGAAGCGCTGCAAGCGATATCGTGCATCGCTCGTCTGCTATCATAGCCCGTCTACGCCAAATTTCTCGCACTGTCCTGCCTGATAACGTTCGTCGCAAGTCCCACATTGATTTTTGCTGTTATTTCCACATAGGATTGCTTGTGTATTAGCACTGGAAACTCTACGCAAACGCCGCTGCTCTCGGTCATTAAGTCAAGGCTAGCGGCTGCAGCGTTGTCCGTGATGAGAGGCAATTCCTGAAATTTGATGTTTTCGACACACTTTTGACACTGTGGCTCTTGGAATATTGAATTCCGTTACGATTTCCGAAATGGAACGTCCCATGCATCTAGTTGTAACTACCATTTCGCCTTCGTAGAGAGTTAGAGAGTTAATTCCCTTCGTGCGCCATAATGACGTCAGAAACCTTTTCACATTAGTGAACCGACAGGAAGAAGATGCTGTGATATGCAAATGATTAGCTTTTCAGAGCTGTGGTCGATCGGTTCTAGGCGCTTCAGTCCGGAACCGCGCTGCTGCTACGGTCGCAGGTTCGAATCCTGCCTCGGGCATGGATGTGTGTGATGTCCTTAGGTTAGTTAGGTTTAAGTAGTTGTAAGTCTAGGGGACTGATGACCTCAGTCAGGTTGGTATCCAACCCCTGTCTGGGCGTTTCCTGATCCGTTTTCGCTGGTCATGTGGGCTCAGTTCGAAGCGGGACCCATCACTGAAGACAATCCTACCCCAGTCAATAAGATTCCAGCCGAAAGTGCCAGACAATACTTCAAATGGCTTGTTTCAATGGTAGTCGGCCGCCTTTTTACTGTTCTTGTGGTCACTGAAGCATCAGCTACATGCCGGATCGATGATAATGATGAATCCGGGGCTCTGAGGGCCTCTCTGACGATTGATTGGTCCTCACTTTGTCATCTCACTAGGTCGACCGCTTCCTTCTTGACGCTCTGTTCGCTCATGGTTCCCCCAGTCCTGCCAACATCGTCGAATAGTGGCATCACCCCTATTCAAACGTCGAGCGAATCGCCGAATTACTCCAACCGTCTTCGACTATAGCGTTCAGAGCCATGTGAAATATTTTGACAGCTGCACCAATGCGCTGCCCCTTCATATCTTGTGTACACAGTTCTACCGCCATCTGTATAGGTGCGTGCCGCTGTCCCTTGACTTTTGTCGGCTAAATGTATTTTCAACTGAAATACTGCAATCTACTTATAGATAGCTTCGATGGTAACTGTGTGTATGTTTACAAATAACGTCAGGGATGGCCTTCCAATCGGTACAGGGACCGTCGAAATAGCAACACACCTGCATGACAAGTCTGGGTTACGCAGAGCGCTTGCTGATGTAGTTTTATGAGAACAGAGTTTCGCAATTTTGAGAATGTCGTAATTTACACAAATGTCGTAATTTACACAAATCTTCACTTGGCTGTACACAGGGTATGCCAGTCTGCAGACTATAGCTATGCGAAGGTGTAAATGTGGAACTGTGTCCCTTTATGTCGCTTCTGCCTACATTCGAAAAAATCAGTCGTCAGATATTTTTTTATTGTTGGAGGATCTTTCTCTTTTGGTCTGGCTTCGCTCAGCTTCCTGTGGTTTGCCGATTATGCTTGTGGGCACACGAACCGTATCGGTTTTGTTTTTGACAACCTGTAAATGGGCGCCTTTGCCGAGCTGTGATGTTCTGTGCATCCACAGGCAATCACCTGAAATGTATCCTGTGTTAAGTTAAACATAGCTCGTAATTTACTAGAAGCCTCACCATTTTGGAGAGTGGAAGTTACAATTATTGCAGGTGATTGCTGTGATCATATTTTGCTGTATTGTTCTGAGTTTTCCTCTTGATTTTGTTCCCACATTTCTTTTAACAGATATGCTCCTCGTAAAATGGTTATGTTGAAGTAGGTGTACATATAAATTATTTTTGCTTTTACGTAATGTGTTAATAAATGTCCAATTTTCGCGTACATCATTTGGTATTTGTAAAATGGATTTTCTTTCAAACCCGGTAGCTTTTCAGAGTTTTCCATGTAGCCGGCCTCACACACGTAACTAACATGATGCCACAGCCTGTGGCTTTCTATAACGGCACGGTGAGCTACCGTTCACGTAGGACACCACAAAGTCTACGTAGTTGCGTAGCTTTCAATACGGCGTCAATTAAAATCATGTGAGCGGGTATGTACGTTACAGTGCAGGTTATGGGGTAATTAACTGTGACACCAGTTAAACACAAGGAATACGGAACCCAAATGTTGGATACAAAAGTAGATTTTGCACAGTGATAAATCAGGTGCAACATATAACGCTTGGAGGGGAAAATGCTGCCTGCTATTACAAAATAGCTGGCAGGTAAATATCATCTGCAGACACGCCACTCTTCCAAGATTCTAGAATCTTCTTATATTCGTTGATGTAGGCATTTCTAATAACTAATTGTTAGTTTACCAGCTGTCACATCACACTCGGGGGCTATTTCCCGATCACACCCGGGGGCTATTTCCCGTATATAATCCACAATTTGTACAGTCCTTGGTCACACAACTGAGGAAGTTTATATGAGTCTCTTTTTTTGTTTGCGTATAAGTTTATTTATTTATTGATCCACAGAGCTTTTTAGATTGTGGAGACACACACACACACACACACACACACACACACACACACACTGCTACAGAAAATCAAACATACGTTGTTGCTCCTGTAGTTCCAGAAGTTGCAACAGTGTACCTTCCGACCTCTGTGCGCGCGTTTTTCCAGTAATAAAATGAAGACTCACTAAATCTACATCTGCATCTACATTTATACTCCGCAAGCCACCCAACGGTGTGTGGCGGAGGGCACTTTACGTGCCACTGTCATTACCTCCCTTTCCTGTTCCAGTCGCGAATGGTTCGCGGGCAGAACGACTTCCCGAAAGCCTCCGTGCGCGCTCGAATCTCTCTAATTTTACATTCGTAATCTCCTCGGGAGGTATAAGTAGGGGGAAGCAATATATTCGATACCTCATCCAGAAACGCACCCTCTCGAAACCTGGACAGCAAGCTACACCGCGATGCAGAGTGCCTCTCTTGCAGAGTCTGCCTCTTGAGTTCGCTAAACATCTCCGTAACGCTATCGCGGTTACCAAATAACCCTGTGACGAAACGCGCCGCTCTTCTTTCGATCTTCTCTATCTCCTCCGTCAACCCGACCTGGTACGGATGCCACACTGATGAGCAATACTCAAGTATAGGTCGAACGAGTGTTTTGTAAGCCACCTCCTTTGTTGATGGACTACATTTTCTAAGGACTCTCCTAATGAATCTCAACCTGGTACCCGCATTACCAACAATTAATTTTATGTGATCATTCCACTTCAAATCGTTCCGCACGCATACTCCCAGATATTTTACAGAAGTAACTGCTACCAGTGTTTGTTCCGCTATCATATAATCATACAATAAAGGATCCTTCTTTCTATGTATTCACAATACATTACATTTATCTATGTTAACGGTCAGTTGCCACTCCCTGCACCAAGTGCCTATCCGCTGCAGATCTTCCTGCATTTCGCTGCAATTTTCTAGTGCTGCAACTTCTCTGTGTACTACAGCATCATCCGCGAAAAGCCGCATGTAACTTCCGACACTATCTACTAGGTCATTTATATATATTGTGAAAAGCAACGGTCCCATAACACTCCCCTGTGTCACGCCAGAGGTTACTTTAACGTCTGTAGACGTCTCTCCATTGAGAACAACATGCTGTGTTCTGTTTGCTAAAAACTCTTCAGTTCAGCCACACAGCTGGTCTGATATTCCGTAGACTCTTACTTTGTTTATCAGGCGACAGTGCGGAACTGTATCGAACGCCTTCCGGAAGTCAAGGAAAATGGCACCTACCTGGGAGCCTGTATCTAATATTTTCTGGGTCTCAAGAACAAATAAAGCGAGTTGGGTCTCACACGATCGCTGTTTCCGGAATTACAGCAGCAATTAATTCCACGATTGACTGCAGCAGAATGCTCGTTTTTAGAAATACAGTCACCAGTGAGCAGTGCAGGATTCTAAGGGGCGTAACAAAGTACTGACAAGTTGAACTTTCCGTGGGGTGACAAAAGTTGCATCTCTTAAGTTGCGGCACTGAAAATCGGGAGTTCTCACAGGCAAATGCGGTATGCCACCAGCTATGGCGACACTTTTGTTGCGTGTGTGGACCTGGCTTTATTCACACCTCTACTACTTCAGTAGTTTTCTTTTCCTGTTTCCTGGGTGTGCAACCTTAAACCACTGCGAATAAATTTCAGATATATTTCTTCCATACTTCTGCATTAAGGTGGTTGTGTGTAAATAAATTACTTTTATATCCAAAAGCTTGTGTGGTCGGTGCAATTGTATGCTCTGTTACCTAAACAGATGCAGTTGGTTTGCTGCAGCGTTGTATTTCTTGTCTTAAAGTTTGATCTTACCTGCCTGTCCCATTTATATAATATCGCTTCGGTCTCTTTTGTGATTATCCTTACCTTACACACATCCGATCAAAAGTATCGAGATAACTCTTGATTAGAATTATCGGGATACCTCTATGTAATGTGGAACTGACCACTAAATGCCGCAAAAGGCAGGCGCACCAGTATCAAAGGAGGTGAAAAGTATTGTGTCGTCAGCAGAGAAGCTGTAACAGCAGAGTGGGTCACTCGGGAGAGCTTAGGGACTTGGAACGTGGACTAGTCATTGGATGTAATTTCAGTAACAAATCCATCAGGCCCATTTCAGCCTTTCTAGCGCTGCCCAACTCGATTGATGCAGATGTGACTGTGAAGTGGAAACATTTAAGGAACACCCACAGCTAAACCAAGATCAGACCATCTTCGTCCCATGAGGGACAGGGACTTACAGCATTCGGGACAGTGAGTGTGAAAAAATCTGATGAAGTCAGCGGAAGCAATCACTCGTGACTTCCAAAGGACTACCAGCGGTCCACCTAGCAAAGTGAATTAAGAATGGGTACAGTGGTAGAGTAGCTTCTCATAAGCCACACATTTCTGGAGTCTCTGCTAAGCGATCCTTTAGTCTATGCTAAGCGATCTATGCTAAGTATCCTCTATTGTATGATTATATGATAGCGGAATAAACACTGGTAGCAACTACTTCTATAAAATATCTGGGAGTATGCGTGCGGAACGATTTGAAGTGGAATGATCATATAAAATTAATTGTTGGTAATGCGGGTACCAGGTTGAGATTCATTGGGAGAGTCCTTAGAAAATGTAGTCCATCAACAAAGGAGGTGGCTTACAAAACACTCGTTCGACCTATACTTGAGTATTGCTCATCAGTGTGGGATCCGTGCCAGATCGGGTTGACGGAGGAGATAGAGAAGATCGAAAGAAGAGCGGCGCGTTTCGTCACAGGGTTATTTGGTAAGCGTGATAGCGTTACGGAGATGTTTAGCGAACTCAAGTGGCAGACTCTGCAAGAGAGGCGCTCTGGATCGCGGTGTAGCTTGCTCGCCAGGTTTCGAGAGGGTGCGTTTCTGGATGAGGTATCGAATATATTACTTCCCCCTACTTATACCTCCCGAGGAGATCACGAATGTAAAATTAGAGAGATTCGAGCGCGCACGGAGGCTTTCCGGCAGTCGTTCTTCCCGCCAACCATACGCGACTGGAACAGGAAAGGGAGGTAATGACAGTGGCACGTAAAGTGCCCTCCGCCACACACCGTTGGGTGGCTTTCGGAGTATAAATGTAGATGTAGACGGTTGTGGTAGTGTGAAGAGTGAGGCTGCTGGACAGTGGATGACTAGAAACGAATGATTTGGAGTGATGAATCACGCTATACCCTGTAGCAATGCGTTGGAAAGGTTTGGGTTTGGCGAGTGACTGGAGAACATACAACCGCATGTGTAGTGCCAACAGTGAAGTAAGGATGAGGTGTTGTTACAGAATGGGGGTATTTTTTGTGCTTAGGGTGCGGTCTCCTTATTGTTATTAAGAGAACGCTAGATGCGGGAGGACATTTTACAGAATTGTATACTGCGTATAGTAGATGGGAGGCAGTGATTGCTTCAGCACGATAATGCATTCTGCCATAACGCAGCATCTATGAAACGATGATTTGTGGATAACGGAAACACTCCTGAAATGAACTGGCCTGCCCAGAGTCACGACCTGAACCCAATGGAACACCTTTGGGAGTCTTAAAACGTGGGCTTCGCTCAAGACCCAAGCATCCTACGTCACTACCTTCTGTAGTTTCGACTTTTGAGGAAGAATGGGCTGACATTCCTCCAAAGTCATTAATGCACCCCATTCATAGTGTCCCCATCACAGTTTAAGCAACCATAAAGGCGAAGAGTGCACACAACCTATATTAATGTTCACTAATGGGTGTCAGATAGAGTAGTTCTCCAAACATCAGTACAAAGAGCGTGACCGTTTTCGATTGGTTTTTTATTTTCTGTTTTCATCCTCTTTTTTTTTTTCTGTTGAACTGAACTGCATCATATTATACGATTTTCCAAGTATCTCCGAATGTTATGGCTTAGGTGTCTGGTTGGTTGGTTCTGAGAAGAACCGTTGTGAATTAGTTTCGCGTTCATGTTTGACCCAGGAGATATGTAGTACATAAGTCTGACTGCCAGCTCTGATACTCGTTTAGCACCACCCAGGGGATACGTGGAGACTGATACCAAATCCAACGAAGACTGAAGTTGGCTGCTTCACCTTAACAACAGCATGGCCAATGTGAAGTTGAATGTCACCTTTAACGGTCAGGTCATTCACCACCAAGACTCTCCAAAATATCTAAGAGTGACTCTTGATAGAACCCTCTCGTACTGGAAGCACATAGAAAACACCGCGGCAAAGCTGAGATCACGCAATAACATCATACAGAAGCTGAGTGGTACCTCATGGGGCGCAAGAGCTACGACACTGTGATGCGCTGCCTTAGGGCTGGTCTGTTCTGTTTCTGAATACTATGCCCCAGTGTGGCTCAATAGCACACATGTGAGAAAAATTGACGTGGAGCTAAATGCAGTAATGAGGACAATAACAGGCTGCATCATATCTACTCTTCTATACTGGTTACCATCTCTAAACAACATTGCGCCACCAGACCTCCGAAGACAGAACGCCCTCCTCAAGGAATACCAAAAATTACTTAACATCCCCGAGCTTCCAATGCACTCTGACGCTCCTGCACTCCGAATGAACCAATTAAAATCTAGGCAGCCATCTGTTCTACTGGCAGAATCTCTACAGGTAGCTACTTTCAGTATCAACAAAAAGTGGACAGAAATGTGCAACACTATTGCCCATGAGGAACATCAGACCCTACGAAGACCTGACACAAGACTAGCCGGTATGGAACTAACGCGACGTGCCTGGAAAACAATTAATCGTATCCTCACAGGCCACGGCATCTGTGCTGAAAACCTCTACCTATGGGGAAGGGCTTCATCTTCACAGTGTGACTGTGGAAATGAACACCAGACGATCCATCGCATTGTAACAAGCTTCAGCAGAAGAGCCTACCATGGGAACTTGGAAGATTTCTTTGAAGTGACAGAGGCAGCCCTTGAATGGATCGACAAAAAATATAGACTTATTTTTTAAATTATAGATAATGAAATTAATATATTTTTGTAAAACTATGTAATCTACAATTGCTAGTCGCTGTTCATATGTAATGTCATACGCTAAATAAATAAAATAAATCCAAAGTACCGTTTGTAGAAATATTTTTGATGCTCTATTTGTGGACGTTGTAGGACAACTTCTCCTATCAGACCACGTTGACCTTATTCCTAGCAGCATGAGACTTCCACCGCTAACGGTCTCACTGTTACAGAACACCCAGCCAGTTTTAGAGCAGGTGGGTGGAAGAAAAAAGTTAGGTGTACCGTTCAGCCTTATGCCTGAGATAGTTCTAAGAGAGGGCGAGAGTGCAAGCGTCGTTGCTTCATCTGCTGTTTAGACATCGAGTGAAACCACACACCCCACCACCGCCTCGCGGTCGTTAAGTTTCGCTTAAGAAATCAATCTAGCACGACCACAAACACGTACCTCCTTCCGTGAACAGTAAACAGATTTTCGTACTGAGCGGCCCTTAGTTGTGTGGATAATTCTGCGATACAGTTTTCACATCGTAATTAGTACCATTTGCACGATAAAATGTATATTGGAGGATCAGAGCAATTCGTCTGTTTGCCGAAGGTTGAGGCGATGTTTGTCCCACTCGGGGCAGTGCAAAGATGCTTCGTTTTTGCAGACTCATAGGCATTAAGATGGACTGTGGATTGATGAAGAAATATGCATTTCATCGCTTCGGTTTGCAGAATGTTTGCCGTGTGCATTGAGAATGGTAACCATTGTAACCAAAGGAGCATTATTGGTTTCTGAATTATAGGCCACATGTGTGAATACACATTCTGCATGTTTACTTTATTACAGTGATGTCCATTTCCTTCAACATGTCGTTGGCAGTGGTTGATTCTTCTACCTTTGAAGGAAAACCTTCTACCACAAGGACAAGAGGATGCCACGAAACTTTGACCACTCTTGTGCCCTCGTTGACAAGGTCGTTCGCAGGACAATGATGACTCTTCGTACGGAGAGCCTTCAGTTGCCATTGTTAATGTTTTTCTTTTTTATATAAAAACTTAAAATAGTGGCTGGGATCAAACCTGAAACGCAAGACATTTTGATTACTAGTCAAAGACGCTACCTCTACACCATGGGTGCCCTCTATACAGCAAACAGTGCCTCTATAAAATCGTGGTCCTCTTGAGTTTTTGGGGCAGTTGTTAATTTATCTCTGAAGAAGTCTCCCGCAGATGGGGACACAACATCAGTGAATAGTTTTACACTGCGACCACGACCTCGTAGCCCTGACATTTTACTGAGGTGACAAAAGTCAGGGGATAGCGCTATACACATAAACAGATGGGTCATTTATACTCAGGTGAGTCATGTAAGAAGGTTTCCGACGGCAATTACCAGATTTTCAACGCGGAACTATAGTTGGAGCTAAGTGTATGAGACATTTCATTTCGGAAATCGTTAGCGAATTCAATATTCCGCGATGCACACTGTCAGGAGTGTGGCGAGAATACCAAATTTCAGGCATTACTTCACACCACCGACAACGCAGTGGCCGACGGCCTTCACTTAACGATCGAGAGCAACGGCGTTTGCGTCAAGTTGTCGGTGCAAACAGACAAGCATATTTGCGTGAAATAATCGCAGAAGCGAATGTGGACGTACGACGAACGTATCCGTTAGGACAGTGCGGTGAAATCTGGCGTTTTAGGCTATGACAGCAGACGACGACGCGAGTGCCTTTGCTAAAACCACGACATCGCCTGCAGCGCCTCTCCTAGGCTCGTGACCATATCGGAAGGACCTTAGACGACTGGAAAACCGTGGCCTGGCGTGATGAGTCCCGAGTTCAATTGATAAGAGCTAATTGTAGATTTCGAGTGAGGCCCAGACCACATGAAGCCATGGACCCAACTTGTGATCAAGACACTGTGCAAGCTGGTAGTGTCTCCATTGCAGCGTGGGAAGTTTTTTCATGGAATGGACTGGGTCTTCTAGTCCACTTGAACCGGTCATTGACTAGAAATGGTTATGTTCTGGTACTTGAAGACCATTTGCAGCCATTCGTGGAGGTCATGTTCCCAAACAACGACGGAATTTTTATGGGTGACCGTGCGCCCTGTCACCGGGCCACAATTGTTCGCGATTCGTTTGAAGATCATTCTGGACAATTCGAGCGGACCCCATCGAACATTTCTGCGACATAATCGAGAGGACCGTTCGTGCACAAAATCCTGCACTTATGGACGGCTATAGAGGCAGCATGGCTCAGTACTTCTGCAGCAGACTTTAGTCCATCCTATGTTGTGTTTGTACACTACGCCGGGCAAAACGAAGTATTTGGAGGTATACCATGACTTTTGCCGCCTCAGTGTACTTCTGACTGTAATGGAGAAAGTGTGGAAAGTGTCCGGCCGAACACACGACGTTCGCCGTTTCTACGCTCGGCGCCCGCGCTTCCTCTGGTATTAAAGGGGGAGGGAGGATGGCTTGGCAACGCCGGCCCGTGGCGCGTTTTGTGCCATTAGTGGCAGCGGCGGCCGGCCCGTCGCTCTCACAGGTCAAGGCCCCTCTGAGACGCCACTCGCCGGCGGGAGTTGCTCGCGGAGCAGCGAGGCCTGCCTCCGCCCACGCACCCTGCGCCGCTTGCCGACACGATACAGTGCCCTGGCTGGCACTGGAGCAGAGTGGTGTGCACGTAAGAATGCAGGTGAGGGGCGTTGCGCGATAACAATGGACGGTGTACCTGGTGGCGCAACAGCCAGTAGTATCATTCTGTCACGTCAGTCTGCACCTTGCGCTTCAAGGTGCCCCAAGAACATTCGCCCCAAATGGATGTCTCTGAAAAGGGCACTCTCTGAAGTTAGACACACAGACATAGATACAAGGAAGTGCGAAGAAACCTTGGGTAAGAGAAGAAATTTTTCAGCGAAAGAAGTAAGTACAGAAATATCCAGGGAAAGACGGGAGTACGACAGTATAAGCCATTTATGAATGAAGAAAGTAGGGAAGCCAAAGTCAGACTGCTGCAGAAAAATGTCAAGAAATCGAAAAAGTATTGGTCGTTGGGAGGACTCGTTCAGCATAGAGGAAACTCAAAATAACCTTCGGTGAAATCTAAAGAAAGATGTCAAAATTAAGAATGTAATGGGAACTCCATTGTTAGACGTAGAGAAGAGAGTGGAAGGTGGAAAAGGTACATTGAAGGCCTTCCTGCGGGAGAGGACTTGTCGTGATACAATAAGAAACTGGAGTTGATATGGAAGACGTAGGGGACCCAGTATTAGTGTCAGAGCTTAGCAGAGCTCTCGAAGACTTACAGTCAGGTGAGGCAGAAGGGATGGACAAAATTCCTTCCGAGCTATTATAGTCGTTGGAAGAACTGACAGCCAAACGATTATTGAAGTGTCGCGGATCGACAAACTTCGTCAGTGACCTAGCGAGGTGGTGCAGTGGTTACCACAGTGGACTCGCATTCGGGAGGACGACGCTTCAAACGCGAGTCCGGCCATCCAGATTTAGGTTTTCCGTGATTTCCCTAAATCTTTCCTGGCAAATGCTAGGATGGTTCGTTTGAAAGCGCACGGCCGATTTCCTTCCCCATCCTTGACACGATCCTAGGTTGTGCTCCGTCTCTAATGACCTCGATGTGACGGGATGTTAAACGCCATCTTCCTTCCTTCCTCAGTGCGGTGGTTGAAGTCATCTATCGTTTGTATATTGCAAATCAATATCTGTACCAGACCGAACTACATTTGTTCGTACCTTGTAGGTATACAGCAGTATGAGGATGTATGCTACAGTCTAATTGAACATTGCTTCAAACAGCGCATGGAGGAAGCTTGTCGCCAGTAGCAACCTTACATCCCATCAGCAGGTCGTTTCGAAGTCGCATTGAATTGTGCAGTCAGGAAAATGGGCACTCGTTTGACCACGTCTCTTAAATGAATGTTCCATCACAACAAATCAATACACTGCCAATCATGTACAGCATGTTACATACATCCCTAAAACTCTGAACGTTTGCTGTTCCCTAAAAATTGACAGTACTTCGATTTAAATTGATTTGTACACTATTGGTTTAAATACATCCTCTAGATGGTAGAAAAAATGTTTTGTTTAAAACACGTTCCCTGTCAATAAGATTGTTTAAACTAGATAAGTAAATTTAGCGCCTTGTAACAATTCCATTGTTTGTCTATCTAAATAAATATTGCTTACTCTTCATATTTGCAAATTACAGAAAAACACACCATGTCGCCAAAATTTCAGAATTGGAGCCTAATAAACAATGGTACCGATATTCCCTCTAAACATTCGCGAATAAAATAGGAAAGGGATTGCAGGAATTTATACTGTCACACTGTCATTACGTTTACATGTGACGCGACTTCCGGAAGACGAAAACCGAATTTAGTAAACCGATTTTCGCTTTTGTGTTAACATGTTAAGGTCTAAGCCGTTTTGCTAGATCGGTCGGGTTTGGCGCCTGGAAGATAGCTTTCCTGTTTCTGATTTAGTCGGCACAATGGCTGCTTCTTTTAATTAAATGTCAGAGGTAAACAGCTTCTTACTCAGTCTAATATTTCCACTTCTTTACCGCATAAAAAGTGATTCCGTTCAGATTAACCACTTTTTTTTTAAAAAAAAGCAACACGTAACATAACAACGCAAGCACGTTTCAATATTGACTATTTGTACACAAAGCGAAAATCGATTGTGAAAGTGGCCATCGCGCAGCCAGAACCACATATCCGGAATCGCTTTGGAGTTTTTGCATGATCAACCAGAAGTGATATTGGGAGACTGGTATACGAAATCTGGTTTTCGGAGCCCCTTGTAAACATACTGTGTGTATACTCTTCCATCCACAGTGCGGTGGCTTACAGAGTACAAATGTAGATTTCGTTAAAATAGGCTTTGGCTCGTTAGTGAGGCTCAGATATAGTAGTGAAATAGTGAAGACATTTGCGATAGGAAAAGTGTATCGAACATAATACACGTACGACATTAAAACTTCGACTCCAGTGACTACTGCCGGCCGCGGTGGCCGAGCGGTTCTAGGTGCTTCAGTCCGCAACCGCGCTGCTGCTACGGTCGCAGGTTGGAATCCTGCCTCGGGCATGGATGTGTGTGTGATGTCCTTAGGTTAGTTAGGTTTAAGTAGTTCTAAGTCTAGGAGACCGCTGACCTCAGATGTTAAGTCCCATAGTGCTCAGAGCCATTTGAACCATCCAGTGGCTACTCTAGAGACTACGAACGACAGACAAATATGATACTTCCGGCTGCACGACGAGACCGATCATGCCCACGAGTGGAATACATCTGTGAGTTTTATTTTCCCATGTTGTCTTGAAGCTCGCACCTAACGTTTGTGCCTTTCGTCTTGGTTTGGTAGTGGTGTTATGGTTGCTGGATTCTGTAAAATAAAAAAAGGAGCGACGACTAGTTATTTGTTTATATCAGTATTTCAAAGCTAACATACACACACACATTATATTAGACTAAAAATTAATAGCCCTTCCATATATTTAATAGTGTGCACAAAATATTAATAGTGCAGAAGTACACATCTAAAGAACAATATGTTTATCATTTTTAAGGGCTAATCAATCACATCCAGATTGATCCTAATTGTATTTCAGTGAACCTTTGGCACTTTTTAATAACTGAATATCACTCTTTGCAAATTTAAACATTTCTGAACAGGGCATACTTACATAGTTCACTGTTACCTGGCGCTCTCTACTTTGATGAAATCTGTTGAATATTTGTTTCTTGGGTCACACCTCGTATTCTCCTTGAATGAAGTGATTCTTTCTACAAAGCCACTGGAGCCAGAATAGAAGCCGTACCACTTTTGAAATATTTGATACTCCTTGCTCAGGCACCGCAGAAGCGTATTTAACCCAGTGTGTTCTACATCTACATCCATACTCCGCAAGCCACCTGGCGGTGTTTGGCGGATGGTATCTTGAGTACCTCTATCGGTTCTCCTTTCTATTCCAGTCTCGTATTGTTCGTGGAAATGTCACTATATTTGTTCTCAGTGCTGCTAAGGTAATGTCGATGATCGCAGAACTCCACATACACATTATCTATGCAAATATTTTCGCTTAGATGATACAGTTCTGTGGCCTTTTCAAAATCTTGTAACACAGTGCCTTCCTGTAGAGAAAATGGTGCAAGGGATGTATAGGGGATATATCTGTTATACCATAACTTTTTTGCAGATACTGAAACACATTACTGTAAATGTTGTTAAGGTCTTAAGTTACTTTTTTCTATAATGGAACAGTCAATCCATTTAGGAGTTCCTTTGCTTTGCTGCGAAAAAGAGTTGTCTTTCCTTCTCTGCTAAATTTTAGAATTGAGAAGTCTAATTTTGCTTGTATCCATTTCCAGCAAGCTCGTAACGGAAGAAACTATAGCAACGGTATTATTCAAGATGATAGATTCTAACATTATATTTGTTTCATGAAATATATTTCGTAATAGATTTAAATACAAAAAAAAACGGAGAATTATGCACTCGGGCAAAAAATAAACAGAGAAAGAAAATGTGGACGAAAAACCGGAAGAATACATTAAAAACGGAGTGTATGGTAACGCTAGGTGTTGTTGGCCTTAATTTGGGTTGTCGCATAGTTTCGCTTACTTCCTCTTCACGTTTCTGCTGTTAGCTGGGGCATCTGTCGGCGAGTCACGCCAATGTGTGGTGCGCAATCGATGCACCTTCTTCCCTAGGTCGCGAATTTTGGTGTTCAGCGACCGTCGAGTTTTCTCGTAGGAGACGCGACTGATGGCCTGGAATCTCTGGACCACCATTGGCACCCATACCCGCTGATGTCGCTCCTCGGAGAAAATGTGCTGATTTAGACATCTAGCGAACTTCGGTGAGCGTTAAGGGCATAATATGGCAGTTGCCCATCATGCACTCGACTGTCATGACACGAGACGCAGAGAACCTTAAAAGTCCTTCTGGTGCTATATGAATATATCGGCGGGGACTGTACATATCTGCGAGGAATGGTGTACCACTCGCAGCTATACTATAGGCCGTAAGAACATGGTCATAAAAAGATCCTAACCGGCAAGGATCGGAAAGAAGTGTCAGAACATTTCAGCGACAATCGGTTTTGAACGCATGTCCTCTCAACCAGTTGCCAAACGAACATTACAATGGGAACTAGATCCAGTGCACATTTGTAGCCGGTATCTCGCAAAAGGACGTGTCTCACAGTGGTACATATAGCTGCACGTCTTCAGTGGGCCAAACAACACATTAAGTGGGCAGTAGCTGATTGGAGGCTTGTAGTATAGTCCGACGAGCCGCTATTTCGCCTCTTTTCAAGTGGTTCAAGGGATCGAATACACCGATGGTTCACGGTAACATTTAACCCGCAATATATTGAGGACTTAGTTCAGACCGCAGGTGGTTCTCTGATGTTTTGGGGTTATTTTTCGCATCATGACTTGGGCACGCCCATTCAGCTAATCGTGAACGTAAACCAGGATGTTTATTTCAGCGTTCTTTGTGAGCAATTATTGCCTTTCTTCTTCTACTTCTTCGTGGAAAAGTTGTGTACATTCCCGTCTTCCAAGATTATAACAGCCGTGTTCACAGGACTGCACGCATACCATCCTGGTTTGCGAACACTCAGGCACCATATCACCCGAGCTTAACCCTATAGAAAATATCTGTGACTTTTTGCAACAGCGTGTGAAATTTAGCAGTCAACATCCCTGCAGTTTGATTGCTCTGTAGGATCGAATCATCAATAACTGGTTTCAGTCTGTAGAAACCTGGGGATTATATTCTTCGCCGAAATGTTGCCATTATCAAGACTAGATGTGATATTACACGATGTTTGCGTGATGTCTTCTGAAGGCGGATCAATTTTTTTCTGGTGTGCTTAGTAGTTCAATTAGTAAAGCCTCTATTCAGTACGTACCACGTTGTTTAATAATTTCAATCTCCGTCCGAATAGGACTCGGGAGGCCCAACGGTACCAAGCGACCGTACCGTACCATAAAAATCTAGCATTGCTACTGGCGACTGGACCTGCAATTTATGCTTATACAAAAGGCGAGTTGGAATGGTTTTTTCATATCTAGTATTCAGTACAAAATGAATTTTAGAGAAGTTGGCGAGGTTATAACCTGACAACCGCCGTGTCCTTTCGGCGCCAACCTACATTCCGCCCACGCTACCAGTTCTTGTCCCGGCTAGCCTTGGAATCACTTGGCTGCCACGACACTGCCATCCGTAGAACTATGCGGGACCGCGAGAACGGCGGGACATGGTTTGTTGCTAGTAACTTAGCAGGAAATACGGAAGCACCCATGAAGGTCGTTATTGCGAAAATGACTACAGCATTAATATTGCAAAACAAATACGCAGTGCAGAATCTGAAAGGGGTGTAGGCTTAACATTGTACTGACAAATTTCTAATTCGCATTATTTCCTCTTTGATTCCGCAGCTCGTGGTCTAGTGGCCAGCGTTGCTACCTCCGGATCACGGTATCCTGGGTTCGATTCCCAACCGGGTTGGGGATTTTCTCTGCCCGGGGACTGGGTGCTTGTGTTGTCCTCATCATTTCATCATCATTCGTGACAGTAGCTAGATTGGACTGTGAAAAAAAACTGGACTGCGAAAAAAATTGGGCTTTGTACGGGCGCTGATGATGACCGCACAGTTGAACGCCCCACAGACCAAACGTAATCATCATCATCATTTCCTTTGTGACAGCAAGTTACAGGAAAGTTATAACGAAGTTACGATAAGGCGCCAGAACAAAATGCAGATGAAGTTCATTGGTTGCACCTACCCAAGTTGTGACGCAAGACAACATTAGAAGAACGCAAAAAGTAACAGCGGAGAATTAAGCTGTACTTGTAAATAGAGATATGGGGGAGTCTGTTCTGAGCATGAGGGTAATATTGTAACACTATCGATTTGTATAGGTCGACGCCGAAACTAACGTCTGTCAAAGGGCTCTACGTATGCATTGTAATGTTGGAGAGTAACAAAACAGATTGACTAAGACGCGACCGGGAGGAGCAGGATTCAGATCTCTTCCAATCCATGTTTCGTGTTTCTATGAAACTACATAAGGTAATGCCGTGATGATTATTTGAGAAAAAGTAAAACACAGTCAATTTTTTTCTTCATATCGTTGAGCATTGAACTAATACTCCAATAATCGTGACATCGGTTAGTCAAACTTTCGTTTTTTTCTCCGTTTCCCATTGAAATTTTTTTAAATATGCTCGTAGGCGTACTGCGTTTTTAATGTAATTAGGTGAACAATTTGTGACAGGTCGTTAGCAGTGCCTACTTCTAACATCTCAGTTTCGTAGAAAAGGTTACAATTTAAATTATCTGATTCTTTAATTTTCCCTTTTATTTTCTTTCGCTGGCACTCTCAGTGTTGTTATCATATAGCGCTGTCACTGCTGACATATGTATTTATTTGTAAGTAGCCCGTGAATGTCGTTGTCAGATAGACTGCGTAGCACGACAGTACTGTTTCATTAATTGTGAGAAAACCGACGCTTCTGCTGGTGGCACTCTACATCTACATCTACATCTACATCTATACTCCGCAAGCTACCTTATGGTGTGTGACGGAAGGTATTTTGTGTATCACTGTGACTTTCCTTGTCTCCTGTTCCAGTCTTGAATGTTTTACGGGAAGTGCGATTGTTGGTAAGCCTCTGTGTTAACTCGAACGTCTCTCTAATCTTAAATTCTTGACCTTTTCTCAGAATGTACGCAGGAGGAAACAATATATATTTATTGACACTTCTAGGAACGTGCACTCTCCGAATTTTAACAGTAAACCACTCCGTGATGCAGAACGCCTCTCTTGCAGTGTCTGCCTCTGGAGTTGGCTGACCATTTCCCTGACGCTTTCGCGCTAAATAAATGAAACTGTAACGAAACGCGTTGTTCTTCTATGGGTTTTCTCTGTTTCTTCTACCACCCTGTCTGTTGCGGATTCCATACTTACGGACAGTATTCAAGTATTGGTCGAACGAGGGTTTTGTAAGCTACTTCCTTTGCGAGCGAACTACACATCCCAGGGATTTTTCTCAGTTTGGCATCTGCCTTACCTGCTGTTAGTTCTATGTGATCGTTATACTTTAAATCGCTACTTACGCATACTCCCAGATATTTAATGGATGTGACTGCTTCCAGTGATTGTACTGCAATCGTGTAGTAACACGAGAATAACGAGCCCTTCTGCCTATTTATCCACAATACGTGACTTTTTTATGTTAACGATCAGCTGCCACTACCAGCACCAAGTGCCGATCATCTGCCTGTCTTCATTTCGCTACAATTTTCAAATGTTTAGACCTCTCTGTATACCACAGCACCATCTACGAAAAGTCTCAAGGAACTTGCGATGTTATCCACTAACACCATTTATATACACTCCTGGAAATTGAAATAAGAACACCGTGAATTCATTGTCCCAGGAAGGGGAAACTTTATTGACACATTCCTGGGGTCAGATACATCACATGATCACACTGACAGAACCACAGGCACATAGACACAGGCAACAGAGCATGCACAATGTCGGCACTAGTACAGTGTATATCCACCTTTCGCAGCAATGCAGGCTGCTATTCTCCCATGGAGACGATCGTAGAGATGCTGGATGTAGTCCTGTGGAACGGCTTGCCATGCCATTTCCCCCTGGCGCCTCAGTTGGACCAGCGTTCGTGCTGGACGTGCAGACCGCGTGAGACGACGCTTCATCCAGTCCCAAACATGCTCAATGGGGGACAGATCCGGAGATCTTGCTGGCCAGGGTAGTTGACTTACACCTTCTAGAGCACGTTGGGTGGCACGGGATACATGCGGACGTGCATTGTCCTGTTGGAACAGCAAGTTCCCTTGCCGGTCTAGGAATGGTAGAACGATGGATTCGATGACGGTTTGGATGTACCGTGCACTATTCAGTGTCCCCTCGACGATCACCAGTGGTGTACGACCAGTGTAGGAGATCGCTCCCCACGCCATGATGCCGGGTGTTGGCCCTGTGTGCCTCGGTCGTATGCAGTCCTGATTGTTGCGCTCACCTGCACGGCGCCAAACACGCATTCGACCATCATTGGCACCAAGGCAGAAGCGACTCTCATCGCTGAAGACGACACGTCTCCGTTCGTCCCTCCATTCACGCCTGTCGCGACACCACTGGAGGCGGGCTGCACGATGTTGGGGCGTGAGCGGAAGACGGCCTAACGGTGTGCGGGACCGTAGCCCAGCTTCATGGAGACGGTTGCGAATGGTCCTCGCCGATACCCCAGGAGCAACAGTGTCCCTAATTTGCTGGGAAGTGGCGGTGCGGTCCCCTACGGCACTGCGTAGGATCCTACGGTCTTGGCGTGCATCCGTGCGTCGCTGCGGTCCGGTCCCAGGTCGACGGGCACGTGCACCTTCCGCCGACCACTGGCGACAACATCGATGTACTGTGGAGACCTCACGCCCCACGTGTTGAGCAATTCGGCGGTACGTCCACCCGGCCTCCCGCATGCCCACTATACGCCCTCGCTCAAAGTCCGTCAACTGCACATACGGTTCACGTCCACGCTGTCGCGGCATGCTACCAGTGTTAAAGACTGCGATGGAGCTCCGTATGCCACGGCAAACTGGCTGACACTGACGGCGGCGGTGCACAAATGCTGCGCAGCTAGCGCCATTCGACGGCCAACACCGCGGTTCCTGGTGTGTCCGCTGTGCCGTGCGTGTGATCATTGCTTGTACAGCCCTCTCGCAGTGTCCGGAGCAAGTATTGTGGGTCTGACACACCGGTGTCAATGTGTTCTTTTTTCCATTTCCAGGAGTGTATATTGTGAAAAATACAATGAGTATCAAAAAGAATGATCCGATTTTTTAAAAAAAATAGTAACTATTAAGTTACTTGAGATATTTGCGTGAACAAGTACTGTTGCAAAGAGCAAACTCTCTCGAGTTTTACATGGTCCCCTGTAGGTAGCAGCAGTGTGCGCCCACTTCAGTTCTAGTAAAAGTGGTATCGGGACAACAGAAAGAAACAGGTTGTTTGTGTAAAGGCGTATCTCCGCGTCGTCCCCGAAGTGTCTGACACTGACGTCGAACGCATCTGCCATAGTTTCTCAAGGAATCCGCAGAAATCCGTTCGCCGTGCATCTCGACTGCAGACCTATATCCGTCTGTCATGTGTTGCGTCGACGTTTACACATGAAACCATACAAAATTCGGCTACTGTTAAGTCCATCGTGAAGGTGACAAGCAACAACGCGTGGAGCTCTGTAATTTCCTTCACCGCAAGATGGAGGATGACAATTTTCTTCCCCGCTTAGTGTTTAGTGACGAGGCAACATTCCATTTAAATGGAAAGCTGAACCGTCATAATGAGAGAATGTGGGGTACGGAACAACCACATGAAGTTGTGCAACATGTGAGGGACTCTCGAAATTCAATGTGTTTTGTGCAGTTTCGCAGGAGAAGGTTTATGGTCTATTTTTCTTTTTGCAGAGAACACTGTTACAGGAAGCACATATCTCGATATGCTTGAGAACTTCCTTTTCCCACAGTTGAAGACTGTTTGGAACGACCTCATTTACCAACAGGGCGGGGCACCGCCACACTGGCGGAAATTTTAAGTCAAAGTATTACTAAACTGGACCAAATCATTCAGCGTTGCATTACTGGCCTCCAGGGTCACCGGACGTGACTGGATGTGATTATTTCTGTGGGAGTTTATAAGAGATTCTGTTTATGCGCCTCTGTTACCAACAATAATCAGTGAACTGAGACATCGCGTAACAGCAGCTGCGGAAGCTGTAATTCAAGATATGCTCGCTGCAGTGTGGGAACAATTTGAATACCGCATTGACATATGCCGTGCATCTCAAGGAGGGCATATGGAACACCAGTGAAAAAGTATGAAAAAAACTTTTTGAGTTTCCCGTTAATCAAAAAACAAAATACTTTGTATGTATTTATTAGTTTCAGAAATATACAGGGTGAGTCACAGGGTTTTCCCCCGGTTTCTGCAGGGTATTCCATAGGTTATTTGGAGAAAAAAACGTCAATTAAGTAGTGGGATCAGATCCATAATTAAGGAGGTACAGTAATTGAAAAACTCAGGAAAATGACATAAAAAACTTTTATTTTAGGATTCCACTATCAAAAATGCACATAATAATTAATTTAAACAATTTTGTAGCAGTCTCTTGCATTCAGAGTGGATTTAAAAAGCAAGTGTTAAAAATTCCCCCCCCCCTCCCCCCCCCCCCCCCCCCCCTGCATTTGAAGGGAATGAACCGCGCGAGTAAATTTCACATGCTCGTTCCTTATTGACGTTGCGGCATTGAAAATGCGTTGTATCAATTCATCTCGTGTTTCCACCTTAACTTCGTACACGATGTCTTTCGTCCATCCCCAGATGCAGTCATCTAGGAGTAAATCTGGGGATCTGGCAGGCCAGTTGATAGCGCCCCCGCGACCTATCCATCGATGTGGGAATTGCTGATTAAGATAAGTTGTTACCACATGGTCAAAGTGTGCACTTGCCCCGTCATGTTGGACGTGCACGTGGCGTCTTGTTTCCAGAGGAACATCTTCAAGAAGGTGCGGTAAGTCTTCTCGTAAAAAATTACCATACAACCGACCATTAAATTTCCCGGGAGAATAAACGGCCCCAGTAAGTGGCCACACACAAAGTCACTCCAGACATTGACACTGAATCTGCGTTGGAATTGAGATACTACAGTGGCATGGGGATTTGCTTCTGCCCAGACATGCATGTTACGCATGTTGTTGATGCCATCTCTTGTAAAGGTTGCCTCATCACTGAACATTATGAAGCGACAGAGTTGCCGATTTCCATTTAACCAGTTACAAAAATGCAAACGGTTTGCACCATCATGTGGCTCTAAACGGTGAACTTTCCGTACATGAAAAGGATACAGTCCATTCTCATGAAGAATCCTACACACCTTGGGCTGCGGAACGTTCAATCGGGTAGCTAGGCGTCGTGTACTTGAACGAGGACTGTGCTCTAATAAATTAAGAATGTTTTCCTCTTCTTGAACGTCGCGATGTCTTTCGGAGTGAATACGAATACTGGGAAGAGTACCAGTTTCTAGCAATGTTCGATATGCTCCACTAAATGTTTTGGCACTCGGAATCTTACGGTTAGGATACTGACGGTGATATTCAGCAACAACAGCTTCCGCATTACCATCACAGAAGCCCGAAATCTTCGCCATCTCTCCATATTCCTGCGATGAAAACTTGTGCGGCATCGCAAAGTGAACTGTACACAGGAGACAACAACGGTAAACAATGACTGCAGCATCAACAACGTGATTTTTCTGCAAACGTACCACTTGCACTTGACTGCCTAAGACTGATCGTATGCCCTGTGAACTCAAGTGTAGCGCTCCATACACCGTGGCAAGTTTCGGAACTCTGTTGTAGCTCTTTAATTGTGGATCTGATCACATTACTATATTTACATTTTTTGTTCCAAATAACCTAAGGAATAACCTCCAACAACCGGGGGGAAAACCTCGTGACTCACCGTGTAGACGTGCCAAGTGGATGATCCTTTTTGATACACCCTGCAGTGGCCCGGTAATTCTCCCTTGGGTTACGTTCTAAGTTAGTTTGACGTCTGAAGATTATTATCCTTTGGGAATTGTTGAATCCTGCATAGTCGTCGAATATGAGGTGTCTAGGAAACATGCTTTCTCAAAAATGGTTCAAATGGCTCTGAGCACTATGAGACTTAACATCTGTGGTCATCAGTCCCCTAGAACTTAGAACTACTTAAACCTAACTTACCTAAGGACATCACACACATCCATGCCCAAGGCAGGATTCGAATCTGCGACCGTAGCGGTCACGTGGTTCCAGACTGAAGCGCCTAGAACCGCACGGCCACACCGGCCGGCCATGCTTTCTCGGATCGTTAGACAACGTTCAGTGAAATCGTATTAATGGATTTTGTTATAACTGGATAAATACAGTACTTTGTGTTACAAAAAAAAAAAAAAAGTTTCAAATGGCTCTGAGCACTATGGGACTTAACTTCTGAGGTCATCAGTCCGCTAGAACTTAGAACTACTTAAACCTAACTAACCTAAGGACATCACACACATCCATACCCGAGGCAGGATTCGAACCTGCGACGTAGCGGTCGCGCGGTTCCAGACTGTAGCGCCTAGAACCGCTCGGCCACTCCGGCCGGCTTTGTGTTACACATATGTGTCGCAAGCAAAGGGCGACAAAAGCACTAAGCAAGTTTTGTCAATATAGACAATGCTACATAATACAAGCGAAATGACTTGTTTTGAAGCTATTCATTCCTTCGCTGGGCCGCGATCTCTTCGCACAGAGGCCGCTGCTGCCGCGTTGTCGTCCTGGAGAGGGTTCGGTCAGCATGCAATTGGCTGACGTCTTCTTTGCAGTCCTCTGTGCTCTATCGTTCCCGACTGGCGTGCCGGCGCTTGACTTTACGCCGTAACAGGAATGAAATGACGTTTTCTGCTTGCTAAAAACTCTTCCGTTCACGCAGCTGGTCTGATAGTGATTATGATCTTATTTTGTTCGTTATGTGGCAATATGGAACTGTATGGAAAACGACCTCCGAGAACAATACACTCGAAGTCAACGGGATTGGTGTTGGAATCGTCGTCTGTCATCTCGATTGTGGCTGCCCTTTGTTCTCCAAATACTCTTCAAGCTATTGTTGAAATTATATCTTTAAATGATGCTCATTGCCTGTCGTATTTGTTTTGAGAAAAAATGATCACGATGTCGAAGCACCTTGCAACCATACTTTGTCTTATTTAGTTTGGCGCCGAAGTATAAAAGCTCTAGCCGACCTCAGACGTGATAACGTACGCCCTGCCTGCACAGCTTTTGTTTGTAGAAATAGCACATTATTGTAAAAAACTGCCTATTTTCAAAATCGTGGACTGTGTGTAATCATTTTACCAACGTTGTTGTTGGCGTCGATCTGATGCAGCTCTCCACGCTATTCTGTCTTATGCAAGGGTCTTTATCTCCGAATAACTACTACAACGTACAGCGTGGGCGACAAGTCTCCATTCTTCCTCGTATGGAATGATAATTGATTTGATTCATTTTCGCACAAGTACTTACTTACGTATTAAGTGTGTAACATATCGGTATCTTCCCCATCATGCTGTAAACGCATTTCCATAAGCGTCCATTTTCTTCACCGACCGATGTGGCGCAGTGATTAGTATACTGGACTCACATTCGGGAGGACGACGGTTCAGACTCGCCGGCCATACTGACACAGGTTTTCCGTGATTTCTCCAAATCGCTTGAAGCAACTGCTGGAATGGTTCCTTTGAAAGGGCGCGACCGACTTCCTTCGCTACCCTTCCCTAGTGCGATGGGACCGATGACCTCACTGTTTGATCCTTTCCTCCAAATCAACCAACCAATAACGTCCTTCTTGACACATTTTTGAGCGTTGCTGGTGGTGTAGTATGAAATGCATCGACAACAGTATTGCTCAGTTCTTCGTGTGTAACATAACGACGTGCAAATACGTGCGCCTTGATGACTCCCCGTAACGAGTTACCAGGTGTGGTGAGATCAGGATTTCTTGGTGACCATTTCAAGGGAGCTGGTATTCCCGATGAACCACGACCTATCTACCGCCCTGCAAAGTGTTCATTCAGGAACTCGCGTACTACAAGACCGTAGTGGGGAGGCGCACCGTATTGATACCATGTTTGTGACATGTGTAAATAATTTGCGCCATTCACAGCCTCTTCAAAGAGTGCGGTCGCAGCAGCTGATGTGATGTCATAGCTGCCCAAATCATTACGTGAGGCGAGATCATCAGGTATTTTGTTGTCCAAATAGCAAAACTCGTCTACTACTTCAGTGTCTCATTTCCAAATCTGATTTCCTAAGCATCGCCTGGTTTATTTCAACTACATTCCACCACCTTTGTTTCGCTTTTACCACTTTATCGCACTTTTTATTTCTCTGTGACGATGTCAGCGTGCGAGGTGCTTAAAACTCAGGGTTTCTTCTCGGGAAAAATAGACTGGAAATCGACGTCCGGCTCTTCAAATTTAGGTTTTTTTTTTACCTTTGTAAATCGTATAACACGAGTGTTGGGATGTGTAGTTTGATAAGGACTCGTCCTAGTCAAATTGCATACCAGATTTTGTGATCTGATATTTCTTTCGGGATTTTTCAATTAGTTCGCAAGAGAAAGTTGAATTAAGTTGTGTGGTGGTTGCAGAAGATAATGTTGAATCCATGTAAGAGAATTTCGGTCAACAGTATGCAATTTAAGTTTTTCTGTGTTTGCTGCACTTAGCGGGAATGGCGCATTGGCAAACCATTCTAATAATGCGTACTGACATAAAAGACCAGGTCCTCACTGTTGTTCTCTGTTTTCTTTCTTTTTTTGGCATGCGGGAAAGAAGGCGTTTTTGTTAGGATCGCAAGTAGCATAAAAAGCTCCGTCTATTGGCCGCGTCATTGGCGTTGTTTTAACCCTGCGTGGAGGGGCAGCGGGACAGCATACCGCTCTCGCGGCCGGTGTCAACTCGCGAGACCATGGAGCCCCTCAGTTGACATCACGATGCTGAGTGCACCCCACTCCAGTCCTACAAAGACTGGCAGTGTCGGCTGTGGAACCTGTCTCATCCGTAGCTACGAAAGTGCACTCAGCCCTTGTGAGGCAAACTGAGGAGCTACTTAATTTAGAAGTAGCGGCTCCGGTCTCGGAAACTGACGTACGGCCGGGAGAGCGGTGTACTGACCACAAGCCCCTCCATATCCGCATCCAGTGACGCCTACGGGCTGAGGATGATACGGCGGCCGGTCGGTACCATTGGGCCTTCATGGCCTGTTCGGGAGGAGGTGTTTTTTTTCTTTCTTTTTTCTTCTACGAAAGTAGCATACGTTCCCATGATTTAATATCTTTTAACCAATCAGCCACTATACATTGCAGTTCATTGAATTAGCTCTAAACTTTAAATGGTATTAAAAATTACTGAGGTTTTCGTTGATGGTATTAAAAATTATTGAGGTTTTCGTTGTCACTTGGTGACAAAGTGTCTGTTGGCTTCTGTCTTGGTTTCATTTACATCTGTCTACATCCATACTCCGCAAGCCACCTGACGGTGTGTGGCGGAGGGTACGTTGAGTACTTCTATCAGTTCTCCCTTCTATTTCAGTCTCGTATTGTTCGTTGAAAGAACGATTGTCGATATGCCTCTGTGTGGGCTCTAATCTCTCTGATTTTATCGTAATGGTCTCTTTGCGAGATATACGTAGGAGGGAGCAAGATATTGCTTGGCTCTTTGGCGAAGCTATGTTCTCGAAACAAACCGAGCTACTGAGCGTCTCTCTTGCAGAGTCTCCAACTGGAGTTTATCTATCATCTCCGTAATGCTTTCGCGATTAGTAAATGATCCTGTAACGAAGCGCGCTGCTCTCCGTTGGATCTTCTCTATCTCTTCTATCAACCCTATGTGGTACGGATCCCACACCGGTGAGCAGTATTCAAGCACTGGGCGAACAAGTGTACTGTAACCTACTTCCTTTGTTTTCGGACGATTAATTTTATATGGTCATTCCATTTTAAATCACTCCAAATGCCTACTCCCAGATAATTTATGGAATTAACTGCTTCCAGTTGCTGACCTGCTATATTGTAGCTAAATGGTGAAGGATCTTTATTTCTCTGTATTCGCAGCACATTACACTTGTCTGCATTAAGATTCAATTGCCATTCCCTGCACCATGCGTCAATTCGTTGCAGATCTTCCTGCATTTCAGTACAATTTTCCATTGTTACAACCTCTCGATATACTACAGCATCATCCGCAAAAAACCTCAGTGAACTTCCGATGTTATCCACAAGGTCATTTATATATATTGCGAATAGCAACGGTCCTACGACACTCCGCTGCGGCACACCTGAAATCACTCTTACTTCGGAAGACTTCTCTCCATTGAGAATGACATGCTGCGTTCTGTTATATTGGAACTCTACAATCCAATCACACAATTGGTCTGATAGTCCATATGCTCTTACTTCGTTCATTAAACGATCGTCATTTGTTTGATGATTTTTCTGGCGTATGATGGCAGAAGAAAGCGGAGGGTCTGATAAACGGAAATCCTCTCCTCCTCACCGGTGAAGAATGATCTCTAACAGAAACAAAAGCATAAGCAGATGATGGAAAACCGAAGGGAAGAGAGAGAAAGAAGACAGTATCAAGAACAGAAAAACAACTCATTCTGCAAAAAGAAAATTGCTTATACATTCTCAGAAAATTGATTCGGGAAATAAAAGAAAAAAATGCATTTTCCCTGGGTGCAGATGTCGTTTGGTGGTGTCTGGATAGAATGTGATTAATGTAGAGAGTGATGGCATTAGGATTATTCCGATTGTGAGGGTATAGGACGTTTGCGACCATTGCTGAAATCAATAAAATCTTCTCGATTTACAAGTCGCGTCACTTCGAATGAAACACTCAAGCTTTCGGTAGATATCTCCGCCACCGTCATCAGGAGTTAAGATCGCTGACTGCCATGGCTGGAACGGTCTTCTGCTTAGACAGATATAATGACAGTGTCTGGAGCCTTCCAGAGAGAGCCGGAGTGACGCATGCGCGCAAGGCCAGCTGGGCAACTCCAAGCAGCTCCGTGCCGCCGCGGGACGAGGCCCACGAGAAATAAATACTGTGGCGCGTACGTCACAGAACGTGAGACTGCAGGTCTTGCAAGTGCCAGCAGCGAGTAACTATTCCAGACGACCTTAATAATTCTTGACTGTTCATTTAAACGGATCTATATGCATTTCCCGTGGGCCTGCACGGAGCCGAGCTTTCGTGAAGTTTAGTGGACAAGCCGACTAGTGAGACGCAACAAGTTCATTACAGTACCCGTATATCTCGCTGACCCCGCTCGGGGCTGAGTGACGTCACATGGCTTGAGGGGCTGGCACCATGTTTGAAATTGCCGCTCCCGCGTCCCTACAAGCGTCAACCCTACCCGTTTGCTTTCGATCAATAGCCAACTCCCTCCATCATATTGAGATTTTCACTCTGCAGCGGAGTGTGCGTTGATATGAAACTTCCTGGCAGATTAAAACTGTGTGCCGGACCGAGACGCGAACTCGGGCCCCTTGCCTTTCGCGGGCAAGCGCTCTACCATCTGAACTACTCAAGCACGACTCACCCCCTGTCCTCACAGCTTTACTTCTGCCAGTATCTCGTCTCCTACCTTCCTCTGTGAGGACGTGGCGTGAGTCGTGCTTGGGTAGCTCAGATGGCAGAGCACTTGGCCGCGAAAGGCAAAGAAGGCCCGAGTTCGAGTCTCGGTCCGGAACACAGTTTTAATCTGCCAGGAAGTTTCACATCAGCGCACACTCCGCTGCAGAGTGAAAATCTCATTCTGGAAACATCCCCAGGCTGTGGCTAAGCCATGTCTCTGCAATATCCTTTCTTTCAGGAGTGTTAGTTCTGCAAGGTTCGCAGGAGAGCTTCTGTAAAGTTTGGAAGGTAGGAGACGAGGTACTGGCGGAAGTAAAGCTGTGAGGACGGGGCGTGAGTCGTGCTTGGGTAGCTCAGATGGTAGAGCACTTGCCTGCAAAAGGCAAAAAAGGCCCGAGTTCGAGTCTCGGTCCGGCACACAGTTTTAATCTGCCAGGAAGTCCCTCCCTCATGTTCTACTAAGTGTGTACGCCTGGTTTGTGTTAAAATTGATGCTGTTAATTCTAATGTCAGCCGCTTCTTTGATAACAGAGTCCCAGTGCGATGGTGTTTGTGCCAAAAACTCTCGTCTTTCCCAATTGAATTTGATGCCCGTTTTCTAGCAATGTTCAGCCATAGCCGACTTTTCATGTGCCCTTTGTTTGATACGTCGTCAATGCTTTGCACAACGTCCAGCAACAGTGTAAATGCTACCACGCTCACAAGAGACACCATACATGCCTGTATCTGGAAGACCCATGTTGTCTTCAATGGAGGCGGGCCGGAACACTGGTTTCTTCAACACGTGTCGCACCTCGCTAGTAGTTATTCCACAGTATAAAAGGAACGCAACTGGATTGTCCTTTACACCAATTCACGAGGCGTCTCGCGTTAGTGTCGCTTGAAAGCTTTTGCAATTTCTCTCTTGCTGTAACTAATTTCTCAGAACATGCGCTTCAGATACTGAAATTCAGACTCTTTTTATTCGAAGTACCCTGCCTTGTAAACAAGGAAGATTTTTTTGAAACATGCCACTCCGAAAGACTCCGAGGACACTTTGTTGAAATATTTCATGTGGGAACACTTCCCCGACTGAATAAGCACTCTCACCGATTTTGGTGGTAGGAGTACGTAGTTGACTCTTTTGTATGCTCGCAAGAGTTGTGGTCTGTCTTAAAGAGTAAAAATACATTTATTTTTAGGATGATTTGTGTGAAGGTACTTAGATGGCTGAGGTATAAATACAGAAGGGTACAAAAAAATGTATCCACTGTTTAAAAGTCCATAACTTGCAAACTAATTGACAGAGTTGTCTCATTTTTGGTTAAAGTGTAGCTTAAAGTCCAACTTAAAGATATCACTATAGGTGTTCGAAATGGTCACCATTAACATCCACACACAAACGATGCCGCCGAACTGCAGCACGAACTACTGACTGCAACGTGTTCAGCTGGATATTTGCACGTGAATGTACGATGGATTCTCGAAGTTCATCCAATGCGCGTGGCTTTTGTCGATAAACGACGTCCTTTAGTGTTCCCCACAGGTAAAAGTCCAGATGAGTTAGGCCTGGGGAACGTGGTGGATACTCTACAGCACATCTACGGCCTATCCATCTTCCTGGTAGATTTTCGTCGAGATACGCCCTAACACGATATTGGTGGTGGGCTGGGGCACCATCTTGTTGAAAGTAAATTCTTCCGTCTCCATACTAGTCTGGGATGGCAGGTAAAATGTATGTCTGAAGCTTCTGAAGTCTGAAGATAAACCTCACCGGTAACTGTGCCGTCAAAGAAGAATGTCTCAATCAAGCCTCGGTAAGACAACCCACACCACACATTTACTCCTGGCAAATGCAGGCTTTGTCTACATGGACGTTCCAATTTTCGGCGGCGCAGAAGATGCAGTTGTGGCGATTTACTGTACCATTGAGTTTGAACTGTGCCTCATCAGACCACACAATCATCTCTGCAAACTCTTCATCGTTGCGCACCATGTTAGTAAATTACTTGCAGTGCTCCATTCTGCGATATGGGTCGTCCTCGTTCATTGCGTGTAGCAGACGTGAGATGTAGCACTTCCACTTTGCTGTCTTCAAAATTCGCCGAATACTTGAGCGATTCACACCTGTTTCAGGGAGTTAGCGGGACTTGTTACTGTTACAGGTCGTCCAGATCGTTGTTTGTGTACATCTTTAACACAGCCTTCGGCTTCAAATTTGTTTCGAATGCGACGAATCGTTAAAGGTGTCGGTGGCTCTGTTTGGTACTCATTTCGCCATTGCCGTTGAACCTCATTAATGTTTTCGTACTTAAAATACCACTTCAAAACTGACTTCCTTTCAACGAATGTAAGCCTTGCACCAGCCATGTTTACTCGAGTAACTAGGTGCAACTAAGAACAAAACACTGACTATCTGGCGATTGTCATCTGACAAAACAAAACAACGAAATACAACGTTTGTGTGGCGATTGCCGGAACTACAAACTATTACACTACCAAAGATGAGACAACTCCGTCAATTAGTTTGCCAGTTACGGACTTTTAAACAGTGGATACACTTTTTTGGACCCGTCTGTAGATTACAGCAAGAGATCAACTGGCCAGTCGTACTCGAATCTGCCTTATGCGACCTTGCCCGTTTTGTCGACATCCCGCCGTGACTTGGTAATCGCGTAGGTGGAATATTGGCAGCAGCTGCTGATGTCAGTTTTGCGCGGTTTCAGCTGGCTCTGTTCGCGTCGTCGCTAGGGGGCGGACGGCCGCCATGTCTCCGTTAATTGACGCTGATTGGAGGACCGGGGGGGGGGGGGCGGGATGGGGGTTCTCCCCCCCCCCCCCCCTCTCCTGCCACAAGCGGCAGCAGCAGCAGCCGGCGGATGACGGACGAGCACGGCGTGAATGCCGCTCCCAATATGCGTGGCCGGCCGCGCCGGCAAATCGAAAAGCGCTTAAAGGGACGGGGACGGGGGTCAGCCGGCGTGACCTCGGCAGCCGGGAGCGTGCCACGTGTTAGGCCAGCCGCTCATTGGGACGAAGATGACGCAAGAACCCGTGTTTTTCAGACAAATGTGTCTATATAACAGCGCACTGCAGAGAAGCGCAGTACCGCGCGTACCTCCGCCTGCACCACACAGTTTTCGAGACGCAGTTTACTGCGCGCGCATCGCGTAATTTCTCAAACTGAAGCACGTCACGTCAACAATTAGAGAGTTTCCAGAATGAGATTTTCACTCTGCAGCCGAGTGTGCGCTGATATGAAACTTCCTGGCAGATTAAAGCTGTGTGCCGGACCGAGACTCGAACTCGGGACCTTTGCCTTTCGCGGGCAAGTGCTCTACCAACTGAGCTACCCAAGCACTACCCACGCCCCGTCCTCACAACTTCACTTCTGCCAGTACCTCGTCTCCTACCTTCCAGCACTTGCCCGCGAAAGGCAAAGGTCCCGAGTTCGAGTCCCGGTCCGGCACACAGTTTCAATCTGCCAGGAAGTTTCATATCAGCGCACACTCCGCTGCAGAGTGAAAATCTCATTCTGGAAACATCCCCCAGGCTGTGGCTAAGCCATGTCTCCGCAATATCCTTTCTTCCAGAAGTGCTAGATTTGCAAGATTCGCAGGAGACCTGTGAAGTTTGCAAGGTAGGAGACGAGGTACTGGCGGAATTAAAGCTGTGAGGACGGGTCGGGAGTCGTGCTTGTGTAGCTCAGATGGTAGAGCACTTGCCCGCGAAAAGCAAAGGTCCCGAGTTCGAGTCTCGGTCCGGCACACAGTTTTAATCTGCCAGGAAGTTTCAATTAGAGACTGTGCGTCAGAATGTAACGGTTGTTGGGTGCTGTAGACGATGGCGTGAATACTCATGAAGGTTAATTTGCAAAGATGAGACAAAACAATTACGTGCAGACGATTTCTCTGTTTTCCTGCAAGCGGTGGGGTTTGTCTGTCACCTAACTGTCAGCTGCTATCCCGACCGTGGCTGGCACCGAACTAATTCTCTTCTATCAAGGGTTCAATTGATGGTTAATTTACACAATCTATAGCACAGCAGAGGGAAGCTACACAGAAGGTAAAATGCGTATATACTGGGTAAATGTATGCCGGCCGGAGTGGCCGAGTGGTTCTAGGCGCTACAGTCTGGAACCGCGCGACCGCTACGGTCGCAGGTTCGAATCCTGCCTCGGGGCCGGCCGATGTGGCCGACCGGTTCTAGGCGCTTCAGTCTGGAACAGCGCGACCGCTACGATCGCAGGTTCGAATCCTGCCTCGGCATGGATGTGTGTGATGTCCTTAGGTTAGTTAGGTGTAAATAGTTCTACTTTCTAGGGGACTGATGACCTCAGCAGTTAAGTCCCACAGTGCTCAGAGCCATTTGAACCATTTGGGAAAATGTATTATATTGTTCCTCCAATAACACATAATAAATATGAGAGGTAGTTTGATACACAAGTATAACTGTAGATTTATGAAAGGCAGGTCCTATTGCTTCTTGCTGCAGCACAAGATTATAAAACAAAGAACATTTAATCGTATGATAACTGTAAATGACGTGTGACTAGGGCCTCCCGTCGGGTAGACCGTTCGCCGGATGCAAGTTTTTCGATTTGACGCTACCTCGGCGACTTGCGCGTCGATGGGGATGAAACGATGATGATTAGGACAACACAACACCCAGTCCATGAGCGGAGAAAAGCTCCGACCCAGCCGGGAAACGAACCCGGGCCCTTAGTAGCGACATTCTGTTGGGCTGACCACTCAGCTACAGGGGGCGGGCAATCGTGTGATTAAAATGGCCAGAGAGTGCGAGGAGAGAAAACATGTTCACTAGCATGAACGGTAACGGAAGCCCGGGCACTTCAAACAACTGGCCGGGTATCATCTTAAATAACGCCCGGTCCATTATGTATTCTACTGAGCAGTTAGCGGCATAACTACGCTGCTGAGTTTGAACTTCGAGAGCAATTTAACTATCAGAAATCTGGCGGTAAACATTGCACAAAGCGTGTTCACTGACGCTAAGATTGCGGCTGGTTACGAACTCACGACCGTCGTAAAATTTTACCTGCGTTCAACACGATCAATAAGTCACAACTGCACGAGCATGGCGTCTCTCGACACTTTTATGGCGGTAGAGCGCTCGACACAGAAAGCTTCCGCCGACAAGCAGATGGCCGTATAGCCAACCTAACAAAAGCTGCGGTTACGCTACCATCCTTGTGCAGCGGTCAGAGGCCGTTCACCGGGGGTTGGAACCACTGAAGAGGCAGCGGAAACTTGGGCGAGAACGGTGAGCACTCTCGTGTCCTGAATTTGAAACTTACGGCTGGATAGCCCCTGCCAGTATGGGCCATCTTACGATCTACATCTACATTTATACTCCGCAAGCCACCTAACGATGTGTGGCGGAGGGCACTTTACGTGCCACTGTCATTACCTCCCTTTTCTGTTCCAGTCGCGTATGGTTTGCGGGAAAAACGACTGTCTGAAAGCCTCCGTGCGCGCTCGAATCTCTCTAATTTTACATTCGTGATCTCCTCGGGAGGTATTAGTAGGGGGAAGCAATATAATCGATACCTCATCCAGTAATGCACCCTCTCGAAACCTGGCGAGCAAGCTACACCGCGATGCAGAGCGCCTCTCTTGCAGAGTCTGCCACTTGAGTTTGCTAAACATCTCCGTAACGCTATCACGCTTACCAAATAACCCTGTGACGAAACGCGCCGCTCTTCTTTGGATCTTCTCTATCTCCTCCGTCAACCCGATCTGGTACGGATCCCACACTGATGAGCAATACTCAAGTATAGGTCGAACGAGTGTTTTGTAAGCCACCTCCTTTGTTGATGGACTACATTTTCTAAGGACTCTCCCAATGAATCTCAACCTGGTACCGGCCTTACCAACAATTAATTTTATGTGATCATTCCACTTCAAATCGTCCGCACGCATACTCCCAGATATTTTACCGAAGTAACTGCTACCAGTGTTTGTTCCGCTATCATATAATCATACAATAAAGGATCCTTCTTTCGATGTATTCGCAATACATTACATTTTTACGATATTGCAGAATTAAACAAATTAGGCAAGAGAAATTTCGTCCGTAAAATTCCGTTGTTTGCTAACTTTCCTGGAGTTGAAATCGGCAGTGTGGTTTTCAGTGGGAAGATGCTGTCTGCCTCAGAGCGCCTCAGGGGCTCCGCTTGCAGTGCGTGAGTCAGCTCGTCCCACACACTTCTGCTGCTGCCGTCAGCCTCTCGCTGGCCCAAGGCGTCACCACTTAAGAGGTCAGGTCACGCCACTGCGCAGACAATTGGTGCAGCCGTCGCGATCGGAGCTGCCGCAGCGTCCACTCGTCTGTCCCATTACCAAGACGACCAGCTCGGAGGGAATTGTCTCTGCTGACGAGTAGCCGTTCTCAAGCCCCTTTTACTCCAGCGACTTTCTTGTCTCAATCGAATATTCGCTGAAGTCAGTCTGATGCAACGACCGAGGTATTTTATTCTTATTTTGAGTCACGCCTGTCACGAGTAGTCGGTTTTTTGTTCATGCGTCGGCATCAAAATTATGAGTGCTGCGTGAGAGCCGTATGCTGTGCAATTTGGCGATTGAATTGTAAAAGTGAGGTTGTTAGGAACTACACTTTTCAAGAGAATAATCCATATACGCGAACAGAATTAAGAAACTAGCAGTGACAATAGACTTTGTTAATGACCAAAGCAAAATTCATGCCGGACGTCCTTGACAAAGATCGCATGGTAATTCTCCACACTCTGAGCACAGAAAGAGTAAATACGAGATACACTGCCTGAAAAAAAGAAAATAAAACACCCTGAAAGGGAGGAGGAAACAGAATGGAACTTTATGGATCGAAAGGGTATTGTTTGTTGTGGTCTTCAGTCCAGAGACTGGTTTGATGCGGCTCTCCATGCTACTCTATCCTGTGCAAGCTTCTTCATCTCCCAGTACTTACTGCAACCTACATCCTTCTGAATCTGTTTAGTGTATTCATCTCTTGGTCTCCCTATACGATTTTTACCCTCCGCGCTGCCCTCAGAATAGTCCTACCAACCGATCCCTTCTTCTGTTCAAGTTGTGCCACAAACTTCTCTTCTCCCCAATCCTATTCAATACCTCCTCATTAGTTATGTGATCTACCCATCTAATCTTCAGCATTCTTCTGTAGCACCACATTTCGAAAGCTTCTATTCTCTTCTTGTCTAAACTATTTATCGTCCACGTTTCACTTCCATACATGGCTACACTCCGTACAAATACTTTCAGAAAAGACTTCCTGACGTTTAAATGTATACTCGATGTTAACAAATCTCTCTTCTTCAGAAACGCTTCCCTAGCCATTGGCAGTCTACATTTTATATCCTCTCTACTTCTACCATCATTAGTTATATTTTGCTCCCCAAATAGCAAAACTCATTTACTACTTTAAGTGTCTCATTTCCTAATCTAATTCCCTTAGCATCACCCGACTTAATTCGACTACATTCCATTATCCTCGTTTTACTTTTGTTGATGTTCATTTTATACCCTCCTTTCAACACACTGTCCATTCCGTTCAACTGCTCTTCCAAGTCCTTTGCTGTCTCTGACAGAATTACAATGTCATCGGCGAACCTCAAAGCTTTTATTTCTTCTCCATGGATTTTAATACCTACTATGAATTTTTCTTTTGTTTCCTTCACTGCTTGCTCAATATACAGATTGAATAACATCGGGGACAGGCTACATCCCTGTCTCACTCCCTTCCCAAAACTGCTTCCCTTTCATGCCCCTCGACTCTTATAATTGCCATCTGCTTTCTGTACAAATTGTAAATAGCCTTTCGCTCCCTGCATTTTACCCCTGCCACCTTCAGAATTTGAAAGAGAGTATTCCAGTCCACATTGTCAAAAGCCAGAAAAGTAGGTTTGCCTTAATCTATTTTCTAAGATAAGTCGTAGGGTCAGTATTGCCTCGCGTGTTCCAACGTTTCTACGGAATCCAAACTGATCTTCCCCGAGGTCGGCTTCTACCAGTTTTTCCATTCGTCTGTATAGAATTCGTGTTAGTATTTTGCAGCCGTGGCTTATTAAACTGATAGTTCGGTAATTTTCACGTCTGTCAACCACTGCTTCTTGCGATGTTATTTCGTTGCTTACAAAATAGAGTCAAATGTGCAAAGAAATCGGCAGTATGTGCCCACTTATCAGTACGACGTTGCGCATCTTCACGCCTGGATGCATGCACTGATTCGTTTGGGAAAGGTGTCATAAAGCTGTCGTGGCAAACCATTGTGCCAGGCTAGACTACAACCGTTGTAACTGTTACTTGACCTCCTAGATATTGGGATTGACTTTAAGTCCTAACCGGTACCACAAATGTTGTATCGGGGTGCATAAACATCACGATGACAGTTAATAGAGACATGTGCCATGTGTGGGCGATCATTGTCCTGTTGAAAAATGACACCACGATGCTGTCGCACGGGAGGTTAACACTGGAGGATGCAGCATGCCCGCGGCGGACTGCTGTGCCGTCAGAGTGCAATCAGGCACTACCAGCCATGACACGAGGTAATATCCCACACTGTGAGCCCCGCCGAGCGAGGGGCAGCAATGGTTAACACACTGGACTCGCATTCCGGAGGACGACGGGTCAATGCCGCATCCGGCCATCCTGATTTAGGTTTTCCGTGATTTCCCTAAATCATCTCAGACAAATGCCGGGATGGTTCTTTTGAAAGGGCACGGCCGACTTCCTTTCCCATCCTTTTCAAATCCGATGAGACCGATGACCTCGCTGTTTGGTCTCTTCTATCAAATCAACCCAACCCAACTATGAGCCCTGCAGTAACACAGCTATGCCTCTCCAAAACATTGTAGCAATAGGACATCTGTACAGTTCGCCGCCATATTCGCCGACTATTGTCATCTGGAGTAGTGCAGTACTGTGACTCGTCGGTGAGCACAGTGCGACGCCATTCATCAGCCGCCGTGCTTCCCGACCACGCTACTACCATTCTAAACGCAGCCGTAAACGGCAGCCTACAGTCAAGTCATGCTGCTGCTAGTTTCCGGCCAATGGTGCGGTATGAACCCAGAATGTTGCAGGGAATCCTTTGCGTTTTCTCAGTACAGATGTGAAGGGGTTGAGATGTACTTGGCGATCTTCCCTTGTGACGGAGTGCCTTGGTCGAATGTAACTTTCACGACGGGTATCCCTGCCGTCGCGTTACCATGCTGTCTACCATCGGGCCCTGGCACATCCTCATGTCCCACAGATCTGAATATTGCACGATGCGACCAGCCGACCATACGGAGATTCACAGTGAGGCCCGTAAGGAGCTGATAACGCTGTCTGAGACGAGTACGGAGCATCTCCTTTTCCTTCACGGTGGTCACTCAACATCTGATGCCGTTCAAGTCTCTTACATACCCTACCAAGCCTGGTGACAACACTAGAATATGGACAACACAAATGCACTGTAGTGGTTAATAAAAAAGAAAAAGAGAAGAAAAGAAAAGGTTGGGAGAAATGGTGAATAAAAAGGGGGTTTTAAAATCGTAAATGACCTTGAAAAAAGGAAAGAATGAAATGCAAATCGGACTTCGTATTACAGAAACGTTATCGAACTTCGTGATTCGGAAAGGCTATTGCTGGGGTGGTCCTTGTGGCGTTTCTGAGCAAAAGTCAAACCAATTTCCACTACAAAAATTATTTGAAAAAAGACAGAGAATAACAAATGTAACTAACAGGGGGAAATGGCGTAGATAAGAGTTCATCCTTTACCAGGTTAACATGTCTTCTTTCCTGCGGCGTCCAGGTCTTCAAAAATCTCCTACTTCATTTCTGCGTGAAAAGTCTGCTCCGAAATCTTGCAATAAGTTTCATTGTCCAGGAATTTCTAATGTATACAAAAAACCGTCTTGATATTAAATGCAGTTTATTTTACGTTGCTTCCCTCCCCCAAATGTCATGACAACTTCCACAATATGTCTACACATTAATTAGTTTTTTCGTCTTCATCAGATCACGTCTGCATTAAGCTTCCGCTCTCGAGAGACAATAAAGAAACGGATATAAAAACAAAAAAAAGTTACAATTTTAGTATTTTCTCTGCCGTCGAGCGCTCATACCGCTGCGACGGTATAATTTTTATCTGAGGGAACGAATGTAGCGCGGCGAAATTCAAAGTCCCGCTACAGCACTCTAGCGGCCGTTCTATCTGTCACAGAGAATTGCAACTCTTAAATCATTTACATACCCGCCGATGTTGTGTAGGTATAAGAAGAACATGTCTTCTGGTTGTTTGATAACTTTCTTCCTTTTTTTGTCAGGCAGTGGATATACGAGTAAGTACATCAAGCACTATATAGAAACCAGTAAACAGAGCATTTTTGCTTTATCCTTTTCATGTTGTTTTATTTGTATATGCCAAATAACGTCGCAAATTATATTTCTCGTTAAAGATATCTGACCTTTTCACTGTAGGAACAATATCGGTAAGAAAACCTTAATTTATTTATGTTCGAACTGATGCACATTGTAGCCTTTTTCTTTAAGTGGATGTTACAGAACGGAAGTACATTTTTGCTTTTAGTTATTTCCTTTTTATTGCGGAAGGACACTAGTACGTAAAATAGGTCCTCGTGCGATGTTTGCAATTTGCTACAAAAACAAAGCAGACAAGAAAGTAAAGATTAAGAAAATACAAAAGAACAATTTGTGCTACTGTAATCGGAGAAGTCTCCTTGGCGAGAATGCTTTAACTTCCAATGTTAGCAGACAACTCGACAATCCCCTGTTTCTGGGCATTCGTGGCCTGCAGCATATTTGGGATTTTGGAACTCCGCATTCGGCAACTGTCAATGGATCATTGACCTCACTGGCCCACTCGAGATTTATACTCATATGTCCGAAAGAACAGACACCATATCCATTTAAGCGTATAGTTCCGGCAATACCGGCCATGACGTCCTTCTTCTGTGCGGATGCACACATATTCCCCGAACTCTTACGGGACTTGGTAAGAATGTCTTCTGCGAGTAATCAGTGTGTTGGGGTGGGACAATCGAATGCAGTGTGTGAACATACAAGTTGAGAATGTGGGTCTCGCTGGAGGCGTGCGCGAGATAGTCCCTGCAGTCGCGCTGTCCTCTGTGCCCTCGGTGGCTCAGATGGACGCCGGGACGGTAGCTCAGCGTGTTCGGTCAGAGGACTGCGTGCTCTCTGTAAGAAACAAAACTGAGTCAAGGAATCAACTATCAACTTGAACGGATGTCTTGTGACGTCTGCCGAGACCAAACGCAACGAACTATATTGAACAAAATGAAAAAAAAAGGATGGATAGAGCGTCTGCCAAGTAAGCAGGAGATCCCGGCTTCGAGTCCCGGTTGGGGCACACATTTCCACCTGTCCCCGTTGATATATATGAACGCCCGTCAGCAGCTGAACGTATTAATATAATTCTAATTTCACTTGAGATTTGGTGTCTGGCTGATTTATGCACAGGCTCTTGCAGCGCACCGACAACGAGTAGTTGATTTTGACCAGAAAGTCGCTCGTGTAAAATGGGCTTTAGTTGTGATACATTATTTTGAACGATTGCCATGTATCCCTATTTATGTGTGATTGCTCTAGTTTTCCTGTTGAAAACCTAACTTCCGATTGTTCCTTTTTGGAAATGTAAAAATTCCCGATTACTTCAAAACGGATAATATTTTCCAAAACGTAGTCAGTTCTCTATGCCAATGTTTAAATTGAGAGGCAGTCTTGTAAATGAAACTGAAATTAAAAGTTCAGCTTCTAGTTCGAAGAGAGCTAAATTGACAAACCTGCTCTCAGTATCCGTTACGTAGAACTGAGTCTCAGTCAGTAGCGATTCGAAAGTCGATCAAAACAACTGATTGTTTTCACTGTGCGTTTTGTAGCATATGGAGCATTTTGAAAAATAAACTCATTGTCAGAGAACGAAAGTAAGTGCTGAAAAGGAGCATAAGTTGAAACTGATAAAAAAGTTAAAATGAGTTATTTACTGTTTATTCGTGGGTTAATAAAGATAGAGACGGTTATAATGCTAACTGTGAACCTTGCATGGTTTAGAGCACTGTTTCTCAACCTTTTTGGATATGCGACCCCTTTCCAAGTAAAAATATTCTGACGAGCCCCAGAACCATAATAAAACTATGTCAGCGATTTCAAAGGCAACGTATGTAATTTTCTTTCTATTGATACTAAACTGATTGAGAAATCAAGTGCAATGTGAAAAGAGATCTCAGTGCTCTGCGGGCAGAGATATAATTATTTACTGTGCCGCGGTAGAGGCGTAGGGGTGAGAAGACATCGTGTTGCTTCTCACTGCTGCAAGTGTTTGCGTATTTGAATGCTTCAACAGGTTTAAATTAAATTCATATTCATTATTATAAATAAATACCAGATCGGAACGTGAGCGAATTTGCAAGGTGTTTTCACAAAACCTTGTCACTTCCGTGTGACATTTATACCACAGAAGATGATCGTCATGAAACATACGTTTCCAGCCTTGCTGCAACTGCTTTCTCCTGCGGCTGCTACCCCGTGACCCACAGGCTGAAAAACACAGTCTTAGAGTATCTTCGGAGGCAAAAATCGTGTTAAAATAAATAAATAAATAAATAAAACACAGAACCTCCTATCATTAGTCGGTCTCGAAAAAGGAAATGAAAGTAAGTTGGTATTTGACACCTCAGGGAAGTTTAGAACAAGAAAAGAACGATAGACGCAAAAGCAGCGTTTGTGTTTCACTCATTTAAACAGTCATAATTATGTTATTGTGGACTGCTGCTGCAATTTACTGTCTTAGCTGTTTCCCGATTAAAAAACCGGAGAAAATCATTAATGTCGTTGGACAGAGGCAACAAAAATGGTTTAGTCAGTGGTAGTCCTTTATTAAAATAAGCGAACAGTTTTAGATCTGTATGTGTTATTTCTGCTAAATAAAGGTTGTTAGGATGTAGTGAGGATGTTCGGCGAAAATCCATTTGAAAGAGAATGGATTCACCGAAGGAAGTAAACACGAATAAACTGCAGTAATTCGGCCAAACATAATAGCAGCTGGCGCGAAAATTGAGTGTGATACCACCACAGTAGCGCCGCACAAGATGCGCCATTCAGAGTTTCTGCGTTCCTCTGGCGTCATCTCTGCGTGTGAAACTCAAAAAACTACTCGTTGCTGGACTGTTGCCAACAACTGCGAGTAAATGGTCTAGGGGACTTCGAAAGGCAGCCTACACGTTATTATGGCAGGCCAGACAGCTTTTATCGAATGTCGCGCTACACTTCAAAGTGACGCAGGTACTTACACAATTTTTCAACATAGTCACCAGGTCTCTTTAATCAACGTTCTAAACGTTCTACCAATCCTTAAATTCCTCGGCGATAGGAAATCCGCTGCTTGGTCACGGAACCATTCGAAAACCGCCGTGTGAACGATCTCATTGCTGTCTCCACCCCCCCTCCCCCCATCTCCCTCCCAGATGGTGTTTCAGCTTGCCGAAAAGATGGAAATTACATGGTACAAGACTGGACTTGCCGACCGGCATCATCCACGTCTGTCCGGCTTTGACCAAATTGTTGGTACGATTTCACTGTGGCTAGACGCGACATTGCATCTGGGCCTTCTGCCGCCAGAATTTCACCGTGAATCTGCGTTCAGTTTAAATGTTTGGCCACTAGAATCGTACTTTCCCGCGTACCTCGACTTTAGAGTACGCGTGATTCGCACACTGTGGTGCACCTGTTAATCCATACCGCAGCAGAGATGCGTATGCAGGAAATTCGGAAAATCTATTCTCTTCTGGTAAGGCACCATCCATGTTGCGGAATGGTCTTAGCGTGGGACGACATTGTGTAACTTGCTTTGTGAAGTCCCTAAATAGTTTTTAAAGCGAAGGGGTAGGAGAAATGGCCTTTTCCTGAACGCAGCAACTACTGTTCAGGATTTCTTGTTCCTGTGTACCGCATCTGCGCAGGGCCTGCATGGTTATTAACGAATCTACATCTACATCGATACTGTGCAAATCACATTTAAGTGCCTTCCAGAGTGTTCGTCGAACCGCCTTCACAATTCTCTATTATTCCAATCTCTTATAGCGCGCGGAAAGAACGAACGCCTATATCTTTCCGTACGAGCTCTGATTTCCCTTATTTTATCGTGGTGATCGTTCCGCCCTTTGTAGGTCGGTGTCAATAAAATATTTTCGCATTCGGAGGAGAAAGTTGGTGATTGGAAGATTCCGTCGCAACGAAAACGCATTTCTTTTAATGATTTCCAGCCCAAATCCTGTATCATTTCTGTGACACTCTCTCCGATATGTCGCGATAATACAAAACGTGCTGCCTTTCTTTGAGCTTTTTCGATGTACTCCGTCAGTCCTACCTGGTAAGGATCCCACACGGCGCAGCAGTATTCTAAAAGAGGACGGACAAGCGTAGTGTAGGTAGTCTCCTCAATAGGTCTGTTACATTTTCTAAGTGTCCTGCCAATAAAACGTAGCCTTTGGTTAGCCTTCCCCACAACATTTGCTATGTGTTCTTTCCAATTTAAGTTGTTCGTAATTGTAATACCTAGGTATTTAGTTGAATTTACGGCTTTTAGATTAGACTGACTTATCGTGTAACCGAAGCTTAACGGATTCCTTTTAGCACTCGTGTGGATGACCTCACACTTTTCGTTATTTAGGGTCAACTGCCACTTTCCGCACCATTCAGATATCGTTCCTAAATCGTTTTGCAGTTTGTTTTGATCTTCTAATGACTTTATTAGTCGATAAACGACAGCATCATCAGCAAACAACCGAAGACGGCTGCTCAGATGGTCTCCCAAATAGTTTATATAGATAAGGAACAACAAAGAGCCTATGACACTTCCTTGGGGAACGCCAGAAATCACTTCTGTTTTACTCGAAGACATTCCGTCAGTTACTACGAACTGTGGCCTCTCTGACAGGAAATCCCAAATCCAGTCACATAACTGAGACGATATTCCATAAGCACGCAATTTCACTACGAGCCGCTTGTGCGGTACAGTGTTAAAAGCCTTCCGAAAATCCAGGAATACGGAATCGATCTGAAAACCCTTGTCAATAGCACTCAGCACTTCATGTGAATAAAGAGCTAGTTGTACTTCACAGGAACGATGTTTTCTAAACTCATGTTGACTGTATGTCAATAGACCGTTTCCTTCGAGGTAATTCATAATATTCGAACACAATATATGTTCTAAAATCCTGCTGCATATCGACGTTAACGATATGGGCCTGTAATTCAGTGGATTACTCCAATTACCTTTCTTGAATATTGGTGTGACCTGTGCAACTTTCCAGTCTTTGGGTACGGATCTTTCGTCGAGTGAATGGTTGTATATGATTGTTAAGTATGAAGATAATGCATCAGCATACTCCGAAAGTAACCTAATTGGTATACAGTCCGAACCAGAAGACTTGCTTTTATTAAGTGATTTGAGTTGCTTCAGTATGTGTGGCATAGTTAGTCCCCGTGACGGAAAGTGTGCACCCTTAACATCTGAGTGTACTGCAATTCATGTGAAAGTGTGCGAAACTTTTCGAAATATTTGCGAATCGTTTAACAGAAGCGGGACTGGGCCGTCAGCCCAGCATTCACCTGGTCGGACGTGGGAAACCGCCTAAAAACCACATCCAGGCTTGCTGGTACACCGATCCTCGTCGTTAACCCGCCGGACGAATTCGATCCGATGCTACCTGATATCCTCGTCTCAGAAACGGCGATTTGACCCATACGACTATCCGGGCGGGTCACCGTTCAGGATGACCAAAAATCAGTTGCACGTCTAGCAGTTCAGTGCAGTGCAGCCTGCGATGATTTTTGTAGATTCTGTTCGTGTGCGTTTCTTCTGTTAGTTGCAAATTTATGCAATTCTGTATTGCGTGAAAAAGCCTGTAGGTGCACCTTCTGACATAGTGGAGTAAAGAAAATGGGGTCTCCACTCCTCGCTCTTCTATTTGCAGACATACTGTACTTTGTTTTGTTTTTTAGGGTTTTGTACCTTAATCGGTAAAGACGGAACTCTTACAGGATGGCTCCGTTGTCCGTCTGTCTGTCTGTCCGAGTGTTAAGATGCCTGTTTCTCAGAAATGGGTAGAGTGACCAAGTTCAAATTTATGTCACCTGCTAAGGTGTGCAGTTCGTTGACTGTATCTAAAATTTAACATTTTGATACTCGTTATCACCCTCATGAAAAAACCCACTGATGAGCTACCAATACACGAGTCGTATTCCAAAACGAAGGTCTGGTGACCAATACTTAACTGATGGTACGCCTGAATGAAGTTTCACGCATGCAGCGCTGTCCGCCAACTCTTTAAGAAACCACTGCGGTATTGGTTTGATTCAGTAGTCGCTTGCCAGTCGGTGAGAGCAAATGGCAAGGGTCGAGACAACTGTAGATGCCGCAAGCTGTGAAGTGCGCTGAGTGGTTAGATTTTTGCTGACAAAAGTATCTTCAGCTGCTAAAGTCACAAGTTGAAAATTGTGTCAAGAATTAAAAAATGGCCGCACAAAGGTTCACGATGAACAATGGAGTTGCAGGCCAAGTATTCGGACAGACGACATCGTTGATCACGTGAACCAAAAATTTCGAAGTGATCGGCGATTGACGATTAGCGGCGTGGCTAGTGAACTAGTGAATTCCAAAATGTTGCTCGAACCTCAGTTTACAGGATTGCTATCGAACAGCCTGGATATCACAAACTGCGTGCGAGGTGGGTTCCAAAAATCCTTACTGATTCGCACAAAGAGCAGAGAATGCGTAGTGCGCGACACTTTTTGGAGCGCTTTAGACAAGATGGATGTGATTTGTTTACCCACATTGATACGAGCGATGAAGCGTGGAGATCTTACAGCAACGAAGAATCGAAACAACAGTCAATACAGTGGCGCCATTCAAGTTCACCCAAACCAAGAAAATAGTAGTCTCCGTTCTCGAAGCGGAAAATGATGGTTACTGTTTTTCGGGACGAAATGGCTTCCTTTCGATTGATTTCAAAGACCGTAGGTCAACAGTTGCAGCCTACTGTGGCAGTATAGACTACTGTGAAAAGCAAACCAAACTGAGACGCCGCGGGAAACCGTCGTGTGGCATAAACATCCTTCACGACAACGCACGCCCTCACACCGCTGCCAAAACCAAGGAGAAGGGCCAAGATTTTTGTTGGGAACTTTTTGAACACCTTGAATAGTTCCTGACGTAGAACCAAGCGACTATTTCCTCTACTTGCATTTGAAAAAGTGGGTGGGTGGAAAACTGTTTCAAAACTACGACTAGCTCAAGACTGGCGTTACTAGCTGGTTCAGTTCCCACGCGGCAGACGTCTATGCGGAGGAGTAAAGGAAGCTGGTGCAGCGATACGGAAAGTGTATACATATGAACCGTGATTATGTGGAAAAGTAAAGTAGGTATGTAGTAAAATATTACTGCCATTAAAATTCTTCTCTCTTGTGCTTATTTTTTTATGACAAACGGACATTAGTTTTGCAATACGCCTCGTACATGTGGGGACCGGTGGTCTCGCCGTATAGCGCGTGGCTGGATTGTGAGAGGTTGTGAGATCGAATCTCGGTCGAACTAGGATTTTTCGGTCGACGTTTTGACTTAGACTTCTCCTCTCAACGATGTGAAGCTTCGCCGGAAACAACAAGTGGTTTCTGGTTCCGCATTAAAACTGTAGATCACTTTCCCCCAGTTGGATAATAGGGGTAGGTTAGGGACACGCAAGTCGCTGAAGTGGCGTCCAATAGAAACGCTTGCACAAGTCCACTGGGCCATACGAAATTATCATCACTTGTATACATAACTATAAGGGGCGTTCAAAAAGAAACGATCCAGAGGCAAAATTATTGAAACCAGTACCTGTATTTGCCCCCGTGCTGACGTTCTTCTTCGACCAAGATGGCCCCCTTCTGATTCACTTCCTGCAGCACAGTGAATGCCCAGCGCTACTCGCAAATCTTGACCACCCTTCGCCAAGCGATCAAATCAAAATGACCAGGCAACCTCACCCTTGGGGTCATTCTGCTCCACGACAATGCAAAGCATCATACGGCCAACACAGTCGCGGCACTCCTGCAAAAATTCAAATGGGAAGTTCTCGGCCACCCTCTTTCCTTGTGATTACGACATTTTTGGCCCCCCTTAAAAGGCTCTGTGGGGCAAACGATTCACTTCGGACGACGATGTCCAGCTGTACTTGCGGAACTGGTGGTTAACATCGCAGCTCCGGGAATTTTATGAGACAGCCATTAACCGCTTTGTGTCACAGTGGGACAAGTGTCTCAACAGCCAGGGCCAGTACTTTTAACATACAGGTACTGCTTTCTGTAATTATGCCTCCGGCTCGTTTCTTTTCGAATGCCCCTTCTAAGTTTGTACGGAACTCTGATAGCTCGAATCCTACTTCCCCGTGACCGTTTTTATATTCTGTATTGACACATTAGAAAGGAACCACTTCACAGTTATCCGTTCTATTCGCAATCACAAGCCCTACTTAACGACAGTTACCTGCTATGAGTGGAGTGGAAGTCCATGTCTTGCCATAGTGTCTGTAGCTGCATAAACGCTGCTGCCACCAGTTTTGTCCGCCTGAAAGAAGCGTGTGCTGACGCCGCCGCCTCGAGGATGGGCGTCGCACTGCATTCTCTGGGGCACTTGACGGCCGTGCATGAGATCTATTGTTCATCACGTTATGGGAGCAGGGGACTCCCCGGGGCAGCCGTAAACAAGGGACGTGAGATGGGGGCGTTGTTGGCGACCCGCCCTGCCGTGATTAATAACGTCACGTTGCGCCTAAACGCAGCGAGTTAATAGCTGATCGCGTGACACACCGGACCGCTTCCCGCTTTTCCTTTTTTTTTTACCGCCTCCCTTTCCGCTGTCGGTTTTGGTGGCCCACGGAGACCGATGGCTATCTACGTTATCGGAAGGTACACCAGGAATAGTTCCAAGTGGGGCGTGTCCATTCTCAGCAAAGCTCACCGCTACTCCGCTGTAGCACTTTGTGTCAGTTCTAGATCGATACGGTCAAGTTACATTAATGTGACCACCGCCTATGTTCGACATCAGCGTTCAGTAACCATTCAGAGACGGCACGTGGCAGCACAAGAAGTGGACATTTTATAAAACGTGTTCAGGGGACACGGAAAACAGTGTAGTCGTCGTCGTAACGCGGAAACGGGGTGAGTTATCTGGCGTCCAGAAGGGAATGATCGTTGGCTTTCGGGCCAAGGGTGGAAGCATTTTGGAAACGGCTTAGTCTGTAAACTGTTTATGTGCCGCCGTGATTAAAATGTACTGTGCGTGGAAAAACAGCGACAGAGGAAATGAAACAAATAATTAGAAAGATCAAACCGTCCATAACTACAAAAACATCTGACGAGAAAATCATAAAAATTGTACACAAACAACTATAACAGCATAATGCACTCGTCACCAAGGTAGACAATGGGCACACTCTAGTCTTAGTACCAGAAGCAAAGTACATTGAGAAAAGAGAAAAATTCTTGGGTAAAACAAAATAACCAAGCTAACCAGTGCCCCAACACAAAGGTACCAAAGGAAACTGAAGATTCTTAAAAAGTATCACATACCCATCACACGGAAACGGAAAAAAGAATGACACAAAATAATTCTGAAGTTCCAGTCTTAACAAGCCTTCCAAATATCCATAAACCTCTTACACCAGTCAGACAAGTGCTTGATTTCAGAAAAGTCCCATATTTCTTACTATCGAGTGACACGCACCCAGTTCCTACAGAAAACACGCACAAATAACAGAAGCCACAAAAAACAGAAGATATAAAAGAGAAAATGGTTCAAATGGCTCTGAGCACTATGGGACTTAACTACTGAGGTCATCAGTCCCCTAGAACTTAGAACTACTTAAACCTAACTAACCTAAGGACATCACACACATCCATGCCCGAGGCAGGATTCGAACCTGCGACCGCAGCGGTCACGCGGTTCCAAACTGACGCGCCTAGAACCGCACGGCCACACCGGCCGGCTATAAAAGAGAAAATAAAGAACATAAGTTCCCCCCCCCCTCCTCCACCCCACCCCCCCAAACGGCAACATTAGTTTCTATTGACATTACATCCATGCACACACAAATACCACAGAAGAAACTGTGAACATTACAGAACAACAGTTAAAAAGCAAAAATTCCCAGTCTTAGAAATAAGTGAAATCTTATTCACCCTTAAGCTAATCGCAGAACAAAAATACTTCACTTTCAACAATAACGTTGATTTGCAACACCACCATTGGAACTTCAGTCAACATTTCCTTGGATCGAATGGAGAACTTAATATTCAACAACACTGTAAAACAAGAGGGGTAAAAAATAATATAACGGCACCGATAACGGAATGACGTAATCTGCCTCGTAGATGAAACACAAAGTAGGTAGAAGAGCTTTACATTAACATAATTACAGTACATTCACAAATCCACTTCACAGTGGAAATTGAAGAAAATAAGAAAGTAAAGTTCCTGGATCTTACAGTTACAAGAAACAACAACCAACAAGTATTTTCCATCTACAGAAAATCCACATCATCAAGCACTGTTATCTATAGCTCATCCAACTACCCAACAGCTCATACATACACCAGTTTCACACGCATGCTGCACAGGATAAACACGACACCTATTAAACCAGAAAACGACACACAGGAACTAAATATAATCAGACAAATTGCTGTTGAAAATTAATACAAAACAGACACCATAAAGTAGCTCACCAACAAGATCTAAATTAAAGATAACGATAGTGGCCACCTACTCAAGAGCACAAACAAGGTGTTGAAATCACAGAGGCAGAACACGCAGGCAACACGGCAGGAAAAAGAAACAGAAGGTACACACTAACATACAACGATAAAGTAGCACATAGAATTGGAAACACATGGAAAAAGCAAACGATCCCAATAACATTCAAAACAAATAACATAGTTCAACAAAGACTGAGATCAGACAAAAGAATCTCGAACAAATTCAGCAACACAGGAATATACCAGCTCACATGTAACTCCTGTCTACCCCAATACATAGGACAAACAAGCAGAAACTTCTGAGGAAGCTGTTCAGAGCACATGAGAGTTCTCAAGAGTGACAGTATGCATTCCACGTTCGCGGAACCTCCTAATGCAGAAAAACTACCACCCACAAATTTCGAAAGTAACCTACACATCCTGAAACACAGCAACAGTTTCCACCGAAAACTAGAAACTAACAACAGAAGAAATTTATTACATACAAAAGGCTTTTGCAACAACACACTCTTTACTGCTGTAAGAGCGCGCACACACACACACACACACACACACACACACACACACACACACACACAGATCGCTCCCCCATCACCCACAGAGACATAAGAAACGAACAGAAGTCGTCACAGCTTGCGCTGTAATTTTTAAAACCTTCTCACAATATGCGATACATTTTCGCGACATATGCGAACAACACAACGGCGTAATGTTTTGAATTGCGCCCAAGGTGCAAAAGTTGTGTTTCTATGTTTAAAAGCAACTGGAGACCGACCACCGAACGTGAGAATGTGAAAAATAACGTAACAATATAGTGCAAAAAAATGGTTCAAATGGCACTGAGCACTATGGGACTTAACATCTGTGGTCATCAGTCCCCTAGAACTTAGAACTACTTAAACCTAACTAACCTAAGGACATCACACACATCCATGCCCGAGGCAGGATTCGAACCTGCGACCGTAGCGGTCGCGCGGTTCCAGACTGTAGCGCCTAGAACCGCTCGGCCGCTCCGGCCGGCAGTAGTGGTACAGGATACGCCCTGCCACGCACCTTATGGTGGTTTGCGGAGTATCGATGTAGATGTAGTCGTAGATGTAGATTAATCTAACCACTAAGCGCGTACAGAGGCATAATATATTTGGTAATGAAACACACCGTAAGTATTCATCGCAAATTTGAAAATAACAGTAATGTCCAACTCTCAAACACTGGGGGCAGAAATGATCTTTATCACCCATTATTAAAGCTGGCAGTGGCTCGGAAAGGAGGTCAATATACAGCAATAAAAATTTGTGATCATTTAATCAATAAAGGCCAGACGCCTGTGGCCGAGCGGTTCTAGGCGCTTCAGTCCGGAACCGCGCGCCTGCTACGGTCGCAGATTCGAATCCTGCCTCGGGCATGGATGTGTGTGATGTCCTTAGGTTGGTTAGGTTTAAGTAGTTCTAAGTCTAGGGGACTGGTGACCTCAGTGTTAAGTTCCACAGTGCTTAGAGCCATTTGAATCAATAAAGTAAAGAGTCTGACAGGTAGCAAAACAAGTTTAAATCTAGCCTAAAGTCATTTCTCGGAGCAACTCCTGAATTTTGTTCCACGAGTAGGACTAAAAATGTGTTCATTTATGCTAACACTAACATTGCGCACATATCCCGTAAACTAACTCGTTCCATATCATTTCCATAAAAGAATCGTTTAAATGGCCAACGGAACATGTAATTAACTAACTAAGCCGTATCTCCTCACCTCCTCCATTTGCGCATGGAATATGAAGCATTATTATTAGTGGTACGGTGAAAAGTACGCTCTGTCATTTTGTTCACGGTGTTTTATAGACTGCGAATGTAGATGTTGATCTTCAGAGAAAAAGAACATGCAGTCCAATAAGAAGAGTCCGACTTCGCGATTCCCCATCGTGGGGTAATAGTTTAATGGTGAGATGCGTCCCTGGAAATACAAAGGTCTCGAGGTCGAATCGCGACTCGACAACGCATTATTTCTGTCTGCCTTTAAGATAGCCTTCACTTCTTAATTATTAAAGATTTGTCAGGAATGACACGTGGTTCGCATTCCACGTTAAATTGGAGGTCCCTTTTTCCCCCAATAGGGCGACTGGGGTAGGTAAGGGAAACGCAAGTCCCCAATATGAAGTCCAATTGGAAGCCTTACACGTAGCCGTTAAGAAACGCGGAACTATTATTATTAATATTATTATTATCTTTCTTTTCTCAGACGTAATGTCTGGTCAAAAATGGAAAGTGAAACGGACCTTGATCAAGCGCGACTTCCTTTTAACTGTACGGTATATGTTATATTGCATTTAGGAACTTTTGGATAATTGAACATATATCAATAATTACGGATTTCTGTAGTTGTATATATAAGTTTGGATGTAGCTGTATTGCATTGATGTACTGGTGGATATTGTGTGGTATGACTCCTGTAGTTGATAGTATAATTGGTATAATGTCATCTTTATCCTGATGCCACATGTCCTTGACTTCCTCAGCCAGTTGGATGTATTTTTCAATTTTTTCTCCTGTTTTCTTTTGTATATTTGTTGTATTGGGTATGGATATTTCGATTAGTTGTGTTAATTTCTTCTTTTTATTGGTGAGTACGATGTCAGGTTTGTTATGTGGTGTTGTTTTATCTGTTATAATGGTTCTGTTCCAGTATAATTTGTATTCATCATTCTCCAGTACATTTTGTGGTGCATACTTGTATGTGGGAACGTGTTTTTTTATACGTTTATGTTGTAAGGCAAGCTGTTGATGTATTATTTTTGCTACATTTTCATGTCTTCTGGGTATTCTGTATTTGCTAGTATTGTACATCCGCTTGTGATGTGATCTATTGTTTCTATTTGTTGTTTGCAAAGTCTGCATTTATCTGTTGTGGTATTGGGATCTTTAATAATATGCTTGCTGTAATATCTGGTGTTTATTGTTTGATCCTGTATTTCAATCATGAATCCTTCCGTCTCACTGTATATATTGCCTTTTCTTAGCCATGTGTTGGATGCGTCTTGATCGATGTGTGGCTGTGTTAGATGAGACGGGTGCTTGCTATGTAGTGTTTTCTTTTTCCAATTTACTTTCTTCGTATCTGTTGGTGTTATGTGATCTAAAGGGTTGTAGAAGTGGTTATGAAATTGCAGTGGTGTAGCCGATGTATTTATATGAGTGATTGCTTTGTGTATTTTGCTAGTTTCTGCTCGTTCTAGAAAGAATTTTTTTAAATTGTCTACCTGTCCATAATGTAGGTTTTTTATGTCGATAAATCCCCTTCCTCCTTCCTTTCTGCTTAATGTGAATCTTTCAGTTGCTGAATGTACACTCCTGGAAATGGAAAAAAGAACACATTGACACCGGTGTGTCAGACCCACCAGGAACCGCGGTGTTGGCCGTCGAATGGCGCTAGCTGCGCAGCATTTGTGCACCGCCGCCATCAGTGTCAGCCAGTTTGCCGTGGCATACGGAGCTCCATCGCAGTCTTTAACACTGGTAGCATGCCGCGACAGCGTGGACGTGAACCGTATGTGCAGTTGACGGACTTTGAGCGAGGGCGTATAGTGGGCATGCGGGAGGCCGGGTGGACGTACCGCCGAATTGCTCAACACGTGGGGCGTGAGGTCTCCACAGTACATCGATGTTGTCGCCAGTGGTCGGCGGAAGGTGCACGTGCCCGTCGACCTGGGACCGGACCGCAGCGACGCACGGATGCACGCCAAGACCGTAGGATCCTACGCAGTGCCGTAGGGGACCGCACCGCCACTTCCCAGCAAATTAGGGACACTGTTGCTCCTGGGGTATCGGCGAGGACCATTCGCAACCGTCTCCATGAAGCTGGGCTACGGTCCCGCACACCGTTAGGCCGTCTTGCGCTCACGCCCCAACATCGTGCAGCCCGCCTCCAGTGGTGTCGCGACAGGCGTGAATGGAGGGACGAATGGAGACGTGTCGTCTTCAGCGATGAGAGTCGCTTCTGCCTTGGTGCCAATGATGGTCGTATGCGTGTTTGGCGCCGTGCAGGTGAGCGCCACAATCAGGACTGCATACGACCGAGGCACACAGGGCCAACACCAGGCATCATGGTGTGGGGAGCGATCTCCTACACTGGCCGTACACCACTGGTGATCGTCGAGGGGACACTGAATAGTGCACGGTACATCCAAACCGTCATCGAACCATTCCTAGACCGGCAAGGGAACTTGCTGTTCCAACAGGACAATGCACGTCCGCATGTATCCCGTGCCACCCAACGTGCTCTAGAAGGTGTAAGTCAACTACCCTGGCCAGCAAGATCCCCCATTGAGCATGTTTGGGACTGGATGAAGCGTCGTCTCACGCGGTCTGCACGTCCAGCACGAACGCTGGTCCAACTGAGGCGCCAGGTGGAAATGGCATGGCAAGCCGTTCCACAGGACTACATCCAGCATCTCTACGATCGTCTCCATGGGAGAATAGCAGCCTGCATTGCTGCGAAAGGTGGATATACACTGTACTAGTGCCGACATTGTGCATGCTCTGTTGCCTGTGTCTATGTGCCTGTGGTTCTGTCAGTGTGATCATGTGATGTATCTCACCCCAGGAATGTGTCAATAAAGTTTCCCCTTCCTGGGACAATGAATTCACGGTGTTCTTATTTCAATTTCCAGGAGTGTATGTGATGTATTCTATATTTGTGACATTGTGATCGTGTAAGTGTATTGAGTGCTTCTAGGTCTGTGTTACTCCATTTCACTACTCCAAATGAGTAGGTCAATATTGGTATAGCATAAGTATTTATAGCTTTTGTCTTGTTTCCTGCTGTCAATTCTGTTTTCAGTATTTTTGTTAGTCTTTTCCTATATTTTCCTTTTAGTTCTTCTTTAATATTTGTATTATGTATTCCTATTTTTTGTCTGTATCCTAGATATTTATAGGCATCTGTTTTTTCCATCGCTTCTATGCAGACGCTGTGGTTATCCAATATGTAATCTTCTTGTTTAGTGTGTTTTCCCTTGACAATGCTATTTTTCTTACATTTGTCTGTTCCAAAAGCCATATTTATATCATTGCTGAATACTTCTGTTATCTTTAGTAACTGGTTGTGTTGTTGATTTGTTGCTGCCAGTAGTTTTAGATCATCCATGTATAGCAAATGTGTGATTTTGTGTGGGTATGTTCCAGTAATATTGTATCCATAATTTGTATTATTTAGCATGTTGGATAGTGGGTTCAGAGCAAGGCAGAACCAGAAAGGACTTAATGAGTCTCCTTGGTATATTCCACTCTTAATCTGTATTGGCTGTGATGTGATATTATTTGAATTTGTTTGGATATTAAGTGTGGTTTTCCAATTTTTCATTACTATGTTTAGGAACTGCATCAATTTAGGATCTACTTTGTATATTTCCAATATTTGTAGTAACCATGAGTGGGGTACACTATCAAAAGGTTTTTGGTAATCAATGTATGCGTAGTGTAGCGACCTTTGTTTAGTTTTAGCTTGATATGTCACCTCTGCATCTATTATCAGTTGCTCTTTACATCCTCGTGCTCCTTTGCAACAGCCTTTTTGTTCTTCATTTATAATTTTGTTCTGTGTTGTATGTGTCATTAGTTTCTGTGTAATGACTGAAGTTAATATTTTGTATATTGTAGGTAGGCATGTTATGGGGCGATATTTAGCTGGGTTTGCTGTGTCTGCTTGATCTTTAGGTTTCGGATAAGTTATTCCGTGTGTAAGTGTATCAGGTAATGTGTATGGGTCTGCAATGTAACTGTTAAATAATTTAGTTAGATGTGAATGTGTTGAGGTGAACTTCTTTAGCCAGAAATTTGCTATTTTATCTTTTCCAGGGGCTTTCCAATTGTGAGTAGAATTAATTGCTTGGGTGACTTCATGTTGCAAAATTATCACTTCAGGCATTTGTAGTGTCATCTTGTATGTGTCTGTTTCTGCTTGTGTCCACCATGCATGCCTGTTATGTTGTACCGGGTTTGACCATATGTTGCTCCAGAAGTGTTCCATGTCTGTTATGTTTGGTGGATTGTCTATTTTAATGTGTGTGTTATCTATTGTCTGGTAAAATTTCTTTTGGTTTGTGTTGAATGTTTGGTTTTGTTTCCTTCTATGTTCACTTTTTTTGTATCTTCTAAGTCGTTTGGCCAATGCTTGTAATTTCTGCTTCTTTTCATCTAATTGCTCTATCGCTTCTTGTTGTGAGATTTTACCTAACCTTTTTCGTTTTTTTTCCGACATTTCATTTCTTATAAATTGTGTTAGCTGTCCGATGTCTTTTCTCATTTTTTCTATTCTGATCTGTAGCCTGTGTTGCCATGCTGGTTTTGTGGGTTTCTTCTGTGTGTTGGTTGGTTGTGATCTCTGCCTAGTGTGTATATTTAGTGTAGTGAGTGCTCCTATATAAACCAGTAGTTGTAACTCTTCCATAGTTGCGTTTTCATTTATTTTGTTGTCTATGATTGTGTTGATAGTTTTTATTGTTGTTTCGACTTGTGGGTTATTTGGCGGTCTATGCAAGAATGGTCTAATGTCTGTATTTGTGTCTTTGTATTCTATATATATCAGCTGAAATTCTTCTTCTATATCTAACATGTGTGTCACTTCATGTTCTATTTGTGCTTGTTCTGGTGGCTATCTTAAGATTTCGTTTTCCTCTGATTGTTTAATTGATGCATGTTGTTCTTTGTTTGTTTGCTCTGGGATGTTTGAGTCCATTACTGTATTTTCTTCTTCTTCTGATTGCACATTATTTTGTTCCAGTATTTGCTGTACTTGTTGTTTGATGTTTTCTAATTCTGACTGGGGTATCCTGTTATTTTTTATTATTACACGGATCTGATCAGCTAGTCGTTGTTCTGTCAAAAAATTTAATTCTGGGTATCTGGTAATAGATGTTGTGTATACTTGTGATCTGTATCCAGTTGTATTGGTTCCTATGTTTGTTGCTTGGCAATAACAGAACATGAGGTGTCGATTAACTTCACCTGACCACCTCATCCTCTGTTTTCCTTCTAGGGTGGTTGCAGGAAGCATATCCTGCAAAACACCTCTATTTGGATTTAAATCATTTTCCAGTTGGCTAGCAGTGTCGTTACCATTGTGGGCGGGCATAGTGTTCAAGCATCGTCCCCGACCATGACGGCGCTTGTCCGAGGCTTCTTTAGTTCTGTCCTGAACCAACTAATCACACTAAAAGGGAGGTTAGCCCTATTAGTGGTTTGTTCTTTTCGTCGCCTTTCACGACTGGCAGAACATACCGGAGGCCTATTCTTTTCCCGGGCCTCCACGGGGTTTATTATTATTATATCCTTGACCTCGATGGACGAAGTGTCATGGATATCGTAGAATTAGCTGCGGTAACTACGCCGGGTAATAGCTAGCTGCTCAAGTCGACTGTCTCTGGTACTACAACGACGGCGTTGTAATCTACCGCAGGGCAGGCGGCAGTTTCTCTCCGGGCAGTCATGTCAAACAGATGGTTGCCAGCTACAGCTACGCCAACGAGAACACGGAAAGTAGCATAAACCGATTTCCCAGAAACTTTGCGCAGTGGAAGAGGAGTCAAAATAATGAATACGTGTCTCTACTTGTACATACTCGACCGTTTCTCAGAAAAGGACGGTCAAAAGTTTCGAAATACTTTGTGTGCATTTCAGCCAAATTGGTGGCACAGGGGCTAGCTAGCGTCGCGGCCTCTCAGTTATGCGCCCCGTGTTCGAAACCAGTTTATTGTTTTTATTTCATCATTTATCTACATTGTTTGTATTTTTTCATGTACCTACCCGTGTCCCCGATACAGTGTTATTACACGAACGTTTCCTATCAAGTTAGGGGACACAACGGTGTTATATTAATTGTAAAATTACGACTGGGTTTCACAATGAGTGTCGTACATTTATGAGGGTTGGAACTTTAATAGTGGCAACTATTTATTTACAGCTCGTACAAAATAGATACGTGTTTCAAAGTTTTACTGACCTTCAAAGTAGTCACCAGCATTGTGTATAACACGTTGTCAGCGATGTGGAAGTCGCAGGATACTCTTAGCAGTGCCACTTGTGTTGACAGTTCGAGCGGCGCGGTCTATTGCCCTATGAATTTGTAGCAGTTCTGAAGCGAATGCCGTGAAGTGTTTCTTTCAGTTTAGAAATCGAGTTGAACTCACGAGGGCTTAAGTCAGGGGAGTGCAGTAGTGGCATAGCACTTAGCAGCCCCATCAGTTAAACAGATCAGTAACAACTTGCACTGTGCGTGCTTGAGCATTGTCCTGTAAAATGATGGTCAGGTCCTCCAGAAAGTGTCATCACTTCTGTCTCTATGCTGCTCATTTTTGGAACACAACCTACGACCAGCTTGCAATTGATTATGACTCAAGGTACACAACATGAATTTCACCGAAAATGATTTTAAATAATTTTCTCATTCATTAATTAAATTATTGGACGAATAAGGACAACGTTATTTCAATATACATTGGAAATATTGGTGTGGTAATCTTCCACAGACATGGGCAGATAAATTAAAAACAAAAATAAAAATAATAAACAGCTTTCGAGCGCCGGGCCCAGAACTGTGAATTCCTGGCGGTAGCAACTGTGCCACAGCTTTTGTCGAACTGTTTACCCACTAAAAGGCGCATACACGTAACTAGGAAACCTTGACGGTCGCTTTCTCAAAAACGGTCGAGTATCTACGGAAGAGCCGAAACATTTTTTCGCTTACTTTGACACCTGTTCCACTGAGCGAAGTTTGTGGGAAATCGGGTTATGGCACTTGCTGTGTTCTCACAAGGTACCTTTTTCTCACCGCCACTGCCGCTGAGCTATGTTTACAATATCGCCCCTCACCGCTGGACTAATTGTAAGCCGAATTCGTCGTCTCGCCCTGCTGTATGCTGCAGGACTTTGACAGCAGTACGCGACTCGCGGAGATAAACTGGAAATCATTTCCTCGCGAAACCTGTGATATTGCGGGCTATTCCATATGGAACACTCTTCACGTAAGTTGTTTTCAAATGTCACTGATGGCCTGCTGTGATACACGCTGACCTCTGCGACTTCAAGTGTCAGTGTCTTCCTATCCATTTCTTTTCTCGTAAACTTTTAGTAGAATAAAAATGTGCTTCAATTGCCGGTAATTTTTTATTTATTACACGACAGGTTTTGAAGCATGGAACTTCATTTTCTGGTTCCACCAAGCAACTATGAAACGTAAATGTGTGGCGGACGCGCCAGTCAGTCACGTCAAACAAATGTGATCGTCTGTCGTGGTGTCACGGCGGGCACCACTGTTGCTACTCCTACGCCCGAATGCATTTGTTTCACATGGTCGGTCACCGCCTATGACAGAATGGCCCGACTGCCAGGCAGTTATGTTTCCATAATTAATTGGTGCACCTGGAGATGAAGCTTTAGGCTTCGAAACCGGTCGTGCAGTAAATAAAAAATTACTGACAACTGAGGCAGATTTTTTAATCTTATATTCCTCAGTTGCGGATGTTCGCCTGATCAGATACACTACTGGCCATTAAAAGTGCTACACCACGAAGATAACGTGCTACAGACGCGAAATTTAGCCGACAGGAAGAAGATGCTGTGATATGCAAATGATTAGCTTTTCAGAGCATTCACACAAGGTTGGCGCCGGTGGCAACGTGCTGACATGAGGAAAGTTTCCAACCGATTTCTCATACGCAAACAGCATTTGACCGGCGTTGCCTGGTGAAACGTTGTTGTGATGCCTCGTGTAAGTAGGAGAAATGCTTACCATCACGTTTCCGACTTTGAAAAAGGTCGGATTGTAGCATATCGCGATTGCGGTTTATCGTATCCCGACATTGCTGCTCGCGTTGGTCGAGATTCAATGACTGTTAGCAGCAAATGGGATCGGGGTTCAGGAGGGTAATTCAGAACGCCGTGCTAGATCCCAACGGCCTCGTATCACTAGCAGTCAAGATGACAGGCATCTTATCCGAATAGCTGTAACGGATCGTGCAGCCACGTCTCGATCCCTGAGTCAACAGATGGGGACGTTTGCAGGAAAACAACCATCTGCACGGAAAAAAATGGTTCAAATGGCTCTAAGCACTATGGGACTTAACATCTGAGGTCATCAGTCCCCTAGAACTTAGAACGACTTAAACCTAACTAACCTAAGGACATCACACACTTCCATGCCCGAGGCAGGATTCGAACCTGCGACCGTAGCAGCAGCGCGGTTCCGGACTGAAGCGCCTAGAACCGCTCGGACACAGCGGCCGGCTTCTGCACGAACAGTTCGACGACGTTTGCAGCAGCATGGACTATCAGCTCAGAGACCATGGCTGCGGTTGCCCTTGACGCTGCATCACAGACAGGAGCGCCTGCGATGGTGTACTCAACGACGAACCTGGATGCACGATTGGCAAAACGTCATTTTTTCGGATGAATCTAGGTTCTGTTGACAGCATCATGATGGTCGCATCCGTGTTAGGCGACATCACGGTGAACGCACATTGGAAGCGTGTATTCGTTGTCGCCATACTGGCGTATCACCCGGCGTGATGGTATGGGGTGCCATTGGTTACACGTCTCGGTCATGTCTTGTTCACATTGACGGCACTTTGAATAGTGGATGTTACATTTCTCATGTGTTACGACCCGTGGCTCTACCCTTCATTCGATCCCTGCGAAACCCTACATTTCAGCAGGACATGCACGACCGCATGTTGTAGGTCCTGTACGGGCCTTTCTGGATACAGAAAATGTTCGACTGCTGCCCTGGCCAGCACATTCTCCGAATCTCTCGCCAACTGAAAACGCCTGGTCAATGGTGGCGTAGCAACTGGCTCGTCACAATACGCCAGTGACTACTCTTGATGAACCGTGGTATCGTGTTGAAGCTGCATGGGCAGCTGTACGTGTACACGCCATCCAAGCTCTGTTTGACTCAATGCCCAGGCGTATCAAGGCCGTTATTACGGCCAGAGATGGTTGTTCTGGGTACTGATTTCTTAGGATTACGCACCCAAAGTGCGTGAAAATGTAATCACGTGTCAGTTCTAGTATAGTATATTTTTCCAATGAATACCCGATTATCATCTGCCTTTCTTCTTGGTGTAGCAATTTTAATGGCCAGTAGTGTATTTCGTGAACTTTAATATTTCGCAGTTATTAGCGACCCAGTTTGAAGTAATGTTGGATGAGAAGTGCTGTAACTGTATAGGTGTTCATTTATTGCTGTAGGTTACGGCGTAAGTGGGAGAGTTGGGTGTACCCTCTGCCATGCACTTGACGGCGGTTTGTGGAGTGTGGGTGTAAGAGGGGGCCTCCTTTGTGCGGTGCGACCCCGGCATGAGCAGCGGCCTGGTGGCGGCGCGGGTGGCGCGCTGCAGCCGAGTGCGAGACTGAAGCTGAGGAGGCCCTTGGCTGGCTTCAGGGGCTCGTTTGCTGGGAGTCTGGCGGCCGCGTAACGAGAGACGGCTCCCCAGGGCGGCCGCAGGCCGGGTATCGCGTGACGTGACGGGCACAGACTCTGTCTGCCCCCACCCCTCCCACTCCAGCGCGCTAATCACTGCGGTCCCCGGCGCTTCCCAGCCGGCTCGGCTCACCTGCCTCCACTCACCGGCATGCCATACCTGCTACGACGGACCTAAGGTCCTGTTTTCTCTGCAACGTGTCCTGTGACAACCCACTGTAGGGTTTCGATCTTCGATGGCTCGTGTAAGCGACTTGGGTCGTTTCACTCCAGACTCTACGAAACGACACGGAGCGTGAAAACTTTCCACACTACAAACGTACGAAGTCTTCCATCTTTGGGAACTAGGTCACTGGTAACCAATCCATTTTAGGATCCGACCAATTATACTCATTCACCGTTACTTCTTTATCGAATTACGTAATGCTGTACGGGTTTTTGTAAAAGTCTAAATAGAAAACTGGGAGTACTGTACACAATCAAAAGAGCCAACCCAGGATCTCCACCGGGGAAAGGGGGATGAAAGGCGAAAGATTTGAGATCTCATGACAAACGGCCCGGTACACTTGGTACTAGTCAATACCAATGACATGTTTCACCTTAATTCAAACCGATAGTGAATCGATACATCTGTCTGCATGGTGGAGCATGCGGAGAGTTTTTTCTGTGGGGAAAGGGAGGGGGCTTGATACGGCCAAGGCCTATAATCCTCAGCCGGTCGGAGTGGCCGTGCGGTTCTAGGCGCTACAGTCTGGAGCCGAGCGACCGCTATGGTCGCAGGTTCGAATCCTGCCTCGGGCATGGATGTGTGTGATGTCCTTAGGTTAGTTAAGTTTAATTAGTTCTAAGTTCTAGGCGACTGATGACCTCAGAAGTTAAGTCGCATAGTGCTCAGAGCCATTTAGAGCCAGCCTATAATCACGTTTTAGAATTGAAGAACATGGAGCAAGAAGAGTATAACTCCGCTTTTTCCCGTAATATGTACCAGCCACTGTAAGCTTTAGAATCTTATCCCTTATATCACTTCGGTGAAAGGAAACGGATAAATCCTAGAAATATCCCTATTTTACATCGAACATACACGGTCCAGTCACATTAATGGGACTACCGCTCATGTTCGGTATCAAATTTGTAAAATGTGAGTTACCTCCTTCTCGAACTGAGGTGATTAAAAAATTTTAAAGAGAAAATTCATGAAATATTGCTAACGAAAACTCTTTCTAATGCGACACTATTCCAACACCAGACGTATGTATCTAGATAGAAATTAATAATTAGAAGGACATGTTATGGATGGATCTTCTTAGCTTTTCTTCATACTCATCGGTATTTGAAGCTGAGTATCAGGACATAACTTTCATAAAGCAGATTTATAAAACTAAAAAATGGAAAATGAAAACTGAACAAATAGGCTTTGAAGAATCGAAGATATCCGGCCGCTGTTAATCGCAAAACATTCGCGGTGAGTAGCACCAAAAAGGTCTTGTATCGTCGCTGGTTCGAATCTAACCAGTAGCAACTGATTTACTTTTCTTTAATTTCAATTTTTATTATCAAAAACAAACATTAATAAACAAATACTGATTTTTGTATCAAGAACAACATCTTTTTATATCTTGTTACTGGTCGTATAAAAATAAATTAAAATTTGGTCAGAGACGCGAAGTTCGTCATTGTTAATAAGGAAAGACTGTTTACGTCAACAATACTGTTGGATCTCTGTAACAACTCACTTATTGCCGACCATATTGAAATGGTGGAAATGTTTTATACTTAACAGGAATTTTTTTGATTGCATTGTGCTGATTTACGAAAACGATCTCCGGCCACTGACCTTCCAGCCCGGAAGGCCCCCTTTTTGGGTAAATACCGTATTTATGCTAAACGCGGCTCGGGTCAGCAATTTTCAGAATTCAAAATTTTAAAAAATTGTGACTTTAGCGAACGATACTGAGATTAAATGAGCTCCTAATAGACCCACTGCCCTTTAAATCTTCCAAAGGATTACCAGCTGTGACTCAGAAGCTGAAAAGGGAAAATGATACGGGGAACTTTTTTGATGCATTCATTTAATTTTATTTTTTAACAGCTCGTGCAACACGTATTTATACAAACTCAAAACACATTTGTGAAAACTGAGACGAACATTATGATGACATTCTTTTAAGAAACACGGATTAACATATTAAAAAACGAGTACCATAGTATCGGAAGTTCTTGTTTTAATTTTATACATAATTGTAGCAAAGGTATAAATTACCAGCTGTGCTCGAGATTCCGAGAACAATTTGAAACTGAACAAGAACAAGCCAACGAAATGAACGAAAAAACAGCAACTGGCATTGAACAAAGAACTGTGGCACGGGAACTAGGAACGAGCAACCGCCCGAAAAAGGAGGAGATCCACCGAACGAGATCGACCCGAAGGGAACGGTAAACTACAGTTCCTTATAAGCCCATTCCTCTGCACCAGTTCCTTCGCGTAAGACCCATCCGTTTTCCACAATGCATTTCGAATGGCGGTATTCACAGACTGTCAAGGTACGGGACGGAACGGAAAGTTAAACGTAGAAAATCCGCGGGAAGCGAGTTTTGGCGTGTGTGTTGGCGGAGGAGTAGGGGGCGGGGTAGGGATCTGAGGCTCCTGTGTTAACATCGGAAGTTACCATCCCCGCTTCAGAATTCGCCCACAGCTTGAGTTGAATTTGGTGCTACTGCCTAAATTGCTGACATGCTCCTCTTACCACGTGAGTAATGAGACGGCTGATACTTGCTGCAAGGACTTCGTTACTCGTTTTGTGCTTGCGTAGAGGGCAGTTTTCGTCTTCCCACGCCGTTCGCCCTTCTGGCGGCGAATATCTTGTGCCGCTACAGTAGTAAAGTACAGTACAGTACTCTCAACACTCGTTAATGTTACAGCAGCAGATTTCGTGTCGGCATTTTATTGTTCTTTTGTTTCGGCTGCTCATAGTGAAGACAGCACGAGGACTTCAAGTTTTACATGTCGGTATTAAAATGGCTCTGAGCACTATGGGACTTAACATCTGAGGTCATCAGTCCCCTAGAACTTAGAACTACTTAAACCTAACTAACCTAAGGACGTCACACACATCCATGCACGAGGCAGGATTCGAACCTGCGACCGTAGCGGTCGCGCGGTTCCATGTCGGTATTATTCTACGAAAGAAACCATTTATCTGAAAGCGAAAAATGATTTACGTTTTCCAGTATTTGCACGAATAAGAAACCTTAACAGTATGTATGAAAAATAGTAAAGCACACAGAAGGCAAGGAGGAAAGGAAATTGTTTTTCCGGGATGAGAGCCTACGTGACATTACTTCAGTGATTACAACGTATGGGCCCACTTACCAGCATGATGTTACATCCCCTCTAACTGGCTTGAGAAGGGTGTCGTAAAACAGTCGTATTCTCTCCTGAGGCAAGCTGGCTCACAACTTTTGTAACGGGTCTCCTGGATACCGGGACAGAGTTAATGACAAAAATAGTCCCACACATGTTCCACTGGCGCAAATCATAGGACCTTATTATCCATGGGAGTACCACAACATTGCACAGGCAGTTCATAAAGACAACTGGTGTTTGTAGATGAGCCTAGCCCCGTTGAAAAATGCCACTACGTACTGTCGCACGAGAGGTAACACATGAGAACCCAGAATTACAGGATATTAGCTCCTCCTTTTTGCAAACATAGTTTTTTCTTTTTACCCAAACATGTGTCAGCACCTGTGGGCCATCATCAGTGGGTTTTTAGTTATTGAATACTGTAAAACTGGAAGAATTTTAGGTTATAACTGATTTAACAAAGTGAGGCTTAAAGAAAATTTTTGTTCGTTTTGCTTCTTACCGTGATTTTACATTATACGGTTTTGCAGGAGCATTTGTATGGTGTCCTGCACCAATAGCTTGTCATCTGGAAACCAAACGACGTAAATGAGTTAACACATCTGTTGATTAAAAAAAAAAGAATTATGTGATTTTGGCGTGTTCAAAAGCTTTGCAAATACAAGGTGGTTCACGAAGATATACAAATATTTAAATTGTTATTCTACAAGTAAAGCTAAAGAAAATAGTTTATACAAACATAGGTCCGCAAATGTTCAGTTACGGAGTTACGGCTAGTAAAAGATTTTGCCTGAAGTTTAGCAACTTCGCTAATATGAACCCATCGCAAAAAAATGTACGAGGTTACAGTAGAGCACGATTTCCATTTATTTGTTTGTTACTGTTCTAGTGAATCTAATGAAAGATGTATCAGATATGTATCTGCAGAAGTTTTTCAGAACATCCAGACAAGCAAAGAAGTAATTTCGTAAAATTTTTAATTTATTAACTACTTGGCACAATTTGTTATTTTAAATTCTGACAGTTGCACAAAGTTTCCAATAGAAGTTATTGAGAATTTAATTTTGTAAAACTGATGGTAATAACGTTAACTGAAACTGTATGAATGTGTCAGATAATGTGCTTTATCAATACTATAGCACACCTGAATTCATGCTAAACCGTAAAAAACAAAGCTCGGTGTTACGGAAGTTATACAGTGTACATACAATTTCATAATACATTCAGAATAAATGTTTCAAGGTTAGGAAACCACTGAAACAACTCACTAATGGTTGAAAACAATAACATGAATATTTCTGCATTCTTAATGGAAAGCAAACTAATTTATTTGTGTATGCCTAATAATCGTTGCTTCTCTGGATGTTCTGGAAAACTACTGCAGATACACTTCTGGGACATGTTTTATTATATTCACCAGAGCAATAACGACAAGATAAATGGAAATCGTGCTTTGCTTTAACCTCGTACAGTTTTGCGATGGCTTCATATTAGCGAAGTTGCTAAATTTCAGGCAAAATCTTTTATTAGCCGTAACTCTGTAACTAAACATGTTTACATGAATTTTTTTCTTTAGTTTTACTTGTAGAATAACACATTAAAATATTTGCATATCTTCGTGGGTCATCCTGTATGATTATTACTACTCATGCTTTGTTGTGACTGATCCTTCTTCATTTAGGTCCCAATGACACTGCACACACATATTAATGTACTTAGTTTCTTTATTTATAAACGCCTTTTTACCTCGCAAACCGCGGTGATCACTATGTCGTTATACTCTCGAACCCCGTCGGCGTTACAGTTTTCAATGAACAAAAACCTACTGATGATAGCATAGAGGCGCTGGAACATGTTTGGACAAAAAAGAAAAAAAATCAGTGCGTTTTCAAACGGCGGAAACTATATCCTATAATTTAAATCCAAATGCTGAAACAAAGGATAAGAGCTACAGATGGAAATGAAATGGAAATGATCGTATGGCATTGATGGCCGGGAGGCCCCATTCGGGGGAGTTCGGCCGCCGTATTGCAAGTCCTTCTTAGTTGACGTCACTTCGACGACTTGCGAGTCAGTGATGATGAAGGACAAACACCCAGTCTCCTGCCGGGAATCGAACACGGGCCCCTGCGTGGTAGGCCGTAACGCTACCGCTACGCTACGGAGGAGGACAGAGCTACAGATAAAAAAGATGACTAGAACGCAGAATGTTCGTAATGTATCGTTTTGTCGTCAGAATTCCCTCAGTTATTACCAGCCATGACCTGAGGTCGTACCCGATGGCTCCACTTACGATGACCACTGTGCCTCTCAAAAACACACGAAGGGAGGCACCTCTCCCACGTCGCCGCCATATTCGCCGTTGATGGTCATTCGGGGTAGTGCAGAAGCGCGATTCATCGCTGAACAATGCGACGCCATTCGGCACCAGTCCGCGCTTTCCGGTCACGCCACCAGTCCAAACGCAGCTGGTTTTTGTTGTAGAGGTAACGGCAGCGTACGCGTGGGACGTTGATTCCCCAGCCCGGCTGCTGCTCGTCTCTGACTTGTGGTGTAGCATGAGACAGAATGGCACATGGAGTCTGTTAGTTGTTTTCATATGGCAGGCACAGATGTGAAGGTGTTACGTTGTGTTTGGTGCACTGTGTGGCAGTCTTCCCTAGTAGTGGTAGTTGTACGAGGGCAGTTCAATAAGTAATGCAACACATTTTTTTTCTGAAACAGGGGTTGTTTTATTCAGCATTGAAATACACCAGGTTATTCCCCAATCTTTTAGCTACACAACACTATTTTTCAACGTAATCTCCATTCAATGCTACGGCCTTACGCCACCTTGAAATGAGGGCCTGTATGCCTGCACGGTACCATTCCACTGGTCGATGTCGGAGCCAACGTCGTACTGCATCAATAACTTCTTCATCATCCGCGTAGTGCCTCCCACGGATTGCGTCCTTCATTGGGCCAAACATATGGAAATCTGACGGTGCGAGATCGGGGCTGTAGGGTGCATGAGGAAGAACAGTACACTGAAGTTTTGTGAGCTCCTCTCGGGTGCGAAGACATGTGTGAGGTCTTGCGTTGTCATGAAGAAGGAGAAGTTCGTTCAGATTTTTGTGCCTACGAACACGCTGAAGTCGTTTCTTCAATTTCTGAAGAGTAGCACAATACACTTCAGAGTTGATCGTTTGACCATGGGGAAGGACATCGAACAGAATAACCCCTTCAGCGTCCCAGAAGACTGTAACCATGACTTTACCGGCTGAGGGTACGGCTTTAAACTTTTTCTTGGTAGGGGAGTGGGTGTGGCGCCACTCCATTGATTGCCGTTTTGTTTCAGGTTCGAAGTGATGAACTCATGTTTCATCGCCTGTAACAATCTTTGACAAGAAATTGTCACCCTCAGCCACATGACGAGCAAGCAATTCCGCACAGATGGTTCTCCTTTGCTCTTTATGGTGTTCGGTTAGACAACGAGGGACCCAGCGGGAACAAACCTTTGAATATCCCAACTGGTGAACAATTGTGACAGCACTACCAACAGAGATGTCAAGTTGAGCACTGAGTTGTTTGATGGTGATCCGTCGATCATCTCGAACGAGTGTGTTCGCACGCTCCGCCATCGCAGGAGTCACAGCTGTGCACGGCCGGCCCGCACGTGGGAGATCAGACAGTCTTGCTTGACCTTGCGGCGATGATGACACACGCTTTGCCCAACGACTCACCGTGCTTTTGTCCACTGCCAGATCACCGTAGACGTTCTGCAAGCGCCTATGAATATCTGAGATGCCCTGGTTTTCCGCCAAAAGAAACTCGATCACTGCCCGTTGTTTGCAACGCACATCCGTTACAGACGCCATTTTAACAGCTCCGTACAGCGCTGCCACCTGTCGGAAGTCAATGAAACTATACGAGACGAAGCGGTAATGTTTGAAAATATTCCACAAGAAATTTCCGGTTTTTTCAACCAAAACTGGCCGAGAAAAAAAATGTGTTGCATTACTTATTCAACTGCCCTCGTAGTAGTGGCCGAACGGAACCTTGAGGATGAGTACGTTTGCCGTCATGTTCCCATGCAGTCCAACGACGGACCACCGTCGCATCCTAACGCTCCACAAATCTGGATAGTGCACGAGTCGATCGGCTGGCCAAATGGAGGCACACTTTGATGCCCCTTTCAAACCCGGCCAGGTGCTAATTACGCACTTTCGCACGAGTACGTGGCATCTCCGTTTCCTTCACAGTGCTCACTCAACATGTAAAGCTGTTCAAGCCCCACATATTCGTATACCTCACCAAGCGCAGTGACAGCATTAAAAACAAACAACATAATGCACCCTTGTCGCGTTTCTAATATCATTAATACGGAGCAGTCAAATGAAAACGAGACAGAGCAAAAAAGTAAGTAAACTGTTTATTGTTTCAAAGGTAATCGCCGTAACTGTTAATGTATATATCCCACAGTGAAACAAGACAAACAGTGCCTTCTTGAAAAACGTTTGCGTTTGCTTACTGAATTATGGATTATATCCAGACGTGCACCTTTTCGTCCAAAGCATGTCCACTGCCAGGAATGTCATCCTTCAGGGCACCAAAATTATGGAAATCTCATGGGAGGAGGTTGGGGCTGTATAGAAGATAAGTGAGGGCTTTTCAACAAAGAAAAAAAATATTGTGCAGTATAGTCGAAACAACCTTATCAACATGTGGGCACAAAAAATTCTTTTTGTACTTGGGGGTAGTTGGTTTTTGAACTTATCCATTTATCATTTTTTAAATTCTGTAGCCTATCTATCTGGTCAAGGGAACGCCAGTATTATTTCTTCCGGTAACAACATTCTTCTGAATAATTTCCGCTCAGGCATTCGAGTGGGGGATTATTCCTCCACCGAAATATTTTAACCAAGACGATGCCATCATCGTCAAGCCATACAGTACAGCCGTATGTACTCGGGGTTTAGGCTACAATTTCGCCTCTGTTTCACTCGTTCGTTGTACCTCATAGCAGGGTCATGGCTCTTGGTTCAAGGCCAGATCAGTCAATAATTTAGACCAGTGGTGTCCAACCCGCATCACGTGGGCCGCATGGACGTACTATGCTCTGTTATCCGAGAATCTTTTTAGAGTTATAATTCCCATGATTTATAATTAGAAAATATTTCAGGTGGAGAGATACACTGAGGAAAAGATGAAAGATATGGAGTAAATTTACTTTACGCCTGTGATCACAATTTTTTGTCATCAGATTACCGGTTCGGTCTATAATGACCACCTTCAGGTCTGCAGTAAAATATGGGAAAATATCAATACTATAGCAAATTGTCTGCAGCTTAAAACAATAAAATAGACTATAATGAAAGGAAACTGACATACAAGTATATTTGTGCGCTTTAAGTATGAAGAGGCATACCTGTTCTATAAAAACTTGTACTAATGTACTGCAGCCATAGTAGCATCGTCTAATATTAAACAGAAAATAATCACCAGCATCATCAAATATATACAGTAGCCACTAAATGTTTGTGTTGCAAGTTCACCAGATGTCTCTACTGTAATCATATACATATTCGACAATAATTAGTTGACCAACTTAAAATACAGGGGGAATGCAATCGGTAATTTCTGTAATGGGCTTATAAAGTATAAGAGGCATTACCGTAATAAAAAGCGTTGAAATAATACACCACAAAAGTTAGATAGTTAAAAAGAGGAAGAGTTAAGAGAGTAACTGACGTATGCTCAAGTGCCAATATTATAGATAATGGCTTAAACAGCTTTCAGATTGCACAGAATAATATAAAAAACTGTAAACAAAATAGCTAAATAAGTCGCAATGAAAGGAAAACAGACTGCCGCACATAATCAGCGCCGTCTGTTAGCGCTAACGCCAGAATTCCGCATAGGCGAAAAGTGGTTAGAGGAACGTAACCGCCAGGAGGCTCCTCGCACCCTGCGGTACGCCGTTGCACGAAAAGAATGATAAAACTCAGTACTAGTGTATGAAAAAGATTATCTAGTTAATGAAGTATCTTATATAAACAGAGAAGGTACAAGAAAACACTAGAATTATGCACACAACGTAACAAAACGAAGTAAATGTGTAGGGTGCTGCCGGCCGCGGTGGCCGAGCGGTACTAGGCGCTCAGTCCGGAACCGCGCGACTGCTACGGTCGCAGGTTCGAATCCTGCCTCGGGCATGGATGTGTGTGATGTCCTTAGATTAGTTAGGTTTAAGTAGTTCTAAGTTCTAGGGGACTGATGACCACAGATGTTAAGTCCCATAGTGCTCAGAGCCATTTGAACCATTTTGTAGGGTGCTCTGTACTAGGTGAAAGTATCAACAAACTATGTGACAGAGGCGTTCAGTGATTAAAGTAAAACATAGTCAAACAAAGTAAAGTAGGCAGTGGGCACGAAATCGCTTTGCCAGTTGAGCAGTATTGTTGGTTCTTTCTTTTTTGTTTTTTTAATTTCAAGCTCCTGTAACAAATTAAGAGCACGGCGGTTTTCCATCCTGTGGAGAATACGCATACTATTCTTAATGTTCCCTATAGAATGACAGCTTCAGATAAATGCTGTCCCAAAGCAGTTCTGTTCTGTGGCTGTGGATGTTCTTTAAACCTTAAGTTAAAAGAGTGGCCTGTTAGACCGATATAATATTTGTCACAGTTACTTCAATCAATCCTGTATACTCCAGAGCCATCAAATTTGTCATACGTCCGTTTCAGTTTGTTTTACTCGGAGTTTTAGGGTGTTGTTAACCTAAAAGCCACATCTGACAACAGATTTCCTAAAACATTTTTCTATTCGCAGGTACATTTTGCCGTTAAATTCCATAGGAATTGTTTTCGTTCTTTCTTTACTGTTTCTATTTTGTGTGTATGTGTGTACCTGCTGTTTGTTATACGGAGTAAGGTGCCTTATAAGTCGACAGAATGATAAATCAATCTGGTGCTCAATGAAATGCGCCCCGCTAAACAAGAATATGTATTATTCAAGTTAGGGGCGAAAAATAGTTGCTGACAAGGGAACCTCCCCATCGCACCCCCCTCAGATATAGTTATAAGTTGGCACAGAGGATATGCCTTGAAAAACTGAACACAGATCAATCGAGGAAACAGGAAGAAGTTGTGTGGAACTATGAAAAAAATTAGTAAAATGTACAAACTTAGTAATCCATGCGAAGATAGGCAACGACAAAGACAGTGGGAGTCAAGGTGCGCCGTGGTCCCGTCGTTAGCGAGGCAGCTACGGAACGAGAGGTCCTAAGTTCAAGTCTTCCCTCGAGTGAAAAGTTTAATTTTTTATATTCAGTTTATGTGACAAACTCTTATGTTTTCATCACTTTTTTGGGAGTGATTATCACATCCACAAGAAAACCTAAATCGGGCAAGGTAGAAGAATCATTTTACCCATTCGCCAAGTGTACAAGTTAGGTGGGTCGACAACATATTCCTGTCGTGTGACGCACATGCCGTCACCAGTGTCGTATAGAATATATCAGACGAGTTTTCCTGTGGAGGAATCGGTTGACCTATGACCTTGCGATCAAATGTTTTCGGTTCCCATTGGAGAGGCACGTCCTTTCGTCTACTAATCGCACGGTTTTGCGGTGCGGTCGCAAAACACAGACACTAAACTTATTACAGTGAACAGAGACGTCAATGAACGAACGGACAGATCATAACTTTGCGAAAATAAACTTTTCACTAAAGGGAAGACTTGAACCAAGGACCTCTTGTTCCGCAGGTACTCACGCTAACCACGGGACCACGGCGTTCCTGAGCTCACGTTCTCCTTGATATTGCCTATCTTCCACATGGACTACTCAGTTTGTATATTTTGCTTAATTTTTTTCATAGTTCCACACAACTTCTTCCTGTTTTCACGATTGATCTGTGTTCAGTTTTTCAAGGCCTATCCACTGTTCCAACTTATAACTAAATCTGAGGGGGGTGCGATGGGGAGGTTCCCTTGTGAGGCACAATGACAAAAGATAAAGAAAATGAATGTGTCGGGGTCTTTCCAGCTTTTGCTGCTGTTTTCTTTCTTTTGATTGGAACAAAAAAAAAAAAAAAGAAATACTTTGGTTTAGTGTTTAACGTCTAGATACAGGTTTTCAAGACTGTCATAAGAAATTGTACACGGTGGACACTTTGGTGCGGAGTTCGAAACGCCGTTCCAATTTCCCGTGTAATCTTCTTTTTATTATGAAAGTAATTAAGGTCGTGTTGTGGGAGGCAGCATTATTCAGATCGAGAGATAAGATTTTTCCGCAGTTGCCCTAAAAATGCTTAAATGACGCCCACCAAACTCCAGGACGACCTCCTCCTCCTTCTCCGTGATAGCGGAGGTGCTGCTCCATCTCTGATGGCCTCTGCTGACAGCACATTACTTCCGTTTTCATCATTAAGGAAGCAGCACTTGACCTCTAATTTCCATAGGTCAATGACACTGTGAGCAGCATTATAATAATAACTAACGAATGAATACTTCTGAAGACAGTCGTGTTCAATAACCACCAAGAGCTGCTGATGAAACATCTTTGTTCACTAGCAGTTCCAGTCAAGCGATCGTCAACAGGCCACATAAAATTGTTTACATCAGAGTGCACTCCTCACAGGAGGACTGAATCTGAACATACACAGTGTACTAAGATTATTTAACTATATTAATGCGTTTTATTGTTGACTGTATTAATGCATTTTGTTGTGGACTGCAGTTTCAGTGGGACAAGATAGTTTTTCACTCTTATTTTTACTCCACCGTAAGAACGCTACCTTACAGGTTGGTGTAAATAATTATTTATTAGTTAATGATGATCGGGTGAGAGAAACTGGTGCTTAATAAAGGTACATTTAAGCAGCAGTTCTTCAGATATTTACGAGCTGCTGGGTACCACCAGCACAAAATGTACTGCAGTGAAATGTATTTACTAGCGTGTAAACATACGTGATTTTTTCTCCTCAAACAGTTTTCTCGCGTCTAGATCTACATCCACACTCCGCAAGCCACCTAACGGTGTGTGGCGGAGGGTACCCTGAGTACCTCTATCGGTTCTCCCTTCTATTCCAGTCTCGTATTGTTCGTGGAATGGATTGTCGGTATGCTTCTGTGTGGGCTCTAATCTCTCTGATTTTATCCTCATGGTCTCTTCGCGAGATATACGTAGGAGGGAGCAATGTACTGCTTGACTCTTCGGTGAAGGTATGTTCTCGAAACTTTAACAAAAGCCCGTACCGAGCTACTGAGCGTCTCTCCTGCAGAGTCTTCCACTGGAGTTTATCTATCATCTCCGTAACGCTTTCACGATTACTAAATGATCCTGTAACGAAGCGCGCTGCTCTCCGTTGGATCTTCTCTATCTCTTCTATCAACCCTATCTGGTACGGATCCCACACTGCTGGGTAGTATTCAAGCAGTGGGCGAACAAGCGTACAGTAACCTACTTTCTTTGTTTTCGGACTTGTTGACGCAGGTGGCAAGTGTATGCTTCCACGGTATTCACTTTTGCTATTAGCTGCCCAGTGTAAACAGCAAGATCCGTTCTCCCGCCTGTAGCACCGTTAGCAAGGTTCCGCTTGTCTGACCCCAGGCAAGTATAAGCCAATACGTTCGTACGCTACTTTCATGGCCATACTGTTTAGACGACCTGCCTCTTCCGCACCACTGATACGTAAAACGTGCACAACTTAGTTCGTACCGGAGTTGGTACCATAATGAACGCCTTTGTATAAATAGTTCGGCTACAACAGAGTATGGAAGTGTATTATATAAAGATTTACAACGTGGAATGGGTGTGTGCTTTCTGTAAGTAGATACTGAGGATCGTGAAACTTACAAATGTTATTTAAAGAGTTCCGAAACTTCAGTTTTTTTTCAGTACATTCTTGATAAGTTGTTAATTAGAGAACAGTGTACTAAGACGATAAACATTTTACTTACAGGAGTAAAACTAGATTTACTGCTTCTACTCGTACAAGAGAGTCAATGTAACAAATGTATTGAGTGGTATCCAAGTGATCCTAATAGACGCTCTTTGATCTGAGTGACTGTAATTCCATCTTCTGTAAATGGAATGGGACTGCGCCTGGTCAAAGACTTGAAGAAAATAGATACTAACAGCCGTGATTTTATTTAATAATTGTATGTAGCTGCCAGTTTCGGTGCCTTATTGCACAATCTTCCGGCCCCTGTGCACGTGCAGGGTTTCGCAAGGATCGAATGAAGGGTAGAGCCACGGGTCGTAACACATCTGAAATGTAACGTCCACTGTTCAAAGTGCCGTCAATGCGAACAAGAGGTGACCGAGACGTGTAACCGGTGGCACCCCATACAATCACGCCAACCTTTTGTGAATGCTCTGAAAAGCTAATCATTTGCATATCACAGCATCTTCTTCCTGTCGGTTAAATTTCGCGTCTGTAGCACGTCATCTTCGTGGTGTAGCAATTTTAATGGCCAGTAGTGTAGTTAGACAAACGAATGTATTTTGTTTCTCATAGTTTTCCTTACACGTCTCATAGGTACTTCTTTACGAATAATTAAAAATACATTATCTCATTAGTACATCGTTTCTTTCAATTAATATGCAAAGTTATTTACATATGTAAAATTAATTACAGTATTTTCATGCGTTAATTAAAATTGGGGCTACTTTTAAACACAATTATAATGTAGTATTTCAACTGCCATATCGCACAGCGTGATTCATCACTCCAAATCACTCGTTTAGAGTCATCCATTGTCCAGTGGCTTCATTCCTTACATCACCTCAAGTAGCGCTTAATACTAACTACAGAAACATGTGGCTTATGGGGACTTGCTCCACCATTGTTCGCCATAAATCCTTATGTGCAGTCGTTGCTCTAGTTGGACGGCTGGAAGCATCTTAAGGCCACGTGTGATACCTCCCGCCATTGGTGGCTGCTGATCATGTCCTAATGTGCTACAGCACACTGCAAATATCACACTAAAATTATACCATTTCTCTTCAAAAAGCGAGCCGGAAATCTTACTACAATTACGCTATTTCTCTTCGAATGCGTGCTGGTATGCAAATGAAATGTACAAATGTTTTCTAGCGCTCTCTCCGCGATAATTAGAAACCAATCTCGAGTTCTGAAATGATGTTCAGCCCCACTACGGTCAACTCAGATAAGCGACACAGCTGTCTGTCCAGGACAGCACATGTCCTGATCTGAAGTCATCCCTAAGGGTGCTGCGTTGCTCACAGCAGCAGATCAGTATTTTTCTTGGAGAGTGCGTGAAAAACATTGTACAAGCAACGTGGAGAAGTCTGTAGATGATCTGTTAAAGAGGCCCTTTTCCAACAGGGCATTAGAGAAAAAAGTGAGAGTTAAGGACTTGCGTAGACATACTCCAAATTTAAATCTATCAGGGGGAGGGCGTGGAACCAGGACTCACCGATTTGGCCCACACTGTGTGAGTAGAAGCAGGCAGATGCCCCTTTAAAGTTCCTAGAATATTTCCCTTGAGTAGGCCGTAGGAAAAGGTAAAACGTTCTCTGAAGATTTACGAGTAGACGCTGTGGCGCAGTGGTCAACTGGCTGTTCGTCGCCTCGGGTTCGAATCTCGCTGCTACCATCTTTTTTTAAAAAAGATTTTTTTATTCCTCGCTGCGTTAAACTAAGAATTATAAAATTTGAATGTATTTAAACAGTTCAATTTTTGTAAATAAAATAATTACATTCATTTTAACTTTTTATACCTGGGATTCACAGTCATATAGAACTTTATAAAAGACATCATATTTACACCAGTGACTGTAACACTTTATTTCGCGACTGCAATCTCGGCCGTAGGCCATTATCAGGTGCAGATTTTTGTGTCTTTACGCCACGTCATCTTAAAATGAGGTGACACATTTATATGCCGTTGTCATTAATATTAAATACATTCGTGACACTGTTACATATTGTGAGCACACATATCCGTATATCATAACACAACATAGTCTGTAGACACTCATGTCATAAGTGACTAGTGATGTTAGGCCAAGCGTGGATACATGACAAACAATATTCAATAAGCACTGGTAACGCAGGCCAAATCGCTTACATTCGTCACAAAATTAACTTCCGTTTGGCTGCAGTGCCGTTATACCTGCCTGAGCCTGTTTTTTACTTGCCTTGAAGGCCATAAAGTGGAAGGTCGACAAGTTAGAGGCTTTTCTTTTCAACATATAGCTTATTCTTTCTTTAGGCATAAGACGAGCTAAACCAAATGCGGTAGGCTTGTATACTGTGAAAATATGTATTTATACAATGTTCTACACGTAGAAAACTTGTTTTTCACAAACATTTAATTAACTGTAAAATGATTTATTCGGGACACCAGGACATTTATGTGAAAACCAGGACTGTCCCAGCAAAACCGGGAAGTCTTGTGAGCCTACATCTACTGATGCATTCCGCATTACTTAGCTGTGTCTGAATACTTCTAATCATTTAGTGTACGCGTAATGTTTTGGTAAAAGGTTAAGGGAAGCTGGAACTGGAATTCTATGACGGGAGCACTGCCACAAAACGTTTTACGCTTGCATAAACAGTCAGACAACGATATTTTTCATTTCATTCGCCACTTTGCTGTGTTCGTCGACTACATCCGTCTCGCAATACAAGATAACTTTATCTGAATGTCACGTTTTGCATCGCACCTATAACTAGCGTTACATCAAACGAGATCTACGTTCTGATCACTTTAGAACCTAAAAACAGTAACGCAGAGTCCGTAGTGTTCGCTTGTTCTTATATTCCTCTCTCGTGTTCTCTTCCTGCAAGTGTAAACACTCGTTCAAAGGCACAAACGAGCGGTACGGAGCACAAATAGTTGTTCTGAGTGATAGCTCTTTTGCGTTCGTACGCATTCGCACCAGAGTAGACAAGGAAATGTCGAAAGGGCAAGCAGTGTGCAAGCGCTGCGCGCATATCCACTGGTGCCAGACCAGCGGACAGAGTGAAGGAGACGTTAAAAACGGGATACGGCTGCCTTCGGTGGGATTCGGCAACTTTCGCCGCCTCCCGCCAGCTGCTGGTTCCTATCCATCACCAGAGCGACGACCGTGATTCTGGCCGCTAGACTCAACATCCGCCCTGTCCCTGGCACAGAAAAAAGTCGGTACGCATGCAGCCTTCCTCGCAAGCAGTGCAGGCAAACACAAACGCAATTGTATTTCCAATAAAGGATACTTAGCGAAGGCAACAAACGGTAATTTTCGACGTGTGAGCCATGTTGGACCGTGCAGGTTCAGTCATCTTACTGTGACATCTTCGTATATCTGCATCTACATACATACTTCGCGAAACTCCGTACGGCGTACTGCGGAGTGTACCTTGTACCACTACTGGTCAATTTCCTCTCCTGTTCCATTCGCAAAGAGAGCGAGGGATAAACGACTGTCTAAAAGCCTCCGTACTAGTCCTAATTTCTCTTTCCTTATTTTCATAGTCGCTACGCGCGATGTACGAGGGTTAAGTCAATTATTATCCGCAAAGTAGTTATAAAATTTTATTGTAACCAACTAGGAAACTTACAAGAACATTTTTCGACATAGTCTCCTTGCGTTTCAACGCACTTGGTCCATCGTTGTACAGGCTTCCTGATGCTCTCATAAAAGAAGATTCCCTGTTGAGCTGCGAACCAGGAGTGCATCGCTTCTTTCATGGCTTCGTCCGAGGCAAATCGACAGCCCCTTAATGCCTTTTTGAGTGGACCAAACAAGTGATAGCCAGAAGGAGCAAGATCGAGACTATATGGAGGATGATCCAGTACTTCAAATTTGAGTTTCTGGAGGTTTCAGCAGTGTGGGCAGCAGTATGCGGACAGGCATTGTCGTGTAACAACACAACACCTTTTGACAGCAATCCTCGGCGTTTGCTTCGAATTGCAGGCTTTAGCCCGACAGTAAGCATCTCACTGTAGCGTACACTGTTTATTGTTCTACCCCTTTCCTCATAATGTTCCAGTACTGGACCTCGTGCGTCCAAAAAACCGTAAGCATCAGTTTTCATGCGGACGGTTGGGTCTTTAACTTTTCCTTGCACGGCGAATTTGGATGTTTCCATTCCATACTTTGCCGTTTACTCTCCGGCTCGTAATGATGGATCCATGTTACGTCACCAGTAATGAACCTGTCTAAGAAGTTGTCCCCTTCGTTACCATAACGATCCAAATGTTTTTTTGCAGATGTCCAAGCTCGTTTGTTTATGCAACTGTGTGAGTTGTTTTGGGGCCCATCTTGCACAAACTTTATGAAACCCAAGTCTGCAGCCGGCCGAAGTGGCCGTGCGGTTAAAGGCGCTGCAGTCTGGAACCGCAAGACCGCTACGGTCGCAGGTTCGAATCCTGCCTCGGGCATGGATGTTTGTGATGTCCTTAGGTTAGTTAGGTTTAACTAGTTCTAAGTTCTAGGGGACTAATGACCTCAGCAGTTGAGTCCCATAGTACTCAGAGCCATTTGAACCATTTGAACCCAAGTCTGTTGTGGATGATTTCGTAGGCAGAACCGTGAATAATTTGCAGACGATGTGCCACTTCGTCAATAGTTAATCGTCTGTCTAAGAGAAACATTTCACGTGAACGTTCAATAGTTTCTTCATTTGAGGCGGTAAACGGTCGTCCGGCTCCTTAATCGTGCGTAACACTTGTGCGACGATTTCGGAATTTTTCAGTCCATTCGTAGACACTCCGTTGTGGCAAAACACTGTTCCCGTACTGTAACGAAAGTCTTCGATGAATTTCGGCCACAAAAAACGGGTCATCGAACGTTGCTCTTCTTTGGTGCAAATAGACGGCGGAGCAACCATGATTAACACCACGGCAACGATAAAGAAACTAACCTAGCAGCTTGAAAATTGCAAAGATATAACAACAAATAAACCAAGCATGCGTCATCAACGTAAAACGAGAGTACTGCCAAAATAAACAAAAATATAACTGAATTGCGGATAATAATTGACGTACCCTCGTATGGTTGAGGCAACAGAACCGTTCTGCAATCAGCTTCAAATGCTGGTTCTTTAAATTTGTGCAATAGTGCCCTGCGGAAAGAGCATCGTCTTCCCTCCAGGGATTCCCATTTGAGTTCACGAAGGATCTCTGTAATAGTTGCGTGCTGATCTAGTAGCGCACTTCTGAACTCCTTCGATATCGTCCTTTGATCTGACCTACCGGGTTCGATTCCCGGCGGGGTAGGGGATTTTCTCTGCCCGGGGACTGGGTGTTTGTGTTGTCCTCCTCATTTCATCATCATCATCATCATCATCATCATTCGTCATAATGGCTAGATTGGACTGCGTACAAAAATTGGAGTGTGAAAAAATTGGGACTTTGTACGGGCGCTGATGACCGCACAGTTGAGCGCCCCACAAACCAAACATCATCATCATCAACGACCTGGTGAGGATCCCAAACACTCGAACAGTACTCAAGAATGGATCGCAATAACGTTCTGTATGCTGTCCCCTTCATGGATGAGCAACACTTTCTCTAAATTCTCCCAGTTAAACGAATTGAGCATTCGCCTTCCCAATTACCAAACTGACGTTCTCATTCCATTTCATACAGCTTTGCATCGTTATGCTGAGATATTTAATCAAAGTGACTGTCTCAAGCTGCACCCTACTGATGCTGTATTCGAACGTTAAAGGTCTGTTTTTCGTACTCATTTGCATTAACTTATATTTTTCTGCATTTAGAGCATGCTGCCAGTCATCAGACCAACTAGAAATTTTGTCCAAATCATCTTGTATATCCCTACAGTCACTCTACAGCGACACCTACGGCACTCCTGACTACTGCCTTGTATCTGAAGAACACTCACCGTCGTGGACTACGCACTGGATTCTATTATTTAAGAAGTCTTAGAGCCACTCACATATCTGCGAACCTATCCTGCGTGCTCGAATCTTCGTCAACAACCTGCAGTGGGGCACCGTGTCAAATGGTTCCCGGAAATCAAGGAAAATATGGAATCTCCCTGTTGCCCTTCATCCTTGGTTTGTAAGATATCACTTGATCAGAAGACAAACTGATTTCTAAATCTTTAATGATCTGTAGACAGAAGCTTTTCTGTCTCAAGGAAATTTGTTATATCTGAACTCAGAATATGTTCAAGAATTCTAAAACCGAACTGGGATTTTGTCCGGAGCTCCTCGGATGCCAATTTGTATGTCCTCTATGCGGGAGTCTGTACGACAGTCAAACGACGGTATGTTTGTACGATCCTCTTGCACGAATGATTACGTAAATGTGAAATTTAAAACTTCAGTTTTGCGTTTGCTGTCTTCTATTGCCACCCTGAAGTGGTCGACAGATTACTGGATGGAAGACTTTGACCCGCTTAGTGATTGTACGTTTGACCAGAATTTTCTCGGGGTCTCGGGTAGATCTTTCCCTAAGGTATGTCGGTGAAAGTTGTAAGTTTCTTGCATTGCTTTACTCCGCAAGCTAATGTACATTTGTGGTGAATGGTACTTTGAATCGGTGTTAGTGGTTTTATGTCCTACTGCCATAATGGGCTGTGGGAAATAAATGTGTATCGGCGCCTTAATTTCTCTTGTGTTCATATGATACTTACGAAATAGACGATGGTGGCCGTACAATTGTCGCACAGTCTTCCCTGAATAACGGCTGTCTTATTTTAGCCATCTATGTTGTCTGTCTTTCGAAGATCACCATTTAAATGTCCCGAACACTTCGGCTACCCTTTCGTGTGAGCTATGGCAATGCGTTACATTGCTAGTAGCACATGTTTGGATTTGTTCGATGTCTGCTGACAATGACGCCAAACGCTGGAATAGCACTCGCGAATCGGTTGCGCTATCGCCTTGTAGGCAATTTTTCTATGCAGTTGAATAGTACAAGGTGACACACAATATCGGGAATGTTTGAAATGAGTATTGGCAGCCATGGGCAGGTGGCAGCACAGCGGATTTGCTAATTTCCGTCACCCATCATTGGAACGTTCACCTAGCAAATTTGTTTTTCCAGTCGATTGTTAATGCCACAAACAGGAGCATATTTTAAAATGAGCGTAGCGTTTATCTGGACGAGAATGAAAAACGACCCACAAATTACTAAAATTACCTCCTGAATCGAGATAGTTACGTTATGGTTTCCGACCGAATAAGAGCCTCGCCTTCTACAGGAGTGAGACAGATTCTCCTATATCACGCTCTTCCGAGTCAGCACTGAAAAGGGTCGTATCATCGAATATACAGGACAAGGAAATAAAAGTTGCGATTTAGGGGCAATAGCGGTTCAGAAACGGAATTGTCTCACCTGGTACTTACATGTTATCGCTGTCGAGATAGTAAAATTGGGTCCCCGTAATCGTCTATAGGATTTCAGGCGGAACGTCCTTTCCATTCTGATACGGCTGGCTTTACGGTACGCTTTAAAACCAGGCGGCTGTCAAACACGGCATTACAGTTATATGCGCGTTCTGCTTTCATGCATCCCAATTCTCACCGAAACGTACTACATTCGTGTGCCTTTCTCTAGGTAACAAAAGAACCACTGAATTCATTGCGTAAGACGACGTCGTAAGTCTAGCGATGGAAGTAACTTCTGTTTGTCAGGCTCATCAGTTGGCTCCTGTTGCATTTCTTAATTTGATTTTATTGGACTGAATTTTCTTATTATGAGAGTATTGAAGGGCGATCTGTTTTAATTGTAAAAACCATTCAAAAGTCAAAATCGCACAAAATACTTTTTATTCAAGACAACCGGTTTCAGCAGTCTCAGTTGTCATCTTCAGGTCTGAAACTTTTTAGTAAAGCATGTTGATTTTACACTAAACCTCATACACAAAATGTCAAGTGGCTAAAATTCAGCACTTATAAACGTTTGTCATTGCTAAAATATTTAAAAACACTCAGCACCTTGTCCAAACTGCTGTATCCATATGCATACTGCCCACAGATGCTTGTTACATGATACGAATATAGTACACAATAGCACATCTGTATACATGTACTGGACCATACTTTATTGGCATTTTACTGAAAACTTTACAGTCATTTACAACTACTTGTTAAGGACAGTGAAGACAGATAAGTCTCAAATATTCAAATAACTTTATAAGTACATATGTGTACAAAGGTCAATTTTTGTTACGTCAGAGATTTGTTTTGTACCCCGCCTGGAAGGCGGCGCGTGGGTCTGTTCCTGTAAACTGAAGGGTAGGCCGAATGTAGGAAGTGAGTAGGAGCAGGAAAAGGTGAAATGCTTCGGTACTGCGGGTGGATTTTACAAGTTTACTATAGTCCGAATTAGGATTACATTAGGCTTACTTAACTACGACTGAGATGAACAAGTAGGTGCGAAGACGTACAGGTATCAACGCTAACACCTACTAGAAGTTACAAAGGCAAGTCTGTAGTGGCTCGCCCACTATGAAATAGAAACAATGTTGGTTGCTCGTCTACTCGGAATCAAATGGGCTGAATCCGGAGCGTCGCTCGTAGAGCTGCACAGTGCCGGCTAGAGGGCGCTGTCGTCGGTGTCGTAGTGCCAACCCAGCAGAGCGCACCTACGTTGTGGCATCATAGCTATCTATACCACAATTTGTGTCTTTCTCTTGCAAATAACCTGCTGTTAAACTATCAATTTTGTGACTGTTCTGAGTAATTAGTGTTTTAATATTTGTTGACAAGATAACTGCATTTTTTCGTAGGTTTTCCCATAGTTTATTTTGGTTTGTAGCGTATTTAATACATCCAAGTATGACGTGGTTCGATTTTTGTTGCATGTAGATGTTAGATTAAAAAAATTAAAATATGTGGCCGTCAAAATTCATTAACTACATTTCACCTTACTGTACGACATGCCGTAAATCTTATTGCATTGCTGTTTCTTCAATACAGCTTATTGTCTTAACAAATTAAAGACAATTCTTTCATCGTAGTTGATTTGATAGCAGTAATAACCATTAAACATCACTGAAAATTTGCTTCTGACTTAGTCTGCTATGGATAATAATTTAAAGTTTGCCTAGCTTTGCCTGCTCAGTGAAGCCATTATCTTCAGCTAATTTAATTACTAACTACGCTGTTAGCATTTAGGTATTAGCTAGGGTAAGTTACAAGGGTCAGGCAGATGAAAATTAATCGCCATAACTGTTAATACATTTATTCTTCTGTGAGACAAGATGGTCAATTTCCTTTTGGAAAAATGTTTGCGGTTACCCTAGGAACCATGATTGAAACCATGCGTGCATCTCTTCGTCTGAAGCAAATTGGCGGACACGAATGTCTGTCTTGAGGGCTCCAAAAATATTTGAAATCGTGTGGAGAGACATTGGGACTATATGGAGGATGTGCCCGCCCACATATTGCCAAGGTTGTTTCTACTAAGCTGCAGAAGTTTCGCTTGGAAGCCCTTACACACCCTCCAAAGAATCCCGATCACCCCCTATGCGATTTCCATATTTTTGGAGGCCTATAGAGAGACGTCCGTGGCCGTCGAATTGCTTCGGACGTAGAGGTGTATGCCAGGGTACTATCACTGGTCCGTAGGCAACTGCAAACATATTTCCATGAAGGTACTGACAGTCTTTTCTCACAGTGGGATAAATGTATTAACAGTTACGGCGTTTACTTCTGAAATAATGAACAGTTTATTTGCTTCTTTCCATTTGCATCGTTTTCATTTGATGGCCTCTTATAGTTTAATGCCACACCTTGCTGCGTCCTCGTCGCTGATTGGCTGTCGTTTTATGGCCGTAGTTCCAAAAGTGTGCATTTACCACCATGGGTATGCCTTATTCGACGTCCCCTACCCTGTTCGAATCGTATTATCTATTCGTATTCCTCCACATTGTATACTCATATAGGGATGTCGAAATGCCGGAACATTGTAGCGAAATGGTGTTAACACGCTTTGTGCAGGGACTGGGAGTTGACCCTAAACATAACTGAAAGATAAGAAGGAAGGCTGATGAGTCGTTAGCGTTCATTTGACGACAGGGTCAAAATCAGTCGTGTTATTTTCAAAGGAAACATCACGGCATTTACCACTCTATTGCGAGTAAAATGTCTTAACCATTCTATCACCTCAGTCGGTTCAACGTAAACAAAAGTACTGTTTTGCGTATAAGTCACAGAAAATTTCCATAGTTGCTCTGTTACACGAGTCACGATGAATCGTTAAATATGTAGGAGCATACGAACAGCGCTACAGGGATGGGCCATTCCATTGTGACTACGTGCTTAATATCCTGTTGGTCCACCTCTGGAGCGCAGTTCTGCAGCGATTCTGCTTCACATAAATTGGGCAAGTCCTTGGTAGGCTTCCGGAAGTAAATGACACTATATGTCTACGAACAGGACACACACTTCCCGTAAATTAAAGGCCGCTCGTTTGTGGCTGTGGACCTGGCGCCCAGTAGCCTCCCAGTTGTGTTCCATTGGATTCATATCAGGCGAATTTGGTAGACGATACATGAACACTATCATGCTCTGAAAACAACTACAGCATGGTTCAGACAGTTATTTTGCTGGAAGGTGCCATCGCCGTCGGGAAAGACGTCAAGCATGCAGGGACGCAGGTTGACTGCAATAATGTTTACGTAGTCCACTACTGTATCGGTGCCTTGATTACTGCCACAGGCTCCATAGTGGCCCAGGTGGAGTGCCCTTATAGCGTAATATTGCCCCCCCCCCCCCCTCCTCCTCATCCACCTCTCGCTAGCCTTCATCTGCGGCGCGATCCATGTTTCGAGGAGCCGTTCGCCTGGATGACACTGTATCCGGACACAATCATCAACCTCTTATAACAAGGAACTTTATCCTTTCGACCAAGGAACACATTTCCTTAGGTCCATTGTTCAACATGTATCGAGCGAGGTACACGGGACTCGCATTCGGGAGAACGACGGTTCAACCCCTCGTACGGTCACCTTGATGTTTTCTATGATTTCCCTAAAATAGCTTCAGGCAAATGCCGGGATGGCTCCTTTGAAACGGCACGGCCGACGTCCTTCCCCAGTCCTTCCCTAATCCGATGGGACCGATATTCCCCTCCTTCGAATCAACCAATCAGCCGACCTCTATGCTACCACGCCATTGGCAGTCATAACTGACAATGTCGTTGGGTCAGCATTCGAACATTTCGAGATCGTCTGCTGTAGAACTCTTCAGCAATGTGCGCTGAACAGTGCGCTCCGAAACAGTTTCGCCTGCACCAGCATTATACTCTGTTGTCAGATTACCACATATAGTCGCCTGTCCTGCTTCATAGAGTGGACAAACCTCCGACATCCACGCTTTTTGATGGGACGTGGACGTCCAGCACCTTGTCGCCCACTCGTGGTTTCAGCGCCCTTCAACCGCTTTCCATAGATGCTCGCAGCAGTAGCAGGCGAACAGCCGACCTGCTTCGTCGTTTCAGAGATGCTCTTTCCCAAGCACTGGGCCATAACCAGCCCTTCGTAGGGTCGCTTATATCAGTGGATTTTCTCCATTCGTCTGTGCCTCGCTTGTATACTTTCCTTACCGCGTCTCGTACCCGCAAAACCACCAATCGGCTTTCAGTATTTCGTTGGCTCATCGGTGTAGGAGGACCTTCGATTTAATGTGGACTTCGAACCTCGGTGCAACTTGGTACTTTCCACATTAGTAAATAATTTGGAGAAGTGAAATAAGAGGTGAGGGACAGCAAAAAATTATAGTCACTCTAGGACTGATCCCCAGACCTTTGAATTTGTAATCTAAACTCACCTAGTCACAAAGCCCCTGAATTTGTAATCTAAAGTCACCTAGTCACAAAGCTCCCCCCCCCCCCCCCCCAAAAGTCACCCAGTCACAAAGCCCCCCCCTCCCAAAAAAGCACAGACGTACGTGGCTGGTCGGTCCGTGGTGTAGACCAAAGACTGGCACCTGTGTGGAAGTGCGGCAGTGCCCGCGGTTTCTCATCCACGTCCTTCAGCTGCTAGATAGAAGGCCGAGCTTCAGTGAGAATGCAAGCTGGGACCCCGCTCGCTCTCGTACCCGTCTGCTGGCAACACCGCCTGCGAGGAACACGCCAGGAAGTGTTGGCCGCGAGCCAGCGAGCGCTGAACACTGCAGTCCCAAACACTTTCTGACTCACAACGGGAAACAGCCACATCGTTACACATTACCAAGGCGTCAAAAACCATTACCAACCAACACTTACGGAGACAGACTGAAGTATCTTACGAACGAAAGCCAACGGTATTTTGACCTTGAAGATGTCCATCGCCCACTCTAAAAAAGTCGTCAAGGCACTGATACGCGCGAGATCATGTTTTGCCATGTACAACATTAGTATATTAACTAACAGGTATTGCTCCCACAGATGTCTGTCTTAAAATGCTGTGTTGTCACCAAACCTAGTGTGATAACCCCTTAGGGGGAGGGTGGGGAAGACGTAAAGCAATCAGCCCAGTTTCGCGAATTAAGGTCTGTGTACCTTATTTTACTATTTCTATCGATTAAGTAGCCATATCGATTTTTATCTATCCGTCGGACTCCTTTTGGCGGTCATAAAATATTTTCGACCGTAGAAACTTTAATGAACAAGAACAGGCTCACTTCTGTTCTGACTAATACAGTCGTGATTTATCACGGTTTTAAATAACATTTTAAGAATTCACAACCTGTATTCCTCCGCGCTCCTCCGACATTAAAACGTTCCTCACATTGTTTATCACCGTAGCTGTGATTAGTAACAAGTAACAACTAACAGACACTTTCGTGCGTATCTGCTAACTGTAATCTGGTAGATGAACTGTGTCAGCGCGTGTGTCAGGTAGTCCCAGTCTTCAAGAAGGGTAGTCGAGCAGATGCGCAAAAGTGTAGACCTACATCTCTGACGTCGATCTGTTGTAGAATTTTAGAACATGTTTTTTGCTCGAGTATCATGTCGTTTTTGGAAACCCAGAATCTACTCTGTAGGAATCAACATGGGTTCCGGAAACAGCGATCGTGTGAGACCCAATTCGCTTAATTTGTTCATGAGACCCAGAAAATATTAGATACAGGCTCCCAGGTAGATGCTATTTTCCTTGACTTCCGGAAGGCGTTCGATACAGTTCCGCACTGTCGCCTGATAAACAAAGTAAGAACCTACGGAATATCAGACCAGCTGTGTGGCTGGATTGAAGAGTTTTTAGCTAACAGAACACAGCATGTTGTTATCAATGGAGAGACGTCTACAGACGTTAAAGTAACCTCTGGCGTGCCACAGGGGAGTGTTATGGGACCATTGCTTTTCACAATATATACAAATGACCTAGTAGATAGTGTCGGAAGTTCCATGCGGCTTTTCGCGGATGATGCTGTAGTATACAGAGAAGTTGCAGCATTAGAAAATTGTAGCGAAATGCAGGAAGATCTGCAGCGGATAGGCACTTGGTGCAGGGAGTGGCAACTGACCCTTAACATAGACAAATGTAATGTATTGCGAATACATAGAAAGAAGGATCCTTTATTGTATGATTATATGATAGCGGAACAAACACTGGTAGCAGTTACTTCGGTAAAATATCTGGGAGTATGCGTGCGGAACGATTTGAAGTGGAATGATCATATAAAATTAATTGTTGGTGAGGCGGGTACCAGGTTGAGATTCATTAGGAGAGTCCTTAGAAAATGTAGTCCATCAACAAAGGAGGTGACTTACAAAACACTCGTTCGACCTATACTTGAGTATTGCTCATCAGTGTGGGATCCGTACCAGATCGGGTTGACGGAGGAGATGGAGAAGATCCAAAGAAGAGCGGCGCGTTTCGTCACAGGGTTATTTGGTAAGCGTGATAGCGTTACGGAGATGTTTAGCGAACTCAAGCGGCAGACTCTGCAAGAGAGGCGCTCTGCATCGCGGTGTAGCTTGCTCGCCATGTTTCGAGAGGGTGCGTTTCTGGATGAGGTATCGAATATATTGCTTCCCCGTACTTATACCTCCCGAGGAGATCACGAATGTAAAATTAGAGAGATTCGAGCGCGCACGGAGGCTTTCAGACAGTCGCTCTTCCCGCCAACCATACGCGACTGGAACAGGAAAGGGAGGTAATGACAGTGGCACGTAAAGTGCCCTCCGCCACACACCGTTGGGTGGCTTGCGGAGTATAAATGTAGATGTAGATAGGAAGTGAAATGCTCTCACTTGTAAAGGCGATTACTTGTCAATACCTTAGATTAGCATTTTCAGTAACCGAACTGACAAAAAGTTACATTAGATGGCATTAGATGGTATTGTTAATATCTGCAACTATAATTTCGTCACTTGTTACAGAACAGGCTGGAGAGCGTTATTGGATCCCCCATGAATCCTTTGTTGTGATGACAAACTTAACTGTAGCATAATCAGAGATCTAGGTTAGATTGAAAGGTGATAATTTGGTTGTGAGTTGACGAAGCCAATAAATGTGAATCCTAATAAAGGCTGTGGGAACATTTTGTGCTGCAGCATAGCCTAATATTTACTTTCACGCCAAACACACTTGCAACGTTTCACACGAGGCGCGTTTCATCGTAGAAGCTACAACTGAAAGGTAAACGAAAAACGCAAAGAAGGTGGGGGCAAGAGAGGGAGAGGCACTACGTAATTTTTATCATATGATAAACAAAGTTACGTGAGAGTTGGACCGCTTGTGCACAGAGAAAATTTTATCCTGACAAAATAGTCTGTAGTAAAAATTGTTAACATTGGTTCTTCATATAGCTTTAAATTTTGTAGTAATGGAACAAGCGTGAAAATATTAATAGTGTGTGTTAAGAATCACAACTTGCCGCACAATACAGCACGAGTTCGTGTTTAGAATACGAAGTTATTTCTTCGACCACAGATAGGTTATACATCGATAGAGTAAGAAACCAGGTTCTTAGAATGAAGTATGAACATCGGTCAACAGATGGCACAGGGTGTTGAATTTTTTAACGCTACTTTTCCTTATTACTTGTGACTTGAGATCAGTCGACATAACATAATAACTGTCGAAATAAGTTTGTAACAGTCGAAGTAACATGTGACTTCTATTCACGGCCAATACTGATAACTTGTTGTGGAAACTCACTTCGCCGGTCGGTGCGGTTCTAGGCGCTTCAGTCTGGAACCGCGCGACTGCTACGGTCGCAGGTTCGAATCCTGCCTCGGGCATGGATGTGTATGATGTCCTTAGGTTATTTAGGTTTAAGTAGTTTTAAGTTCTAGGGGACTGATGACCTGAGATGTTAAGTCCCATAGTGCTCAGAGCCATTTGAACCATTTTTTGGAAACTCACTTCTCAGTCACTTGTGATTTTTAACGGTTACATTATTTCTTGGCCACTCGTGCGCCATGCAGTGTTGAAGGTGAACACAATGTAGTAGCACTATTCCACCGTAATCTTCACGACTGAAGCATTCAGTGGGTGTTTCATCTACACTCATATAGTGCCACGGAGTATCTGGCTGTCGGTATGTTGTTCCATTCCACTTCCATTACACGTTAAAGGGTCTGGTAACGCGCCCATTGCGTGTGCATTGCGCGGAACGGCCCTGGGCGCCATAGGACTGGCGCATGACAAAGAAACGCAGCCAGCGCAGAGTGGCACGGCCTCCGTTACGGTAGGCGAGCCAAGCAGATCCTGCTAGGGTGCCGGTACAGGAAGTCTCGCGTACGCCACGTTTATGTGGACTTCCAAATCCCGTTTTTCGTAAACCCATTTCCCTGAGGGCGTCATTTGTTTTTCAAAGTTTTGTTTAAAGTGGGCTAAATGATTTTCTGTGGAATGAAAGAAAAGAAACAGCACTGTGCTGACATCGAAATTATTAATTTCCTTTACTTAAAGAATGAAGAGGGTGTACCTCCCACTGAAACATATGTTACGGGCATTTTCATTCCATTTACTTCTGTATGAGCAGTAATTAATCTTGCCTTCGCGGTTCTTTGGGGTCTGTAGTATGTTCCTCAAGTAACACTGGTTCTTGAAAGTTGGTAAGCAGTTTTTCGTCAGCGAGTCGACACCTGTCTTCAACCATTGGCCGTTTCTCGTTTTTCAGCATTTCTCTGACAAACGAATTTGGGACCATTTGTGTTGTCCTTCTCTGTTGTAGTTTTGTGGTCTTAAGTCGGAAGACTGGTTTCATTCAGCTCTCCATCATCTGCTCTATCCTGTGCAAGCCTCTTCATTTCGGAATAACTACTGTCGCCTACATCTTTTTGTGCCTGCTTACTGTATTCATCTCTTTGTCTTCAGTTTTTAACCCCCCCCCCCCCCCCCGTCCCCGTCCCCGCTCACTCCACCCACCCTTTCCTCCCTTGCTAAATGGGTGATCGCTTGATGTCTCAGAATGTGTCCTATCAACCGATCCCTTCTTTTATTCAAGTTATGCTACAAATTTCTTTTCTTCCCAGTTGTGCTCTGTACCTCCTCATTGGTTACGTGATATACCGATCAGATCTTCACCATTCTTGTGTGACACCACATTTCAAAAGCTTCTATTCCCTTTTGATCTGAACTGTTTATAGTCTACGTTTCACTTCCACATTCCACTACACTCCAAACAAATAACCTCAGAAAAGACTTCACAGCACTTAAATCTATATTTGATGTTCACACATTTCTCTCCGTCAGAAACGCTTTTCTCACCATTGCCAGTCAACTTTTTATATCCTCTTTATTTTGGTCATTATCAGTTATTTTACTGTCTATACAGAAAAACTCATCCACTACTTTAAGTGTTTCATATCTTAATGAGTTCCCTCAGCATTACTTAATTCGACTACATTCCGTTACCCTCTTTTTGCTTTTTTTTATGTTCATCTTATATACTCGTTTCAAGACACTGCCCATTTCGTTCAGCCGCTCTTCCAAGTCCTATGCTGTCTGTGACGGAATTACAATGTTACCGACAAACCTCAAAGCTTATTTTTCTAAACTTCTATTTCCTTCTCCTAATTTTTCTTTTGGGTTCTTTTACTGCTTGCTCAGTGTACAGATTCAATAACATTGAGGATAGGGTACAACCCTGTATTAATCCCTTCTCAATCACTGCACCCTTTTCATGCCCCTCGACTCTTACAACTGCCGTCTGGTTTCTGTTCAAGTTGTAAATAGCCTTTCCCTCCCTATATTTTACCCCTGCTGCCTTCAGAATTTCAAAGCTAGTATTTCAGTCAACAGTGTGTCAAAAGCTGTCTCTGGGTTTACAAATCCTATAAACTTTCTTCTAAGAGAAATTGTAGAGTCAGTGTGGCCTTGCGTGTTCCTACAATTCTCTGGAAACTTACCCGAAGTCAGAGTCTAACAGTTATTCCATTCTTCTGTAAAGAATTCTTGTTAGCATTCTATTGCCGTGACTTATTAATCTGTTCGTTCGGTAATATTCACATCTATCAGGACCTACTTTGGAATTATTACATTCTTCTTTAAATCTGAGGGTATTTACCTGTCTCACGTATCTTGCTTACCAGGTGCAATTGTTTCGTTGTGACTGGCTCTCTCAAGGATATCAGTTGTTCTGAGGGCATATTGTCCATTACGGGGGCTTTGTTTCGACTTAGGTCTTTCATTGCTCTGACCAATTTTTCTCGCAGTATCGTGTCTCCTACATCATCTTCATCCATGTCCTCTGGCCTTTCTGTAACACATCTTTCAAGTACATTTTCGCTGTATAGCGTTTCAATACATTCCCTTCAGTTTTCCCTTCTTTGCTTAGTACTGGTTCTCCATCTTCTTTGTATACATTCAATACTCCATGTTTAGTGCTCCTCAATTGTTGTGAAAGATAGACACTGTTGAATACAGGCAGAAAGCGGCTAGAAGCGATGGAAATGTGACTTTGGGGAAGGCTGACGAACGACTTTGGGGAAGGCTGACGAACAGTGGTGCGTACTCAATTTTTCGTTAGAAAAAAATAAAATGTCTTGTTTAAATATGCAGTTGCCAAAGTCGTTAATCATCAGGTCATAAAACTCAATCTCAACTGCCGCAGGAAAATTTTATTGGAAATTTGTGGGAAGGTCTTATGGGATCAAACTGCTGAGGTCATCGGTCCCTAAGCTCACACACTACTTAATCTAACGTACGCTAAGAACCACACACACACACACACCCATGCCCGAGAGAGGACTCGAACCTCCGACGGGGGGAGCCGCGCGGCGCACGAAAAGGCACCTAAGACCGCGCGGCCAACCTGCGCGGCAACTGCCGTAGGAGATGCTTTCCAGTTGACTACATACATCGTTCTTGTGAAACACAACTAGCTCTTTAAACACATGAAGTGTTGAGTGCTGTTGACAAGGGATTTCAGATTTGTTCTGTATTTCTAGATATACAAAAGGCTTTTGACAGTGTACCTCACAAGCAGCTTGTAGTAAAGCTACTTGCTTATGAAATATCGTCTCAGTTATATGACTGTATTTGCGATTTCCTGCCAGAGGGGTTACGGTTCGTAGTAATTCACGTAAAATCATCGAGTAAAAGAGAAGTGATTTTTGGCGTTCCACAAGATAGTGCCATTGGCCCTCTGCTGTTACTTATCGATGTAAACGATTTAGGAGACAGTCTGGGCATCCGTCTTAGGTTGTTTGCAGATGATACTGACGTATATCGTCTAGTAAAGTCATCAGAAGATCAGAACAAATTGCAAAAAATTTAGAAAAGAAAGGTGCAAAAACTGGCAGTTGACCCTAAGTAACGAAAAGTGTGAGGTCTTCCACACGAGTGCTAAAAGGGGTCCGTTAAACTTCTATTAGACGATAAATCAGTCAAATCTAAAGACCATAAATTAACTAAATACCAGGGAATTACAATTACGAACAACTTAATTTGGAGAGACCACATCGAAATGTTGTGGGGAAGGCAAACCGAAGACTGCGTTTTATTGGCAAGACACTTAGAAGATATAACAGATCAACTAAAGAGACTGCCTGCAATACGCTTGTCCGCCCTCTTTTTGTAATACTGTTGCGCTGTGTGGGATCCTTACCAGGTAGGATTAACGGAATACATCGAGAAAGTTTAAAGGAGGACAGCACGTTTGGTATTATCGCGAAATAGCGGGAGAGTGTCACGGAAATGATTGAGGATTTGGGGTGGACATCATTAAAACAAAGACGATTTTCGTTGCGGCGGAATCTTCTCACGAAATTTCAATCATCTACTTTCTCCTCCGAATTGGAAAATATTTTTTAGACGCCGGCCTACGTAGGGAGAAACGATCATCATAATAAAATAAGAGAAATCATAGCTCGCAGGGAGAGATACAGACGTTCGGTTTTTTTTTTTTTTTTTTTTTTTCGCGTGCTGTTGCCGATTGGAATAATAGAGTGTTAAGGTGAAGGTGGTTCGATGAACCCTCTGCCTGGCACTTAAGTGTGATTTGCGGAGTATCCAGGTAGATGTAAATGGCTCAAATGGCTCTGAGTACTATGGGACTCAACTGCTGAGGTCATAAGTCCCCTAGAACTTAGAACTACTTAAACCTAACTAACCTAAGGACAACACACACATCCATGCCCGAGGCAGGATTCGAACCTGCGACCGTAGCGGTCGCGCGGTTCCAGACTGTAGCGCCAGAACCGCTCGGCCACCAGCGGCCGGCCCAGGTAGATGTAGACAGATGTAGAAATTGAAAAGCAGATCATAGACCAAGTTAATACATTAACATATTTAGGGTACAGTATTACACACGGGGCGAACATTTAATGGAAAATAAATTAGACGTATTTAACTATTTGTGGGGAAATTTACACAGAATATTGGGAAAGGAAGTCCACTGAGATACGCTACTAAAGTTCTCTAAGGTTTTGGCTCTATCAGCACTGCTCTACGGATGCGAAAAATGGACTCTTAAGAAGAGAGTTGAAAAGAGAATAGAAGTAAGTGAAATGAATTTCCTGAGATACGTTGGTGGATATACTTTGATGGATAAAAAGAGAAATGATATCCGAGCTGAACTGAATATGCAAAACATAAATGACGTAATAAAAGTATATCTGTTAAGATGGAAAGAACATACAGATCGTATGCCAGGTGCAAGAATCACTAAAGCCATTAAAGAATGTAAACCAAGACGCAAAAGATCTTTAGGAAGACAAATGAAGAGGTGGCTTGACCAATTTGAGGGAAACGGAATGGACCAAAAGGTACAATCCTTGATGTAGATATAAATTAGCCAATGTCGCAAGCTTAGGCTTGGACTATAAAACAAGATTTGCTGTACAGCACATTGGCAACTGAGAGGCATGGCAATTAATTTAGAGGGATCCGCTTCTGTTGTACTAATCATTTATTCATACCAGATGGTTTGAATAAATAATTGGTACAACTGAAGCGGATCTCTCTAAATTAATTATTAATATTATAAATGCGAAAGTAACTCTGTTACGTTTTCATCACTAAACCGACTGTAATGAAATTTGATATTGACGTAGCTTGAACGCTGAGGAAGAACATACACCACTTTAGAAACTTGATAAAAATAGGAAATGAAACAACATTACGGAATGAGACAACCTTTTTTGCCTTAGTGAACACAGATCATGTTAAAAATTATTAAATTTGTTGTATAATGTACACGTTGTGTTGCTGCTTCTGTAGCACGATGCATGGATGCACGCTCCTACCCACGCTCTTCAGCACGCAACTCTAGGCAGCGACTCTGCTGCGTGTCACTTTCTCATGCGTTTGGCTAGTGGGGGTGGAGGGCTACATACATTTATACATAACAACTATAGATATTTACACCACTGTCACCCGAATTTTTGTGAATTACTAGCTTACTTGAATGAGAGGCGAGGTACTGGCAGAAGTACAGCTGTGAGGACGGGGCGTGAGTCGTGCTTGGGTAGCTCAGTTGGTAGAGCACTTGCCCGCGAAAGGCAAAGGTCCCGAGTTCGAGTCTCGGTCCGGCACACAGTTTTAATCTGCCATGAAGTTTCATACTAGCTTACTTACTCACCATTACTGATATGCGAGTGCAACTGCAGGTAATAGCTACGCTCAATTAAGGTGTGAGAGGGAAAATAACTGCAAAAGTATGTAGAATGAAACATCGTGATTTAAAAACTACGAGCGATTATAGGCTTCTTCGGCCCCGTTACCTGGGTCTGTTGTCTTGTCGAAAAGTGAAACTACTTGACTGCGATATAAGGTTTTCACGAAACGAAATGCGGAACTCCACCCCATAGCCTACACTGTAGGCAATCCTTTCTTTACTTGTTCGTCTAGGGCTAAGGGTCTTTTGGTTGGCTTGGAAAAAAGTAGCAGCTATCTTCAAAGTGAGGGAAAACTTCAGTATTTTTTTTGTTGTTTTTGGCACAGTTTGTGATAGTTCTGAATTGAGTCGATGAGTGAAACGGTGAACGAACATTATAGTGGAAAACGTATTGATCACTCTTGATTGCAATCCGTTCAAATGACCAGCGATAACTGCAGCTCCATAGCAACTTTGAGCATGTTCATGAATTTCAAAACCAGCTGTGGCACAGTGAAGTGTTGACTAGACACGTGAGAAATTACAGACATCAGTTGCCTCATTAAGAAGAACTGAGACGAAATTCGGTCCGACAGTCAGTGTGTCTTCATCTCACAATAGCACTTGCCACCTACGTCCTCAATTATTTGATAGATGTACTCCAATCTCTCTCTTCCTATACATTTTTTGCCCTCTACAGCTCCCTCTAGTACCAAGGAAGTCATTCCCTGATGTCTTAACAGACGTCCTATCATCCTTTCCCGTCTCCGTGTCACATATTCCTTTCCTCTCCGATTCTGCGCAGAACCACCTCATTCCTTAGCAGTCCACCTAATTTTCAACATTCGTCTGTAGCACCACATCTCAAATGCTTCGATTCTCCTCTGTTCCTGTTTTTCCACAGTCCATGTTTCACAACCATACAATGAGATGCTCCAAACGTACATTCTCAGATATTTCTTACTCAAATTAAGGCCTATGTTTGAGACTAGTAGACTTCTCTTGGCCAAGAATGCCCTTTTTGTCAGTGCTAGTCTACTTTTGATGTCCTGCTCGCTTCGTCCGTCATTGGTTACTTTGCTATCCAGGTAGTAGAATTCCTTAATTTCGCCTACTTCGTCACTATCAGTCCTGATGTTAAGTTTCTCACTGTTGTCGTTTCTGCTACTTCTTATTACTTTTGTCTTTCTTCGATTCACTCTCAATCCATACTCTGTACTTTTTATACTGTTTATTCAGTTCAGCAGATCATGTAATTCTTTTTCACTTTCACTCAGGGTGGCAATGTCATCAGCGAATAGTATCATCTCACCTTGAGTTTTAATTCCACTCCTGAAACTTTCTGTTATTTCCATCATTGCTTCTTCGACGTACAGACTGAACAGTAGGAGCCAAAGACTACATTTCTATCTTGAACCCATTTTAATCCGAGCACTTCGGTCGTAGTCGTCCGCTCTTGTTATTTGCTCTTGGCTCCTGTACATACTATTATCAGCCACATAACGAATCCTTCTCCGGTTATACCATTATCTGCTGCTGTTAATATTACCCTACACTCATCTGACCAGAAATAGTTGTGTTATTTTCATTTCACTTCACTGACGCCTATTATATCTGGATTGAGCCTCTCCATTCCCTTTTTCAGATTTTCTAGTTTCTCTACCACGTTCAAGCTTCTGAAATTCCACGCCCCGACTCGTAGAATTTTATCCTTTCGTTGGTTATTAAGTCTTTTTCTCGTGCTCATCTCCCCTTCGGCAGTCCCCTCCGAGAGATCCGAATGGGGAAGTATTCCGGAATGTTTTGCAATGGAGAGATCATCATGGTACATTTTCAATTACAGGCCACTTGTGCTGTGGATACACATTATGTGCCTTTAATGCAATGGTTTACATTGCCTTCTGCATCCCCATGCCGTTGATGATTGCCGATTCTTCCACCTTTAGTTGCATTTTCCCACCCCAAGCGAAAGATAGTGCCCTATACCTGAGTCGCTCCTCCGCCCTCTTTGACAAGGCCGTTGGCAGAATGAGGGTGATTTCTTATGCCGCTAGTCTTCGGCCGCCGATGCTGATTGTTGATCAAAATTTAAGCGATGGTGGTTTTCGAATCCGGGACCGAGGACATTTTGATAATAAGCAAAAACGCTACCCGTGGACCAAGGGGAGCACCAGGAATATCGGTAAGAATAATTGAAATCGGTACCGCTGGTCTAAAATATTCTGTAATATCTCATTTAGCCGGCCGTTGGGGCCGAGCGGTTCTAGACGCTTCAGTCTGGAACCGCGCGACCGCTACGGTCGCAGGTTCGAATCCTGCCTCGGGCATGGATGTGCGTGATGTCCTTAGGTTAGTTAGGTTTAAGTAGTTCTACGTTCTAGGGGACTGATGACCTCAGATGTTAAGTCCCATAGTGCTCGGAGCCATTTGAACCATTTTATTTCATTTATCAAGCCATGTCGAAATGGCAGGGAAGATGGATCTGGGGGTGGTTAGGTGCTGAGTGTACAAAATACGAACATTTCATCTTTTATTGTTCCTCAGCGGCATTGAATAATATAAACAACGAAAAAAGATTATTAAGTCGCGGAAAACGGGAGTATATAAAATGACACGAGGCTATTTAACCGCAGTGCAATTTCTGACAGTTACTTAATTCTCACAAACATTGAAAACCTTGCCCCAGAGGTTCTCATGAAACTATTTGCAGTTATTTTGCCTATTTGTAAAACAGGTTTTAGAATAATCACCATTTGAATAACACTTTAAGCACGTAAGTAAAAGTATGAGAGTCCGACAACTTTTCACTCACAGAGGGACCATCAGAACTGTTAGTCACGGATTTTGATGAGTCACATTTATTTTGTGGAGGGACTTGTTCCGAGTATCTGGTTAGCGGCTTTTCATGCGACGACCGTTAGTTCCCGAGAAAATCAATGCTGAAGTTTTCTGCGTACCTCCTATACCCGTAACGTTAGTCATGTTTCCAGCAAGCGAGCGTAGCGCAATTGCTAATGTTCGCAGCTGCCTCACTGCCAGGAACGGGTCATATCCTACCCGTGAACTGTTCTTTACATTATTGATTTGTGGGGATGGTATACTGATCGCACTCTTTACGATCAGGTGTTTCTAGATGAAAGAAAAGCATCCACGTCCTCAGTAAAAATTATTCCACCCAAATGTAGTCCAGTTAGCCAAACCTGTGATGGGAGATATGTAAATGATCAGACTTGCAATGCTCTGTGACAGCTAGAACATCCACCAGAGTGCATTAGATTGTATCGTGTTGTTGCAAGCTAGCCTATGGTGGCGGCAGTTCTCCGTCTGCCAGACGACTAGAAAGTCATAACCACCACACCCAAGAAGTGCCACGTTTATCAATAGCGCAAGGAAATGTGACATTGGTTAAATAGTGGCCCCTGTGTGAATGACCTAATGAGTTGACTGACTTGACATAAAATTAATTTTAATTCCTTCAAAGCCACAACACAATAAATGACATCGTAGGGAATGAGAATGGGTGTCTTTGAAAAATTAATAATAAGGACCTACGGTATCACAAAGAGATTTATTAACTAATATCAAGGTCAAGAGAGAACAAACATATAAAAAGAAACTTCAACTGTATAACATTTCATTTACACGAACTCAGGTTTGTTGGCAATAAACTTGGGGAAAATGACTGGAATTTACATGTAGATGAGACTGGCCACTGTGGGTGGAAGAATGCCAGTCTAGGCAAGCACACACTGCTGTATCGTTCCACTGATTGGTCTCTCACGTCAAAATGTAATTAAGCATGCAACGGAAACTGCGAGTGACTACTGCGAGTACAAGGCTGCTATAAAAGAAGGTGGCCGTGAAAACAGTGGATAGGCTTCTCAATTTGCCTAAGCTGCACGACGTTACCAACGTTGCTTGTGAAAGGACGAGATGCTGTCGTCTGCGTGTGGGTGCTGCCAAATGCTGCTAGGATTGGTGGCACGTTGTGTTGCGGGAGATGAGCCCACGTCCGCAGGTGATTGCCTCATGTCCGTGAAAATAAAGTTTCGCCCAGGTGTCTGGACGTGTTTACAGCTAACTGCTTTCTCTGTAGAAACGAAAGACTCTAAGCGACTGTACTCCGCGACGGTCGAGAAGCAATTCAAAATGGTTCAAATGGCTCTGAGCACTATGGGACTTAACATCTGAGGTCATCAGTCCCCTAGAACTTCGAGTACACGTTCTGTTCGCCGGAAAAAAAAACAAATAACAAAAACAAAAAAAACCACAGTACCTGGAGGTCGTGCAGCCAACCCCCCGGCGCATTTCAGAAGATGAGGGAAGCTTCCTAGTGAAAACAAGCTCCGTCTCGTCCATAAAACGATTTAGTAGCCGTCGTTTTGACGATGCTGTGCAGCATCTAAGAAACACGATATCTGGAGGAATTCGTCGTCCAGTGTTACAAGGTACGCTGTTCTTGTAATAAACACGTTAGCTGGGCGCGAGCTCGACGCCGCTTTACCTGGACATGCACACGGGATAAGGAGACCAGACTCCCACACCACGTCCACTCGCTAATAAAGCAGTTAGGCCGGCGCCAGGATGCTTGGCGCCGCCAGTTTCTAAAGAAGTGTCATTTCGCATTCAGCCACGGGGTTCCCACCCTTTTGCTTGGCCGCCAGCGGAACAAGACCGACTGCCAGAACCACGGCCCATAAACTACTGCGCTGCAGGGCCCTCGGCCAGTTTTGGTGACTAAAAGGCAGGCAAGCAATGAAAAGGTTCCGCGAACTCGTTTACTGCTCGGGGAAAGTTCTAAAGCTGGCCCTAATGCAATGATCACCTCCAACAACCAAAAATCTGTCTCTATAGCCGAGTTTAATTCTACTACTGCTAATGACGTCATACAAGTACTGTGAGATCAGTCAGTGGTTTACCCTAACCCTAGTAGTCCATCAGATTAATGTCAATCAGGGAAAATTTAGATACACCAAAGGCGAATGAAATTGTATGATAATACCGAAAAAAAAATGAAAGGTAAAGTGCCTGACGGGTATTACCATGGCAATGGCCTGCCCGAACGGCACCGCCGTCTTTCATTTTTAACAGGCCTGGTAGGTCAGGCCTGAACAGGTCAGATGTGAAATTATCAGTGTGAAGGAGACAAATGGTACATACTCGTGTGAGACAGCATCATCAGCACCTACTCTGTAGGAATCAGCACGGGTTTCGAAAAAGACGCTCGTGTGAAACCCAGCTCGCGCTATTCATCCACGAGACTCAGAGGGCCATAGACACAGGTTCCCAGGTAGATGGCGTGTTTCTTGACTTCCGCAAGGCGTTCGATACAGTTCCCCACAGTCGTTTGATGAACAAAGTAAGAGCATATGGACTATCAGACCAATTGTGTGATTGAATTGAAGAGTTCTTAGATAACAGAACGCAGCATGTCATTCTCAATGGAGAGAAGTCTTCCGAAGTACGAGTCACTTCAAGTGTGCCGCAGGGGAGTGTCGTAGGACCGTTGCTATTCACAATATACATAAATGACCTTGTGGGTAACATCGGAAGTTCACTGAGGCTTTTTGCGGATGATGCTGTGTTATATTGAGAAGTTGTAACAATGGAAAATTGTGCTGAAGTGCAGGAGAATTTGGGACGACTTGACGCATGGTGCAGGGAATGGCAACTGAATCTCAGTGTAGACAAGTGTAATGTGCTGCGAATACACAGAAAGAAAGATCCTTTATCATTTAGCTACAATATAGCAGGTCAGCAACTGGAAGCAGTTAATTCCATAAATTATCTGTAAGTAGGCATTTGGAGTGATTTAAAATGGAATGATCATATAAAATTGATCGTAGGTAAAGCAGATGCCAGACTGAGATTCACTGGAAGAACCCTAAGGAAATGCAATCCGAAGACAAAGGAAGTAGGTTACAGTACACTTGTTCGCCCACTGCTTGAATACTGCTCACTGGTGTGGGATCCGTACCACGTATGGTTGATAGAAGAGAGAGAGAAGATCCAACGGAGAGCAGCGCGCTTCGTTACAGGATCATTTACTAATCGCGAAAGCGTTACGGAGATGTTAGATAAACTCCAGTTGAAGACTCTGCAAGAGAGACGCTCAGTAGCTCGGTACGGGCTTTTCTTGAAGTTTCGAGAACATACCTTCACCTAGGAGTCAAGCAGTATATTGCTCCCTCCTACGTATATGTCGCGAAGAGACCATGAGGATAAAATCAGAGATATTAGAGCCCACACAGAGGCATACCGACAATCTTTCTTTCCAAGAACAATACGAGACTGGAATAGAAGGGAGAACCGATAGAGGTACTCATAGTATCCTCCGCCACACGCCGTCAGGTGGCTTGCGGAGTATGGATGTAGATGTAGATGACTGAAAGAGACTTCATCGTGGCGATCCATTTGAATGGCTGGTCTAATCGTGTAATATCCAGAGTTTATAGCATTCTGGTGTGACAGTGACCCAGTGGTGGACTATGTGGGTATGTGAGGGAGGCGTTCTCTGTCAAGGTTCTGGTCGACCACGTCTGACAGCAACAAGGGAGGATCGCCATATTGTGCACTAAGCACGTCGTCACCATTTCACATCAGCACCTGCCATCTGAGAGCAAGTAATGGAGTCCTTGCAACATTCTGTGTACTGCCGTAACATTGGTCAGAGACTAGCAGCAGCCAGAAAAGGAATTTCAGTCCCATGCGTAGGCTGGTTTTATCACTACAACACAAATGGCTGCGTTTCAAGTGGTGCAGTGAAAAGGAAATAAGGGCTGCTGATACATGGCGTGGCGCTGTGTCCAGTGACGAATCATGGTTCTGCACTAACCCGAATGGCCATCATTGGCAAGTATGGCGATAGGTTGGGGAGGGGTCCCCTTCTTCCAACGTTTTGGAGAGGCACAGCTGTATGGGGAGCCATTGCGTATGACTTCAGGCAACAGCTGATAGTGGTTGAAGGCGCTCTGATGGCACATCATTCGCATCCTGCGTTCTCAGTGTTACCTCTCATGCGACAGGATCGTGGTCCTATTTTTTAACAGGGCAATGGTGGCACGCGTCTAGTATAAAATGTCTGCATAATATTGAGTCACTGGCGTGGCCAACAGCATCCCCAGAACTGACCTTGATAGAACATGTGTGGGACCATCCCGGACGTAAACTCCGTCCCGCCGGCCGGTGTGGCCGAGCGGTTCTAGACGCTTCAGTTTGCAACCGCGCGACCGCTACGGTCGCAGGTTCGAATCCTGCTTCGGGCATGGATGTGTGTGATGTCCTTAGGTTAGTTAGGTTTAATTAGTTCTAAGTTCTAGGGGACTGATGACCTCTGATGTTACGTCCCATAGTGCTCAGAGCCATTTGAACCATTTTAAACTCCGTCCCAGTGACAGTGTTAAGCATATCGAGTACCGTTTACAACAGTTGTTGGTCAGATTGCCACAGGAGAGGATACAGCAGCTTTGTGACATTCTTCCCAACCGAATCAGTGCATACATCCAGGCCAGAATGTGTGCAACGTCATACTGGGCTCGTACTGCCAAATTATTTGTAAATCTGATTCCATTTTCTAGGCACTGAAATAACGTCACATAAACGCCCAAGCCAAGACGTTTCACTTCATTTGCTCCTCGCCTTCTGAGTCCTTCATTTGTTTTGTCACGCATTGTATTTTACTGTAAGACGTTCTCTCTGTGACAGTGATGTGCATAATAGAGTTCCTACAACGCTGAACAGTTTAAGACGCGTTAAGTAAGCACCATCATAAACTACACTTCCTTAACTTTGTACGGCAATGTTAGTATTTTTTCACTTCAAAAGGAAATGGAGACGAAGAAAAGGATAGAATTCAGTCCAGAAATAGTCAGGATGAAACACATCGCTGACCAAATGTAAAAAAATTAAGTGTGAAGCACTTTTGAATGAGAAAATATCGCGGAACCGGTTTTGCCTTGTAGAGTAAATGAGTAATTAAGAACTAACTGGTGATCTGAATGCTTTATTCTACGCGGGAGAGAATTTCATCAGCTGTGTGCATTCATCAGTCAAAGCTAGAAAACGACTGGTAAAATAAAGCTATCCTCATTTACATGTACATGGATCCTCTGCAAATCACACTTAAGTGCTTAGCAGAGGGTTCATCGAAGCACCTTCACCATAATTCTCCATTATTCCAACCCGGAAAAGCATGCGGAAATAACGAACACCTGTATCTCTCCCTGCGAGCTCTGATTTCCCTTATTTTATTATGATGATCGGTTCTCCCTATGTAGGTCGGCGTCAACAAAATATCTTCGCATTCGGAGGATAAAGTAGTTGTCTAAAATTTCATGATAAGAGTCCGCGGCAACGAAAAATGTCTTTGTTTTAATGATGTCCACCCCAAATCCTCTATCACTTCAGTGACACTCTCTCCCCTATTTCGAGATAATACCAAACGTGCTGTCCTCCTTTGAACTATCTCGATGTCCTCTGTTAATCTTGTCTGGTTAGAAACCCACGCTGCGCAACAGTACTCTAAAAGAGGACGGACAAGCGTATTGTAGGCAGACTCTTTAGTTTAGTGTCCTGCCAATAAAACGCAGTTTCCGGTTTGCCTTCCACACAACATTTCGTATGTGGTCTTTCCATATTAACTTGTAATTACCTGGTATTTCGTTGAATTTACGGCCTTTAGATTTGACTGATTTATCGTGCAACCGAAGTTCAACGGATTCCTTTTAGCACTCATGTGCATGACCTCAAACAGAATGTTGGCTTCAACATTGCACTATGCTCTTCCTTTTCTCCAACCGTTTATCTGACTTTCTGAGCTATAACTGAATGGTGGGTAGCTGATGGCGGTTAGTTTAAATCATTTGTACTATTGGTGTACTTATAAATGTTACTATTGTTTTCGATTTGCATTTTATTAATGACTACAAACTTCATACAGGAGTAAATGCACAGTGAATCTTTTGTCAGTATGTCTAACTATGCAACTACGTGTCTCAAGAGGTTCAAAATTAGAAACACGTTATTCTCACTACATGCTATAATTTCTAGGTCACTGCATAGGATTTCTCGGCGTAAAGAATTCCTGCTTGTCTCCTCGGGTTTGCTGCCAGATCCTACGAAGTCTCACTGAAAACTGATGCTAAGGCTGCAAATTGTCGTCGTTTGCAGGGTGTTGAAAAGTGTCGAATATTTTTAGAGGTGAGACGTTTTACTTGAAAGTCGCTTGCCCGATGTCGCTGGATAAATACGATATTCCAGTGGTTGTGCTATTCCGAATTACGGTGCAATTTTACTTCGGACATGCATGCCTGTCTGAAGGAAAAGGCACTGCGGCGACTATAGCCGTTATAAAATACAAGAAATGTATTCGCTATTGCGAATGCGGACAACCATCAACTGTATAATGGAATGACAATGAAAATTTGTGCCGGTCCAGGACTCGAATCCGGATTTCCCGCTTTACTCAAGCAATCGCCTTACCTTTAGGCTAATCGAACACGACTTACTGCTAGACCAAACTTCCGTATGTTGTCACCTATTTGTCAACAACCAGTACTCGTAAATTCAATTTAAAATTGTCTCCCCTGTGCGGGAATATACATAATGAATGTACGAGTGCAAGCTGTAGACACATAGTTGACGACATGTGGGAGTTTGGGCCTGGCCTAAGTCGTTTTCGGATAGCCTAATGGTAAAGCGACCGCTCGCGTAAAGCAGGAAATCCGGGTTCGAGACTCGGTCCAGCACAAATTTTCATTGTAGTCATTCCAATATACTGCCGATGGTGGTTCATATTGGCAATAGCGAATACATTTCACCCATTTTAAAACAGCTGTAGTCGTCGAAGTGCCTGTTACTTAGGACGTGCAAGCATGTCCAAAGTAACATTTCATTCGGAATAACACTGGCACTGTAACACGGGCATTGCAGTATTGTGCTTTGTGTAGTTAGTCTATTGGGGTTCATGACATACTACACTTCTGGCCATTAAAATTGAAACACCAAGAAGAAATTCAGATGATAAACGGATATTCACTGGACAAATATATTACACTAGAACTGACACGTGATTACATTTTCACGTAATTTGGGTGCGTAGATCCTGAGAAATCAGTACCCAGAACAACCACCCCTGGCCGTAATAACGGCCTTGGTACGCCTGGGCATTGAGTCAAACAGAGCTTGGATGGCGTGTACAGGTACAGCTGCGCATGCAGCTTCAACACGACACCACAGTTCATCAAGAGTAGTGACTGGCGTATTGTGACGAGCCAGTTGCTCGGCCGCTATTGACCAGACGTTTTCAGTTGGTGAGAGATCTGGAGAATGTGCTGGCGAGGGCAGCAGTCGAACATTTTCTGTATCCAGAAAGGCCCATACAGGACCTGCATCATACGGTCGTGCATCATCCTGCTGAAATGTAGGGTTTCGTCGGGATCGAATGAAGGGTAGGGCCACGGGTCGTAACACATCTGAAATGTAACGTGCACTGTTCAAAGTGCCGTCAAAGCGAACAAGAGGTGACCGAGACGTGTTGCCAACAGCACCCCATACCATCACGCCGGTTCGTACGCCAGTATGGCGATGACGAATACACGCTTCCAATGTGCGTTCACCGCGATGTCACCAAACACGGATGCGACCATCATGATGCTGTCAACAGAACCGGGATTCATCCGAAAAAATGACGTTTTGCCATTCGTGCAACCAGGTTCGTCGTTGAGTACACCATCGCAGGTGCTCCTGTCTGTGATGCAGCGTCAAGGGTAACCGCAGCCATGGTCTCCGAGCTGATAGTCCATGCTGCTGCAAACGTCGTCTCACTGTTCGTGCAGATGGTTGTAGTATTGCAAACGTCCCCATCTGTTGACTCAGGGATCGAGACGTGGTTGCACGATCCGTTACAGCCATGCGGATAAGATGCCTGTCATCTCGACTGCAAGTGATACGAGGCCGTTGGGATCCAGCACGGCGTTCCGTATTACCTTCCTGAACCCACTAATTCCATATTTTGCTAATAGTAATTGGATCTCGACCAACGCGAGCAGCAGTGTCGCGATACGGTAAACCGCAATCGCGATAGGCTACAATCCGACCTTTATCAAAGTCGGAAACGTGATGGTACGCATTTCTCCTCCTTACACGAGGCATCACAACAACGTTTCACCAGGCAACGCCGGTCAACTGCTGTTTGTGTATGAGAAATCGGTTGGAAACGTTCCTCATGTCAGCACGTTGTAGGTGTCGCCACCGGCGCCAACCTTGTGTGAATGCTCTGAAAAGCTAATCATTTGCATATCACAGTATCTTCTTCCTGTCGGTTAAATTTCGCGCGTTTAGCGCGTCATCTTCGTGGTGGAGGAATTTTAATGGCCAGTAGTGTAATTTATGTGAGTTACCAATTAGTAATAAGATCGGTACATATGCAGCTCATAGTGTCGACCCATAATGTCAGACTGACTCTCCAGTTCTCGATGCTGTCTTGTATGGGGTTCGCTTTGCCGAGTAGTACAAGCTTAAATAACATGTGTAAGGCACGGAATAAAACACGTTATATAAAACCAGATGACGTTTCCCTATCGTCTTCGGAAGGCACGGTTAGAGATTAAAATCTGGTGCGGCCAAGTATCAGGGTACTGCCGAGGACGGCGAGCTCCGCTCCGGCTCATGGCGAGTGTGCCCGGGAGAAGCGCCGGGGCGGACTTCCTGGCGGCAGCAACAGGCGAGCGCGGGCAGGAACAAGCTGGCCCTGGCGGCGCCACCAGCTGTGTCTGCCGGGCAAGTGCCCAGCCCAGCCGTGCTCTTGAGCGTTGAGCGTGTCTACAGGGTGGCGCACGAAATGTGTTACCATTTTGTTTTTGAATATAAACTGTATTGTCAATACAATCTCAAAGGAACATATACTACAATGAAGAGCCGTCCAAGGAGATTTGTTCTAACTGATCACGTGCTCAATATGTCCACCATTTCGTTTCCTAACTTCCTTTAAACGAACACTGAAGTTAGTGATTACCCTACGGCACATGTCTTCCGTAATTTCACTGCAAGCTTGAAGAATAAGTCTTCTGAGCTCCAATAAAGCACGTGGACGTTCCGGAAAATTTTTTCCTTTAGGTACCCCCAAAGAAAAAAGTCACATGGATTGACGTCTGGAATATTGGTGGGCCAATTCTGTCCGTCATTGAAGCGACCTGGAAACCTGAGTGAAATGATCCGCATGTCGAAATGCTCGTGTAAAAACTCCCAACACAGTGTTTGCAGTATGTGGCCTTGCTCCATCTTGCCTGAACCACTGCTTGTTGAAGGGCAAGGCAGTAGCAAGAAGCTGTGGAATGAAGCTATTGCGAAGCATGCTCAAATAACGCTCGCTGTTCGCAGTTTCTTCAGTTTCTTTCCAGTGACTGGAAATTGCTGCCCACGCTGTAATCCTCGGAGCATAATGTTGTCGTTCATGAAGGACTTGCGGGTTTTCAGTGGCCAAAAAGCGTACATTTTGTTTGTTAACCACACCGTCTAAATGAAAATGCGCCTCGTCTGAAAACCAAACGTTGTTGAGAGTTTCTTCCCTGTCCTCCGCCCACTGAGCAAACAGTAGTCTTAGCTGCTTGTGTTCTTCAGTGAGCTTCGGTGCACAGGTCATCTTGTATGGGTACACATGGAGGTCACTTTTAAGAATGCGTTGAACGGAGCGTCTGGATATTCCCAGTTGCACTACTGCCTTTCTACACAATTTCCTGAGACTTCTCTGTACAGCAACTCGTACCGTTTCAGTATTCTCCGGCGAACAAACAGGCTTAGGTCGAGGTCGCTTCGCTTCCAATACTGTTCCTACCCGCACAAATTTGTCGTACAACCTGTGGATGGTCTTCTTGCAAGGGACCCATCGTGTGTTAAACTGTTGTTGAAAACGCCTCTGAGTCACAACAAGGCTTTTCGTTTCATGAAAAAGTAACACAATTGCCGATCGTTGCTGTGTCGTCAGTCTTCCATTGTCAGCCATTGCTGCTTACTAGTCTCCTAGCGGCAGTATCGTGAATTACACGTCATTTCGTAACTCGTTTGTTTTTCCAAACTCTGCTGGTACTGCTGTAGAGATCCCAGCGGGATATCTAGTGTGCGTCGTAAATTGTGAAAGAAACAATTGGTAACACATTTTGTGGACCACCCTGTAATTTCTGGTCATAGCGTGCAAAAATCAGGCGGGGAATCTTTCCGAATGCGTGCGGCAATATCTAGCGTGTCAGACATTGTGAACGTGCGTTTTAACGTAGACCAATCAGATGGAAAAACGCCACCTATATGGTAGATGGCGCCATCTCTCTTCAGTACAGAGTCGCGAGACACAAGTTTGGTCTTCAGTTGAGGCCCATACATACATATATATGCCGTTTCTAAGCACCAGAAAACTGCGCATTCCTCGAAAACCCGTCTTTAATTTCAGTATTTTGAACATGGCCGCACTGTTACAGAAGAGCAAGTGTAATAGACAGGCCTCCAACGAAAATCCGTCAATTACTGAGACCAGTTAAAGACGCAGTAGGTCTCAGAACACCTGGAGTCTACGAAATACCTTGTGAGTGTGGCCACAAGTACATCGGACAAACAGTGCGCACTGTGGAACAACGCAGGAAAGAATATGAGAATTATTATCGCCTACGCTATCCAGAGAAATCTGTGTTAGCTGAAAGTGCGTTAGAAAACGGTCACCACATAAAATTTGACGATACCTCTGTCGTGGCTCGCACTAACGGCTACGGGGACAGTTTAATAAAGGAAGCTATTGAAATAAAAATTACTGCAAACACCCAGAGTAGAGACGGTGGCTTGCAGCTCAGCGCTGCGTGGGATCCAGCCATCGCGCGGTTGAAGAGGGCATATCGAACGCCGACTCAAAACATGCCCATATATGGCAATGTCACGGGCACCAGTGACGTCACAGCCAGCAGCTAGCGTGTATAAGGGCGCACCAACAGCCCACTGGCAGTCTTACCACTTGACAATGGCCAAGGAGTCTTGGCCGAAAACTTGTGTGGTTGGTTGGAAACTCGAGAACATTTTATTCAGACACCCAACCAGTTGCAATGAATGATTGTGTACAATCAACGTTTACCATGCTTTTTGTTCACACAACGCCAGTGGTTCACAGCCTGTGAGTAGTTATCCGTGAGACGCAAAAGGAAACTTTCTGAGGAGTAAAACCAAAATGGGAGATCACCTCGAGACCACTCTAGAGTAACGAGAGCACAGAAAGCACAGAAATATTGATTTTGTAAATAAAAAAGTCCTTCTCTTGCTGCACTGCGTTTTATTTTCCCAGACGCGTTTTGCCTTTTTTCACTTTGAGGCATCATGATTGGCATCTATAATGATTCAGTTTTGATACACTTTTTCCTTAGCTTATATTTTTATAAATCACATTGAACAACTCATTTTCAAAAAAATATTAGCAGAAGAATACAACATACTATGCTGTTTCAGGTGTATCGGTGGCATCCTCTGCTTAATAGGTGAACCGCGAACAAAAATTGAGAAATTACATACAGACACCAACAAGGTACATTGAAATATAAAATTCACAATGGAAGGAGAACAGAATTACCAAATTAAGTTTCTGGATACAACAATCAAAAAGGAAAACAGTGAGAATGTGTATGAAATTTACCGTAAACCCACAGTAACTCAGCCTGCCGCGGTGGTCCCGCGGTTCTAGGCGCGCAGTCCGGAACCGCGCGACTGTTACGGTCGCAGGTTCGAATCCTGCCTCGGGCATGGATGTGTGTGATGTCCTTAGGTTAGTTAGGTTTAAGTAGTTCTAAGTTCTAGGGGACTGATGACCACAGCTGTTAAGTCCCATAGTGCTCAGAGCCACAGTAACTCACATTGCCATCCACCAATCCTCGAACCACCCACACCCACAAAAGCAAGCAGCACTTCGACACATGCTCCAGAGACTCAGCACGGTCTCACTCAAAGAAAACTACCAAAAAGAACTGGACGTAATAACACAGATAGTCCAAAATAATGGGTGCGACAGTAATCGTCACAAAGCTAAACGACAAAATTAAACCTAAAATCAAAGCAGAAAGCACATAACCATTGAATACATCAAAACAGAACCAAACACAATCACAATGTTGTTTGTTGTTGTTGTTGTTGTTGTGGTCTTCAGTCCTGAGACTGGTTTGATGCAGCTCTCCATGCTACTCTATCCTGTGCAATCTTCTTCATCTCCCAGTACCTACTGCAGCCTACATCCTTCTGAATCTGCTTAGTGTATTCATCTCGTGGTCTACCTCTACGATTTTTACCCTCCACACTGCCCTCCAATGCTAAATTTGTGACCCCTTGATGCCTCAGAACATGTCCTACCAACCGGTCCCTTCTTCTTGTCAAGTTGTGCCACAACTCCTCTTCTCCCCAATTCTATTCGATACCTCCTCATTAGTTATGTGATCTACCCATCTAATCTTCAGGATTATTCTGTAGCACCACATTTCGAAAGCTTCTATTCTCTTCTTGTCCAAACTAGTTATCGTCCATGTTTCACTTCCATACATGGCTACACTCCATACAAATACTTTCAGAAACGACTTCCTGACACTTAAATCTATACCCGATGTTAACAAATTTCTCTTCTTCAGAAACGATTTCCTTGCCATTGCCAGTCAACATTTTATATCCTCTCCACTTCGACCATCATCAGTTATTTTACTACCTAAATAGCAAAACTCCTTTACTACTTTAAGTGTCTCATTTCCTAATCTAATTCCCTCAGCATCACCCGATTTATTTTGACTACATTCCATTATCCTCGTTTTGCTTTTGTTGATGTTCATCTTATAGCCTCCTTTCAAGACACTGTCCATTCCGTTCAACTGCTCTTCCAAGTCTTTTGCTGTCTCTGACAGAATTACAATGTCATCGGCGAACCTCAAAGTTTTTACTTCTTCTCCATGAATTTTAATACCTACTCCGAATTTTTCTTTTGTTTCCTTTACTGCTTGCTCAATATACAGATTGAATAACATCGGGGAGAGGCTACAACCATGTCTCACTCCTTTCCCAACCACAGCTTCCCATTCATGCCCCTCGACTCTTATAACTGCCATCTGGTTTCTGTACAAATTGTAAATAGCCTTTCGCTCCCTGTATTTTACCCCTGCCACCTTCAGAATTTGAAAGAGAGTATTCCAATTAACATTGTCAAAAGCTTTCTCTAAGTCTACAAATGCTAGAAACGTAGGTTTGCCTTTTCTTAATCTTTCTTCTAAGATAAGTCGTAAGGTTAGTATTGCCTCACGTGTTCCAACATTTCTACGGAATCCAAACTGATCTTCCCCGAGGTCCGCTTCTACCAGTTTTTCCATTCGTCTGTAAAGAATTCGCGTTAGTATTTTACAGCTGTGACTTATTAAACTGATAGTTCGGTAATTTTCACATCTGTCAACACCTGCTTTCTTTGGGATTGGAATTATTATATTCTTCTTGAAGTCTGGGGGTATTTCGCCTGTCTCATACATCTTGCTCACCAGATGGTAGAGATTTGTCAGGACTGGCTCTCCCAAGGCTGTCAATAGTTCTAATGGAATGTTCTCTACTCCGGGGGCCTTGTTTCGACTCAGGTCTTTCAGTGATCTGTCAAACTCTTCATGCAGTATCATATCTCCCATTTCATCTTCATCTACATCCTCTTCCATTTCCATAATATTGTCCTCGAGTACATCGCCCTTGTATAGACCCTGTGTATACTCCTTGCACCTTTCTGCTTTCCCTTCTTTGCTTAGAACTGGGTTTCCATCAAAGCTCTTGATATTCATGCAAGTGGTTCTCCTTTCTCCAAAGGTCTCTCTAATTTTCCTGTAGGCAGTATCTATCTTACCTCTAGTGAGATAAGCCTCTACATCCTTACATTTGTATTCTAGCCATCCCTGCTTAGCCATTTTGCACTTCCTGTCGATCTCATTTTTGAGACGTTTGTATTCCTTTTTGCCTCTTTCAATTACTGCATTTTTATATTTTCTCCTTTCATCAATTAAATTCAATAATTCTTCTATTACCCAAGGGTTTCTACCAGCCCTCGTCTTTTTACCTATTTGATCCTCTGCTGCCTTCACTATTTCATCCCTCAAAGCTACCCATTCTTCTTCTACTGTGTTTCTTTCCCCCATTCCTGTCAATTGTTCCCTTATGCTCTCCCTGAAACTCTGTACAACCTCTGGTTCTTTCAGTTTATCCAGGTCCCATCTCCTTAAATTCCCACCTTTTTGCAGTTTCTTCAGTTTTAATCTACAGGTCGTAACCAATAGATTGTGGACAGAGTCCACATCTGCCCCTGGAAATGTCTTACAATTTAAAACGTGGTTCCTAAATCTCTGTCTTACCATTATATAATCTATCTGATACTTTTTAGTATCTCCAGCGTTCTTCCATGTATACAATCTTCTTTCATGATTCTTGAACCAAGTGTTAGCTCTGATTAAGTTATGCTCTGCGCAAAATTCTACCAGGCGGCTTCCTCTTTGATTTCTTAGCCCCAATCCATATTCACCTACTATGTTTCCTTCTCTCCCTTTTCCTACTCTCGAATTCCAGTCACCCATGACTATTAAATTTTCGTCTCCCTTCACTACGTGAATAATTTCTTTTACCTCATCATAAATTTCATCAATTCCTTCGTCATCTGCAGAGCTAGTTGGCAGATAAACTTGTACTACTGTAGAAGGCGTGGGCTTCGTGTCTATCTTGGCCACAATAATGCGTTCACTATGTTGTTTGTAGTAGCTTACCCGTACTCCAATTTTTTGTTCATTATTAAACCTACTCCTGCATTACCCCTATTTGATTTTGTATTTATAACCCTGTATTCACCTGACCAAAAGTCTTGTTCCTCCTGCCAGCAAACATCTGTATCGTTGAGGCACGCAAGCCTCCCCACTAACGACAAGGTCCATGGTTCATTGGGGGGGTCAGTAAGTAATGCAAAACATTTTTTTTCTGAGAACAGGTTGGTTTTATTCAGGATTCCAATACACCATATTATTATCTATTCTTTTGGCTACAAAACCCTATTTTTCAACATAATCTCCGTTCAGTGCGATGGCCTTACGCCACCTTGCTGGCAGGGCCTGTATACCCGGTTAGAACCACCGTATTGGTCGACGCCGGAGTCAACATCTTGCTGCATCAATAACGTCACCATTATCCATGTACTAGTTCCCTCGGAGTGCTTCCTTCATTGGGTCAAACGGATGGAAATCGGAAGGTGCGAGAACGCGGCTGCAGGGTGGATGACGAGCACAGAGTTGCGTGAAGCCTTATTTTGTCATTCAGAAGAAGAATTTTTTTTTTTTTTTTTGCTTTTTTGTCGCGGCGAGCACGCTAAAGTCGTTTCTTCAATTTTCTGAGAGTAGCGGCATACACTTCACAGTTGATTGTAGCACCATGAGGAGGGACATCAAACAGAGTAACTGCTTCAGAGTCCTAGAAAACTGTCACCATGGCTTTAGCGGCTGAGCGTGCGGCTTTGACATTATTCGTCGGAGGAGAGGTGTAGTGGCGCCACTCCGTGGATTGACGTTTTATTTCGTCTTCCAAGTGATGAACCCATGCTTCATCGCCTGTGACGATATTCGACATAAAAATTGTCACGATCACCAACTGGTGAACGAACATGTCAGCACGACCAACAGAGACGTCTTGTTCTGCAGCGAGCACGTTCCAGCACTGGAGGATCACAGCTTTGTGCGGCCGGCCGGCACGCGGGAGACGAGGCAGGTTTGCGCAGCCTTGTTGCGTTGATGACAACCGCCTCTCTCAGCGGCTCACAGTGCTTTTCTTCACTGCCATGTCTCCGCAGACATTCTGCAAGGGCCAATGTATGTCTGCGATGCTCAAGGTTTTCCGCCACTCTGATTCACCTCCGTTACAGAGCCATTCTGAAGGCTACGTATAGCGCCGCCACCAGTCTGAACTTCATGAAACTACACTACTCGCCATTAAAATTGCTACACCACGAAGATGACGTGCTACAGACGCGAAATTTTACCGACAGGAAGAACATGCTGTGATATGAAAATGATTAGCTTTTCAGAGCATTCACACAAGGTTGGCGCCGGTGGCGACACCTACAATGTGCTGACATGAGGAAAGTTTCCAACCGATTTCTCACACACAAACAGCAGTTGACCGGCGTTGCCTGGTGAAACGTTGTTGTGATGCCTCGTGTAAGGAGGAGAAATGCACACCACCACGTTTCCGACTTTGATAAAGGCCGGATTGTAGCCTATCGCGATTGCGGTTTATCGTATCGCGACATTGCTGCTCGCGTTGGTAAAGATCCAATGACTGTTAGCAGAATATGGAATCGGTGGTTTCAGGAGAGTAATACGGAATGCCGTGCTGGATCCCAACGGCCTCGTATCACTAGCGGTCGAGATGACAGGCATCTTATCCGCATGGCTGTAACGGATTGTGCAGCCACGTCTCGATCCCTGAGTCAACAGATGGGGACGTTTGCTAGACAACAACCATCTGCACAAACAGTCCGACGACGTTCGCAGCAGCATGGACTATCAGCTCGGAGCCCATGGCTGCGGTTACCCTTGACGCTGCATCACAGACGGGAGCGCCTGCGATGGTGTACTCAACGACGAACCTGGGTGCACGAATGGCAAAACGTCATTTTTTCGGATGAATCCAGGTTCTGTTGACAGCATCATGATGGTCGCATCCGTGTTTGGCGACACCGCGGTGAACGCACACTGGAAGCGTGTATTCGTCATCGCCATACTGGCGTATCACCTGGCGTGATGGTATGGGGTGCCATTGGTTACACGTCTCGTTCACCTCTTGTTCGCATTGACGGCACTTTGAACAGTGCACGTTACATTTCAGATGTGTTACGACCCGTGTCTCTACCCTTCATTCGATCCCTGCGAAACCTTACATTTCAACAGGATACAGCACGACCGCACTTTGCAGGTCTTGTACGGTCCTTCTGGATACAGAAAATGTTCGACGGGTGCCCTGGCCAGCACATTCTCCAGATCTCTCACCAATTGAAAACGTCTGGTTAATGGTGGCCGAGTAACTGGCTCGTCACAATACGCCAGTCACTACTCTTGATGAACTGTGGTATCGTGTTGAAGCTGCATGGGCAGCTGTACCTGTACATGCCATCCAAGCTCTGTTTGACTCAATGCCCAGGCGTATCACGTCCGTTATTACGGCCAGAGGTGGTTGTTCTGGGTACTGATTTCTCAGGATCAATGCACGCAAACTGCTTGAAAATGTAATCACATGTCAGTTCTAGTATAATATATTTGGCCAATGAATACCAATTTATCATCTGCATTTCTTCTTGGTGTAGAAATTTTAATGGCCAGTAGTGTATGTCTGCGATGCTCGGGTTTTCCGCCAAACGAAACTCTGTTTCACCTCCGTTACAGAGCCATTCTGAAAGCTACGTATGGCACCGCTACCTAACGGAATGTCATCAAATTATAGAGGCTGAAGCAAGAATATTCCACGATGTCCCACAGCAAATTCTGCATTTTTTCAACCGAAATTGGCCAAGAAGAAAATGTATTGCATGACCTATTGAACACCCCTCGTATGTAATGGGTCATCATCATCATCAGCCAGTTCACATCCGCTGCTGGATAAAAGCCTCCCACAGATATTGCCGTGCATTGCGATATTGAGCGAAAAGAATCCCAGTCGCCCCTGATTACTGTCTATTTCCATCTACCTACCTATTTTCCATCAGTTTGTCTCCTCAGTGTTATTTCATAGACTCCAGAAAAAAAGAGTTCCTTTTGGCTATGCCCAGCGCACCTCCTCTTTTTTTTACCTCTGTTATAGTTACATCTTTCATTTTAGTCTGTCCCCTAATCCATTTGTTTGCTTTTATGTCTCCCCGAACAATTTGCTGCATGCACATCTTTATTGGCGCCTTAGATGCCCACCAATTTTGTATTGTTTTAGTGTTAAAAAGTTAGTTCTCACTGTCAAATTAGTAACACGAAGTGGTTGTAAATGTTGTTCCATGCACAACAAGAGCTTCATTTTAAAATTTTATTTACTGTACAATGAACACTCGAAACCACTTTTACTCTTCTGTTTATTTCTTTAACTGTCCCTGCAGTGACAACATTTATCACTCGACGTCTTAAATAAATTTCAATAGTCATTATTTTTCTGATTTAGAAAATTGACAAGTAAATATGTAGGTTCGTTGAGTTTCTGTGAATGGAAGAATACTTTCAGACAGTCAAATTCGTGCGAAAGAACAATTTCTTGGACCGCGAAAAGACAACACACTCCAAAAAGATTTCCGTAAAAAGGAATTCGCATTATTTTAGTGAAAGTTCGTGTATTAGTACCTATTATTACTGGAATAAATCCTAAGAACACAGATTCCATTCGCAACATAGAGGTGTGGCCGGCCGCAGTGGCCGAGCGGTTCTAGGCGCTTCAGTCTGGAACTGCGCGATCGCTACGGTCGCAGGTTCGAATCCTGCCTCGGGCATGGATGCGTGTGATGTCCTTAGGTTAGTTAGGTTGAAGTAGTTCTAAGTTCTAGGGGACTGATGACCTCAGATGTTAAGTCTCATAGTGCTCAGAGCCATTTGAACCATTTTTTGAATACAGGTGTGAACATAGACCTTCGACTACGACAGCAGTGAAAACAAAAGTGAAGTACTAATTGGTTTTTGCGCATGATGTACCCATGCGAAGTGGTGTACATCAAACCAAATACGATAAATTATTGTTAGAAATAATCAGGACCAACACTCCATTGACGTATTAATTCTTGTTGTTGTGGTAAACGCAGAAAATATGTGAGTTTCGGTTGTATGAACATCAACTGTTGTAAACTATTTGTCACCGTAAAATACGAGTGTTTATCAACAGTATCGTGCTTAATTACGCCCCAGAGCCGCGCGGGGTAGCCGCGTGGTCTCAGGTGCCTTGATCGGTCCGTGCGGCTCCCCCGTCGGAGGTTCGAGTCCTCCATCGGTCATGTGTGTTGTCCATAGCGTAAGTTAAAGTTAGATTAAGTAATGTGTAGGCTTTGGGACCGATGACCTAACTATTTTGGTCCCCTAAGATCTTACCACAGATTTCCTGTGTCCCAGACTTTGTTGGGAGTGTTGGACGTCTTGTGCTCTCGTTCAGGGGGGAATGGTTCCGGAAAGGTTTAGGAACCAGTGAACTAGGCGGAACGGCGGCACACCGTCACTTCGATTAGCTCAATACAGAAACGTGAAAGTGAGTAATGAGACTTTGTAGTTTAACGACGCGGAGTGACGCAGGAGGCCTGCAGCCAGTGCAGTACATAAATATTGAACACGTCCTTTACCCAGCCGGGTAGCAGGACGTGTTAACGCACCGTTTCCGACACACGGGGAGGCGAACCTGGCCCAGATCGAATCCGCATGGCGGGTTGACGACGAGGACTGGTGGACTGGCAAGCCTGGAAGTCGGTATCCCATTTGAAAAATGCCGGGATGGGACCCACGTGCCGTCTCAGATAGACGCTACGCGAACATTTACAAAATGTTATCACACTTGCATATGAGATTTACACTGGTGCAGACAGGTAGGGTACACAGAATCGTCCTTAGTAAGAGACTGATGACCATAGATTTTAGTATCTTTAAACACATAATTGTCATCGTCATCTCGTCCTTTTGGCCGCCAAAAACAATGGTCCTTTTTAATGATAAAGGTTTGTTTGCGCGTTTCGCGCATATGTAATGCAGAGCCTTTTTGCGGATATACAACGCTCATAGCAGGGCCACAATGCCTATACCAGCCTGTCCACATCACGGACAAATATACCAAAATAAAATCAATTTGTTATGTGCAACCACAGATTCGAGCTGCCTACAAACTCCCGAACTCATTGGTAATAATCTGAGACCGCTCAGGCACTGGTGTAGAATTACCGGTTGTTCCTAGTTCGGAAAATTCGCACTCAAACAGGTGTCCCAAACTGAGAATCCAAGAGACCGTGGCGTCCGCTGGGGCGAAGCTGAACCTACGGTTCGTTCCCTCCCCCTGTCACGTAGGTGGCGGGGACCTACTTCTTAACCGCGGACGGACACTACTGCTCGCCGCACGAGTTTACAAGTAGGACCGACAGCCACACTCCGGGTCTTTCGGTTGCTGGTCTCAGACGGCTCCACAACGCGGACAGTAATATTGCGGAAGTTGCCGCCATTTTGTGATTCAAGTGATGTCTCTACCAACTCGTGAGCAGCCTTGTGTCAGGATTGTCCGTGTGGATTTGGCAGGGTTAGCATTCGGAAAGTTGAAGCAGCCACATTGGCTGCTACCGCGCCATTACACCGTCCGTACCGCAAGCACACCGAATCGCGACCTCACAAAATGTAGTGAGGTAAGTCTTTTCGCTCGGCCCTTGAGGCTGTTTGCGTAATTCGGATGTCATGGCTAGTATCTTACCATTCCCCCCCCCCCCCCCCCCTCTCTCTCTCTCTGTCTCTCTCTCTCTCTCGGGACTGGACGGTGTCCTTTACCACAAGGTGCTTTTTATTTCATTTTGTGTATTATTCTTTACCAATTCCCTCAGATTAGAGAGTACATGTTACAAAACTTTTAACATGTGTACCTCCCATTCGTGTCTTTTACTGGAAAATATATGCCTAATTTACCACATGACAGCCTATCATTTACTGAAACTCTCCATCTGTCCCACTGTTAAAAGTGACATTTTCAGTTAGGCTACTAAACATCTGCCGAGAGAAGAAGTCCGGCAACTTTACTGTCCAGGGCCTGAAGATAAGCAGCTGAGTGTAACTTCCTGCCTGATAGGGAAAGTTGATGGGCAGCAGAAAATCATACCGGCACAGTCACACTACCTAACACACAGACCCGATAGTTAAACATAATCCATCATCAGAATATCACGTAAAAAAACTTAATGGAGTATTATGTCAAGTGATATAAACGGCAACGTTGTGCTCAGCAGTTGAACAAAAACGTTACGGTTGATGTTCCTGAAAAAAAACTTTTAACAACACGTGGACTGTTAATGGCGTGGTCAGGTTGTGAGATAATATTCGTAATCCGAAAAGTTGGAAAACATATCAGAATTAAAGTGAAAGAACTCTCCACCCCCCCCCCCACCTCACACACACACACACACACACACACACACACACACACACACACACACACACACACAAAGCCGGCTGGACTGGCCGTGCGGTTCTAGGCGCCACAGTCTGGAGCCGAGCGACCGCTACGGTCGCAGGTTCGAATCCTGCCTCGGGCATGGATGTGTGTGATGTCCTTAGGTTAGTTAGGTTTAATTAGTTCTGAGTTCTAGGCGAGTGATGACCTCAGAAGTTAAGTCGCATAGTGCTCAGAGCCATTTGAACCATTTGAACACACACACAACAAATGAAAAATATCAAACCATAACACAAACAAAAGACAAACACACAACAATAGTTGGCAACACTACACACCGAAAACACACATGTGTTGATCACATAAAGGAAAGTGCAAGTCATACGTGCTGATGTGGCAAATGTGGGCGAAGGAAAGGCAGAAAACGGCCAGCTGGAGTATAAAAACTAAAGAATACATCTCCAGGACCACAAACATGAGTTAACAGCGCAGGAAATCGTAACACCAAACGAGAAGTTCACGTTACGAACTTTTGGCTACAGTAGTTGATTTTAACCTAAAAAACAAGAAAATACACGACAAAATGTAATGTAGCAGCATATTATATCTACCACACAATACGTTTATTGAATGTATAAAAGGAAACGTAATACAGGCCACTGACGATGCTTTAAAAAAAAAAAAATGATTCAAATGGCTCTGAGCACTATGGGACTTAACTTCTGAGGTCATCAGTCCCGTAGAACTTAGAACTACTTAAACCTAACTAACCTAATGACATCACAGCCATCCATGCCCGAGGCAGGATTCGAACCTGCGACCGTAGGGGTCGCGCGGTTCCAGATTGTAGCGCCTAGAACCTCTCGGCCACACCGGCCGGCGACGATGCTTCCCAAATACATGAAGCGAAACGCATATGGCAATAAACAAACGTCCTTCAGTTACTTGCATAGACGGTACCCGAGCAGAAAAACTGTCGTTCAGACACTTCAAGAATCGTTTATTTGCTAGAAAAAAGTATGTTCATAAAAACACAGAGCCCTTGCCTACGAAAGGCAAAGGTCCCGAGTTCGAGTCTCAGTCCGGCACATAGTTTTAATCTGCCAGGAAGTTTCACATCAAACAATATTTACAACGTAATACATAGACCCACTTCATCTGTTCCATTGTGTTCTTTATTCGTTGTAAGTACCAGATAACGCCAAATAGACGTCTACAGTCCCTTGGCGATGTGAAAAATTGAAACTTCTGTCAGTGCAATGAAAAGATACGGCCATTATTGCCTCGTATTTTTATACTCGGAAACCCAGTCGTTAAAACCTATATGGTACTTCCTGTTTACCTAGAATTATGACATTTGGCAAGAAGCAAGGTTTCGCGGCACAAGTAAAGTAAAAAATCAGAAAATTGTTGTAATTATGTTGTACAAAAAGAGTATTTGTTTTGTCATTTGTTATCCAGCTTCAAATTTAACATTCTCGAAAGTCTGGGAATTCCTGGGATCGATATCTTGCCAGTAGTACCAGTGTCGATAAGAGGCAAAAACCGTCGCGATTCTCGATTCCCGGAACGGATCACCTGTCTATATACATAATTAAGTTTGTACGAAACCTACTCGCACCTGACCAATTTTTTGCCTTCGATAGAGCAGACTTAGTCACAGTAAAATGCTTATCTGATATAAAATTGTTTAATGAATTTACGTTTTTATTTATGCACACCGTAGGTATTATATCTGTCCAGGTATCGTGAAACCTAATCAGATTTCGCTTATACATATTTAACTCCTCTTGTCGAAGAAAACTCTTGGAAAAAGTATCCAAATCTTTACCCAACCATTGTAGTGTCTCACGAAAACAAACCGAACAGAAAGCCTAAGAAGGTATAAAAAGTGAGCGCGGCGAAAATCGCTACCGATTTAACAGCGCCAACGTCAAAATTGTCTTCCCCGGAAATATTGATATTGACGTCCCACCCCGTTCCGTTGCGTTGACATGTGTGAATGTCGCCATTTGAACTGCTTTGTGGAATGTTTTGACGTTTCGCTCCGTCCTACCAAGTGTGAATCTACCTTTATTTTAAATTTACTATCCATCTTCAGCGGCACACTGCAGCAGACAAGTCGGAACGTTAAAATATTCCTAGTCACATACCTAAGTAACTTGACCAACAGTTTTTTTACAGTACCTACTTGAACATTATTTGCCACCATAGTAAAAGTGTCTAATATGCTGAAAAAGTCACAAACATGGACATTTCAATGGCACATGAAGTGTATAGCACAAATGTGCATAGCCAGGCAGTATCCAACATAACCAGGCCTTCAACATCTCGTATTTACGATTCTCAGTGCTCTGCTGTTCCAATATTTCATCTTGGATATAAGTATTCCAATAGAATTGGAAATTTCGTAGCCACGTCAGCAGATAGTAAAGGTGGATGCTTCATATGAAATAACGCAATGTGAAGGCGAACAGTCGTAAGTCAAAGTTGTATCGTCAAATACGAGGCGTGTTTTTTAAATACGTACCGTTGTGAAATTAAAAAAAGACGTGCTAAGATATCTCAATAATTTTACATGAAAGCCTGTACCTTAATCTACGCACTGACGCCATTACAGTCTGATTCTTCCTTGTTTACGTTGTGTACTGAGTGTTTAAGATGCCTCCGATAATCGTGAGTCCCCCCGACTGTGAAGTACGGGCTGTTATAAGATTTCTTAGTGCTAAAGGCCTAAAAGCGATCGACATTCATCGTGAGATTTGTGCAGTTTACGGAGAAAACATTATGAGTGATGGAATGGTAAGAAAGTGGGTGAGAGCATTTAAAGATGGCCGCACTAATGTGCATGGTGAACAACGGAGTGGGCGTCCTTCGGTCCTTAATGAAAGTTTGGTGCAGGTAGTGGACAATAAGGTGAGAGAAAACAGATGCTTTACGCTTTCCTCCTTGCAGGATGACTTTTCTAATACTTCTCGTAGTGTTTTGTATGGCATTGTGACCGAGCACTTGAATTACCGAAAATTGTGCAGACGTTGGGTACCGAAAATGTTGACGGATGTGCACAAAACCAAACGTTTAGACAGTGCATTGACTTTCCTTGAGCGGTACCACAACGACGGTGTTGATTTCTTAAGCCAAATTGGTACGGGCGATGAATCATGGGTGGTCTACGTCACACCAGAATCAAAGCAACAGTCCATGGAAGTTGAGCAAGGGCATCGTTTTGCTGCAAGACAATGCGCATCCGCATGCGGCGAATCAGACCAAAGATTTCATCACATCCTTTCGATGGGAAACGGTAGATCATCCTCCGTATAGCCCCGATCTTGGGCCCAGTGGCTACCATCTGTTCCTGCACTTGAAGAAACACCTGGGCGGTCAGCGTCTTCAAGACGATGACGAAGTCAAAACAGTGGTGATGCAGTGGTTAATTATTTAGAAAAGTAGATTGAGGTACAGACTTTCATGTAAAAATAAAATTATTGAGATATCTTAGCACCTTTTTTTTAAATTTCAAAACGATACTTATTTAAAAAACACGCCTCGTATTAAGAGACTGTGTCAGCATTAGACTAATAAATGACTTGCCCAAAAAGCGTGAAATCAAATGCGATGGGAAATCATCATTAATTAAATGATAGAAGTTATCTAGACACCTATTAGCGGACATAAATCTGGGGAGTGAACACCCTTCACGTTTATGACGGCTTGAACTCTGTTGGGGAGACTTTCAGTGAGCGAGTTGTCTGTATGTCTGTGAAGGAATGGCAGTCCATTCGTCCTCAAGACCCGAGACTAGGGAAGATACTGATGTTGGATACTGGGTACTGGAGCAGAGTCGACGTTCCAGTTCATGCCAAAGGTGTTCTGTTTGATTCAGGTCGGGACTTGGGCAGGACAGACAACTTCAGGAGTGTTATTGCCTCGCAGATGCTGCTTTATGACAGGGTGCGTGGCGACGCAGTCATGGACTCCGAACTCCTCATCTACTGTACGCAGTACAGAATGTTGTAAAATGTGTTCGTGTCTTTCCATGTTTAGCGTTTTCTCAAGCCAATAAGAGGACAACACCGTAACCAAGGAAAGCACCCACATCCTAGAATACTGCTCAAGTGTGTGGGAGCCTACCAAATAGAACTAACAGTGGATAATGAACATATACCGAGAACGACAGCACGAATCGTTACATGTTTTTCTGACATGTGAGAAAGTGTGACAGAGATGTTGAAAGAACAAACTGGCACACACCTTAGATAGGCATCTCGAGAAAATCTTCTCACAAAGTTTCAAAAGCCGACATTAAATGATGACTAGAAATATACTACAACCACCTACATGTCGCTCCCATTGGAAATGTGAGGAGAAGATTAGAGTGATACTGCAGCACGTACAGAGGCATTTAAGCAGTCTGATCCTCGTGAATGAAACGTGCAAAAACCCTTATAATTGTTACACTGCGATGCCCTCTGCCATGCGCTTCACAGTGGTTTACTGAGAGTAAATATAGATGTAGATACCGAAACATCACCTTCTCCGTACTTCGCTGTTGGCACTACATATGAGGGCAGCTAATGTTTTCCAGGCATTCGCCAAACCCAAAGCCTTCCATCGGATTGCCACTGTGTGGTACGCCATTCTTAACGCATAATCGTTGTCATGGCTGGACCGTTGGTAACACTTTGGAAGTCACGAGTGATTGCTTCTGGTGATTTCATGCGACTTTTTACAAACATCTTCAGTGCTCGACGGTCCCTGTCTGTCAGTATCCGAGGTCAGTCTAGTCTTGGTGTAGCTATTGTTGTTCCTTCGCGTTTACACTTTACAAGCACGGCACCAACAGTCGGCTTGGACAGCTATAAAAAGGTTTAAATATTCTTGATGGATTTGTTACTCACGAGACATCCAGTGAATGCTACACATTCGAAATCGCTGAGCTCATTTAACCGGCTCATCCTGTTGTTACTGTTTCTCTACTGACAACACGATAATCAAAAATGGTTCAAATGGCTCTGAGCACTATGGGTCTTAACTTCTGAGGTCATCAGTCACCTAGAACTTAGAACTACTTAACCTAACTAACCTAAGGAGATCACACGGTTCGAGACTGTAGCGCCTAGAACCGCTCAGCCACTCCGGCCGGCACACGATAATCCCCAGCTCCTTTCATACTGGCGGGTCCCTCTGTCTTGGTATCTAGTGGTCTATTAAGCCTTACGTAGGGGTTTCCGGATACTTGTTTTTAGGAAGAGAATGGTTCTATAAGGCGGGGAGAGAGAGGGGGGAGGGGGGGGGGGCTGCAAGACCGAGAGGCTGATGCTTGACTAATGTAGCTTGGGACTTCAGGCTGTATTATAATTGCTGACGGCTGAAATGAAGAAATTACAGCCGATATATTTCCTGAAGACATGCAGCTCTAGTGTATGGTTTAATAACCATGCCATCCTCCCTATACGTTTCTTTGCGGGGAAACTACTCAGGATGATTATGACAAAAAGACGGTATATTAGGCACCGTCAATCGGTTGGTAGATTAGAGAACTTGAAACGAATTCAGATAGGTTGAAGTTAGATTTACGGATATTGGATTTAATGCAGGTGGGATGGGTGCACTAACAAGAGCAGCAAATGTCGATAGTGACTACTGCCAAAGAGGAGGAGGAGAAGAAGAAGCAGAAGAAGCAGACGAAGAATCTGCAAGCACAGAGCTTAACCTTTGTCGTTTGGCTGTGCAGGCCAAGTGGAATAATTTCGGAATCATCGGTTTAGGTCTGCGTTGCAGTCAACCGCCCAGTGGAGCACAGTGTCATTAAATCCTAATCTGATCGTGTCATGGCCAGATTACTGCATAGAATGCGATCGGCAATCGAACTGAGCAGCAGCCCTTTGCCATTCCGCAATAGATTTGCCCTCAGATTGCTGGAAATTACACTCCGTGCCACCACGCTTCAGTGAGGCGGAACTTACTGTCCCATTAAAATTTCAGATGACTAATTGACGGCAAATCGAGTGATACGGCCAGTCATTGAAATGTTGAAATGTGACGTAAACACGGTTGGGAGATTAGAGTTTTGACTACAGGAGCGTTATTATGCTCCAGTCCAGTGAAACAGGAAAGGTAACGTATCGAATGCCGCTTGACAGTTGCCAATGATGAACGTCGATTATATGGTGTTCCCCGCAGACTACTGGGATATTGAACGTGCACGAGACTGTTTCATTTACAGAAAGTGACACATTTCCAGAAATACACTGGCGGAAAAAAATCACAGCACCAAGGAGGAGCTGTGCGATATGAACAAAAATTGGTAGAGGTGTTTTTACATCTGAAAAATGATGTCTCTTCAAATTTCGCATAAGAGTGGCGCTAGTAGCTCCGCTATGACGATACAAATCAAGTTTGTTTTTTAAATACACGCTGTAATGGTCGTGAGCTTTAGCTACCTTTGAGACTGGGCGTGGTGAGTTAATGTTTGTCAAGAATGCCTTTAAAGCGACAAAGGCACCATTATCAGCACCCCACTGCGTTTCAACGAGGTCGTGTAATAGGGCTACGAGAAACTGGATATTCCTTTTGCGATTTGCAGGAAGACTTGGCAGTAATGTAGCCTTTTTTCCGGGCGGGAAGGAGCGCCTGATTCCCGGCACGAATCCATCCGGCGGATTTGTGTCGAGGTCCGGTGAACCGGCCAGTCTGTGGATGGTTTTTAGGCGGTTTTCCATCTGCCTCGGAGAATTCGGGCTGGTTCCCCTGATTCCACCTCAGTTACACTACGTCGGCATTGCTGCCTAAACAAGTTCTCCACGTACGCGTGCACCACCATTACTCTACCACGCAAACATAGGGGTTACACTCGTCTGGTGTGAGACGTCCCCTGGGGGGTCCACCGGGGGTCAAACCGCACAGTAACCCTGGGTTCGATGTGGGGCGGCGGAGGGGTGAAGTAGACTGCAGTAGTCGTCGTGGGGTTGTGGACCACTGCGGGTGCGGCGGGGACGGAGCCTCTCCGTCGTTTCTAGGTCCCCAGTTAACATACAACACAATACAATACAATAAAATACAATGTAGCCGCTGCACGTGATTGCTGGCAGCGGTGGTCATGAGAATGTACTGTCGCAAGAAAGCCAGGTTCCGGACGGCCACGCGGCGCTACCAAGAGGGAAGACCATCGTGTTCTGCGTATGGCATTGGCGCATCGTTCTGCATCTGTATCACCAATTTGAGAAGTTGCTGGCACCAAAGGGACGCAATGAACTGTTACAAATCGCTTACTTCGAGGATAGCCTCGAGCCATACACCTTGTAACCTGCATTCCCCTGACTCCAAACCACCGCCAGCAGCGACTTTAAGGGTGGCAAGAGAGAGCTCATTGCAGGGCAGGATGGAGGTATGTTGTGTTTTCTGATGAAAGTTGGTTCTTCTTCGGTGTCAGTTGGCTGTGTGTTGGTTAGAAGGTGGCCAGTTGAGGACTTGCAAATGGTTCAAATGGCTCTGAGCACTATGGGACTTAACATCTGAGGTCATCAGTCCCCTAGAACTTAGAACTACTTAAACCTAACTAACCTAAGGACATCACACACATCCACGCTCGAGGAAGGATTCAAACCTGCGACCGTAGCGGTCGCGCGGTTCCAGATTGAAGCGCATAGAACCGCTCGGCCACTCCGGCCGGCGAGGATTTGCACCCAACCTGTCTGCGTGCTAGACACATTGGACTTAACACGTGAAGGTATGATCTGGGGTACGATTTCGTACGACAGCAGGAGCAGTCTCATGGTTACCCCACTTATCGTAACTACAAATTTGTACGTCAGTCTGGTGATCCGACCTGTTGTGCTGCCATTCATGAATACCATTGCACGGGGTGTTTTCCACCAGGATAACTCTGCCCACATATTGCTGTTGTAACCCAGCATGCCCTCCAGAGTGTTGACGTGTCACCTTGGCCTGTCCAATCACCAGATCTGTCTCCAATTCAGCACGTATGGGACGTAATCGGACGACAACTCCAGCGTCATCCACAAACAGCATTAATCATCGCTTTATTGACCGACCGTGTGCAAGAGGCATGGAACTCCATCACACAAACTGACATCTGGCACATGTAAAACACAGTGCATGCAGATTTACATGCTTGCATTCAACATTCTGGCGGTTACACCAGTTATTAACGTACCAGCATTTCACATTTCATGTGGCTTATCTCGTGGTTACACTACTGTGTGATTTGCAGTGTTAATCGCTTAAATGTTACCTAGTCAAATGTATTCCCGCAATTTCATTACTACACATTAATTACTTTTGGTGTTACGATTTTTTTCCGTCACTGTAGAAGGAAGTCAGTACCAAGACTAAGTTATCTGTGCACCGTTCAATCTTTCGACCAACTTTGTTGTATGGGAGCGAAAGCTGGGTGGAGTCAGGTTACCTTATCAACAAGGTTGAGGTTACGGATATGAAAGTAGCTACGATGATTGTAGGTACTAGTAGATGGGAACAATGGCAGGAGGGTGTCCACAATGAGGAAATCAAAGAAAAACTGGGAATGAACTGTATAGATGTAGCAGTCAGGGCGAACAGGCTTAGATGGTGGGGTCATGTTACACGCATGGGAGAAGCAAGGTTACCCAAGAGACTCATGGATTCAGCAGTAGAGGGTAAGAGGAGTCGGGGCAGACCGAGGAGAAGGTACCTGGATTCGGTTAAGAATGATTTTGAAGTAATAGGTTTAACATCAGAAGAGGCACCAATGTTAGCACTGAATAGGGGATCATGGAGGAACTGTATAAGGGGGGCTATACTCCAGACTGAACGCTGAAAGGCATAATCAGTCTTAAATGATGATGATGATGATGACTGTAGACAAGTAAAGAATGAGCCGTCAGAATGAGATTTTCACTCTGCAGCGGAGTGTGCGCTGATATGAAACTTCGTCGCAGATTAAAACTGTGTGCCGGACCGAGACTCGAACTAGGAATCTTTGCCTTTCGCGGGCAAGTCATCTACCTTTTTTTTTTTTCATTTTGTTCGTTGTTGATCGTTGTGTTTGGTCGTTGTGGACGTCACTTGACATCCGTTCAAGTTCGTTGTTGATCCTTTCAAAAATGGTTCAAATGGCTCTGAGTACTATGGGACTTAACTACTGTGGTCATCAGTCCCCGAGAACTTAGAACTACTTAAACCTAACTAACCTAAGGACATCACACACATCCATGCCCGAGGCAGGATTCGAACCTGCGACCGTAGCGGTCACGCGGTTCCAGACTGTAGCGCCTACAACCGCACGGCCACTCCGGCCGGCGTTGATCCTTTCATTCAGTTTTTTTTACAGATGCCAACCAGCTCTCTGACCGAACACGCTGAGCTACCGTGCCGGTGACCATCTGAGCTACCCAAGCACCACTCATGCCCCGTCTTCACAGCTACACTTCTGCCAGTACCTCGCCTCCTACCTTCCAAACTTTACAGGAGCTCTCCTGCGAACCTTGCAGAACTAGCACTCGTGAAAGAAAGGATATGCGGAGACATGGCTTAGCCACAGCCTGGGGAATGTTTCCAGAATGAGCCGTCAGTTTGAGCGAGATAAACATGTCGACGTGCTCTGTCATACCTAAGGCCGCTGCATCCGCATTCGCTCTTATGAAAATGCTGTGTTCAAAAAACGGAAACACTGCAAAAACGACGATGCTGCCTGTAAACAAAGTTTGTTGTAACGTAACTGTAATAAAAACTATTCAATAAGTGAAAGTCATTAACCAGAAGGCGTGTTTTAGCTTGACATTACTTTACTAGATACAGTTACAGTGCTGTGCTTTTGTCTTCCTCCTGTAACCTAGAGACGTTCAAAGACGCTTAAAGGACGTGGCGAAGTCTCAGTAGCCGTCCACTCCGATCCCATTACAAAGGAAGAGAGTTAAATAATTACGGAGTTTGCAATTACGCAATAGTAGTAGCTGTCCTCCAAGCTTTGAGTGAGCAAGGAGTGGGAGCAGCATACATTGAAGTGCTCAGGAAAATCTACGAGAATTCTTCAGCTTATGTTCACATCGGCGAATCAACTCAAGAATTCCGCATCATGAGGGGTGTCAAGCAAGGTGATCCCATCTCCCCAAAACTGTTCTCTGCTGTATTGGAAATGGCTATGTCAAAGCTGAGCTGGGAAGGTAAGGGAATTAGAATTAATGGAAGAAGGCTTACCAACTTGAGATTTGCTGATGATATTGCCTTACTGGCCAAAGACTTCGCCGAGCTCCAAAACTTAGTTACAGATCTTGCATCGGAATGTCAGCTGGTTGGCTTGAACATGAACCTTTCCAAAACAAAAGTAATGTCCAACAAATGGGTCCCAGCTGGAGATGTGAAAGTCAAGGACAGTCTATTAGAAGAGGTCAGTGAATATGTTACCTTGGCCAGATTATAAATATGAAGGGAGACATAAGGCCAGAAATCTATCGACGCATCAAGCTTGGCTGGCAAGCATTTGGGAAGAATTCAGATCAAAAATGCCAGTAAATCTGAAGAAAGCAATATTTGATCAATGCATTCTTCCTGTGATGACGTATGGCTGCGAGACATGGACACTGAACTCATTTACGAAAGGGAAACTTAGGACAGCACAGAGAACCATGGAGAGATCAATGCTGGGCTATACAAGAAAGGATAGGAAAAGGGCAGATGACATCCGGTCTGTGACGAAGGTTAACGAGATTTTAAAGACAGTAGGTTCCTTGAAATGGCAGTGGGCTGGCCACGTCGCAAGAAGAAAAGACAACAGATGGACGAAGCTAGTACTGGAGTAGAGTCAGAGAGAGCATCGGAGGCCTAGAGGAAGACCACCAGACAGATGGGACGAAGACATCAAGAAGATCGCTGGTAACACTTGGCAGAGAACTGCCCAAGACCGTCCCACTTGGAGAAGACTGCTGAAAGCCTTCCTGAATCCACGACTCGAAGAGGCCACATCATTTAATGATTGAATTGGCTGATGATGATGATGATGATGATGATGATGATGATGTGGGATAGACGTGTAAGTCAATTAATTTAAAAAATCGATGAATTTAATTTGCTTATTTATACAGTAAAAGTAACTTTCCCCACCCAGCTAGAGCTACCGATAGCTTACCTAAGTAGAGACTATTGAACGAATGGGCGAACCAAATTTCACTATCATCATTCATTTAATTCATAAAATACACAATGTAGAGTACACCAGCAGAAGTTCCATGGGCCATTTACGCCAAAAGCAAGCCAAAGCTGTGGCGGCACGTTGGGAAACTAATATTCATTTCACAAGGCTTCCTGCACACTTGACGTAATTTGACGTTACGCACAGTATCAAAGACGTATAAAAACAATCGTTCCTGGCACGTTTTATAACAATTAAACGTCACATAATGACTTATCGGCGGTTACAGCTTTTACGAGATAAACGTTACAGCACGGAGAGAGTCTAAACTTGCGCAGTGTCATCATGGTGTAATGGTTACCAGTGTGGAAGTGTGAAGTGGGAGATAGCTGGTTGCTGGTTCGTAGCTTACCACCTCCACATTTTTTTCGCTTACTAAGAGATTCTGTGACTTTCTTATTAATTTAATAGAAATACATTGTGTAATATTCGATGTTATCAGGAGTGAGTTGTCATTGTCAGTGGTTTACAAATTAGTGTGAAACACGAAAATGCGAGTAAATATTCAAAACACGTTCATCATCTGGTAAAACCAACTACCTCTCAGAATAAAAAGAATCAGAAAGTCTGACGCATTTGGAAAAGATGTAAAGGGTAACTTAGTCTCAGCTTCAACATAAAAGAAAATTTATGAGCTAGTTTTTTTTAGGACACTTCTTTGCAAAACAAGAATATCTTCAATTAAAGTACATCTTTAAACACCAATATACCAATATCACGTTTTTCAGTATTTTATTACAGCGAATTATACCAATACCGAAGCGTTTTCGAGAGATTCTCAGTGTGCTGGTACTGTGAAACAGCATTTAGTTAATGAACATAAGTACAACTTTTTCAGTAAGTTTAGTAATTAATTCCTGCAAATACTTTAATCCCTCCCTTATCCCACACAAATGCGGAACTACAGACGTTTATAAACAACGTAACTTCGATGCCAACGTACCTTGCAGTAACGAGAAAGCGTAACATCCCATTTCTGTCTAACTGAGACGAATGTTATTGTCTTGAACTTCATGTTCGTCTCACGTGTTTTCAGAAGGCTTTTGACAGTGTACCACACAATCGGCTTGTAGTTAAATTGCGTGCATATCTAATATCATATCTTGATTTCCTGTCAAATAGGTCATAGCTCGTAGCTAATGACGGAAAGTCATTGAGTAAACCAGAAGTGATTTCTGACGTTCCCCAAGGTAGTGTTACAGGCCCTTTGCTGCTCCGTATCTATACAAACGATTTAGTAGACAATTTGAGCAGCCGCCTTAGGCTGTTCGCAGATGATGCTGTCGTTTATCGTCTAGTACAGTCATCAGAAGATCAAAACAATTGGCAAAACGATTTAGAAAAGATATCTGTATGGTTCCAAAATGGGCAATAGACCCCAAATAACGAAAAGTGTGAGGTCATCCACATGAGCACTAAAAGGAATCCGTTAAACTTTGGTTACACCATAAATCGGTCAAATCTAAAGGCCGTAAATTCAACTAAATACCTAGAAATTACAATTACGAACAACTTACATTGAAAAAAAAAAAAAAGAAACCCTCACGCCTTTTTCGGACCATAAGTGGTCAATCGGCACCATTCGGCCGCCGTGTCATCCTTAGATGAGGATGCGGATAGGAGGTGCACCAGCGTTGTGATGCAACTCTGAAAAAAAAGGAAAAAAATACCATAGAAAATGTTGTGGTAAAGGCAAACCGAAGACTGCATTTTATTGGCAGGACACTTGGAAAATATAACAGACTACACTACGCTTGTCCGTCCAATTTTGTTGGAGTACTGCTGCGCGGTATGGCATTCTTACCAGATAGGATTAGCCAACTACATCGAGAAATTCCAGAGAAGAGCAGCACGTTTTGTATTATCGTGAAATAGGGGAGAGAGTGTCACTGACATGATACACTATTTGAGATGGACATGATAAAAACAAAGACTTCTTCGTAGCGACGGAATCTTCTCACGAAATTTCAAGCGCCAACTTCCTCCTCTGAATGCCAAAATATTTTGTTGACGCCGACCTAGTCAGGGAGAAACGATCATCGTAATGAAATTAGGGAAGTCAGAGCTCGCACTGGAAGAAGTAGGTATTCGTTTTTTCCGTGCGCTGTTCGAGATTGGAATAATAGAGAATTACCTCTGCCAGGCACTTAAGTGTAATTTGGGAAGTATCCGTGCAGATGATGTAGATGTAAAACGTAAAATCAGGAAAGTCGGTAGACATCTCTTTCCGTCTTCGATATTGCGTGTGTCGTCAAAATGACTTCACGTTTGCAGGAAGTCTTGTGATACTAGTGTTACCCAGGTAAACTGACCTGTCCCGCCGGCAGTGGGATGGCGCCTACTCAGGAGCACCAATCTGCGCCTTGGGCGGGCGAACTGCCCTCAGGAGAAAGCCACAGTAACCGCCTGCATTGCTTCCCCCGGTCAGTTCGCATGCAGGGTGCCTTTTGTGTCGGAGGAAGCACACTGCTGTGTGGCGTCTGAGGAAACAAAACCACTGGGAGACTCCCCCTCGGTCTAAATTTGTAACGGTTCTTGGTGCACATCGCTTCACGACTGCCACTAGTGCGGTAATTGTCGCTTTTTTCGCGATGCACGTGTTGGTTCAAAAAATGGTTCCAAACTCTGTGGGACTTAACATCTGAGGTCATCAGTCCGCCTAGACTTAGAACTACTTAAATCTAACTAATCTAAGGACGTGACACACATCCATGTCCGAGGCAGGATTCGAACCTGCGACCGTAGCAGCAGCGCGGTTCTGGACTGAAGCGCCTAGAACCGCACGTATTGGTTTCCACCACCTTGGAAAAACCGTGTACAGTTAGGTTTAGGTTGGCGGTAGAATGCCCGTAGCACATTCTCGATTAAGCTGCGATTTGCACAGCTTCACGGTACCGTACCTGTAATGTTAGAACGATAAAATTTGTTGAGCTGCCCCTGTCTGCGTGCCTCACAATTCGTCATTACTCATGGCTCATTGCTTCTGTCCTTGATTCTAAATTTTCAAGGTTCTGCTCTCATTTTATGATTGATACTCTCTCTAGAGACTGGAGAGGTTAAGTTTCTAAAGTGTTTCTGTATCTTTGCATGTACATTTCGCATGAGCCGCAGCAAGCCTGCGGATCGCCGTAAAGTCCAGAATCATAGGTTGGCAAAGTCCCATTTTGTGTAACGAGACTGCCTGTTTCGTTACGAATATGTCAGATTTAAATACAGTTGTGCGTCTATTACTGCTATTCCTCTGTTCCCTTTATTAATTTATATGTTATCTCGCAACTGAGTTCCCTGTCATAAGAGAAGAGATCTGCTGCCTCCTGTCTGGGGACCGAAAGATTCTCAGTTGAGGTCAATTTAATCTGATGGTAGGGGAAACAGTGACAGGCAGAGCTTATTTATGTCTTGCAGTTCTGTTCCGCCAAGTTCAGACACCTATATTTGCCTTTCTCCGACTTTTGAACTGGCTTATCCGGTCAGTTACAGGCAGACCAGCCGTTTAACTTGGAGTCGGAAATAATTGTGTATCACGGCATTTATCACATCAATAGAGATGGCCAGAAGTGAAGGAAATAGTAAGAGATAGATCGTAGATTAGAATTAATCGGCGATCAAAGATGAGACGTTTGTATCTGCAGTCTGTTACTTTTAACACGAAGCCACCGAGCCAGCCCATAATAGTGAAGTATGCTCTAAAGTATTATAAAATAATAAGTGTACATACGCAGTTTGTATGCTCCCAAGGGCTTTATACCGGGTGTTAGGGGTACTATTAAAAATATAACTGATGCCTTTATATGTACTGACTTCAATGTGCTAGTTGTATTTTCTGTGCATCTAACAGGCTTCCCGCAAACACTTCACATAATTTACTACCTAATGTTTTCTGCACAGTCGTAACTCTGTCGCTAAGTGGACTTCGGATGTCAGTGTGGACTATCCGTCTTGCGTCCACACTTCAATACCTGACCTGCTGCCCAGGATAAACAAACATTAAACTTCCTTCTGCCACGCCTACTTGGAGATACTAACCAAGCTAAAAGCATATAGTTGTAATTATTAATCTGCAAATGAAATAAATATGGATGTAATGTTGTTCAATACACTGCTCTCAGTTATCAACAAAAATATTTGCACTTACACCCGTAATGCCCTGTATAGTCTCCGTTTTTGTCCGATTATGATGAGCACTCCACAAACGAGAAAAGTTTTCATTCAGTTCGATGAGGCGGATGTTTTCCTTCTGGTCCATTGCCGCTCACACTCAAGTAAGGACGGTTACACTAGACGGAATGAGACAAGTGGGGCTCATTGATTTGCACCCAAAAGCCGACTGGCAGGCCTCGCAGCGAAACATGCCTGCACAACACGTTTTGCGATGCGGAACACGTTTTCACTATGCGAGGCTTGCCTTACAAAACAGTTGCTGGAGGCTGTTTGGCATTAGGGAAATGCACCTTTAGAAGAACCCCACAGAGTGAAATCCCATTAGCTGATATATATATAATCATTTATTTCTTTGTGTTGACACCTGTATGGGACAATCCGTCCATTATCAAGTTATACTTTTGTGCGGGATAAAAAAAAATATGCCGAGTGGGAAAAGCCAAGAAGCCGGCTCACGTCTCTCTTCAAGACTGTCGCTTCAAAAGCGATGGCTGTCCAGTAAATAAAAGATTTTTACCAGGCAAAGTGCTCTCTCTCTCTTCAGCTTGCCGACAGATACACTCCTGGAAATTGAAATAAGAACACCGTGAATTCATTGTCCCAGGAAGGGGAAACTTTATTGACACATTCCTGGGGTCAGATACATCACATGATCACACTGACAGAACCACAGGCACATAGACACAGGCAACAGAGCATGCACAATGTCGGCACTAGTACAGTGTATATCCACCTTTCGCAGCAATGCAGGCTGCTATTCTCCCATGAAGACGATCGTAGAGATGCTGGATGTAGTCCTGTGGAACGGCTTGCCATGCCATTTCCACCTGGCGCCTCAGTTGGACCAGCGTTCGTGCTGGACGTGCAGACCGCGTGAGACGACGCTTCATCCAGTCCCAAACATGCTCAATGGGGGACAGATCCGGAGATCTTGCTGGCCAGGGTAGTTGACTTACACCTTCTAGAGCACGTTGGGTGGCACGGCATACATGCGGACGTGCATTGTCCTGTTGGAACAGCAAGTTCCCTTGCCGGTCTAGGAATGGTAGAACGATGGGTTCGATGACGGTTTGGATGTACCGTGCACTATTCAGTGTCCCCTCGACGATCACCAGTGGTGTACGACCAGTGTAGGAGATCGCTCCCCACACCATGATGCCGGGTGTTGGCCCTGTGTGCCTCGGTCGTATGCAGTCCTGATTGTGGCGCTCACCTGCACGGCGCCAAACACGCATACGACCATCATTGGCACCAAGGCAGAAGCGACTCTCATCGCTGAAGACGACACGTCTCCATTCGTCCCTCCATTCACGCCTGTCGCGACACCACTGGAGGCGGGCTGCACGATGTTGGGGCGTGAGCGTAAGACGGCCTAACGGTGTGCGGGACCGTAGCCCAGCTTCATGGAGACGGTTGCGAATGGTCCTCGCCGATACCCCAGGAGCAACAGTGTCCCTAATTTGCTGGGAAGTGGCGGTGCGGTCCCCTACGGCACTGCGTAGGATCCTACGGTCTTGGCGTGCATCCGTGCGTCGCTGCGGTCCGGTCCCAGGTCGACGTGCACGTGCACCTTCCGCCGACCACTGGCCACAACATCGATGTACTGTGGAGACCTCACGCCCCACGTGTTGAGCAATTCGGCGGTACGTCCACCCGGCCTCCCGCATGCCCACTATACGCCCTCGCTCAAAGTCCGTCAACTGCACATACGGTTCACGTCCACGCATGCTACCAGTGTTAAAGACTGCGATGGAGCTCCGTATGCCACGGCAAACTGGCTGACATTGACGGCGGCGGTGCACAAATGCTGCGCAGCTAGCGCCATTCGACGGCCAACATCGCGGTTCCTGGTGTGTCCGCTGTGCCGTGCGTGTAATCATTGCTTGTACAGCCCTCTCGCAGTGTCCGGAGCAAGTATGGTGGGTCTGACACACCGGTGTCAATGTGTTCTTTTTTCCATTTCCAGGAGTGTATATTTCGGAAAAACATTTTTTGTGTCGTTGGAAAGCGAAATAAAATTTCGTCGCTTAATTGTGTGCTATTAATTTTACTGGACGCGACAAGCTAATTCCAACATTATTTATTTTCAATATCATGCACGCGGTTTGGTCTGAGTTATGTTTTTTCTTTTTTTTTTTTAATTTCATTGCGAAAACGGCTAACATAAAATCTTACTGTGAAGTTGTAGGGAGAGAAGAGGCACGAATTTTCTTCAGACAATGGAGGCAGAATAATAATATGAAGGTTCCTGGCTTTTCTTAGAAAGAGAAAAGCTATTACTTTGGAATTACCCATTCATTCAGTACACTCTCCCCTGAGACTGATAGACTTGGTACAGCTTCTTTGGACCTTTTCTGTGCAAATAAAAGTCATGCGAAGTTCGGAAACAGATAGTAGTCCGAGCTGGCTAGGTCTGGCGAGTGGGTAGGATGGTTGACTAGCTGGAAGCCCAGGGTCTTCAGTTTGGCAGTCACAGCGTAGGACGTGTGCGCAGACGCGTTGTCATGCAACAAAAGAATCCGTCTGGTCAACTTTCCTGGGCCTTTATTCCTCATTGCTTCATTCAACTACTGCAGCAGGTCAGCATAATATTGTCCGGTTACAGAAGATGCCTGGGATAAACAGTTCACCAACAGAATCTGGTCTCTGACCCAAAAAACTGGCGCCATCACTTTTTTGGTCGAATTCTGGATGCGGAACTACTTTGGCCGTGGGGACCCACTCTGGCGCCATTCTTTTGACTGATCCTTGTTTTCAGAGTCATAAATGTGAAGCGAAATTTCGTCCTCGGTCACCTAGATGGGCAAAAAGGTCTCTGGAGCTTCAAAATTGCGCAAAATGGTTTGCGATATCTCAACGCGTTCCTTCCACTGATCACAGTTCAAACATTTCGGCACCCACTTCGCTGGAAGCTTGCGCATGTCTAACATTGTGGTGATAATGAAATCAACACGCTCCCGGGAGATGTCCAGTACCTCGGCTATCTTTTTGGCGGATATTCGTCGATCCTGAAGAATGAGCTTATCGAGAGCATCTGATGTTGCAGCGTCTCTTGCGGTTTGCCGGCGACCACTGCGGGGCTCCTCTTCAACATTGAAATGGCCAGTCTTGAAACGAGATGTACAAGCTTTCAGTGCTGTAGGAAGCACATTTTTCTCCCAGTGTTTGTGCAATCTCAGTGTGAATGTCCTTTGGGGGCTTTCTCTGAGGAAACAAAAACTTCATGAAGGCCCGTAACTCCAATGACAAGAAGCTTATTGTGACTCTGCCACCTCAGCTACCACTTGCAACAGAAGAACTGTGCGTGTAGCTAACTTCTGCTATTTACACGGATATATATTAAAATTTCAAACTTTCAAATGAGCCCCCATTTCTTTTTGTTTTTATTTCACCTATAAGGCAAAAAGGCCAGGAACTTTCAAGCACCACGCGTAGGTGCTAAAAAGTCTGCATTTCCAAAAGAAATAACCCATTTTCACGATGAGATTCAGTATAAAGAATTAATTTGTTTCCTTCATTTTGTTTTATTTCTGACAGAAACAGTTAAAATATGTTAGGCTGTAATCTTATTCCCTGAAGAAATAATATCGGTACGAGTTACTGTCCTAGAACTAATTTTATGGTTTGCTTTTAAGAGAAAAAGCTCCGTCAAAAAACGTCTGACGCACACACCAATACAATCCTCTGTTTATTTCCTTAGAAATTAGTAGCTGAATGACCAGACGGTGTGTGGTGTGTCCGTACTCCAAGTCATCAGTGTTTCATTTCTCTTCTTCGAGTGATACGTCAACTCATACGGGCAACAAACTGAATGACTGCGAATGATGTCCAGATTTTCAGCGCATTGTGTGACTGCCTAAGGAAAAATGAAATTCGCTTATAACGACCTTAAACCAGTCACCAAGCAAGTTGCCTAAGTGACGTCAAACAGAAAGACTTGTAGTAGGCCAGTAGTGACAGAATTTCCGTTGATGTGTTGTATATAACGATTTAAGATATTCTGTACTGGAACTTTGTCTGGTAGCGTTGTTGTATCCGGCAAATAGTCAAATAAAAGTAAATTAAAATAAATGTAAATAAACAGGTAGGGCGCTTCCACAGTTGACACGTCAGCTGTTGTCTCCCCAGCAGACAGTGTAAAGTCGCCGAGTTGCCCTGTTCACACTTGACACATACTTTGGCATCAAGATAATGTCACTGTCAAATGGAGGTGTGTTCAGACTAGACGCAACGTCAACTTACCGTCACGTCTCTTTTCTCAGCACTGAAAAGCGAAAGTGAGATTACGAGGTACCGATGGTTTTACAAAAGTCGGAATATACAGGTGGGGGTGAATAAATCATCGCAGACGAAACTAACAGTGATAGTAGAGTGTGTTAATGGCCGAATTAAAATTCATAACTGATGTTCTTGACAAGGTCGTAACACTGCAGAGATGTGAATGAACTGGAAAAGTGATGTGCATACATATTAAAACGTCGACATTTATTTACTACCTCAAACGATGTTTGGAAGGCAATATACAGAACCTCTTTGTTATATTCTTTCTAATTGCCGAATAATGTCACAAACCTGCATTTTTCTCCTTCAGTAGAGCAAACATTTTCACTGTTAAAATTTTTAAAGAAGTGTCACAGCCATATTGACTAAGAGGAATACGTTGAGCGCCATGTAAATGAATTCTTTGAATGTACTTTTCAGCGTCGGGATAGACAAACAGTATCATTACCGATGTTGACTTCTTAGAGCTGTTAATCGTCAGATGGTCTGTTTAAACAGAAAGAAAGAGGCGGATACTAAAATACTAGCGAAATAAATTACAAATGAAACCAACTTCTGTGCTCACTTATACTTACTTGAATAGGTTACATAGTTGACGAGTTTACGAGGTGTGACTAGAAAAAAACCGGACTAGTACTGGTGAAACAATAAAACGAATGCAATAAGGCTGAAAGTCGCGTGGCCTGTCACGTGACTCTCGCTCCGCCTACTGCTCGAGTTTCATCTGCCTCCTGCACTCAGTCTGCCCGTGGCGTCTGTTTTAAGTAGTTGACGTTTTGTCTGTGCGTCGGAAAATGTTGAGTGTACAGAAAGAACAGCGTGTTAACATCAAATTTTGTTTCAAACTAGGAAAATCTGCAAGTGAAACGTTTGTAATGTTACAACAAGTGTACGGCGATGATTGTTTATCGCGAACACAAGTGTTTGAGTGGTTTAAACGATTTAAAGATGGCCGCGAAGACACCAGTGATGACAGACCATTGTCAGCAAAAACTGATGCAAACATTGAAAAAATCGGTAAACTTGTTCGACAAGATCGCCGTTTAACAATCAGAGCAGTGTCTGAGTTAACAGGAGTTGACAAGGAAAGTGTTAGGCAGATTCTTCATGAAAGTTTCAACATGAACAAAGTGTGTTCAAAAATGTTTCCAAAGTGTCTCACAATTGAACAGAAGGAACGCCGAGGAATGATTTGTTCTGACATCCTGGAAAACATTGGAAGTGATCCCACCTTCTTACAAAATGTTATTACTTGCGATGAATCGTGGTTTTTTACTTACGATCCCGAAACTAAACGCCAATCGATGCATTGGAAAACTCCTGGTTCTCCACGACAAAAAAAAGCACGAATGTCAAAATCGAAATTCAAGGCAATGATGATTGTTTTTTTTTACATCAAAGGGATTGTGCACATTAATTGGGTACCAGAGGGACAAACAGTGAATCAGCATTACTACATTAGCGTCCTGGCTACCCTACGTGAGCGAGTACGGAGAAAACGGAACGATTTGTGGAGAAAAAAGTCATGGATCCTTCACCAAGACAATGCCCCAGCTCACAGTGTGTTGTGAGTGAAGACGTTTTTGGCAAAACACAACATTCCCATCTTAGATCATCCACCCTACTCACCTGATTTGGCCCCCTGTGACTTTTTTCTTTTCCCTAAAGTCAAGTCAGCTTTGAAAGGAACTAGATTTGAGACTGTTGAAGCAGTAAAAGAAAAAGCGACGGAAGTAATGTATGGACTTACCGAAAATGATCTGCAGCATTGCTATGAACAGTGGAAAATTCGTATGGAGCGGTGTAGAGACCGAGGAGGCGAGTACATTGAAGGAGATAACATGAAATTGTAAATAAATGTTTTTTCCAGCATCAGTCCGGTTTTTTTCTAGCCGCACCTCGTATTTTGTAACGTATCCAAGTGCATACAGGCGTATGTAGAAGCAAGTTGGATTTGGTATTTAGTTTCCTAGTATTCTACGATCTCCCTTTTTTTCTTTTTAAACAGGTCATCTGATAATTCTTGCTTAGACATCAAAATCGGTATTGATACTGTCAGTGTGATCTGAGGCTGACAAATACAATATAAGAATACGGAAAATTTTTGCATTCATCCATGTTCTTATTTGCTCTGTGTAGGCTTCTTCTTGTCCAGGTATTGTAAAACCTAAATGATTTTTCGCTTCCAGATATGTGGTTCACTCATTCAAAAATATCCAAGTCATAAAGCCACCTTCTCAGTGTGTCACGAAAACAAAGCAAATAATAAAAGAAAAGAAAACTGAGGTCAGTTAGATGTCGATCAGTTTGAGTTTAGAAAAAGTACGGACACCAAGAGACGTAGTCCTGACGTTGCACGTGATAACGGAAGCAAGACTAGAAAAGTCAAAACACTTTCATGGGATTTTTCGACCCAGAAAAAGCGTTTCACAAAAGTAAAATGGTGCAAGATGTTCTAAATTCTCATGAAAATAGGTGGAAGCTATAGGGAAAGACGGGTAACATATAAGAAACAAGAGTGGGGGGGGATAAGAATGCAAGACCAAGAAGTTCTCGGTTTGAAAACGGCATAAGACAGTGACGTAATCTTCCGCCGTAACTGTTCAGTCTAGGAGTATACGCCGAAGAGGCAATGACGAAAGTAACTGTCAGGTTCAGCAGTGGGATTAAAATTAAAGGTGAAATGATGAAACTGATAGGATTCGGTGATGACATTGCTATCTTCAGTGATAGTAAGCAGGAATTGGAGGAGTAGTTAAATCAAATGGACAGTCTAATGAGCAGACATTGTGAACTGCGAATAAATCGAAGAAAGACGAAAGTGATCGGGTGTAGCAGGAGCGATACAATAAACTAAACATCAGAGTCAGGGAACACAGAGTAGACGAAGTGAAAGAAATTTTCTGTCTTGGAAGCAGCAAGAAGGTCGTAAAAAGCAAAGAGAGCAACTTCCTGGCCAGAAGAAATCTGCCGTTATCAAACATAGCCCTTAATATTATTGAGAAGATTCTGAGAATGTACGTTTGGAATACAGTATTGTACAGGAGTGAATCGTGGACCGTAGGGAAACAAGAAAATAAGAGAATCTAAGCGTTCGAGATATGGTGCTATAGAAGAAAGTTGAAAACTATGAAATTATGTTGACTGGTAAGGTAAGGAATGAGGAGGTTCTCCGCAGAATCGGTGAGGAGATGAGGAAAAGGAGGAGGAGATTAGTGTCTAACATCGCGTCGACAACGAGGTCATTAGGGACGGAGCACAAGCTAGGATTAGGGAAAGATTGGGAAGGGAGTCGGCCGCGCCCTTTCAAAGGAACCATCCCGGCATTTGCCTGAAACGATTTAGGGAAATCACGGAAAACCTAAATCAGGATGGCCGGAGACGGTTTTGAACCGTCGTCCTCCTGAATCAGAGTCCAGTGTGGCGAGGAGAGGAATATATGGAAAACACTGTCAAGAATAAGGGGCAAGATGGTAGGACACGTATTAAGAATGTGGGGAATACAACAACAACAACAACAACATACTGTGAAACCTTGCTTCTTACCAAATTTCGTGATTCAACGTTATCAGGAAGTATCTTATGTTGTTGTTGTTGTGGTCTTCAGTCCTGAGACTGGTTTGATACAGCTCCCCATGCTACTCTATCCTGTGCAAGCTTCTTCATCTCCCAGTACCTACTGCAGCCTACATCCTTCTGAATCTGCTTAGTGTATTCATCTCTTGGTCTCCCTCTACGATTTTTACCCTCCACGGTGCCCTCCAATGCTAAATTTGTGATCCCTTGATGCCTCAAAACATGTCCTACCAACCGATCCCTTCTTCTAGTCAAGTTGTGCCACAAACTTCTCTTCTCCCCAATCCTACTCAATACCTCTTCATTAGTTACGTGATCTACCCACCTTATCTTCAGCATTCTTCTGTAGCACCACATTTCGAAAGCTTCTATTCTCTTCTTGTCCAAACTAGTTATCGTCCATGTTTCACTTCCATACATGGCTACACTCCATACAAATACTTTCAGAAACGACTTCCTGACACTTAAATCTATACTCAATGTTAACAAATTTCTCTTCTTGAGAAACGCTTTCCTTGCCATTGCCAGTCTACATTTTATATCCTCTCTACTTCGACCATCATCAGTTATTTTACTCCCTAAATAGCAAAATTCCTTTACTACTTTAAGTGTCTCATTTCATAATCTAATTCCCTCAGAATCACCCGACTTAATTTGACTACATTCCATTATCCTCGTTTTGCTTTTGTTGATGTTCATGTTATATCCTCTTTTCAAGACACTGTCCATTCCGTTCAACTGCTCTTCCAAGTCCTTTGCTGTCCCTGACAGAATTACAATGTCATCGGCGAACCTCAAAGTTTTTATTTCTTCTCCATGAATTTTAATACCTACTCCTAATTTTTCTTTTGTTTCCTTTACTGCTTGCTCAATATACAGATTGAATAACATCGGGGAGAGGCTACAACCCTGTCTCACTCCTTTCCCAACCACTGCTTCCCTTTCATGCTCCTCGACTCTTATAACTGCCATCTGGTTTCTGTACAAATTGTAAATAGCCTTTCGCTCCCTGTATTTTACCCCTGCCACCTTCAGAATTTGAAAGAGAGTATTCCAGTTAACATTGTCAAAAGCTTTCTCTAAGTCTACAAATGCTAGAAACGTAGGTTTGCCTTTTCTTAATCTTTCTTCTAAGATAAGTCGTAAGGTTAGTATTGCCTCACGTGTTCCAACATTTCTACGGAATCCAAACTGATCTTCCCCGAGGTCCGCTTCTACCAATTTTTCCATTCGTCTGTAATGAATTCGCGTTAGTATTTTGCAGCTGTGGCTTATTAAACTGATAGTATCATATAGGTGCAAAATAAGTGACATAAATGGTCGTATCTTTCGATTACATTGACAAAGACCGGTAAACTTTGTACATCCCAAGGAACCGTTGACGTAAGTACGTGACGTTTACTCGTTCTTGAGAAAAAAAGTTTCTTTACAGTCGGAGAGACGGACAGACTGATGGACGACATAGTGATCCTGAAAAGGTTCCGTTTTTACCAATTGAGGTGAAGAATTCTAAAAAGTACTAGAAAAGTGAAAATGAGCGTTTGGAGTGATTAGCCGGGAGGCCCCTTGCGGGGCATGTCCGGCCGCCTTGGTGCAGGTCATTTTACAATCGACGCCACACTGGGCGACCTGCGGGTGTGCGGACATTAGCCACGATTTTACCTGCTCCGAAGGGTTGGGTCACTTGTCTCCCCCTCCCCCTCCCCCTCCTCCTCCTCCTCCTCCTCCTTCTCCTTCTCCTCCTTCTCCTCCTCATCCGCCACCCGACCCGCAGTAAAGGTACTTACTGAGCCTTTCCGCTGGTTTACTTAACAGAGGACCAGGATCTCTCTGGATTTTCCGCCACATTTCTAGAGAGAGTTTCGTTGTGGAAACTATTACATGCATCTCGCATTGAAATCGGCACCAAATTTCGAGCCTCAGTAAAACTTCGCCAATCTTGGAGATTTTGCGCTCGTCTAAATTATACGAGCATTTTTCTGTGCTCCCGCAGCAGCTTTCTGTCGTGTTTTGTGTACCGTGGGGAATCAGTTCCGTCTGTTATTAATTTATTTGGTATGAATCTCTCGAGTGCTGTTGATACTATTTCTTTGAACTTAAGCCACATATGGTCTTCAGTTATATAGATTGGAAGGACTGGAGACTGTCTCTTAGGAAGACGTCAATCGAATTTTTAGTTGCTTTTATAAATAGATATATTTCGCGTTTAGTTTTGGTGAATTTCCTTGTTACGGAATTGAGCCTCGCTACGACTGCGTTTTCACTAATCCCTGTATACGTCGTGGTGCTCAGGATTATTTGTGGCTAACAAGTGTGTTTTCGTAACCATTTACAACTTGAATGGCCTCGTGAACTAGTTGTTCAAAATACTTTTAAAAAAAGCATTTAGAACAATTACGGAAGTTGTTTTCTATCTACAATAGGGTCTGAAAATGTATTTTTGTCAACATACGGAAGGTAGATTGAAGTCACCGCCAACCTTAATTGTATGAGTAGGGTACATATTTGCGATGAGACTCGAGTTTTCTTTGAAATGTTCAGCAACTGTTTCATCTGAGACCGGGGGTCGGTAAAAGGAGCCAGCTATTAATTGATTCCGGTTGTCGGATATAACTAAGTCACGGGAACTACCTGCTTCAATGTCACGTGTGAGCTGGAACACACATTACATTATTTTTCCTTAAGTTGTGCTTCTTGTTTCTGTTGTAGTGGAGATCATTACAATTATGGCTTTTCCCTTCAAAATCTAGGATGCTTGCTCTGTGACGCTGTAATTACCAGAGCTAAACAATGTAGAACAACAACGTACGTTACAAGCATAGCATCCTGTATTACTTCATTTCCTTATTTCTAATATTTTAGAATTGTACGTCGACTTTAGATGACATGTCAATCATAGATGTTCTTATCTGTGTTTATGAACGTACTTTCAGTCATGTTTTGAACATTGTCAAAAATGGCTCTGAACACTATGGGACTTAACTTGTGAGGTCATCAGTCCCCTAGAACTTAGAACTACTTAAACCTAAGTAACCTAAGGACATCACACACATCCATGTCCGAGGCAGGATTTGAACCTGCGACCGTAGTGGTGGCGCGGCTCCAGACTATAGCGCCTAGAACCGCGCAGCCTCGCCGGCCGGCTTGAACATTGCCCGCTACACTGTATTAACTAATGTTTCGCCCCAAGGGATATCGGATTTTAGAGAGTAAATTACTATGGAGTATGTCTTTCTTCTTTTCAAACATTCACATACCCATTTCTTCTTTCCTTATTGTCTTTTGGGCATGCAGTTGTAGTAATTAAAGTAGGCACAAATGCAGTGATCAAACAGAAATGATTAGCGTACATTCCTAATTCTCTTTACATCGTTCCTCTCTTGTTGCTCCCATGGCGATGGACTGTTTCTATCGCAATCAGTAAGAGTGAAAGGAAGCTACCGTACAGACAGAGGGATCTGTATTTTTCCTTGGCAGAACTAATTACAGACTGACATAATCGTCAGAATTGCTTTCGTTTCCCAAAAGTTATAAATATTTCGATTTCGGAAAAGAAGCTCTGCATTTCGCCAAGATGTCGAAGAAGAATGTCCCTAACGTACTGGTTGTATCGAGTAAGATGTGGAGACGGCGGTTTGAAAGCAGACAGAAGTAGTACGAGGAAGGGCGTCCCTTACCTGAGGGATCGCTACTCAAGCTACCTGGCGAAGGAGCAAGTGTGGCAAATGTCCGGTATTCACCTGCGCGCCGGATGAGGATGAAATGATGACGAAGACACACAACACCCAGTCCCTGAGCGGGGAAAATCCTCGACCCAGCCGGGAATCGAACCCGGGCCCCATCGCTACTATAGCATAAGATAGCGCGGCGAGAGTAGGTTAATTTCCGATGTATGCAGACGATGCCACTCTAACGCCACCAACACGCTCATCAAAACTTCCTTACGGAGAATCCTTGACATTATAGTCCGTCGGTAAACTGAAGAGGGAGCGAGCGAGTCCCCACTCTGCCTACCCAGCTACGTCACGAGGCGTTTCTACAGGCTGTTTCACAGTGTAGTACCGGCCCTGCTGCGGCGCGCGCTTTAAATCTGTAGCGACGCTGTGCACAGATACGTTTCGGCTGCGTTTATTTTTAGACAAATGCATTAAGACCATAAGGAATACAAAAAACGATAGTTTCTTCCGAAACACAACATTATAGAGTAAACAATATTAATATAAGAACGGAAGTCAGGGTTCTACTACAAACATAGAACCTGTAGCGACGCTGTGTACAGATACGTCTCGGCTGCGTTTATTTTTAGACAAATGCATTAAGACCATAAGGAATACAAAAAACGATAGTTTCTTGCGAAACACAACATTATAGAGTAAACAATATTAATATAAGAACGGAAGTCAGGGTTCTACTACAAACATAGAACCGAATGCCTGTTCATGTGAATGTATGTTCCTCTATTGCTATTCGTAAAACGAATCCCATATAATGCAATCAATCTGTGGAATTTAAGGCTTGTGTTTCTACTGAAAGGTATAAGTTTTCTTTGAAGTATTGTATTGAAACTTAACAATTCTTGCAACACGAAGAGTATTTAAAAAGTAAGCAGAAATTCATAATTTTGTTTGTTTTTGTCACTGTCTTCGTAAACATGTCTCAAAAGTATGTGTACAATGTTATGCATATTGGGTATTTACTCTGTTATCAGCTGTCAAAAAGGTTACACGTGTTGTGGTAGCATCAACGATTATTTGTTTTGTATAAAAATTGATTAGAGAATCTGTATTAGATGTTGTTTTAAGAATGGAATAAGGTGTATGAAATTTTTAGAAATGTTAAATATTGCTTTTGGTGAGCCTGTTACGAGTAAACCAAGGGCATACAAGTGGTATGAACGTTTCAAAGCAGATCTTAAAGAGCAGCGGTTTTACAAGTATGGATGAGATTAAAAATGCACAGTTAAAAGTCCTATAAACTATCCTAAAGCAACAGTTCCTAAAGTATATCCGGAATCGGTAAAAGCACTGGCATAAGCGTGTAGTATGTAATTGGGGATATTTTGAAGAGTATAACATTGCTGTAGACTAACAAGTAAGGGTCCTACCAAAAAATAAAAGTTAATATGTAAACGCACCTCGTATGTCAAGCTTTCTGCTTAGAAGTTCAGAATCGGGGTACGTGTTTCGAAGGAAATTTCAGCAGTGTTTAAAATAGCTATTGCGCACATGTTTTAAGCAATATGTTTTAGAATCAGGTGAATAGTGACAGAGATAGAGATTTAGTGTTCCATCAGCATCAAAGGTTTTACGTGATTTTGAAACTGTCTATAACGATGGGTTTCAAATGGTTCAAATGGCTCTGAGGACTATGGGACTCAACTGCTGAGGTCATTAGTCCCCTAGAACTTAGAACTAGTTAAACCTAACTAACCTAAGGACATCACAAACATCCATGCCCGAGGCAGGATTCGAACCTGCGACCGTAGCGGTCTTGCGGTTCCAGACTGCCGATGGGTTTCCTCCCAGAATTATTCGTTCTCCTTCGTGGCGATTCCAGTAAACCAAAATTGCAGCCGTTTAATTGGAAGTGACAATATTAGCTAACAGTTCTTTTTGCGTCGCCTCTTTAATACACGCTTAATAACATTAGAGACGATCGAACGCTCGTTACTCCGTAAATACTCCCTCTTCTTCGTATTCCGCACATTTTATTGCAGTGCTAGACGATTATCTATCACATCTAGATATCGAAGTATATCAGTAAGTATACAAAGTTAACGGACACTGGCAACTAAGATTCCACGAACAGAAACGACCTGTATCACTGCACGCCGATCTACACCGCTAGACAGGTCACAGGCAACAGATTTTGGGTGCCCCTGTAGGCCGGTGCGAGGGTTCTTCCCGGAAAGGCCACTTCCCTCACCAAAAGCGCTGCTCGCTCTTAAGTTTACAGACTATAACGTCCTGACGGTCAGTGTAAATGCCGCCGTATTGCGTCGTGGCGTGTTTTGGCGTCGAGTGTGGATCGACGTTACCTCGTCCTGAGGCTGTAGAGCAAGCTTGCCGGTGAGCGACGGTAGAGTCGGGCGGCCGTAACGGCGAGCCGTGTAGTTGGCAGCGGGGCACGTGGGAGCGGTCTGGCAGCCGGAAGCGCGGAGACGCCCGCCTGCGCTGTCCTTGCGTGGCCAGTGCAAGGGTTAACGACCAGCCAGCTGCCATTGTCCGGCGGCAGCGGCAGCTGGCGGCTACCTGCTCGAGCCGCTGGCCGCTGGCCGTGCCCACGAGCCGGTAGCTGAGCAAAGGTGCTGACTCAGGACAAACGGCCCTTTTTAAGGCGCGTACGTGCTAGGCCAACGAGCGACAGCCAACTGCTTCGTTGGCAGATATTTGCTTAGTGTGTACGGGCGGCAAATCGGAGCCAACGAAGCGGTTGGCCTTTGTTGCGTGCGGTTCGGTATGCTGCCGGTAACATCAAAGCGTTGGCTGTTGGTTGGCGTTGGGACCCCTCTCCTGTGGTGGACGCCGGGTCGAAGTTCGTTGGTTCAGTAGCGATTTGTTGTGTCTTTAGAACGGATGTGTATTTAAGTCATACTTAACCCTTTCATGGATAAAATTCATTTTTTACAGATTTTTAAAATATTAAGGTGATAACAGTTTCTTTTCAGTCCCATTATTATATTTTCACCACCAAAATATTTTTTAAGTTCTCCATTTTTTCACAACAGGAAGTGGGACACACATGGGCTCTGAGCACTATGGGACTTAACTGCTGTGGTCACCAGTCCCCTAGAACTTAGAACTACTTAAACCTAACTAACCTAAGGACATCACACACATCCATGCCCGAGGCAGGATTGGAACCTGCGACCGTAACGGTCGCGCGGCTCCAGACTGTAGCGCCTAGAACCGCTAGGCCATTCCGGCCGGCGGGACACACATGTCCCATGAACCAATGCCAGATATCTTTTCTGCTGACTGACTGATTTTTTAATTTTATTTTTTTAGCGATTAACAGGATTTTGCAGAGAATAAAATAACTACAAATTATACATGCATGTAATCTTTTTATTTGTGTAGAGCCAGTGTAAAAAATATTCATTACATTTCAGTTTTCATGATACATGATCAATACTTACAAAACTTTACATGCCATGAAACTTGGAAAAACATGGTGTGGCACAGAGTGGTACACCACAAGCAGTGCAAACAACTTTTGTTCTCTTCTCTTTAGAGTTTGTGCTGCAGAATCTGCATCGCTTCCTAGTGCCACTGTCTTTCGGTACATGTTTGCCTACGTTCACGAGCCGGACGTCATCTGGCACACTAGAGACTCCTCTCTTTGCTGGGAAGAAAGTGGGCATTGATCCCCTCTTTTTCCTGGATGAATACCCATTAATCAATTGTCTTGCTAATCTTTACAAATAATGTCTGCTGGGACACATGTGTCCCACTACTTTTATTTCGATTATAAGATAGTACAGTCACTGAGAAGTACATTCCACACTGTATTTGTACTAAAAATGATTATTAAGTTAATAATAAGATGAATTACTTACTTCAGACATCCCTGGAAAGTGAGAAATGATGAAAACTGAAGAATGACACAAATAAGTGGCGTTGCAGCGACCATATATACACTCCAGTCAACAAAAGTAGTCACCGCTTCTCTATTGCCTTTGCAGTGCAGTCCCGATTATTTTCTTAGGTTCGGTACAGTCGTCCCTAGATGGATGCACCGTGCAGAGCTGGGTGACATATATCCCGACACTCGAACTGGCGCTCAAAGTTAGTGGGACATGTATGACCCATCAACCACGAAAGGGTTAACAAGGGAACCTCCGCATCGCACCCCTCTCAGATTTAGTTATAAGTTGGCACAGTGGATAGGCCTTGAAAAACTGAACACAGATCAATCGAGAAAACACGAAGAAGTTGTGTGGAACTATGAAAAAAATAAGCAAAATATACAAACTGAGTAGTCCATGCGCAACATAGGGAACATCAAGGAGAGTGTGAGCCCAAGAGCGCCCTGGTCCCGTGGTTAGCGTGAGCAGCTGCGGAACGAGAGGTCCTTGGTTCAAGACCACCGGCACGATAGCTCAGCGTGTTCGGTCAGAAGGTTACGTACCCTCTGTAATAAAAAAAAAACTGAGTTCATCGATCATCAACGAACTTAATCGGATGTCGTACGACGTCCGCCCCGAGCAGATACAACGAACAGGAGCGAACAAAATGAGGAAAAATAAAAGTCTTCCCTGGAGTGAAAAGTTTAATTTTTTATTTTCAGACAATTATTATCTGTCCGTCCGTCCGTCCGTCCGTCCGATGCGAGGTAACTGCGCCGTGGTATGGGGACGCTACACCTAAACAAACATCGAAACACACGACGTCAGTCGACTACAGCGCACGGAAGAGAGAATATTCCTGCTAACGTGTTTTCCTGTGGAGGAATCGGTTGACCCATGACCTTGCGACCAAATGTTTTCGGTTCCCATTGGAGAGGCACGTCCTTTCGTCTACTAATCGCACGGTTTTGCGGTGCGGTCGCAAAACACAGACACTAAACTTATTACAGTGAACAGAGACGTCAATGAACGAACGGACAGATCATAACATTGCGAAAATAAAGAAAGTAAACTTTTCACTCGAGGGAAGACTTGAACCAAGGACCTCACGTTCCGCAGCTGCTCACGCTAACCACGGGACCATGGCACTCCTGAGCTCACACTATCCTTGATGTTGCCTATGTTGCGCATGGACTACTGAGTTTGTATATTTTGCTTATTTTTTTAATAGTTCCACACAACTTCTTCCTGTTTTATCGATTGGTCTGTGTTCAGTTTTTCAAGGCCTATCCACTGTGCCAACTTATAACTAAATCTGAGGGGGGTGCGACGGGGAGGTTCCCTTGTCAGTAACCGCTGCGACGCACCGTGGGTCCATGGAACTGCTTGCTGATAAAGGGGAGTAACATTCTGTAATCCTCGTGCTGTTTTGTGTCCCTTGTTAGTTGCGGTTTCGCTTTTTAATTTAACAAGAGCATCATCAGAAACTCTGGAATTACAGTTTAAAGAACAGTAGTTACCTCAAAAAATGTTCAAATGTTTGTGGATTCCAAAGGGACCAAACTGCTAAGGTCATCGGTCCTAGACATACACACTACTTAAACTAACTTAGTCTAAGAACAACACACACACACACACACACACACACACACACACACACCCATGTCCGAGGAAGGACTAGAACCTCCGGCGGGAGGGGTCGCGCAATCCTTGACAGGGCGCCTCTAACGGCGCGGCCACTCCACTCGGCAGTAGTTTCCTATTAAATTAAAAAGCGAACTCAATTAATAAAATATATTGAATGCAATTCGTGGTTGACCTTAAAAACTTAATTTCAGCAGTCCGTGTTTCTCCAGTAGACACTCCGTGCTCTTGCTAAGGATGTATATTTATTCTGTTTAAAAATACTTAAAGTATAGAATGCAATAAGGACAGAGCGTATTAAAGTGGATAGAGTTTTATCGTGAACAGGAATTTGTATGGGCACTTACGCACTGCTGTTATAAAAGTAAAGTGAAAAGACTAGACCCTTGGAGGAAAATAACTCATCTATTAGAAAGTGAAATGCAATATGTGAGAAAAAAATGGTGCCTTTATGGACAGCTTCTCGCCGTGAACGACAAAGAGAAACAAACAAATCTGGGAATGACTATTAATTTTCTGCTGCAGCTACAACTCTGCTAAAAGAGGCGTTAACGACTGAAATTTTAGGGCCTACACAATTCAGTAACAATCCGAAATGTGTAGGCTTCATTAGGAAAGAAGTTACGAAATAGCCAATATTCCAGTTCTGCTGTAAGATAGACGTTAATTTTGCTCCACCACACTGCCTCGTACTTTTTAAAAGAGGGGTCGTCAACAAGCGTCGTTTTTTCTTCTCCTTTTCTTATGATCAGCTTCTTACATCAGAATAAATGCTGCACATGCAAACAACTGCTAAATCCTCTTCTTCCCTCGTAATATCTGTCGGTTAAATTTTAATTTAAGCGCTACTTTATAACAGTAACAAAACGAGAGCCAACTGCAATTCCACGTGGCCGGGTCCCTTGATCCCAAGTCCGTCGTTTGGTGTGGATGAGAAGCATTGGCGACCAACGTTCGCCACAATCCAGTCTCTGTCGATCGTTGGCTTTAGTGTATAAGCGCCTTTACACGAGCTACTTTCTTCTCAACATAGCCTACTCGAGGTGGGTGTCAGAATCGAATCAGCCCATTAGCCACATCGAGAGTGCGTCGGTAACATTATTGATTAGTCGATTGCACCCTGTGTCGAGTCCCGAAATCCAGAGTACGCTGAACACTGCACAAACACAGAAACAGCCAACGCTGACGTCTAATATTTGATCATAAGCAATTCTTATCACGTTCACTCATGATATAGTAAATTAATATTACTTACTCCATTGCATTTGATTTCATACTTTTTGGAAGAGTGACTTGTTAGTATAATAGGAACACAGATGTCGAATTTTTGGCGATGTATGTCCGACTATCATTGTTGTTCCCTACCTTACCTTACTATATCCGAGGTGCAACCCTTAATTATCTGCCTATTTGGCTACGAAATTTCCTGTCAGCATGCTTATATCCATGCTGAAAGATTATAAGTCATGTACAAAGTATCGTAAATACGAAATATTAAACACCTGGTTAAGTTGCGTACTACATAGCTATATACGCTCTAAGGGGAAAAGACTGCACCACCATGAAATTATCGGAATGGGACGCAAATCGGCAGATGTGATGTTCGTGTAGAGACAAACAAATGGTTACAATTTCAGAAAAAATAGGATGCATTATTCAAAAGAGAGAATTTCACAAATTGCGCAAGTCAATGATGCATCCAAGCAGTTATATGGCTTGGCAATGATTGATATACACTACTGGCCATTAAAATTGCTACACCACGAAGATGACGTGCTACAGACGCGAAATTTAACCGACAGGAAGAAGATGCTGTGATATGCAAATGATTAGCTTTTCTGTGCATTCACACAAGGTTGGCGCCGGTGGCGGTACCTACACCGTGCTGACGTGAGGAAAGTTTCCAACCGATTTCTCATACACAAACAGCAGTTGATCGGTGTTGCCTGGTGAAACGTTGTTGTGATGCCTCGTGTAAGGAGGATGTGGTGTCACCGCCAGACACCACACTTGCTAGGTGGTAGCCTTTAAATCGGGCGCGGTCCATTAGTATACGTCGGACCCGCGTGTCGCCACTGTCAGTGATTGCAAACCGAGCGCCACCACACGGCAGGTCTAGAGAGACGTCCTAGTACTCGCCCCAGTTGTACAGCCGACATTGCTAGGAAAGGATCACTGACAATTACGCTCTCATTTGCCGAGACGATAGTTAGCATAGCCTTCAGCTACGTCATTTGCTACGATCTAGCAAGGCGCCATTACCAGTTTATATTGAAATTATAAAACATGTACCGTCAAGAGCGATGTTCTCCAATTATGGATTAAAGTTGAGTATTACATCAACTACGTACTTTATTTGCTACTATTAATTCCCTTAACTGTTCCAGACCTCACGCCAATCTGCGTGAGCTTAAAAGCGTGCATTTCGGCCTCCTCTAGCAACACGGTGTTGGCTCTTCTGCCAACACTACAGAGGAGAAATGCGTACCATCACGTTTCCGACTTTGATAAAGGTCGGATTGTAGCCTATCGCGATTGAGGTTTATCGTATAGCGACATTGCTGCTCGCTTTTGGTCGAGATCCAATGACTGTTAGCAGAATATGGAATCGGTGGGTTCAGGAGGGTAATACGGAACGCCGTGCTGGATCCCAACGGCCTCGTATCACAAGCAGTTGAGATGACAGGTATCTTATCCGCATGGCTGTAACGGATAGTGCAGCCACGTCTCGATCCCTGAGTCAAAAATGAGGACATTTGCGAGACAACAACCATCTGCATGAACAGTTCGACGCCGTTTGCAGCAGCATGGACTATCAGCTCGGAGACCAGGGGTGCGGTTACCCTTGACGCTGCATCACAGACAAGAACGCCTGCGATGGTGTACTCAACGACGAACCTGGGTGCACGAATGGCAAAACGTCATTTTTTCGGATGAATCCAGGTTCTGTTGACAGCATCATAATGGTCGCATCCGTGTTTGGCGACATCGCGGTGAACGCACATTGGAAGCGTGTATTCGTCATCGCCATACTGGCGTATCACACGGCGTGATTGTATGGGGTCCCATTGGATACACGTCTGGGTCACCTCTTGTTCGCATTGACGGCACTTTGAACAGTGGACGTTACATTTCAGATGTGTTACGACCTGTGTCTCTACCCTTCATTCGATTCCTGCGAAGCCCTACATTTCAGCAGGAAAATGCACGATCGCATGTTGCAGGTCGTGTACGCGCCTTTCTGGATACAGGAAATGTTCGACTGCTGCCCTCGCCAGCACATTCTCCAGATCTCCCACCAACTGAAAACGTCTGGTGAATGGTGGCCGAGCAATTGGCTCGTCACAATACGCCAGTCACTACTCTTTATGAACAGTGGTATCGTGTTGAAGCTACATGGGCAGCTGTACCTGTACACGCTATCCAAGCTCTGTTTGACTCAATGCCCAGGCGTATCAAGGCCGTTATTACGGCCAGAGGTGGTTGTTCTGGGTACTGATTTCTCAGGATCTATGCACCGAAATTGCGTGAAAATGTAATCACATGTCAGTTCTAATATAATGTATTTATCCAGTGAACATCCGTTTATCATCTGCATTTCTTCTTGGTGTATCAATTTTAATGGCCAGTAGTGTAGTTGTCGGATGTCCTCCTGAGGGATATTGTGTCAAATTTTGTCCAGTTGGCGCGTTCGATAGTCAAAATCCCTGCCTGGTTGGTGAACCCTGCTCAAATGCTCCAAGCGTTCTCAAGTGAGATCTCGCGACCTTGCCGACCTAGGTAGGGTTTGACAAGCACGAAGACAAGCAGTAGAAACTCTCATCGTTAGTGGGCGGCAATTATCTTGCTGAAATATAAACCCAGGATGACTGGCAACGAAGGTGCCGAGAATATGGTCAGCGTGGCGCCGTGCTGTAAGGGTGCCGAGGATGACAACTACAGGGGTTCTGCTATGAAAAGAAATTTGACTCCAGACAAATAAATCCTGGTGTCGGGCCGTATGGCGGGCGATAGTCAGGCTGCTATCCCACCGCTGTCCGGGTTGGCTGTAGACACGTCTTCGGCCTGGACTCTCATTGACAGAAGTAGAATTGTCTTCAGTGATGATTCCCGCTTCGAACTGATACCAGATGACCAGCGAAAACGTGTCTGCAGTCGTCCCAGACAGCGGTGAGATACCAACCTTACTGTTGCTCACCAAAAGGCGCGCCAAACAGGACTGATGATGTGAAGCGTCATTTCTTTTCATAGCAGCACCCCTTTGGTTGTAATCCGCAGCACCCTTGCAGCGCAGCGGCACGTCGACGATATACTACGTCCCGTTTTGTTGCCATTAATGGCAAGCCAACTTGAGCTTACATTTTATCAAAATGCCCGCCTGCAAACGGCCAGAGTTTCTGCTGCTTGTCTTCGTCCTCACCATACTCCACCTTGGCCAATAAGGTCGTCCGACCTCTCCCCAATAGAGAGCGTTCGGAGTATTAGGGGCAGGACCTCCAACGAGCTCGAGATTTTGACGATCTATCAATCAGTGCCAAGCTGAATAACCGCTTCGATGCGTCATTGGCTTGTTCGATTTGTGAGCTCTTTCTCTTAAATAAACCACCCAATGTATCTGAAATTGTTTCAGTAGTTTCCCAGTACAAGTACTGCTGTGTTGGCAGAAGAGCCAACACCGTGTTGCTAGAGGAGGCCGATATTCACGCGTTTAATTACACGCAGACTGGCGTGAGGTCTGGAACAGGTCAGAGAAATAAGACTAGCAAAACAGGAGGTACTGGTAGAATACTTAACTTTAATCCACAATCGGTGTACATCTCTCTTGACTGTCCATAATTTCAATTTCAATATACACTGGTAATGGCGCCTTGCCAGGTCGTAGCAAATGACGTAGCTGAAGGCTATGCTAACTATCGTCTCGGCAAATGAGAGCGTAATTTGTCAGTGAACCATTGCTATGAACGTCGGCTGTACAACTGGGGCGAGTGCTAAGAAGTCTCTCTAGACCTGCCGTGTGGTGGCGCTCGGTCTGCAATCACTGATAGTGGCAACACGCGGGTCCGACGTATACTAACGGACCGCGGCCGATTTAAAGGCTACCACCGAGCAAGTGTGGTGTCTGGCGGTGACACCACAAGTACATCACAGCTACCGTCCAATTCGGATAATTTCTTCGTGGTGCACATTTTTGTCATAGTACATTTGTAGTTTATTCATGTGCCGTAGAAAAGTCTGTATACACATTTTGTGTGAGGAATGAGATTTTATACGTTCTGACAACAGTGGCAATAGTGCTATAATAGGCACTATACGAGTGGTCAAGTTACTTTGGAATGTAACTATGTACATTTTAATGTTCTGACTTGTCTTCTGGAGTCTTGCTGAAGGTCGGCAAGGGCCCCAATATCATTTCGACATACTAAATTTAAAATATAGGTGGATTCGTATCTGGTGGAACGAAACGGACGTCAGCATTAATATTTGTCACGAAGAAAGTGCTGACGCCGTTGTTGGTGTAAGAATGGTGCCGTCGTCTGCTAACTATCAGAAATTGACGAATCCTCGCAGCAGTCTCATATTGTACTACAGAATTTCGTGCTTTTTTTGTCTTCATAGTCTTTATTTTATTGTTTGCTTTGTTTTAGTGACATTCTGGTACTGTAAAGATGTTTTTCCCATGCGTGTCAGTTATCATAGAAAAGAGAGCAGACATGTAAAAGGGAAAAAGTATAGGTTTCACGGTACCTCCACAAAGAAAAAAAAACACCTACATTGTTCATAAGTATAAACATAAACAGATGCAAAACTCCCAATGGAAGTGGTTTCAACAGTGAAAAAAAATCAGTGTTACTAAAGTAGCTGTACAGTTTTTGGCAATTAAAAGGGAAACAAGATATGAAGGATAAAGCAGAAACACAGTGAACTGTCTTCTAAATATTGTTTGTTGTGTTTCTGTGTACCAGTTGTCTTAACAGAATAACGGCAATCTTTTTGGGAAAAGTTCCTGTTTATTCGTCTATTTCAGGATAGTCGCTGCCGGCCGATGTGGCCGAGCGGTTCTAGGCGCTTCAGTCTGGAACCGCGCGAACGCTACGGTCGCAGGTTCGAATCCTGCCTCGGGCATGGGTGTGTGTGATGTCCTTAGGTTACTTAGGTTTGAGTAGTTCTAAATTCTAGGGGACTAATGACCTCAGATGTTAAGTCCCATAGCGCTCAGAGCATTTGAACCATTTGATAGTCGCCATTAGACTTTATGCCAGCGGTTTTACTAATCCGCAAAACACCTTTTGAACTCGATCTTTGGGACAGGTTTTTGTTCTCTCAGGGATGCATTTGTAATCTTATCTGTGTTCACAAAATGACGATCTTTTAAGGTTTTACTTATTTTTGGGAACATTGGGGCTATGGCTGCCGAATATGAAGCCTGGGGCATCACTGCAGTGTTATTTACGGCCAAGTGCGAATTGGTGCATAACCGTAATGCAAAGAACATTAATGGTTTTCTCTCAACGCCGAGCTTGCTTGGCTTTTTTTATTATTATTATGCCGTTAAATCTAGGAACATAGTACATCTTTCACATTTTACCAAATTTGTGGTACAGCTTTCCGTTTTGGTTATCCTGAATGCTTCAAATGGGACCACTGAGCTTTAGTTTGGACGTCATATCCGTAAACCTATATCTCGCCACTTGTTATGACAGGTTGCTACCACATATTTCATACCTAAAACTCGCGAAAAAAGTTTCGTAGAATGAGCCAATAGATGTGGTACCTTCAACAGCGACTTCTCTGGGTATGATTCGGCTGTCTTTCACCATTTCTTTCAGTTTTTCTACGATTTCATCGGTTGATGCGGTGCGGCACCCATGGTGTTCGTCATCTCCAGCGTCTTCACAGCCTTCTCCGAACCGCTTACACCACTCATAAACCTTTTTAATCTTAGCACATTCACCAAAAGCAAAACTTTGCTACAATTATTCTGTTTTTATAGCAAAAAGTAATACAAATTCTGTGATCAATTTTATACAAAATAATCGTTGATAGCTACTACCAAAACACACGATACCTTTTTGACAGCTAACAACAGGGTAAATATCCGATATAGCTAACACTGTAAGATGATTTTGAGACATGTTCAACAAAACAACGAAAAAATTGCTTGAATCGGACTAACAGAACATGAAAATTACGAATCTCAACAGTGTGAAAGGTTTACAATAGGATCCCCTGTCCAAGAACATCCACTGTGAATTTGCTCATTAATACTGTCTCTTATCATTGCTGCTTCTTTCACTGTGTTTCTATATTCCGACTTTTTGTGAGTAAACACTGTCGCTCATAACCTCACGTACACTGTGCCAACTGCACAACAGCCAACACAATACGCGTTATTTTGACGCCGACGGGGAAGCGCAAGCTACGTCTTGGGGGAAACTAGTCTCAATACGGGAATAACATTCCAGGGGCGCTACAGTACAGTAGTCTGCCGAAACAACGAATTGCTCGCGAGAAAATTTTAAGGCGGTAAAGGTGTTAGATATGAACGCACATTGTACCACTGATCTCAACGTACGAGAGGCTATCAGAAATTAATAGCTCCTAATTCTTTTCTTCTTGAATGCACCTAAAGACAAAGAAATTTATACAGCATACAGTTTTAACCTTAGTGAGTAATTCGGCACACTTCAATACAATGAGCACAACTGTGCTACTTCAGTTGCAGAGAACATAAACTCGTAAATAACCGCTTCATCTGATGCATTGTTTCAGTGCTTATTGCTCCTATCCATTAAGTTATTAGAATATCACTTCTGGTTCAGCACGTAAAACAAGAGCTACACCAGCACTGATAAAAACTGAACTCCACGATCAGGCTCCGAAGACCACACCATGTTGACAGATTGCAGTTCCGTCCTCTGTCATGCAGATGAGGTACGGAGGGTCACGGAGTCACCACACGGCTGTTCCAGCCGTTGTCGACTTTCAGACCTAGGAGCAACTACCTCTCATTTAAGTAGCGCATCAGTTGGCGTCACAGTGCTGAATGTCTAACCAACAGCGTGCCATCAACAAACTGCATCAGGAAGAGGAAGCCTAAAAGACTTGCGCGACTCAATTGAATCGCAAAGCTACTTGTTGATACAACGGCTTTGAAGTCCATCCGCTTATCCTCGACTTGTCATATTTACCTGCCCTTACCTGCAGCGCAGTTGTTAGTACGTAGCGCTCCAACGTGACTTGATGTAATAAACTCAGTTTTCTCGGTGGACATCTTTGTTGTATGTCTCTTCAGTTCATTGATCCATTCTGCAGCTGTTTCTAGCGAGTCAGAAAAAAAATGCCATGTCATCTGCAAAAGGACAAGCATTTAACTGGTAATAACATGTACTTGTGCCTGTTACAGTATGTTTTCACACTTGTCAGTTTTCGTATTAATTATGATACGTGTACATCTCTGTTAAACTGAACTACTACGTAAATCTGCGCCACAAGAATAAGATTTTCCATTCTGCAGAAGTTGGCCAATGATCGGCGACGTTCTTGCAATGCATCTTCAGTGCCTGAAAGTCAAATAAGTAGAATTATGTCATTATTTCCAGCAACTGTACGCTTCGCGTTGGAGCAGCGCGAAAGCCATCCTCACACGGGACGTGTTTGTTATCCCGAAACATGCTAGACACGGTGTCCGTCGTGGTTGCTGCCCACTCTGAAACGAGCTGCTTCACCTCACGGGCGTGCTCCTCGTCGTGATTTGCGACCTCAACGCTCTCAAGCGGCAGTTCTCGGCTCTATCTGGCACGCAAATCACACAGTTTAGTTACGAAAATGGACGCGCGTAAAATAACTGTGTTAATTGTGTTAGCGATCATCGAAAAAGAGCGGAGAAAAACGCGAAGAATATTCTGGATGGCTTGAACAGCGAACTTCTGGCAGAGGAACACTACGTAATGCTGTACAATGATCTGAGCTACATACTGGTAGAAGTTGTTCGTTTACTCAGTCGATCTACATCTCATTTTCGGTTGTAAATTCGATATGGTTCCAATATAGTGTCTAATGTCAGTCTGCGCATATATGATACCCATATTCTCGATGTTATATAGTCTACCGTCGCTTTGAAGTAACGAACTCATTTCGTAAGTTCAGACGAATCGAAGAGATCTTTTCGAAGCTGGTCACCGTAAATGAAAAAGACGTTTATCGGCAAGATACAAACATGAAGCACTCCATAATATATATATATATATACACTCCTGGAAATGGAAAAAAGAACACATTGACACCGGTGTGTCAGACCCACCATACTTGCTCCGGACACTGCGAGAGGGCTGTACAAGCAATGATCACACGCACGGCACAGCGGACACACCAGGAACCGCGGTGTTGGCCGTCGAATGGCGCTAGCTGCGCAGCATTTGTGCACCGCCGCCGTCAGTGTCAGCCAGTTTGCCGTGGCATACGGAGCTCCATCGCAGTCTTTAACACTGGTAGCATGCCGCGACAGCGTGGACGTGAACCGTATGTGCAGTTGACGGACTTTGAGCGAGGGCGTATAGTGGGCATGCGGGAGGCCGGGTGGACGTACCGCCGAATTGCTCAACACGTGGGGCGTGAGGTCTCCACAGTACATCGATGTTGTCGCCAGTGGTCGGCGGAAGGTGCACGTGCCCGTCGACCTGGGATCGGACCGCAGCGACGCACGGATGCACGCCAAGACCGTAGGATCCTACGCAGTGCCGTAGGGGACCGCACCGCCACTTCCCAGCAAATTAGGGACACTGTTGCTCCTGGGGTATCGGCGAGGACCATTCGCAACCGTCTCCATGAAGCTGGGCTACGGTCCCGCACACCGTTAGGCCTTCTTCCGCTCACGCCCCAACATCGTGCAGCCCGCCTCCAGTGGTGTCGCGACAGGCGTGAATGGAGGGACGAATGGAGACGTGTCGTCTTCAGCGATGAGAGTCGCTTCTGCCTTGGTGCCAATGATGGTCGTATGCATGTTTGGCGCCGTGCAGGTGAGCGCCACAGTCAGGACTGCATACGACCGAGGCACACAGGGCCAACACCCGGCATCATGGTGTGGGGAGCGATCTCCTACACTGGCCGTACACCACTGGTGATCGTCGAGGGGACACTGAATAGTGCACGGTACATCCAAACCGTCATCGAACCCATCGTTCTACCATTCCTAGACCGGCAAGGGAACTTGCTGTTCCAACAGGACAATGCACGTCCGCATGTATCCCGTGCCACCCAACGTGCTCTAGAAGGTGTAAGTCAACTACCCTGGCCAGCAAGATCTCCGGATCTGTCCCCCATTGAGCATGTTTGGGACTGGATGAAGCGTCGTCTCACGCGGTCTGCACGTCCAGCACGAACGCTGGTCCAACTGAGGCGCCAGGTGGAAATGGCATGGCAAGCCGTTCCACAGGACTACATCCAGCATCTCTACGATCGTCTCCATGGGAGAATAGCAGCCTGCATTGCTGCGAAAGGTGGATATACACTGTACTAGTGCCGACATTGTGCATACTCTGTTGCCTGTGTCTATGTGCCTGTGGTTCTGTCAGTGTGATCATGTGATGTATCTGACCCCAGGAATGTGTCAATAAAGTTTCCCCTTCCTGGGACAATGAATTCACGGTGTTCTTATTTCAATTTCCAGGAGTATATATATATATATATATATATAATTCCGTCGAAATATTGGAACACGTGAGGCAATACTGACCCTACGACTTATCTTAGAAGCTAGATTAAGTAAAGGCAAACCTACGTTTCTAGCATTTGTAGACTTAGAGAAAGCTTTTGACAATGTTGACTGGAATACTCTCTTTCAAATTCTGAAAGTGGCAGGGGTAAAATACAGGGAGCGAAAGGCTATTTACAACGTGTACAGAACCCAGATGACAGTTACAACAAGAGTCGAGGGGCATGAAAGGGAAGCAGTGGTTGGGAAGGGAGAGAGACAGGGTTGTAGCCTATCCCCGATGTTATTGAATCTGTACATTGAGCAAGCAATAAAGGAAACAAAAGAAAACTTCGGAGTAGGTATTAAAATCCATGGAGAAGAAATAAAAACTTTAAGGTTCACGGATGACATTGTAATTCTGTCAGACACAGCAAAGGGTTTGGAAGAGCAGTTGAACGGAATGGACAGTGTCTTGAAAGGAGGATATAAGATGAACATCAACAAAAGCAAAACGAGGATAATGGGATGTAGTCGAATTAAGTCGGGTGATGCTGAGGGAATTAGATTAGGAAACGAAACACTTAAAGTAGTAAAGGAGTTTTGCTATTTGGGGATCAAAATAACTGATGATGGTCGAAGTAGAGAGGATATAAAATGTAGACTGGCAATGGCAAGGAAAGCGTTTCTGAAGAAGAAAAATTTGTTAGCATCGAGTATAGATTTAAGTGTCAGGAAATCGTTTCTGAGAGTATTTGTGTGGAGTGTAGCCATGTATGGAAGTGAAACGTGGACGATAAATAGTTCGGACAAGAAGAGAATAGAAGCTTTCGAAATGTGGTGCTACAGAAGAATGTTCAAGATTAGATGGGTAGGTCGCATAACTAATGAGAAGGTACTGAATAGAATTGGGGAGAAGATGAGTTTGTGACACAGCTTGACTAGAAGAAGGGATCGGTTGGGAGGACATGTTCTGAGGCATCAAGGGATCACCAATTTAGTATTGGAGGATAGCGTGGAGGATAAAAATCATAGAGGGAGACCAAGAGATGAATACACTAAGCAGATTCAGAAGGATGTAGCCTGCAGTACGCACTGGGAGATGAAGCAACTTGCACAGGATAGAGTAGCGTGGAGAGCTTCATCAAACCAGTCTCAGGACTGAAGACCATGACAACAACATATATACGACGGCATATACCACGTGGGAAAAGTAGATCACCCGCAAGCAGATAGCGTAGTGCCGTAGATAACAGTACCATCTGTGTCTACACTTCAGTAGGGAATGCTCACAGCCTGAAGGCTCAATGTGGTGAAAACGTGTGAAGCAAGCAGGCAATCATGCCATGGACACACACTCATGCTTCCTACAGCCAAATGAGCGAGTTTAAAATGGGTCAAATTTTGGCCTTCCAGGTGGCAAGATGGTTCTTTCAGGAAATTGCCACAACGGATTGGACGTGCTGCGTCAGTTGTGTAACGATGCTGGTATCAGTGGTCACTGAACATTCTCACACCTGTAGACAAGGTTCTGGACGTTCACGCAGTACAGACGCCTATCAGGATTGTCGTATTGTAAGGGCAGCACTGGCAGATCGTACAGCTAGCACAGCACGGGTAAGAGGGCTTGGGAGCCCAGACGGGTCAACACGAACTGTTGCGAACCAGTTATTAGCAGTGGGACTACGGGCACGCACAAATCAATCCCGTTTTCTACTCACGCAACAGCATCGACGTGCACGGCTCGATTGGTGCCGCCAGATGATCACTTGGAATGGCGCAACGTGGTCTTCAGCGATGAAAGCAGACTCTGCCTGCACGCGACTGATGTAGACCTTGTAAGCGCTGTCTCGTGGAGTGCATTCGTCCAAGACATACTGGCTCCACCTCAGGCCTTATGGTCTGGAGAGCGATCAGCTACAACTCTCGTTCACCTTTGGTGTTTCTGGAGGGGACGCTAGTGAGCTCTCGGTGCGAGCAGAATATTGTTAGACCCGTTCTTTTGCCGTTCTTGCATCAGGAAGGTGATATGTTGTTGCAAAAGAATAAGGCTCGCCCACACACTGTTCGTGAAACTCGACGTGCTCTACAAGACGTGCAACAACTTCCTCGGCCAGCGCGATTTCCGAACTTGTCTCCAGTCGAGCATGTGCGACATATGAGGGTACAAGAAGTGTGTCTGCGACTCGTCAGCCAACAACTCTTGCAGAACTACACGAACGGTTGGAGCAGGCGTGGAATAACGTATCCCAGAACAGTATTCGCCATCTCAGCGATCGTCTGGATACCAGAGTCAGCGCCTACGTTGCCATAAATCTTGAGATAGTTGGAAACCTCTAAAATGATGTACTAATCTTTTTTTCGGCAGTGTATTTTAGATAAAGTTTCTAAATAGCAAAAACATCTTGTGCGTATCTCCTTTTTAGCTTCTGATATAGATTGGCAGTCACATTAAATTGGCCTACGGAGAGAGGATTGTAGCAACTACATTATTTATGATAAATAACTTCGACTGTTGCAGATAATACTTCTGTTAAATTAATAAGAAAGACTCAGAATCTTTTAGAAAACAAATGATCAAAAAAAATTGTAAATAGACTCGGATGAACCCGCTATCTTTCTGTTTCCAGTTTATGACGCTATCAACTACTACTTCGGCTCGGCAGCAACGTCTCAGAGATATGATATACTCAGATCTTATTATTTGATATTTAACTAGGACAAATCGTACCAGAAATGACGCGCTACAGCTAGGTCATCAATGTGCCATAGCATTGAAACCAGGATTGAGAAAATACAAGTATTTTTAAAAGAAAACTAGAGTTTTGATGGGTATAATTGTTTTCTTTTGTTTTGACAATTAAATAGTTCAACTTAAATTCCTATGAATAACGTATTCAACAAACTGGCCGTAATTATAACTACTTCACTAGTGTCTCATTTTTTGCGCTGCAAGCAATGTGTCTACTTCTCCACCTACGGGCTTGTTTGCTGAAAATGAAGAAATTATTTAGGAGAGAAAAGGCCTGAGAAATTTGTGAAGGTATGTAAAATTCTCCGTACTATCAAAAAGGGATAAACGTTACCATTCCACCCCAAGTTAAAGTTGTCTTTCGTCTTTTGTTGGTTTGTTTAATTGTACAAAAACCCGTAACTCTTGTAGGACAGTTAATTTACAACGAATCTGACCCGGTATAGTTTCGTAGCACAGAAGTTACGACATTAAAAACATAAAATACGGTAAGTTTTTACTACCGATATATAGTTGCCTGTCATTTTTTTTTTACATCATACGCCGAAATTCACCTAATGCTGTGTGGCGGAGGGTACTTTCGATACCACTATCTGATCCCTCCAATCCTGTTCCACTCGCGAATAGTGCGTGGAAAAAATTATTGTCGGTAAGCCTCTGTATTGGCTGTAATTTATCGTTTTTTTTCCTCGTGGTCAATACGGGAGATGGATGTGAGGGGGAAGTAATATGTTGTCTGACTCCTCCTGAAAAGTGCTGTCCCGAAATTTCAGTAGTAAATCTCTCCGTGATGCACAACGTCTCTTTTGTAACGTTTGCCAGTGGAATTCGTTTAGCATCTCCGTTACGCTCTCTGGCCAGCTAAACGATCCCGTCACGAAACGCGCCGCTCTTCGTTGGATCTTCTCTATCTCCACTATCAGTCTTACCTGGTAGGGATCCCAGATAGATGAACAATACTAATACGACCTATTCTTGAGTACTGCTCGAGCGTTTGGGATCCCTGTCAGGTCGGATTGAGGGAGGATATAGAAGCAATTCAGAGGCGGGCTGCTGGATTTGTTACTGGTAGGTTTGATCATCACGCGAATGTTACGGAAATGCTTCAGGAACTCGGGTGGGGAGTCTCTAGAGTCTAGAGGAAAGGAGGCGTTCTTTTCGTGAATCGCTACTGAGGAAATTTAGAGAACCAGCATTTGAGGCTGACTGCAGTACAATTTTACTGCCGCCAACTTACATTTCGCGGAAAGACCACAAAGATAAGATAAGATAAGAGAGATTAGGGCTCGTACAGAGGCATATAGGCAGTCACTTTTCCCTCGTTCTGTTTCGGAGTGGAACAGGGAGAGAAGATGCTAGTTGTGGTACGAGGTACCCTCCGCCACGCACCGTATGGTGGATTGCGGAGTATGTATGTAGATGTAGAATACTCAAGAATCGGGTGAAGAAGCGCCTTATAAGCCACTTCTTTCGTGAATGAATTAGATTTCCTAAAGATTCTTCCGATGCATCTGAGTGTGGTGTCTGCTTTTCCCACTACCTGTTTTATATGGTCATTTCACTTTAGGTCGCTCTGGATGGTTACGCCTAGATATTTTATGGCAGACGCTGTCTCCAGCTGTTTGTCATCAATAGTATATTAGTGTGTGTTTATTATAACAACTCGTGCCTAAAACGACGGGTTTTCAAGAGATCCTCAATATGCTGGTGCTTTGAAACAGCTTATACTCATAGCGCGTACGCTACAATAAGAAACGACCAAATAACGGTATATCTACATCTACATCCATACTCCGCAAGCTACCTGACGGTGTGTGGCGGAGGGTACCTTGAGTACCTCTATCGGTTCTCCCTTCTGTTCCAGTCTCGTACTGTTCGTGAAAAGAAGGATTGTCGGTATGCCTCTGTGTGGGCTCTAACTTCTCTGATTTTATCCTCATGGTCTCTTCGCGTGATATACGTAGGAGGGAGCAATATACTGCTTGACTCCTCGGTGATGATATGTTCTCGAAACTTCAACAAAAGCCCGTACCGAGCTACTGAGCGTCTCTCCTGCAGAGTCTTCCACTGGAGTTTATCTATCATCTCCGTAACGCTTTCGCGATTACTAAATGATCCTTTAACGAAGCGCGCTGCTCTCCGTTGGATCTTCTCTATCTCTTCTCTATCTCTTCTATCAACCCTATCTGGTACGTATCCCACACTGCTGAGCAGTATTCAAGCAGTGGGCGAACAAGCGTACTGTAACCTACTTCCTTTTTTTTTCGGATTGCATTTCCTTTGGATTCTTCCAATTAATCTCAGTCAGGCATCTGCTTCAACTTCATATGATCATTCCATTTTAAATCACTCCAAATGCCTACTCCCAGATAATTTATGGAATTAACTGCTTTCAGTTGCTGACCTGCTATATTGTAGCTAAATGATAAAGGATCTTTCTTTGTATTACATTACACTTGTCTACATTGAGATTCAGTTGCCATTCCCTGCACCATGCTTCAATTCGTCCCAGATCCTCCTGCATTTCAGTACAAATTTCCATTGTTAAAACCTCTCGATATACTACAGAATCATCCGCAAAAAGCCTCAGTGAACTTCCGATGTTATCCACAAGGTCATTTATGTATATTGTTACGACACTCCCCTGTGGCACACCTGGAATCACTCTTACTTCGGAAGACTTCTGTCCATTGAGAATGACATGCTGCGTTCTGTTATCTAGGAACTCTTCAATCCAATCACACAATTGGTCTGATAGTCCATATGCTCTTACTTTGTTCATTAAACGACTGTGGGGAACTGTATCGAACGCCTTGCGGAAGTCAAGAAACACGGCATGTACCTGGGAACCCATGTCTATGGCCCTCTGAGTCTCGTGGACGAATAGCGCGAGCTGGGTTTCACACGATCGTCTTTTTCGAAACCCATGCTGATTCCTACAGAGTAGATTTCTAGTCTCCAGAAAAGTCATTATACTCGAACATAATACGTGTTCCAAAATTCTACAACTGATCGACGTTAGAGATATAGGTCTATAGTTCTGCACATCTGTTCGACGTCCCTTCTTGAAAACGGGGATGACGTGTGCCCTTTTCGGATCTTTTGGAACGCTACGCTCTTCTAGAGACTTGCGGGACATCGCTGCAAGAAGGGGGGCAAGTACTCTGTGTAAAATCGAACTGGTATCCCATCAGGTCCAGCAGCCTTTCCTCTTTTCAGCGATTTTAATTTTCTATCCCTCTGTCATTATTTCGATATCTACCATTTTGTCATCTGTGCGAGAATCTAGAGAAGGAACTACAGTGCAGTCTCCCTCTGTGAAACAGCTTTGGAAAAAGACATTTAGTATTTCGGCCTTTAGTCTGTCATCCTCTGTTCAGTACCCCTTTTGGTCACAGTGTGTCTGGAGATTTATCTCTGTACAGTATCGTGTCTCCTAAGTTCTACCTGTAACGTAAAACCGAAGGCCACATCTAATTGGCCACGTTGCTCAACACGAGGCAAAAATATGATATGGCATATTCGTCATTTGAAGCTCCGCAGTGTAGTGGAATGTGAAATTCCATGCTGTGACGTCACCAGGGAGTCGTCCGCGTACGTTTTCACGCCCCGTGAGAGGACGCCTTAGGATGAGCAGCCGTGGCTTAGATGTACCTGGACGAAGTGCGAAGTGGAGCAAGGATAATACGGTTGACTGACACCGAGAAAGAAGAAGTGGGGCGAATCCACGCAGAGTCGTGGCGAGTATGGTGCCACAATGCCGCGTGCGAGTATCCGACCGTTGCGCAGTACCTGCGGGCGAAAGAGAAAGCCGGAGAGCAGCGGAAGAGCGGTGACTGCGACTGCGCCTGCGCCGGCCCTGACCTGCTTCTCCAGATGTGCCTGCGGCAGCGGCTGGAGGCTGCGCGCGGCCACGGCTACGGCTCCAGAGGCCGGATGCTGCGATGCGCGCACCCCGCGCCTGAAACATGCATGCGGGGCGCGCGCCGGCTCAGTAATAATACAGAGGAATCTCGACGCCGCTGCACTCTTTTATTCGGCACTCGTGAGCACTGCTCTTCGCGGAGGATGTGTGTGTATGTATGTGTGTGTGTGTGTGTGTGTGTGTTTGTATGAGAGAGAGAGAGAGAGAGAGAGAGAGAGAGGGGGGGGGGGGGGAGGGGGGAGATTCCGGAAACAGCGATCGTGTGAGACCCAACTCGCTTTATTTGTTCATGAGACCCAGAAAATATTAGATACAGGCTCCCAGGTAGATGCCTTTTTCCTTGACTTCCGGAAGGCGTTCGATGCAGTTCCGCACTGTCGCCTGATAAAGTAAGAGTCTACGGGATATCAGACCAGCTGTGTGGCTGGATTGAAGAGTTTTTAGCAAACAGAACACAGCATGTTGTTCTCAATGGAGGGACGTCTGCAGACGTTAAAGTAACCTCTGGCGTGACACAGGGGAGTGTTATGGGACCATTGCTTTTCACAATATATATAAATGACCTAGTAGATAGTGTCGGAATGTCCATGCGGCTTTTCGCGGATGATGCTGTAGTACACAGAGAAGTTGCAGCGCTAGAAAATTGTAGCGAAATGCAGGAAGATCTGCAGCGGATAGGCACTTGGTGCAGGGAGTGGCAACTGACCCTTAACATAGACAAACGCAATGTATTGCGAATACATAGAAAGAAGGATCCTTTATTGTATTATTATATGATAGCGGAACAAACACTGGTAGCAGCTACTTCTGTAAAATATCTGGGAGTATGCGTGCGGAACGATTTGAAGTGGAATGATCATATAAAATTAATTGTTGGTAAGGCTGGTGCCAGGTTGAGATTCATTGGGAGAGTCCTTAGAAAATGTAGTCCAACAACAAAGGAGGTGACTTACAAAACACTCGTTCGATCTATACTTGAGTGTTGCTCATCAGTGTGGGATCCGTACCAGGTCGGGTTGACAGAGGAGATAGAGAAGATCCAAAGAAGAGCGGCGCATTTCGTCACAGGGTTATTTGGTAAGCGTGATAGCGTGACGGAGATGTTTAGCAAACTCAAGTGGCAGACTCTGCAAGAGAGGCGCTCTGCATCGTGGTGTAGCTTGCTGTCCAGGTTTCGAGAGGGTGCGTTTCTGGATGAGGTATCGAATATATTGCTTCCCCGTACTTATACCTCCCGAGGAGATCACGAATGTAAAATTAGAGAGATTGGAGCGCGCACGGAGGCTTTCAGACAGTCGTTCTTCCCGTGAACCATTCGCGACTGGAACAGGAAAGGGAGGTAATGACAGTGTCACGTAAAGTGCCCTCCGCCACCCACCGTTGGGTGGTTTGCGGAGTATAAATGTAGACGTAGATGTAGATTATATGTTCTAATATCACCGGACAAAAATTTGTCGCCCATAGAGAGATCATTACAAGCATCATTTAATAACGTGTAATTCTATTCCTGAACTTGATAATCACGTATATTCAGTTAGGAAATGAGTCCACGAGGTTGTGCAGGCACATGGCAACTCAGGTTAAGCCATTCGTAGAGGATTTGATCATACATTTCCACCAAATTGACGAGATGCTGAAGTCGGCGTTTTACCCGCTGTTCTAACATGTCTCACAGATTTTCTGTGGAGTTCAGTTCGGCCGATTTTGCAGTCCAGTCGAAATGTAATAGGATAGAAGAGGGTTAAGAAAACCAGTCACATATTCTTCAAGCTTGGTGAATTTCGCTTTTGTCTTGGAATATGGCGGTGCCAGCAACATACTCATTGTGCAGAAGCTGATTGAAAGGCAACCCGTGATGATTCAGAATGTTTAAATAAAGACCCTGGTTCGTGTTACCAGTCACCCCAGTGAGCAGGCCCAATTCATGACAAGCAAAACACTCTCAAAACATCACAGACCAACTCCGGGCCGGCCTGTGTGGCCGTGCGGTTCTAGGCGCTTTAGTCGGGAACCGCGTGACCGCTACGGTCGCAGGTTCGAATCCTGCCTCGGGCATGGATGTGTGTGATGTCCTTAGGGTAGTTAGCTTTAAGTAGTTCTAAGCTCTAGGGGACTGATGACCACAGATGTTAAGTCCCATAGGGCTCAGAGCCATTTGAACCATTTGAACCAACTGCGGCTTTAACCTATCTTGCACACACTGAGGATGAAATGCTTCATTTGACTGTCGGTGCGCTAGATTTAGTGCGTCATTTGAATATAGGCAAAAACTTGATTCCCGGGTTCGATTCCCGGCGGGGTCAGGGATTTTCTCTGCCTCGTGATGGCTGGGTGTTGTGTGCTGTCCTTAGGTTAGTTAGGTTTAAGTAGTTCTAAGTTCTAGGGGACTGATGACCATAGATGTTACGTCCCATAGTGCTCAGAGCCATTTGAACCATTTGAAAAACGTGATTCGTCAGACCACGCTACGTTTCGCCGGACAGCTACTGTCTGCGTTCGACGATTTATAGCCCACTGACGACGCACAACCGTATGCGCCTGTGTGAGCGATGGTCTCTTGCGAGGTGACAGACCCCAAATGTTCATTTCATGTAGTTACCGTCGCAGTGTTTTCCCGCTGACAGGAGGGGCTGGACCTTCATTCACAGGCTGCAGCATTTCCTGTCGGATCTGGAAGCGATTTTGATTCACAAGCTGAGAAACGCGTTTCCGTCAGTCAGGAACTATTTTCGACCACATTTCTGACGTGTTTCGTGGCCACGTGTGTTACACCATTGCTTGTAGACAAGTTGAACAGCCGCAGCGTGACACCGACAAGTTCAGCAACTTCACACGCTGTATGGCCGAGAGCACGGCCAGACACAGGTGCCGTTTTTTACCACTCTGTCACGTCCTTAGATTTACCCATGTTTACACACGGTATTCGCTTGAGAGGTGAATGTCTCACTGATCGCTACAGGGCGCGCGCGGTTGAGCACGTGAGTCGATCGCTCGTGGTCCGTGAAGGCTTCATTTTTTTGTCTGGTGAGCTTATGTTGTTTCGCCATTCATCCATGAGAACTGTTTCACGCAGTCAAGCTGATTTTGCAATATACCATTCGACATCGTTCAGAAGTCAGAGGAGCCCTTTAGACAATCATCATCTTCACCGCGGCAAACGGAACTTCTACCTTATAGACCACCTACTGTTTACTATTATCATACCCAGTGGGCCTACGCAGACTATTTTCCATGGGGCGGCAAGGCTCTAAAATTGGCATTTTTTTAATATAAATGAGTTGGTCAGTTTCGAGGGCTTCGTGCTATAAGAATTGAATTTTACAGGTAACAAAAAAATTTCTTATATCTCAGAGAATTGATGGTTATCCACGCAGTACACGAATAAAATCTCTGTAGCTACTCCAAATTCCTGGGGGAGGTGGGCGGGGGGGGGGGGGGGAGTCGCAAGAAGTGCTCCCTGTTGCCCCCTACCACCCCTTACATACGCCTGTGATAGTATCAACGAGTGCGTCATTTGCACCTCGTACTGCTGAGATCGTGTGTAAGATGATTACACATGTTGTGTGATTAACTGAACTGTGTAAGGCAAGTGCTCGACAGGTCACGGCTTATTTCCTGCTCCTTCCATATCCAGTCCATGCTTGTCTCTAATGACTTCTTCCAATACATCAGTCTTTCCGAATCTGCAGTGCTTCGCCGGCCGAGGTGGCCGAGCGGTTCTGGGCGCTACAGTCTGGAACCGCGCGACCACTACGGTCGCAGGTTCGAATCTTGCCTTTGGCATGGATGTGTGTGATGTCCTTAGGTTAGTTAGGTTTAAGTAGTTCCAAGTTCGAGGGGACTGATGACCTCAGAGGCTAAGTCCCATTGTGCTCAAAGCCATTTGATTTGCAGTGCTTCTATAAGCAGACCGCAGGCTGAAACCCACTGTTATTCCCGACATCAGTTGGGGAAGAAGAAGATGAAGAAGGGAAGAAACTGCTCTTAGACCTGCACGACAACAGGAAGATTGTCGAGTTCCTTTGTTCTTCACATCACGTTTGGATCGTGGGGGATGAACTAGTGGATCGACGTGTCAAGGACGCTACTAGACGGAAGTTCTGGAAGTAAGTTACCAGGATCCGACTCGTAACGGTATCGGAGTGTTGCGTGGAACAACCATAAGTTACGGGCGACAAAAAGAGTCCACGACTGAGTGGCTGTCTTTCATTCGACCGTCTCGCCTTCAATCCACAGTCCTTTGCCGCCAGCATATCGGTCACACCAAATTTGCCCCCAGCGACAAGCTGCCCCACGTCTTTGTATTTGTGTCTCTCCCCTGACCGTCGCCCATATCCGATGGATTCCCTCACTTTCGCTTTCCCTGCTTGTTCCGCAGCTGGCAGACTCAGTCCCTGAGATCAAAACTGATCATGTGTGGGCGGCGTCTGTCGGAGGGGATTTTATACTTTTTATCTCGAGCCGTCCGCCCCCGGTAGCTGAGTGGTCAGCGAGAGAGAATGTCAATCCTAAGAGCCCGCGTTCGATTCCCGGCTGGGTCGGAGATTTTCCCCGCTCAGGGACTGGGTGTTGTATTGTCCTAATCATCATCATTTCATCCCCATCGACGCGGAAGTCGCCGAAGCGGCGTCAAATCGAAAGACTTGCACCCGGAAAACGGTCTACCCGACGGGAGGATCTAGTCAAACGACATTTACATTTATCTCGAGCCTCCGTTGTTGTGTTCCTGCTGGCTGCTGAACGAGGGTGGAGGGTCGCCTCCTGCCACGTTTTTAACCCCCAAGGGAACGTCCGGCTGTCTGCGGACTGAGGGCTGGTTCGATCCCGGGCACCTCTACTCATCTATATTACCCCTGAGTCTTAATTCCTATTTAAAAAGTTTTAGCGGTCACAATTTTGTTTTTGTACATGGCTGCACGTTCAGAGACCGTGAATAGTTACAATTGAAAGAAAAACAGCCCTCGGTCACTACAGCAGTGTTGGAACCCGGTTAATTCGTTGAAATATAGTGACCGAGGGCTGTTTTTCTTTCAATTGTTTTAGCGGCCATTTTGTTATATAGCCGACTCTTCAATTCTATTCATGTGGTACAGAGGGTGGGATGAGCCTAGTCAGGTTTGGAGGTTTCATAACCAAATTGCGGTGGGCCTGCAATCGCTCCCGGCTGACATCTATCCCACCTTATTGCCTTTTACGACTGTTTTGTGCCAGTCGTTTCATACCGAATGGTTTTTTAACATACGTAGTATGGAGGAACCGATAACCATGTCCATCTGTAATCCGTCTACTGCAGGCACGGTCACAGCGTGCTAAACATACGACGCGCACAACGTGCTCCTCGCGTGATGCCCGAGGCTCGGCCTGCCTCGGCACTACTCGGTACGTCTCGGCTTTTATCGGTCCCACTCGCTATAGCGCGACATTTCGGTTAGCAGAGCGATGAAACATTTTCTTCCAGCATTTGATGCGGCTTATTTTGGCCGGCGCGACTTCCTTCAGTTCGACAGAATCGTATTGTAAGAACTGTTCGTGCTTCGCTATTTGTTCGTGGTGTTTTTGAGACCGTCTGCAGGTGGAACTGGTGGATATGTAATAAAATTCCCGTTTAAAAGACAAATTATTTTTCGTTAAAACTATCGCGAAGTGCTATATTATTTTCCTTTGGACAAGCTTCCATATCTCCTTAATGAGGCTGCAAACTTGATACCAAATTTTCGATCTACATATGTGCTTGAAAGACTCTTTTTCTATTACGAGACAAAATAAATCATGATTACGTGGCAACCTGAATTACGAAAGTTTGTGAAACTGTCTGCGTCCGTCCATATACCGATAGTTTGTGCCAAATGTACATTTTGTTATATCCTCAGCGCGACAAAAATTAATAATTAATACAAAAAAATTTGTTTTGTTAGTGGTCTACATCGGTGACAAATATGAAACAAAGCCATATGCTGCATGGCTCACTTTAGCACTTAATTCCTTTCCCCCTCGGACATTGTGGCGTTGCGTGCACTCACGCGAAAGTGTGTGGCATGTGTGCGCAAGTGCTGCACACGAGCCGAGTTCTTTACCGTCCCTGATCTAATGGCTTCGTCTTCTACAAGACTTGCAACACTAATATCCCTTCCTTTCCGGGCTATTTGTCTGATTATAGTGAAGAAACTTGGTGTGGGGAACGATATGTGGAACTGCTGAATTTCTTGTTATCCCGTGTGCGGTAGTCCAGCATGGATTTCACTAAGGGTATCCAAAGAACTGACTTCGCAGATTAAACGTGTTTTCCCAAGTTCTTCCCATAATTTAAGCGAGCTTTCGTTTCGCCATAAACATTCTCGATGCTGGAACTGCGCACTTCTTAATGCAAAAGACCTTTCGCGTAATCGAATGCACTCGGAACGCCAGCGGTGGTTACAGTTAGCATAAAACTGAATCACTTTCGCAAACAGCGCACATTTCGTTTTATATCAGTGCTGCACCACTCGGTAAGATTGGCAACTGTCCGCCGACGTGAAACGGAAACAGTCTCATTGGTTGTTAAGTGAATACTTAGAGAAGCGAGATTTTCCCCTCCTCTGCGAAGCGATGTGAAAATGCGATCGCAAAATCTGATTGGCAGTAGGACCCTCAGTGATGTAGTCAGAAGCTCATTCGAGCTGCGAGGATGGAAGAGAAGTTTGGACTTCGCCAAGGAGTGTATAAAACCGTACATCTTACTTTTTGTGCCTTCAGAAGGACCTTCTTACGTTAACCGCTATGAAAAGTATTGTGTGACGATGTAATGAAAATTGGTTAGTTACTTCACGTAGTTCATAGGACAGGTACTCTGCTGTGGCCTTGTAAAAGGAACCATCCCAGCATTTACGTGCAATAATGTAGGGAAACCACGAAAAACCTAAGTTATGAGGCTGGATGGAGAGTGGAGCCTCCTTCCTTTCGAATATCACGCCAGTTACTTAAAACAGTACAACCTCATTCGATTTATACCATACCGTTTGCAAAGAAGTTACTTAATAATGTAGAAAGCTATTGCTACACTGTTTATTCATTTCTCTGTGCCAGTCACCGCATACACTACACACTCATTATTTCATAGTATAACACTACACACATTGTCAGCTGTAAGGAGGATCGTAGCAACGATTTGTTGTCCATTTTCTGCATCAATTTCCCACGTACTTGACTGAGAACTGAGGCAGCGTACTTTTATAATGAATGAGATTTTGAGCTCAGAACGAGGATAAGATGTTAGTATTATCCATTGCAGAGTTTTTGGAAATTTTTATGGAAAGGAAGCAAAAAAGAAAAATACTGTATAGTGCGGTAGTGTTATGTGAAACAAATAGAAATGTATTATTATTATTATCATCATTGCCTTTTTTAAACCCCTGCTGTTTATTATCTAAGTAATCTTTGACTATATAGAATGTGTTGCCTAACAGGCACTTTTAACACATATATTAAAGAAGTTCGTTTCAGTAATCTGTTTAATCATCTTGGGCAATTTATTGTGTAATTTTACTGTTTCAAGCTTAACGTGCGCATGAGATGTCAGTGTTTACGTGGAACCTCTCGCATCGCCGGACCGAGCTTGTTTATTGGTAATACAGGTACACTGGCAAAACTCTGGAACAAATCAACGTAATAAGTTTTAAAATGTCAATAAGGCTGACAAAGTTCGAGATGCTGACACAGTAGGCAGAAACTACATTAAGAATTCATAATCCTGACAAATTTCCCGAACGTACACTCTAAGACAAAAGAGAGAGAGAGAGAGAGAGAGAGAGAGAGAGAGAGAGAGAGAGAGACTACGCAAACGGACGAAGTATTCGAATAGTACGGCAATTGATAGGTGTGATGTACATGTACAGACAAACAAATGGTTACAATTCAGAAAATAATTGGATGGATTATTCAAGAAAAAGAGTTTCACAAATTGAGCAAGTTAGTAACGTTTTGGTACACATGTGGCCCTTATGCGAGCAGTTATTCGGCTTGGCATTGATTGATGCAGTCGTTGGATGTCCTTTTGAGGCATATCGCGTAAGATTCTGTACAACTGGCGCTTTAGATCGTCAAAATCCCGAGCTAGTTAGAGAGCCCTGGCCATAATGCTCCAAACGTCTCTACGGGGAATCTCCAGACGTGTTGTCGCTGGTCATCGAGGCTCATTTCGAAGCGCGACTCATACCTGATGACAATTTTGCTCCAGTCAATGAGATTGCAGGCCGAAGATGTGTATGGAGACGCCCTGGACAGCGATGAGATACCAACCTGACTGTCGCCAGCCATGCGGCCCGACAACCAATCGTGACGGTCTGGGGTGTCACTTCTTTTCATACCCCTTTGATTCCCATCCGCGGCACCCTTACAACACAGCGGTACGCCGAAAGTATTCTACGTCCCCACTTTATGGCCCTTCATTGCAAGCCATCCTGGGCTTGCGTTTCAGCAAAATAATGCCCGCCCGCACACGACAAGGGTTTCTACAGCTTGTCTTCGCGCTTGCCAAGCCATGCCTTGGCTTGAAGGGTCGCCGGATTTCTCCTCAGCTGAGAATGTTTGGAGCATTATGGACAGGGTCCTCCAACCACCTCGGGATTTTTACGATCGAATGCGTCAATGAGGTAGAAATTTTCACGATATCCCTCTGGAGGACGTCTAACAACTCTGCCAATCAGTGCCAATAATAGCTGCTTACATAAGGGCCAGAGGTGGACCAACGCGTTATTAACTTGCTCAGCTAGTGAAGCTCTTTCTCTTGAATAAATCACGCAATTTTTTTGAAAATGTAATCACTTTTGTCATTCGTTTGTCTGTACATGTATATCACGTCTACCGATTTCCGTCCTATTCGGATAATTTGTTCTTGGCGCGTCATTCGTCTTTTTTTTTTTAAAAAATAGTTTGTATGTAAGATTGCTCTACGCCTGGAGGATAAAAATAGCACAATCGGAATGTTGTCTGTGAGACAAGAGGTTGGGTATTACACCCTACACAGAACTTGTTTCAAAACTTTCGCTTGTTGCTCTTTGAGACGGCAGGAAGGGCCAAGAGAAAAAAGTCTCCATTCCTTATTACAGGGAGATACAGACTGCTTTAACTCGGCAACACTGTATTGGCGATAACCAGCGTAGAGCAAGAGTAAACATAGGAATGACCGAGTAGAAGACCTGGTGTATAAGTACCACCAAAATTTCCTCCTTCGTTTTATATCGTATTAGCTCCGTTAAACAGAGAAGCGCGCGTCCATCAACGGGTGATGGACTGTTGAACAACAAACTTTTCAGTTTGAAACAAGGAGTCGCCAACAGCGCCTGTCTCGTTGCACTAATGATCTCCGCGTGCTTGGAAAGCAGTTCACGGCTGAAGACGGTTTTGATGCCCATGCTGCGTCTGACAAGTGGAGAGTTGCGTCATAGAATGCTTTTCCGCTACCTGCAACGTGTTGGTGGCGTAGTTCTGAGATACTGTCAGTGTATAGCGCTTCTCCTTCACCTCGAAGGATTTCAGTATACGTTGCGATAGTCGATTACAGAAAGGGAAAAACGCGTACACATGCACACAAAGCGACAAAAGGAAGGAAGGTGTCCGCTAAGAGCGCATTAATCTTTTATTACTCATTCTAATAAGCCATCTAATTTGTAACTTTATAACTACTGTGTTTTAAATGAGGCGAGCCAGCTTGTTTAAATCTATAAAGAGACAGAAGGACAGCGATACAAAGACCCTCTTCAGTATTGCAGCAATTACTTAGCTGTTTATGCGGCAGGGTTTTATGATGAAGTAGATCCATTTAAACTAAAATATTACTAGAAGACTACTTTCAGAAGCCATACAAACAAAGCTATCCCGCATATAAAGTTGACGGCTGCCGTTATTGCGCTACACGTGCCAATACACGAGGTGACAAGAGTCGTGGGATAGTGATATCCACATAAACAGATGTATTTCAGTGGTAATAGCTGACGGTAGGGTTCGTGAGTGGCGCACACCCCGTGAAGCTATGGACTCAGATTGTCAACAAGGCAATTTACGGGCTGGTGGTGGCCCGATATTTGTGTGGGCTGTGTTTACATGGAGTGGACTGGGTTCTCTGGTCCAACTGAACCGATCATTGACTGGAAATGGTTATGTTCGGCTACTTGGAGACCATTTGCAGCCATTCATGGACTGTGTTTTAAATGAGACAGAAGGACAGCGATACAAAGAGCCTGTTCAGTATTGCAGCAATTACTTAGCTGTTCCCAAACAACGTTGGTGTTTTTGTGGATGACAATGCGCCATGTCACTGGGCCACATTTGTTCGCGATTGGTTTGAAGAGTATTGTGGTCAGTTCGAGCGAATGATTTGGCCACCCAGTTCGCCCGACATGGCGAATTTATACGACATAATCGGGAGCTCAGTTCGTGCATAAAATCGTGTACCGACAACACTTTCAAAATTATGGACCGCTATAGAGGCAGCATGGTTCATTATATCTGCAGGGAACTTTCAACGACTTGAGTCTATGTCACGTCGAGTTACCGGTCTACGCCGAACAAAAGGAGGTTCGACCTATATTTGGAGTTGCCGCATGATTTTTGTCACCTCAGTGTATAAACGAGACCCAAATGTCTTTTGCTGTTAGCGTCAGCTGTGGTCCAGGTCGAAGTATTCCAACTTGTCCACGTGTATACAAGGTTTTATATAATAGTTTTTTTATATAAATATGGCATTAGTGTCTCTGTACAGGTCATAAACAACTTCTGGCGCACATGTGTCTCGGTTTTTGACTCAATTCCACTTACGAAGATGAAGGCGACAGAAATAATAACCACGGTTATCCTCAGCCATTTAGCATCAACTGCTGAACGAATTCCTCCTGCAGACCCTTTGATGCATCACGTTCTTCATTAGTGCTCGTACGTGTTGCTCCTGCATTTCTTCTGCCTGTTTTCCACTAAGCCAACACTTCGATCTTTCCTTATCTCGTGGAATCCTGCAGCAAAGAATTTCCATGGTCCATCTACGATCCATTCTCCTGGGTACATGCCTCCTCCACCTCCTTTCCATTTCCATTACGGTTGTGATTACGTCGCACAATCCAATGTGTTTTCCGACTGATCTGATTTTCTTTTTGTTTCTTCAATTCCCAGTATGTGTCTTTCCATCGCTCTCTGAGGAACCTTCATTTTTTTTAAATATTTTCATATTACATGTCCATGTCCCTTGCCATAACTGAAAGTTGGTAATACGCACAGGATGTAACTTCTGCTTTTTAAATACATCAGAAAATTATATTTGAAAATCCTTTTTCATATCACTCCAGTCCTTTTTTACTCTTCGATTTATTTCACTTCCTAACTCAGCTTGTTCCTTCGCCTGATCAAATACAATAAAGTTCTTTCGATGCCTTTGGTTATGATAAATGATCAAGATGTTTGGAAAGTGGAAGTACAGCCTTATATTCCTAAGATAAAAGCAGTATTTCGTTTATATTTGCGCCAGTACCCTGGACATGTGACGCGGTTGATAGCCATCTGTCCGTCGGGTGGCGACGTTAAGCTCTGCGGCCCCTTTGATGCTATTCGAGAGGCGTAGGCTGTGTTCCGTCATTGGGTTTCACCCTCTCTTTCAGCCATTAGAACACACACTCAACACTGCACTGTACAAGCAGTCATCTCAATCATCCAAAGGACACAGATGCGCACGTGACACACCATAACAGGTCGGAGGAAAGCAATGGCAAACCACCTCAACTAGGACCTTTTCCAAGAAGGCGATGCTCCCCTCCCCTCCCCTCCCCTCCCCTCCCCTCACTCACTGACGATGGACTCTATAGTATATTACGACTAATACGTGGACACACAACATGTATCGAATTGGGAACTTTTTTAAGGGTATTAGGTGCAATACGCGTTTTAACATTCCAGCCCACTACTCCAAACTAATATGGAAACCCTTTACCGTCGCCGGCTGGAGTGGCCAAGCGGTTCTACGCGCTTCAGTCTGGAACCGCGCGACAGCTACGGTCGCAGGTTCGAATACTGCCTCGGGCATGGATGTGTGTGTCGTCCTTAGGTTAGTTAGGTTTAAGTAGTTCTGAGTTCTGGGGGACTGATGACCTCAGATGTTAAGTCCTATAGTACTCAGAGCCATTTGAACCATTTGAACCTTTACCGTCCCTTAGTGACGACGGTTTATTAAAAGTTCTCCTAGCATCGGCAACAACTGTAAATCCTATTAAATACGCATAGTAAATTAATGAAACTTCAATTAAAAAAGCTACAGTTACATAACTCATTAAATGATTGTATTCTTCCTACTTCAAACATTGCACATATACCATTTTATTCATAGCTGTTATTTTTCAACAGCTGTGGTACGTATAAAATTTTAGAATAAAATTGTCGTCAGTTGCACAGATACTTATATTTTGATTTACTGGCTTCGATAAATTAATTTGTCATCTCCCTTACGGCTGGCACAGCAACTTGATATGTGCTTTAGATGTGATCCATTTACTATAAATTATTAGTCTGTCAATTTTTTCCATATTGTGGCATTGCGCATCTGTGGAGTAGTTACTGACGTATGCTAGATCAGTACTAAGCTTCTGAAGATAAGAAATTAATTTTTCGATAGCGGTAAAGCGAAATAAAGATACCTGTGCAGCAGACAACTGAATTTTATTCTGAAATTGCGTGTATTCTATATTGCGCGCGTCCATGCAATGACATAGACAAGTCAGTCGCTTCTTGTTTTTTTGTCATCTTTTTAGGATAGAAATTGATATCGTCTAGAGGGGTCGTTACAGGTAAAATTCAGTAGAGCTACAGCAAGAACTGCAGAAAAGTGCAGAGGTGTTATTGAAACGAAATAGGCTTATTTTGCCTTACTTTCACCACTCGCACTTACACGGAGGCTGCTGCTTCAAACACTGAGCCATGCGGGGCAACCGCGTGGTCTCAGGCGCCTTATCACGGTTCTTGCGGCTCCCCCCGTCGGAGGTTCAAATCCTCCCTCGGGCATGGTTGTGTGTGTTGTCCTTACCGTAAGTTAGTTTAAGTTAGATTAAGTAGTGCGTAAGCTTAGGGACCGATGACGTCAGCAGTTTGGTCCCATGGGATCTTACCACAACTTTCCAATTTTCAAACACTGATGGTTATTGATATTTTCCTCACCTGCTTGTGCTGCGAAGGGTACGTGAACTGATGGATGGGATAAAGTTCCTGATTCTTAAATTCAGCCTCACATTTTCATATAAGGCGAGCTTGTGTGGAAATGTTGATGGTGGTTTGCCCCTCAGAGGGGAACTTTGAGCTCAGCAACTTCTTCTGTACTCTTCAAGAGGAGTATACGACCAACAGGTTCCAAGCTCTCCCTTTCTGTCATTCTACAGGGTGTCAGCAAAAGTCTGGGTGCATAGGGAATTCTAGTAAATCTTAATAAATACTTATAAATAAATAAAAAATAGATTTTAATAAATTTTGTTTTTTTGCAGACTGAATGATTGCTCTATCTAAAGAAGACCGAGTTGATTTGTTTCTCTTAAGGGGACGAGAAGGATGGTCGTTTCCTAAAATTGTGGAAGAATTTAACCTTCGACACTCTCATCGTCAACCTATTTGTTTTACTGCCGTTGAGAAATTAATCACTAAGTTTAAAGAAACAGGCAGTGTGTTGGAGAAACCACGTTCCGAACGACCAAAGACTTCAGGCGAAACGAAAGAGTCTGTCTTGGCCAAGGTTTATGCTAGCCGAAAGCAGTCGGGGTTGTGTGTTCCAAGGTCAACCAGCCGCAAAATCCAGTCGTAGGAGAGGTTTCATGTGTGAATGTTTTGCGGATAAATTGGGAGAAAATATCAGTTTCACTACAGACTGTGTGTTGTTCAGTGATGAAGCCGTGTTTTATGTCACTGGTGAAGAGAACAGACAAAATCTTCGATGCTGATCTCAAGGCAATCCTCATTGGATGAGTCCGTCCAAACAGCAGGGCCGCCAAAAGGTGATGGTGTGGTGTGGTTTGTGGAAAGCTCTTGTGCTAGAACCTTTAGTGAACTTGTAAAGGGGGAGACTTATCTGAACACGCTGAGAGACAAATTAATGCCTCAAATTGAGCGTTTGGGTGAGGGACTTCCAGACTGGTTTCAGCAGGATGGGACCCCTGCCCATTTTGGTGCAGCTGTTAGAGACTGGTTGAGCGACAATTTTCGTCACTGGGTTTGGAGAGGTGGTCATGTGGAGTGATCCATTCGTTCGCCAGACCTTTCTCCCCTTGATTTCTTTTTGTGGGGCGTGCTGAAAGAGAAAGTTTACTTGATGAAGATTATAAATTTAGACACTTGACAGAACGCATTAACAGTCAGTGTGCTAAAATCGACGTCAATTGAGACCTACTCCATGGAGTTGGCCTTAATCTTGAAAAACGCATCATATTATGCATTGAAAAGCGTGGAGATCATGTTGAAAATATTATTTATTAACATTAAAATGAATAAAATGCGCTGTATTATTATTTATTAGAATTCCCATGTACCCAGACTTCATGGACACCTTGTATAATCGTTCATAACAATGCGGACACAAAGCAACGCTACGCTGCTCAAGCACTTATCACAGTCATCCACACGATCGAGATAGACACTTGACATTTCGTAATAAGTCGGAAAGCGGTAACGGAAAAGCATCTCAACTGTGGCTTTTTCCGCGACGCAAGTGCATGATTCCAGCATTGTCTTTATCACCCACTGAAGAGTATATGTACTCCTATTATTTTGAATTGGTGAATTCGTCTACTTAGCTATGCATCAGTTTCCATGATCCGACAGTACTCAGTTAAGTTCTCTTTGTTCGTAGATCATGTAAGTTATTCACTATTAATGTATGATTTTATGTATTTACTTATTTTTCGTTTCAGGTGAGTACACCGAACTCAGTGTATGAAGAATTAAAGAGCCGCCACTGTAAGTAACAGTTTTCATATCCATCACCAGATAGCGTGTATATTAAAGTCCAGATTAGAAATCATCTCCAGGATAAGCTGCAGATACATACAAAGTACTTAACAGCACTTTCGTTGCGTTTCGTAAGGAAATTAAATGTACTCTTGAACTTGGTCGCTTTAAGCCGAGTTTCATTATGGGTTTCGATTTGCAGGATCACGTGAAAGATCTGTCTGACATGTTATTAACACTGACAAAGGAAGAGTCTTTAAAATTAACTTTCCAACTTGTTCAGTCATTGAAAATCCCATAGCAGTACAATCGTAGAAAAACAACTGGTAAAAACTTTTATTACACTTCCAACTCTAGAGATTCTGGGAAACACTACCTGACCGGTACTGGTTGCTGATCGGCGCCGCTCGAATCTACTCGTAAGGGGAGGCCATGAAGTTCGCATCAAAGATTTACTTCAAACTTTGTACACTTTTAGTAGGCCATTAGGACAATATGATGTGCAAATAGTAAGGCATACTACTAAGGCAATTTCGTGAAAATCACAAGAGTAGATTTACATGTCAGCGATGTACCAATGTGTTGGGACTTTGAGCTTGAGATGGCGGCGGTCATGTGGCTGGCGTTCAAGCTCTGTAATTGGTGGATCACTGCATCGAGTCCCGTCTGTGTTTCTTTTTCTGTGTTGACTTAAGAACGACGTGTTTCGCCCAGATAGAGCATCATCAGGTTATCTGAAATAATAAGGAAATGACGCTGTAACAGTAAATCCATTGTGGTCCTATTCTGGACTACTATAAAGGCAAATCACATAGAGAAACGTAATGTATATCACGTTAAAAGATCAGAAATTGTCTGCCAAAAAACATCCGTCAAGAAGGTGTGATGCCGCATAAAACAACTAAAAGGGAAAGATATGAAAAAGACATGAAAAATGAATTAAGTAAAATCACTGCGATCAGGCATTAGTAAAGAGCAAGGGAGGAGCCGAAAAGTGCGTATTAGATTCCCCTCAGAGTACTGTGGTCGGTAGATGCGCACAGACGCCACGGCAGACAAGGGGTGAGTGGTAGTGGCGGGGATTGGATGGGGAGAGGGGCTGCAGGCAGCCGCTGTAGGGCTGTTTATGTGCTATCATTTGCCAAAATCTTATTTCGGTATCTCAAACGGTTAATATTTCACTCTGGCTTTATCACTGGCGCGGCACATTGCAAATGTCAGGTCGATTTTCTCGAGATTAGTGACTGATAGAGACCTCCACCCAAGTCTAAAGAAAAGTTCAGTATGTAAGCTCAGTTTCATATGCGGTAACATATTATGTAATAACCACCAAACGCAAAATCATTTTTAATTACAAACTTTTTCGAATTTCGTGCAGTCTTACTTCCATATAAATATCACAATAAAGATGACCATTAACGAATAGTTGGGTGCATCATAGTGAACCTGACATATAAAGTTAGAAATAAAGCAAAAATTAAATTTTGTTACATAGTAGATTCTGTAAAATCGTCTGAGAAAGATTTCAGGGCGTGCACCTCGATTCTGTCTTCGCCGACCGGCCGAAAAGCGACAAACACTTGTCGTCCTCCACTTCCGAACAAACGAATGAATCACCCGGCGCTTTGGACGCAAATTCGTCACTGTGCATCGGCCAGCTTGTCTTGTGCGGACTTCTGCCTCATGGAGGCGACGACAGGCATAGCAGCGCAGTACAGGACCTCGCGCGCAAACCGTAAACAGCCGTACACTACAACGGCCCCAGGGGCCCGTCCGTTCAAAAAAATGTTCAAATGTGTGTGAAATCTTATGGGACTTAACTGCTAAGGTCATCAGTCCCTAAGCTTACACACTACTTAACCTAAATTATTCTAAGGACAAACACACACACCCATGCCTGAGGGAGGACTCGAACCTCCGCCGGGACCAGCCGCACAGTGCCCGTCCGTATTCACACAGACAGTATACATATGGATGATGGGCTAGTAGTAATGACAGTCGCCATGCAGCACTGCCGTCGGATTTACGGTATGATGACGGCGTGCAATTCAAATAGTAATGGATAAATTAAGAAAAAAACATAATATCTCATATGGGAATATATACACTGCAGAACATGTCAGATTTAGAGCTATGTATAGAGACATAGAAAGCCTCCATGTTCAAAATAGAATACATGGTGCCATAAAATGAAGATCAGAGTGCAAATCTGTTTCTAAAAGGTAAAATTGGAAAACATGCATTCATAGAAAACCTGATTCTTGATTGATAACTGATCGTTCAGTAACGTATCCTTCTTAGCATGTGAATGTTCAACAATTTCGGTCTCTTCAAGAAGATTGAGCCTCTTACCTCCGTGGTGCAAAACCATTAAATTTCCGTGTGTAGGCGGCTGGTGACTGGATTTAAGGTGCTCAGCGAAGGCGGAATTTGCTGTAACTTTTCCCTTCTTAATGAGTAGATGCTCCTGAAACGTAATTTTAAAAGCCGTTCCCGTCTGCACAGTACAACCTGCTTGACAAAGAATTTAGCTAAGGCATAGGACACATTACCTAAAAATGGTAGCTTAGCATACTATAATTGGCATTGTTACCGTTTAGCCATAGATTTGTAGTCTGTTCTTCATTTTATGGCTCTACGTTTTCTATTTCATTCTCTTGCATATGTAGTCCAATCTTCATTTTATGGCTCTACATATTCTATTTCATTATTCTTCTACACTGCTTTTGAGCATAAGGGCCGGCCGGAGTAGCCGAGCGGTTCTAGGCGCTACAGTCTGGAGCCGCGCGACCGCTACGGTCGCAGGTTCGAATCCTGCCTCGGGCGTGGATGTGTGTGATGTCCTTAGGTTAGTTAGGGTTAAGTAGTTCTAAGTTCTAGGGGACTGATGACCACAGCAGTTCAGTCCCATAGTGCTCAGAGCCATTTGAACCATTTTTTGAACATAAGGGTTTTCTATGTCACTGTGTTCAGCTTTAGATCTGGCATCTCGTGCAGTTTGTGTATTCCCAGATGCGCTATTATGTTTTATTTATTTCGTAGTTTGTCCATTACTATTTGAATTCTACGCCGTCATGACACTGTAAACCCGAAGGGAGCACCGCGTGGCGATTGTCATTACTATTAGATCAAACAACATTCTGCATGAGCTCTTATCATCCATATGTATACTCCGTGTGAATACGGATGGGTCGCTAGGGCGTTTGTAATGTATGGCTGTTTACTGTTTGCGCGCGAGGTCCTGTTCCACGCTGCTATACCTATCGTCGCCTTCATGAGATAATAATCATTTTTCGGTTCCTCCTTCGATCTATACTAATGCCTGATCCCGGTAATTTAAATTCATTAATTTTTAATGTTTTTCCACATAGATTGTCTTCTTGGCGGATGCTTTTTGGAAGACAATTTCTGATCATTTAAAGTGAGTTACATTACGTTTCTCTATACATAATTTAATTCGTTCGATTTTTGAAGATTATTTGCTTTTGTGGTAGTCCAGAATAGGACCACGTTGAATTTATTCTAGTATCGTCGTTCCCTTATATTTTCATATAACCTGATGATGCACTCTCCGGATGAAACTCGATGTTCTTAAATTAATAAAGAACATTCTGCAACTTACGACTGTTTTTTAAATAGCAGCAGTAGAAAGTTGACTGTACCACCAAGCCAAGATGGAATCGAAAAATTATTTGTTTGTTTGCTAATTTTTATTTTGACAACAAGTATTATATTTACATCCAATAAGTAAACCGTTAAGTTTTCCTCAAAATGTATGCCTGTTATGATTTCAAAACTCTCTGTCTCTGCAGTTGGGTAATGTGTTGAGAATTGCTTTGCACCTGGATGCTTCCATCTGCAGACACAGGTTTTAAGGACGAGAGACACACTTGGAATGCTCAAGTCAAACGTCGATTAATAAACGTGTACATAACTTTATGCAATAATCTAGTGACTTTAATATGCCAGAATATGAGGATAATGTATGAATGTGCTTTCGACATACAAGTTACAGTGTGATGTTTTTCATACAGACACGGAAAACATAAATTAAAACGGCATCTACTACATCGAATGAATGCAATTTTCCCGCATGCACAAGGAATCTTCAGAGTTTCTAAGGCAAAACGAAAGTCGTTGACGTTTTGAAAAAATTCTGTTTCTTGTGGCCATTTACATGCAAACCGTGCGTAACGCCACATTTTCGTAAATATCGGTACCGAAAATCGACGATGTACGGTTGAAAGTATTTTAACAGCATCTTCACGAGCAGCAATTTCTTGTTCGTTGTCGATCAAATATGAACAAGCTCAAAGCCGTTTGATAAAGTTTGTAACTGGCCTATAGAAATAAAAGTCGCATAATATTTTTTGCTATAGTGAAAGTTGATAAATAGCCAAATAACATTGGGACTCCAATGAAAGTTGGTGCAAATAAACGTGTCTTTTCGTCATATTATCTTTCAAATGTAATATGTTGGAAACAACATGACTAGTGGTGAAAAAAATATAAATTTAAAAACAAATGAGCTGGACTCGATCCATCGATCCACCGATTACGGTGCTTTAACACTAACCATGCGGCAGCTCGTGCTTACGGTCGCAACCCCCTGGTACATCACTGACAGGTAAAACGTCTCTTGCGATTTTCACAAAATCGCCTACGTAGTACGCCTTACTACCCGCACATCTGGTTGTCCAAATGGACTACTAAAAGTGCACAAAGTTTGAAGTAAATCCGTGATCCGAACGTCGTGGCCTCCCATTGTCAGTGAGCGGGAGAATGAGGATTGTGTAAGCACAGTACTAATACAGTTCCTTGGAACTCTTCTGATGAATCAAAACTTAGATTTATGCAATATTTCTGGACAGACAGATACTTGATGGTTGTGACGGATTACAATGACTGTTCGCTAAGTGCGTAGTCGGACAATATTGCGTATTTTCGTCTATTCATGCGGATGACATGACATTTACTGTTATCTGCCATTCTTTACACAAAGTGCTGATCGCTTTCAAGTCTTCCAGCATTCTCAAACAGTTTTATAACCACGAGGCATTTCTGAAGATTTTGCCCAAAGATAACCTCAGAAATTATTTATTGTATTTTCTGCTACCAGTCACTTATTTGTTTTGTGTTTAATTTAATATGACGCAACGCGTTTCGGGCGTGTTCTGCCCATCGTCAGGAGTTTACACGTACCGAAAATTGTTGCTGAAAAATAAATTGTCTTAAACGAGATTAACATATTTTTGTTTACTGTTCGCTGCTGGAGGAGCAGTTGGAGTTTTTGGAGGGAGGAGGGCTGTGGTTAGCCAGAAACTGATATCCATTGATGTATTCCGCGTGCTTGGAGCTGTGTCTCGTTTATTCTGACTGGCACCACAGCCTGCGTGTGACGCAGATAGTTTTGCATCAGTTATTAATTTGCGAAAATTGTGTCATCACTATCCACTGAACAGTTGTCATACGGACAAGTGTATCACACGATTTTCGCAACTTAATAACTGATGCAAAACTATCTGCTTCCCACGCAGGCTGTGGCGCCAGTCATAATAAATAACGAGACACAGGCTCTACGCAAGCAGAATACATCACTGGACATCAGTTTCTGGCCAACCATTGCCCCCCTCCCTCTTTCCCTCCAAGTACTCCAACAGTCCCTCCAGCAACGAACAGTTAACAAATAGTTATAGTTTAAGACAGGAAAATGGGCAGAACATTCTCGAAACATTACATTAAAGATAAAACAAATGAAAGTTACTGGTAGCAGAAAATACAAATAAATAATTTATTCCACACGTCACGGTTCCAAAACATAGCCAGTATGGCCACAGTTAATCTCAGAAAGCTAAAAACATTATCTGCCAGGCCGTTTGTGTATATTGTGAGGAGTGATAACCTATTAAACGTCCCTGTAGTAGGTCGGACGCTGCTTGCAGCTCTGATGTTGTTCCCCCATTAAGAACAGTGCTGTGAGGTGCGTTTGGAGCCTTCATTCCAGCGGCATAAGTGTTCAGATATTCCGAAAGCACATATTTTGTTTACATTGCGAAGGTGTGGAATTACATCTATGGCTTTCCAAAAGTTAAGAAAAATTGTGACAAATCATTACCACGTGTGATCGCTCTGTTAGAGCTGATCTGGGTGCTAGAGCCAGTTCCTGCTAGCAGGGGGAACGGGGGCTTTTGTTTAGATTGGAGGTGATCAGCCAGTCGTGGTTCACTAACGAATTATGTCCAGTTTATGTCGAACTTAGAGAACAGACTTGGAGACGGACGTCGACTGTTCCGAGGCAAGAACCAGCTGTGTCCGGAATTTTCCTTGTCATTGTACCAAACTGTAGTCAAACAATGTGACAAGTGGCAAGTGAAAGGCGGACAACATAATGCTGATATTTCTGCAGTGACATCTCTGTGTACAGATTGTCTTACTTAAACAGAAACAGATTTATTTATTTTATTCAGTTTGTGTTATGTAGCAATTTACAAACAGTTTCCACGTCCAGTACTTAGTTCTAATTGTATGTTGAGCCTTGAGAGGGAAAAGGGCCAAGTGAAGCTGTAAATTTTCTGCACGATTTCATAAATAATACCCTCGACAAAAACGTAGATCATTTACATATATGTATGCCGAGTGCGGTGGCCAAAACAGAAATGACAGCACGTTGCGGTATCCATGCAAAAAAAGTGTTAGAAGTATCTTTCAAGTCAGTAACTCATGCATTTCCTGTGCCAGATCACAACTTTATAGTAGCATGTAGCCGCAGCTTTGGATTAGTTGAAAAGGAAAGAAGGAAACGTGCGGAACTGGTTGATGTTACACAAGATCTGTTTTTAGGCTTCTCGTCGTACCTAAAAAAAAAAAAAAGAAAACGATTCGGTGTAACGTTAAGAGTACTGATAAGGAGAAGTGCTCTGTTTTATAGTACAGGCTCATTGAATACTCCACTGAACGCAAGCATGTATTCGCTGTTGTGTATCATTACGAAAACTTACGTAGCATTGTTTCCTCATTCAGAAAGCCTCAAATACGTTAACTTTCCTCGAGGAAAACTGTATAAAGTGCTTATGCCATTTATATCTGAGAAATATAAAGATGTCATGAACTTTATGAAGAAGTATGTGCCAGCCTAATACATGGAATTTTATAATACGTTGATCTACGATAGCACTGTTACGGATGCTACATCCAGTTCATCAAAAGGAAAAGCACACAGAACTTAGTGACCTCCCACAGCTATGATATCCAATTTTTTTTTCAGTTCGCAGACTGCTCATAATCACGTCGGGAACGTTCACACATGAAGCACCTGCGCACAAATGACAGCCCCACCAATGCACTTCCCCTTTATACCTCGTGTATGCGATAATATCGCAATCTGTGTAAGTGCATATCGCTATTCCACTCTTCTTTCATCTCAGTGTTTGATATGAAGAGGCACGAAACGTCGTAACAACCAAACAAATTGAAATCTGCGTATGCCACTTTGGAGACATCTAGGCTAAGGAAGCATGTGTCACCACCTCCCTTAGAAAATTCAAAGCTGTGTCCTTAGCAAGCAAGGTGATGCCGACCCGTCTGTTTCGATGTCCCACTACTCATCGAATTCCTAGAGCACGGAAAACCGTAAACAGTGATGTGTACTGTGGGACACACCGTAGCCTACGCAAGTCTATTAAGAGCAAACGGCGTGGGCTGTTCACGAGGGAGGAATTCTGCTTCACTATGACGTGTATTATCCATACGTCTTCAAGATCACACGAAGTGTAATGACAAAGTCCAAGTGGGAGCAGTTTGAGCATCCGCCCTGTACCCCAGACATGTCGCCCTGCGACTACCAGAGGTTGGTCCGCTAAGAGAACATCTCAAAGAAAAGCGCTTCAGCTGGGACGACGAGTTTACGGACACATTGGGGGACCGGCACCTATCACAGCCACAGGAATTCTGAGTCCTTCGGTTCGTGAAACAGTGGAGTAATTGTGCTTTGTCATCTGGTGATTATACCGGGTGATCAAAAAGTCAGTATAAATTTGAAAACTTAATAAACCACGGAATAATGTAGATAGAGAGGTAAAAATTGACACACATGCTTGGAATGACATGGGGTTTTATTAGAACAAAACAAAAAAACAACAACAAAGTATTGCTAGACGCGTGAAAGGTCTCTTGCGCGCGTCGTTGATCGTGTGCTCAGCCGCCACTTTCGTCATGCTTGGCCTCCCAGGTCCCCAGACCTCAGCCCGTGCGATTATTGGCTTTGGGGTTAACTGAAGTCGCAACTGAATCGTGATCGACCGACATCTATAGGGATGCTGAAAGACAACATCCGACGCCAATGCCTCACTATAACTCCGGACATACTTTACAGTGCTGTTCACAACATTATTTCTCGACTACAGCTATTGTCGAGGAATGATGGTGGACATATTGAGCATTTCCTGTAAGAACATCATCTTTGCTTTGTCTTACTTTATTATGCTAATTATTGCTATTCTGATCAGATGAAGCGCCATCTGTCGTACATTTTTTGAACTTTTTTTTGGTTCTATTGAAACCCCATGTCATTCCCAGCATGCGTGTCAATTTGTACCCCTCTATCTACATTATTCGGTGATTTATTCAGTTTTCAAATTTATACTGACTTTTTGATCACCCGGTATTTGATTTTTTGAATACCCCTTGTGTGTGTGTGTGTGTGTGTGTGTGTGTGTGTTTCTGTGCTCAACAGCGAGGTTATTAGTGCTCTGCGCCATGTCTTATGAGGCAGGGTGTTCCAGAATTAAAGCTGTGTCATGACGTGTGTTGGGTATTGAAGACTAGGTAAATATAAAAGAGCTCTGAACGACCGCACGATCTTGGCGGTAAAATGAGATGGAACGCGTTATGGCGTGTCCCGCGGCAGCCGTGCGGACGAATTTCTGCCACGTTAGATAAATTTAATGGTCTGCAAACAAAGTTGTTTTTTTAGTGAGTTAGACACTGATGGCTGAAGAGTACTTTCTCAGCTTCTTTGTGCAGAAAGTCGTCGTTACTGTCGCATTCCAGCAAAGCTGGTATATTGTCGCCTTACAGTGCCTATCGAGTATCGTCCTATTTGTGGGACTGAATTCGTGATTTCCTGTCAGAAAAGTCGCAGTTCGTAGTAATTGAAGGGACAGAATCTAGTTAATGAAACCTAAGTTAACGCCGGGTTTTCCCAAGGAAGCGTTAGAGGCCCTCTGCTTTTCTTAATCTATGTAAATGATTTAGAAGACAATCTGAGCAGTCCTCTTAGATTATTTGCAGATAATGCTGTCGTTCAGCGTCTAATAAAATCATAAGAAGATGAAAACGGATTGTAAAATGGCTCAGACAAGATACGTGCTTGGTCCGAAAAGCGGCAGTTGACCCATAGCAATAAGAAGTGTGACTTTTTCCACATGAATGCTAAAATTCACATAGAGTGGTAAATGGCGGAAATTTGAAGATTGTCTAGACAACTAAATACGAGTACTTAAGGATCACAATTATGAACAATTTGAACTGGAACAATCACATTTTAGCATTACAATATCAATGATGTAGGAGTGGAATCAGTCCAATTGGTACAAATACCTCGGTGTAACAATTTCTGAGGATATGAAGTGTAACGATGACGTAGCCTCAGTCGTAAGTCGCTGTTAAAGAATTTGGCAGATTTCAGGTTATTTGGTGGGGTACTAGGAAAATGACTGATATCTACAAATGAGCTTGATTAAAAAGACACTGGTCTGATCACTCATAGAATATTGCTCAAGCCTGTTGGATCCGCACCAAATAGGACAAACTGCAGAATCTGAGCGTACACAAAGAAGGGCAGTTTATTTGACACACACGGCAGGGTGTCACGGAGATGCTGAACAACCCGAAATTGCAGACGCTTGAATAGATGGGAAAAAACTGAAGTGCGTGCACGAGAGTCCTCACTCTGTCCATCCTGCGACTAGTTTACTTAGAGATTTGTTTGAGGAGCGTATACCGACCCTACTGTAGGCCACCTTTTGGATCGGTGGTGACACAGTGTGCAGAAACACCGGTGGGGAGGTGGGGGGGGGGGGGGAAGTGTTTGTTTTCCTATGTGTTTGGATTTTACGGGCACTCATCGGCGAGGTTATCAGCGTCTGTTTATTTTCCATTAAATGCGTTAACACTGTACGGAATACAGAAATTGGTAACTAATATAACTAACGGAAGAAACGCATACTAACAGAATCTGCGTAAATCATCGCACGCTGCTAGATGAGAAACTGATTCTTAGTCATCCTGTACAGTAGTTCCGGCGAAGGCCACTGCCCGCGCCGCAAGCACTGCTCGATCTTCAGTTTACAGACAGTCTGTAGGCGTCAATTATTCCGCGAAAGCTCCTTGCAACGTTTCGAGATCCAGCATTAAGTGATGCAAGCTCACGGGACAAAAAAATTGGTTACGTCTAGGGAAATCAATGAAGGAATCATTTAATGCCGCGTCTTCCGCCCATGGACTTGATAAACGCTGGAGTTCGGTTAGGAAGTGAATCCACAGGAACGTCGCATCCAGATTAAGCCATTCGCTGACGATTTGAGCGCAATGCCAGCAAACTGGGTGGATGCTGACGTCGGCGGTTTACATGCTGTTCCAACATGCACAGATTTGCTAAGGGGTTCAAGTAAGATGATTTTGCAGGCAGCCCGAGATGTAATACAGTGGGCGAGTTTTCAGAAAGCAAGTCACAGAGTCTTCCAGCCCGATGAACTGTGCTGAAGTCGTCTTGTTTGCGCGCCTGTATGAGCAGTGGCCCCTTGCGAGATCACCGACTACAAATGTTTTATTGCATGCAGTTCCCATCACAGTGTTGTCTTGATAACAGGTTGGGATGGACCTTTGTTCACTGGCTGCAGCAATTCCTGTCGCGTTTGGAAGCGAATTTGATTCACAAGCCATGAAACGCGTCTCCAGTGTCTCTCTGCCAGGACCTCTTTCCGACCACAAATATGACCCCGAATTTCGTGGCACCTTGTGTTATACCACTATTTGCAGACACATTGTACAGTATGCAGCGGAACACCAATAAATTCAGCAACTTGACACATCGAATGCCCATTGACATGGCCCAACACGATTGCCCCGTTTTGCCACACTGTGAGCTCCTTACATTTACCCATGTTTACGTACAGTGTGCGCTTGAAACACAAATATCTCACTGATCGCAACTGCCTAATACTAACGTAGATACGGTGAGCGCACGATTGAGCACGAGACTCGAACGCTGTGCCATTTGTCAAGGCTTAACGATTCATCTGTACCTGCGTACTGGGGTGACTAATTTTTTGTCCGGTGAGTTTATTTAGGAATGTACCCCTATTACAGCTTTCTACCTATCACTAGCATTCTTCCCGCCCTACATAAGCGATTGGAACGGGGAGAATTTCCAATAAATATTGGCGACTTTAATTTACCCTCGATATGTTGACGAAAATACATGTTTAAATCCGGCGGTACGCGTAAAACATAGTCCGAAATTGTGCTAAACGCATTCTCTGAAAATTACTTCGAGCAGTAGGTCATGAGCCCCCTCGAATAATAAACGGTTGTGAAAACACACATGCCCTTTCAACGACAAATGATCCTGAGCTAATAACGAGCATCAAAACGGATACTGGGTTTAGTGAACACGGGGTTCTCGTAGCGACACTGAATATTGTAATCTCTCAAATCATCCATGATAAACAAAAAATATACTTGTCCAAAAACGCAGATAAAAATTCGCTCGACGCCTTCCTGAGAGACAATCTCCACTACTTCCGAATTAGCAGTGTAAGTGTAGACCAGATGTAGTTGGTCTGAATTCAAAGAAATAGTATCGACAGCAATTGAGAGATTTATACCCAATAAATTAACAAACGGCGGAGCCGATCTCCCTTGGTACACAAAACGATTAGAATACTGTTCCAGAAAGAACGAGAAAACATGGCAAATTTAAACGAATGCAAAATCTTCAAGATTGGTGATCTTTTACAGAAGCTCGAAATTTAGCGCGGACATCAATGCGAGATGCTTATAATAGTTTCCACAATGAAACTTAGTCTCGAAACCTGGCAGAAAATCGAGGGAATATGTAAAATATGCTAGCGGCAAGACACAATTAGTGCCATCTCTACGCGATAGCAATGGAAGATACTATCGACGACAGTACTGCGGAAGCAGAATTACTAAACACAGCTTTCCGCAATTTCTTCACCAAAGAAGACGAAGCAAATTTCCACAATTCGAATCAAGAACAGCTGTCAACATGAATAACTTAGAAGTAGATATTCTCGGAGTAGTGAAGCAACTTAAACCATTTTATTAACGCAAGTCTTCCTGTCAAGACTCTATACCAATTAGGTTTCTTACAGAGTATGCTGATGCAATAGCTCCATACTAAACAATAAAGATTCGTACCCAGAGACTGAAAAACTGCATGCGTCGCACCACTATTCCAGAAAGGCAATAGAAGTAATCCACTAAATTACAGGCCCATATCATTAACGTCTATTTGCAGCAGGATTTTGGAGCATATATTGTGTTCGAACCCTATGAATTACCTCGAAGTGAACGATCTATTGATACACAGTCAATACGGATTTAGAAAATATTGTTCTTGTGAAACAAAGCTAGCTCTTTACACATACGAAGTGATGAGTGCTATTGGCGAGGGTTTTCAAACTGATCCCGTATATCTAGATTTCCAGAAGGCTTTCGACACAATCCCACACAAGCGGCTTGTAATGAAATTGCATGCTTATGGAATATCGTCTCTATTATGTGACTGGATTCGCGGTTTCCTGTCAGGGGGTCACAGTTCGTACTAACTGACGGAAATTCAGTGAGTAAAACAGAAGCGATTTCTGGCGTTCTCCGAGGTAATGGTATAAGCCCTCTGCTATTCCTTATCAATATATATCATTTAGGAGACAATCTGAGCAGCTGTCTTAGGCTGTTTGCAGATGATGCTGTCGTTTAACGTCTAGTAAAGTCTTCAGAAGATCGAAATAAAGCAAAACGATTTAGAAAAGATATCTGTGTGGTGCGAAAATTGGAACCTGACCATAAATAATGAAAAATGTGAGGTCATCCACATGAGTGCTAAAAGGGATCCGTTAAACTTAGTTTACACGATAAATCAGTCATATGTTAAAGCCATAAATTTAACTAAATACCTAGTAATTACAATTACGAACAACTTAAACTGGAAGGCAAACCAAAGATTGCATTTTGTTTGCACAACACTTGTGAAAGAGTCTGCCTACAATTCGCCTGACCGCCCTCTTTCGGAGTACTGCTGCACGGTCTAGGATCCTTACCAGATAATGTTAATTGAGTACATTGGGTTAGTTCAGAAAAGAGGAACACGTTTTGCATTATCGCGAAATAGGGGAGAGAGTCGTGATACACAATTTGGGCTGGACGTAATTAAAACAAAGATGTTTTTCTTTGCGGCGGAATCCTGTCACGAAATTTCAATCACCAACTTTCTCTTCTGAATGCGAAAATATTTTGTTGACGCCAGCCTACTTACGGAGAAACGATCATCATAGTAAAATGAGGGAAATCAGAGCTCGCACGGAAAGATGTATTTGCTCATTTCTTCCGCGCGCTTTTCGAGATTGGTATAAAAGAGAATTATTGTGAATGTGGTTCGATGAACCCTCTGCCAGGCACTTAAGTGTGATTTGCACAGTATCCATGTAGATGTAGATAGACGATGCAAAATACTCTCTTCTCTGCACTTCACAGATATTTGCAGAGTACAGCTGATGCAGATTACGTAAAAGCGCACTGACATTTGCGTGCAGCCGTTATGCCATTTAGCTCGCTCCACGGTCATAGTCACGCCGGGTTGCTGGATAATTTCTTATCTAGGTGAATGAAGAATAAGGTGTGACAAGTCAAGAACAGATATGCCGCTGAATGGATTCGTAGCAGCTGCGTCTTGTAATGAGCTGTGCTGCCGCGTCAACCGTAAATCGTTTGACGTTTCCCCGTCTTGGCGCTACGCCCATGAACGGGCCAGGATCGTAGACCACGACTAGGTTGCAGCACCAGCAGCGAAATGCCGAGCAGCTTTCGCCGCCCACTTCTCGCGTTTCCTCGAGAGACTTACGCAACGGCCGGTAACCAAGTAGCGACGTGCTGACGTCTACTCTCTCCATCGCAGTACGCCTGTTTCCGTGCCTTTCCTGTGCCGAACAGTTTCATACTGAGTTTCGTTTAGCTGGAACTTACTAAAAAGACCGAAACCATTTCTTACTGGACTGCAACATCTGTAAGGTCCGGATTTTTGTAGTGCATTCCTTACATTTTGTGCATGCTAAATTCAGAAAGTTGACACAAAAAAGTGATCTGTTTCACCAGAAAAAGGTATCTCCGTTCTTAAGCACGTGGCACTGAAGAAACTGACGCGGTCATAGTCATGAGAGAATAATCACTCTTAATGTAAATCGGCCATGGAGTCGTATGATATCTCAAAAAATGTATGGGTTTATCAAATTCACAAGAAAAATCCGTTACTTGTGACTCAACATTTATGTCGTTTTTTACCAAATATGTTTCACCTATTGATACTGGGCATCATCAGAAGTCTTTTATGTTAAACAAAATGATTTAATTATACATATCTTACTAGTAGATCGTTAATGTTATCCGACAGAACGTTTAAATTATCTATTTACAATGACAGGTTTGCGATTTATCACTTAATATCGTTCTCATATTTGTTTTCATGTGTTTATCTCTAGGCACTAGAGTTGATAGTATTTCATCTTGCTAGGTTAGCAAACTCCTCCTCACGGTATTTCCGGCGCTTGCAAATTAATTTTTTTTTTTTTTTAAACTGCGCCTCTGCAAAACACAATATTATTTATTTTTCTGTTTACCCAAACATGTTTCGACACCTAGATGTCACCTTCTGTCGCTTCAGTAATCTCTCATACGAAGTTCATCGTTGTTTTCTGTTTCAGGCCTAGAAACTGTGATATTTTTGTGAAACTACACTACTAGTGAAAAGTGGATTTCTACAGGTTGGCATCTTTTTATGCCATTTATGTTCAACAGTTTGTCATCTGCAAAATATCAGTGCAGAATTTTTTTATTTTTGAGAATACTTTTTCTTGAGTTGTGGTTGTGTGTGTCCTGTAGTTACATTTTTCGGTCAGTTGTGTGTCTGAGGTGTGTTTTCTTTTCCCAGTTATAATTGTATGCACTGTTTCCCACACCTTGTTATACTTCGCTCTTACCAGTTTTCACACGATTTTTGCACAGAAACGACGTTTGAGAAAACACTAATGTCGCAATACTAATAGAGAGGCTCCGTGTTATTGTCGCCGCTCACGTTTTCATCGTCTTGTTTAGCAACAAAATCAAACGATAAAAAGCATAAAAACAAGCCAACTATAACACTATACTGCATCGCGTATTATATCAACATATAATGTGTATTATGAATTATGGTATTACGATGCAGTAAATGTTACCCTCTGGGAGGATTTAAGTAAAACTGACCGTTAGTTACCTAATGGATTTGGCTTATCGAACCTGAATATCAACGTTACTTAAGGACATAAAAAGTGACAGATCCAATTTAGAAAATGTTTTGGCTAATCACGTTTACTCAAATAAAATATAATACGGTCGCCATCCTAATTAGGCATTGAAATATGAAACATGTTAAATAAACAGTAAATAGTTTTGACAGAAAAAAACACAACCTATACTTCGTTCTCACAGAAGTGCAACGAACCCTTTTACAGGCAGGCATGTAGTATAGGGGATATAACCAGTTTCAGTAGGAAGTGCAAGTTCTCACAAACACATTTGACACTTTAGCACTCATCAACAGTAAATACGCTACCTGGCATAAGTTGTTTCATCAACAATAAAAGTGGAAATCATTGTTAAACTAAAAGCGGACATGGACCAAGTTCTATTTCATCAGATACTTTCGAAACAGCACACACTTTTCTGAGCAAACTACAGAAAGCAAACTTTCGAAACACTCTTTCACAACTTTAATTCACCTTGTATGAATTTTATGACAGTTAATGCAGAAGATCTTTTCAACAGAATTTTCAAATATGACTTTAAGATCATTTACTTCTAACCAACCTCAATATCATGTTGCCTATTAGTCATCAGCACAAACATTAATATTTTCAGACAGAACTAAATCAGTTAATTCTCATAACACTGACACTTTGAACTAAAGCAATTCAATTACTGGTGAGGCTTTCATAAAAGCAACATTTACTTCCTTCCTCAACCTCATTAAAATCCTCAGTAATTTTAGGCAACTTTTTAGCACTCAGGTTTAAGCGAAAGTAATTAAACACTTGGTTTTCTACCAGTTCTCATAATCAGGTTACTCGGAAATCACTGTTTAAGAGGAGTGGATCCTAAGAGGTTTCATGATAGGAAACAAATCAGGGTTGGTACACAAATTTAACATGAGTTACCTTGTATTTGCACATACTGTAGTAAATGTGCTAATCCATACACTTTACAAAGATCTGACTTCTCCTCCCTGCTAGAGTGATTGCGCAATGTTGGTGGTGAGTACATAACAACAGGTGGATTTCCCGTAGTAAGTAATTTGCTCTGTTATTATCTTCTTGGCGATGATCATCAACTTTTATGCTATTTTCCAGAAACAGAGCAATATTTTAGAGCCACTTATCCACCCGAAGCATTTCCACAATAACTCCAAGTACTGAAGGCTTCACTCGGCACCTGTGCTGTCCACTTTCCAGTTACTAGTTGCCGACTGTACGGTTGTTAGTCTCTGACTGACTATCGTTTCCACCTTTTCCTTCGCACCAACCACGTTTTGCGCGCGCTAACTCACTTTCGTTGCAGAGGGGAAGTACACCAAGTTTTCATTTATACAGTTCAAAAGTCATAAGTGTGAATCAGCGTATACATAGTTGTATATTCATTCTTTTTACAAAATCCTTTCATTTACACATATTAGCAATTTAACAAAAAAAAAAGAACATATTATTGAAGTCATCCTCCTCCAAATGAGGCAAAGTGTGTAAACGGTGAAGAGAAACCATATTATACATCTTTCCAGCATATCAAAGATTACATATCGAAGAAAACATACTTTATGCAAAGCATAATTAATCAAAAAAATATTTAGTATCTTAACTATGCTGTTATACAACCAATAGAAATCCACTTTCTACAAGTAATGCAGCTCAGGTGATCAATAGAAAATAGAGAAACGACCATGAACTTCGGTATTTTACAGAAATAAATTGAGACCCAAAGATGACATGTGTCGAAAGAGGTTTGGATAAATAGAAAAAGAAATACACTGTGTTTTGCAGAAGACGGAGTTTAAACACGCCCCTCCCCACATTAATTAAGTGCATGGGTTCGTAAGCGCAAGGTATGTGGATCGAATCGCGTTGCTGGTGCCATTTTTTTCCCCCTTGAATTCCCACTTAACTCTAAAAACGGATGTGTTGTGACTGTCAAAATAGTGTTCAAATGTGTGTGAAATCTTATGAGACTTAACTGCTAAGGTCATCAGTCCCTAAGCCTACACACTACTTAACCTAAATTATCCTAAGGACAAACACACACACCCATGCCTGTGGGAGGACTCGAACCTCCGCCGGGACAAGCCTCACAGTCCATGACTGCAGCGCCTGAGACCACTCGGCTAATCCCGCGCATTGTGACTGTCCAGATTATCAGTATTTAATTATTCATTTGTTATTTGCTTAAAGTTTATCCTGAAAAATAGAAAACAAAATATTTTTATAAAGATAATGGAAATGAAAAAGGACACACATTTTAAATCCAGTAAGTATAGATGGTCTTCTTACTGACATTAGTGTGCCTACATTCGTGACATATATGTAGCACAGGACGAATCAGGATGACACTTCTCGTAGAAACTTGTAAAACAATAATTATTGTGGCATACAGAACACATAACAAACCCCGAGTTTTTGTATGAGAATGATGTTTTCAGAGGTTTCGAAGCGATGAGATTGTTTTGGAGAAGGAGCTGTTTACTGTACACAAGCGCCGTTTTTAATCGTACTTTTGAAACTTAACTGCAGAGAGATTTGGCTTCACAATCAGGTTCAGGTTCTCTCGCTGTCGAGGCAGCAGGCCCACCAATATATACTGAAGAGCCAAAGAAACTGGTACACCTGCCTAATATCGTGTAGGGCCCCCGCGAGTACGCAGGAGTGCAGCAACACGACGTGGCACGAAGCCGACTAATGTCTGAAGTAGTGATGATGGAGGGAACTGACACCATGAATCCTGCAGGCCTGTCCGTAAGTACGAGGGGGTGGAGATCTCTCCTGATCAGCGCGTTGCAAGGCATCCAAGGTATGCTCAATAATGTTCGTGACTGGGGAGTTTGGTGGCCAGTGGAAGTGTTTAAATTCAGAGGAGTGTTCCTGGAGCCATTCTGTAGCGATTCTGCACCTGTGGGTTGTCGTATTGTCCTGCTGGAATTGCCCAAGTCCGTCGGAATGCACAATGGACGTGATGGATGCAGGTGCTCTGACAAGATGCTTACGTACGTGTCACCTGTCAAGAGTCGTATCTAGACGTATCAGGGGTCCCATATCACTCCAACTGCACACGCCCCACACCATTACAGAGCCTCCACCAACTTCAACAGTCCCTTGCTGACATGAAAGGTCCATGGATTCATGACGTTGACTCCATGCCCGTAGATTTCCATCCACTCGCTACAATTTGAAACGAGACTCGTCGACCAGGCAACATGTTTCCAGTCATCAACAGTCCAATGTCGATGTTGCGAGGCGTAAAGCTTTGTATTGTGCAGTCATCAAGGGCACACGAGTGGGTCTTCGGCTCCGAAAGCTCGTATCGACGATTTTGTTGAAGGCTTCGCACGCTGACACTTGTTGATTGCCCAGCATTGAAATCTGCAGCAATTTGCGGAAGGGTTGCACTTCTATCACGTTGAACGATTCTCTTCAGTCGTCGTTGGTCCCGTTCTTGCGATGTCGGAGATTTGACGTTTTACCGGATTCTTGATGTTAACGGTACGCTCGTGAAATGGTCGTACGGGAAAATCCCCACTTCATCGCTACCTCGAAGATTCTGTGTCCCATCACTTGTGCGTCGACTATAACACCACGTTCAAACTCTCTTAAATCTTTATAACCTGCCATTGCAGCAATAGTAACGGATCTAACAACTTGCCAGACACTTGTTGTCTTACAAAGGTGTTGCCGATTGCAGCGCAGTATTCTGCCTGTTTACATATCTCTGTATTTGAATACACATGGCTATAAATGGTTCAAATGGCACTGAGCACAATGGGAATTAACATCTGAGGTCATCAGTCCCCTAGAACTTAGAACTACTTAAACCTAACTAACCTAAGGACATCACACACATCCATGCCCGAGGCAGGATTCGAACCTGCGACCGTCGCGGTCGTGCGGTTCCAGACTGAAGCGCCTAGAACCGCTCGGCCACACTGGCCGGCGCATGGCTATACCAGTTTCTTTCGCGCTTCAGTGTATTTACTCTTAAAACCGGACAGTTTGGAGCGCTGGCATTTAACTACCTCGGGGCCTAACATACGAATGTACTCTTCGTGTTTGTAAACGCTGTTCCTGTTCTCGCTCCACTAACCGACAGTTGTTTGTGTACATGCAGCTGTTTTCGGTGGGTCAAAACTAATTGCCGAATTATAGGGAAAACGGGTTCATACGGTGAGTCGTACCGTACCTATACCGGGAAATTGTTTCATGTTGGAACTGAAACGCATCTGCAGGAATACAGTAATAATGGTAAACTACTTCCAAAATGTTAGACAAAAACCCGAATTTTCAAGGTGAAGAATATGTTGGTAATTAATGATTCCTTATGTGCAGATAATATGCACAGTCATAATAAACCTGCTATTACAAATGCGTGGGAACGAAAAAAAAGTAGTAGCCTGATCGAGATTCCATCCACAGTCCACCATCTTATGAAACCAAGCGGTTACTCAGCTACGGGCTGTTTACTTGTTAGCGACCACACAGTAGTATTATACAAGGTGTTACAAAAAGCTACGGCCAAACTCTCAGCCGGCCGGAGTGGCCGAGCGGTTCTGGGCGCTACAGTCTGGAACCGCGCGACCGCTACGGTCGCAGGTTCGAATCCTGCCGTGGGCATGTATGTGTGTGATGTCCTTAGGTTAGTTAGGTTTAAGTAGTTCTAAGTTCTAGGGGACTTATGGCCTTAGCAGTGAGTCCCATAGTGCTCAGAGCCATTTAAACCATTTGAACCAACCAAACTTTCAGGAAACATTCCTCACACACAAAGAAAGAAAATATGTGTTGTGGACATGTGTCCGGGAACGCTTACTTTCCATGTTAGAGCTCATTTTATTACTTCTCTTCAGATCACATTAATCATGGAATGGAAACACACAGCAACAGAACGTATCGGCGTGACTTCTAACACTTTGTTACAGGAAATGTTCAAAATGTCCTCCGTAAGCGAGGATACATGCATCCACCCTCCGTCGCATGGAATCCCTGATGCGCTGATGCAGCCCTGGAGAATGGCGTATTGTATCACAGCCGTCCACAATACGAGCACGAAGAGTCTCTACATTTGGTATTGGGGTTGCGTAGACAAGAGCTTTCAAATGCCCCCATAAATGAAAGTCAAGAGGGTTGAGGTCAGTAGAGCGTGGAGGCCATGGAATTGGTCCGCCTCTACCAATCCATCGGTAATCGAATCTGTTGTTGAGAAGCGTACGAACACTTCGACTGAAATGTGCAGGAGCTCCATCGTGCATGAACCACATGTTGTGTCGTACTTGTAAAGGCACATGTTCTGGAAGCACAGGTAGAGTATCCCGTATGAAATCATGATAACGTGGTCAATTGAGCGTGGGTGGAAGAACGAAACTAAAATGAGCTCTAACATGGAAATCAAGCGTTTCCGGACGCATGTCCACATAACATCTTTTCTTTATTTGTGTGTGTGAGGAATGTTTCCTGAAAGTTTGACCGTACCTTTTTGTAACACCCTTTATATGCATGCCCAAAACGTTCTAACTCGATTTTCTCGAAAAGGGTTGAGTGTTGCGATTTCCTTTGTACATGTGCTGAAGTCTTAACATTAACAGTATGAATATGAATCATATCGGTGAGGGCAAGTACGTACTGTCCCCTTGTAAGCAGGGTAACGCAGAGAAGATGGGAGAGGAGGTAGAAGAGAAGTGGAAGGATGACTCGATACCGTACTTTTCATAGGCATCATCTAATCAGATAAGCTATTCAAGAACGACTCGTTGTCAGACTTCTTCCATTTTCCAAACTCCACAGAGGCTCGCTTGCATGCCCCTCTCGACTAGCATTCATGACAGAAAGGATATCGCAAGCCTGGTGTTTGTTTCCAGACTGAGTCTACCGCACCGTAAATAATATCCAAGCAGTGTAGAATGTGTTATGAGATACTCAGGAATTAGTTGCTTCTGATTGCATTGACAGTTTCTTTGAAAAAGAAAAAAAAAGGCAAGTAGAATTCCTGCCTTCTTTCGATGCTTGTGTTCCGCTTCTAATGTCGTGGCGTCGACGGCATGTTGGACGCGCATTCAGGAAGACGGGGATTCTGTTCTTTATCTGAGGATCAAGATTCAGATTTACCGTGGTTTTCCTAAATCACTTTAGGCAAATGCCTCAATAATTCACCTGGAAAGGACAAGCTGGGTTTCAATTAGTCCCAGTCTTTCTTCTTCAACCCGAGTTGTTGCTCAGTCTCTGATAACCTCGCCGTTGGATAGGACTTCAGACACTGATCTTCCGTCCTCCACGCCAAGTTTCGCTATGTCGTAAAAGGATTTCACGATCTGGAAAAGCACTGATGAAATACACTTACACTACCAGAGAGACGTGGAGAATCGAAAGTTTCAACAAATCGAGAGCTCTATTCTCGGAAAAAGATATCCGTGTATAGCCAGCTGCATGTCCCTTTATACCAACGATATTTTTTTTCCGGAATGCTCCTGTCGACTAGATGACGACACACACGGTCTGAGGCACTGCAGTCATGGACTGTGCGGCAGGTTCCGGCGGAGGTTCGAGTCCCCTCCCTCGAGCATGGGTGTGTGTGTTTGCCCTTAGGATCATTTAGGTTAAGCAGTGTGTAAGCTTAGGGACTGATGACCTCAGTAGTTAAGTCCCATAGGCCTTCACACACATTGAACATTTTGACGACACACAGTAACTGGAGAGATTGTTTTTCACCCGGCTTCTAGCGATGAGTCAAAGAAAGGGAAAACTCTTCGATGTCTCACCGTTCTGACGCTAAAAACAAAGATGATAGTCAGTTGTGAAAGGATTCTGCCCTCGGGTGTATTGCTTCCCATGTAGTTTTTGTTACTTCTTACTACTGGTAATTCGCATTAAATTCTCAGGTGTTGACGACACGGGCCCGTCCGCAACGAGGCAAAGGGTCTCTTCAGTTCATGGTTAGGGTTTAAGGATGTTCTGTCGTCACAAATTGACTGTCTGTCTATTCTTAGGTCCTTTTGCAACTCTCATATCTGTCGTTTTATGCTACCGCTAACGTGGGAAATTCTGTGGTATCCATACTTTCTGTGGGTCTGTACTAGGCATTTCAAGTATGTAATTCCTCTACATTCACTTACTATTCCTTCCATTTTCTATCGTTTTGTTTCGTTTCTTACGTCATCTTCTCTCGAGTAATTTATTGTTCTTTTTATATAAATTTCATTTTTCCTGTTTACGTTTTACATAAAGTTCTTTTTGTAGGCGCCCAGCATTCACCCACATGAAATACTGCTGAAGAGTCGTAGTTTAGCAGGATCCGCACTTTGTGAAGAAAGTGGAATATAGGCCAGTTTTAACACGTTGACTGCAAGTTACGTCAGTTGACGGAGGGGAATATTTCAGTAGAGTGCCGATCCCGTCATTTGAAAGGGTACGATTTCTTTCACTTTTAAATGCGAAATGACATATATTGACAACCTCTATTCGTCATGACTGTGTTGTGATGGATATTTAGTTTCTAAAACAACCGAAGAAAATGACCATCGTTCTAAGAAACGGCAAGGTTTAAGTGGTCGGCAGTCAGAGTGTTAACGTTGTCATCGTCGCTACGAGGGTACAATTTCAGATTAGAGAGAATAGAACAGGAAATAAGTCGTGGTTACATCGAGACATTAGCCTTAATTTATTCTAAAAAAAACGATTTTGGATAATCTGACGGAGATATGAACTCTAGTCCTTAGGCATACGCGTCCAAGTGCCTTTCACAAATGCGCCACCTGACTCGGTCACACTTCTTTCCTACAAAGAGACCATTATGTAGAGGGAAGGACGTCATGTTCGCCCTCTGTTTGCAAATATTAAACGCTGCTCTGTTCATTTCGTGAGTTAACTGTTTGTGTACCGACGGTGTACTGTGTTCACCACAAACACGATCCGACCAGACAAACGTGCGGCGACTCGATAACGAATTAAATCTTGTTGATATTTAGAGACGCTGTTTACTACCCCGTATTAACCTATTAGTAATGGCTCACGGAGTTATGACCGACTGTCTCTCTGTATAGTGTCTCGACTGTATGCTTTCATATATGCACATTCACGTAGTAGTTGCTTGTACTTTGTTAAGATCGCGCGCGCTACGAAGTACAGTGAAACACTTGTGGTCTAAAAAGACGGCACAAATCCGTTATTAAGGAAATTACAGTTTGTCGTGAAGTTCAGTTCTCAGGTTTATTCAGCTTTGTTCTCTCATCCATTTATAAACAGTACATCGCTGGTCTGAGGAGATAAAGTACTTATGTGTGACGAAAAAAGATTTTCTTACATTTTTGGGTGGTTTCCGTATATTATAACAACATTAATGCGCATTGTCAGCATCGCTCGTTAGAAAATATGCACGATAAAACAGCGTGATTAACGAAGTTGTTGTTTCTTTACTTTGGATGTGGGTAAAATTTAAGAGGCCAGAAACGTAAGGAATGAAGTCGAGTTCGAGTGAAATATCGTTTCTGGTTATGTAGAAATGAAGTAGCGACTGTGAAATCGTTTCTGCCTTGCCATTGTTTATGAGCTATAAATTAAGGTATCGTGTTTAAAAGAATGGTCGTTTTACTGAAGTTAAAAACGGTCCGGTAATCAGATAAGTAATCACTCCACACAACTGTAAAAATTGTTTACAAGAAAAGCGTTGGTCGTTCGGATGGAAAAGACTTTTATAGTTTCAGTATATTGTTTAAAAATGTGTTATGAACTGATAGTGTAGTTTTCTTGAAACACATTCCAAGTGGACATGGTGCAGCACGCAGGATGAAACTAGGTTGTCCGCAGTATGTTCAGGGAAACGTAACATAACCTTAGCGAATTGGAGTGTTGGATCCGCCGACCACTTCTTGACGAGAGACACGTAAGGAGTTAAGGAAGTCAGTTACACATTACTATTGCGCAATACGGGTAACACATTTTCAGAGGAGAGTACTTGTTCCGGGTTTCTGGAGACGCAGTTCTGCCGCTGTACGGATTACATGTGAGCCACAGTATGCAAGTGTAATGGCACAGCAGATGGAAACCTCTGCCAAAGTTGAAGTTCGCAGGACACAAAAAGTAGTTCCTTAATTTGCCACATAGGGGCTCAGTGCACCCCGTTTGCCAACAGCGCTTGGCAGACCGGATGGTCACCCATCCAAGTGCTAGCCCAGCCGAGAGCGCTTAACTTCGGTAATCTGACGGAAACCGGTGTTAACGACTGCGGCAAGACTGTTGGCACTTTTTAGATTGATGATTAAAATGAACTTCTTGCTGTGTCTAATGAAAACCGTTACCTGAAATTTTGTATTCTAGTGATAGGCGCAGAAGTCATCGCTGGAGGACGGAGACCGTGAAAATATTAAACTGAAGTGTAAGAAATAATTTTCGTCGTAAAAGCAATGATAATCGGTCTTCGTAAAAAAGAAAATTTGACTTCAGGCTCGACATGTGAAAGAAGTAAATGTACATTCGATAGCACGCTGATGACATGCGATTATCACATCACCAAACCGTGCACTTCCAACGCCTTAATTAGATGGAACGTATAAAAACAAACTTGCAAACTTCACTTCTCAGTAGAAGGAATTGATCACTTTGTCAATAAATGAAAAACGTGGGTAAGCTTGTTAAGGATTATTATTATTATTATTATTATTATTATCAACATTAAATTATAGCTAATAAGACGTACAGGACGTTCCAGGATGTCGGTCTGTATACAAAAAGGTTAACAAGAAGAAGACTTATTTCGTTATGTTAACAAAAAATATGATAGACGGAAGTCGAACATGTATTGTTTAATTTCAAATTTCTACAAAATTGTTAAGGCTTTCGTGGCCACTCGTTGACAAACTGCCTATTGGGTTCTGTCTCGGGTTCTTCGGCCGACGTTCATCTAATGAGTTCTGCAATAAACTCAAAAGGATCCATTCGCTGACATTACGAACACAATGATTCGTTATAGGTCTTTCACTCAGCGGTTCTCGACTGGTTGCGTGACCAAGGAAGGGATTTCTATCATCGATAGTGCGATTATTGGTAGTTGGGAGCTCCAACGTTAGCTCCGTTATGGGGTCCCTTAGGGACCTGGCTGACAGAAAGGGAAAGAAAACCTATGTGCACTCCGTGTTCATACTGGGTGGAGTCATTCCAGATGTGGAAAGGGTCCTCCCGGATGCCCTGAAGAGCACAGGGTGCAGCCAACTGCCGGTGGTTGCTCACGTCGGTACCAATGATGTGTGTCACTTTGGATCAGAAGAGATTCTCTCTGGTTTCGAGCGGCTAACAGAAGTGGTAAAGGCTGCCAGTCTTGCTTGCAAGATGAAAGCACAGCTGACCATTTGCAGTATAGTCGACAAGTCCGATTGCGGGCCTCTGGTACAGAGCTGAGTGGAGGGTCTGTATCAGAGGCTCAGACGGTCCTGCGACCGTGTAGGCTGCAAATTCCTCGACTTTGGCCAAAGGTGGTTGGGTTTCAGGTTCCGCTGAATACGCAGGAGGCGGCTACACGGGTAGCAGGGCCTGTGTGGCGTGGAGGATCTCGGGAAAACACAAGGAGGGCTTTGGTCACAAAGGGTGCAGGCTGAACACAGGAAAAACGTAGATACAGGAACCATTGGTATAACAGTTGTAAATTGTCATAGCTGTATTGGGAAAGTACCAGAGCTCCTAGCGCTAATAGAAAGCACTGATGGTCAAATCGTTATAGGCACTGAAAGCTGGCTAAAGCCGGATATAAGCTCAGCCGCAATTTTTGCGAAGAACCTAACAGTGTTCCGAAAGGATAGACTGAACACGGTTGGTGGTGGCGTGTTTGTTGCCGTGAGATGTAGTTTATCTTGTCGCGAAATTGAGGCGGATGCTTCCTTTGAGTTAGTATGGGCAGAGGTCATTGTTGGCAGCCGGAATAAAATAATAATTAGATCCTTTTACCGACCTCCCAATTCAGATGATACAATTGCTGAAAGGTTCAAAGAAAATTTGAGTTTGATTTCAAACACGTACCCGACTCATACGATAATAGTTGGTGGTGACTTTAATTTACCTCGATATGTTGGCGAAAATACATGTTTAATTCCGGAGGTACGCATAAAATTTCATCCGAAATTGTTCTAAACGCATTCTCTGAAAATTATTTCGAGCAGGTAGTTCATGAGCCCACGCGAATACTAAACGGTTGTGAAAACACACTTAACCTCTTAGCAACAAATAATCCTGACTTAATAACGAGTATCAAAACTGATACGGGGATAAGTGAACACAGGGTTGTCGTAACGAGATTGAATATTGTAATCCCCAAATCATCGAAAAATAAACGAAAAAAATACTATTCAAAAAAGCAGATAAAAAATTCACTTGACGCCTTCCTAAGAGACAATCTCCACTCATCCCAAATTTATAACATACGTGTAGACAAGAGGTGGATTGAACTCAAAGAAATAGTATCGCCATCAATTGAGAGATTTATATTAAACAAATTAACAAACGATGGAGCTGATTCTCCTTGGCACACAAAACGGGTTAGAAAACTGTTGCAGAAACAACGAAACAAACAGGCCAGATTTAAACAGACGCAAAATCTTCAAGATTGGCTATCTTTTAAGGCCAGGTTTAAACAGACGCAAAATCTCCACGATTGGCTATCTTTTACAGAAGCTCGAAATTTAGCGCGGACTTCAATGCGAGATGCTTGTAACAGTTTCCGCAAAGATACTTTGTCTCGAAACCTGGCAGAAAATCCAAAGAGATTCTGGTTGTATGTGAAGTATGTTAGCGGCAAGAAACAATCAATGCCTTCTCTGCGCGATAGCAATAGAGATACTATCGAAGACAGTGCTGCCAAAGCAGAGTTACTAAACACAGCCTTCCGAAATGCCTTCACAAAAGAAGGGGAAGTAAATATTCCAGAATTCGAATCGAGAACAGCTGCCAACATGAGTAACGAAGAAGTAAATATCCTCGGAGTAGTGAAGCAACGTAAATCAGTTAATATAAGCAAGTCTTCTGGTCCAGACGGTATACCAATTAGGTTCCTTTCTGAGTATGCTGATGCATTAGCTCCATACTTAACAATCATATACAACCGTTCGCTGGGCGAAAGATCCGTACCCAAAGACTGGAAAGTTGCACAAGTCACGCCAATATTCAAGAAAGGTAGTAGGAGTAATCCACTAAATTATAGGCCAATATCGTTAACGTCGATATGTTGTAGGATTTTGGAACATATATTGTGTTCAAACGTTATGAATTACCTCGAAGAAAACTAAACGCAACTAGCTCTTTAATCACATGAAGTGTTGAGTGCTATTTACAAGGGATTTCAGATCGATTCCGTATTTCTGGATTTCCGGAAAGCTTTTGACACTGTACCCCACAAGCGGCTCATAGTGAAATTGCGTGCTTATGGAATATCATCTCAGTTATGTGACTGGATTTGTGGTTTCCTATCAGAGAGGTCACGGTTCGTAGTAACTGACGGAAAGTCATCGAGTAAAACAGAAGTGATTTCTGGCGTTCCCCAAGGCAGTGTTATAGGCCCTTTGCTGTCCCTTATCTATATAAACCAGTTGGTAGACAACCTGAGCAGCCGTCGTAGGTTGTTTGCAGATGACGCTTTCGCTTATCGATTAATAAAGTCATCAGAAGATCAAAACAAATTGCAAAACGATTTAGAAAAGATATTTGAATGTTGCGAAAATTGGCAATTGACCCTAAATAACGAAAAGTGTGAGGTCATCCACAAAAGTGCCAAAAGGAATTCGTTGAACTTCGGTTACACGATAAATCAGTCTAATCTAAAAGCCGTAAATTCGACCAAATACCTAGCTATTACAATTACGAACAACTTAAATTGGAAGGAACACACAGAAAATATTGTGGGGAAGGCTAACCATAGACTGCGTTTTATTGGCAGAGCACTTAGAAAGTGTAACAGACCTACTAAGGAGACTGCCTTCACTACGCTTGTCAATCCTCTTTTAGAATACTGCTGCGCGGTGTTGGATCCTTACCAAATAGGACTGACGGAGTACATCGAAAAAGTTCAAAGAAGGGCAGCAAGTTCTGTATTATCGCTAAATATGGGAGAGAATGTCACAGAAATGATACAGGATTTGGGCTGGACATCATTAAAAGTGAGGCGTTTTTCGTTGCGACGGAATCTTCTCACGCAATTCCAATCACCAACTTTCTCCTCCGATTGTGAATATATTTGGTTGACATCGACCTACATAGGGAGAAACGATCATCACGATAAAATAAGGGAAATCAGAGCTCGTACGGAAAGATATATGTGTTCGTTCTTACCGCGCTTTATACGAGATTGGAATAATAGAGAATTGTGAAGGTGGTTCGATGAACCCTCTGCCAGGCACTTAAATGTGATTTGCAGAATATCCATGTAGATGTAGATGTAGAAATCGTTGAGCATTTCCGTAACGCTCTCAGACGAGTATGCGATCTTGTGAAAACACGCTACTTTTCCTTGCATTTTCTCTGTTTCTTCTACCAGTCCTACTTGGTAAGGGTTCCAGACTCATGAGCATTAGTGAAGAATCGGCCGAACAAATGTTTAGTAAGCCACTTAATTCGCGGATAAATTACATATCGTTCACATTTTGCTACTGAATCTCAGCCTGGCATCAGGCTTGCCTACAGTGTGTTTTATATGGGCATTCTATTTTAGTCACTCCGGCTTCCATTGATTCAAAAGTCAGCGGTGGATTTTAAAGAATTTTCAAAGTTTTGCATTTCGAATCCCGCCGAAGCGCAGACAGAAACGATAATTACTGTAGATTTCTTATATCCAAGTGTATCAAACACTTCCGGCGGAAACAGAAGGCTCGTTCCCGTATTTGAAACCTGCGCTTCATGCCCAATCAGAGCAAGTCGGAGTCTCCTAGTAAAATGGCGCGAAGGCTCCGTAAGAGCTGCGTAAGACGGACTCAGTCGTAATTTTTTATCTATTTTTTTTAGCGCTGGTCACATTATTTAATACACGTGTATTTGCGTGTAGTTTGTTGAATTTCATGTTATTTAAATACTTCATGTTGTTTGTTGTGGTGGTCCTCATTCCAGAGACTGGTTTGATGCAGCTCTCCATGCTACTCTATCCTGTGCAAGGTTCGTCATCTCCCAGTACCTACTACAGCCTACATCCTTCTGAATCTCTTTAGTGTATTCATCTCTTGGTGTCCCTCTACGATTTTTACCCTTCACGCTGCTCTCCAATACTAAATTAGCGATCCCTTGATGCCTCAGAATATGCCCTACAAATCGACAACTTCTTCTAGTCAAGATGTGCCACAAATTTCTCTCCAATTCTATTCAGTACCTCCTCATTAGTTGTGTAATCTACACATCTAATCTTCAGCATTCTTTTGCAGCACAACATTTCGAAAGCTTCTCTTCTATTCTTGTTTAAACTATTTATCGTCCACGTTTCACTTCCATACATGGCTACTCTCCATACAAAGACTTTCAGGAACGACTTCCTGACACTTAAATCTATACTCGATATTAACAAATTTCTCTTCTTCAGAAACGGTTTCCTTGCCATTGCCAGTCTACATTTTATATCCTCTCTACTTCGACCATCATCAGTTATTTTGCTCCCCAAATAGCAAAACTCATTTACTACTTTAAGCGTCTCATTTCCTAATCTAATACCCTCAGCATCACCCGATTTAATTCCACTACATTCCATTATCCTCGTTTTGCTTATGTTGATGTTCATCTTATATCCTCCTTTCGAGACACGGTCCATTCTGTTCAGCTGCTCTTCCAGGTCCTTTGCTGTCTCTGACAGAATGACAGTGTCATCGACGAACCTCAAAGTTTTTATGTCTTCTCCATGGATTTTAATTCCAAGTCTGAATTTTTCTTTTCTTTCCTTTATTGCTTGCTCAATATACAGATTGAATAACATCGGGGATAGGCTACAACCCTGTCTCACTCCCTTCCCAACCACTGCTTCCCTTTCATGTCCCTCGACTCTTATAATTGCCATCCGATTTCGTAAAAATTGTAAATAGCATTTCGCTCCCTGTATTTTACCCCTGCCTCCTTCAGAATTTGTTTCTCTGCCTCGTGATGACTGGGTGTTGTGTGATGTCCTTAGGTTAGTTAGGTTTAAGTAGTTCTAAGTTCTAGGGGACTGATGACCATAAATGTTAAGTCCCATAGTGCTCAGAGTCATTTGAACCATTTTTTTCCCTTCAGAATTTGAAAGAGAATATTCCAGTCCACATTGTCAAAAGCTTTCTCTAAGTCTACAAATGCTAGAAACGTAGGTTTGCCTTTCCTTAATCTATTTTCTAAGATAAGTCGTAGGGTCAGTATTGCCTCACGTGTTCCAACATTTCTACGGAATCCAAACTGATCTTCCCCGATTTCGGCTTCTACCAGTTTTTCCATTCGTTTGTAAAGAATTCGTGTTAGTCTTTTGCAGCCATGGCGTATTAAACTTATAGTTCGGTAATTTCCACATCTGTCAACACCTGCTTTCTTTGGGATTGGAATTATTGTATTCTACTTGAAGTCTGAGGGTATTTCGCCTGTCTCATACATCTTGCTCACTAGATGGTAGAGTTTTGTTAGGCCTGGCTCTCCCAAGGCTATCAGTAGTTCTAATGGAATGTTGTCTACTCCCGGGACCTTGTATCGACTTAGGTCTTTCAGTGCTCTGTCAAACTCTTCACGCAGTATCATATCTCCTATTTCATATTCGTCTACATTCTCTTCCATTTCTATAATATTGTCCTCAAGAATATAGCCCTTGTATAGACCCTCTATATACTCCTTCCACCTTTATGCTTTCCCTTCTTTGCTTAGAACTGGATTTCCGTCAAAGCTCTTGATATTCATACAATTAGATCTTTTTTCTCCAAAGGTCTCTTTAATTTTCCTGTAGGCAGTATCTATCTTACCTCTAGTGATATGTGCCTCTACATCCTTACATTTGTCCTCTAGCCATCCCTGCTTAGCTGTTTTGCACTTCCTGTCGATCTCATTTTTGAAACGTTTGTATTCCTTTTTGTCTGCTTCATTTACTGCATTTTTATATTTTCTCCTTTCATCAATTAAATTCCATCTCTCTTCCGTTACCCAAGGGTTATTTTAATTAAATTTAATTATTAGATCAAACGTATTTATAACGATCGAGAAGTAAATGAAGAATCGCATAGTTTGCCTGAAAATACATGCCTGTCGTGATTTGCGAAATTCCTTATACCTGCAATCTGTTAAGGTACCCGGAACTACTTTGCACCTCGACTTTTCGAGCTGCAGACACAGAGGCAGACCCGATTTGGCAGTTAGCCTGCATAGCGGTGGGATAGCGGTGAGGCGCTGCGAATGTAGCAAGAACGAATAGTGTAGGTGCAATTTTTCGAATATTACAGAATTTACACTTGTAATACAAAAAACGGAATATTAGCAGGAGTAGAACCGTCGCTTCATACACGCTCGCCTTGCAAACCTCGAACGCTAACCACGTGACCGCCATGAATTCAAACGTCTAGCACCAACGTACAGACACATCAGTTACATCATAGACGCGTAAAACTTCTCTTGCGATTTTCTCGGAATTTTTAGAGTAGCGCATCTTACTACTTGCACATTATTTTGTCGTAATGGTCTACTAAAGGTGTACAAAGTTTGAAGTAAATGCGTGATCCCAACGTTGTGGCCACCACTTGTAAGATAAAGAACATTTTAGCAACTGGAATGTATATTCAGTGATTCATCATCATCTACTTCCTCTTCCGTTTCCAATTCGTTTCGATTCTATAGCCACTTTACATATTTCCTCCCCCTTTCTGCCTTTCCTACTTTGCTTTGTATGGGTTGCCATAGGTGCTCCTGATGTTATACAGTTGCTTTTCTTTCCTCGAAAGTTTTTTTATAATTTTGTCAGTTTGTAGGTGTGATTAGTGGCAGCTAGCTCTAAGCGTAGAATGCGGATGAGAAGGAAACATAAACCCGCAGTATTGGAATACATCATTAGTGGTGTTTTGCTTGACACAGTCAAGTCGTTTAAATATCTGGGCCGAACGTTGCGTAGCGATATGAAATGCAACGAACATGTGAGGATTGTTGTACAGAATGCGAATGGTGGACTTGGTTTATTGGGAGAATTTTAGGGAAGTGTGGTTCATCCGTAAAGGAGACCGCATATAGGACGCTAGTGCGACCTATTCTTGAATAGTGCTCGAGTATTTGGGATCTGCAATAGGTCGGGTTAAAGGAAGACATCTAAGCAATTCAGAGGCGGGCTGCTAGATTTCTTACCGGCAAGTTCGAACAGCATGCGAGTATTACGGAGCTGCTTCGGGGTCTCGAATGGGAATTCCTGGAGGAAAAGCGAAGTTCTTTTCGAGGAACAGTATTGAGAAAATGTAGAGAAACGGCGTTTGGAGCTGGTTGCAGAGCGATTGTAATGCTGCCAACATACATTTCGCCTAAGGACGACGAAGGTAACATACGAGAAATTAGGTCTCATACGGAGACATGTAGACAGTCGTTATTCTTTGTGAGTGAAAAGGGTAAGGAAATGGGTAGTAACAGTGCAGGGTACCCTCCGTCACGCAGCATACGGTGACTTGCGGAGTATGTATGTAGATGCAGATGTAGATTGTGTAAACTGCTGAAAAGGTGGCGTCGTGGCAAGGAGACGTATGGACGGGATACGTTTCAAATCGCGATCAGCCAAGATGATGTAGGTTTTCCACCGTCTTACTGTAACGTATGTTGCAGCCTACTTTGTAACTTACTCTGTTTTTCTGTATTGTAACATTTGTTGAAGTAATGCGTTGTTTCGTCCCAGCTTTAGTTGAAACTGAATAACAAGCCGTCTCAAGAACTACGAACACCGGACAAACTGGTAATTCAAGTTCAATAATCTGTTCTATAACTTCGATCACAACTTACAAACGAGCCATTGCACTGCAATCACTTCTAAGAGCGGCTGTTCCTTTGCTCCAGTTTTAGTAACTAGTTGTTCATTACAAGGGAAACAAAGGCACTATTATAGAAAGGGAGGGTGACATAGATGAAAACGAAATGGTAAGTATGATACTGCGAGTCAAATTGGAGAGAGCACTGAAAGGCGTAAGGTAGAAGCGCCAGCCACGACAAAATTAGTCCATTCGGTATGCAAGAATGTAACACTTCAGGAAGAATGTAATAATATCGACGCCACAGACGTCATATGCTTACAGGTGTGAATACCACCTAATAAGACGTGGGGTGCAAAATACCGACACATATTACTGTATTCCCAGAAGGATGGAAAAACACGTGGATGTCAGTTTCGGGGAAGATCAGTTTGGATTCCGGAGAAATGTACTCTAACAGGTGAGGTAATATTGGCACTACAACTTTTATTAGAAGATAGGCTGACGCATATCTACGTTTATTGCTTTTGTAGTTTCAGAGAAAGCTTAAGGCGACACTGATTGGAATACGGTAACTGAAATTTTAAAGGTAGATGAGAAGAAAGGGGCACAGGGTTGTAGCCTAGCTCAGATGTGATTCAAACTGAACGTCGAGAAAGCGGAAAAGGCAACCAAAGAGAAATCTGGAAAGGGAACTTAAGTTCAGGGAGAAGAAATTAAAATTTTCAGGTTCGCCGATGACTTTGCAATTCTCTAAGAGACGGCAAAGGACTAGCAAGAGCAGCTGATCGGAGTGGACAGTGTCTGGAAAAGAGGTTATCTGAAGAACATCAATAAAACGTAAAAAGTGGTTAATGGAATATAGCCGAATTAATTCATTTCGTAGTAAGGGGAGAATTAATTCATTTCGTAGTAAGGGGACTATGTAAACAACACTAAAAAATGGCTCTGAGCACTATGCGACTTTACTTCTGAGGTCATCAGTCGCCTAGAACTTAGAACTAATTAAACCTAACTAACCTAAGGACATCACACACATCCATGCCCGAGGCAGGATTCGAACCTGCGACCGGAGCGGTCGCTCGGCTCCAGACTGTAGCGCCGCACGGCCACTCCGGCCGGCCCAACACTAAAAGTGACAGATAAGTTTTGTTGTTTAGGAAGAAAAATAACGGACGGTGGCCGAAGGACAATGGAAATAAAATGTAAGTTGTCAATAGCAAGAAAATCATTTCTGAAAAGAGACATTTTTTAACATCAAATACAAGTTTAATTATTAGGAACCGGTGTGGTGTTTATCCTTGTTCTGAAGAGTTCGACAATCAGTTGAGACAGAGAATTAAAGCTTTTGAAATGTGGTGCTACGGAAGAACGATGATGATCAGATGGGTAGATCGTGTAAGTGATGAAGAGGTACTGAATCGAATTGGGGAGAAAACGTTTATCATAGGACTTGACTAAAAGAACAGAAGAGGTCGGTTGATAGCACGCATAATGAATTTTGTAATGGAAAATAGCCTATTTGTGTGTGTTGGGGGGGGGGGGGGGCGATGACGAAGAACGAAAATGTAGAGAGAGAAAGAGAGAGAGAGAGAGAGAGAGCAAGCCGATTGAAATGGAATATAGGCTTCAGTAGTCAATGCAAAGATGAGGCATGCATAGGACAGACCACCTGGAGAGCTGCATCAAATCAGTCTTCGGACTGAAGACCAAAACCACATAGTGACGGGAGGCTGATAAGTGCAGTTTTTGTGTGCTTTTAATATATGTTTTCCTATAAGTTTGGTCGTAACTATACGTTTTGTTAATATGCAGAAGATTCAGAACTCAGTGTTTACAAATGCGTCCGACTACCGATCCATTACGGAATCCTGTTCGCCGCAGTGCCCCTATATTTGTCAACAAGCTAAAACGAACCTTCTGAGCTCATAAGTTAATATCTTCGCGCAGTACAGTGTTGTGGTATTTCTTTTCCTTGTAAGCTGCTCGATAGCAGCGGCGGTGTCGAAATAAACGGCAGTCGCAAGAAGCGACTGGCTACAGGGACTAATGTCTGGGTCTGACCACAATGCACGGGGCTTCCCTGATTACACAGCTACACACTTTTTCCCCTGCGTCGCTTCCCCCTGGCACGAGCAGCCGGCAGTGTTTCAGACGTCGCCAACGTTCAGCAGGAGGCACCGTGTAGTTAATGACTTACGGCACGTCACAGATACTTAAAAAGATACAACTTCACGAAATTTCCGCGATTTGCGAGTAATGTTTAGAAAGACATGATGCTCGAAGTCGTGGATATGCCGAACTTCTGAGGCTATTGAGGTTCAGGAATCCGTTTCAATTAGATCGCAGAAGCTTGCAATGGACGGGAAAAAGGGACGTATGAGGTTGACCTGTCGACGTGAGGCTCATTAAAGACGCAGCACTAGCGCAGCTGGATAACAGTGAGGGAAAAGATTCGCCGACAGTATTGATGATGGAACCATTCTAGTATTACTGTTAGCAACATACCAAAAAGACTATAATACAAATTAAAAACGACATATTAGGTCTAGTTGATGAATAATATTTTAAGGACAACTGAAGACAGTGACATCAGCGACTGGGTGAAGAGTAAAAAAATAACAGCTTTTATTTTTGTTATCCTGTCGTCCTCAGGTGCGTATAATATTATGTTGATACGTATCACTTTAGTTCCGTGCAATTACAGCTGATTAAAGCGAATGTTTCTTGCTATCCGCGTTTCGTTTCTATTACTTGAAAGGCGTCATTAATGGCCGGAATTTTGTACATATTATGTTTTAACTGTTGGACATTAGATAGTGACGTTATATAGCTTTAGCACTGTCTGATTTCCTGTGACGTAATAATAGCTTTAATTTCTACGTATTAATTTCGTAAATGCTGCTCTACATGTGTTCTTGTTCCCGTTTTTCAGCTATTGTTCTGCTTACTGTCATTCGAAATTTCATTTGCACAGCACTAGAAAATGAACATCCATTTTCTTTATGTTTGTTTTTGATGTTGTTGGCAACTGTTGAACGTTATTGTCAACTATCCAATGTGTGCTTGCAATATCTGGATAACAGTCGTCCACAGGTGCGTATGGTATTATGTTGATACCTATCACTTTAGGTCCGTGTAATTACAACTGATTAAAACGAATGTTTCTCGAATGTGATGAATTGTAACGGGAAATTCCCCTTACAATCTTCTAGGACTTGTGTACATAATATTTTGAATAGGAACCCACGTCCGGAAATGTACTCCTTTTCCGTACAGCCGTTTGTTTGAAAACATGTTCGCTAGGAAGGCATGCAACAGGGTAGTTATGTTGGGGGGGGGGGGGTAGTTACGTCGGATAGGCTGATGTCATTTTACGTCTGTGTTACCTCTTTGACCTTGTTCGAGCCTCATTCATGTGTCTTGAGTGTTAGAGAAACACGGTTGAGTACACGTTTGCAGAATACACCGATATGATCCTTCTGAATCGCGAAGGTCACGGTAATGGAAGAGCTGCGTCCGCCCCGATAGCTGAGTGGTCAGCGTGACGGATTGCCGTCCTGCGAGCCCGGGTTCGATTCCCGGCTGGGTCGGGGATTTTCTCCGCTCAGGGACTGGGTGTTGTGTTGTCATCATCATCATCATTTCATCCCCATCCGGCGCGCAGGTCGCCCAGTGTGGCATCGAATGTAATAAGACCTGCACCAAGGCGGCCGGACCTGCCCCGCAAGGGGCCTCCCGGCCAATGACGCCAAACGCTAATTTCCATTTCATGGAAGAACTGCTTGTCGCCTTTATCAAGGTCGTTGTCCACAACGGCCCACTCCATCGCACACCCTGCTCGCCGCAATTATGCTGCTGTTTGGAGAAAGGGTACCTTCATCTTCAGCAGGCGTGACTGAGGTCCTCCAAGAAGACGCCGCACACCAGAACTGAAAGAGGCCGTGTATATCACGTTGATCAAAACCCGCCAACGGGCAATGTCTTCGGCTGTTAATGAGTAAAATTGTAAAACAAGTTAATCAATTACTTGTGAAAGTGGTTGCGTTAGCAACATGTTTTCAAATGACTAGCACGGAAACGGTCCAATATGTACAGTGTGTTTCAAAAAGAATGAGCTGACTTTGGACGGTAATAAGTACGAAACATGGGATGTGCCGGCAAGGAAATGTGTTTAGTTTGAATGTGCGGTGCCTAGAGTTTCAGAAAATCGTCATTAGATGTCAGTCATTGCGTCTTCTCAGTTTTCAGTCAGAAGTAAGGTGATGTCCGATCAACAATAGGCGTTTTGTGTGCTGCAGTTTGCAAAGAGTGACTATGTGATTTCGGTCCAGCGTGCTTTTCGTCCGTGGTTTGTCACTGATCCTCCTGCACCCAGAAACATTCGTCGCTGGTATCTCTAATTTGAAGAGACAGGATGCTTGTACAAAGTTAAGAGTCCAGGTCGACCTCGCACTTCTAATGAGGTGGTGAAAACAATTTGGCAAACGTTTGAGCAGGTCCACGAAAGTCTACTCGCCACCGGAAGCAGAGAACTGGCAATGCCTCATACGACTGTCTGGTGAGTGTTAAGGCCGTCGTTTGGTCTGTAAACCATATAGACTACAATTACTGTTAGCTCTTCGGGTTGGTGATAAAATGAACCGTGTTGACTTCAGCATTGTTCTGTTAGACGACATGGAAGACGATAAGTTTTTACCATGGTTAATTTTAGTGATGAAGTGACATTTCATATTAACGGTAAAGTAAACAGACATAACGTGCGCATTTAGGGACACCAGAACCCTAATGAAAATACTGAGCACGAACGAGACTCACATATAATGTCCGTTTTTTGTCATTTCTCATGAAAAAGTGTACGGTGCCTTCTGTTTTGAGGAAAACTCTGTGACTCGAATGAGCTATCTTCAAATGCTGCGGAACTGGCTTTTTCAACAACTTCAGAAGGGCTCTTATGACTTCACTTTCCAAAAGCATGGAGCTCTACCGCACTGGCACAATAACGCAAATCAGTTTTTCAGTCACACTCTGCCTCAACGCTGGGTGCGGCGCGTGAGACCCCGAGACACTGGCCTGCATTCTTGGCCTCGAAGATCGCCAGTCATGACCCCATGCGATTTTTTCCTGTGGGAATACGTGAAGGAAAGTGTGTTTAACAGAACAGAATAACAGCCGCCGCCATAACTTCTGTAAAAGCAAATAGATTGTGTAAAGTTTATGACGAATTTAGCTATCGCCTAGATGATGTTCGTGCTGCTGCTGCTGCTGATGGTGGTGGTGGACACACAGAGCATTTGTAATAGCATAGCTAAAACGGCAAGATTTTTGGAAGTACAAAGGGTGCTAGGAAACTTTTTCAGTAAGATACAACAATAACTCACAGGAGGCAAGTTGTTGCTGTGTTCTGAGAATATTTCATAATTGCATTGTTGCCGCTGTGCCAAGCCGTTTAATAGCAGGGTTAGTTTGAAGTGCTTGCTATGACATAGTGGTCACGAAGCGAGATTCGGGTAGAATTGTGGTACAACTTCGCGCGTGGCCTAAACATAGACCAGTGCCGTGAAGAAACGGTTCTTTCACTGCGCTCGGTGATGTGTGTCCACATTTACAACTATATTCGGATGGTACAGAGAATTTCGAAGAGGAAATTTCACTCTGGAGGACGCTGAGAGGACTGGAAAGCCACTGTCATCAGTTACCGAGGAAATCATTGATTCTATGAGGAAAATGCTAGACGAAGACAGGCGAATGACGCATAAGCTGATTAAGGATATCTTAGTGCTAAATGCGCCAGCAGTTTGTTCGATCCTGCATACCATTTGCAAATAAAGAAACTTTGTTGTCTCTGGGTGCGGCATAGACTGACGGAAAAGCAGATGATGCGACGTGTGATACTTGGTGCAGGGAGGTGTTAAAAAAGTTTTCTGAGGGACAATCTCAGTACGTGAATAACATCGTGATAGGTGACGAGACTCGACTGTACTATTATGACGTGCCGATGAAGACACAAAGTTTGGGTCTTTGAAGATGACGACATACCTGTAGCTGTCAGGAAATCTCGTTCAGTAAAGACGAAAATTATAGCTGGTGTTTTTTTTTTTCTTCCAAATCGAGTAGAATTGTGAAGCGTGTTGGCTTGGACACACAGAAGACAGTCACAGCTAAGTGGTACAGTGCGCCAAAGCGGGCACCGAATATTTGCGGAGTACAGAACTGAAACGCAATGAGCACCCTCTCTGCAGTCCAGACCTTACTCCTTGTGACTTTGCACTGGCTCTCGCATGTGAAAATGAATCTGAAAGGAGTGCAGTTTTCGAGTGATGAGGACCTGAGGGTTTGTGGGACAACGGGTGTGCCTTACTCTCTACAGAAACTTGGGAGAACTGGTTTAGGGATTGGTTTCGGAGGATGGAGAGGTGTATCCAATGCGACGGATTTTTACTTCTAAAAAACTAAGTAAATAAAGCTGTATTGCCAAACTTTCCTGTGTGTGTGTGTGTGTGTGTGTGTGTGTGTGTGTGTGAGAGAGAGAGAGAGAGAGAGAGAGAAGCCAAACACATAGATGTGGGTGGAATGGAAGAAATAAAACCAACCGTAATGAAAATTAAGTTTAGTTGACTGGGTGACGTAGCACGTGCGCGTGAGTAACAATACGAGAGCCTCGCTCTACTGCGCGCACACCTTGTCTTCACCTCTTCACCAGTCAGTTGTTAGTAGAATCGCAGTTCTAGCGCAGTCTGTGTTGTGGCATATTTTCAGGTTGTTTTTTAGTTACACACGTGTGTGCATTGTCCGGTTAACGAGTTAATTTTTCAGTATGGATAAATTATTGAATAAAAGCAAAACACGCCGCTAGTAGTCGGTCTTCTCTACCTATTCTGTTCTAATAATGAAGAATTAGTAGGTATGTATTTTGTAAGCCACTCGTTTCGTGGATCAACTACATTTCCTTAAGGTTCCCTCATGAATGTCGGCATTGGTATCTGCTTTCTTACAGCTAGTATTGTGCGGTCATTCCACTTAAGGTCGCTTCGAGCGGTTACTCCGAGGTTTCTACTGTTCCTAGCGATATATCGCCAAAAGTAAAATATAACAGTAATGGACCTCTTAGTTTATGTGTGCGCAATGGATTATTTTGATTTTCACTCGTGGTAAACTGCCAACCCATGTGCCTATGGCCACCAACAAGCCCCCCGCCCCCTTCTCTAAGTCTTCCCACATTAGCTATCAACTACTTTGGTGTTGGAATTTTCCTATATATAACAGTATACGTGCGTAGAGCCTCGCAGAGCGTCACTGAACTATTTATACACATTGTAGAAGAGTAACTCCTCTATAAGTCTCTTGAAGTTCTCACAAAATTAGTTTTACTTTTGTCAATTTCGTTCCGTTAAGAAAGACATGGTGAATTCTGTCTACTAGGACGTCGTGAATCTAGTCACGAAATCTGGTCCGACACTCGGTAAGTTCGTATTTTGGTACCTGCGTTCGTGTTCGGAAGGACGGCGCTTTGTCAGCCGTGGGCTTGCTGCAGAAACCATCCCTGCATTTGCCTGAATATACGTCGTGTGCTGAAAGGCACGTTGAGGCGACATGAAGATAACTCCTTGCGTAAACCTGTTATCGATATTAACCTGTCCAGGCAATAGCAGCGTCTCCAGGCGAGGAATGACTGCTAGTCAGACACGCGCCTCGTGCATGTAGTACCAGTAAGTGTGCTATCCGTGTTAGAAAGGAGGAGGCGTGCGATCTATATGAGTTTGACCGAGGGCGGATTGTGAAGGCTCGGAGCTGGCACGAGCGTTTCGGAAACTGCACGACTTGCTGGATGTTCGAGGAGTACTGTGGTGAATGGGTTAGGCGGTCAACCCTCATTACAGATGTCGAACGTCGTAGACTGAACAGACTGAAATCAGGACAGGCGGCGAATTGTGGCGGAACTAACATCAGACTTCAGTTCTAGGCAGAGTAAAAGTGTGTCTGAACACTCAGTGCACCGAACATTCTTAATGGTGGACCTCCGTAACCTACGGCCTATGCATGTGCCAATGTTAACATACGACATCGGCAACTACCACTGAAAAGGACACTTGACCATCAGCACTGGACGTTGGCGCAGTGGCAGGTCGTTGCACGATCTGATGAATCCCGATAACTTCTTCATCATGCAAATGGGAGGGCGCGAATCTGTTGTCATCGAGGGGAGCAGCTCCTTGACACCTGTACTGCGGGACGGAGACAAGCTGGCGGCGGCTTCATAATGCTCCGGGGAACATTCATGTGGGTATCCACACGACGAGTGGAGCTCGTGCAAGTCACCATGATGGCCAAGGCGTATCGTACACTGGTGGCAGACCACGTACACCCCTTCATGACGATCATGTTTCTTGACAGCAGTGGCATTTTTCAAGAAGATATTGTGCTGTGTCACAAGGCTAGGAGTGTGAATGACTGGTTCTAGGTACACAGTGGCGAACTCCAGTTGATTTGCTGGTCCCTCAACCCGCCAGGTCTGAAGCCAATCGTACACATCTGGGATGTGAGTGAATGTGGAGTCAGGGCTCATCGCCCCTCTCCCTGGAATTAACGGGAATTATATAGCTTGTGTGTGCAGATGTGGTTCCATCCTCCCCCAGCGACCTACGAAGGTCTCACTGCTTCCATGGCACGACGCTTAGCCGTTGCAGTCCGTGCCGGACATGCTGGCTGTTAGGTATGTGGTCTTAATGTTCTGGCTAAGTCCTAAACTGCAGAGCTGCTCACTCTTTCTCAGGCAAGCTGAGTAATGAACGCCACGTCCGCACTCTAGGCAAGCTGGGAACGGAAGACCCCTACGGAGACTTCTCCCAGTCCGCTCTTCGCCTCTGTTTCCCCTCCAGCAAAATCACTTATGCCAATTGCAGCACAAGTCGCGTTACTTATGCATTGCTTCCCAGCACCGACCAATGCCTACTCTAGGAAGTGAACAAATTCATACAAAATTTCCCTTCCTCTCAACTTCTGCTATTTAGCTCCTCCCAGGCCATCCATCAAGGTTAGCGTCTACACAAAACACCAATTTTTCTGGAATTCTGACTCCCAGGAGAGTACTTCAAATTCCTTGGTCCTACGTTCCCATCGGAGGCCGGCGTATTTCATTCTGTCGCTCTTCAGCTGATTTACTTCAGACTCTGCGGACCGTGAATTCAGTGTGAAGTTGCTATAGTCACGAACACGCATATTTTGGCCTCTGTTGACTGCTCCACTGTAGCTTTGCGCGGCTTTCTTGCATGTTTAACTGAAAACGGGGCGACGGACATTTATCAACAGGTGTACAAGTTCTCCATCTGATTCCCGGTACACCAACATGGGGTCAACCACCCACTCACTGTCACTCATCTTAAGGCAGCTAGAGGCCACGCCCAATTACCACTTTCTCAGAGCTTGAGCCGCCCTAAGCTGCCTGTTGTCGGTTCTCTTCGCCACTCCCCAGCCGTCCACGTTCAACTCTGAATACTTCCCTGGGATAAACTAGCCTCCAGTAAATCGACGCATTTCCACAAAGTTTTCATGTCATGTGAATTACTTTACATCATCCGACATTAATTATTCCAATACGTCCATACTATCCCGTCTATAAGATGCATTGTGCCTTGTCAGTCATTTTTGTTCAGCCCTACTGTTCGTTCAATGTGAGTTAGGTGATCTTTAATGACTTCATGTAAGAGGCATAGTTCTTGCCATCCATCTTACAAGGTGATCCCTGAAGATGTCAACGAGTCTGTTTGCCGACATATCTTGGAGTAATGACGACGTGACACGGCCGGACACAAGACAACTATAACAAAGTGATTTCCACGATCACGAAATTGAGAATAATTTTTAAGGGTCTTACAGTGAGCCTAAGGCAAGGCAATTGATGTCTAAAAAAGGGGTTGTGTGTGTGTGTGGGGGGGGGGGACAAATGATACGTATGGAAAAAGTTATCGAACCGGACCTGCACGGGAGACACTCACGCAGCATGAACAGCTTGTACCAGGCTGTCAGGCAGACGAGCAAAGAGAAAAAATTCCTTTTAGTGTTGTGGATAGAGTTTATTATGATTAATAGCTTAAACAGAACCTCTCTTTACTTCCTGAGACCACTGACAGAGAGGTGTATATCAGGTGTCGACGTTGGAGCTTTTCAGTGCGTGTGAGAATCATACACTTAATTCCAGGATGAGATTTTCACTCTGCAGCTCTCCTGCGAGAGCTTCTGTAAAGTTTGGAAGGTAGGCGACGAGATACTGGCAGAAGTAAAGCTGTGAGACCGGGTGTGAGTCGTGCTTGGGTAGCTCAGATGGTAGAGCGCTTGCCCTCGAAAGGCATAGGTCCCGAGTTCGAGTCTCGGTCAGGCACACAGTTTTAATCTGCCAGGAAGTTTCATACACTTAATTATTTAACTCTTATAACGCTTGTGGGAAAGAAGTCCAGTTTCATCACTGACCTCAGAGTTAGGAAGCTATCTGCAACTTAAGCTTTAGTTTGTGAATTGGAATGTAAAAGAGTCTGTACTGATATTGAGAACTACTTACGGAATTGTCTGGAAGATGAAACATCGCAGCAGCAGGAAAAGAAAGATTGGTTGGAGCTCAATTTCCCGTCGACAGTGAGGTAATTGGAGGCTGAGCATGTTTCCGAACTGGACAACGATGGAAAAAGAAACTTGCCGTGTCCTCTTTAAAGAAACCATCCCGGCATTCGCATGAAACACTTAAGTAAAACGTCGGGAAACGTCCATCTGACTACGGGGAGGTTTGAGACCACCTCCTTCCGAACAGAAATCTGTTGCCTTAACTACTGCTCGACCTTGCTCTTTAGTGCTAGCAGAAATGAGAAAAGTTTGTCTCCTTCATACATTAATGCGTGTGTTTGATGTCCACCGTATGTAAACAATTCAGTTAAGAGTCCCTCATCAAACACACAGGTAGTACTAGTGGTTCCTGCTAGCCTTATAGAATCTCGGTATCTTCGTGGTAACTGTGTAAAGGTCCGGAGAGAAAAGTTTGATGAAACAGCTTGTGGCAAGGACATGAATACCACCAACTTGCAAAACACGGCTCTCTTTAACCACGTAGCAAAAGCCCTATAATAAAGCATTCTAGCGCTTGGTGTTGTTTCGCGAGGACATAATGTACACCACACATGATTACAGTTGCGGGAGGATGGTGTACGTTATGACGTCCGTAAATTTAAATATGCAAAAAGAGAGATGCTCTTAATTAAGCCTGCATGTGTCATTGTTAGAACAGAACCGTGCATTCCAGCACGCTCTGTTGTTTCTACACACACACACAAACACACACACACACACACACACACACACACACACACACAAGAACACGCCCGCGCGCGCATGTCTTCGACAATAGCCGCGATTGGTGTTACATCAAAGCAAGAAACTATTTTCAGTATTTCGCTGAGGAATCAGTCAGTAGTAAAACTTTCTTACTGTTCAGCAAAGACTTGGAACCGGACGATACGAACACTATCGACGCGCACATTAGTGAGTAGGATACAGATTAAGGGCTACGTGTGTTCCATATTTCAAATGGTCTGAATTTTGGTGGTTCAGGAGTGTCGCATTAAAATTCCGAGAGGTTCTCGGAGGTCTTGCAGTCATTGTTGAGGTCATATATGTAATACCCCGTCTTCGATTGGTTTTAAGGACCAAAGGGATTGCTGCTATGTCTTTTTTCTCGTTGGCTCAAAAGAATCTTAACCATACTGCACCGTAAAGGTGTTGGTAGGTAACAGTTAATGGTTAACCGGTATTACTATTGTCAAACAAGTTGGTACAGTGGTTGAAACAGCAAATTATTATTTGGGAAAATAGGATTCTAATCACATCTTAATTTACTTTACCATGGTTACCCTAAATCACGTCAGGACAATGGTTTCATAATTCAGAAAACAAGGGCCCAGTCGTTTTTCATCTCTCTATTGAGAACCCAATGTCTGTCAACGTTAAACACGCACATGACGTTATTTAAATGTGCATAGGGATTTTGTTTTATTGCTACCTTTATGGTGATTTCGTCCGACGTTTTGTACTGGTTTGATAAATATTCTATTATTTGTTAATTTGTGCTTTAGATTGTGGAATCGTATATCTGAAGGACAACTTTGTACGACAATGAAACGTCGAACGTGGGGAAACTGGAGACGAAACTGGAAACTTTCGAAATGTGGGGATACAAAAGACTTAGTTGTACGAACAGAGGGGAAATCAAAAAGAGTAGAAGAAGACAAAGTATAAAACCTTTAGGAAAAAGGGACACGAAAAAAGAAAAAAAGTAAGATTACTGTTCAACATTCCGTCGAGGAAGATATCTTAAGAAAGCGACCATGGACATGGAGAGTAGAGCAGTAAGTTGTGGTTTTTTCAGAGGTGCATGCCTCAAGCGATTTAGATGAACCATGGAAAAGTGAAAATTGAATGAGTGTAAGTGAACTGAATTTGAGCCACTCTTCTCCCGATATGGATTCTAGTGCCGTAGCCACATAACCCCATCGCTCGTTAAGAACAGATTAGTGGGCAAATGGTACGACACCTGGATTGGTTAACAGGACTTTGGAAGTACAATGGTTCGTTAGCTTTTAATATTTGACATACTCACAGGATATGATAACTGTAATGATCGTTTCCGACCATGCACTGGCTATCTTCACGTTCTGTTGTGTGAACCAGACCTCCACCAACAAAATTTTATAATTTCTGTCTTTTTTTAAAAAAGTACGTCACGCAGCTGTTTAAAAGTCTTTTATTATATCTATTATTTCTGTTTGCACCGTCACCGTGGTAACTGTATACATCCAAACAAAGCATGAAACAAATAGAAACGCATGAAACATAATCAACACCTCAAAACAAAGATTTCCAAAATCCTTTAGAACATATTCCATAATAATATTGTTATGATGTATATTCTTTGTACTTTGTGATAATGCTTCTCTTTTGCTATATGATCCTTGCACCTAATAGTTTCCAGACGCTATCTTTGTTTACAGATTATGACAGTATACATGAGATGTGTTTCGACAGTGAACAGTGCCACAAGTTCCTCCAAAAAATAGTAACACATCACACATATGTCGTACTAAGAAATGTATATCCACCTGACGATGGAGGTTCAAACCTTTGAAACGCGCCCTACTGTGGCTGGTAACAGTAAACTTGTTGTTTCATTCCTTGTCAATAACAATCACGGTAAAGCCTAATCTTAAAGTTCGCATTTAAAAAGACAAGACGAGTTGCCCATTGTGGACTTCGTCCACTGAATCCCTGAATGCAATGAAACGGCAGCAGAACGACGCTATGCTGACCTGTTCCCGTGAGGATGGCAAGCACGACACAGTAATTTTGCGTCTCAGGGTTGTTGCATCACTCCGTGTTTTGTGTTGTATGGTTTCGTGCTTGCATATTACAGGCTTTTTCACTGTTGTGAAGATGATTTCAAAGAAACAGAGGAAATTAAGGCGACAAGCAAAATGAACCGTAATTGCTTTATTATTCAGTAAAGAGCTACGGAAGACCACTCATCCTTATGCCAGAATACTCAGAAAATATCCTTGAACAGCTTCCACAGTTTTGTCGTTAAAATTAAGGGTCACCCTGTATATACATCATAGTCGTTACATCCTGTTGTAAATTGTACACTACTTAGAGACTGATCAAGCTTCTGTTGTTCTTGTGCTGTTGAGGTTAACATTTTCTAAATACCAAAATCAGGTACTTCGTAGAATTTCATCAGCGAATAATCGAGAGCGAAAGATTCGCTTTAGCATATCGATTTCGATGTTTTTATTTCTCCAAACATCGCAACATGGTCGTGGCGTATTGGTAAACTTCGTGCTGGCTATCCGTGGCTTTCTAAGGACCTTCAGCTGAGATATGATTTCAGACACAGTCTTGACGCAGCACGTCTTCGTGATTTGTTCACACCCTGGTCGTCTGCCAGCTGCCAGAGTTCCGATTCTCCTTGTTCTCTTCTGTTAGTTGTTTCGAGAGCGTGGCACTTGTTCTCTTCCGACTATCAAGGTCAGTTTTTTTTTGTGTTCGAACGACATTTTTGTTTTATGACTTCTTTCCTCTAAATCCTGAACGCTTGCAAATCGGATTGCGTAGTACTGGCAGCTAAGGTCGAACACTTCAATATATTTCTGTTCCTGTCTCACCGATTGCTACTCCAGAAAGAAGCGTTCATTCTATGTTCGTAATCACTTATTTGTCCTCCCTGGACGCTTTAAACCATCGATACTTCAGCTGTCAGCACTACCCAGAACACTATATTGCGCAACTTTATATCCCAATTATCAGAGTTCGCTGCCTGACAAAAAAAGCGAGGCACGCAGAAGGGGAGGGGAAAAAGAAATGAAACTTCATGGACTGAGATGGTATGTGATGTTGTTTCACTGATTGCGAAATCGAGTCAGATTTGCGAACAACTTCGAAGTATGAGCCTCCAATCCAATACGACGCTGCACTCACTCTGGCCTGGAAGCATGCACTGATTCGGTTGGGAAATAAAGTTGCTGTATCCACTCCTGAGGCACGCTGGCCCACAAATTTTATAACTGGTCTTTGATATCCTCGATACTAGCACTGGGACAGAAGAGAGATCCAGCTGGTTCCTCACATGTTCTCTCTCTGACTGGGTCATGTCTGTAGGTCTTTCTGCTACGGGAGAATGTCAGTATGACGCAGATAGTTCATAGAGACACGTGCTGTGTGTGGACGAGCATTGTCCTGTTGGAAAAAGACTCCTCTGTACTGCCGCGTAGCAGGTAATACATGACGACGCAGGATGTCCATGACGTACCGCTATGCCGCTAGAGTTGCCTGAAACACTACAAATCGTGACTTTACGTAATGTTCGATGGCTCCCCAAACCGTGACGCCTGGAGTACAGCGCTGTGCCTCACCCAAATATTGGAAGTCCCTGCCGGCCGGGGTGGCCGAGCGGTTCTAGGCGCTACAGTCTGGAACCGCGCGACCGCTACGGTCGCAGGTTCGAAACCTGCCTCGGGCATGGATGTGTGTGATGTCCTTAGGTTGGTTAGGTTTAAGTTGTTCCAAGTTCTAAGGGACTGATGACCTTAGAAGTTAAGTGCTCAGAGCCATTTGAGCCATTTTTTTTGGAAGTCCCTCTCTAGGTCGCCGCTATAGCTACCGACGGTGGGCACCCGGGGTGGTGAGGAACCGCGATTAAGCGCTGAACGCAATGCGACGCTATTCATCGGCAGTCCATGCTTTCCAGTCACAGCACCACTCCAAACGCAGCTGTATATGGTGTGGTGTTGATGCCAGCCTACTCATGGAATGGTAATTGCCTAGTCCGGCTGCTGCTGGTCTCCAACCAGTGGCCAGAGATGACGCAGAACTTTGCAAAGCATTTCATTACTTACTCTTGGATGGCGGGCGCAGATTTAAGGGGTCTCGATGTGCTTGGTGCACAGTACGGATTTCTACCATAGTGAAACTTCTGAAACTTCCTGGCAGATTAAAACTGTGTGCCGGCCCGAGACTCGAACTCGGGACCTTTGCCTTTCGCGGGCAAGTGCTCTACCAACTGAGCTACGCAAGCACGACTCACGACCCGTCCCCACATTTTACTTCAGCCAGTACGTCGTCTCCTACCTTCTAAATTTCTACCATAGTATTTGCCAGACATGGTGGACGGGAACGGAAGTGGAAACCACTGACAGAAACAGTACAGGGTGTATCAAAAACAGTCATCCGATTTGGCATGTGTATATTTCTGAAACAAATAAACATGTACAATGAATTTGGTTTTTTTATGAACGAGTAACTCAAAAAGCTTCTTTTTGTACTTTTTCATAGGTGTTTAGTATGCCCCGCTTCAGATGCACAATATGTGTCAATGCGGTATTCAAATTGTCCCCACACTGCAGCGAGCATGTCTTGAGTTACAGCTTCCACAGCTGCTATTATGCGATATCTCAGTTCTTTCATTGTTGTTGGTAACGTAGGCACATAGGCAGAGTCATTTATAAACCCCTACAAGAAATAATCACATAGTCATGTCCGGTGACACTGGAGGCCAGTAATGCAAGGCTGAATCATTTGGTCCAGTGTAACCGAGCTATCGTTCAGTAATCCTTTGATTAAAAAATTCCCGTCAGTGTGGCCGTGCCCCATCCTGTTGGTAAATGAAGTCGTTCGAATCAATCTCCAAATGTGGGAAAAGGAAGTTCCCAAGCATATCGAGATATGTACTTCCTGTAGCAATGTACTCGGCAAAGAAAGGTGGACCATACACCCTTTCCCGTGAAACTGCACAAAACACATTAAATTTGGGAGAGACTCTCATATATTGTACAACTTCATGTCGCTTTTTCGTATCTCACATTACGGCGGTTCACCTTCCCATTTAAATGGATCATTGCCTCGTCACTAAAAACTAAACGTAGAAAAAAACTGTCGTTCTCCATCTTGCCAAGAACGAAATTACAGACCTCCACACGCTGTTGTTTCTCACCTTAACGAAGAGCTTGCAGTAGCTGAATTTTGTATGGTTTCATGTGTAAACGTCGGCCCAACACACGCCAGACGAACGTGGGGGGCATGTCGTGCTATCGAGCTGCACGGCGAACGGACTCCTTGTGAAATTAAGGCGGATACGTTCGACGTCTGTGTCTGACACTCGGGGACGGCCCGGCGATTTGCCTTTACACAAACAACCTGCTTCTCGGAATTGTTTATGCCATCGTCTAATACTCTGAGCTGTAGGAGGATCCACACCAAACCTAGTACGGAAGTCACGCTGAACGGTTATTACTGACCCGCACTGCGCAAAACGTAGAACACAAAACGCTTTTTGTTGTCACGACACCATTTTTCCTAGAACTCAAGTGGGCGCACACTGCTGCCACCTGGCGGGAAACATGTAAAACTCGAGAGTTTGCTCTTTCCAACAATACATATTCACGCACTTATCTCAAACAATATAATACACTACTGGCCATTAAAATTGCTACACCAAGAAAAAATGCAGATGATAAACGGGTATTCATTTGACAAATATATTATTCTAGAACTGACATGTGATTACATTTTCACGAAGTTTGGGTGCATAGATCCTGAGAAATCAGTACCCAGAACAACCACCTCTGGCCGTAATAACGGCCTTGATACGCCTGGGCATTGAGTCAAACAGAGCTTGAAGAATGTGCTGGCCAGGGTAGCAATCGAAGAATTTTTGTATCCAGAAAGGCCCGTAGAGGACCTGCAACATGCGGTCGTGCATTATCCTGCTGAAATGTAGGGTTTCGCAGGGATCGAATGAAGGGTAGAGGTACGGGTCGTAACACATCTGAAATGTAACGTCCACTGTTCAAAGTGAAGTCAATGCGAACAAGAGGTGACCGAGACGTGTAACCAATGGCAACCCATACCATCACGGCGGGTGATACCCCAGTATGGCGATAACGAATACACGTTTCCAATGTGCGTTCACCGCCAAACACGGATGCGACCATGATGATGCTGTAAACAGAACCTGGATTCATGCGAAAAAATAACGTTTTGCCATTTGTGCACCCAGGTTCGTCGTTGAGTACACTATCGCAGGCGCTCCTGTCTGTGATGCAGCGTCAAGGGTAACCGCAGCCATGGTCTCCGAGCTGATAGTCCATGCTGCTGCAAACGTCGTCGAACTGTTTGTGCAGATGGCTGTTGTGTTGCAAACGTCCCCAACTGTTGACTCAGGGATCGAGACGTGGCTGCACGATCCGTTACAGCCATGCGGATAAGACGCCTGTCATCTCGACTGCTAGTGACACGAGGCCGTTGGGATCCAGCACAGCGTTCCGTATTACCCTCCTGAACCCACCGATTCCATATTCTGCTAACAGTCATTGGATCTCGACCAACGCGAGCAGCAATGTCGCGATACGATAAACCGCAATCGCGATAGGCTACAATCCGACCTTTATCAAAGTCGGAAACGTGATGGTACTCATTTCTCCTCCTTACAAGAGGCATTACAACAACGTTTCACCAGGCAACGCCGGCCAACTGCTGTTTGTGTATGAGAAATCGGTTGGAAACTTTCCTCATGTCAGCACATTGTAGGTGTCGCCACAGGCGCCAACGTTGTGTGAATGCTCTGAAAAGCCAATCATTTGCATATGTCAGCATCTTCTTCCTGTCGGTTAAATTTCGGGTCTGTAGCACGTCCACTTCGTGGTGTAGCAATTTTAGTGGCCAGTAGTGTAGTTATGATTTTTTTAAAAATCGGATGATTCTTTTTGATACACCATGTATTTCCCTCACTGACTCGCTCGCATAGCCATAATCTCTAGACCTTTGTTCAGATTTGCAGTGTTAATTGATTACTGGTAATCATGTGTGCTGACTTCTGTTTCGTAATGTGTAAATTACGACATTGTCGGAGATGAGAGTGTCTTTGAGTGCGTCTCTTATCATAGCGCCTAATAAATCAGTTGCTGACACATGAACTTGTCAAATTTTCCGATGAATAGTTTTAAATTGTTTTTGCGAATTTGCAATTTGTTTGGATTTGTAGTTAAGCAATGTACTGAGCATTAATGATAACAAGTTATTATTAGTTTTACTAGAATGTCCCGTCAGATTAATGTGACCACCTGTCAGAAGTCTGAATAACCAGACTTTGGAGTTCGAACCGCTGCGAGACGTGCAGGAAGAGAGACAGTGAGGTTCCGGAAGGTACCGACAGCAATATGGAGCCCCGCTGACTCCAGTGCTGTGGCCAGCTGCGTAGGTATCTCTGTAGAGCATCAATAGCGCAAACAGCTCGATCGAGTTGGTCCCACAGATTCTCGATTGGGTTTAAATACGATGAGTTTGGAGGCCAGGGAAGTGTACTAAACCCGCACTGGTGCTCTTCGGACCACGCACACACACTTCGAGCTGTGTGACTCTTTGCGTTGTCCTGCTGGTAAATGCCATCGTGTCAAGGAAATACAAACGGTGTGCACGGGTAGACATGGTCCCCAGGGATGGACGCATACTTGTGTTGATCCATTGTGCCTTCCACAGTGATGAGATACCTAGGGAATGCCACGAAAATATTCCCCAAACCTCAACGCTTCCTTCTCCGGCCTGGACACTTCCGACGATTGTTGCAGAATGTTTGCTTCCAGACGTTTCACTCCATACACACCAACGGCCATATGTCTGATGGAGCATAACACGTGATTCATTGTCAAGTCCACCTCTCGCTACACAGTGGACTCCAGTTGCGGTATTTGTGTGGAAAATCCAGTATTCATCGCCGATGAACAGCGTTCGGTATGGGTGCGTGAACCAGGCACCTGCTTTGAACGCCCATATGCAGTAACGTACGCCACATAGTCATTGAGTAGATTCTGTTGGTAGCCCCTTGTTTAATATGGGCGCTCACTCACTCAACACTTGCACATTTATTCGCTCGTATCATCTCCGCAGCCGTCGCTCAGCCCTTCAGCCCGTAGTCCACCGCCGTTGCCTAGGCGCTTGTTTTGTTTACAACCATTTTGCCATACACTATGCAGCACGTGAACAGTTCACGGAATGGGCGGTTTTGGAAATGCTTCCACCTTTGGCCCGACAGCCAATGATGATGTCATTATGGACGTCGGGAGGACGACGGTTCAATCCCGCGTCCGGTCATACTGATTTAGGTTTTCCGTGATTTCCCTAAATCGCTCCAGGCAAATGCCGGGATGGTTCCTTTGAAAGGGCACGGCCGACTTCCTTCCCTAATCCGATGAGACCAATGACCTCGCTGTCTGGTCTCCTCCCCACAGAAACAACAATAACAACAACAACATATGGACGTCAGATAAATTACTCCATTTCCGAATTACGACAGCGCCTGCAGTGTTTTCCGCGTCTCTCCGACACACTTCACACACTCAGGTGACAAATGTGTTTGGGATACCTCCTAACATCGGGTCGGACCTCCTTTTGCCCGGCGTAGTGCAATGTCTCGAAGTGGCATGGACGCAACATGTCATTGGAAGTCCGCCGTAGCAATATTGAGCCATGCTGCATCTACAGCCGCCCATAATTGCAAAAATGTTGGCGGTGCAGGATTTTATGCACGAACTGACCTCTCGTTTATGCCCATAAATGTGTGACGGGATTCATGTTGGGCTATCTGGGCGGCCAAATAATTCGCTCGAATTGTCCAGAATGTTTTTCAAAACAATTACCAACAGCTGTGGCTCGATGACATGGCACATTATTATTCATAGAAATCCCATCGTTGTTTGGGAACATGAAGTCGATGAATGGTTGCAAATGGGCTACAAGTAGCCGAATATAAACCTTTCTACTCTATGACCCTGTCCATTCCATGAATAAACAGCCTACACCATTATGGAGCCATCACCAGCTTGCGCAGTGCCTTGTTAAGGCAACAGGGGCCCATGGCTACGTTGGCTGTGCGTCACACTCGAGCCCTACCATCCGCTGTTGCTAAATGAAATCGGGACTCATCTGACCGGGTCACGGTTTTCAGTCGCCTAGGGTCACGATCTCAGGACGGGCGCTGCAGTGCGATGTCGTACTGTTGCGCTCGATTTGGTTGTCTGCTGCCATAGCTCATTAACGCCATACTTTGCCGTACTGTCCTAACGGATGCGTTCGTCGTAATTCCCACATTTATTTCTGCGGTTATTTCACGCAGTGTTGTTTCTGTGTTAGCACTGACTCTATATGCAAAATCTGCTGCCCTCGACCGTTAAGTGAAGGCCGTCGGACACTGTGTTGTCCGTGGTGAGAGGCCATGCCTTAAATTTGGTGCCCTCGGTGCATTCTTGACACTGTGGATCTCGGAATCTTGAACGCCATAACGAATCCCGAAATGGAATGTCCCATGCGTCTTGCTCCAAGTACCATTCCATGGTCAAAGTCGGTTAATTCCCATCGTGCGGCCATTATCTCGTCTTAAACCTTTTCACACAAACAACGTGAGCACAAATTACAGCTGCGCCAATGCACTGTCCTTTTATGTCTTGCGTACGCGACACTACCGCCATTTGTATATATGTGCGTATTGCTATCCCCTTACTTTTGTCACCTCAGTATACAATCTCCAGCGCTAGTGCTGCCATACACCTTCTGTGAGTGGTTATTGCACGTTGACGTCGAACATCGGTGGTGGTCACATTAAGGTGACTAGAGCGTGTATGATGATGATGCCCATACTACGAGGAGCGTAGGGGACGATACAGGAGGCCCGCACCGCATTACTAGGCAAGGTCCTAGCGGAGGTGGTTTGCCATTGCCTTCCTCCGACCGTAATGGGGATGAATGATGATGATGAGACGACACAACACCCAGTCATCTCCAGGCAGGAGAAATCCCTAACCCCGCCGGGAATCGAACCCGGGACCCCGTGCGCGGGAAGCGATAACGCTACCTCAACACCACGAGCGAGTGTGTATATTAAAACATTTATCATTATTATAACAGTAGACACTGCAGATGAATTGTTCATTATGCTGGATTTCGTATTTTGTCGCTTGTCAGAATCTTCCCGAGCTTCTACGACTGCGTGACGCATTGGCGGAGAATTCGAGGAGATCCTAGTAAAGGGACTTTTATAGTTGGCAGATGTGTATTTTATCAATGCCAGTGGTTTTCCAGTGTCTGGTAAGATCTTTTGACACTAGTGTGCCGAGAACCACTGAGGCCACCTTCACTGGTTTACACCAGGGAAGCTGTACTTCGATTTTGAAATCGTCGCGTCTGGCAGGTTTTACACGGGTTTTCCCGTAGATCACCCGGGATGCCAAAGACAGTGATCCACACTTCCTTTTTCTTCACACTTGTGATGTGTGACGTGTTGTGTTTCAGCAATCGATCCGTCTAAATTGGAAAGTCCCATAGTAATTAGGCATAACCACTTACGATAACTTGCTTGAGCCCAGCCATTCCTTGGCATCGGCAGATGGTAATTTTAGATTAACTTCCAGTGGATAATTCTTGCAAACTTCATTGTGATTCTGCTCTCAATCTGCATGGGCGAACTTATTACAACAGCTCAAGATATAGTTTATTCTTCGTCAGTTTTATTGCAGAGTCTAAACTTTGGGTCTTTCGCTGATTTCAGGATTCTGGATTTGGTGTCTTTAGTTCTGATGGTTTGTTTCAGTGCAAACAAATCAGTTTCTTTTCTTAAGGTTCCGTTGGTCAGCCAAGATTAAGTCATTTCTTTATCTATTTTGCCTTCAGTCTTCTCTAAAAACTGCCCATGCAATGCTTCATTGCGCAGGTTTGAGCCCAGCACTGGAGTACAGCCTTCCGGTATCTAATCTTGGTTTGCTATACCTTGAGAAGCGTTTTGTTGTTGACTTCAATCAGAGCTGATTCTGAGCTATCTTCCCCATAGCCTGCCAGTTTGTGCTTCTCTATTTCCACTGCCTGACCCACTTGCGAGTGTCCTATACCGCCTGCTTTTCTGGAGAAATGCAGCTAATCGACGTCACTGAGAGGATGGAGTGCATGGCGAATTTCGTTAGTTTTGTTGTTTTCCTGTCCAAATTATCCAACTCCACTTGTATCCAGTTGACAATGCTTGCAATGTATCTGGACAATGGGTATGGGCTAGGTACGGAGTACCTTGATGGCATTGCCGCCTATGAGTTAGCTTTTCAAATTTTTTTCTGATCATTTTCAGCGTACTCTTTGCTGACCACATTTTTATACGAGCCCATGCTTGATGTTATTCAACTGCAAAATATGTATTAGATGGTGTCACTCGATGATTTGTCCGTTTGGGTGGCATTTCGTTGCCTTCGCTATTTGAATTTTTTCCACGTTGTTAATGGCAGTGTGGCATACTTGTCTGAGCTGAATTCCACCCTGATGTCAATGCATCACCATCATTATTGTTACCATTACTATTATTATTATTATTGCCCAGGTATTCATTTTGCAAATCTTCTATTAGACACGAAAACAAAAAGTGGGCTGTGTTTGAAGCGTAATAGCGAAAAAAATTCGCTTGCGTGTATTCGTGAAAACACCCTTGAAATTAACAAACATTCATACAATGAAATATACATAATGTACTAATGTGCCGTGTTAGTATCCAGGACTACTTCTCTACGCAGGCCGCGGGTGCTTCGCGTGTCTGTAGCGCGATTTTGTAAGCGTCGCTGTGGCAACGCCTATTTATAGCTTTACGGACGACTATTGTTTTCGCCTACAGCAGATTGGTTTTGCGGTTGAAAGCTGTCAAAAGCGCTGTCAGGTGTCAGAGATTTCCTTTAGTTGACTCGACCTTAGGAGTGTCTTACCGGTAAAGAATAAATGCATTAGAACTTCATGCACGACGCGGCTTTTCTTGACGCACCTCAGTATTTATGAGGTCAAACCTCTTGAACTATGTGTTGTACAATGATACATTTGCATAGATACATTCAGCATCATATCTGGATATTGTATGCAAAATATGTTGAGTGAGTAGCAAGGAAGTAATAAATTTAAACGTCATGCACATTGCGGCTGCTTTTCACCTCTTCGCGCATCTAGTGTTTATAACGTCGTATCTCCTCAGCTATGTGTGGTACCATGATACAATTTTGTAGGCGCATTTAGCGCCGTGATGTGAAGACTGCGAAATTTACTGCGAATAGAGTTAGGAGCACAGAAGTAATAAATTTAAACATCATGCATACTGCAACAGCTTTTCTCGTATCTTATTGTTTATATCTCTTCATCTATGATAGATAGGTGGTTCTTTACCCCACAGCCATTGTTGCCTGACAGTGAGAGACATGTGTACCAACTCTGGTTGGACTTAGCGTATTTATAATATGTATGGATTGTAATCATCGTAGGCATCTGTGGCACTGTAAGTAAGGGTTACATCAAGTTATATTGGATAGGGAGGAGTGAAAGTAACGAAGTCCCGCCGCCCCAGGACACGATCTGATACCAACGCCTGGGACTATTGTAGTCAGCTAGCCCAATTTCTGTGTGTTAGGAGCTGATGTAGCCTACACTCTTAACAATGTCACCTGTATATTTGAACTAATTGGCAGCTATAGCGTAAACTAATGGTAATTTTGCACAAAAGTGACTCTTACTTCGATGAAGTTGTCGTTATAAATGTGTTTAAGCAACCTTTGACAAGAACCGTGTACAATATTTAATAGGCTTCAAACAAGAGTGAGTGCTGAGTCTCTCTATCAAATGTAACCCTAATTTTCCAACACACCTCCGTTCACTCTGCGAGCGTCGGTGGAAAGGATGATCGGTAAAAGAAACAGCTTATTAGCTGTACACATTGCACCCAACCCCACAACTAAAAAAAAAAAAGTTACCCCGGAACCTAATTACGACCTATGTAAGGGAATTAAAATGTGCGCGCCTGGTGCACGAAAAAGAAAATTAATTGCCCGAAAATAATTTCAGTTACGGCGAAACACGGATCGTGTGCCGTTGATTTATAACGAAAATGCAGTAATTCCAATTAAATGGCGTTAATTACTGTAGGAGGGGTGTTGGGGGAGTGGAGGGGGGTGGGGAAGGAATTTATTTTACAAAGAGAGGAAGGGGCGTGGTTTGCGTTAATTTATGCGCGCGAGCGGCCCAGAGTTTGGGGGGGGGGGGGGGTGTCGTTACGCAGCAGGTAGGCGGCACTGCACCGCTATCGGGCCTGCCTGGCTATTCACTGCCGCCCCGCCCCCTCCCGCCTTTGAGCTGAACGTGTCAGTGACCTGGACCGGAAAGACCTGCAAAGGACGCTGTGACGAGCGCGAGTAATTCAATATTTGCTTTTCCGGATCCTCACTGCTTAATACCTTTACTTGTGTCCGTCAGAAGAGCTAATTTGGATTTATGTTACCAGAATACGCATAAAAGTTAATTTTACTGTTGCCTATTAGCCCTGCAGAAAGACACTACAGTACAGAATTTAGTGAAAATATCTTTCTGCATGATATTGCCATCAGCCGAGATACTGAAGCAAATTGATTTAAAAAAAATTAATTCGTAATGGCTCCCTACACCCTGAAGCCAGAAGTAACACCGCTGGAAAAAAAGGTGGAATAATGGGACCTCTCTCCAGGTCGCCGCCATATACGAGTGGCGTTCAGTAAGTAATGCAACACTTCTATTTGAAGAAACAACCCCCAGGCTGTGGCTAAGCCATGTCTCCGCAATATCCTTACTTTCAGGTGTGCTAGTTCTGCAAGGTTCGCAGGAGACCTTCTGTACAGTTTGGAAGGCAGGAGACGAGGTACTGGCGGCATTAAAGCTGTGAGGACGGGGCGTGAGTCGTGCTTGGGTAGCTCAGTCGGTAGAGCACTTGCCCGCGAAAGGCAAAGGTCCCGAGTTCGAGTCTCGGTCCGGCACACAGTTTTAATCTGCCAGGAAGTTTCACTTCTATTTAAAAGCAGTTTGGTTTATTCAGGATCCCAGTACACCACATTATTGCCCACTCTTTTGCCTACAGAACACTACTTTTCAACACAATATCCGTTTACTGCAACGGCCGTACGCCATCTTACTGGGAGAGCCTGAATGGCCGCATGGTACCGCTCTACTGGACGACGTTGGAGCCAACGTCTGGCTGTTTCAACAACTTTCTCGTCCGCCACCGGTAGCTGAGTGGTCAGCACGACAGAATATCAATCCTAAGGGCGCGGGTTCGATATCCGGCGGGGCCAGAGATTTTCTCCGCTCAGGGACTGGGTGTTGTGTTGTCCTAATCATCATCATTTCATCCTCATCGACGCCCAGGTCGCAGAAGTGGCGTCAAATCGAAAGACTTGGACCCAGCGAACGGTGTACCCGACGGGAGGCCCTAGTCACACGACATTTAATTTTTATAACTATCCCAGCATACACGTACTGCTTCCCGCAAAGTGCATCCGTCATTGGGCCAGACAGACGGAAGTAAGTCGGAAGACGTGGGATCAGGGCTGTAGATGAGATGAGGAAGAACGGTCCAAAAATGGTTCAAATGGCTCTGAGCACTGTGGGGCTTAACTTCTGAGGTCATCAGTCCCCTAGAACTTAGAACTACTTGAGCCTACCTAACCTAAGGACATCACATACATCCATGCCCGAGGCAGGATTCGAACCTGCGACCGTAGCAGCCGCGCGGTTCCAGACTGTAGCGCCTAGAACCGCTCGGCCGGCGGTGTTAACAGCACCCTACGCATGCGGCGGTATTTTTGTTGTCCGGCTGCTACTGTTCTTCGACGAGTGGCGCCGGATGGCAGAATGTTGAAGGGGGTCCATTACTTGCAGTCGGATGGCAGGCGCCAATGTGAAGAGATTACGATTTTCTCGGTGGATAGTATAGTGATTCTCCATTGTGACGGTCAGACAAATAACGACCACTCTAAGCGGACGTCTCACGTCGTTTATTTTAATGTACGGTTTCCGAACAGAAACATAATCATGAAAACAGACCTGTGCCGTCATCTTTCTTGTCGTTCAGTCACTGGCTTCTGGGTCGGAGCTACAGTGGAAGTTCGCTGCAATAGCTGCATGCATTGATTACACCAATGCTGAAGATTTCACTGGGCTTCCTCAGAATATTATGAAATTCAGAACTGGAAGAGGAGTCGCATGATAAGATTTCCGCATTGCTAAAGCTATTGTCAACGCCCTTAGGAAAGTCTACCGACTAGGGCTGTTGATATTTTTGAAAATAATGGGAATCCGATATATCGATATTCAAAAACGTGTCATTATCGGATCTCGACATATCGAAACAATATCGATATATCCATATATTGACGTGAAAAATACCGACGTCTCTGCCTGTAAAAATATAGGCTGCACATTGTAAATATACTAACAGTTTTAGAAATGTATATTTGAGTATTGATTTTTTATTATAACCACTTTTCTAACAATGTTAACTGCACGTAAGCGGTGTTCGATGGGCCTGTCGTTCCTGTTTTTCATTTCTGCAAACGCCAGCGACCTAGCAGCTGTAGTGTCAAAATTGCGCGATGCAGTTAAAGGTTGCAGTTTCTCTTGGTAGTGCGGAACGCCGATTAGATCAGCATTTCCTCTCACAGGTCTCCGCTCATCGCAAAGACCAATCTTGTCGTTTGGATTTTTGTTCATAATTTTCAGCGATTGTTTTTGAAGAATGCCGATGTGAAGAAATAGCACACTAGTTGCGTTAAAAATTGTTTCTTAAGACAACTGGTGCGCTATTTTTTCACACCGGAAATCTTGTTATTCCAGTCACGGCCCCCTCACCTCTTCTTTGTGCCACCTATACTTGCTTCACATAATCAAATAGAAAGACTGGACGTGGTGAAAATTCAAAAAGTAGTGAGACTTCTTCACGCAGTGAAAGTAAAATTATGCTCTGTTACAATTTCAAACGTAACAATTCCAAATATTTACCGAAAATTTCGAAAAAAATATAAGATAAAAATATCGGCTCTCGATAATGCCATTTCGATATCGAAATATGGGGAAAAGAAATAGCGTTGTCATATATCGTCATTTTATAGAAAAAATATCGATATATCAATATTTCATCAACAGCCTTACTGTAGATCCCTCACTTGGGAAAAGACCTTTGGAATACTTGTTACTTGAACATATCGAAGATTCCTCGTTGGTGATGTCATTGTTCTTTTTGCCTCTAATTACAGAACCGGCTGTTTTGGCAGGTCAGAACGACTAGATGGATCGTGAAAGAAAAGATGAGTAAAAATGCCCTACATTGCTTTTGGTAAACTAAATAGTTCTCAAAACTAAGTTTCCATAAGGGCGTTGAGAACGGTTTTGGTAATACGGAAATCTCACCCGATTCCTCTTTGAGTTCTGAATTTACCGCTATTCTGATGAAACCCAGCGCAATCCTTAGCATTGGTTGCAGCGAAATTCCATTGTAGCTCAGATAAAGAAGTCAGTGACTGAACGACCAGAAGGAAGACGGTACAAGTTTGTTTTCATGGTATTATTGACAGAATTTAAAAGCTTAAAATGCCTCTATAATTAACTCGGTACGACGTATCATCTTATGTTAAATGTCTAACACAGTAAGTATTAATGTTACAAAATGTGTGTTTTCCTTGAGGCAGCGTAACTGACGACGTGCAAATACCCGGACTGTATTCATCTTGTATTTGACAATGAGATTACTTAGCGACTTCCAGCAGAATTTACTCATAATTTCACACCTTTACGGAGCTTTTACTTGCTGACTCCCCCACAAAACGATGAAAGGAGGAAGTTTATCGCTTTCTAAATTTCGCAGTTTTTGCAGTAAAACCTCGCTATTAGGCATGACTTTCCAGTGTATTATTTCTTTAATACTAATACTGTTCGCAACGCACTCTGCAGGGTATCAACATGTATCACCGACTGGACCTGCAAAACTGAATCGCTGTACGACGAAACACAGTTCAGGAGATATGGCGTTCTAAATGTTGAGATGCGTGAAAAAATGAACCGCAAATTTCTCAGATTATATTCGACCAGTATTTCGTAATGCGAGCACTTAGCGACTCCCAACAAACTTCAAGCGTGATTTCAAACGTTTTCTAAAACTTTTGCCCCTTTCATGTTTAACTCAGATGTGTAACATATTAATTCATTCGTAATGTGATCAGACGTTTGTAGCTGTTTTACTCATAGGGCTCCCAGTTTATGTTGGATTCATTCTTTTTGTTTTTAGGTATTATCTTTCCTGTCCCCACATGTCGTTACACCAGGTGATTATTTTTGTACAATTCTTTCCGAAATTATTTCGAGTGTTCAACGACGATTCTTCGCGTGTTCAACAGCTTGTTAGCAAGAAATTATAACTCATTAATCGTTTATATATACTGAGAACATCAGAGGTCCTAATACGCTTGTTTGGGGCACACCCGATGCTGCTTTCGTTTCAATGGAAAATTCGCCTTCCAGTATGACGTACAGTGCTCTATTAGTCAAATAATCCTCGAACCAATCACATATTTGTGGAGATACTCCAAACGACCATACTCCTGAGTTGTAGTTGACCTGGCGGTACAGTGTGGAACCTTTTATGGAGATCTAGGAAGAGAGAATCTACCTGCTCACTTGCATAAACGTTTTCGTCGTCGACGGGACCTTAAGCGTCAGATCGCCCTTCCTCCCATAATGTACATGACATTATTTGATACTGCAGACTGCGTGTCGATCAGCAGTTACAACCTTGTCACATCGTATGTTTCTCCCATCGTAGGTACCAGCTAGCGCCACCTAGAACGGGCGGTTGCAAGCGGTTCAGACTATGCAACGTTGTGCTTGCTGTTGCCTATACCAAGCTTGACTACGTCCGTGAAACGAAACTACTTCCATCTAGATTTCCTCTTTCCATTTCTTATCTGACCATAAAATATTTTCCTTCGAAGATAAAGATCCTGCGTTCGGACTGCACTCCCTCTCCAACTGAATGGTTATATAGAATACCAGTAATTGGAACGTCTGACCATTCAACTACACTGAAATTCCTCCACGTCATGTGAGGCATGGGCAGTTGAGATAAACAGGATGCAAATGGCCCAGTGTAATGGCATCAGTCCATTAGAGACGCCAAGTTTCTGATACCTGCAGAAGGGTGGGTATGACTCAACGAAAGAAAATATCCTGTACCATCCAGTGCAGATATACACATAAACCACATAATATAGTGCTAATTACCGTAACTATAACAATGCCATTAATGATTATGCACCAACACCAACATGCAGAAACAACAAAACGCCTGTTTTATCAAGTTATTATTGTCAAATCATGTTACATAGAATCACGACGAATTGTGATTATTCTGGTTTTTAATGTGCACCGTTCTGTTTGTTTTCAGGTAAGTGCACTTGCTGAAAAGTCAGCCGTGGACCTGACAACGGAGTCCACGCAAGGTAATGCAGCTAGCAGCATTCAGAGTGCCTCCATCTAACGTCAGAGAGAAAACCCAGGAGCTAGCAGATCCCACCTTCATGTACACACATGTTGCTGATACTTACCAAAAGCGACTGTTGGTGAATAATGCAATGTTTTGTGTTTGGTTTTGAACGTGTCATTTCTTTACAAACATGAAAAAGATGTCGAACAAGTCCTTCCCTATCCAACAGATACTTCCCTATCCAACAGATACAGGATGTCCAGCGAAGGAGTCCCTGATTTCAAAATCAAATACGTCGAACACTAAGATCGATAGATCAGTGCAGCGAAACGTATATTTATTGTGAAAACTATAAGACTTTAATACAGAAGTTTCGAAATAATTCGAAACGCTGATAACAGATGGCGCTGTACTTTCTGCAGCTCATACAGTATCAGCGTGCATAATTAAACACATCCTCTGCAAGTAGTCTTCGCAATTAAATCGCAACTTTTCGAAATGTTCACCATTCGCACTACGGAGGTGGCAAATTTCACTGCTCGTTTGTGCCATCACATCTTGTAGTGTCTCAATAGAAATGGATTCAGATGCCAAACTGATCACCGATTCAAGCTCGTCCAGTGTCGCGGGATGGCTCCGGTAGACAGTGTCTTTCAACGTGCAACAGAAAAAGTAATCTTGAGGAGTCAGATCGGGCGAATATGGAGGCTGATCCATCACTGCCTCAATAAATTTGCAATAATCAAAAGCACTGACTTTATTCCGGAAGTATTCATCAAGAAAACGAAATACCTGTTCTATGCGATGTGGTCTGGCCACTTCTTGCAGGAGCCACTCGATGCCTGCTCGATCCTCCAGTGCTAGCTGTGTTGCGACCAACTGTTCGAAAATTGCAACGTCACGTTCACTAGTGATCGTTTTCCTCATGAAAAAAGGTCTAATAATGTCTCTACTGCATACTGCAGCCCAAACAGGAACTTTGGTAGAATGCAGTGGTTTCGCTTCACACAAAAGGGGATTTTCGGAACTCCAAAATAACCAGTCTCGTTTATTCACGATTGCATTCAGGTGGAAGTGTGTATTTGTGAACCAGATGCAGCGAAAAGCCAAAGTCCGCATCGTCACTCAGTCTGAGAATATTGTTCACGAAGTCAGCCCTCTCTCGCACAGCTCATACAGGTATGGCCTGTTGGCTGTGGACTTTGATGAAAACATGTGTAGGCTCTGTCTCAATATTTTCTGCGTGCTATGACGCTTCAAATCAGTCTCTGTTGTAATTCTTCGGAGGGATTTCCTTGGATTTTAAATAAACTGGAAGCAGTCTTGATCGCATAAATTTTTTAATGTGGTGACCAGTTTCGATCTTATTATAAGATCATCTTCAGACCTACAATAAACAGGAATCCTTGTAAACATATAAAGAACGAAATCGTATATTGATAACAGTAAATAACGCCGATGTACCGTAACTGTCTGCCGGAGGCGGTGGCGCCTGGTAACCCTCTTGCTTGTGGCTGGTGGTGTACTGCAACGTGAAGGACGCCAGCCTCTAATTAAATACTGGAAGCCCCTCCCACCGTCTGCGGCATAACGTGATGGATTTTGCTGAATAATTCCAAAAACCATGGCGACATAGTTGCAGTTGGCATGGGACCAACATTCCTCGCTAGATTATCAACCACGCTGCCTGTCCATTGAAATTTACTGAAGAGCTCGCCAATGGTTTTCGCATTGTGTCCTTTTGGAACATTAAATCATGTTTGAAAACTACGCCTTGTTGCCGTTGGACTGTGTTACAGTCTGTGGTATTGTATCACAAAAAACTCGTTATAGATTAGAATACATGATTTCGATCTCTTCCGTAACTGCGCTTAAGTCCTTTCACATTTCAGCAGTGGAGGTGATCGCTCTCCGCTGTGGTGCATTGTTTATAGGCACTACTATTGCGGTTACAGTGCCATCTGTTAACAACATGTCGAACCATTTCGAATCCTCTGTAGCAAATTCTTCCACAGTAGAAATACCGTTTGTTGCGCTCCTGTATCGATCTAAGTATTCGAAATGTTTAATTTTCAAATTGGGACTCCTGCAACTTGTCGGGTGTTTGAGGAATGGTGTGTTGAGTGTCTTAAGCACTTTGTGAAACCCAGGTGGAACCACGTCCAGACGTTGTGGGATTGGTCGGCTACCCCTGATAACGTAAGCTGGGCGGGCTGAAAATAGGACGGATGGGGCGAACTGTGACGGAACCAACATCAGACTTTAATGCTGGGCAGAGTACAAGTGTGTCCGACCACACAGTGCATCGTACGCTGTTAACGATGGCCTCCGCAACCGACGACCCATGCACGTGCCAACGTTAACACCACGACACCAGAAACTCCAACCGAAATGGGAACGCGGCATTGGACGTTGGCACAGTGGCAGAGCGTTGCATGATCTGATGAATCCCGATACCTTCTTCATCACCCGGATGGGAATACGCCAATCCGTAGTTTTCCAGGGCAACAGCTTCTTACATCAACAATGCTGGTCGGAGACAAGCTGGCGGCGGCTTCATTATGCTCTGGGGAACAATCACGTGTGTATCTGTGAGTCTAGTGGAGCACCATGATGGCCAAGGAATATCGTAACTGGTTGCAGACCACATACACCCCTTCATGGAATTAGGTTTCCCGACGGCAGTGTCATTTTTCAACAAGATAATGCGCCACGTCACAAGGCCAGGAGTGATGGAGTGATTCGGGGAGCACAGTAGCGAGTTCCAGTTGGTGTGCTGGCTCCCAAACTCGCCAGATCTGAACTCAATCGAACACTTCTTGGATGTGATTCAATGTGGCGTCAGAGCTCATAGCCAAACTCCATATCGCTGCTGTCGTATGTGTCAAAGGTGGACATAGCGGCTGATCAGTGTATGTGGATCGTTTGAGTGACTGCGCTGAGTGCTTGAGCAATGCAGTGTTTTGTTGTTCCGGATGATCATGAGACGAAGGAAACGTAGAAGTTGAAACCCAAAGAAAAAAAATTTTGGGCGTTAGGTCCAGACAGCAAGCTATTGTAAGAGATGGAGCACTTGCTGAACTGCAACAAGTATAGGACAGAAACGGTTCAGCGGCCTTTCTAGAGCAACACTTCCATCATTCGCTGAAATGATATATGGAAAGTATAGAAAATTTAAATCTTGATGTTTGTGCGGGGAGTTTTAACCACACGGTATCCTCATACGAGGTAAGACCGGAACTTTTCGACTCCGTGAATGTAGAAGAGGGTATCAGTGATCATAAGTCAGTGGTTGCATCAATGACTACAAGTGTAATAAGAAATGCCAAGAAAGGAAGGAAAATATATTTGCTTAACAATAGTGATAGGGCACAAATCGCAGAATATCTGAGTGACCACCATCAAACGTTCATTTCTGAGGAAGAGGATGTGGAACAAAAATGGAAAAAATTCAGAAACATCGTCCAGTACGCCTTAGATAAGTTCGTACCGACTAAGGTCCAAAGCGAGGGGAAAGATCCACCGTGGTATAACAATCATGTACGAGAGGTACTACGGAAACAAAGAAAGCTTCATCATAGGTTTAAGAGTAGTAGAATCATAGCTGATAAGGAAAAGCTGAACGAAGCGAAAAAGAGCGTAAAGAGAGCAATGAGAGAAGCATTCAACGAATTCGAACATAAAACATTGGCAAACAATCTAAACAAGAACCCTAAAAAGTTTTGGTCATATGTAAAATCGGTAAGCGGATCTAAATCCCCTATTCAGTCACTCGTTGACCACGATGGCACCGAAACAGAGGACGACCGGAGAAAGGCAGAAATACTGAATTCAGTGTTCCGAAACTGTTTCACTGCGGAAAATCGTAACACGGTCCCTGACTTCAGCCGTCGCACGGACGCCAAAATGGAAAATATTGAAATAAACGATATCGGAGTTGAAAAACAACTGCTATCACTTAGTAGCGGAAAAGCATCCGGACCAGACGAGATACCCTTAAGATTCTACAGTGATTATGCTAAAGAACTTGCCCCCTTTCTATCAGCAATTTATCGTAGATCGCTGGAAGAACGTAAAGTACCTAGCGACTGGAAGAAAGCGCAGGTCGTTCCCATTTTCAAGAAGGGTCATAAATCAGATGCGAATAATTATAGGCCTATTTCGCTTACGTCAATCTGTTGTAGAATAATGGAACATGTTTTGTGTTCTCGTATTATGACGTTCTTAGATAATACAAATCTCCTTCATCATAACCAACATGGATTCCGCAAACAGAGATCATGTGAAACTCAGCTCGCCCTATTTGCCCAAGAAATTCACAGTGCCGTAGACACTGGCGAGCAGATTGATGCCGTATTCCTGGACTTCAGGAAGGCATTTGATACGGTTCCGCACTTACGTTTAGTGAAAAAAATACGAGCTTACGGAATATCGGACCAGGTTTGTGATTGGATTCAGGATTTCCTAGAAGAAAGAACACAACATGTCATTCTTAACGGTTCAAAATCTGCAGATGTAGAGGTAATTTCGGGAGTACCGCAGGGAAGCGTGATAGGACCTTTATTGTTTACAATATACATAAATGACTTAGTTGACAACATCGGTAGCTCCGTGAGGCTATTTGCAGATGACACGGTTGTCTACAAGAAAGTAGCAACATCAGAAGACTCGTACGTACTCCAGGAGGACCTGCAGAGGATTAATGCATGGTGCGACAGCTGGCAGCTTTCCCTAAACGTAGATAAATGTAATATAATGCGCATACATAGGGGCAGAAATCCATTCCAGTACGATTATGCCATAGGTGGTAAATCATTGGAAGCGGTAACGACCGTAAAATACTTAGGAGTTACTATCCGGAGCGATCTGAAGTGGAATGATCACATAAAACAAATAGTGGGAAAAGCAGGCGCCAGGTTGAGATTCATAGGAAGAATTCTAAGAAAATGTGACTCATCGACGAAAGAAGTAGCTTACAAAACGCTTGTTCGTCCGATTCTTGAGTATTGCTCATCAGTATGGGACCCTTACCAGGTTGGATTAATAGAAGAGATAGACATGATCCAGCGAAAAGCAGCGCGATTCGTCATGGGGACATTTAGTCAGCGCGAGAGCGTTACGGAGATGCTGAACAAGCTCCAGTGGCGGACACTTCAAGAAAGGCGTTACGCAATACGGAGAGGTTTATTATCGAAATTACGAGAGAGCACATTCCGGGAAGAGATGGGCAACATATTACTACCGCCCACATATATCTCGCGTAATGATCACAACGAAAAGATCCGAGAAATTAGAGCAAATACGGAGACTTACAAGCAGTCGTTCTTCCCACGCACAATTCGTGAATGGAACAGGGAAGGGGGGATCAGATAGTGGTACAATAAGTACCCTCCGCCACACACCGTAAGGTGGCTCGCGGAGTATAGATGTAGATGTAGATGTAGATAAGGTGCGCTGCCTCGATTGATCTGAAATAATATGTGGCACATAGCTAACTCTTCCTCAATATCAACAAACGCGCAGATGGGCTGAACGGTCCGATCATATGATGGGCAAATTTTCGTCAACAGGGTCATTTGTCATCACATCTGGAGACTCTTTCGGTACGTTTAGGATTTAAAGCAGTGCATTGGCACATTGCTTGGCGATCATTGCTGTAGGCTACCAGCTCTCCTCCCTTTTCTGACCAAATATTAATGGTTACAGTGGTTTCCTACATCAGAACGCCTAGCAGTTACAGTCGGAGAGAACACCACCGCACAAGTGCGTGTTAGTGATTTCGGTTACCGATGCAGTTTATAACTGGTAGCATTATGTGGCAGAGGATGAGTCCGAGGAGAGAGGGCTGCATAAGCTTTACTCCTGAGGATTCGAGCTGGAGGAATGCTGCTTCCTGTTTTATAAAAGAGCTAAAAGACAGGGATGCAGTCTTTCGATCATACTGTTCGGTGTTAACATCGAAGAAGCAATGACGGAAATAAAAGAAAGGTTCAAGAGTGGGTTTAAAATTCAGAGCCAAAGGGTATCAGGAATAAGATTCGCGTACAGTATTACTGTACTCAGCGAAATAGAGGAAGCATTACAGGACTTTTTGAATTCAGTGAACAGCCTGATGAGCGCAGATTGTAGGTTAGGAGTAAACCAAAGAGAAACGAAATTACCGCGCGACTGCTACGGTCACAGGTTCGAATCCTGCCTCGGGCATGGGTGTGTGTGGTGTCCTTAGGTTGGGAGGTTTAAGTAGTTCTAAGTTCTAGGGGACTGATGACCACAGATGTTAAGTCCCATAGTGCTCAGAGCTATTTGAACCATTTTTAGAAACGAAATTAATGAAGATCATCGATAAACTTAACATAAAAGTTAAGGGCCACGAAGCAGACGAAATGAAGCATTTCTGTTACTACAGAAACAAATCTACACGTGACGGTGAGGCAATGAGGACTCAAAATTCAATGTAGGACAGACAAAGATGGCATTCCTGGTCAAAAAGTGTATCCTAGTATCAAACATCGACCTTGATTTGAAGAATAAATGTCTGAGGATATGCTTTGGCGCACAGCGTTATGTGTAAGTGAATCATGGACTGTTGAAAAACCTGAAAAGAAGAGGTTCGAAACGTCTGAGATGTGATGTTGAAAATGAGGTGGACTGATGAGGAATGAAGATGTTCGCCAACGAGTCGTCGAGGATAAGAAGACCGAGTTTGGGATATGTACAATAAATAAATCAGGATGGTGGGTGTAAATACTACTCTGAGCTGAAGAAACTGAAACACGAGAGGAGATAGTGGACGGCCTCGTCAAACCAGACAGGAAAAAAAAAAATGCCCATACATAGCTTTACCAGTTCGTTCTAGGGAACAGTTAAGAGACTCAGTTTAGTTAAATAAACAAAGAATACAAGTGCAGTGGATGCGATACTGACGGTGTCCGGTGTAAACTACGCGGGTCTTGCTCCCACTGGTGGGAGTACTGCTGAATCATGCGCGTGGCTGTGAGTCAGTGATTGGATTATTTAGCGGGTGGCGGATCACACGCCTGGGAGATCGCGTGATATATTGGTACAACTGTCGCCAGGTGCCCCTAAACACAGTACCCCTTCCAGCCTATATAAACGTCGGGACTGGTCGTTTCCTATAACATCTGCCGCTGATAGTAAACTGATCGCGAAGTATTTGTCCTCCCGAGCAGGATGAAAACTCCCTACCGAGGTGAAAGGCTAAGGGATCTACCGTATACCTCGTAATAACAGTTCGGATTCAACGATTTTATGACACGATTTTTGTTTCGGATTTCTTGACCTCCGTTACCGGATGGAGAGTTGTAGGACCCTCCACTCCCCATAAAAGGTCAAGGATGGAAGCAGACAACAGAGTATGTGTGGACTGCACATGAGGTTTTGCCTAAAATGAACAAACTCCGAGGCCCAGTACATTACGTACTGATTTCGGAGAGCGGCGAGTATCACCTTTATTAGGCACAGAAGTTAGCATTCGTCATTGCAGAAGGAGGAAAGAAAATTTTGATATAGTACTATTATTAGTAATTGCTTACTGCAAGAGCGTCAATGGAACGGTCCAAAAACTACCGTCAACAGAAAATTGGCTCAAATCGGAAGTGAATAGCAACGAAAGTTTAGTTTCCTATTGAAAATACAGGCTGGACGCCGATGATTGAGGCATGTTTACAGTCGTAAATAATACAATGATATCTTTTGTGGTCGGTACAGATTCCAATGCGAAATAATTTTGAGTGAAAATAAATGTTAAAGGCGTGTCAGACATTGTAATCGGATGAAGCTGTGTAGGCTACAGGGATGTTTTTTGAAAAAACCTTGTCAAAGGTCATGATGCAGTATACATCTCGCACCAGGTGGAATTCTTAGAATAGTCAAAGATAAGGAACTTTAATGTTGTTGTTGTGGTCTTCAGTCCTGAGACTGGTTTGATGCAGCTCTCTATGCTACTTTATCCTGTGCAAGCTTCTTCATCTCCCAGTACCTACTGCATCCTACTTCCTTCTGAATCTGTTTAGTGCATTCATCTCTTCGTCTCCCTCTACGATTTTTACCCTCCACGCTGTAGCACCACATTTCGAAAGCTTCTATTCTCTTCTTGTCCAAACTATTTATCATACACGTTTCACTTCCATACAAATACTTTCAGAAACGACTTCCTGACGCTTAAATCTACACTCGATGTTAACGAACTTCTCTTCTTCAGAAACACTTTCCTTGCCATTGACAGTCTACATTTTATTTCCTCTTTACTTCGACCGTCATCAGTTATTTTGCTCCCCAAATAGCGAAACTCATTTACTACTTTAAGCTTCTCATTTCCTAATCTAATTCCCGCAGCATCACCCGATTTAATTCGACTACATTCCATTATCCTCGTTTTGCTTTTGTTGATGTTCATCGTATATCCTCCTTTCAAGACATTGTCCATTCCGCTCAGCTGCTCTTCCAGGTCATTTGGTGTCTCTGATAGAATTACAATGTCATCGGCGAACGTCAAAGTTTTTGTTTCTTCTCCATGGATTTTAATTCCTACTCCGAATTTTTCTTTTGTTTCCTTTACTGGAATAATTTGTGCATATCATTTCTGCAACGTAGCAATTTCCACGAAATCTAAAAATTTGTAAATATCAATCTATTACAGATAGATCTGTGGAGGAAAGCTCATGCTAACGGGGCAGTGGCGAAATAATACATCTCTGCGTTCAGATCAGAGGCAATTTGTGTGCGCGTGGATTTTAGTCGCACTTTTTGCATCATTTTTTATTCTTGTATAAAAGTATGTGAACTGCTTTAAATTAAATGTGTTATTGACACGGGAAAAAAGATGATTACTGTGCGTGGCTACAAATTTTGACGGTGTTTGATCCTCGATGGATCCTGTATCTCTCTCTCTCTCTCTCTCTCTCTCTCTCTCTCTCTCTCTCTCTCTCTGGTGTCACTTTATTAACCACCTTCAGTGGCCTGAAAGATGAAAAGATGAATATGTAAATGAAAACTGTTGCTTGTTCATGTAAATGTCTATATGCGGGATATATCCAAAGGAAACCAAACTGATGTAGTGGACAGAGTGTTTTGTTATCGTGTTCTGGCCGTCAAGAGGCGCATAGACAAAACTACCATAAACAAGTCAGTAAACCAAGCATCGTCGCTGAAGAAGGTTTAATACGGCTTGTGTAATTTTTTGGCGTCAGTTGTTTTGTGTTCATAGTTTCTGTAATTGCTGGTTCTCAAGGACAGCACGCGGCCCTAAAGTTTTGCTTCTTGCTCGGAAAAATTGGCACAAAATCTCTTTTAAGTATTAGAAACAGCCTGCAAGGGAGATGCAGTGAAGAAAACTCTGGTGTTTAAGTGATTTTCCCGTTTTTAAAGAGATGAAATGTGTATTGATGATAGGTATCGCTCTGGACGTCCTTCCACGACCTGCATCGATGAAAATGTTGGAACAAATTGCGAAATAGTCTTGGAAGATCGATGACATACCACCGAAGAAGTTGTGGAACTGTCTACAATAACTTGAGCGAATTTTAATGTAAGGTTTGGGGATGAGAAGTGTAAGATTTCCACCTCCTCCTCTTTTCACTATATCTCCAGAAGGGTCTCAGTTTAGTCAGGAAGTCCGTAGAGGATGGCATAAGGGGCGTACAGTATGACTAGCCGTACTTTTGCATCCGGGATTTACAGAGATTAAGACAACCCATCCTTGGTTTATCTCAGTAAATCGTCGCGCAGGATTTCCCCCTACTTGTTATTGCCGCCAAGCTCTCGTAGTTGATGTCCGTCGCAGAAGTAGTTATCAGCGCCATTGGATTCTCTGGAAAGTGCAGCTGAATATGCTATAATTTCCGATTGATGAAAGTGGGAAGTTATATTACTTGAAAAAATGTTCTTGAATTCCTTACGAATACACTATTATCTAGCAGTGATGAAACAATGTATCACTTTTAACTCAAAACCGGGTGTGTTCCGACAGAACTAGATCGAAAGGCAGCCTGTCGGTGGCTGACAACTATGACACGGTGCCTAAATCTTGTAGTTACAATCGTGAAACATCATAGCTGTTTGTACTATTTTGCTATCTTAAACAGTATTCATCCGTTTATTGAAACGACTGCTTTCTTCCGTCGTAATGTTGATGTAAGGAATTGTTTATGACCAAAAGGCCTTTCCTAATATCTGTAGTGGGAAAAGTAGCTGTTATTAGCAAATATTTATTAAACAAAATTATTTGTTTCGCGCCGGAATGGATGTAGTTTCCCTACGTCTCGTGCCCTGGCGTACCTGTCTTTTTATGTACATTGAAGGAAGCGGGGCAGAGGAGAAAAGGAAAGGGATTATTGATATCAGCTGCATCAGGAACTTTGTGCGGCTTCAGCGGCGACGAGTGAAAATGTGTACCGAGATCGAACCCGGGACCTCTCACTAGGCAGTTGCGTTAACCAGTGTACCACTCGGACACAGTGTTATCGCAACTGCGCGGCTCCTATCGGCCGATCCACATTCCCACCCAGCGCCACCTATCCGCAGTCACTGCCCATTTCCATGTCCTCCATGCTCGCTTTTTTAAGATTCTCGCCGGAGGTCGGACGTAATTGTAATCCGCGCTGGATGTGGGGGACCTCTTGCCCATCGAGACGAATCGGTTATGCGAATACGTGGTGTCTGTTATTTCGGACCTGTGAGACAGTTAACCAGGCTTTCTACGCGAATATTTTGTAAAGATTGTTGCACAATCCGTCGCGGAAGAGGCATTATTTGTGGCAATTGGGCGACTGGTTTTGCCACTTCGGTAACACTCCGTCTCACACAGTCCTCTCTGTACGCCAATGTTTGACCAAAAACGGAATGACCTCTGTGTCTGATCCGTCCTGCGTTGTGGCCGAGCGGTTCTAGGCCCTTCAGTCCGGAACCGCGCTGCTGCTACGGTCGCAGGTTCGAATCCTGCCTCGGGCATGGATGTGTGTGATGTCCTTAGGTTGGTTAGGTTTAAGTAGTTCTAAGTTCTAGGGGACTGATCACCTCAGATGTTAAGTTCCGTAATGTTCAGATCCATTTGAACCATTTTTAAACCATCACCCCTCCTGTTCACCCGACCTTGCCCCTTGCGGTGTCTTTAGAAATTTGAAAGGTGCTGAGGTGAAGAAAAAAATGTGTCCAGGTGCGAGTAGGACTCAAGCAGTGTGAGCTCCGTCCAAACTTAATTATGTTCACCTGTATAGATTGGTCATCCATTCTGGCACTCGAGAATCTCGACACGTTTTGTCTGTTATCGACATTTATAATGGCAAGATAGTGGTCCCAGTGATTCCAAGACTTTAGAGAATGTTTTAACCCATTCAGACCTGATTTTTTTCTGAAGGAAGGATAAATTTTCCTTCCGTGGTAATGCTCTTAGGTGATTTTTTAATGATTTTAGATGCAATGTTTATACAAAAATATGCGCCCGTTTTCAAAACGTACTTTGTACACTTCACTTCATTTTATGCATTAAAATAACTAATTAAGAAATATTCTCTTTTGTCATAAATAGTACAACGATCACTCAATAACTACCATTCAAAATAACAATAACAATATTCAGTTATACAGCGGACTATAGCGAACCAACACATCAGTGTCTTCTGGTGGTTACGAAATGCTGCGCACTGCTACATTGACTTCTGATATTTTCATAGTGATGCCCAACAGCTGGTAGCACTTGTGCGTGATGAAAAGGCTGAACACTCACAAATGTGTACCTCATGTTTCCACTGGGAAAAATACTTCTGTTGCAGCTAAAATACAGCGAAAGTTAATGTGCACAATTGTAGCCAGAGGGTCTGAAAGGGTTAATGTTAGGGTTGAAGTCTGAAAACAAATGACAAAAGAAATATTTTCTCGTGTGATATAATTATAGATTTACAGTTTTTTGATTTTCTCATATTGTAGTACTACGAAACCTTCCTTTCTGCCAAATTTCACGATTATAGGTCAACGGGAAGTTTTAATGATTGAATTTACGAGTATCAAAATATATGACATAAATGGACGTACCTTTCCATTGCTTTGCCGTAGAAGTTAACGTTTACTATACCGCAAAGGGACCATAGAGGTTAGTATGTGATATAAATTTCAACTCGATACGTGTACCCGTTCCTGAGAAAAAGGTGTCTTAACAAACGGACGGACAAATTTTTTTCGTGTGTTATAATTACGGATTTACGGTTTTTGGATTTTTTCGTTTTGTTGTACTACGAAACCTCCCATTTTGCCAAATTACAGGCCAACGGGAAGTACCTTATAGATTTTGATAAGTGAGTTTGCGAGTATTAATAGGTGCGACGTAAATGGCCGTATCTTTGACTGCACTGATTTAGAAGCTTTTACATTTTACAACGCCAACGGATTGTAGGCCGTAGTACGTGCCATACATTTCGATTGAATACGTCTACCATTCCTGAGAATAAGGGGTTTTAACAGTTGGACAGATAAGGAGACCATCAGACAGACAACAAAGCGATCCTATACGTGTTCCGTTTTTATCGAATGAGGTACGTAACCCTATAAACGACGAAGGCTGTGTTGGGCACAACAGAACACGAATCTAAAAAAAATTCGACTAGTGGAATAAAATATAACATAAGTGAATTAGCGTCAGGGGTAAATACTTTGAAGGAGGTTGAAGATGTTTGTACTTAAAAATTTAATTTGTAAATTTTTAAATATGTTCCTTTTCTTTTGGGTACAATTCCATCTGTAAGGCAGCTGATGATACTTAAAAATATACTGAAGCGAAACACGTGCGGCAAATTATAAACGACGTTTGTTATTAAGTTACCTGCAGATGTAACCTCCATGTAATTACTACAACATTTAGCAATACATCTTAGCAATTTGTCAGATTATTACGGCTGTGTAGCGGGCCAGCCGCTACTGCCGAGGGTCGTGGGCCCTCCTTTGGTAGGTAAATGAGGCAGGTGCTGCCATTGGCAGGGCGGGTGTCGGCTGGCATTGTGGTTGCGGCGGCCCGGCGCGAGCTGCGCCCAATTTCGCGCCTGCTAACAGGATCTGCCGGAACAACTCTCCGCCAAGTTGGGCGGCCCGTGCGCAAGTTTCGAGGCGCCGAGCTGAATCCACACCGTTCTTGCGGCTCCGCTACCTGCCGGCGGCTGGCTGTCGGCGCTCGATTCTAGTTGCAATTTCACTGTTGCTATTAACGTCTGTACAGGTCTGAGCAATGTGTGTCAGTAAGGTAACCGACACTATGCAGGTTGGATCACCTAGTTTTACATCACACTATTAATACTTTATCACGAAAATTGAAGTGCCGGTTTTTAATAGTATGCCGGTCATTCAATAATTAAAGAGACAAATTGGTCTGGAGAAAAAACTGTTAGTGAGGCAAGTTTGGTACTTTTATGGCTTTAAGCTGGCATCACTGGGATCAACCCTGATTAGCTCATGTATAATCATTGCTTTGTTTATAACATCAAAAGTTCATTTCAAGATGGCGAGTCCGCTTGGAACGTCCACATTAGTTGAACAACGTTCTGTTATTCGTTTCTAAATCATTTACGTGATTACTCTGTTATTCACAATTAAGTGCCTTGCTGTGGTGTGCGTGCTGTAAGACCTTCAGTACACACACTATCAGATTATTTGACTTGTCGCTCTAACGAAGTAGGCGAGTGTCAGCAATATGTCTCGTGGTCTTATCGTGGCGTGTTTATCTTCTGCCGTTAGGTCAGACGATAGAAATGCCACTTGCACGCTTAGAGTAGCAGATTGACGGTGACCAACTTTAAACAGAACTTGATTAATTTTCACACACATTTATTAAAATAATAAAAATTATACATTACGTAACTTGATTCTGGATACTATTTACAATTGACAATCTGAAGTTCCTTTGGTCTTGGTACGTTGATCTTATTCTCACATATCTCTGATACTTGACAAAGTGTCTTTACATTTCTCTTCATGGCTATGTACAGGAATATGATAATCTTATTAGGCGCAGACTGAAACTTGACTATAGACTGGTACAGACTAGTGTAGACCGGTACAGACTAATGCAGTCAAATGCAGACTGACTAATCGGAGGTCTGTAGACTCGTTATAATACCTCGCACGTTCAGGTATCACTGCGCGAGTGTGATCCGCGAGGAGAAAAGGTTCTACGTTAGCAGCAATCTCATTGGCTGCTTTACATATTAATACGCGGATCGGCGGAAGCACAATTTGGCCCGTCTCTAAGGCAGCGGAGACGGACGAGCGCCGCGCCTGCGCTATTGTGCTTAGCGGGGCGCGCTCTAGTGGGAAAGTTGTGTACGCGCTGACTACGCGGAACTATGTACACAACACTTGCTGAAGTCGAGAAACCAGTGAATATATAGCGTAGAATGTCTAAAGTTTATGATGAAGGTTGCATGAATCAAGCATATTTTTACAAGCGGGTAGGGCAGTCAAAAATGGGCGCGACCTAGTGACTGACGAACAAGGTTCTGTGCTATCAGTTGCAGTTGCAGTTTCAACTCCCTGACTTGAAAGCCGAATTGATGACATTTTTCGTGCCGACCGCCGTGTGACTGGTTTTGGTAGTTCAAAAAATGGTTCAAATGGCTCTGAGCACTATGGGACTTAACTTCTGAGGTCATCAGTCCCCCAGAACTTAGAACTACTTAAACCTAAGTAACCTAAGGACATCACACACATTCATGCCCGAGGCGGGATTCGAACCTGCGACCGTAGTGGGTTTTGGTAGTTGATAAGGTTCAAGTTAGGACTGGTTCAGTTCATAACATTATCTCTAACAAGCTGAAGTACCGCAAAACATGTGCAAGATGAGTCCCAAAGGCCGGCCGCTGTGACCGAATGGTTCTAGGCGCCTCAGTTCGGAACCGCGCTGCTGCGATGGACTCAGGTTCGAATCCTGCCTCGGGCATGGATGTGTGTGTTGTCCTTAGGTTAGTTAGGTTTAAGAAGTTCTAGGGGACTGATGACCTCAGATGTTAAGTTCCATAGTGCTTAGAGCCATTTGAACCATTTTCCATTTCGAGTCCCAGTGGAGTTGATGCGGCTACACAAGGAAACAAGGTTGAGAGTGTGCACAGAGCTAAAGGAACGTTATGAAAGAGAAGGTGAGCACTGCCTCAACAATTGTGATGAAACTTGGGTTCACTATTATGAGCCAGAATAAAAAAAGACAAAGCACACCAACTCACCTGTCAAGAAAATATTCAAACCCAAACATCAGCAGGAAAAGTCATGTTGACGGTGTTTTGGGATGCTGAAGGTCCAGTTTTTTGTGATTATCTCGAAGAGCAGCGTACAATGTCGTCCGAGTTCGGTTGAGATTTCTTATGATTCTATCTTCTAAAAGATAGGTCTTAAGGACTTGTTCTTCAGTTGGTTTTCTCCAGTCTGCATAGGTGTCAGTTACCGATGAAACGTTGTACTTACTAGTATTAAGGAAAATGTGGAAGAGAGGACCCAGAAATATAGCTTTCTTTTCACACAAACATTTGTATTTAACAATATATATAACCAAAAAATTTTTTCTACAAAATGAACAAATTTGCAAAATTCTTTTGACCTTAAACCTTAAGATGAATAAACCTTTGCAATAGCATTCAAAACAGCAAACTATATGACATTGATTACAAGACTGCCGGACCTGCAGCCCGCTCCTTATCGGATGAAACAGCGGTGTTCACTACCGCGCTGGACATAGTCTCTGTTATTAAATGCCCTTCTACAACACATGAAAACTATGTAAGCACCATTGATGACAAGAGTGATTCAATTCCTCAGAACAGAAGCCGTAACTTTTAATTTGTTCGAGGTTAAGATGCGCACCTGGATTAGGCAACAATATGACGATGATAAGGCTTACTTCAAAGCAACCAACCTCTTAATTTCAATCGGCAACCAAGGTGCGACTGTATCCTAACCTGTCCATTTTGGTAATCTTATTTTGACTAAAGCCCTGAGGACAGTTGGCTGTTAATATTTTCTAAGTTAGACAGGTTGTCAGTTATTAAGACCACTCTGAAGAAACGTCTTAAAACATTACTTGTGAACACTTATTACAAGAGAACTCACTCGGCGGAACCACAAGATCGAGCTAAAATACACCAATAATGACTCGGCGTTTCAAACACAGCAACGCACGGCTGAGTACAACAGGTTGTTCAGATTATAACTGATGACTGAGAAATGCAATTACAATCAAAGAATAGAACCGATTAAAATCCAAATCTAACCACAAGGTCCCTCTTTTGTTTAACGGCAACCTGTGCCTTAGTACAATTGTTCCGGCTGTATTTACGACCAGGGGCTGTTTCATTAGAACATTAATGATCGGGTACAACCAGAAAAGAAAGGCAGTATAATAGCGGGACAAAATTTTAAAACGTCAACTAGCGTGTTAGAACAATACTACGGCGTATAATTACGACTTAAAAGCCGACCGCGTAAAATTCTGAGGGTCGGGTACAAACCAGAAAATAATAAGAAGGGCAGGTAGACAGTGACACAAATCACCACGAGGATTACAGAATGTTACTCCCCTTTATCAGCAAGCAGTTCCATGGTTCCACGGTGCGTCGCAGCGGTTACCGAGAGGTGCCGATGAAAGTCAGGTAGGAGAGGGCAGCCAGGCTACTAGCGGTCCCTCGACACGAATGTTGTCAACCAAGCGACGGGATGTCGGCCTGCTGCTTGTAGTCGACGCTGACCCCGGTGAAGTACTCTGGTAACTTCGCTCTGCGCAGCTCGTGGCTTCGTCTGCTCGGACCTCGTCACCACCTCTTTTCGCGACGCTACCACCAATCCCCAAGCTTTGTGCCTACTCCTCGGGCCAGCGAACCCCGTATATATATATATCTACTAACTCAGTGACACCACGGCTCAACCGACACCATAAAGAAGTGGTCTGATGCAAGATACACTCCTCGATAAGCTCTGGTATATCTAACCTGTCGAGGAAGTCCCACATTTTTTATCTGCTGTATATTCTCTTGATGACCAGGTATATTTTGTGTATATCTTTCTTCCTAAAGAAGCTATTGATAATTCTTCAAATAATTAAAGGTAGCAAAACTTCGTAGCCGTTTTCATTACGTACGTTTTCTCAAAATGTGGTTACTATTTTTGGAATTGATATGTTTTCATTTGTAGCTTTGAGATCTCTCAGGAGTAAAATCTGACTTTTATTGTACCTGTTTACTATAATTTGTAACTGTAAAGGGTCTTGGAGCCGTCAATTTGTCCTCCTCCTGTGGCATAAGTTGCTGTTATTCAGCCGGCCGGGCTGGCCGAGCGGTTCTAGGCGCTACAGTCTGGAACTGCGCGACCGCTACGGTCGCAGGTTCGAATCCTGCCCCGGGCATGGATGTCTGTGATGTCCTTAGGTTAGTTAGGTTTAATTAGTTCTAAGTTCTAGGGGACTGATGACCTCGGAAGTTAAGTCCCACAGTGCTCAGAGCCGCTGTTATTCTTAGGGTTCGTCTTGAACCATTAATTCCTACTACGAGTAGCACGATGCGTTACTTTGCATATTCGTTGTTCAGTATTTTATCTTCCCATTTTCTACGAATGTAGAACGAAGCACATCTAAAACAACAGTGTGGGAATTGTGAGTCCCCCAGGATGCGAAACACTTTGTTACTTCTTTACTTCTTTATTCCTCAAACTTGTTTCGGTGACAAATATCACCATTATCTGTGGGTTCTTTAAATCTTATTTATTGTATGTTATGGGACTGTCGCCGTTTGCAGCATATTTTCTGTGTAAACAAAGTGCGAAATTTTTGTGTTTCTGTGTATAGAATCAGCTACATGCCGTCCAACGAATTTGCAGACAACATAATGTACGCTGAGAAAAAACCGGCAACAGAAAAAGCACAGAAAATACGCCGCAAACAGCGACAGTAGTTCTTAAAAACATGCCATGAAATAAAATAAATAAGATTTAAAGAACCCACTGGTAATTGTGATAGTTGTCGCCGAAACTAGTTTGGGGAATAAATAAGTAAAGAAATAACGAAGTGTTTTGCATCTAGGCGGACTCTCAATTCCTATATTGTTGTTTTTCTGTCCAAACAAGGGCCAAATGAAAGAGTTCCAAGATAAAGGTATCGTAATATAGCCATCTACGTACTTCGTCCCAAATGTTTTCTTCTTTGTTTCTGTGATTGACGCAAAATCTGTTTCGCAAATGCATCCGAGAAACGAGCACAAACTGAAAAACAAGGCGGCCGGAAGCGGCTGTCGCGATGTGAACACTGCCACATAGGGCTCCCGTGCCACGCTCCATCGTTACATAAAGCGTATTTACTTGTTTTCACAAAAGCTGTTAATTTAAACACGAATACGTGTACACGTTCTAAATAGTCTTCCTAAGTTCCTTCTGACACGTTAGGATGCATATAGTTCCATTTACAACAATCGTACCGTTGTCGCATAAAGTAGCGCCAAGAGGAATAAAGTTTTATCTTAGTAACGTAGACCTTGACGCCTAGATGCATACACCATAAAGACGGAGTCTAGCAGGAACTCGCCGCCTGGCAGTATTAACACCGCAACAGCAAATCCGCACATCTGATTTTCAGTTTTGTCTCACTGCTTGGGTTCCTTTGTGAAAAGTTTCAACGACAGCTTTAACACAGGAAAAATCCGAATACATTTTCGGATTTGTCGATGTAGAAAAAACGTTTCACAACGTAAAATGGTGCATGATGTTTGAAATTCTCAGAAATGTAAGTTACAAGGAAACACGGGTGATACACAATATTTACAAGAAACAAGAAGGCACTATAAGGCCAAGGACAAAGTGCTGATATTAAAAAGAGTATAAGACAGGCATGCAATTTTTCCCCTTAATGTTCAGTCTTTACTCCTAAGAAGCAGTGACGGAAATAAAAGAAACGTTCAAGAATGGAATTAAAATTCAGGATGAGAGGATATGAATGTTAAGATTCGCCGATGACAGGAAGAATTGTACGATGTGTTGAATGAAATGATAGTTTACTGAGCACGGAATATGCACTGAAGGTAAACCGGGAAGAGACAAAAGTAATAAAGAGTGACAGAAAATTTATTACCGATTAATTTAACATCGGAACTGAGGACTACGAAGGAGATGAAGTCAAGGAATTCTGCTACGTAGGAAGCAAAATACACGGACGGAAAAACATCAGTACACCAAAAAAAAAGTAATGTAAGTAAAAAAATTTAAGTGATTACGATTGCAAGGCCACAAAAATGTTCAAATGTGTGTGAAATCTTATGGGACTTAACTGCTAAGGTTATCAGTCCCTGAGCTAACACACTACTTAACCGAAATCATCGTAAGGACAAACATCCCCATGCCCGAGGGAGGACTCGAACCTCCGTCGGGACCAGCCGCACAGTCCATGACTGCAGCGCCCCAGACCGCTCGGCTAATCCCGCGCGGCACAAGATCACAGGTTAATGGAAGTGCGAGATAAACTATTGCAAATTTGAAATGCTGCTGCGTAAATAAACGGTGTAACTGCCAGAATGTTGAATGCAAGCATGCAAACATGCATGTATTGTGGTACACAGGTGCCGAATGTCAGTGTGTGGTATGGAATTGCATGCCTGGTGCGCTTGGTCGGTCAGTACAGGGACGGTTAATGTTGGTTGTGGATAACGCTGGTGTTGTCGTCCGATGATGTGCCGATGTGTTTGATTGGGGACAGATATGGTGCTCTAGCGGGCCAAGGCAACATGTCGACATTCTGTAGAGCATGTGGGCGAGCGTTATCCTGCTGGAAAACGCCCCCTGGAATACTGTTCATGAATGGCAGCACAGTGGGTTGAATCATCAGACTGACTTAAAAATTTGTGGTCACGATGCATGGGGTAACCACGAGAGTTCTTCTGCCCTCATACAAAATCGCACCCCAGACCACAACTCCAGGTGTAGGTCCAGTGTGTCCAGCACGTAGACAGGTCGGTTGCTGGATATTATGCGGCCTCCTCCTAACCAACACATTGCCATCACTGGCACCGTGGCAGAACCAGCTTTCATAAGAGACCTCCAACCTGCCCTCCAATGAGTTATGGCTTGATATCACTGAAGTCGCGTACGGCAAGGGTTTGGGATCAGTGGAATACAGGGCGTCTGGCTCGGAGCTGTTCCTGAAGTAACCGATCTATAAAAGTATAACAGTTCGTTGTGTTCCTTTGCTGCCAACTGCACCTCTAATTGCTGCTGCAGATGCAGTGTGATGCACCAGAGACATTCGCCGAACACGATGGTCTTCCCTCTCGGTAGTGCCACGTGGCCGTCCGGAGCCCGGTCTTCTTGCATCCGTACATTCTCGTGACACCGCTGCCGCAGTCATGTACAGTGGCTACATGCGTGCCAAGTCTTTCTGCAGTATCGTAGAAGGAACAACCAGCTTCTTATAGCCCTATTACATGACCTCGTTGTAGTCAGTGAGGTTTTGTTAATGGCGTCTTTGTCGCCTTAAAGGAAATCGTGACAAACATCGATTTACCACGCCGAATGTCAAAGTCAACTAACGCTCACGTCCGTTAAAGCAAACCTGAATTGCGTCCTCGTAGCGTCGCTACTAGCGCCTGCCAACTTTCGTTTACGTCGCACAACTCCTCGTTGGTATTGCGACTTTTTTTCCCGTCAGTGTAACATACGACGGACGAAGCAAGGAGGATAAGCAAAGCAGACTAGCACAGGCAAAGAGGGTATTCCTTGCCAAGATAAGTCTACTGGTATCAAACAGAGGCCTTCATTTGACGGAGAAATTTCTGAAAACGTACGTCTGCAGCACAGCATTGTATGTAGGGAATGAGGAAGGGGATCGAAGCGACTGACGAAGATTTTATAAATTGGATGAATAAGGAGTGACGGGGTGTTCCGCATAATCGGCAAAGAAAGTAACAAGTGGAAAACTCCCAGGAAGAGGGAACGGATTGGTAGAACTTGTTTTGCGACATCAGGGAATAACTTCCATGGTACTAGTGGAAGCTGTACGCGGTAGAAGCTGTAGGAGAAGACACAGATTGGAATACACCTAACAAATAATTAAGAGGTTTGTTTTAAGTGTTATGTGTTACTCTTAAATGAAGAGATTGGCAGAGGTGAAGAAATTATGGCGGTCCAAACCAGCCAGAATAACGACAGAGTAAAAGAGATCACACGTTTGTCTTTTCAAGAGCTTTCGTGTGCCAGAAGAAAGTACATTGTTCCATTTAAAAATCAATTTTTGTTTCCATATCTCTGGTGATACAAGAGCATAATTACACATTCCGTAAAATTACATGGCGCCCTTCTGTGTTCTGTCATGTACTGTAAACTTTGTTTTGATACCGTATTAGTAGAGATGTGCGATGTTTAATGTAACAAACTCCTAAAATACCATTTAAGCAATTAATGAGTTGCACACTGGACCGTATCAAATTTTTAATAGGGTAGGATTCACCAACACAAAAGTCGGTTTACACCGTTCCCCTCGTTTTTAGATAGGAATAACTATTCAGGTATTATTACGATCTTTTTTTTCTTGCTGTTAAAATTTCAGTAGTTTCCAAACGAATGAATACCATTTGTGCCTTGTCACTGTAACAGGTAGTCTTAGAGTTGGGTCTCGCAACATATTACGCACAGGTAGCTCCGTGGTGTCAGGACGTTCGCTGTTGGAAATAAATGCTTAAGCTTATCGATTAGGGATATTGTAGAACACGTAACTGTATATTAATTGATTATAAATACAGATAAGTGCGATCAGTCTCTTAATACAATATTTATTTCCCTGAACAAGTTCCCGAGCCCTCTCAGAGATATCTTCAGATGGAGCACGCAGAATTTACATACTTATTTTCGTAGCTCTGTGTCGAGAATCATAGGAAACGCTTTAATACACTATGAGCCAAAGAAAGTGGTACACCTGCCTAGTAACGTGGAGCCCTCCCGTGAGCGCGCAGAACAGCCACAACACGACGTGGCATGGACTCGACTAATGCCTGAAGTAGTGCTGGAGGGAACTGACACCATGAATTCTGCAGCGCTGCTCACAAATCTGTAAGAGTACGAGGGGGTGGAGATCTCTTCTGAGCAGCAACTTGCAGGGCGTCCCAGATACGCTCAATAATGTTCATGTCTGGGGAGTTTGGTAACCAGCGAAAGTCGTTAAACTCATAAGGGTCTTCCTGGAGCCTCTCAGTAGCAATTATGGACGTGTGGGGTGTCGAATTGTGCTGCTGGAATTGCCCGTCGGAATGCACAGTGCATGTGAATGGATGCAGGAGATCAGACAGGATGCTTCCATACGTGTCACCTGTCAGAGTCGTATCTAGACGTATCAGCGGTCCCATATCTCTCCAACTGAACACGCTCTACACCATTACGGAGCCTCCATCAGCCTGAACAAACCCTGCTGACATGGAGGATCCATGGATTCATGAGGTTGTCTCCATACCCGTACACGTCCATCCGCAAGATACAATTTGAAATGATACTCGTCCCACCAGACAACATGTTTTGGGTCATCAACAGCCCAATGTCGGTGTTGACGGGCACAGACTAGGCGTAAAGCTTTGTGTCGTGCAGTCGTCAAGGATACACGAGTGGACCTTCGGCTCCTAAAGCTCATATCGATGATGTTTTGTTGAATGGTCCGCATGCTGACACTCGTTAATGGCCCAGCATTGAAATCTACAGCAGTTTGCGGAAGGGTTGCACTTCTGTCATGTTGAACGATTCTCTTCAGTCGTTGTTGGTCCCTTACTTACAGGATCTTTTTCCGGCCACAGCGATGTGGGGGATTTGATGTTTTACCGGATTCCTGATATTCACGTAGACTCCTGAAATGGCCGTGCGGGAAAATCCCCACTTCATCGCTACCTTGGTGATGCTGTGTCCCATCGCTCATGCGCTGACTATAACACCATGTTCGAACTCCCTTAAATCTTGATAATCTGCCATTGTAGCAGCAGTAACCGACTGACAACTGGGGGCATACACTTGTCTTATTTAAGCGTTGCCAATCGCAGCGCCGTATTCTGCCTGTTAACATATCTCTGTATTTGAATACGCATGCCTATAGCAGTTTCTTTGGCGCTTCAGTGTATATCGCCTTGAGTGTTAGTTAAATGGCTAGTCGTGAACAAAAACGTTTCTTTTTTCCTTTTTTACGTACTGCGTCAGTTTTGGGGATGATGTTAATATCCACCATGCAGCTTCCATTTTCATTGCCTATCGGCCACAGAATTAATCATTATTTACTATGACCGCTAAGGATCACCATAAATCCACCACTATCCAGCATGTGGTATACGGTTGGTGTATAGTACAAGATATTCGCCCAAATTTATATCATTTTTTACGTGGAAGCAGTTCTATAGTTCTCGTGTACATGATATCGTTGTGTTGGCAGTTCCATTAATCCAGGTTACAGCAGTATGATTTTACTTACAAGCGTATTATATTAATTGGACGTAACTCGAGGAACACTGTGAAACACTTGTGCTCCCTGCATCGTATTTCTGGTCGTTCCTGTGGATGGAATCTTGAGAGTAAGAGAAGAAAGATCTATGCGCGTCGTTTTTCTCTCTCGGTGTACTCGAAGGAAGCAGAACAGCTCGGCTAATATTGATGCGAAATTCCGTCCGACATGCACTGTTCTGTTATTGCCGGAGTACTAAAGTATATATAAATGCAGACACTATACAAAGACGAATAACTACATTCATTCGAAGCCTAATTCGACATGTTGTTGTTGTTGTTGTTGTTGTTGTTGTTGTGGTCTTCAGTCCTGAGACTGGTGTGATGCAGCTCTCCATGCTACTCTATCCTGTGCAAGCTTCTTCATCTCCCAGTACCTACTGCAACCTACATCCTTCTGAATCTACTTGGTGTATTCATGTCTTGGTCTCCCTGTACGAAGTGCTTCATAAACGATATCCTCGGAGATAAAGTCCTGGAATGAAAATCAAAGGGCAGACACAGAACACACATACTCGAATGAGCGATAATTCAAAAGAACTGCAACGATTTGAACGGGATGTTGCATATGTCCAAAGGCAGATAATGACAGATGCATCAACAAGGCGTGTCCGTCAGCGAACGATAAAGTGGACTGTAGCGCACGAGGAGAAAATCCTCGTACCTTTCAATGGTGCTTGGTATTGTTGTACTAGTATTATGTGTTTTTTATTTTCAGCTCGCTATTTTATCCGTAGTAATAAGCATCTGAGATTTAATAAATGGAGTCGCTGTTGTGGTTCTCTTCATTGGCACAGGGGAAATTTTAGGCTCCTTTGTGATGTGTCTTTCGCGTGCTGAAGTTATCCTTCACAGAGGGAAACAAAATAAACTCTTCTTCGTCCAACTTGCAGTCCCTGCAGTGGTACTAGGCCCATAGTGGCGAGTTGGTACGCCGTACGAGGGCAGCTTTTATTGCCGGAAGCTTAGCTGAGGGTGCTTCCCCGAAATAAAACTTCATTATCCGGATGATTAAACTACCTTACTGCCAGCGACACTCACTTCCATGTTCCTCTCAGGAAAGAAACATAAAAATGGAAGAGGAAATGGAAAGGAGGGAGAGGTTATTGGAATAAAGGCGGCGAGCACAGGGGGATACAGACTTTGTTAGGTGTGGAGGGAGTACAGGGAAGCGGAAATCTCCCCAGTTCTTGGCTCACCCTCGGCCTTGCAATTTCTGCGCTACGGACGAACTTTTAATGCGTACGGGGAGCCATCCATCAGCCACTGACTCCGTAGTCGGTTCACGCGGTCTGCCTATCGGTCCTTGTCGCATAATTAACGTCAATCTAGTGGGGCGCGCCCGCGGAATACAAAAACGACGTCACTGCAGCGCGGGACAGAGGTTAATTAATGAGGGATCAGGGGTCGAGAGATCGAAGTGCTGAGTAAAGCAGTAGATTCCATCTCCTCCTACTGTGTGCATAAAAAGGTACGCTTGATGGCTGGCGCAAGTGAGTTCTGGCGGTTTGGTAGTCGTTTATTGCGACAATGCCATTCTCACTGTCTGTCATCTGTAAACATGGATATGGTGAATAGTTCGGTAAATTTCCCCGAAGTACCAGGAAATTTTCTCAAGCTTTTGTTCAAGCTGCGATGCACTTTTTGTTCAGGTCGGAAGCTTCTCTTGATGTTTTCCAGTGTTTGTGTTTTAAAATTTGTTTTTATTATCCGTCTTACGCAAAAAACTGATTTTTTTATTTACCTACACACGTTTCGATATCTATGTTTTTTCTTCTGCAGGTCAAATTTGTTCGAGATCAAATCTATTTCTGTAAAGTATCTACATCTACATCCATACTCTGCAAGCCACCTGACAGTGTGTGTCGGAGGACACTTTGAGTACCTCTATCGGTTTTCCTTTCTACTCCAGTCTCGTATTGTTCGTGGAAAGAAAGATTGTCGGTATGCCTCTGCGTGGGCTCTAATCTCTCTGATTTCATCCTCATGGTCTTTTCGCGAGATATACGTAGGAGGGAGCAATATACTGCTTGACTCCTCGGTGAAGGTATGTTCGCGAAACTTTAACAAAATCCCATACCGAGCTACTGAGCGTCTCTCCTGCAGAGTCTTCCACTGGAGTTTATCTTTCATATTCGTAACGCTTTCGTGATTACTAAATGATCCTGTAGGGAAGCGCGCTGCTCTCCGTTGGATCTTCTCTACTCTTCTATCAACCCCATCTGGTAAGGATCCCACACCGGTGAGCAGTATTCAAGCAGTGGGCGAACAAGTTTACTGTAACCTACTTCCTTTGTTTTCGGATTGCATTTCCTTAGGATTCTTCCAATGAACCTCAGTTTGGCATCTGCTTTACCGACGATTAATTTTGTATGGTCATTCCATTTTAAATCACTCAGAATGCCTACTCCCAGATAATTTATGGAAATTACTGCTTCCAGTTGCTGACCTGCTATATTTTTCTAAATGATAAAGGATCTTTCTATGTATTCGCAGCACAGCGCACTTGTCTACATTGAGATTCAGTTGTTATTCCCTGCACCATGCGTCAATTCGTTGCAGATCCTCCTGCATTTCAGTACAATTTTCTATTGTTACAACTTCTCGATATACTGCACCATCATCTGCAAAAAGCTTCAATGAACTTCCGACGTTATCCACAAGGTCATTTATATATTGTGAATAGCAACGGTCGTACGGCACTCTCCTGCACTCTCCTGCGGCACACAGAGGTGACAAAACTCAATACCTCCTAATATCGTGTTGGACATCCTTTTGCCGAATAGTGCAGCATTTCGACGTGGCATGGACTCAACAAATCGTTGGAAGTCCCCTGCAGAAATGTTGAGTCTATAGCGGTCCATAATTCAGAAATGTTGCAGATACAGGATGTTGTGCACGAACTGACCTCCCAATTACGTTCCATAAATATTCGATGGGATTCATGCCGGACGATCTGGGTGACCAGATCGTTCGCTCCAATTGCCCAGAATGTTCTCCAAGCCAATTGCGAGCAATTATGGCCGGGTGACATAGCGCATTGTCATCCATAAAACTTCCATAGATGTTTGGGAACATGAAATTGATGAATGGCTGCAAAAGGTCTCCATTTACAGTCAGTGATCGGTTAGTTGGACCAGAGGACCCAGTTCATTCCATGTAAACACAGCCCACACCATTGTGGAGCCATCACCAGCTTGTAAAGTGCCTTGTTGATAGCTTGAATCCATGGCTTCGTGGGGTCTGCGCCACACTCGAACCCTAGAATCAGCGCTTACCAACTGAAATCGGGACTCATCTGATCAGGCCACGGTTTCCAATAGCCTAGGGTCCAACCGATATGGCCACGACCCTAGGAGAGGCGTTGCAGGCAATGTCGTGCTGTTAGCAAAGCCATAGCTCGTTAATGACATAATTCGCCGCACTGTCCTAATGGCAAGTTCGTCTTACGTCCCACATTGATTTCTGCGGTTATTTCACGCAGTGTTGCTTGTCTGTTAGCACTGACAAATCTGCGCAAACGCCGCTGCTCTCGGTCGTTAAGTGAAGGCCGTCGGCCACTGCGTTGCCCGTGGTGAGAGGCAATGCCTGAAATTAAGTATTCTCGGCACACTCCTGACACTGTGGACTCCAACTACCATTCTGTGTTCAAAGTTTGTTCATTCCTGCTGCTATAATCACATCGGAAACCTTGTCATATTAATCGCTACACTTTTATACCTTGCGTACGCAATATGACCGCCATCTGTATCTGTGCATATTACTATCCCATGATTTTTTCGTCACCTCAGTCTAATCGAAAGTTTGTAATCGTCTATCAATAGTAGACCTAAAAATTATAACATAAACGTTGGTTTGATTTGTTTCGGTTGCTGCCCACGTGAAAATTACATTTCTAGTGAATATGCATTTTTAAAGATCGATTCGTGTCCCCTTTTTTGTCATTTTCGCAGCTTGTCATCTGCAAAATAGTCGTAATTTTTCTGAAATTAAACCCCAAGTTGTTTTTTGTTTTAAATCCTCCTTGTTATGCCCATCACGTGTTATTTTGCTTTCAAGGCAACAGAATTCCTGCACATCATCTACTGTGTAGCGTCAGTTTTGTTAAGTTTCTCTCTAATCTCATTTCTGACATGCTTCATTGCCTTCGTCTTTCTTTGGTTTATTTTCAGACCGTATTCTTTTCTCAGTTGACTATTCATTCCATTCAACATTTCCTGTAATTGTTCCTCTCATTCACTGCCAGCTAAGGTTACCGCTGATATCCTTTCACTGTGAATTTTAATGCCACTCCTGTACTTTCTTTTTATTTCCGTCATTAGTTTTTTATGTATAGATGAAACAGTAGAGGCGAAAACCTTCGTCCCTGCCTTACATTCTTTTTAATTCGAGTACTTCGTTCTTAGTTTCCAGTCTTGGTTGTGTAAAAATGGTATATTACCCGTCTCATATTTTACTCGAAATTTCGAACATCTAGCACTATTTGACAGTGTTGAACGATTTTTCTGCGTCCAATAATCCTTTAAATCTGTATTCATTTGTCTTAAGTCTTGCTTATATTATAAAACTCAACGCCGGAACAGCTTCTCTGATACCTTTATCTTTCCGAAAGCCAAACTGATCGTCGTCTACCAGATCCTCAGTTTTCTTTTCCATTGTTCTGTGTGTTATTCTTGTCAGCAACTTGGATGCATGAGCTGTTAAGTTGGTTCGGTGATAGCTCTCGCACTTACCTGCCCCAGCTACCTTCGGAATTGCGTGGATGGTACTTTTCCGGACGTCTCACGGTGTCACACCAGACTCAAAGATTCTACAAACCAACTTTTGGTTGCCACTTCCTCCCTTGATTTTAGGAATCACGATGGAATGGGTCAAATGGCTCTGAGCACGATGGGACTTAACGTCTGATGTCATCAGTCCCCTAGAACTTAGAACTACTTAAACCTAACTAACCTAAGGACATCACACACATCCATGCCCGAGGCAGGATTCGAACCTGCGACCGTAGCAGTCGCGCGGTTCCTGACTGAGCGCCTAGAACCGCTAGACCCCCGCGACCGGCTCACGATGGAATGTATCTATGTCTACTGTCATATTTGATCACAAGGATTCCAAAGCTCTATTAAATTATGACTCCAATACTGGATCCCTGTGTCTTCCATATAGGCTCCTATTTTTTGTTCTACCATGTCATCAAACCAAAAATGCCAGACAGGCGATTTGTCAGGATCGTGTATGAAAAAAGTTGTAACGCAGTCTGAATACCTCTTGAATGGCGTACTGCTGCATGGATTACGCTCAGTAGGCCGAGCGGTTTTAGGAGCTACACTCTGGAACCGCGCGACCGCTGCGGTCGCAGGTTCGAATCCTGCCTCGGGCATGGATGTGTGTGATGTCCTTAGGTTAGTTAGGTTTAAGTAGTTATACGTTCTAGGGGACTGATGACCTCAGAAGTTAAGTCCCATAGTGCTCAGAGCCATGTGAACCATTACGCTCAGTAGACAAAGGTGCTCGCATATCAGTGTATTGGTGAAAGGTGCAATTGCACGGAAAAGTCAGAAAATCGCTTTGTCGGTAGGAAAAGTTATGACGATTGTTATTTCGCAGTTTCTAGCCGCTTCCACGGTTTAGTTGTTGCATAATTGTCGCACAGGTCCCAATACACCAAATCGAAAAAAATTAAACAAAGAATTATAGAAGAAACTAAAAGGAATAAAATGAGCATATCAATACTCAAAAACTGTGATGTGTTTAAAAACCAATTATTTAATAAAGCATTTTACATTCCACACTGGGAGTCTGTTATTTACAGCCGCACGGGATTAGCGGAGCGGTCTGGGGCGCAGCAGTCATGCATGGACTGTGCGGCTGGTCCCGGCGGAGGTTCGAGTCCTCCCTCGGGCATGGGTGTGTGTGTTTGTCCTTAGCATAATTTAGGTTAAGTAGTGTGTAAGCTTAGGGCCTGATGACCTTAGCAGTTAAGTCCCATAAGATTTCACACACATTTGAACATTTTTTTTGTTATGTACAGTGGTGCTTTACTTAGCCATTTCGGGTAGCTGATTTACGTGGTTATAGATTTTTTATGTAACCTTAAAAAGTTAATTTACTTTGATTAATTATAAAAAATGCGCCCTGCACCATAGCTAAATTAACTGTAGTCATTCGTCTGTAGTTATTTAATTAGTGTTTGACCATAAGAAATTAAAATTTTTCCATCAAACAGTTGCGTTAAAAAGAAGACAGTAATGCACTAGTCTCCTTTTCGTGGGATTTATCCCCAATCTTGACGGGGTCGGTACTTCACTTTTCGGATGTGGGTGGCCGGATGCACCGTCCCTATCGCTACCCGTTTCCTCCTGGGACAGAATTTGTGGAGTCAAGAGGCAGCGCCTAGATTTATCCCATATGAAAGTATGTGAACGTTTTCTATTTGCGTATCGTGTAATTGACGTGAGATGTGGGCACCAATCCGGTATTCATCTCTTGGATATGGGAAACCACATAAAAGCCACATCCACGCGGGCCAGCACACCGGCCCGCGTCTTTAATCCGTCGGGCAGATTCGATTAGTGTCCGCCGCAGCTGCCCGAATCCCAAAGGCAGCATTCTAACGCACGCTGCGATCCAAGCGGGTTAACAATAATAATAGTGACGGGAAAAAATCGCAATACCAAAAATTAATGAATGTAAAGTAATGAAATTTCGGGAATACATTTGTCTAGGTAACATATTTGCGTGATTACCACTGCAAGCTCACAGGTGAATGTATTTGTCTGCAGACTGCATTGTTGTACAAGTATCGGGCTTCTGTTTGTGGGATGGAGTTCCATGCTTGTTGCACTTGGTCGGTCAATTCAGGGACGGTTAATGCTGTTTGTGAATGACGGTTGAGTTGTCGTCCAATGATGTCCCACATGTGCTTGATTGGAGACAGATTTGATGACTGAGCAGCCAAGGCAACATGTCGACACTCTGTAGAGCATGTAGGGTTACAGAAGCGATATGTGGGCGAGCGTTATCCTGTTGGAAAACACTCCCGGAATTCTGTTCATCAATAACAGCGCGATTGAGTCATTCCAGTCTTCTTGGCGATTGATGATGATTAGCGAGGTTGCGGGTGCTCAGTAGGCAGAGCTCATACTGGGTTGTGGATGGTTGTGGAAACAGGGGGCTTTGGTGAGGTTTTCATTGATGTCATTAAATTGTATTCGTTTCCATGGAGATCTGGGTGTGATTTTTTTTTATGTGTGTGTAACTAGTTTCCCTTTTCCCTATTGATTTTGAACTGCATTCCTTTTTCGTTGTTGTATAGATTTTAGGTGGAAGTTGGATGCGGTATATAAATAGTTACCAGTGTGCATATTCCATTCCAGTGGTTGCAACTTGGAATCTTAAACAGCTACAGGCCATTTGCTAATTGACTTTGGAGTTGTGAGAAGTTTATCCCTATCTCGCCGGTCAAAGCATTGCTGGCAAACCCTTATTTACGTTGCTTATAAAGGGGTGGACAAGAACATGGGAACAGCAAAAGAACAGCTCATTACCATTCGTCATACCGTGTAGGAGTACCGTTGGCATTCAAAACAGTTTCCCGTCGTCTCTGAACGGATAGGTGCAGGTGCTATAAATGGTTTTGAAGAGAATATTATACCATTTTTTCTGAAAAACAGTGGCGATTTCTGGTAACGATGATGGAGATGGGTAGCGATCACGCACCCTTCTCTCCAAAGTAGACCGCATAAGCTCTCCAAAGTAGACCGCATAAGCTCAATAATATTGATAAATGGTGGCTATGGTGGCCAGGGGAGATGCGACAATTCCTCCTCGTGCGCGCAAAACCAGTCCTGATCGATACGAGCGGTGTGAACAGGGGACCTGTCGTCTTTGAAGATACCATAACCATTGGGGAACAAACATTGTACCATGGGATCGACGTCTTCAGCCAGAATAGCCACATACTCCTTGGTAGTAACGCGACGTGATTGAGCCCCGCCATGTTTCTGTCGTGGGACATAACCTCGGCCAGTAGTTGGGAACAGCGTGAAACAAGACTCGTCCGACTAAATTACACTACTAGGCCATTGAAATTGCTACACCACGAAGATGACGTGCTACAGACGCGAAATTTAACAGACAGGAAGAAGATGCTGTAATATGCAATGGTTAGCTTTTCAGAGCATTCACACAAGGTTGGCGCCGGTGGCGACACCTACAACGTGCTGACATGAGGAACATTTCCAATCGATTTCTCATACACAACAGCAGTTGACCGGCGTTGCCTGGTGAAACCGGATTGTAGCCTATCGGGATTGCGGTTTCTCGTATCGCGACATTGCTGCTCGCGTTGGTCGAGATCCAATGACTGTTAGCAGAATATGGAGTCGGTGGGTTCAGGAGGGTAATAGGGAACGCCGTGCTGGATCCCAACGGCCTCGTGTCACTAGCAGTCGAGATGACGGGCATGTTATCCGTATGACTGTAACGGATCGTGCAGCCACGTCTCGATTCCTGAGTCAACAGATGGGGACGTTTGCAAGACAACAACCATCTGCACGAACAGTTCGACGACGTTTGCAGCAGCATGGACTATCAGCTCGGAGACCATGGTTGCGGTTACCCTTGACGCTCCATCACCGACAGGAACGCCTGCGATGGTGTACTCAGCGACGAACCTGGGTGCACGAATGGCAAAACGTCATTTTTTCGGATGAATCCAGGTTCTGTTTACAGCATCATGATGGTCGCATCCGTGTTTGGCGACATCGCGGTGATCGCACATTGGAAGCGTGTATTCGTCATCGCCATACTGGCGTATCACCCGGCGTGATGGTATGGGGTAATTCGTTACACGTCTCGGTCAACTCTTGTTCGCATTGACGGCACTTTGAACAGTGGACGTTACATTTCCGATGTGTTAGGACCCGTGGCTCTATCCTTCGTTGGATCCCTGCGAGACCCTACATTTCAGCAGGATAATGCACGACCGCATGTTGCAGGTCCTTCACGGGCCTTTCGGGATACAGAAAATGTTTGTTTGCTGCCCTGGCCAGCACATTCTCCAGATCTCCCACCAATTGAAAACGTATGGTCAATGATGGGCAAGCAACTGGTTCGTCACAATACACCAGTCACTACTCCTGATGAATTGTGGTATCGTGTTGAAGCTGCATCGGCAGCTGTACCTGTACACGCCATCCAATCTCTGTTTGACTCAATGCCCAGGCGTATGAAGGCCGTTATTACGGCCAGAGGTGGTTGTTCTGAGTACTGATTTCTCACGATCTATGCACCCAAATTGCGTGAAAATGTAATCACATGTCAGTTCTAGTATAATATATTTGTCCAATGAATACCCGTTTATCATCTGCATTTCTTCTTTGTGTAGCAATTTTAATGGCGAGTAGTGTACTTTCTTCCATTGCTCGATAGTCCAGCTTTCACAGCTTGTGTCCCACGTTTTCCTGTTACGACCATTTGCATCACTGATGAGTTGTTTTTGAATTCCAGCCCGCCCTGCAATTCCTTGCTTCTGGAGCTCCCTTCGTGTTGTTTTGGTGCTGGCAGGATTCGCTAGTGGAACATTCAGCTCTGTACTGACTGCTGTAGTTTTCGTCCTCTTATTTTTCATCACAGTGATTTTCAGTGATCGGCCGGCATGGTCACCCAACACACGCTTTCGTCCGCATTGTGACTTAGCGGGTGATGTTTTTCCACTTTCCCTTTATGCGATATCGACGTTCAATACGTTGGCACTTGAAACACCATACACTTCGGCTGGCTTGGTTACTGAAACACTGAGCATAGGAGCACCAACCGTTTGCCCACGCTAGAATTCCCTTAGCTCCAGCCGGCCGGTGTGGCCGAGTGGTTCTAGGCGCTTCAGTCTGGAACCGCGCGACCGCTACGATCGCAGGTTCGAATCCTGCCTCGAGAATGGATGTGTGTGATGTCCTTAGGTTAGTTAGGTTTAAGTAGTTCTGAGTTCTAGGGGACTGATGACCTCAGATGTTATGTCCCATAGTGCTCAGAGACATTTCAACCATTTGAACCTTAGCTCCAACATAATGCACTAACAGCTAAACAGAACACTGTTGTGACGGCGATTGACACTTGCAACGTGTTGAGGACATTGCTCAGGTGCCATTCGTGGTCAGATGCAACACCGCAACTTGCAGGCAAGACTAACACCTGCATTTGTATTCAGGCGTGCATTTCGCACAGTTTTTCCATGTTTTTGTCCAATCCTCGTTCCTGTGTAACACTGCAGACAATTAATCCGTTTCTGCCACTAAACCTTTCTGATTAAATCTGTGGAGCACGCATCGCACATCTACATCTACATCTACATCTACATACATACTCCGCAATCTACCGTACGGTACGTGGCGGAGGGTGCCTCGAACCACAACTAGCATCTTCTCTCCCTGTTCCACTCCAAAACAGAACGAGGGAAAAATGACTACCTATATGCCTCTGTACGAGCCCTAATCTCTCTTATCTTATCTTTGTGGTCTTTCCGCGAAATATAAGTTGGCGGCAGTAAAACTGTACTGCAGTCAGCCTCAAATGCTGGTTCTCTGAATTTCCTCAGTAGCGATTCACGAAAAGAACGCTTCCTTTCCTCTAGAGACTCCCACCCGAGTTCCTGAAGCATTTCCGTAACACTCGCGTGATGAAAAAACCTACCAGTAACAAATCTAGCAGCCCGCCTCTGAACTGCTTCTATGTCCTCCCTCAATCCGACCCGATAGGGATCCCAAGCGCTCGAGCAGTACTCAAGAATAGGTAGTATTAGTGTTTTATAAGCGGTCTCCTTGACAGGTGACCCACATCTTCCCAAAATTCTACAAATGAACCGAAGACGACTATCCGTCTTCCCCACAACTGCCATTACATGCTTGTCCCACTTCATATCGCTCTGCAATGTTACGCCCAAATATTTAATCGACGTGACTGTGTCAAGCGCTACACTACTAATGGAGTATTCAAACATTACGGGAATCTTTTTCCCATTCATCTACATTAACTTACATTTATCTGTATTTAGAGTTAGCTGCCATTCTTTACAGCAATCACAAATCCTGTGCAAGTCATCTTGTATCTTCCTACAGTCACTCAACGACGACACCTTTCCGTACACCACAGCATCATCAGCAAACAGCCGCACATTGCTATCCACCCTATCCAAAAGATCATTTATGTAGACAGAAAACAACAGCGGACCTACCGCACTTCCCTGGGGCACTCCAGATGATACCCTCACCTCCGACGAACACTCACCATCGAGGACAACGTACTAGGTTCTATTACTTAAGAAGTTAAGAGTTCGTGCGTTCTGTCCGCTGTCGTGAGTGTGATTTCACGCGGCGGCACAGAAGGTCCGAGGCGCCGACGGAAGGAACTTTTCCCGTGCTGATATTACAACAGCGTTAGCAAATAGTAATCTAAGTCAAAAGAGTTGAGCGAAATTCGGCGCTATACTGAATTGTGAAACTTATATTTTGTTGCTTCCCAGGTCTTGTTATGAAGTCTCTTGCCTTCGAGCTCTGCAGAACGGTAACAAACTTTATACTGCAGATCCCTATTACTGAGGATTCTCATGCCTGTGCTGGAAAAAGAGAGTTTAGTACGTGTACGGTCGTATGCGCGCCCGGACGTGTGTGTGTGTGTGTGTGTGTGTGTGTGTGTGTGTGTGTGTGTGAAAGAAGGGAAAGGAACGGAACGAGGGAGACGAAGTGTAGAAACGCGGAGGGAGGAAAGAGACCAAGTGGCAGCGGAGTGTCTTGCGAAGTTGGAGGGCATTCGGGGGGGCCGAGGCGGCCGGGATCCAATATAGCGTCTGGAACAGCTCGGCCCTAGCGCTGTCGGGCAGACTGGCCCGGGGCGCGTCTGGTACCGTGCCCCGACATTTCCTCATCGTGACCGGCGCCGCCGGTAAACGCCGTAAATATTGACCAACGGCGACGGCGGCCGTGGCCATTCCGATCGATCTCGGGACAGCGTCGGGTTTCCACGCTTTTACGGCCGTGTTTGGCCGCCGGGTTTATTTCCTTGCGGCTGCCAGGGCGCTCACCTTTACGAGCGGCGCCAGCAGTGGGTCGGAGGCAGGAGCGGGCGAGGGTAGGCCTTGTTAGCAGTTCACCTGCAGTGCGCCTGTACCAGCCCGTTGGTAGTGGAGCTCTCCTGGTCTTTTCGTCGGCTTCATTTCTGTGCAGAGATCCCTTATCATCTGCTCTCAAAAACTTATATCATTCAAAAAGAGTGTTTGCGGCAACGGCCTTGCCGCAGTGGGTACACCGGTTCCCGTGTGATCACCGAAGTTAAGCGCTGTTGGTCGTGGCCGGCACTTGGATGGGTGACCGTCCAGCCGCCATGGGCTGTTGACATTTTTCGGGTGCACTCAGCCTCGTGATGCCAATTGAGGAGCTACTCTACCGAATAGTAGCGGCTTCGGTCAAGAATACCATCACAACGACCGGGAGAGCGGTGTGCAGACCCCATGCCCCTCCTATCCGCATCCTCCACTGAGGATGACACGGCGGTCGGACGGTCCCGGTAGGCCACTCGTGGCCTGAAGACGGAGTGCTAAAAAAAAAAAAAAGTGTTTGCGGGTAGCTAACCATTCCCTGCCCCCATGTTATTGACCTTTGGTATAATCAAAAATGGTTCAAATGGCTCTAAGCACTATGGGACTTAACATCTGAGGCTGATCCCGTAGACTTAGAAATAGTTAAATCTAACTAACCTAAGGACATCACACACATCCATGCCCGAGGCAGGATTCGAGCCTGCGACCGTAGCAGCAGCGCGGTTCCGAACTGAAGCGCCTAGAACCGCTCGGCCACAGCGGCCGGCTTGATATCATTCCCACAAAGCCATCCATAATGTCTACACATTAACAACTACCAGTTATTTTCTGTTAACTGGCGTCCACAGTCCTGCAGTATTTCAGGAAGGACAAAATTTTCCGACACGACAATTATTAAATTACTCATTTACGATCACATTTCCGCTATTCTCAAGTGACAGTTATCAGAACATACATCGTTTATAGACTATTTAACAATAAAAATACATTCTGTTCTCAAAATTTTACAAACCTATTTAAAAAAAATTACACCATTTCAATTACTCACTATGAAATGTGTCAGTGCCTAATCGTTATTTTTAACTAGGCGTGTGTCAAGTAAGTTTATAAATTTAATGTGCATAATAAGACCGGCTAGCCGGCCGTTGTGACCGAGCGGTTCTTGGCGCTTCAGTGTGGAACCGCACGACCGCTACGGTCGCAGGTTCGAATCCTGCCTCGGACATGGATGTGTGTGATGTCCATAGGTTAGTTAGGTTTAAGTAGTTCTAAGTTCTAGGGGACTGATGACCTCAGATGTCCCACAGTGCTTAGAGCCAATTTTAATAAGACCGGTTAATGGCACACATCACATGCATACGACTCGTGGTGTTACATATCCTTCCGGAAGAATGATGTGTATACCTATGGATTTCTTACCGACGAATGCTGCTCGCGAAAGAAACCGACATAACGAAGTGTATGTAAGAGAGAACAACTATAGTGTGGATTTATCGCCCTGTGTGCATGTGGAGAACCAGACCAGTCGCTGCTGTGTCTCTTCAGTAACTTTGTCAGTGGAACCACCTGGGCGGACGCCGTAGAGTATAAATATCTATGGAGTGACCATTCGGATGCCCAGAACGAGAATTCTGTTTGCAACGTCTGCTGCGGCTCAAGTCAGGTGATTTTGGGACGGCGGTTTTAGCCTGTACATCGCTTAGTTTACTGTGCAAGCGGAGCAGAGGAACACTGGAGAATCACTCTAGCGGCGATTTGGACCGCATATGGGCAAATCGACTGACATAAGCGACTTTAACAAAAGGGCAGACTGACGACGCAGTGCCTCGTAACAAGCATCTAGTAAATGATGGAGATAGTTCGCAGTTCGCGTGCTGCTGTCTTGAGCGTCTGTGGGGAGTGGTTGAACTACCGTGGAGCTACGAGTAGGCGACGAGGTGTTTAACGTCCACGCCTCGGCACAGGGCGTGGAGGTCGGCGGCTTGCCCTCTCTGTAAAGCTGGATGGGTGGCGTACAATGGTGGTGCAGTCACTAGTGTTTCGGAACACAGCGTTCAGCGCGCGCTGCAGCGGAGTGTGCGCTGTTTCGAAAATTCCTAGCTGATTAAAACTGAGTGCCGGATTGGCAAGCAAGGTATGAAGGAGAGTTTCCGTGCGTTAGCTATTTGCATGTTCCTTGGATTAATAATTGCGAGCCGGCCGGGGTGGCCGAGCGGTTCTAGGCGCTACAGTCTGGAACCGCGCGACTGCTATGGTCGCAGGTTCGAATCCTGCCTCGGGCATGGATGTGTGTGATGTCCTTAGGTTAGTTAGGTTTAAGTAGTTCTAAGTTCTAGGGGACTGATGACCTCAGAAGTTAAGTCCCACAGTGCTCAGATTCTCGCTATGATAATGACCTAGTCTGGTTTTGCAGGTATAGTACCTCTTCTCTTGTTTACAAGTATTTTACGTAATGTAGGTCAAGGCAACATGTCGACACTCTGTAGAGCATGTTAGATTACAGAAGCGGTATGTGGGCGCGCGTTATCCTGTTGGAAAACTCCCCCGGAATTCCGTTCAGCCGGCCGCTGTGGCTGAGCGGTTCTAGGCGCTTCAGTCTGGAGCCACGCGACCGCTATGGTCGCAGGTTCGAATCCTGCTTCGGGTATGGATGTGTGTGATGTCCTTAGGTTAGTTAGGTTTAAGTAATTCTAGGTTCTAGGGGACTGATGACCTCAGATGTTAAGTCCCGTAGTGCTCAGAGCCATTTGAACCATTTTTAACCCCCTTCTGAAACATACTCATACGCAGAATCATACTCCTTCATATTCAGATATTCTTGTCTGGAGTAGAAGGAGTTGTCAGGCAAACACGATTTCAGTCTGTGTTTGAAGTTAGCTTCTTTAGCCATTAAATTCTGTACATAACTGGGCTGAATATCCCATTCAAAATGTTCAAATGTGTGTGAAATCTAATGGGACTTAACTGCTAAAGTCATCAGTCCCTAAGCTTACACACTACTTAACCTAAATTATCCTGAGGACAAACACACACACCCATGCCCGAGAGAGGACTCGAATCTCCGCCGGGACCAGCCGCACAATCCATGACTGCAGCGCCTTAGACCGCTCGGAATCTTTCTGGGCCTCACTGAGGCGCTAGTAATAGATAGTGTAAATAATTTCTCCTTCTAGTGTTATATTTATGAATGTCTGTTTTGTTTTCAAATTGTGCTGACGGAAGTACAGCTGTGAAGACGGGTCGTGAGTTGTGCCTGTATGGCTCAGTCGTAAGTCGAGAACAACGTTCTGAGTTCAAGTCGCTGTTCTGCACACAGTTGTACTCTGCCAGGAAGTTTCGACTTCCACAGCATTTGCACTTGACATATTGAGTATCAGTTCTCTAAAATAAGAATAAGCGCTAAATAATATCCATAAAAAAGAGAATAATCCCAGAATAAATGATTTTTCTCGGACCTATTTCCTAGTACAAACATGTAAGAGGGATACTACGTAACCATATGAAATGCAGTGAAGACGTACAGTGAGCTGTACGGAAAGCCGAATAATTCTATTATACTGGGAAAATGCCGCGCATGTGTCGAGGAAACTTTATGCAGGAAGCTGGTGGGCCTGTCGTGGAATTTTGTTCCTTTGTGAGGTTCTTAAGAAGTTGGTGGAGAGGAGGTCACACTGGTGGACAGTATTGAGTGTGTAAAAGGGATCGCAAGACTGCCACTAAGAATTGTAGATCTGTCTTATTGAAATCATTTTCTTGTGGAAGTAGATATCATAACTTTTGTTCGCGTATGATGACTTTCAGGCTAGAGTAACACATATGTAGGAATCAACACTGTTTCCAAAATGAAACCTCATACCGGGGGCTAGTGGATTTGTTTAGACATTCTGTACTGTATGCATACTAATGTAAAATAGTTGATTGTAATCGCTCAGTTTACAATGTAAATATTTAACGCCAATAGTTTCTTCAGAGGTTAAAATGTAACACCAAAGAAAATCAACAAATAAACCCACTGAAGACAGCACAAAAACTGCTCAAATATAACGAAACTGCAGAAAGGTGTCTTGCATAACGCGGATTTCTCTCAAATTTCTCCTAGCAAGCTCGGAGATTAGAAGAACTGCAACATTCACAAGCTGATCATCGTATAGATACTACTTTCAGACCACCGCTGCCATCAAGGTGAATATCGCCGGTTTTATTTTTGGCTGCAGTTCTTAAAACTTCAGTTATACATTGTTCCGTCATTATTTTACTACCATTGATTTCGCTATATAAAACATGGTAAAGAGGCTGTTCAGATTGCCTCATCGCCATGGTCTTCTAATCTGTCTATCATATTCTGTCTGTTTGGGTGAGGGTCCGCCCTTTGCTGTTATAGTATGCTTTGTTTTCATTTAACTGTAACAAGAGACAGCAATGCTGCCGATCACGGCGTACACCAAATTCCGTTGGTGGAAACTAGCTGTTGTACCGCTAGGACAGAACACTAACACATAAGGATACTCATTTTCCTCTTCCTGCATTCCAGGTTGCCACTTAATTCGCGCCAGCAATTTCCATGCAACGTTCCTCAGCATATTGTTGAAAGCACACACAGTAATCCAGCCTGTTAACGAACGGCGCGTGGCAGTCCAGAGTTGGTGAAGGCTGCGACGAAATGGCTTCGGCAGGCCTCCGAGTCCCGTTACGGAACCTTGATCTAACTCGACGGCTGGGCGTGTTTTCACTGCAGCAAGCTCGGCGGCTTTCTCTCGGCTGCAGCGTGCACCGTAATCTCGATCTATTAACTCACCACGCCCCTCCCTGAATCACAGACGGCTCAACAGTAGCGCTGTTTAACAAGTGACACCCGAACTCGTTGGGCAATCGAAATACTCGTACGCGCTACTTCTCTTCACCAGTTACTCCACTCCCATATTAGCTAATAAGCCGACATAACAGTATTAGTGACAAACTTTCGGAGAGTTTCACATCCTTTAAGTGCTCGGTGCTAACACGACTACAGTGCCGCCTCCATTACTGAGAGAACAGCGCGTCTGCTTGCCATGTGGAGAAACTGGTTTCCATTTACGGTAATGTCAGGGATTTTTCCTTCGTGCGAGGACTGGAATGGGGTGCACTCGACCTCGTGAGGTCAGTCGAGGAACTACTCGAATCAGAAGCAGCGACGGCCGGGAGAACATTCTGCTGACACCATGCCCCTCCATGCCGCATTCAAAAGACGCCAAATAATTGCGGATGATACTGCGGTCGGCTGCTGTCTCGTGGTCCTCTGGGACACATCACAGACCGTTTTCCTTCCACACGGAATTTTTTGTGTATACCAGAGGCTTTCAGTAAGTAATTCAATACTTTTTTATTCTCAAAGCAAGTTGGTTTTACGAGGGTCACTCCAAAAGAAATGCACACTATTTTTTTTAATCCATCTTTTATTCTACATGTTTGAAAGTTTTACAGTGTGTAGATACATCCTTTAGGAACAATATTTTCATTTCTCCACATAATTTCCACCCCTCTCAACTGCCTTACGCCATCTTGGAACCAGCGCCTGTATACCCGCACGGTAAAATTCTGGACCAACCTGTTGGAGACACGGTTTGGCAGCGTGCACAAGGGAATCATCATCTTCAAACCTTGTTCCACGAAGAGAGTCTTTCAGTTTCCCAAAGAGATGATAGTCACATGGAGCCAGGTCAGGACTGTACGGCGGGTGTTTCAGTGTTGTCCATCCGAGTTTTGTGATTGCTTCCATGGTTTTTTGACTGACATGTGGCCGTGCATTGTCGTGCAACAGCAAAACATCCTGCTTTTGCCGATGTTGTCGAACACGACTCAGTCGACCTTGACGTTTCTTCAGTGTGCCGGCCGGGGTGGCCGAGCGGTTCTAGGCGCTACAGTCTGGAACCGCGCGACGGCTACGGACGCAGGTTCGAATCCTGCCTCGGGCATGGCTGTGTGTGACGTCCTCAGGTTAGTTAGGTTTAAGTGGTTCTAAGTTCTAGGGGACTGATGATCTCAGCAGTTAAGTCCCATAGTGCTCAGAGCCATTTCTTCAGTGTCATCACATATGCATCAGAATTTATGGTGGTTCCACTTGGCATGATGTCCATAAGCAAGAGTCCTTCGGAATCGAAAACACCGTAGCCATAACTTTTCCAGCAGAAGGTGTGGTTTTGAATTTTTTTTTCTTGGATGAATTTGCATGGTGCCACTCCATTGATTACCTCTTCGTCTCTGGTGAAAAATGATGGAGCCATGTTTCATCACCTGTCACAATTCTTCCGACAAATTCATCTCCACCATTCTCGTACTGTTCCAAAAGTTCGCTGCATACCGTTTTTCTTGTTTCTCTGTGAGCCACCTTCAACATCCTGGGAACCCACCTGTCACAAACCTTTTTTTTAACGCTAACACGTTCAGTATTCTGCAAACACTTCCTTCTCCTATCTCAACGTAGCGTGACAATTCGTTCACTTTGATGCGTCTGTCAGCAGTCACCAATTCGTTAACTCTCTGCACATTGTCTGGAGTGTGTGCAGTACGGGGCCTGCCGCTGCGAGGACAACCCTCAATATTTCCGTGCCCGCTTTCATCACATAACCTGCTTGCCCACCGACTAACTGTACTGCGATCGACAGCAGCATCTCCATACACCTTTTTCAAGCTCTTGTGATTGTTTCCCACTGTCTCGTTTTCACAGCACAGGAATTCTACGACAGCACGTTGCTTCTGACGAACGTCAAGTATAGCAGCCATCTTGAAGACATGCTGTGACGGTGGCACGCACGGGAAGGATGTATCTACATATTTCAAAACTTTCACACATGCCGAATGAAAACTGTATTTTTACAAAAATAGTATGCATTTCTTTTGGAGTGACCCTCGTATTCAGGATTCCAGTACACCATAATATGTCCGACCGGCTAGCCGCGCGGTCTAACGCGCTGCTTCCCGAGTGGGAAGGCGTGCCGGTCCCCAGCACGAATCCGCCCGGCGTATTTGTGTCGAGGTCCGGTGTGCCGGCCAGCCTGTGGATGGTTTTTAAGGCGGTTTTCCATCTGCGTCGGCGAATGCGGGCTGGTTTTCCTTATTCCGCCTCAGTTACACTGTGTCGGCGATTGCTGCACAAACACTGTCTCCACGTACGAGTACACCATAATTACTCTACCACGCAAAAAAAAATTTTTTTTGGGGGGGGGGGGGGTTGGGTTTTTTGTGGGAAGAGACCAAACTTGCGAGGTCATCGGTCTCGTCGGATCTGGGAAGGACGGGGAAGGAATTCGGCCGTGCCCTTTCTGAGGAACCATCCCGGCATTTGCCTGGAGCGATTTAGGGAAATCGCGGAAAACCTAAATCAGGATGGCCGGACACGGGATTGAACCGTCGTCCTCCCGAATGCGAGTCCAGTGTGCTGGCCACTGCGCCACCTCGCTCCGTCAAAAATTTGGGGTTACACTCGTCTGTGGCCTGTTGTGGGGTTGTGAACCAATGAGGCCTACGGTGGGACGAAACCTCTCCGTCGTTTCTAGGTCCTTGGTTCAATACACACACACACGACACACACCATAATATTCTCCATTCTTTTGGCTACAAAACCTAATTTTTCAAAATAATCCCTAGACAGTGCGAAGGGCGTATTCCACTTTGCTGGGAGCGCCGGTATACCCGCATGGTACCACATGGAGAAGCAAACGTTCGTTTGCAATTTTTTTTCCGACGAACACTTCTAATTTCCTGGTGGTAGTACAATATTCTTCAGAGGTGATCGTTGCACCACGAGAGAGGACACCAATCGAAATAACATCTAGAGAGTCCCAGAAGACGGTCGCCATGACTTTACCGGCTGAGGGCGCTGCTTTGAATTTTTCTTTTTTTTTTTTTTCCTCGGAGAAGAGGAGCTGTCGCACCACTCCATGGATTGCCGTTTTGTTTCCGTTTCGAAATGATGAACCCATGTTTCATCGCCTTTTAACGTGTTGTACACAAGCTTCTCGTGATCAGCCTCGTAGCGCACAAGCGGTTCTGCACATATGGTCCTTTGTTGTTGCTCTTTATGGTCTTCTGTTAGACGGCGAGGAACTCAGCGGGCACACACCTTTGAGTACCCTAGCTAGTGAGCGAATGTGTGAGCACTGCCAACAGAGACGTCCAGTTGAGTCTGGGATGTTTGATTGTGATCCGTTGATCACCTCGAATGAGTGTGTCCGCACGATCCAACATCCAGGAGTGACCGCTGTGTGTGGCCGGCCGGTACGCGGGAGGTGGGACAGGTTTGGGCGACCTGGTTGCGATGAACATAGACAACTACGACTCGACCAACGACTCACCGTTCTTTTGTTCACTACCAGGTCTCCGTAGACCTATGAATAACTCCATGCTGTGGGTTTGTGCCAAAAGAAGCTCAATGACAGCTCTCTGCGTGATCGCACCTCCGTTACAGACGCCATTTTGAAGGCTAGATATAGCGCCGCCTATCGGAACTTCATGAAACTATAGGGGCTGAAGCGGAAACAGTCCAGGGTGTCCCTGAACAAATTCCGCAATTTTTCGACGAAAATTGGCCGAGAAGAAAAGTGTTGATTTACTAATTGAACACCGCTCGTATAGGGCTAGTATCAACACGACAACGCTAAACACGAACAACGTTAATGTACTCTATTGACTGTTACACAGCATTGTGGATAATCATTTACACACTTGCCGATGGTGCATATCTGTACGAAGTGACGTTGACATCCAGTCACGTGTTCTGAGTGCTTCACTTTTTTTGTCAGGCAGGGTATACTGATCGCTTATTATGACTTTTCGGCAAACGGAATAATCCCTATATAAGAATCAACACGGTTTCCGCAAGGAAACGTCATACAAAGTGCTAGTGAATTTTTCTGCAGAGAAGTTTGGAATTTAATCCATGATGTTGGTGCAAAGTCTGGAGATCATGGCCTGTACTACATCGCCTCTGCCCATCTTGCCGGTCAGATATTGGCGGTGACAATTTTTCTTGCCGCCAGAATTCGAATCGAACTTACTCCGAATCAAGAACTACCGAACAAGCGTGCTTTATCGAAGTCTGCGACGGAGGCGGGTATATGCTGAGATAGGAGAGAAAATTATGAGGACGTTAAAAGAAGATATTATTTATTAAAGTATAAGCAAAGGCATAAATCCTGTACAAATCAATTTTTCGCAGCTTACCCTCTGTAATATGTTCGCTGGATAATCTAACAGTCTTGTTCCCTCTTAGACTTTCCTTTATACGTCTGTTATTAATGTCCTTTTCATTAGTTTATCTTCCAAAGTATACGTGGTAAGTCCCATCATTTTCCTGGAAGCTAAATGACATCGATAGGTGATACTTTTGCCAATAGCAATGCTCCTGATTTTTTTTCTGTTGCTTGATTAACTTTGTTTTGAATAGAGCTTGATAATGTAGGAGAGATCTGTATTATCTGGAAGCTACGGGTAGTTGACGAGAGATAAGCTGATTTCAGCCCTAAGAATGCACCAGGAGGTTTACACTTACGAATGTGATACACTGCGCAGAGGGGGTCCATCCTCTTACAACCAACACTCCGATGTTCGAACAAATGTCTTCAATTAATGAGATACTAAAATTGATTGACAGGACCGTCGTAACAATAAGGACCTACTTTTTGCATACTGATAGCTACGCCAAAAAAAAAAAAAAAAAAAAAATGGTTCAAATGGCTCTGAGCACTATGGGACTTAACATCTATGGTCATCAGTCCCCTAGAACTTAGAACTACTTAAACCTAACTAACCTAAGGACATCACACAACATCCAGTCATCACGAGGCAGAGAAAATCCCTGACCCCGCCGGGAATCGAACCCAGGAACCCGGACGTGGGAAGCTACGCCACATATCATATTTAAGATCATAGGCGATGCTCCATTTCGTCCATTCTTCTTAGTAGTGAAACATGGAATATGCTTTAAATCACTGTAAACATTACGAAACGAACATCATTTCAACAGACTTCATGTATGATTATGCACTTATTGCCGGCCGGTATGGCCGAGCGGTTCTAGGCACTTCAGTCTGGAACCGCGCGACCGCTCCGGTCGCAGGTTAGAATCCTGCCTCGGGCTTATGGATGTGTGTGATGTCCTTAGGTTAGTTAGGTTTAAGTAGTTCTACGTTCTAGGGGACTGATGACCTCAGATGTTAAGTCTCATAGTGCTCAGAGCCATTTGAACCATTTTTGCACTTATTAGAGTAAGGAGTGACGAGACTTCCGGGCCAATTTCTAAGCGAAAGTTACTGCTGTTATAATAATAAGAATAATGGTTTTTATATATTTGTAATGTCTATACATTTATTTATTACATTCCAGATGAAGATAAAAACAGCATAAACGCAACTTTTGTGCAAATCCACCCTACAGCAAAATCCATAATTGTGCTGGTCAGCTGTGATTCATTTGGCGACGACTGAAACGTAGGGGTTCCACGAGCACCATTTCCAAGAATCGAAGAACTTAAGAGGCAGACTTTGCAGTTTTGTCAATACGTATCCGTTACTTCGATCTACCACTTACCGCAGCTGAAGCAAATTCGCTAATGGTCAACTCCGAGGAAAGACGGGATCTTAATTAAACCACTTTCGTGATTCGCAGCAAGTTAGGTACCGTGATTACCGCGGAGAGAGAGAGAGAGAGGGAGAGGGGGGGGGGGGGGGTAGCGCTGTTTAACTTTGTAATTAAACCACATTCCAAGCACTATCAGCTATGCGTCATCAAGAAGAAACTCACACTTCACACAGTCTTTCGAAGTGACTGTTGAGCAACGCACTTGTTACTCCTTTCGGAATACAGTGTAATGGTGCGTTAGAAAGTGGACACATAAATTGCTTGGTACATGAAATGAAGGAATGGATGTAAGCGAACTGACGAAATAACCAAAATGAATTTTCGCTCTGCAGCGGACTGTGAGTAGATAAGAAACTTTCTGACAGAGTAAATGTGTGTGACGGACCGGGACTCGAACCCGGAACCTTTCGCGGGCAAGTGCTCTACCAACCGAGCTATCGCTGCACGAGTCACGACAACTCCCTACAGTTCTACTTCCACCAGCACCTCATCTCCTACCTTCCAGATTTCACAGAAGTTCTCCTGCGAAACTTGCAGGACTAGCACTCATGGAAGAAAGAACATTGCGGGAAGACGACTTAGCCACAGCCTGGATAGTCCGTCAATGAGTGCTCAAAATAGGGATGTAGAGTTCATGGAATATGCGAGAATGTTTGACTTCAGGACTTTGTTAGGAATAGTCAGGAGATAAATACTAGAAGTCCCCACCAATCGGAGGTGCGGTAAAGGCGAGAGGGGATGGAAAAAGTCTCATGTAGTTTTTCGCATGTACAGTGAAGAGCCAAAGAAACTGGTACACATGCCTAATATCGTGTAGGGCCCCCGCAAGGTCGCAGAAGAGCCGCAACACGACGTGGCATGGTCTCGACTGATGTCTGAAGTAGTGCTGGAGGGAAATGACACCATGAACCCGCAACAGTACGAGGGAATGGAGATCTCATCTGAACACCACGTTGCAAAGCATCCCAGATATATCTGGACAGTTTGGTGGCCAGCGGGACTGTTTAAACTCAGAAGATCGTTCCTGGAGCCATTCTGTAGCAATTCTGGACGTGTGGGGTGTCGCATTGTCCTGCTGGAATGCAACCGGCCGCTGTGGCCGGACATGAATGGACGTATGTGATCACACAGGATGCTTACGTACGTTTCGCCTGTCAGAGCCGTATCTAGACGTATCAGGGGTACCATACCACTCCAACTCCACACTCCCCACACCATTACACAGCCTCCACCAACCTGTAAAATCCCCTGATGACGCGCGAGGTCCATGGATTCGTGAGGTTGTCTCCATACCTGTACACGTCCATCCGCTCGATACAATTTGAAACGAGACTCGCCCGACAAGGCAGCATGTTTCCAGTCATCAACAGTCCAGTGTCCGTGTTGACGAGCCCAGGCGAGGCGTAAAGCTTTGTGTCGTGCAGTCATCAAGGATAGACGATTGGGCCTCCGGCTCCGAAAGCCCCTACCGATGATGTTTCGTTGAATGGTTCGCACGCTGACACTTGTTGATGGCACAGCATTTAAATATGCCGCAATTTGCGGAAGGGTTGCACTTCTGTCACGCTGAACAATTCTCTTCAGTCGTCTTTGATCCAGTTCTTGCAGGATCTTCTTACGGCCGCAGCAATGTCGCAGATTTGATGTTTTATCGGATTCCTGATATTTCGGTCGGTGAGGCCTGGCACGAAGTCGGCGTTCCAGATTGTCCCGAAGGTGTTCTACAGGATTCAGGTCAGGACTCTGTGCAGGCCAGTCCATTACAGGGATGTTATTGTCGTGTAACTACTCTGCCACAGGCCGTGCATTATGAACAGGTGCTCCATCATGTTGAAAGATACAATCGCCATCCCCGAATTGCTCTTCAACAGTGGGAAGCAAGAAGATGCTTAAAACATCAATGTGGGCCTGTGCTGCGATAGTGCCACGCAAAACAACAAGGGGTGCAAGACCCTCCATGAAAAACACGATCACACCATAACACCACCGCCTCCGAATTTTACTGTTGGCACTACAAACGCATACAGATGACGTTCACCGGGCATTCGCCATGCCCACACTCTGCCATCGGATCCCCACCATTGTGTACCGTGATTCGTCACTCCACACAACCTTTTTCCACTGTTCAATCGTCCAATGTTTACGCTCCTTACACCAAGCGAGGCGTCGTTTGGCATTTACCGGCGTGATGTGTGGCTTATGAACAGCAAGTTTTCTCACCTCCCGCCTGTCATAATACTTGGAGTGGATCCGGATGCAGTTTGGAATTCCTTTGTGATGGTCTGGATAGATGTCTGCTTATTACACATTACGACCCTCTTCAGCTGTCAGTCAACAGAAGAGGTCAGCCTGTCCGCTGCTGTGCTGTACGTGTCCCTTCACGTTTCCTCTTCACTGTCACATCGGAAACAGTTGACCTAGGGATGTTTAGGAGTGTGGAAATCTCGCGTACAGACGTATGGCCGGCCGAAGTGGCCGTGCGGTTAAAGGCGCTGCAGTCTGGAACCGCAAGACCGCTACGGTCGCAGGTTCGAATCCTGTCTCGGGCTGGATGTTTGTGATGTCCTTAGGTTAGTTAGGTTTAACTAGTTCTAAGTTCTAGGGGACTAATGACCTCAGCAGTTGGGTCCTATAGTGCTCAGAGCCATTTGAACCATTTGAACAGACGTATGACACAAGTGACACCCAATCACCTGACCATGTTCGAAGTCCGTGAGTTCCGCGGAGCGCCCCATTCTGCTCTCTCGCGATGTCGAATGTCTACTGAGGTCGCTGATATGGAGCACCTGGCAGTAGGTGGCAGCACAATGCACCTAATATGAAAAACATGTTTTTGAGGGTGTCGGCATACTTTAGATGACATAGTGTATATGTGTCAGTTACCGACGGTTTCCGATATTCGTTATTGAGAATCGATGCTTTTTGAAAGAAAATCATTTTTTCGAAACTCTTTTTCTCTAACATCTGCTTCTAGTGTCCCCACGATCATTTCTCAGAAAAATTGTCGGAGCCGATGTTGTAGAGCATTACATTTCCTTCAGTTTGACATACGATTTTTCCACGTTATCTGCAACCACCTAAACACTATAGAATTTCTAAGATGGACGCTCAATTTTCATATTCTTCTACCTGCCCCATGACATTCTTCAATGAAAGGGGAATGATGCGCCCAAAGTCAATGCTACACACACTGTTTAAGCAAAGTGATGAGGGAGGATGTTGGTTTAACCACCTTTGAATTTATTGTTGTGGATAATTCCTAGTCCACCGAGCTTTTTGGGAAAAAGAGACAACTTTGTCAACCATTTGTGATTGTTACGTTAGATTTCTGAGGATCCATTATCATGGGAGAGGTTGCAGAATGGTTTTTGACAGATCCACTGACATACCAGAGGGCACAAAAACAGCTGAACCGAGTCGACGATATCGATTATGAAGATGTGTGGATATTAGTGTCAGTTTGGAAAGTGTAATTCAAGTCAGACAAGAGCGTTTGCTTTCAAACTTTCATAATAAGAGTCAGCTGATGAACTTGCTAATGATGCAGCAGTAGCAAAATGGGGTAAACGCGCTCCAAGATTAAGGTGATGCTGATGTTGATTTTGTGAAGACAGCTGTCAAAGAAACCTCAAAATTCCTCGTCTGCTGTTATTTGAGAAGGCGTCGAATTGGCTTTTCATAGCCAACACTCCAATTGATTGCGACATTCTGCTTGTAAAACCTGGAAGAGGGAAGTTCAAGATGAGTGAAGATTTGCAGCGTATCGCAGGAGTAAAGTATGTTTTGTCAAAATGTTTCAGAATTCCAAAGTCGCAGAAGGTACAGCTGTGGTGTTTACCAATGGTTCTTCTTCCTCTGACTCCACTGAAAGCAGCTGGAATCATGAGCAGTCTCTCATCGTAGGACGCTCCAGGCACAGGAAAAATCCCTCAACGAGTTCGGCTTCAAATCATGAATCAAAGCAGCTGGAAACATGAAGCCTGATCTCTCAACTGTACCTCCAACTGAAGGAGCTATTAAGCAGCATGCATTACGAATGTACCACCAAGTATACTAGTGGTTAAGGGGGGGGGGGGGGGGGGAATCTGTTGGTGGAAAGGATATGTCTGTCGCAGGTGTTGTTGTAACTGCTCCGTCACGTGCCCAAATTGCAAGGGCAGCTGCAACAATGGAGTCAAAATATTAATTAAGGAAGAAGGTGACGACGACGAAATCGATACGCCATCGATATCATTAGATGGCGTTTCCACCGTGGGCGAAGATGAATCAGCCTCAACCCTTTTGCCTCGAATAGACGAATATGTTGCCGTGAACGCACAGTTTTTCATTTTTGAATTCTATCAGTCCCTGTAAATACTTCCATTACACGGTTTGTAAAAATGTAGCTATAATTGTAAAAAGTGTTGTGTCTCAATTGAAGTTACCTTATTTCCATTGTTAAACTGCTGTTATTTATCATAATAGCAGGTTACAGGAACACGCTGTCAGAATACTCTTTTTTATCGGAATATGGAAATTGAGCATACATCTTAGAAATTCTATAACATTTGAGTGCTTGAAGATAAAATAGCAAAAGTGTATATCAAATTGAAGGAAATTTAATGCTCTACAAATTTTTTTCTAAGAAACGATGGTGGGAGGCACTAGAAGCAAATGTTTGACAAAAAGAGTGAGATAATAATGATTTTTTCGAAAAATGATCGATTTTCCGTAACGCATACCCGAAAATCGTTGGAAATTCGAAAAGTATGTGTAGAAATATATTTATAGAAAATTTAATGAGCTTTCATTTTGATCTGGCAAAATTTTTTCTACAGTACACCGTTTTCGAGGTAAAAGTGAAAAACCAAGTGATGTGATTTTTCTACCTCCCTCCCGCCTGTAGCGCACCTCCTAGTGGCGGGGATTTTTAGTATGTTTAAATCGTAAGTATTCCTAACAAAGTTATGCAGTCAAAAATTCTAGCAAATATTCCATGCACTCTATAATGCATTCGTTAACTGGACTAGGGGAATTGTTTCTAGAATGAATTTTCACTCTGCAACGCTGTGTACCATATCAAAACCTCTAGGAGTACTAGTCCCGCAGGTTGCGCTGAACTTGTGTGAAGTTTGGAAGGCAAGAGATTAGGTGCTGGCGGAAGTAAAGTTGTGAGGATGGTCTTTGTGTCGGGCTCGGATACCTCAGTTGGTAGAGCACCTCCGCAAAAGGAAAAGGTCCCGGGTTCGAGACTCGTTCCAGTACACTGTTTCAATCAGCCATGAAGCTTGATAGTTAACTAAGTAAATGGCGAACACATAATAGCATTTATTCGTCTCTTTGGACAAATAGCGGTCAGCTAAAAGGTTGGCTCTGGAGGATTAGTTCACTGACCGAATCATGTGACTGAATGAATGGCCGAGTGCAGCTCTTAATCAGATGCCGCATCGTTGAGAGGCATTAAATATACACTCCTGGAAATGGAAAAAAGAACACATTGACACCGGTGTGTCAGATCCACCATACTTGCTCCGGACACTGCGAGAGGCCTGTACAAGCAATGATCACACGCACGGCACAGCGGACACACCAGGAACCGCGGCGTTGGCCGTCGAATAACGCTAGCTGCGCAGCATTTGTGCACCGCCGCCGTCAGTGTCAGCCAGTTTGCCGTGGCATACGGAGCTCCATCGCAGTCTTTAACATTGGTAGCATGCCGCGACAGCGTGGACGTGAACCGTATGTGCAGTTGACGGACTTTGAGCGAGGGCGTATAGTGGGCATGCGGGAGGCCGGGTGGACGTACCGCCGAATTGCTCAACACGTGGGGCGTGAGGTCTCCACAGTACATCGATGTTGTCGCCAGTGGTCGGCGGAAGGTGCACGTGCCCGTCGACCTGGGACCGGACCGCAGCGACGCACGGATGCACGCCAAGACCGTAGGATCCTACGCAGTGCCGTAGGGGACCGCACCGCCACTTCCCAGCAAATTAGGGACACTGTTGCTCCTGGGGTATCGGCGAGGACCATTCGCAACCGTCTCCATGAAGCTGGGCTACGGTCCCGCACACCGTTAGGCCGTCTTCCGCTCACGCCCCAACATCGTGCAGCCCGCCTCCAGTGGTGTCGCGACAGGCGTGAATGGAGGGACGAATGGAGACGTGTCGTCTTCAGCGATGAGAATCGCTTCTGCCTTGGTGCCAATGATGGTCGTATGCGTGTTTGGCGCCGTGCAGGTGAGCGCCACAATCAGGACTGCATACGACCGAGGCACACAGGGCCAACACCCGGCATCATGGTGTGGGGAGCGATCTCCTACACTGGCCGTACACCACTGGTGATCGTCGAGGGGACACTGAATAGTGCACGGTACATCCAAACCGTCATCGAACCCATCGTTCTACCATTCCTAGACCGGCAAGGGAACTTGCTGTTCCAACAGGACAATGCACGTCCGCATGTATCCCGTGCCACCCAACGTGCTCTAGAAGGTGTAAGTCAACTACCCTGGCCAGCAAGATCTCCGGATCTGTCCCCCATTGAGCATGTTTGGGACTGGATGAAGCGTCGTCGCACGCGGTCTGCACGTCCAGCACGAACGCTGGTCCAACTGAGGCGCCAGGTGGAAATGGCATGGCAAGCCGTTCCACAGGACTACATCCAGCATCTCTACGATCGTCTCCATGGGAGAATAGCAGCCTGCATTGCTGCGAAAGGTGGATATACACTGTACTAGTGCCGACATTTTGCATGCTCTGTTGCCTGTGTCTATGTGCCTGTGGTTCTGTCAGTGTGATCATGTGATGTATCTGACCCCAGGAATGTGTCAATAAAGTTTCCCCTTCCTGGGACAATGAATTCACGGTGTTCTTATTTCAATTTCCAGGAGTGTAGATGGAAGTTTTCCGGTTAACATGATGTCAGAATTCCAGGAACGCTGATGTTGTCAGCGTTTTCTAGCCAAGCCTGCTGGCCAGCACGTGGCTCGCAGCCGCAGGCGATACGGTAGCATCGCCGTCAGCACCTGCTACGTTGGCCCCACACAGGCGACTCGCTGCGTCAACAAGACGCAGGGCACGACTCATCGACTTTACGCGAAGACTGGCGAAACGGCGTGACGCCATTAAGAATGAGGGAGGCGGGAAGCGGGATTCCTTTATCTCTCTGTTGAGATAAGTAGAATGCAGTTGGTTGTTAGCTGTTCTTGTTGCTGGCCGCTGTAAGCACAAGGAGAAATCATTGTACCATTGCTGAATGCAAAAGTACTTCGTATAAAACTGTGGATATCGCGTATCACCGATTTCCGAAAGACAGAGGACTACAGCGCAAATTGGTGTCACGCTGTAAACGAGCTGATCATGTTGATATGAGTGATGCAAGAATTTGTTCAGGTCTTTCCCTCCCCGAAAATTATGAACAGGACTTAAAAAATGAGCTTTTGGCGTTGCCCTTGAGAAGAAAATTAAAAGCACCAATTTGGAAGCGCCAACAACGACAACACAGAGTTTACTGCCAGACGTTCATGGAAAAGCATTTTTATGTATTATAGGATTTGGAATTCTTCGCGCATTAATTTTTGAAGCGATTATAAAGGTTCAAATGGCTCTGAGCACTATGGGGCTTGACATCTGAGGTCATCAGTGCCCTAGAACTTAGAACTACTTAAACCTAACTAACCTAAGGACATCACACACATTCATGCCCGAGGCAGGATTCGAACTTGGCGCTTTTGACAAACAACGGCTTACCACGTCCAGTCTCAAAGGTAATTCACGCTCACGACCATTACAGCGTGTATTTAAAGCAAACCTGATTTGGACACTCACATTGTCGCTACTAGCGCCATTCTTAAGCGACTGGCGCGAAATTGAAAAGACATCATCGTTCAGATGTAGAAACACGTCTACCAACTTTCGTTTATGTCGCACAACTTCTTCTTCGGGTTGCGATTTTCTTTAGGATAAACTGTCAAATTTGTGGATATCTGTTGAAACTCCCATGAGTTTTTACCTGTGAGTGTATATGTCTTACGGTTCAGAATGCGCTACTAGTGAGTACAGGAACTATAAAATGACCGACAAATTAGGAGGAAACAATAAAGTGAAACAGACTACCTCCGAACGACGTCTCACCTGATATCACTATTTTCATTTATCGACTTACTTTTCGTAACTGTACCATGATAAGTAGTTGTTGAAACGTGTATAAAATAGCAGGTAAACTAGATCAACGGGATTTAAACATCAATGAGAGGTTTCAGGTCGATACGGCATACCTGAAGGGAACACATGGACTCTCTCCCTTGCGGAATTGAGACGCTTATCAAGGCTAGAGGCACTATTACACGGTATTCGTGTGATGGATTCCGGAAACAGCGATCGTCTGAGACCCAACTCGCTTTATTTGTTCATGAGACCCAGAAAATATTATATACAGGCTCCCAGGTAGATGCCATTTTCCTTGACTTCCGGAAGGCGTTCGATACAGTTCCGCGCTGTCGCCTGATAAACAAAGTAAGCGTCTACGGGATATCAGACCAGCTGTGTGGCTGGATGGCTCCGAGCACTATGCGACTTAACTTCAGAGGTCATCAGTCTCCTAGAACTTAGAACTAATTAAACCTAACTAACCTAAGGATATCACACACATCCATGCCCGAGGCAGGATTCGAACCTGCGACTGTAGCGGTCAAGCGGTTCCAGACTGTTGCGCCAGAGCCGCACGGCCACTCCGGCCAGCTGATTTGAAGTGGAATGATCACATAAAATTAATTGTTGGTAAGGCTGGTGCCAGGTTGAGATTCATTGGGAGAGTCCTTAGAAAATGTAGTTCATCAACAAAGGAGGTGGCTTACAAAACACTCGTTCGACCTATACTTGAGTATTGCTCATCAGTGTGGGATCCGAACCAGGTCGGGTTGACGGAGGAAAGAGAGAAGATCCAAAGAAGAGCGGCGCGTTTCGTCACAAGGTTATTTGGTAAGCGTGATAGCGTTACGGAGATGTTTAGCAAACTCAAGTGGCATACTCTGCAAGAGAGGCGCTCTGCATCATCTACATCTACATCCATACTCCGCAAGCCACCTGACGCTGTGTGGCGGAGGGTACCTTAAGTACCACTATTGGCTCTCCCTTCTGTTCCAGTCTCGTATTGTTCGTGAAAAGAAGGATTGTCGGTATGCCTCTGTGTGGGCTCTAATCTCTCTGATTTTATCCTCATGGTCTCTTCGCAAGATATACGTAGGAGGGAGCAATATACTGCTTGACTCCTCGGTGAAGGTATGTTCTCGAAACTTCAACAAAAGCCCGTACCGAGCTACTAAGCGTCTCTCCTGCAGAGTCTTCCACTGGAGTTTATGTATCATCTCCGTAACGCTTTCGCGATTACAAAATGATCCTGTAACGAAGCGCGCTGCTCTCCGTTGGATCTTCTGTATCTCTTATATCAACCCTATCTGGTACGGATCCCACACTGCTGAGCAGTATTCAAGCAGTGGGCGAACAAGTGTACTGTAACCTACTTGCTTTGTTTTTGGATTGCATTTCCTTAGGGTTCTTCCAATGAACCTCAGTCTGGCATCTGCCTTACCGACGATCAACTTTATATGATCATTCCATTTTAAATCACTCCTAATGCGTACTCCCAGATAGTTTATGGAATTAAATGCTTCCAGTTGCTGACCTGCTATATTGTAGCTAAATGATAAAGGATCTTTCATTCTATGTATTCGCAGCACATTACACTTATTTACGTACATTGAGATTCTGTTGCCATTCTCTGCACCATGCTTCAATTCGTCCCAGATCCTCCTGCATTTCAGTACAATTTTCCATTGTTACAACCTCTCGATATACTACAGAATCGTGCGCAAAAAGCCTCAGTGAACTTCCGATGTTATCCACAAGGGTATTTATGTATCTTGTGAATAGCAACGGTCCTACGACACTCCCCTGCGCCACACCTGAAATCATCGGAAGACTTCTCTCCATTGAGAATGACATACTGCGTTCTGCTATCTAGGATCTCTTCAATCCTATCACACAGGTGGTGTGGTACTCCAAATGCTCTTACTTTGTTCTGTAAAGGACTGTGGGGAACTGTATCGAACGCCTTGCGTAAGTCAAGAAACAGGCCATCTACCTGGGAACCCGTGTCTATGGCCCTCTGAGTCTCGTGAACGAATAGCGCGAGCAGGGTTTCACACGACCGTCTTTTTCGAAACCCATGCTGATTCCTACAGAGTAGATTTCTAGTCTCTAGAAAAGTCATTATACTCGAACATAATACGTGTTCCAAAATTCTACAACTGATCGACGATAGAGATATAGGTCTATAGTTCTGCACATCTGTTCGACGTCCCTTCTTGAAAACGGTGATGACCTGTGCCCTTTTCCAATCCTTTGGAACGCTACGCTCTTCTGGAGACCTACGGTACACCTATGCAAGAAGGGGGGCAAGTTCCTTCGCGTATTCTGTGTAAAATCGAACTGGTATCCCATCAGGTCCAGCGGCCTTTCCTCTTTTCCTGTCCAGGTTTCGAGAGGGTGCGTTTCTGGATGAGGTATCGAATATATTGCTCCCCCGCTACTTATACCTCCCGAGGAGATCACGAATGTAAAATTAGAGAGATTAGAGCGCGCACGGAAGCTTTCCGGCAGTCGTTCTTCCCGCGAACCTTCCGCGACTGGAACAGGAAAGGGAGGTAATGACAGTGGCACGTAAAGTGCCCTCCGCCACACAACGTTGGGTGGCTTGCAGAGTATAAATGTAGTGTAGATGTGTACTGCGTACTTTTGTACCGTTTGGAGAGGCCTGCGAAAGAATCCCAAAAGTGATGCGATGCCTGAGGCAGGCGCTCCTCAGAGGAGCCCCCCTGCGTCAAACAATGGCAGAGATTTCCGCCCTCACACAACTGGAAAGCAAGTGGGGCCCAGGCTGTGCGAAGCACGCCGGGGAAAGCCGCAACGGCGGCCGCGTTGCAGCGAGCAAGACGGCGCGTGGTGCCGCGCTGACGAAAAACGGCGGAGCGCCGGGACGAACTGAGCAATAAAAGCGGCGGCCCCTGGTAGGTGGCGGGGGCCGCCCGTGTTGCACGGGGCGGCGGGCAAGTGGGCCGCGCTTGCCGCCGCTGCCCCGCACTCTCAAGGGACCTGCACACGTTCACTATTTATTGCCAATAATCGTCAAACGTTCACTGTATTGGAACGAGCCTCAAACAGCCAACAGTCCTGACAAAAATGCTGACAACGCGTTTTTACAAAGTAAAGATGTCGAGCGCCGAAAAGAAACCGTTTGCTGCAATTATGTTAGCTATAGAATGATATTTTCACTCTGCAGCGGAGTATGCGCTGATATGAAACTTCCTGGCAGATTAAAACTGTGTGCCGGACCGAGACTCGAACTCGGGACCTTTGCCTTTCCCGGGCAAGTGCTCTACCAACTGAGCTACCCAAGCACGACTCACGCCCCGCCCTCACAGCTTTATTTCTGCCAGTACCTCGTCTCCTACCTTCCAAACTTTACAGAAGCTCTCCTGCGAACCTGCAGAACTAGCACTCCTGAAAGAAATGATATTGCGGAGACATGGCTTAGCCACACCCTGGGGGATGTTTCCAGAATGATATTCTCACCCTGCAGCGGAGTGTGCGCTGATATGAAACTTCCTGGCAGATTAAAACTGTGTGCCGGACCGAGACTCGAACTCGGGACCTTTGCCTTTCCCGGGCAAGTGCTCTACCAACTGAGCTACCCAAGCACGACTCACGCCCCGCCCTCACAGCTTTATTTCTGCCAGTACCTCGCCTCCTACCTTCCAGCACTTGCCCGCGAAAGGCAAAGGTCCCGTGTTCGAGTCTCGGTCCGGCACACAGTTTTAATCTGCCAGGAAGTTTCATGTCAGCTATAGCTTGCAAGCAACAGAAAACAGCGAAGAAGACGCTATGGGTCCCACAGTGGTTGAAAAGAAGGAGCAACTGGTCACATGTTTGTTGCTGACAAATCAGAACCACAGCCAGAGAGATTTCATAAATTATGCTCCGGTCATCGTGTGAAAAGTTATTAATGTTGATACGACATAAAATAGAGAAGCCAAATACGTTAATGAGAAAGGCAATCACAGTCGACGAGCGATTAGGGGTGAATTTGTTATTTCTGGTGACAGGCAGACCTTTCGAAAGCTCAAAGTTTAGTTCTTTACTATCAGCAAACACAATTAGTGAAATTCTATGGAAACCTGTGAAACAATTACATCTCCCTAGCAAGAATATGTATAGGCAAGTTACATAAAACATTGTATTACGTTTAGTAATAATCTGAAGGAACTCAGAAACATGTTGCAGACCTCTTGCTAGTCATTGCAGATATATGACGTGCGGGGTGTTCAAAAAGTCTCTCCGTAGTGCCGTATGATTGTTAGCCGCGGGTGCCGTATGCCGCAGTGAATATACCGAAATGAAACTCACTGAAATACAAATTATTAATTCATTGAATATTCATTTTTACCTACAGATTTTCACATTAAATGTTGAAAGTGTCCTGCCTGTTGTTGAATACACAATTCAGTTCGTCTAATAATGTTGCAAAACACGAGCTGTAACATTTCTTCTGTAACAGAAGCAGTGAATGTGGATACTGTAGTTTTCAATTCATCGATGGATTTTGGACGGTTTTTATAGACAGTTGCTTTCGCTGCATCCCAGAAAAAAAAGTTAGGTGGTGTCAGGTCAGGCGATCGTGCAGGCTAAAGTCCCTGTGAAATTATGCCATCACCAAAAACATCAGCAAGCGTGACATTGAAACGCGAGCTGTATGCGCTGTTGCACCGTCTTGTTGAAAATAACCGTTCAGTATTTCACTTAACACAAGTTCTCCTATGAATGGGTACTGAATATCACTACAGTATCGTTGTACCCATAATCATACGGCACTCGTGGCTAACAATCATACGTGACTACGGAGAGACTTTTTGAGCACCCTTTATTTTTCGAAGCGGAAGAAGTTTTCTCCAAGCTGCTATATAATTGACCAACCTTTAATTTATTTCCAAATTAATAAAGTAAATAGTGTTAGACTATCCTCTGCTGAAGTGGTCTATACGGTGGAGTGATTATCCTTGCATCGACCTATTAAAATTTGTGTATGTTAAGGAAAATTGAATCTGAGATGTTTGGTATGCACAAAAATATTCCATAAATAGTGCGCACTAACGCCGGGTGGCTGATTGATGATGCTCTAACAACATCTGAATGGGGAATATTGTCAGACCGTCAATACTTGAAGTAATACGTTGAATATACTGGGTGGTCCATGTGAAGTTTCGGATGAGATTACCTCGAAAACTATACATCGGGTAGAAATAGCAGGTAAGACAAGTTCGTAAGCTCAAAGGGGGACATCAAATGATACTACACGTGACCTCCAGCCCCCACCCCCCTTGGGTGGGGCGGGGGGGGGGGGGCAACTCTTAAATCTGAAATGGAAACACCCATTTTTTATTGCAGATTCGGATTCTCCATAAAAAAGTAATCAACTTTTTCTGTCTGAAACATTTTCTTAAACCATTGACAGATGGCGCTGAAATTGAGAAAAAGGTAAAATTGGCGAAGAACTCTGATTTATTTAGAATTATCCGAGAAAGACGCATCAAATCGATAAAAATGTCCACCAATTCTTTCGTTACCCCAAATTAAGCTATTTTTGTACAAAATGTACTGTATCCTACTTTTAGCGTTACCCAGGAACACCGACATGAACGTAGTAGAATGAAGTTCCCATGGGCGTGCTTCATTAATGTGAGTCCCCTTGACTCTCACATGTTGGGATGCTTCATTAGTGTGAGTCCCCTTGCCTCCCACAATTTGGGGTTTAATTAATGAAATTAGCCACGAAGAAAATGTTCAAAATTATGCCCATTTGCTTCAATGCGCCGGCCGTGGTGGCCGAGCGGTTCTAGGCGCTTTAATCTGGAACCGCGCGACCGCTACGGTCGCAGGTTCGAATCCTGCCTCGGGCATGGACGTGTGTGATGTCCTTAGGTTAGTTAGGTTTAAGTAGTTCTAAGTTCTAGGGGACTGATGACCTCAGCAGTTAAAATCCTATGGTGCTCAGAGCCATTTGAACCATTTTTTGCTTCAATGCATAAAGTCAATCGTCTGCGAAAGTTGCCCACTGTTTCGAGCAGCACATCCCGTGGTATGGCTGCACACGCTCTTCGAATGCGTCGCTCCATATCGTTTCTGACTGTGGTCTGTCTTTCATAAACAATATTTTTTTAAATAACCCCACAAGAAAAAATCAGGAGATATCAGGTCTGGTGAATGTGGAGGCCACTGAGTTGGTCCGCTGTATCCTATCCACCGACCAGGATACCGTAAATTTAAAACGTTCCGCACGGTCTTCGCATAATGGGGAGCTGGTCCGTGCCGTGGGAACCACAATCGTTGCTTAGTTTCTAAATCAACATCTTCCATTAGCTCCAACAAACCATCACGGAGAAGTTATAAATAAGATTCACCAGTAACATTTCGGTCAAAAAATTACGGTCCTATCAAGTAACCGTTTAAAATTCCACCAGACCGTTAACGACCATTTGTGTTGATTGTCAACGGGTCTGTCCCAGTGTGGATTCACAGAGGACCAATAATGACAATCATGTCGATTTAATTCGCCATTGTTTTTGAATGTGGCTGCATCGGTGAACATAACGTATCTAAAAAAATCATTGTCACCTCTTATCATTTCCGAGGCCCATTGGCGTATTTGCATATCTTTCGGCGTTAATGCCTGTGTGAGAGTGAAAAGATACGCATGATATTTATGTGCCTTCAAAATCCTCAAAACAGTTGATTTCGAGATTCCAGATCGTCTCTGAATCGCACGACTACTAATTTCGGGATCCAGTTGAACACAGGCGAGAACGGTAATGGTACGAGCGTCATTTTCATTGTGATCGCGGTGTCGAGGTAGACGGTGCATGTAGCCATTTCGAGCTCGTTGAGTGCAATTTCGAATAATGTTTTCGCTTGGATGTTGTCTGTTTAAGAAACGATCCGCATACAATTGCGCAGCTGCAGCGTAATTGTTATGGCATTCACCTAAAATTAACATCATATCAACAACCTCTGTAGGAGGATAGTGAGCCATGTTTCACTAAAGAATAATATACTTTCGTCAGTTGATGTTTACGGTTCACAATCTGAAAGCGAAGTGACGTCTGATCGCATTGCACCGACCTTTATTCTAAGCCATAGTTCGCAGTCTGGCCACGGTAGCGCCACAGTCGGGTGCGTAATGCAATTGTGAAGAGTTCCCTAACGAGGTTTTAATACCATTCCGCCTCCCTCCATCAAAAACTCTGGCGGATAGGATACATTTTGTAAAAAAATAGCTTAATTTGGCGTAATGAAAGAATTGGTGCACATTTTGTATCGAGTTGGTGCGTCCTTCTCGAATCATTCGAAATAAATCGAAGTTCTTCCACAATTTTAATTCTTCTCCATTTCAGCACCATCTGTCAATGGTTTAAAAAATTTTTCACACATAACTCGATTACTTTTTATGTAGAATCCGAATCTGCAATAAAAAATGGGGGTTTCCATTTAAGATTTAAAAGTTGCCCCCGCCCCACCCGAAAGGGTGGGGCTGGGGTTCACGTGTAGTATCATTTGATGTCCCCCTTTGAGCTTACGAACCTGTCTTACCCACAATTTTTACCCGATGTATAGTTGTCGAGATAATCTCATGCGAAACTTCAGATGGACCATACTGTATATTAACAATATGAGGATATTTTGCCGACCATCAGTACTGCTCGTAAGTCTTTCTAGTGTTGACAGTACGTCAATACGCGCCTTCAGACGGTCAGTATATTGACGGTTTGACAGTAGTATTGAACGTGTAAGGCCAAGAAAATACCGAAGAAGGGTCCACTAATCCCTCATCCGAAGTTCGCAGCGTTTGCGGCAGGTAGGAAAGACGTGATGAACTGAAGAAGAGTAGTGGAGATGCTCGAACAAGAAATGTAATGGAAAAATTTTTGGAGTCGTAAGTGGTCATAATTTACTTTATCTTCTGTTGGCCGCAATAATAAGCGTTTGTAATTAGAACAGATCTTCAGGAACTGCAATGGAAAACATTAACACGGGCGTACAAACAAGGACTTTAAAAATCATATCACTTCTATTCGCCAAAACATACACTCCTGGAAATTGAAATAAGAACACCGTGAATTCATTGTCCCAGGAAGGGGAAACTTTATTGACACATTCCTGGGGTCAGATACATCACATGATCACACTGACAGAACCACAGGCACATAGACACAGGCAACAGAGCATGCACAATGTCGGCACTAGTACAGTGTATATCCACCTTTCGCAGCAATGCAGGCTGCTATTCTCGCATGGAGACGATCGTAGAGATGCTGGATGTAGTCCTGTGGAACGGCTTGCCATGCCATTTCCACCTGGCGCCTCAGTTGGACCAGCGTTCGTGCTGGACGTGCAGACCGCGTGAGACGACGCTTCATCCAGTCCCAAACATGCTCAATGGGGGACAGATCCGGAGATCTTGCTGGCCAGGGTAGTTGACTTACACCTTCTAGAGCACGTTGGGTGGCACGGGATACATGCGGACGTGCATTGTCCTGTTGGAACAGCAAGTTCCCTTGCCGGTCTAGGAATGGTAGAACGATGGGTTCGATGACGGTTTGGATGTACCGTGCACTATTCAGTGTCCCCTCGACGATCACCAGTGGTGTACGGCCAGTGTAGGAGATCGCTCCCCACACCATGATGCCGGGTGTTGGCCCTGTGTGCCTCGGTCGTATGCAGTCCTGATTGTGGCGCTCACCTGCACGGCACCAAACACGCATACGACCATCATTGGCACCAAGGCAGAAGCGACTCTCATCGCTGAAGACGACACGTCTCCATTCGTCCCTCCATTCACGCCTGTCGCGACACCACTGGAGGCGGGCTGCACGATGTATGGGCGTGAGCGGAAGACGGCCTAACGGTGTGCGGGACCGTAGCCCAGCTTCATGGAGACGGTTGCGAATGGTCCTCGCCGATACCCCAGGAGCAACAGTGTCCCTAATTTGCTGGGAAGTGGCGGTGCGGTCCCCTACGGCACTGCGTAGGATCCTACGGTCTTGGCGTGCATCCGTGCGTCGCTGCGGTCCGGTCCCAGGTCGACGGGCACGTGCACCTTCCGCCGACCACTGGCGACAACATCGATGTACTGTGGAGACCTCACGCCCCACGTGTTGAGCAATTCGGTGGTACGTCCACCCGGCCTCCCGCATGCCCACTATACGCCCTCGCTCAAAGTCCGTCAACTGCACATACGGTTCACGTCCACGCTGTCGCGGCATGCTACCAGTGTTAAAGACTGCGATGGAGCTCCGTATGCCACGGCAAACTGGCTGACACTGACGGCGGCGGTGCACAAATGCTGCGCAGCTAGCGCCATTCGACGGCCAACACCGCGGTTCCTGGTGTGTCCGCTGTGCCGTGCGTGTGATCATTGCTTGTACAGCCCTCTCGCAGTGTCCGGAGCAAGTATGGTGGGTCTGACACACCGGTGTCAATGTGTTCTTTTTTCCATTTCCAGGAGTATACTTAATAATAAAAATAAAAATATGAGACATACCTGTGGATTACCATACGGTACATGTATTGTACGTAATACCTGTTGTCATACTAAAAGACCGTTGTGCACGTATATATGCGGTGTGGACAAAAATGTGGGAAGGCCACAAACGTATTCCCATGCCTAACGCGGTATAGGGCGACCGTTGGCATTCAAAACAGCTTCCAGTCGTCTCGGAATGGATACATATGGGTTCTGAATGGTTTTCTGGGGAATCTTGTATTATCCTTCGTGCAAGGTACTGGCTACTTCAGGTAATAATGATGGAGGTGCACAGGGATCACTACCCTCCTGTCCAAAGTAGACCATAGAGGCTCAATAATATTAAGATATGATGGCCAGGGGAGATGCGACAATTCATTTTCGGGCTCACAAAATCAGTCCTGATCTATGCGAACTGTGTGAACAGGAGTCCTGTTGGCTTGGTTGTGTAGGATTGCGGAAAAAAAAAACATTGTACCATGTGATAGACCTGATCAGCGAAAAAGTTCACATAATCCTTGGCAGTAATGTGGCCTTGCGGAGTAATCATTGGGTCCATGTAATACCATGATGTGGATGCCCAAATAACCAACGAAACCCCGTCTTGTTTCACGCTTCGAACGCAAACTTAGTCAGAAGTTAGAAACAGTGTGAAACAAGAATTCTCATCCAAATGAGTTTTTCCAGTGCTCCTAGTCCATATTTTACGGATTCGGCTCTACGTTTTCCTGTTACGGGCATTAGCATCAATGATGAGTTGTTTTTGAATTCCAGCTCGCCCTGCAATTTCCTACTTATGGAGCTCTCTTAGTGTTGTTTTGGTACTGACAGGGTTCACTAGTGCAACAATCCGCTCTGCAGTGACTTTTGTAGCAATCGTCCCCTTAGTTTTTCATCAGACTCATCTTCAATAACCATCCGTCTTGATAATTCAACGCACACTTTCGGCGGCGTTCTGCGGCAGTGAATGATGGCTTAACCTGTATGCAGTGTAGATCTTCCATACGGTTCCTCCTGAAATATCAAACACTTCGGTGGTCTTGGTTTCGGAAGCACCCACAATAAGAGTACCAACAGTTTGCCCTCGTTCGAATTCACTTAGCTCCGACATGATGCAGTAGCCAAGCAGCCCTACACAGGACGCTTGTTGTGACCTCAGCTGACACTTGCAACGCATTGAGGACATTGCACAGATGTTGTTCGTGGTGAAGTACAATAGGGCAACCTGCAGGCTTGGCTAGTATCTGTAAGCTCAAGCACTTATTTCTCGTAGTGTTTCCATGTTTTGTCCACCCCTGTGGGTGATATGAAGTGTACATAGCTTCTTCTCCAAGTCCCAGTACTATGCGGGCGCATCTTCTTTAAGCGACTGAGAAACATGAAAACAACTTTCTTCATAACAATAATTCTACATCTGCCTCCAGACTGTGCGTATCATTGAAGAGCGTGGCAGAGGGTACTTGTCATTGTGCCAGTTAATAGGGCTTTTTCCCCATTCCATTTAAGTATGAAGGACGGGAAGACAGAGTGCTTAAACGTCTCTTTGTATGCTGTCATTAGTGTAATCTTGCCCTCGCGATTTCCATAGAACTGATACATACGTATGTACATCTGGTACTTGAAAGGTAGGCTTCACAGGGTACTCTGCAAATCAGTTTCTTCGGCATACCCATGACACTCTCCACATTCAGTATCTCCTGTTAGTCCCACACAATTGACCAATATTCTAAGGTGAGTGTTTTTTATGTGTCAACTGTAGATTGATTGAATTTGTCTAGTATTCTACAATCAACCAAAGTCTGCCAACAATTGACAGTATTTGATTGTTCCATTTCGTATCCGTGCAAACTACTATAACCAGGTAGTTGTATGAACTGACCGATTCCAATTGTGACCGTCGATTCGTCGATATTGTAGTAATAGGTTTTCACGTTTTTTCGTTTTGTGAAGAGCACAATTTTACATTCCTGAACATTTAAATGAAGTTGCTAATATTTGCACCAGTTTTAAATGTTATCATTATCTAGCTTCGTATTTGTGCACCTTTTTTCAGACTGACTGATTGTAGGTATCTTCATCATTTTCGAACAGCCTGAAGCCTGAAGTTGGTGTTAATATTGTCTGGAACGTATCGTGATTAGCAAGGGTCTCAACACACTAGCGTGTGGCACTCGAAGTTACGTCCACATCCATCGATGACTTTACATTCATGACAGCTGCTCTTTACCAATAAATTTCGCTTGATATCCCCATACAATCGTCCTTTCGGCAATAAGCATAATGTGGTACTCAGTAAAATGGTTTTCGGAAATAAAGAAATACTTATTGATCTGTGGCTTTCATTATGTCACGTGAGAAAACTGCGAGTTGAGGTTCACATGATCGATGTTTCCGGAACCCATGGTGGTTGGCATGGAGGAGGTAATTCTGTTCGACGTACCTCGTTACGTTGCTGGTTAGAATATTTTCTAAACGCCCACAACAAATGGATTTCAAGGATAATTGACGACTGTTTTGTGGATCATCCGATACCCTTCTTGTAGACAGGTGTGACCTGCGCTTTTGTCTAACTACTGGGCACGATTTTTCTTGAAGGAGTCTACGGTAGATTATAGTTGAAAGAGGGGCTAACTCAGTCATAAATTTGATATAGAACCTGATAAGGATTCTCTCGGGTTCTGAAGCTTTTTTTTTCAGCCGTTGTTCAACACAGCTCACTCTGATAACTTCATCACTCATCTTTGCAGTGGTGTGAGAATTAAATAGGAGCAATACTCCTGGACAGTTCTGCATAGCAATATCTCTGTTACCAATTGGAAGAGAGATATAAGCATTATAGAAAATTGTAATTGAAAGTAAAATATATTGTAAAAGGAAAGAATATTCATCGCAAAATAACTTACACAGCAAAAAGGGAATTGAAGGTGGCAATGCATAAAAATTCTTCATATTAAGACAGAGTGTGCATCACAAAAGAAAAAAAAGCAGGATTTAAGTGTTAAAACTACTAGAACTAGAACCATATGCGTATGTAATGGGGCATATCGTAAAACGTGATGTTGACAGAGTAGGTGGCACTCTTCACGTCTTCTGGGAGCAGAACGTTTTATACTGGACCCAAATTCCACAGATTTTTGTATGGACACAAATTTCATTGGGCGCAGTTTCCATGTATCTGTAAGGAACTACTGCCTGCCGACATTTTCAGTAATTTGTTCCGAAAGGGTATTAATAAACACCACCCATCCGATGGCAAGCACTTGCCTTTGATAACAGACGGGTCGGGCCAGACCAACGCATTTCAGCCGAGTTAGAACTCCACGCTTTGTCTCCAGCTTGGAGAATAGCCGCAGTACTGCGGAAACCAGGAAACCGGCGCTGTCGTTCACGACAGCGACCAGCAATATTCCACAGATGCAGTAAATGGTACTTTACACAAGGCGCCCGCTACGTCATCCATCGTTAGGACAAATGTGTCACACTGAACGCTCAACATCTAGAGGAGGACGAACACCATCATTACGTTCCATGGTCTCAACTTGATTTTATTTCGAAGTGTTAAAATTTTATGACTACCCCTCCTATAAGCAGCAAGTATCACTCAGTTTCTTGGGACAAATAACCAATGGTCAGCCAGTGGTTATGATGCTTCTGCGTCAACTTGTTTAAGACCCCGCCCGAGCAAGGGTTTTGCCGTCCACGCGTTCAATATGGCTTTTTCCTTGGCTGAGATATACTAAGGGTGGACAAAAATATGTGAACACGGCGAGGAATGTGTGCTTGAACATATATTATGTAAGGGGTTCACCACCCTGCTGGAGCAAATGTAATCTTCATGTATTGCTCACTTGCTAGAACGACAATTCACAGGCGCTCCCTGGGACATAAAATGTCTTTGCCCCTATTAAAAGAGAGCTGCAATAGAATCGCAGGTCAGAGCAGTCTCTGCCGCAGTAGCAGTCGCTCGCTGCTACAGTGTAGTTGTAGTCTGTCGCTGGTACAGCGCAGTTTATAGTTAGTCGTTGTTAAAGTCACAGTGCAGAACAAATTGTAAAATTTTATTATATGGAATTGAATAATAATTGTGATCAGCCGCAGAGCTAAATGATACCATGGAATGAGTTGATGATGAACAAATGAATAATTGTTAATTTTATGAAAAATCAACAGTGTAATTAAGTCACCCATATGTTGTAAGGTAAATTTTATTAATTTTATTGCCATGCGCGTAGTAAAGTCACTTGTCTGAGATGTTAATATGAATTTGTTGCAATCTTTTCTTTTGTGATTCGTTAGCACCAGTTGACCCAGATATGTAATTTATTCAGTTTTCCATATAGTGGATTGCAGATCTTTATCAATTACGTAAAAAATTTCAGAATATAATTGTTTTTACCAGTGTTGTGGTCTTCAGTCCTGAGACTGGTTTGATGCAGCTCTCCATGCTACTCTATCCTGTGCAAGCTTTTTCATCTCCCAGTACCTACTGCAAACTACATCCTTCTGAATCTGTTTAGTGTATTCATCTCTTGGTCTCCCTCTACGATTTTTACCCTCCACGCTGCCCTCCAATACTAAATTGGTGATCCCTTGATGCCTCAGAACATGTCCTACCAACCGATCCCTTCTTCTAGTCAAGTTGTGCCACAAACTTCTCTTCTCCCCAATCCTATTCAATACTTCCTCATTAGTTATATGAGCTACCCATCTAATCTTAAGCATTCTTCTGTAGCACCACATTTCAAAAGCTTCTATTCTCTTCTTGTCCAAACTATTTATCATCCATGTTTCACTTCCATACATGGCTACACTCCATACAAATACTTCCAGAAACGACTTCCTGACACTTTAATATTAACAAATTTCTCTTCTTCAGAAACGCTTTCCTTGCCATTGCCAGTCTACATTTGATATCCTCTCTACTTTGACCATCATCATTTATTTTGCTCCCCAAATACCAAAACTTCTTGACTACTGTCACTGTCTCATTTCCTAATCTAATTCCCTCAGCATCACCCGAGTTAACTCGACTACATTCCATTATCCTCGTTTTGCTTTTGTTGATGTTCATGTTATATCCTCCTTTAAAGACACTGTTCATTCCATTCAACTGCTCTTCCAAGTCCTTTGCTGTCTCTGACAGAATTACGATGTCATCGGCAAACCTCAAAGTTTTTATTTCCTCTCCAGGGATTTTAATTCCTACTCCGAATTTTTCTTTTGTTTCCTTTACTGCTTGCTCAATTTACAGATTGAATAACATCGGGGAGAGGCTACAACCTTGTCTCACTCCCTTCCCAACCACTCCTTCCCTTTCGTGTCCCACGACTCTTATAACTGCCATACCCCTGCCACCTTTAGAATTTGAAACAGAGTATTCCAGTCAACATTATCAAAAGGTTTCTCTAAGTCTACAAATGCTAGAAACGTAGGTTTGTCTTTACTTAATCTAGCTTCTAGGATAAGTCGTAGGGTCAGTATTGCCTCACGCGTTCCAGTCAACTATAAAAGTATAATTTCTCATTAAGTCATTGCCAGTCCCGATCCAGTCATTTATCTAAATTGAAATATTCCAGAATTTTTGTCAGATCTTAGTCATGTGCTCTTTAGTAATCAGACGACCAGCTGTGCAGCTGTGTCACTAAGTAAAGTCAGCTTTTCTAGTAATTCAGGTCTCAGACAAATGTTATCCAGTATTAGTAGATAGGCCAGCATTGCACTAAGCTGTGCCATTTACGAGCAGATATATAGACAGCGTTATCTGGCAACAACATCACGAGGTAAGAATTTTTCAGTATTTTTCTCACGGACGGATTCAGATTGATTTCACAGGGCCATGGCGTAGCGCTGCTTATGTCAAAATTTATCACTTTTTCATGAGTTAAGATTTATCAGTTTTCATAGAATTTAATTATCCAAATTTAATTATTTTTAGTTTTATTTTGTCTTCGGGAAGGTTACACATCATTATTTTATATATTTTTTATTTATGCGGGAAGGTTACAACGCAAATGCTAAGCAACCCTGCAGGCTGCACTGTTGTAGATCGTGACGGATGGTCAGTGAAGAGGATTCAGATGGTGTAAAGAGCGACGCCAGTGGGCAGTGGATAACTGGAAACGACTGATATGGAGTGATGACTCGCGCCATACCCTTTGCCAATTCGATGGAGGGATTTGGGTTTGACAAGTGCCTGGTGAATGTTGCCTGCGATCCTCTGCAGTGCCAACAGTGAAGAATGGAGGGTATGGTGTTGGGGTAGGCGGATGTTTTTCACGGTTATGGTGTGGCCCCTTGTTGCGCGTAAGAAAACGCTGAATGCAGAAGAATATCAACACAATTCACAGCATTGTGACTGCATCCAGTAAAGGAATATCATCATGAAGGTGCACCCTGTCATAAACCAGAACTGTGAAGCAATGGTTTGTGGACGATAACATTCCTGAAAGTCGGCCAGCGCGGCCGAGCGGTTCTAGGCGCTTCAGTCTGGAACCGCGCGACCGCTACGGTCGCAGGTTCGAATCCTTCCTCGGACATGGATATGTGTGATATCCTTAGGTTAATTAGGTTTAAGTAGTTCTAGGTTCTAGGGGACTGATGACCTCAGATGTTAAGTCCCATAGTGTTCAGAGCCATGTAAACCATTTGAACATTACTGAAACGGACTGGCCTGCTCAGAGTGATGCCCTAAATCCATTGGAGTACCTTTGGAATGAGTAAGAACGTCGACTTCGCTCCAGACCCGTGCGTCCAACATCACTACCTGCCTCGGTTTCAGCTCTTGAGGAAGATGGGCTGCCATTCTTCCACAGATATTGATACATCTCATTCATACATCTAATTGAAAATGTCCTCATCAGAATTCAACTTCATAAAGGCGGAAGTTCGCCACACCTCTTATTAATGTGCGCTAGTAGGTGTCCGGATACTTTTGATCCGATTGTGTGTGTACATTTTTATCTGGTGATATGAAGCAATTCATTGCAGCAGTGTGACAGATGAATTAAAGACCACTGACATAGAATTTTCTATTTTGAATAGAATTTATTAGAAATGTAGATTTCCATTTGTTGGTACATTCTGAAAGGAGCTTGTATGTTGAGAAAAGCAGTGGACAAAGAACAGAACCCTTTTTCGGTAGCTCCCAGCTCATACAGCCCGCTGAGCAATAGGTTAACTTTCTTTACGACGAGTAAGGTTCCACCGCTGGCGGTGGAATGAACTGGATCTCGCGGCCGTGAATTATATATAGCGGTAGGGCCATTGTCCGAAGGCATTATTACCATGGCCGCTTCTGGAGCTGCTTTCCTCCTGTACTTTAGACTAAGAATAGAGGCGCTGTTTGCATGAAATGGTTGTAACGCTTGCGAATCTCTGTCGCCTTTTTAAAATGAATGGCTACAATAATTCGTAATTATGGCAAAAGTTTGACTGTCGTTGAACTGCAGTGGTTTTTACGTAACGGATGAAAGCAATAACCTTCTGGAAACAATCCTCTAGACTGTGAATAAGCCAATTCTTTGCAGTATCTATTCTTCCAGAAGGGCTAGCCTCGCAAACTGTGCAGAATTTCTGTGAAGTTCGAAAGGTTCAAGAAGAGGTACTACCGGAGGGAAATCTGTGCGGGCGATCGTGAATCGTGCTCGTCGGCAAGAGCATTTGCCTGTAAAAGGGAAAGGTCGACTGTTCGAGTATCGGTCCGGCACACAGTTTTAATCTGCCAGGAAGTTTCAAATGGCCGCGACCTTAGAGATATGATCATAGTTTTTAGTGGAAAAGCATGAGGAGAGGCTCGATGGAGGAAACAATACTTCTTTTACTGATAGAATTTTCAGACGCTGTAGCAAGCAGTTTTCTCAAATTCCTTTTTCGTAATTTGGTTTTTCTGTTTGTCATTGTAGTTTCTGAAGAACTGGTCCTGAGTAAAAATTCCGTGATTGCGCCAGACAGGAAAAAAATGTTTCAAATGGCTCTGAGCACTATGGGACTTAACTTGTAAGGTCATCAGTCTCCTACAACTTAGAACTACGTAAACCTACCTAACCTAAGGACATCACACACATCTAAGCCCGAGGCAGGATTCGAACCTGTGACCGTAGTGGTCGCTCGGTTCTAGACTGTAGCTCCTAGAATCGTTCGGCCTCTCCGGCCGGCTCAGACAGAAAATGAAGTATATTGTTATCACTTACGATTGCTTGAAATGTGGTATTGTTAGGCTTGTTTGAGTACGTTCATCTCTCTTCTTCAGAAGTTGTTATAAAGTGCATCACCACGTAATTTTCCTCGGCTTTTCTACCTGCCGTGCAAGTTGCGGACTTCAGAAAAGGGGATTAGCGGACCTTTCCTCAACCTTTTCTCGTAACAAATTTCACTGGGCTCGATTTACAGGTACCAGGAGGACAGTTAACAGCACTATCTGCATTTTAATCGCATAAACATTGTCGTGCGCGCTATTGCTTCTAAATAATGAAAAGTGTGAAGTCATCCACATGAGTAGTCTACTAAAAGGAATCCGCTAAATAACGGTTATACGATTAATCACAAAAATCTAAAGGCTGTAAATTCAGCTAAATACTTAGGGATTACAACTAAGAATAACTTAAATTGTAACGTTAACGTAGATAATGTGGGGGGGGGGGGGGAGAGGAAACCAAAGACTGGGATTTATTTGCAGGGAAATTGCAACAGCAATTGCAACAGGGGTGCTAAAGAGACTGCTTACTCCACACTTGTCCGCCCTCGTTGGTATGAGATCTGCATAAGAAAGGATCGATGGAGGACATCTAGAAAGTTAAAATAAGTGCGGCTTGTTTTGTATTATCGCGAAATAGAGGAGAGAATTCCACGGATATGATAAGCGAATCAGGGTGGCAATCGTTTAAAACAAAAGCGTTTCTTGTTGCGGCATGATCTCGTGAAATTTAAATCACCGTCTTTATCCTCAGAGTGTGAACATATTTTGTTTGGCGCCCACCTACACACGCAGAAGTGATCACAATGATAAAATAAGAGAAATCAGAGTTCGCACAGGAAGATTTAAGTGTTCGTTTTTTCCGGTACGCTGTTCGAGAGTGCATCGATAGAGAAACAGCTTGGTGGTGATTCGGTGACCCCCTCGCCATGCACTTAATTGTGAATTGTAGAATAATCATGTAGCTATAGATCCTATTTTAACTGTTGGGACGTCGTATGTTCTGAGGCGGAGATGGGGAACTAGCCTTGCTTCTGGCGAAAACAGCGTGGAAAAAATGTTGAAAGATCAGTCAGTCTGGCTGGTGTACCGAGGTAACCACCGTGCATATTCAGTCCGCGTCTGGCTCGCTTCCATATCTTGCAACCATGTGCACTGCTCATGGAGCTGTAGGAGCAGGCGTTTCACGAGATCTCCAGAACTGCGAAGATTCTTCAGTCAGCAAATGTATTAAGTTGGTGTATAAGTTCGTAGCGTTTTTGTTGTGCAAGTTAGTGTTTTCGTGCTATGGATTTATTTATCGAATGTCATTTTTTATTTTTAGTTCAGTGTTGCTACTTCATTTTATGTATTGTCATTTGGAGATAGTGAGTAGACCTGTCAGCGTTAGAAAATGAAGTGCCAAGTAGAGAAATCTGAACATTTCCGACATATTCTTCTGTTTGAATTCAGTAGAGTGATGATATCACCGGAGGCAGCGAGAACCATATGCGCCTTGTATGGGAAGAATGCTATTGGCCAGACCACGCAGGACAATGACTTTTTCGTTTTAAGGAGGATCGTTTTCACATTAGTGACTCTCCACGTTCAGGAAGACCCCCGAGGTTTGATGAAGATCGTTTAACCGCATTAATCCACAATGATCCTAGTAAGGGTACTCGAGAGTTGGCAGACCTGATGAACTGTGATTATTCCACCATCGTGCAACATTTGGATGCAGTGGGGAACTTTCAGAAATCGGATGTATGGGTACAGCATGCTTTAAGCCAAAATCACAAACCTCAGGGTGTGGCCATATGTCCATCACTGCTTGCTCGTCATCAGTTGGCTCATGAACAGGAGCGATCATTCCCATCCTGTATCGGTACTGGTGAAGAGAAACCGTGCGGTCTAGGGCGCTGCAGTCATGGACTGTGCGGCTAGTCCCGACGGAGGTTCGAGTCCTCCCTCGGGCATGGATGTGTGTGTTTGTCTGTAGGATAATTTAGGTTAAGAAGTGTGTAAGCTTAGGGACTGATGACCTTAACAGTTAAGTCCCATAAGATTTCACGCACATTTGAACACTTTTTGTAAAGAGAAAGGTGTCTTTTTGCTAAGGAAAATAGAAGAATGGTTGAGCCAAACAAAGCAGCAACTCCCCTTGTGCAAAGTCCTGCGCGCATCAATAAAAGATAATGTTATGCATCTGGCGAAACAGCGACGGTGTGGTGTACTAAGAACTGCTTCCCTGAGGTGTAACCATCACAGCTGACATTCATTGTCAACAACTGAGGCGCCTTGCCGACGCAGTCCAAGAACAGCGATCAGGAAGACTGAGTGAAGCGAAGCTAGTACGCGATAACGCCCGTCCGCATTCTGCTAGACTGTGAAAAAACACTATACCGGAGTTGAGTTGGGAAGACGTTCCGCACAAACCTTATTCACCTGACCTTTTCGCCCTCAGATTTTCACCTTTTCCGCTCTGTGTCGAACAACCTCCAAGGAACTTCCTATCCCTATGAATATGCGCTCCGAACATGGCTCGACGAGTTTTTTGCTTCAAAAACATACGATTTCTACAGAGCGGAATCGAAAAGTTTTCCCCTGCTTTGACAGACTGATGTAAATAGTGAAGAAGAACGTATTATCGATGACGCTGTTGTATACATCTGTTGTGCTTGATAAAATTATGCAAAACGCTACAAACTTAGGCACCAAGCATATAATTTCTCATCGTAAGGAACTGACAAAATTAACACTTTGTTGCAAAAGATATTGCTTCGTAACTGTTCTTCTTATTGGAAATATACGCTTAGGTTCTTCGAAGGTCGCGTCAAGGAACTTGATCTCCGTGAAAGATTGCTAGGAACTCTGTAACACAGCTGCATTTCCACTCCGCAAACCACCGCCTAGTGACTTCACGGAGTACAGGCATAATTAGTTCCGCCGTTTACTGCACGACGGTGTAATTGGGTAGGGAAAACGACTGGCAGTTTGTATGAAGAAGCAGAAGGAGATTAGGGTTTAACGTCCCGTTGATGACGAGATCGTTAGAGTCCGGGCTGAAGATCTTGGACAATGTGGGCGAAGGAAATACACTGCCGGAAAGAAATTAGTTTATCCTTTTAGAGGTTTCCAATTCACTCAAGATTTATTGTTACCACAGTGCATATCAAGTACATGAAATAATTAGGTTTACAGATCTCGCGTCCGTCGGCCGTCGTAATTTAATTTATTATTTACTACAGACGTTGATTGGTAATATTGATTGTTGCCGACTTACGTGGTGGGCCTTAATCAAAATGTTATTTCGTTCAATTTTGATTTACAATTAAATGCTTTTGTGAAGTTATCTTTTTCAACAATATTAATCTTTAGTGGAATTAGACTCACTGAACCTTAAAACATGAGTATATAAGTTGAAAAATAGAATAAACTTTTCACATTAATTTCCTCGGCTAGTCAGCTCACTTTAAAGCAAAAAATCTTTCGTTATTAATTGCAATTGCGGCCCACACACGCGCCAGAGTATTTTTTCTTACCTCCGTTAACCATTGCCTCGTAGGCGGAGTCCAGGCCCTGGCTCTCGGCTGTTGTACTGAAAATAAGAATCTTAAAGCTACGTATTTTCTGCAACGTCGGGCGGCTGTGGAGAAAAATGTATATTAAGTTAATAGCGGGCGAGTTTTTCGCTTCCACTAATTTTTATAAGTTAATATCGCCACGTAATGGCGTCGTTGGCTACATCGGCCGCTGCGGTTGTTGCACTGTAAATTACTCGAATGCAGGTTAATTCAAGGAAGGCGGACATGAAATCGAGATCACCTCATACAAATAAAAAGTGAACAATAATATTAAATCAATATATTATCTGCTTAATTAGTACAAATATACTTACATTTGCCAGCACTCGCAAGATGTCCATCTACACGCAACCAAGACAAGAGAAGAAGTGAAGTCGATTAAAAAATTAACAAAAGAGCTTATCTTGTCATCTCTTTAGATCATTTTGTTATATTTCTTTGACCTCGAAAACTTACACAGAGAAATTATTATAATACGGATACATGAGAAAAATGTATATGAAACTTCCTGGCAGATTAAAACTGTGTGCCGGACCGAGACTCGAACTCGGGCCTTTGCCTTTCGCGGGCAAGTGCTCTACCATCTGAGCTACCCAAGCACGACTCACGCCCCGTCCTCACAGCTTTACTTCTGCCAGTACCTCGTCTCCTACCTTCCAAACTATACAGAAGCTCTCCTGCGAACCTTGCAGAACTAGCACTACTGAATGAAACGATATTGGGGATAAATGGCTTATCCACAACCTGGGGGATGTTTCCAGAATGATATTTTCACTCTGCAGCGGAGTGTGCGCTGATATGAAACTTCCTGGCAGATTAAAACTGTAGGCCGGACCGAGACTCGAACACAGGACCTTTGCCTCATATCAGCGCACGTGCAGTACCAGGTACCGACCCACGCTGAAAAGCCCATATAACTGTGATGTAGCCTCCACGGGCGGCAATGCAGACGCTGACTTTGGCATCCAGTCGATTATGCAGTTGGCAAATACTGCCCTGGGATACGTTATGCCACGCCTGCTCGAGCCGTTCACGTAGATATGTAAGATTTGTTGGTCGTCGAGTCGCTTCTCGTCCCATCATATCTCACACGTAATCGGATGGAGGCAAGTATGGAGATCGTGCTGGCCAGGGACTTACAAGGCCCGTTGAGTTTCACGGCAGTGTTTGAGCGAGCATTATCCTGTTGGAACAACGTGTCACCTTCCTGTCGCAACAACGGCAAAAGAACGGGTCTAACAATATTCTGCACTTAACGAGTGCTGGTTGGCGTATACTCCAGAAACACCAAAGGTGAACGAGAGTTTTAGCTTGTCATACGAGAGCCTGTCCTGACAAAACTCTACCATCTGGTTAGCAAGATGTATGAGACAGGCGAAATACCCTCAGACTTCAAGAAGAATATAATAATTCCAGTCCCAAAGAAAGCAGGCGTTGACAGATATGAAAATTACCGAACTATCAGTTTAATAAGTCGCAGCTGCAAAATAGTAACGCGAATTCTTTACAGACGAATGGAAAAACTGGTAGAAGCCGACCTCGGGGAAGATCAGTTTGGATTCCGTAGAAATGTTGGAACACGTGAGGCAATACTGACCTTACGACTTATCTTACAAGGGAACCTCCCCATCACACCCCCCTCAGATTTAGTTATAAGTTGTCACAGTGGATAGGCCTTGAAAAACTGAACACAGATCAATTGAGAAAACAGGAAGAAGTTGTGTGGAACTGTGAAAAAATAAGCAAAATATACAAACTGAGTAGTTCATGGGAAGATAGGCAACATCAAGGACACTAAGAACGTAGGAGCGCCGTGGTCTCGTGGTAACGTGAGCAACTGCGGAACGAAAGGTCCTTCGTTCAAATCTTCCATCGAGTGAAAAGTTTAATTTTTTATTTTCAGTTTATGTGACAAACTCTTATGTTTTCATCACTTTTTTGGGAGTGATTATCAGATCCACAAGAAAACCTAAATCGGGCAAGGTAGAAGAATCTTTTTACCCATTCGCCAAGTGTACAAGTTAGGTGGGTCGACAACATATTCCTGTCATGTGACGCACATGCCGTCACCAGTGTCGTATAGAATATATTAGATGTGTTTTCCTGTGGAGGAATCGGTTGACCTATGACCTTGCGATCAAATGTTTTCGGTTCCCATTGGAGAGGCACGTCCTTTCGTCTACTAATCGCACGGTTTTGCGATGCGGTCGCAAAACACAGACACTAAACTTATTACAGTGAACAGAGACGTCAATGAACGAACGGACAGATAATAACTATGCAAAAATAAAGAAAGTAAAATTTTCACTCGAGGGAAGACTTGAACCGAGGACCTCTCGTTTTGCAGCTGCTCACGCTACCACGGGACCACGGCGCTCCTGAGATCACGTTCTCCTTGATGTTGCCTATCTTACACATGGCCTACTCAGTTTGTATATTTTGCTTATTTTTTCACTGTTCCACACAACTTCTTCCTGTTTTCTCAATTGATCTGTGTTCAGTTTATCAAGGCCTATCCACTGTGCCAACTTATAACTAAATCTGAAGGGGGGGTGCGATGGGGAGGTTCCCTTGTTAGAAGAAAGATTAAGGAAAGGCAAACCTATGTTTCAAGCATTTGTAGACTTAGAGAAAGCTTTTGACAATGTTGACTGGAATACTCTCTTTCAAATTCTGTAGGTGGCAGGGGTAAAATACAGGGAGCAAAAGGCTATTTACAATTTGTACAGAAACCAGATGGCTGTTATAAGAGCCGAGGTACATGAAAGGGAAGCAGTCGTTGGGAAGGGAGTGAGACAGGGTTGTAGCCTCTCCCCGATGTTATTCAATCTGTATATTGAGCATGCAGTAAAGGAAACAAAAGAAAAATTCGGAGTAGGTATTAAAATCCAGGGAGAAGAAATAAAATCTTTTGAGGTTCGCCGATGACATTGTAGTTCTGTCAGAGACAGCAAAGGATCTGGAAGAGCAGTTGAACGGAATGGACAGTGTCTTGAAAGGAGGATATAAGATGAACATCAACAAAAGCAAAACGATAATAATGGAATGTAGTCGAGTTAAGACGGGTGATGCTGAGGGAAACAGATGAGGAAATGAGACACTTACAGTAGTCAAGAAGTTCTGCTATTTGGGGAGCAAAATAACTGATGATGGTCGAAGTAGAGAGGATATCAAACGTAGACTGGCAATGGCAAGGAAAGCGTTTCTGAAGAAGAGAAATTTGTTAACATTGAGTATAGATTTAAGTGTCAGGAAGTCGTTTCTGAAAGTATTTGTATGGAGTGTAGCCATGTATGGAAGTGAAACATGGACGATAACTAGTTTGGACAAGAAGAGAATAGAAGCTTTCGAAATGTGGTGCTACAGAAGAATGCTGAAGATTATATGGGTAGATCACACAACTAATGAGGAGGTATTGAATAGAATTAGGGAGAAGAGGAGTTTGTGGCACAACTTGACTAGAAGAAGGGATCGGTTGGTAGGACATGTTCTGAGGCATCAAGGGATCACAAATTTAGCATTGGAGGGCAGCGTGGAGGGTAAAAATTGTAGAGGGAGACCAAGAGATGAATACACTAAGCAGATTCAGAAGGATGTAGGTTGCAGTAGGTACTGGGAGATGAAGAAGCTTGGACAGGATAGAGTATCATGGAGAGCTGTATCAAACCAGTCTCAGGACTGAAGACCACAAGAACAACAACAACAACAACAACAACAACAACCACCCCATACCATAAGGCCTGCGATGGGACCGGTGTGTCTTGGACGAATGCACTTTATGAAACCGCGTTTACCGGCTGTACGTCGTATGCGTAAACGACCATGACTTGTGTGCAGGCAGAATCTGCTTTCTTCGCTGAAGACCACGGTGCCCCATTCCATCTTACAAGTGATCCTCTGAAGGCACCAGTCGATACGCGCACGTTGATGCTGTGGTGTCAGTGGCCTTAGCTCAGCTGCTAATAATCTGTTCGCAACAGTTCGTGTTCACACGTCTGGGCTAACAAGCTGCGGTAGCTGTACGATCTGCCACTGCTGAACTTACCGATACGAGGATCCTGGCGGGCGTCTGTGCTGCGTGGACGTCTAGACCCTCGTCTACGGATGTGAGAATGTTCACATGACCACTGATACCACCATCATTGCACAACTGACGCAGCACGTTCAGCTTGTGTGGAAATTTTCTCACTTTTCGGAAGGCCTCAGTTTCACCCCTTTCAGACTCGCTCAGTTGGCTGTAGGAAGCGCGAATGCGTGTCCGTGGCACGGTTGCCTGCTTGCTTCACACGTCTGCACCAAACTGAGCCTTCTGAATATGACCATTCGCTATTAAAGAGTAGACACAGATGACGCTTTCTGTTGACGGACTTGCCGCGCAGGATTAGCCGAGCGGTCTAAGGCGTTGCAGTCATGGACTGTGCGGCTGGTCCCGGCGGAGGTTCGAGTCCTCCCTCGGGCATGGGTGTGTGTGTTTGCCCTTAGGACAATTTAGGCAAAGTAGTGTGTAAGCTTAGGGACTGATGACCTTAGCAGTTAAGGCCCATAAGATTTCACACACATTTGAATATTTTTGTCGGCGGACAACGTCGAAACCATTATCAGTACATCTGCTATTCCCAATAAGCCATCATCGGAACCAAACCGACGTCGTCTTTCCATGTGTAGGCCTATTGATATTTTTTTTCAGCACAGTAAATCGTGTCCTTTGCCAAGTCACCATCTCGACGTTCGGCCTGTCAATTTAGGGAAACCATAGAAAGCCCAAACGTGGTGTACAGAAGAGAATGAGAATGTGAATCCCACTGCTCATAAAGGTGGTACCTGTCTCAGTGCTTTCTGTACGAGACGTTAAGCCGCCCTCACGGGGGACGTGTTTCTCATCGCGTAGCCCGCCAGACCTGCTACATCTCACGGAACGTGCTCCTCGTCGTGATTTGGTACCTCAGCGCTCTCCACCGTCAGTCTGTTGCACCTGCCGCGTAAGTCACTCGATTCCTTTACGAAAATGGATGCGCGTAAAATAGCAGTGTTAAATCTGTTAGCGATGTCAAAGAAACGCGGAGGAAATCACGAAGAAGATACTAGACTCGTCGACGGCTGAAATAGGGAATGAAGCTACCGTTGGCGTGGACTGGGCATCCGACTTCACGAAGCACCCCTCTGTCGGCACACGGGACGAGCTGATTAACGTGATTTGAGCTCTCAGCAGCCGATCTCGGCTTTATTTGGCTCGAAAACCGCACTGTTTCCTTAACGATAATGGACGCCAGTGAAATAACTGCGTTAACACTGTTCGTGATTGTTGAAGAAGAGAAGAGAGAATTATGAAGGAGAATCTGGACTCGTCTACGGCTCGAGCAGCGAATTGCTGGTAGAGAGCACTACATAATGCTGTACGACGATCTGAGATACATAGTGGTAGAAGTTATTCGGTGACTATTGAATTTTCATCCCAGTGCTTGTGTTAAATTAAATATAGTTAAGGTATTATTGTTAAATGTCAGTTTGCACATGCATAACATCAATTCTCACGATATTGCATTTACTACGAATTCTTTGAAATAACTTACTTCATCACAAAGATTTGAAAATAGAGATTCGTTTCGCAGTTTCTTTCGAATGGCAGAGGAGATGTTTTTCGAAGTTGCTCATCAGAATTTAATAAAGGTATTTTCCGGCAAGGTACAAACATGAGGCAGTTCATAAAAGCAGTGGCCAGAAATCTTAGCGTGATTGCAAGCCTATGTCATAAACTAAACACGTTAACAGCACGACCCGTGTGCCGAAAGCGCTGTCTCTCGTGATGTCGGATGCCCTGTCCACGTCAACGGTAGCCACCTCGTCAAGTGCGGGGACGTTTTATTCCCTGTTTGAACCATCGACCAGTCCAGAATCTTCTTCGCGATTGCCTCCGCTTTTCTTCGACAATCCCTAGCAGATATAACACAGCTACTTTGACATATGTTATACGAAGTTCCATAGTAACAAAACCTTCCAGTGCCTAAAACTGTTCAGTTTATAACATGGACTATCAATCACGTAAAGATTTCTGGCCACTGGGGAAACATTCCAGTCGTTAGCCATTCCAGAAAGAACTGCAGCAAATACGTTATTTATAATAAATAACATAGACTTTTGAGACGATGCTGCTATTGAATGAATAAAAAAGACCGAGAATCTTTTAGAAAAAAAGGTGAAAAACAACTGAAAGGAGACGCGCGCGTACTTGCTACCTTTCGCTTCACATCTCACGACGCCTTCAACTGACCTATGACTTCCAGGATGGCAAACAGTTCTCTGTACATGATATGCACTGTCTTAAAGGCTGTACTTACAGCTCCCATTATTTAATATTTAGCTATTACAAATTAATCAAAATGGCGAGCTTTTGGTAGATCATCATGTAGTGTTGGCAGAAGAGCCAACACTGTGTTGTTAGAGAAGGCCGAAATGCACGCGTTTAAACTCACGCAGGCTGGCGTGAGGTCTGAAACAGGATACGTAATGAATGCTATAAAGAAAAGTACGTAGCTGCTGGAATACTTAACTTTAATCCATAATTGTAGAACATCGCTCTTGATTGTACATGCTTCATAAAATAATATCAAATGCTATGGCGCCTTGCTAAGTCGTAGCAATTGACTTAGCTGAAGGCTATGCTAACTATCTTCTCGGCAAATGAGAGAGTCTTCGTCAGTGTAGCATCGCTAGCAAAGTCGTCTGTACAACTGGGGCGAGTGCTAGTAAGTCTCGCTAGACCTGCCGTGTGGTGGCGCTCGGTCTGCAATCACTGACAGTGGCGACGCGCGGGTCCGACGTATAGTAACGGACCGCGGCCGATTTAAAGGCTACCACCTAGCAAGTGTGGTGTCTGGCGGTGACACCACACATCGTTGTACAGTAGCATTGAAGTGGTATACCGTCATAGCACACCAGCTGTAACCCTAAAAGCATTAAATACAGAAAACCCTTATCTACGGTTATGTAGCTAAAATTATGTCACTTTATTATAACAAATCGTAGCTAAAATGACTCGTTTTCGAGAGATCCTCAATTTGCTGATGCTTTGAAACAGCTTACATTCAAACTTCCTGGCAGATTAAAACTGTGTGGCGAACCGAGACTCGACCTTTGCCTTTTCGTGGGCAAGTGCTCTACCATCTGAGCTACCCAAGCACGACTCACTCCCCGTCCTCACAGCTTTATTTCTGCCAGTATCTCGTCTCCTATCTTCCAAACTTTGCAGGAGCTCTCCCGCGAACCTTGCAGAACTAGCACTTCTGAAAAAAAGGATATTGCGGAGACATGGTTTAGCCACAGCCTGGAGGATGTTTCCAGGGCACTAGCTCGCGAAAGGCAAAGGTCGCGAGTTCGAGTCTCGGTCCGGCACACAGTTTTAATCTGCCAGGAAGTTTCATATCAGCGCACACTCTGCTGCAGAGTGAAAATCTCATTCTGGAAGCTTACATTCATATCACGTACTTCATGAGAAAGAAAATCCACCAAATACGTGTTTAACGGCATACAATATGGCGGCTCCTCAGTTCCTCTTGTGAGGCAAAAACTATGTCGCATCTTATTGGCCACGTTCCTCTTCACTACGCAAAAATCTGACATGCACGATTCTTCATTTCGCGTCGGCAGTGTAATGGAATGTGAAATTGCACACTGCGGTGTCGTCAGCACCTCATCCATGTGCGTTTTCACGTCCCGTGAGAGAACGGCGAAGGACAGCGGACAGAACCTTGTTCACTCTCAAGAGACATCACGCCATTACCAACACCGCCTGTAGCCTTGATAACGTCTTCAGTTCGGCGAGGGAAAGAGCAGGTAGGTTGGTTGGCTGGCTGGTTTGGGGGATGGGACCAAACAGTGAGGTCATCGGTCTCATCGGATCAGGGAAGGATGGCGAGTGAAGTCGGCCGCGCTCTGTCAAAGGAACTATCCCCGCATTTGCCTGAAGCGATTTGGGAAAGCCACGGAAAACCTAAATCAGGATGGCGGGACGCGGATTTGAACCGTCGTCCTTCCGAATGTGAGTCCAATGTGTTAACCACTGTACCACCTCGCTCCGTGAAAAGATTAGGTATGGCCTATCCATGTGGAGCCGCTCACTGATGATTAGGTGCGAGTGGTGATGATTTCTTGTAGAACCGTTGGATAGACCGCTTTAATACTGCAACAGTTCGGCCAGTACTGTAATCTAGTCGCGGAAACATCCAAACATGGTAAACACATTCTGCTATTTTGTCACATCTCCACGTCCGCCTATTATACTGTGATAATTACGTAGAACCGACTGGCACGAACAGCCAACATGACCGTCGGTGATGGTATCACATGACCACCTGGTACCAGTTCCACTCCACGTATATTGTTCTAAAGCGACCACGAGGCGCTGTAAGTGGGTAACTAATATTTTGTGTGGTGCGCTTATCTTGCTGCGTGCCCGCAGCCAATTCTCGGTAATAAACCCTAGCGCTTGCACTGTATTACATGACTCCTATCGGAAGACTGGTTCTCGGAATTTTAAAAGCCACTTTTTTTGTGGTCGGTCTGATAGTATTACAGTATTTCGCACTGAGTATTGTTAACTAAATATAGCTCATTATAAATAAAGTAGTGACAAGTCGCTGAGTTCTTTGAAACGTTTCAATGTTTTCGTTTAATCGAGTCTGATAATGAGTCCAGGCTATAGCTAGCCAGTGGAGGGGTTAATTGGATAGTAAACTTCGATTTACTCAGGGTGTCACGCCAAAACATTCCACAGTTTCAGTGGTGACATTCACACCACCCATCGACGGAACTCAACGGTACGGAAGATCAACGTCATGGATTCTATGAAAGAAAGTTTTCACAGACGTTGGTGATGCCTACTAGCATCGGATTTTAACCAATTCTTGCCGTCCCTACTGATCTCTTGGAAATGCGTTTGGTGGTTTACTATATTCTTAATTGTCATTTTATTTCCTGCTTGATTTTCGCATCACATTTCAATGTAGGTCTCGAAATTTTTAGCGAGGGTGTTCTTCCACGAACGAAAGCCCACGTCTGGGAGCGGAAAGTTATTTGTACTGACAACACAAGGAGAAAGATAAGTCCAACAATGAAATAAGAACATAACAAGAGGTCCTACAAAGATTTTTATGAAAATTACTATTCCATTGTGAAGGGGAGATACATACCTACTGACGAATTAAAACATTATGACAACCCGCTTAAAAGCGTGCTGGTCTATCTTTAGGAAGCTCTACAGAGCAATTATGCGTGGCATTGTTCCTGCAAGTCCTTGTTAGGTATCCGGAAGTACGTGACATCAGCTTTCAACGCAGAGATCGTGCAATCCACGTAAATTACGAGCCGGTAGCCTGTGGACTCGGGGCAGGCTCTCGATATCGTTCCAGATATGTTCCATCGAGATCAGATCAACAGGGGTTCATTATCAAGCGACTCAAGTGACTGTAGCACCAGTCTGGCCAGTTATCCTGCTGGAAGATGCCATGGCCATCGGGGAAGACATCAAGCATCACGTAATTCAGGTGATCCACCATAACGTCCACGTAGTTCGTACCTGTCATGGTGCCTTCCATTACTACCACAGGTTCCCTGGAAGCCCAGGAGAATGTTCCCCATATCCTTTTAGGACAATGTGGTAGCGGCTGAAACGAACTGTGATGTTCTCATTTCCTGGCATATGCACGGTGGCTACATTTGGAACCGAGCGAGGTGGCGCAGTGGTTAGCACACTGGACTCGCATTCGGGAGGACGACGGTTCGATCCCGTCTCCGGCCATCATGATTTAGGTTTTCCGTGATTTCCCTAAATCGCTTCAGGCAAATGCCGGGATGGTTCCTTTGAAAGGGCACGGCCGATTTCCTTCCCCATCCTTCCCTCACCCGAGCTTACGCTCCGTCTCTAATGACCTCGTTGTCGACGGGACGTTAAACACTAATCTCCTCCTCCTACATTTGGAGGCATTGTTTACCTGCCCAGTAGGTGCTGTCCCCAAGCGACTGCTCCTTGGAATGCTTCATGTGCTTCAGATCTTAGCAGTTAGACGATCAAACGTAGGAACCATTTTTGCATGCGGTGTAAGATTGTCTAGATTTTCAAATTGTGATTTGAAGCCGGCCGTGGTGGACGAGCGGTTCTAGGCGCAACAGTCGGGAACCGCGCGACTGCTACGGTCGCAAGTTCGAATCCTGCCTCGGGCATGGATGTGTGTAATGTCCTTAGGTTAGTTAGGTTTAAGTAGTTCTAAGTTCTAGAGGACTGATGACCTCAGATGTTAAGTCCCATAGTGCTCAGAGCCATTTTTTTGTGATTTGAATTTATCTTTATAAGGTATGTTCTGCTCGAGGATGAGATACAGAACACTGTTCTGTCCATATTTATGGTACATACTCTGAGATAATTTAATGTATGTATTTATTTTTGTAATGATTGTTCAGGTTCCCGCTGAAACCACTGCCACTATGTGGACAACATGGGTAGCTGTGACCTATTCTTGTGTTTCCATTTCTACACGATGTACTCACGCAAAAAAAAGGACGAGATAATTCCGGCGTGCCTTTTAGAAGAGATTCTTTCTAATGACCACTCAGAGATTGAGAGTATCAGGGAAAGTAAAGATGTGTCAGCTGACGACAGTGAGCTTGGTTTCCGAGAAGAAAAGGATGGCACAGCTACATTATTATCTTGCCACCCAAAACGTAAAATCATATGACTTAAATATGGGATGTGTAGATAATATGGACCTGATGAATATAGTATTATGCAGTTGATAGAAAATCCATAAGCTAGTGGATAATACTGTTCTGGTATGTGGTTCATATTTCTGTTTGAAATGCATTTATTCTATTTCTAGGAACTGATCCAGTGGAGAAAAGTGCTTACGGATGTTCGAAGATACGTTGCAACAGACCTTGTAGGCATCATTACTTTCAAAGAAAATCCTGGCTGTCCATCAGCAGGAAAAAAAGTGTTGTTCCTGTTAAAAAGTGCAGAGCAGAAGGAAAGCATCTGGAGCGATACCTGGCCCTCAAGGCGCTGTGTACATCGCAAAGCAAAGAACCTTACAACAGCAGAGGGACATGTATACTCTGCCATGTATTCTTGTGCCTATCTGCAGAAAGGAACTGCTTTTACCTTTCCATCAACAGATCAACAGTAACGACATTTCGTCCACAACTGCTCCATTTGAAAACACCATGTATTAGTTCAATTAATGTGACACTTGTTTTTCACATTTCTATATTTCAAATTACGTATGATAATCTAATAAATACTGAAAATCAAAAAAATTAATTTTTGATATTGCTAGTCTGAAAGGGAAATCATAAGCCTGCCTCCCTCCCCCGCCCCCCCCCCCCCGCCCCCCCACTCCCCTCCACCCATGGCCCTAGCCCTTATTGCTTGCGTCCGTGGCGCGGGGTGCATACATCCACCAGCAGGTTGCCTGGATGACGGCATATCCGGTCACGATTATCGACCATATGTAACAGGAAACATTGTCTATACGACCAGGCGACACGTTTACACTGACGCATGATCCAAATTCGATAATACCATGCTCACTGCAGTCGAAATTGAGGAACATGAGAACCCTTTTAAGGGTGATCTGCTGCGAAGCCCCATGCTCAACAATGCGCGCTGAACGGACCACATTGTACCATGTCGTCAGATCTGCCACAGATTACCACCTGTCTTGCTTTACAGAGCGGGCCACACGCCGACCTTCTTATTCTGTGCTGAGACACCGTGTATCCTACTCGTGGCTTTACCGTCTTTCAGACACTTTTCACAGATGATCGCAATAGTATCACCCAAATGGCTGATCAGCTTTGCCGTTTCACTGTCTCGCCTTGGGCAGTGGTCATAATGTTTTGGCTCGTCAATTTGGTATCTTTTGGCAGTCACAACATTTTGTTATCATTCCAAGTTTCTTTCTTCTGAGACTGTTAATTCTTTATGAAGCACATTTCCTCTTAGAAATCCTCGCTTTCACCGTTCAATATTGGACAGTGCGTCTCGAGGTGGAACTGTCTTACCGAGCGGGGTATCGCAGTGCTTAGCACACTGGACTCGCATTCTGGAGGGCGACGGATGAAACCCGCGTGCTGACTATCCTGATTTGCGTTTTCCGTGATTTCCCGAAATCGCTTAAGGCAAATGCCGGCATGGTTCCTTCGAAAGGACACGGCCGCTACATTCTCCATCCTTCCCTTATCCGACCTTGTGCTCCGTTTCTAGTGACCTCGTTGTCAACGGACATTAAATCCCCAATCTCCTCCCTCTGGAACTGCCTTATCGTCTACTGTCAACATACCACCGTTCATACGCCATGTCACGTGACGTTCCGTTTGCAGTCGCTGTTAATCGGCCTTACGTCGGAGTTCATGACTGGTAGCTGTGCTCCCTACGGTTAACTCAGATACTATTGCATGAGGTGGCAGTAAAAAAGACAGGACGGTCATTTAAAAGAAAACGGACTTTCTCGTTACTCTACTTTTTCGTAAACTTTGTTGGTCACACGGAGATTGAGAATCATTTCCTTTGAAACCACTGTTGCATCTGTAATACAAAAATAAGTTACTTTCACTTATTTCAAACAGAAGATTAGATGTGTGTTAGTGTTCTTAATAAAGCTAAAATGTAAAAAATTCGTTTTTCCTGAGTAGAAATAACTGTTATTTATTAGTTGCTACTGTGTTAACGATAATAAAATTGTTTCTCACACTTATTACTCAGAACGAACACTTTTATTCTTTTTGCGGACAGAAGGATACATTTCGTTGTATTTCATTTATTTGCTTTACTGCTTGTCATGGTAGTTTTTTCACTGCTTTCCTTGGTGAAATAGCTACACCCCCATTAGTTTTAATTCAGTCGCATGATTAACAGACATTTCCACTCCGCTCTCGCTAAAGCAGCTTTTTAAACAACAATATCCATTTGTGTGCAATAAAACACAAAGCTAATTTGATACAGGATTCACTAAGATAAATGTGGACGTTGTATTCCCGTGTATTCTAAATCTAGTGTTAGATTTTAAACAGTTCTTCCCTCTCCTGTATTTCTAATCTATCAGAACCACACTAAACACAAACATTTGTGAAGAATTTTGTGTATCAGTCTATCAAAAACCAGAGTGAAACAAAGGGTAGCCAGTTAGATCCACCTAGAGTCCTAGAGAGCTCTTGTAAGTAGATTCACCAACTTGAAATTCTCGTGCTTCATTTTCAACTCAAGGAAAATGAGACTTTGGAACAAAATCAGTCACCAGCGTTGGCTCACGCAGCGGAATAATATTAAATGTGTACAAAAGACTTATAAACAGTCGATGCTTAGCTATAAAATGCATCAGATGTATTCATGCACGTAAAAATGCCTGCAACTAATTATATAATAAGTAAAGGACAAAACTGCAGCGCGACTACTTTCCTGTACGTCACTGATAATATGTACCAGTGTTGGTAGCACGGTTTGAAAAGGCCAATATGGCACCACAGATGCGTAAATGAACTCTTTTGTACAGATGGAATAATACCTGCGTGTCAACATAATCTAGAATATAGCTACCCATAACTGGGTTAATTGCAGTTCTAGTCGCGGCAGTCTAAGGCACTGCATTCATGGACTGTGCGGCTGATCCCGGCGGAGGTTCGAGTCCTCCCTAGGGCATGGGTGTGTGTGTTTGTCCTTAGGATAATTTAGGTTAAGTAGTGTGTAAGCCTAGGGACAGATGACCTTCGCAGTTAAGTCCCACAAGATTTCACACACATTTGAACATTTTTTGCAGTACTAGTCAGCTAGTTGAGTAGCTTCGCTGTTTATTGTCCATTCAGCTTCTTAAACAACAAAATATACTTGTGTGCTACAAAACCAGAATAATTCGAAGAAAGGAAAAACAATACTGGCCTAACGTCAGGGGTAAGATTCAAAGCGGCGTATGTGCTTTGGAAGCACTCGGCCACAAAATTTCGAAACCGCTACGTGCCAGAAGGAAAAAGTCGATGGACTTATAGGACCCGAGTAATTACGTAACTACATCAACTAAAATCCGCAAAAAGAAGAAGATAACGGTATGTTTGGAGAAAGCGGTGCAAAAAGTTCTGAAAGTTTGCAACCGCATCAGCAGAAAAGTACCAAAGAATTCGCAGAATGTGCGTGATGAATAAATCCGCTCAGCAAATCCATCCCGAGAAGCGGCTGCCGCATAATTAAAATATTCGCAGGCACCGGGAGTTAGCAAACCAGAAAGCGAAAGTGTCTGAGAGAGGAACGTAATGTCTCCATGACGGCACCGTCCTCGCTAAGCTCTTATCTACACTCATCTAAACTCTGATTCTTCGTAGCTCTCGGCGGAACCTCTCGAAAGCATCAAGAGAAGGCAAATATGGTAGGCAGGCGTCTTTATTGTGGCATTTGTTGCTTGAAAGTAGTGGATCCCAACCTTTCTGAGTTACCCTGAGCGAATTTTGCACGTAACTATGTAAACTTTAGATTGGAGACGATTAACATTTTTACTTTAAAACATACACTGTGTGATCAAAAGTGTCCGGACACCTGGCTGAAAACGACTTACAAGTTCGTTGCGCCCTCCATCGGGAATGCTGAAATTCAATATGGTGTTGCCCCACCCTTAGCCTTGATAACAGCTTCCACTCTCGCAGGCATACGTTTAGATGCTGGAAGGTTTCTTGGGGAATGGTAGTTCTGGAGTGCTGCTCTGAGGAGAAGTATCGATGTGGGTCGGTGAGGCCTGGCACAAACTTGGCGTTGCAAAACATCCCGAAGGTGTTCTATAGGATTCAGGTCAGGACCATAAAATCCAAGTTTTCTCAACTCCCACCTAACTGTCATGGTTCTTGCGGTGCATCGTGATGCAATTTGAAATTCCTATGTGATGGTCTGGATAAGGTGTTCGCCTTTAACTGTCGGCGTTCTCTGTCAGTCAGCAGACGAGGTCGGTCTATGCGCTTTTGTGCTGTACGTGTCCCTTCACTTTTCCACTTCACTATCACATCGGAAACAGTGGACCTAGGGATGTGTAGGGGTGTGGAAATGTCGCGTACAGACGTACGACACAAGTGACACCCAATCATCTGACCACGCTCGATGTCCGTAAGTTCCGCGGACCGCCGCATTCTGTTCTCTCACGATGTCTAATGGCTGCTGAGGTTGCTGATACGGAGTACCTGGCAGGAGGTGGCAGCACAATGCGCCTAATATGAAAAACGTATATTTTTGGGGGTGTCCGGATACTTTAGATCACATAGTGTACACAATATAAGAAATATGTAGGCAACACTCCAGAAATTTAAAAAATACGTTTTCTAAGTTGTTTTTACTAAATTAAGAAATAAAGAGTGAATTAGACGGTTCTTAGTAAAGCTTATTTCAGTCTATCCTTTCCTTACGCATTGGCCAAAGCGTGTTGCAAGTTCTTTCGGGTCCTCAGTTCTGTTTTCCTTGTTGTCGTAGTACGAGGCGTGCTGGAAAATGATGCCTCGGAATTTTTTCTGTGAAAAATGTTAAAGCTGTTTAAATAAAAGAATCGTTATTAACGTTGTACGTCTTTATTTCTCAGTATACATATTTTCAGCTCTCTGCCGCTCGACGACTCCGAATTGTACCGTGTAACATGGCGGTGTATGACGTAACTACGTCAGTGCGTGAGAAACAGTGTGCTGTAACCGAGTTTCAAATCAGAAGAGTTCGTCCACACAGGTAGCATCCTCTCCTTCAGCATGACAACGCTGGGCCACACACGAGTTCTGCGACATGTGCAACATACAGACGTCTTAGGTTCACCGTCATCGATCATCCACCATACAGTCAAGACTTGGTGTCCTCCAGTTCTAATCCGGTTCCAAAACTTTACGAACACCTTCGTGGAATACACATTGATAGTGATGAAGCGGTGCAAGCAGGGGTGAAGTTGTGGCTACGTTAACGAAGTCAGACATTTTACAGTGACGATATCAACAAACTACTCTCTTGTTGGGTGAATTGTGTTCGTTGCCAGGTGACTATGTTGAGAAATACACATGTAGACATGAAGAATAGAGATGTAGAATGGCAATAAAGTTAGTTTTATTTAAAAATCTTTATAAGAGTTTTCACATTAAAAATATGTAGGCATTATTGTTCAGCACGTCCTCGTAACAGAGTTATATTCACTCATAAAAGTTGCGGTGAATAAAATCCGTGTTGATTGGGTTATTCCAATAATAATGGATACTACGAATCTTTGTTGGCTGTTCTGTTTTATCAAAAACTATTTTCAATTTGCTGTGTGTGCAGAACCCAAGAAATTACACATTGGACCTAATTACACCATCTGTCTAGGTCAGTAATAGAGAAGGAAAACGATATTATGTTTTGCAGAAGTAAGAGTTGTAAAATAGAAATACAGGTAGGTAATTATGGGATGAACTTGAATTTTTCAGACTGACTGACCACTGAGCTAAGCAAAAACATCATGCAGACGTTAATAAAATTCGTACCTGCTCATTCGATGCTCCACGAATCAGTATACAAAGGGTGGTCATTAAGTTTTAATCGTCACCTCGAGAAGATAAAGTTCCATAATTAATTTTTGTTTGTTAGCATACATATACATGTGCACCGCTATAATACATTAAAATCCCCTCATCACAGTAGCCCGCCGGTGTGGCCGAGCGGCTGTAGGCGCTTCAGTCTGGAAACGCGCGACCGCTACGGTCGCAGGCTCGAATCCTACCCCGGGCATAGATGTGTGTGATGTCCTTAGGTTAGTTAGGTTTAAGTAGTTGTAAGTTCTAGGGGACTGATGACCTCCAATGTTAAGTCCCTTCGTGCTCAGACCCATTTGAACCATTTTGGACCTCATCACAGTACCGTAGCACGCCCATAGAGAAGGTTACTCACAGTGAACCCCTTGAGTGCAAGGTCGCAGGTTCAGTGTTTGGTAAAGCTCATTTGAAAGTGTTGTGTTAACAGTTATGACAGGAAAAATATTAACTGCTAATGACTCGCCATGTGCATCAGGAGGGCCACAGAAAAAGTGTGTCCGGGAGGTGCGAGATCAACCCTCCATGGGATATGTGTATTACATTTCACAAAATTGACATCGTCGACATTCAAGAAAAGTGCAAAGCAGATCACTAACTTGCGCCATGAGCACCGAAAAGTGGCGCTCCAAAGTGATCACAAAGGTTCGCACCATCAAGATCGAAGGCAAACTCCTAGGGAGTTACAAACCCTGCTGGCCTTCCAGCTAGGTATCCACTCTTAAGGAATGCGTATAGAATCATATTGGTGTAACGGGATGAAGACACTGATGCAATGTGATGGCACGCAGCCGAATACGGAACAGCCTGTTGTGGAACTTACCATGAAACTGGCTATCCTTTAAAGCTTACTTGCAGACAGTGCGATAATGTTTTATAGGCACGGAAAAAACAAACACCCAGGGACTGAGCTTGTCCAGTGGTTCCAGGTGGTATGAACTGCAATGACACACACTTTCCAGGAGGGACAGTTTGTGCTGTAGGAGTATGATTTTTAAACGCAAACCAGGAATAAAGCAAAATCAAGTTAGTTTGACAATTTATTGGCCAAAGACGGTGCTTGTACAATAGTTCATCGTTCTCTTACCCCCATTTGCCCCACTCTTTCTTGCTGTGACGTATATATTCCCTACTCCTCTTGCAAGGCCACGCACACGTGAGAAGAATCGTAGGAAGCATAGCACCTCCAACGTGTCGCAGCACAATAAGCAACTTTCCAATCAATTTACCATCCAGATTAACAGACAGCATAATTCTATGCGAATGCGTTAAGACATTGATGTTAGATGATCTTGATACGGTTCTCTTGGTACCTCAAATTTCCAGGTTCTTCTCATATGCATTTTCTCTTCAAATCCTGGTTGGTCGTAATTGAAAACAAATTCCTTATTGAATAAGGGGTAAGTTTGTTTATCTCATCTACAAATTTTGAGGCGATTCCGCTTTTGCTGTGCAACGTCAAGTTGATCCTTTGTTTGAAACTTCTTTATCTTACGTCTTCCAATTCTGAAGCTCTGTTTAAAGTTATGCAACCATCCACTGCTTCCCTTGAAATCACTGTGATCTATGTCGCGCACATTTTGATGTGCATAACGTAGTAGGTGACTTTCATGTAAATGCTGTAAATTGTATCTAGCATCCTTGAAACGCGCAAATGCCAGTTTTTCTAACAAGTGAACTTTGTCCTCCCTTGAATTCAGTAGTTTTTCTGGTGCACGACACGGTCATATTACTGCGGACTTATTCGAGATCTATTCGTAATTGTTTTTTGCTTTGCTGCGGATGATCTTCCGTGTACGAAATTGTATTTAGTACCCGCCCATTGGACAACGATTGTCCTTTACTACGTATCCCTGGAGACTGGGTATGTGGTTCCCTGTCCGACAAGGATGATGAACTACATGGCTTTCATTTGATAAGCACGAATTTTAATCACTGTACTCCTCATGTTCATAGTCTGCTCTGACAAGCGTATACGACACCACACATTCCACAGACTCATCTTCGGAGACGCTAATATTTCGCCTGCCTTCTTTCTCAGTCTGCCAAATTCTTTGAGTTTCTTTCAGACGAAATGTCAACTGCGGCAACTGTTGTTCTAGATATATTATGAAATGTTAGCTTTGTTTATCGTTGCCATTGCTCTGCTTTGGATCAACACCACAAGCACTATAGCACTGTTGTGAGTTATTCGTTGACAAAGCACTTCACCTAATTTCCGTAGCCTCATGCTGCGCTCACCATTTGATACCGACAATCTGTACCCTGTTACCATTAGCAGCCAATACTGTGGTTGCATGGTAGATAATATGTGGGGCGTCGAATGCCGCCAACATCATATACAATTTGCAACATCGCACGCAAGAGGTTCCTTGTCGGTAGGAGTTGTGAAGTAAACATTCTTTCATTCTGTTCTTCATACTCTTTAAATCATTGGTAGTATTTATATTCATCCCTGCAATTAGCGGCCATCAGTGCGGGAACGCTTGCCAGATTTCTCCGCTACGGCGTTGTAGGGACTTGGGTTGATCAAGTACCTATGGGCTGCGCCATTACATTTCGACTCTTCTGTCGGCGTGCGACGGTGCTGTGATCATGGTATTTCAGTGTGTTACAGTGGTGAAGATGTCTATGTGTTAAAAAACAAAAAGATAATTAAGGAACTTTACTTTTTCTAGGTGATACAACATTGACTGTCTCGTACGATGCCTGGTATAAGATACTTGTAATTGTGCCGTATATGAAGGTTTCTTATGATGTGTTTGAACACGACTCTAACGGATCGATCATTTAACGACTGAGCTCTGGAAATTTCACTTTGCTGGAACTTTCGGTCGCCCCAACATCTGGCGATTTCTGTTGGTTCTATGTATACGACGTATCTTCTGTAAATTTTACTGATAAAAATAATCTTTAAGCGTGGACTGACATACACTGAAGAGCCAAAGAAACTGGTACACGTATCTAATACCTTGTAGGGCTCTCGCGAGCACGCAGAAGTGCCGCAACATGACGTGGCATTGATTCGACTAATGTCTGAAGTAGTGTGGAGGGAACTGACAGCATAAATCCTGCAGGGCTGTCCATAAATCCGTAAGATTACGATGAGGTGGAGATCTCTTCTAAACAGAACGTTGCAAGGCATCCCAGATATGCTCAATAATGTTCATATTTGGGGAGTTTGGTGGCCAGCGGAAGTGTTTAAACAAGGAAGAGTGTTCCTGGACCCACTCTGTAGCAATTCTGGATGTGTGGGGTGTCGCATTGTCCTGCTGGAATTGTCCATGTCCGTCGGAATGCACGATGGACATGAATGGATGCAGGTGATCAGGTAGGACGCTTACGTACGTGTCACCCGTCTGAGTCGTATCCAGAAGTATCAGAGTCCCACATCACCCCAACTGCACACGGCTACGGAGTGTCCACCAGCTTCAACAGTCCCCTGCTGACATGCAGGGTCCATGGATTCATGAGGTTGTCTCCACATCGATACAATTTGAAACGAGACTCGTCCGAGGAGGCAACACGTTTCCAGTCATCAACACTCCAGTGTCAGTGTTGACGGGCTCTGGAGAGGCGTAAAGCTTTCTGTCGTGCAGTCATCAAGGGTGCAAGAGCGGAGCTTAGGCTCCGAAAGCCCATATCGATTATGTTTCCTTGAACGGTTCGCCCGCCGACACTTGTTGATGGCCCAGCATTGAAATCAGCAGCAATTTGCGGAAGGTTTGCACTTCTGTCACGTTGAACGATTCTTTTCAGTCGTCGTGTGTCCCATTCTTGCAGGCTCTTTGTCCGGGCGCAGCGATGTCGGAGATTTGATGTTTTGCCTGCTTCCTGATATTCGCGCTGTGCCCCATCGCTCGTGCGCCGCCCTGTAACACCACGTTCAAACTCACTTGATAACCTGGCATTTTAGCAGCAGTAACTGATCTAACAATTGCGCCAGACACGTGTTGTCTTATATAGGTGTTGCCGGCTGCAGCGCCGTAGTCTGCCTGTTTACATATCTCTGTATTTGAATAGGGCCTTCTTTGGCACTTCATTGTATGCTTTAGGTTACAGTTCACATGTTAAAAAAACTGACAAATAAAATATCGCAATTGCAATCCACTCCAATTCTTGAGGCTCTGCTCAACCCGCGGTTTAGTAACAGTAAGTTTCCTCCTTTTATCTCGTGCTTCGTCTGAACATTATCATCTTGTTTTCTAGCTGATTAGCCGGCCGGTGTGGGTGAGCGGTTCTAGGCGCTTCAGTCTGGACCGCTACTGTCGCAGGTTCGAATACTGCCTCGGGCATGGATGTATGTGATGTCCTTAGGTTAGTTAGGTTTAAGTAGTTCTAAGTTCTAGTGGACTGATGACCTCAGATGATAAGTCCCATAGTGCTCAGAGCCATTTGAACCATTTTCTAGCTGATTAAAAGGTGGAAACGTTTTAACTTTTATTCTAGTATATCGTCAGGGACAAGAATACCTATTTGCATCTCGCTTGGGAAGTATTTATAGTCTCAAATGAAAAAATACTGGCTTCAGAGTCAAGTGATATTTTTCCAATATATAATATTTTGCCCTTGACTATTGCCTTTCCTTAAAAGTTACCATAAATATTTATACTTCCATATGAGGATTCTCATTGCAAATTTGTTCAAATGCGACATGAGTTTGTACAGTGGAACGATTTAATGTTATCTCCCCCTGGTTTCATGAAGCAAATTTTTAGCAGAGCTATAGCTTGTTGTCGTTGCTAGTTCGTAGTTTCTCCCATATCGCTTGCATACGCGCGGCGAGAGTCAAATGTCACAGGACTGTTCGAGCTCTGTGGCTGCCATGGTTACCTGCCTTTCCAGTCACGAATGGAGCTAAATGACTGGTAACTTTTGTTGATCAGAACCAATTCCGCGTGCTGGCTCTAACGAGTCACTCAATACTTGACCGGCTGCCGCGTAATTCTCTGCCAAAGACGTCATTCGGAAGCAATGTGCGTGGTATCGCCAAAGATCGCGGTGCCGTGACGAAGTCGGCACCCCACATCGATACCACAGAAGTCAACCATGTATCGCTACATTCTGCAACGACGAATGGGAGGCACCGTGCGAGGCCACGCCCACTGTCCCATCGCCACAGCACCATTGCACAGAGGCCGATGTACAGCCTAGCAGAGGAAAGCTCACTCCAGCTCGTGACCTCCAATCTAGAAGAGAACATGGCGTACTGAGGACACGTGTCACTCATGTGTTAGAATGAACTGTATTTTTGAACTTTGTACTTCAGGAGAAGAGTTCAGTTAACTCGTGTCATAACCGCTCTTTTAATTAAGAACAATATTATCAGGTTTATTGTCATATAGGGGAGAGGTGATCGATAATATCGGAAGTAATTAATAGCGTTGGAAAATTTTTAATTAAAATTATCGATATGTAATCTCTGATCAGAAAAACGTTCGCAGCAAAGTAGCGCTTCAGGGAAATCAAAGAGGGTTTCCATGATTACGTTTGTATTAGTAAATAATAACTAACATCCAAAAACGTTATTAACTATCTTGTCTTCCGTAAAGCCGGCCGCGGTGGAAGTGCGGTTCTAGGCGCTTCAGTCCGGAACCGTGGGACTGCTACGGTCGCAGGTTCGAATCCTGTCTCGGGCATGGATGTGTGTGATGTCCTTAGGTTAAAGAAGTTCTAAGTTCTAGGGGACTGATGACCTAAGATGTTAAGTCCCATAGTGCTCAGAGCCATTTGAACCATTTTTTTTCTTCCGTAAAGCAGCAACAAATGAAGGGTGATCGACTGAACAAAAAGTTAACATTAATTATTAGTATTAAAACCCGAAGTTAAGTCGCCGTTACAGTGAAGATGTTTGTGGCAGCTCGATCTGAGGTATAGGTATAACCATCAGTCGGGCATATACAGTAGATGACAGCATCAATATTTTACGTCAGAGTAGTCGACGACAACAGATCGACGGAGGGTGGCTACAGTGTGCATGAAGTACTGCTTTAATACTGAAAGACAGTACTTGTAAATATTCGGCATATTTCAGTGGCTTCTCATTGTTATAGTAAAGTGAACAAATATTTTCTATGTTGTCGTTCCACTCCGTCATCTCCCAGAGCAGTCAAAGAATTAAAAGTTATACTGTAGTTTCGTCAGGTCATGCCAACATGAAATGGCGTGTGGTCTACACCCCGCTCTCCTTGCCTTCATTACGTTCCCAGGCCTTGGAGCCGATTATTCTCGTTCATTTAGCTCCTCAGTTGGCATCATGAGGCTGACTGCAACAGGTTCCAGTCATCACAGCAAGGAAAAATCCCTGGCAGTACCAGGAAATGAAACCGTGTCCTCCACATAGCAGTCAGATACCATGATCACATAGTCACGGGGGCGGACTGTTATTCGTGTAATTTTATTGTCGTGCTCTCTACGATTCGCAGTTGGAATTTTCTTGCAGGAGTTTGGGAGATATAATCACAAAATCTTGATTCTCACAAAAAGGTAACTTATTCCAGTGCCAAAGGCTATTGAAACGTTGCTCACGTTCCTACAGTGGCCGCGTTGGCTGCGGAAATACTTTTTTCCTTGCAGATTGGCGCGCATTCCTTCCACGCTAAGCGGCGGCGGAGTGTAACAGGGCGCGTCTAATCCGCGGGGATTCCCCTGGATCAGTTCGATGCGCGCGCGGAACGTGATCGCGAGTCTTCTGCCAACTTCTAGCAAGGGTGTGAGGAAGAGAAGCCGGGGCTGCGCTCAAGGCACGCCGCGCGGAGCAGGTGCACACACTGCCTGCGACAGGGCTACGGCGAGGGATAGGTGGGCGCGCTCCGCAATTTGCGGGCCGCGTTATTAGAGGTCGTTAGGCTGTCGCGCCGGAAGCGGTACCCTAATGCCTTCGTCAATAGGGACACCTCCCCTACCCTCTCCCTCTCTCCCACTGCCACCTACGCGCCAGCTCTGCCGTCACCCTCTCACATGACTGAGTAGATCCGGGCAGCGCATCACGTGGCTGTCTGCCTGCGATACGTGCAGGCTGAGCACGCGCTAAAACTTCCCGTTGTATTGCGCGTAATAAGCAATTGACCTAGTATACTGCGCCATTGAAATTGTAACGCCAAGAACGATAGCAAATAATAAAATTTTACTTATTGTTCGAATACGTGAATACATGATTAGTAGGTAATTTGGAATTATTTGGGGAGCAATATTTAATACATGGAGATGCCACCTCAGACAACAACAATTGCTCCAGCCCTACTGGATATCGAGTCGATCTGGGATTGTGTGACTGATATGCGAACACGTCAGTCCATGGTGGATCCACACTGTGCCAGTGTTCATCGATTGTGGTGGCTGGTTAATGGTGTCTTGACTGGCTCTCGGCACCTCATTGCTAGACGTTTTCAAATGGTGAGAGATCTGGAAGACGTGCGTGACAGGACAACAGCGGGACACCCTCTGTATTGAAGTGGGGTCATGGCAGCATGGGCAACCTGTAACTTACACTACTGGCCATTAAAATTGCTACACCAAGAAGAAATGCAGATGATAAACGGGTATTCATTGAACAAATATATTATCTAGAACTGACATGTGATTACATTTTCACGCAATTTGGGTGCATAGATCCTGAAAAATCAGTACCCAGAACAGCCACATGTTGCCGTAATAACGGCCTTGATACCCCTGGGCATTGAGTGAAACAGAGCTTGGATGGCGTGTACAGGTACAGCTGCCCATGCAGCTTCGACGCGATACCACAGTTCATCAAGAGTAGTGACTGGCGTATTGTGACGAGCCAGTTGCTCGGCGACCATTGACCAGACGTTTTCAATTGGTGAGATATCTGGAGAATGTGCTGGCCAGGGCAGCAGTCGAACATTTTCTGTATCCAGAAACGCCGCCGGCCGGTGTGGCCGTGCGGTTAAAGGCGCTTCAGTCTGGAACCGCGTGACCGCTACGGTCGCAGGTTCGAATCCTGCCTCGGGCATGGATGTGTGTGATGTCCTTAGGTTAGTTAGGTTTAATTCGTTCTAAGTTCTAGGCGACTGATGACCTCAGAAGTTAAGTCGCATAGTGCTCAGAACCATTTGAACCAGAAACGCCCGTACAGGACCTGCAACATGCGGTCATGCATTATCCTGCTGAAATGTAGGGTTTCGCAGGAATCGAATGAAGGGTAGAGCCACGGGTCGTAACACATCTGAAATGTAACGTCCACTGTTCAAACTGCCGTCAATGCGAACAAGAAGTGACCGAGACGTGTAACCAATGGCACCCCATGCCATCACGCCGGATGATACGCCAGTATGCCGATGACAAATACACCCTTCCAATGTGCGTTCACCGCGATGTCGCCAAACACGGATGCGACCATCATGATGCTGTAAACAGAAACTGGATTCATCTGAAAAAATAACGTTTTGCCATTCGTGCAGCCAGGTTCGTCGTTGAGTACACCATCGCAGGCGCTCCTGTCTGTGACGCAGCGTCAGGGGTAAACGCAGCAATGGTCTCCGAGCTGATAGTCCATGCTGCTGCAAACGTCGTCGAACTGTTCGTGCAGATGGTTGTTTTGCAAACGTCCCCATCTGTTGACTCAGGGATCGAGACGTGGCTGCACGATCCGTTACAGCCATGTGGATAAGGTGCCTGTCATCTCGACTACTAGTATTACGAGGCCATTGGTATCCAGCACGGCGTTCCGTATTACCCTCCTGAACCCACCGATTCCATATTCTGCTAATAGTCATTGGATCTCGACCAACGCGAGGAGCAATGTCGCGATACAGTAAACCGCAATCGCGATTGGCTACAATCCGACCTTTATCAAAGTCGGATACGTGATGGTACGCATTTCTGCTCCTTACACGAGGCATCACGACAACGTTTGGAAACTTTCCTCATGTGAGCACGTTGTAGGTGTCGCCACCGGCGCCAACCTTGTGTGAATTCTCTGAAAAGCTAATCATTTGCATATCACAGCATGTTCTTCCTGTAGGTTAAATTTCGCGCCTGTAGCACGTCATCTTCGTGGTGTAGCAATTTTAATGGCCAGTAGTGTATTATCTTGTGAAAGACAACGTCAAGGAGACCTCGAACATACGGCATAACAACCGACCTCAACACGTCAGAAATGCAGTGACTACTGTCAAAATTGCTGGACATGCGAACCGTAGGTGGTCGTGTTGTTACCCAGTGGCACCCCTTGCTATCACGCCAGGTGCTGGGTGCATAAGGCCTTGACGAACACATTCTGGCAACATTAGTTTTCGGAGCCACCACACACGGATAGGTCCATCGTGATGCTACAGTCTCCCGTCCCGTCGATGTGCTAACCTGTCAAATACATGAATAACCACCCTTTGCAGCGCGCACCACTGCGAAATGTGCAGGAAGAGAGTGAGTGAAGTTCTGGATGATACTGAAGGGGATGTGGAGCCATGACGACTCCAGTACCGTGGACAGCTGTTCTGTTTTCTCGGTTGAGGATCCATGGCACGAACAACTCAGTCGAAGTGGTCCCACAGTCTCGATTGGGTTTTAATCCGGGACTTTGGTGGCCAGAGATGCACGGTAAACTCATCCTTATGCTCTTCGAATCTCACACGTACACTGTGAGCTGTATGACACTTTGGATTGTGCTGAAAGTAGATGCCATCATGCCGAGGAAAAGCAAACTGCATATAAGTGTGGACATGGTCCCAACGATATATTCGTACTTTTGTTGGTACATTTTGCCATGCAGAACGACGAGATCACCCAGGGAAAGCCACAAAAATATCCTCAAGGCCATGAAGCTCCCTCCAACGGCCAAGACCCTTCCGACGATACACCGGCTGTCTGTTCGATAGAGCATAAATCGCAAATCATCTGGAAACGCCACACGTCTCCATTCAGTAGACGTCCGGCTGCGGTATTGGAGTGCAAATTCCAGCCGATTAACAGCTGTCAGCATGGGTGAAAAAATCAGGGGCCTGCTGCGGAGGCCCATATGCGACAACGTTCGCTGAACGGTCATTGTGGGGACACTTTTGGTAACCCCTTGGTTCATCTGGGCAGCCGAAAGTTGCGATGGCAGTCTATGGTGCTCCAGATGTCGTCATGTACTGCGTATGGTTACATGACCTCGCTTTTCCCAGAAACAACACTATCCATTCCTAGAGCTTGTTCCTGTGCTTGTTTTTAACGGTCTCTAAGTTTCAGCAATGTGTTTTAATTCTGTTAGTTGATAACTGTTTCACTCCAACCCATCCTGTTGATGAGCAGCGTCCTTTTTTTGTCGGAAATGAAACAAGTACCAAACTTCCTGACGGATTACGGCTGTATGCGGACCGCGTCTCAAACCTAGATCTTCACTATCATGGGTGCTGTTGTTACGAACTGACCTCTCCAGGAACGACTGATGACCTGTCTCACCTCTCAGCTTTACTTTTGCAAGTACTTGTTTCTGGTCTTTCAAATTTTACAAAGTTCTCCGGTGTAGTACGCAGATTTAGAACTTCTGTACTTCAGTTTTAGTTATACAATTATTAGAGTAGAATTGTAAATTCATCATTATTTTCAATTATCTTCGCCGACATCCGCCACAAAGTTTTGGCCATCTGGTAAAAGCATTCAGTTGATTACCCTCTTATGTCGAGACTTTCTGGTTCTGCTCTTGTATTTTCTGGAACACAGCCCTTGGAGGAGTATCCTTAAGAAGTTTTGGTAGCCAAATTGATACCTTTGTGGTCATGAAGAGATTAGTCCATCTTGGGGACCATCTCCTTAAGCCAGTGCTGAATTTGGGTCCTGGACTTGTATTCCTCCCAGTCTCCTCAAAGAGAGACCTGAATAAGCTCTTTTTGCTGCAAGGTGACGTTAGCCAGCAGATGTCCCTGTTCGATAAACGCCATCCTGGAAACAAAGACTGCAGTACTATAGGTCTGTTTCTCGTTTCCTGCCTCAGCCTTTCCTGGATTCTGAGAAGTGGGAGTATTAGACTTCTCCCTTGTTCCCTGCCTTAGAGGTTGGAGGCCTCCGACAACCCCTGTAACCCTGAGGCAGGGCTTAGGCTCAACACCTAGTTCCCTCTATTTGTGTTTAAGAAACCATTCTTCATCTTACTTTTCTTTTCTTTCTTTGAGAAGTTTCCTTCCCTGAGTCCGAGATAAGTCTTTGATCTTTACCTAGTCCAACTTCCCAGTAACATTTTACGCTTCTTGGACTGGTCGATTGCCCAATCCAATATCGGAAACAGTTTCCATCGGTTCCAAACCTGATGCTTGGGTGTTTTTGGTTTCATCAAGTCCTTAGTTTTTGTTTTATGTTCCGTGTTCTCCATTTTGGTCCCATGAGAATTGAGGATCCATTTGGTTGACACGACGGAACCCGATGCTGTGGAAGGCCAATTTCTCAAGGAGGTAGCCGGTATACCTGAGGTTTCGTTAATGACTTATCATCCTGTGTGCCACTCGACCCTCGGCGCGGATCACATCACACCTTGAGTTTGCGGAATTGGAGGAGGAATGAGGGATTGGATAGGGGAGAGATGAGGCGTTGTCGGACGCTTTTCATCTGAGGTCTGTCTGGCATGGGAGACCCTGCCAGCAGCTGTGTTATTGATGGCATAGCACTCAGTTTCTAGCGAAGGAGCAGTATAGATGAGGCGAGTCAGCGCGGCGCGGGACCTTACCACCGTCAAACTTCGCGATCGGCGATCCTACGTTTTTGTTTAAATAAAGATGCAATTATTCCCACCCTGTTCCTGCTTTAAACGTTGTAAAAGTACGTAGTTTTAAACTGAGGTGAAATCAGCTCCCAAGTTAGGGTGTCAATTTGTCACATCAGAAGGGTGGTGGGAAATATTTAAACATTAAATATGAGCATAGCACAATTGGACTTGCGGGACGTGGATTTTGAATTGTGACATCATAGGGGTGAAACAGACTAATGGTTTTTGCATTTTGCATCGTAGGATAGGATTCTTAGAACATGGAAATTGACAGTCAGACTGGCTATTCGTGTATTCCTGGTCCACCATCTTGATTTTAAGTGACCTGACAACCATGTAGACTGTCCTCGCACCCCCAGGTCGCCATCTTGGATAACTACCTTGGGTTGTGACAACTTTCAGACTGTTCTCATATTCCGAAGTCGCCATCTTGCAATTTTTGAATTTCTCATGCATGACATTGACCTGTCTTTCATTTTTAATTTCCTGCCGTTTTACACTTAGGGCAAGTGACCTACTTCCACAGTGGTATAGAGGGGTGGGGAAAAACTAGCAGCACAATTGGGCTATTTTGAATTTCCCTGCAGTTTTTTATTTTCTCCTCTTTCATGCAGAGCAGTTGGCCTATGTCAGAGGGCCTGGGGGAATGGGAAATTTGGCAACAGTGCATAATGTTTAGGGGGGAGGAAGGGGGAATCTGGCAACAGTGCTGACTGTCCTTGATCTGGTACAGCCCCATTACTTTTGTATGGCTCACACATACCTCCTCTTCCAATAGCCAATAGATATATAGAACAATATTAACGTACTACATCTTTGAATACATTCGATATCTTTGAAAGCAGAATCAAAGTCCAACTGAGGCACTAATTTCTTGGAACTGGAGACACATTACCTTCTCGTGCACACAGGGGTGTGTACAGTTGATGACTGGCGACCAAATAGTACTTTGTTCTCAGTTTGCGCACTGCCGTCACCCTGTCCTTAGATGAACCGGGACTGATGACCTTGCAGTTTAGTCCCTTTCAGTGCAAACCAACCAACCAACCTTAGATGAGCCTTCCTAACAGAGAACCTTCTCTCCAGTTCCACCTATTCTTTCTGAGCATCGATGTTATACATGATCCAGTAAACTGTGATATTTCACAGCTTGCAATACATATTCAGTGTAAAATAACAAGTTAACATAAATATTAATAAAGTGTGGACTAAATACAAGTTAAACATTGTTTATAAGCAAGTGAAAATTTCGGGGGACAGGAAGCGCTGGCATTACAAAGTAATATTATTTTTTTTAGTCTTCCACCAAACACTTGTATCGCTACAATGAATCATGTTTTTTGTGGAAAGTAACAACAACAAAAAAAAAACAAAAGCAGCAGCAGTTGCAGTACATCCTTTGGGCCTTGGGAGTATAATAAAAATATAATAAGAAATCCTGACCAAATGATCTTTTTTCTGTCGATACATTTATGCGCGTATCACTGTGAAGTCATATTGGGCCATACCTGGTTTGAATAAAGTATAGTATATTTACGATACGCACATGAATGTATAGAGAAATAAATGATCATTACGTCATGATTCCGTGTTATTGTGACAACGTACACCTTATATTCTTGTATCATAGAGAATTTATTTTGAGCTATATTCCCTTTAAAAAATGCACATTGTACAGGGTGTCCATAAAGTCTCGCTGTTATTTCAAAAAATCGCAGCTTAAAAACTATTAGAGATAGAGCATCGTGGTTTGTTGCAAAACATTCAGTAGCTGTCAAAGTTTCTTACTGAGTTACGCCAGAATTTCAATATGTGTCTCACTCGTTGATTGTAGAATATCAAGGTGATATTCGATTTAGCCCGTGTACAGGTCGGCATTGCAGCACCAGCAGTTCTAACTGATTCGTTGACTCGTGCACTAAGAGTGACAGTGACACTGGCTAATGTTGTGTGCAGGCGATCCTTGACGTAGCCCCAAAAAATCAGTCTAATGGCGTGACACCGGCAAAGCGCGCAGCGCGGGGTTCATGCGAAGGGACCATCACGACACTGCCTGTCTCTCTAAAGTTGTTGAACCACCCCATTATGCTTGTTTTTTTTTTTTTCGGTGGTGCCCTTCACACCTCCCGTACTGTTGTCAATAATTCCGCAGTATTGCTGTCACAGATTTGGGTTCTGCATTGCGACTTCTCCAGGTCTGTCTTCATTTTGATGCATTCCAAATCAAATACTCAATGGAGGACAAACGGAAAAAAGCTTTGAGAGCTGCTGAACGCTTTACAGCAAATCAAATTATCTATTTCCAATAGTCCTTAAGTTACGTCTTTTTTTTTAATGTTGTTGGGCGTTTATGGCGACACTGTATTTCCTATACGCGCATGGAAGTATCGGCAAATCGATGAACATTTCACGATCGTTCCAATGTCAAAAATGGTTACCGCAGACGTCTTCATTTTCCTGACCTTATACCGAGATTTCACAAGGTCGGCATGTTTATCTGGATTCGGCAACGTCAGTGGTAGTGTGTGGCGTGATACCCTTCGCCGTCGCCACCCCTTCCCCTTGGACAGAATTTATGTTCCCCATCTGTCTGCGTCTAATGTTATCCCATGTGAAAGTGTGAGAAAGTTTTCTAAATGTTTACAAAATGTGTAAGTGTACCAGCGCGGTATACAGGGTGAGTCGCGTAAGACGTAACACCCCCATTATTCCGGGGGCGATTGCACGTATCGACAAGCGGCGTTCGGCGAATCAGAGCCGACTATGGGGCACATACTTTGGTACATGCACAATAATCACAACGTTTATATTGACCGAGATAATGAGGCAAGTACATGTTTTTTAAATGGGACGCTGTACTTTTTTTACCATCATTCGAACGCTCTGGAACAGACGCGTATAGTGATGTAACGCATGTTGCTATTGTGATTCAAACTTCGCTTAAAAGATGCTGGGAAATATTGTACGATTGAAGGTCGAGGCGGTCGGAAGTGGCTGCAGACTGTAAACACGCCTCGCGCGACCCGCAGGCCGAGTTGAAGGTGCTCTATGAATCATGCACGGCCTTCGCTACAAATGTAAATCCTCATCCGCCCTCTTTTAAGCAAAGTTTGAATCACAGCAGCAACATGCGTTACATCACTATACGCGTCTTTTCCTGAGCGTTCGAATGATGGTAAAAAATGGTTCAAATGGTTCTGAGCACTATGGGACTTAACATCTGAGGTCATCAGTTCCCCAGAACTTAGAACTACTTAAACCTAACTAACCTAAGGACATCACACACATCCAAACCCGAGGCAGGATTCGAACCTATGCGGTCGCAGGTTTCCAGACTGAAGCGCCTAGAACCGCTCGGCCACACCGGCCCGATGAATGATGGTAAAAAAAAGTATAGCGTCCCATTTAAAAAAAACATGTGCTTGCCTCATTATCTCGGCCAATATAAACGTTGTGATTATTGTGCATGTACCAACGTATGTGCCCCATAGTCCGCTATGATTCGCTGAAAACCGCATGCCGATACGTGCAATCGCCCCCGGAGTAAAGGGGGTGTTACCTCTTACGCGACTCACCCTGTATACATAGTCGGATGTGGGAAATACAGATCAGGAACGGAGCGAGTACGAGTCGAGTGTTCGGGCTGCATATTTCACAGATCAAGGCGCCGCTGTTAAATTAGTGCAAACGGACTTCCTTCGTATCCGCTGTAGTTCCGCGAGTATGACGAGGCTGAGAACTGCGGCGCTGCGGTCGCTTCATAGTCGTAGACTCGTTCTCCCTCACTGAAGCGTGCAGGAATGTAAGGCTATTGTTAGCACGGGAGATCAGTACACCATCTTGCTGTTGTAAAATAGCACTGACAGGCCCAAATGACCGATTGTCGGGGTCACATAGCCTTTAACGAAGCCGTGTTTTGTGACACTCTAGCCGGTGTAAGACGAAAATTAATTCACGCAACGTACACGACTGCATATTTGTTCCATTAGAGAAGGAGTGATATCTAGAATAAGTTTCACGCTATAGACGAAAAACATACGAAATTCGTCCAATTCAGACAAAATGGTTGTATTCTTGCTAACAGAGAGTTTTGTAGCTTATCATTAATTGTAATTTATTTTAACAATTAATCAATATATAGAGATTGCACTTCATTTGCGTGTCACTTTTCCTAGTGCTGCTGTTACAGATTCGGTAACGCCTCGACAGTGTGTTCACCTGCCTCGAGATGACTGGGTGTTTGTGTTGTCGTCATCATTTCATCACCATTCATGAAAAATGGCTCTGAGCACTATGCGACTCAACTTCTGAGGTCATCAGTCGCCTAGAACTTAGAACTAATTAAACCTAACTAACCTAAGGACATCACACACATCCATGCCCGAGGCAGGATTCGAACCTGCGACCGTAGCGGTCACGCGGTTCCAGACTGAAGCGCCTTTAACCGCACGGCCACACCGGCCCGCACCATTCATGAAAGTGGCGAGATTGGACTGAGCAAAGGTTGGGAATTTTTACGGGCGCTGATAACCGTACAATTGAGCGCCCCACAGACCAAACATCATCATCATTATCGACAGTGTGTATATGATAACAGAATTTAATATTAGAATAAAATTACAGCAGTCTACTAAAAACAAAATTCACCGCGACCCGGTCATTCATTATATCATTACATAATAGTAGTCGTGCCCAATGGCCGCTTCTATCGTTTAGGCAGGTCGAACATTTTTTACCATTTCAGCTTGCACCAGAGACTGGCTATAAAACCGAAATCACGATTGTGTGAAAAAACGAGTAGTAATTTATAGTTTAATGAGGAAATTTCTTTCAAAAAGTTTGCATATGTAGTGGGAATATCGCATTTATACTTGCGAACTGGTGTACTCGCTATCCTTTGTGAGCGCGCCGAGTCCACTTGTAGCTGACAATGGACTCAAGTGAGACGTGGCCTGCGGCGGAGCCTCACGAGCCGAGTCCACGGGCATATGGAGATGACGTCACAGGGCTCGCTAGCGAGTTTGAAGCTAGTATACGGAGCTCATTTCTGATCTCTAATACCACACTCATCATTATTATTCTGTAGCTATAGAAGTTTTGGCAGAAGATTAGAAATAAGAATGAAGGTGAGTCGAATGCAATACGTGCAAACTTGTAGTCTAGTCGCCTCAGTCGATGTCGATAACGCCGTAGCTGAGTGTTGACGGCGGGCGCACTCGCACAGTATTCATACTATGAACCTCAGCTTCTCGAAAACACTTGAGAAGCGCATCATACTAGAGCACCATTCGTTGCATTTAAATATGGCTGCACACCTGTGATACAGGAGCAAAATCGGTGACCCTTCGGGTTTGTGTTTCCCACGTGAAATCAAATTTTACGATCTGGCGGGACTTCTGAGTCCCACTTAGAAAAGAAGAGCATATAATAATCTGTATTCTGTGAGACCTATCGGGACTGCGAGGCCCCGTTTGTTCTTAGCATGGTGCAGTGTTAACGCTTTGACGTCTCGTACAAATTTATTCGCTTGGCGGCGGCAGCGCTACTTCGGATTACTTGGCTTGTCGCCGGCCGCTTCTCACCTTTCCGTTGATGACAAGCTTCAAACACATTGACTCGCCGGCCGCGGTGGTCTATCGGTTCTAGGCGCTCAGTCCGGAACCGCGTGACTGCTACGGTCGCAGGTTCGAATCCTGCCTCGGACATGAATGTGTGTGATGTCCTTAGGTTAGTTAGGTTTAAGTAGTCCTAAGTTCTAGGGGACTGATGACCACAGATGTTAAGTCCCATAGTGCTCAGAGCCATTTGAACCAGCCACATTGACTTTTGCGCACTTTAATATCTCCGAAAATCCTCTATTTTGCCGTATCGTTCCACAAACTCGAATTTTCTTTTCAAGTAATTTCTCTGCAATTTCTACACTGTTATAATAATTATCCATGTAGAGGTGATGCCACTTTCCATAAGAGGGTGTCAACAGTTCCATCAATGTTTTTGCCAAAGGTTGTCCAGCGCCGCAATATAACTTGAATGAGGAAATGTATCCCCTACTCGAATCACACAGCATCCGAATGAGTATGCCATATTTCGTAATTTTCGACGGATTTTAAAATTTAAAATTTAACTGTCACGCCACGGTATCATTTCTTCATGAGTTGAGATGTTTTGAATTAGATTAAACGTTTCTTTAAACTTTTTGGAAAAATAATCAATTACGAATTGCATTTTGAAAAGCCGGTCGCCATTAGACGGTTTATTGTTGCTGTCGGAAAAATGTAAAACTGTCGGAAAAATGTAAAAATGATAATATTTGTCTGAATCGGTTGCGTGACATCGTTTTGCTAAATATCGGTGTGTCTATCAACGTATTCGTTGACCAGTAATCATCGATCCTTGCTTTTTTTTACAGTTCCCATAAGGATAGCAAGCTCAAACCATTTTCTAAGTTCGGGTACCGTAACGTCGACAAATTTGGCATTTTTTCATCCAGTTTCCTTCTACTGCAATTTTGACTGTAACACCTGTTGGTTTCGTTGCTAATATATTCAAATAGATCGTTACCAATATCATTTTTTTGATATCCAGTGTCTTCTTCCCAATCGACCAAGTCATCCGGAACGTCAGACAAGACCTCCATGCATTCGTCGTAAATAATCGTATCTTCTCTTTCGTCTGCCATGATGAAAGTGCACAAGTACTTATAAAAACAAAAATCTTGTTGGCGTTTGTAACTTATTGTTACCTAAACTAAACACCAACTGAAGGAAAAAGTACTAAAGTGCTGTCACCGGCCACTGCGCAATGCTGTGCTCAGGGCACCACTGTGGTGTCGCCGGCCGTTGACCGCTATTTCTTGCAGGACACCACTGTGGTGTCGCCGGACGGCAAAGAGTTAACACATCGTACAAGTTTCCCGGGTGGATTACGAGATGTGGCTCTATAGCAGTTTGACTCTCTGTGGGCGCAGTCCTCGCACTATTTGGTCGCTTGTAGTTGGCAGGGGCTCATTCTGTGCTTGATTATGAGCATTTACTGTGATAATCCGATGTTAATATTTTTCCCCATTTTGTGGTAAGTCTATTTATGCTCATAACAGTACAGAAGCACAAAATATTGAAATTTTTGAGAAAGTCTTCGTGTAAAAAATATATACTTTTAAGTCCTGTCAGGCCTTTAGCTTCATGTTTTCTCATGACACGCCATAGCAGAGTTGAGAGATAAAGAGATGCTGGAATTAATTCACGAATATTTTCCATCTGATAGTGATAAACCAAATGAGGAAGGCAGTGCTTCTTAAAGAAAACACGTTCTTGGAGAATTCGAACTCAAAAATTTACAGGCCAAGCAAGCAAAAAATGACACCACACCGTGCACCAGTCATCATTTCCACCTACTCTCCAGAGGCTGAAGAAGCTAAATCTGAAGATAGCAGTGATAACAAGAAACATCTGCCAACTCCTTTCGAACGGACGAAGAAATTTTCACTTTGCAAAGGCAATTCGAACTCAAAATATTGGAGCGCATGGTCAAATTTTTTGTTAGTCGTGGTATGTGATATCTATGCTATGAACACTTTATTCAAAGTATTCCCAATGTAAGCTGTTTTTTATGTCAGTGAGAGAAAAAATTGTGTTTATCTCTATCACTTATCATGAAATAATATGTCTGATGACGATACTAATATGACCTGATGGGACTCTCAGATTTTTCAAAAAATAAAAATAAAATAAAGATTCAAAAAATTTTCTGTTTTTTTTCCCCTACATTTTAGTTCCTACTGTAATGATATAAAAAACTTAGAACTGTCAAAGATAAATAACAAGAATAGAGGCCATGAAGGGATAAAATACATGTAAATTAAAAGTCTCTCTTTCATTTGGACGCTTCTTGTATGATATACGTTTCGTGAATTAAAATATGGAATGGATTACAAAAGCCCATAGAAAATACGTTCCGTAAAGGTGCGAAACGAAATGTTACAGTGCAAAATGGTGTAGAGATATAAGTCTACATCTACATACAAACTTCGCAAGCCACCGACAGTGCATAGCGGAGAGTACTCTGTTCCACTACCAGTCATTTCATTTCCTATTCCACTCGCAAGCAGAGCGAGGGCAAAAAGGACTGTGTACACGCCTCCATACGAACTCTCTAAATTGTTGCGTGGGAAGAATGTCGTCTTCCCTCCAAGGATTCCCGCTTGAGTTCACGAAGCTTCTCCGTAAGACTGGCGTGTTGTTCGAACCTACTGGTAACAAATCTAGCAGCCCACATCTGAATTGCTTCGATGTCTTCCTTCAGTCCGACCTGGTGCGAGTCCCAAACACTCTAGCATACTCAACGTGGGTCGCGATAGTATTCTTTACGCGGCTTCCTTTACTACAGGTGAACCACATTTTCCCAAAATTCTTTCAGTAAACTGAAGCCAACCATCCGTCTTCCCTACTACTATCCTTACGTGCTCTTTCCACTTCATATCGCTTTGCAATGTTACACCTAGATACTTAATCGACGTGGCTGTGTCAAGCAGCATACCAATAAAACTCTAATAAAGCCGTATTTGAACATCACAGGATTGTTTCTCCTACTCATCTGCATTAAATTACATGTTTCAACCTTCAGAACAACACGCGACCTGCTGGCCGCATGCGACCTAAAGCAAATATCACTGCTGCCCACTAAAAGCTATTATAAATTAAATACTTTCAGTTTCAAACTCCCCCACACGATGCTGTTGTCTCATAGGTTCATCCCGTTTTTTCCAGAGGTTATTTTAGTATTAAGTACACTATGTGTGGCCCAAAAATAATCTTCTTCTACTGTGTCCTATTTAAGTTGAAAGGTAGCACACACCTGCTTTAGTGCAAGCTGCCATTCGTCATACGAACTAGTAGGTTTGTTCAAGTGATCTTGCAGCCTTTTACTGTCGATCAACGACGTCATCTTTCCGTACGCCACAGCATCACCAGCAAACAGCCGCAGATTGCTGGACATCCTGTCCGTAAGATAATTCACGTATGTCGAGAGCAAGAGCGGTCCTGTCACACTTCCCTGGAGCTCTCCTCACGCCACCCTAGTCTCTGATGTACATTCACCGCCGACGACAACGTACTGCATCCTGTTATTAAAGAAGTCTTCAAACGCTTTCTGCAAGTCTAAGAAACGCAACATGTCCTCAGCTCTTGATGTTAGCTGCGATGTTGACGCAATACCACGGCGGGGGGCTCTTTGTGCCCGCTTGTTGAAAATATTGTTATATGGTCAGTGATTTATAGTTTAAAATTTAAAATTTTGCATATTTATTGTTTTTAATGAATTCTTGTACCAGATGCGATAAACGTTTTAACTTTTTCAGTTAAACATAAGCCATAAATGTAAGTCTGTCTTCGTATTTCATGACAGTTTCCCCAATGAAAGTCATATTCAATATTTTTGGCTCTATGACGTTATCTCTTTAGAAATTATGGTGTGAGATTGCATTGCAAAATTTTTTATGGTGGTCATGAAGTACCTACGCATTGGTGGTATACGTTTTTGAAACTGTGTTTATATTGCTAAGAGTGAGCTAAACGATATTTTCAGCTTCTGGGCCCTTCTTACACATCCTTATTTCTCTGCAAAATATGTTATTAATAAACTGAAGAGCCAAAGGAACTGGTACACCTGCCATATCGTGTAGGGCTCCACGAGCACGCAGAAGTGCCGCAATACTACGTGGCATTGAGTCGACTAATGTCTGAAGTAGTGTAGAGGGAACTGACACCATGAATCCTGCAGGGCTGTCCATAAATCCGTAAGAGTACGATGGAGTGGAGATCTCTTCTGAACAGCACCTTGCAAGGCGTCCCAGACACGCTCAATAATGTTCATGTCTGTGGAATAAGATGGCCAGCGGAAGTGTTTAAACTCAGAAGGTGTTCCTGGACGTATGGGATGTCTCATTGTCATGCTGGAATTGCCCAAATCCGTCGGAATGCGCAATGGACATGAATAGATGCAGGTGATCAGACAGGATGCTTACGTACGTGTCACCTGTCAGAGTCGTATGTTGATGTATCACTCCAACTGCACACGCCCCACGCCATTGCAGAGCCTCCAGCAGCTTGAACAGTCTCCTGCTGACATGCAGGGTCCATGGAGTCATGAGGTTGTCTCCATACCTATACACGTCCATCCGCGATACACAATTTGAATGAGACTCGTCCGACCAGGCAACATGTTTCCAGTTATCAACAGACCAATGTCAGTGTTGACAGTAGCAGGCGAGGCGTAAAGCAACTCGTGCTGTCATCAAGGATACACCAGTGGGCCTTCGGCTCCGAAAGCCGATGATGTTTCGTTGTATGGTTCGCACGCTGATACTTGTTGATGGCCCAGCGCTGAAATCTGCAGCAATTTGCTGAAGGGTTGCACTTCTGTCACGTTGAACGATTCTCTTCAGTCCGGCCGCAGCGATGTTGGAGATTTGATGTCTTACTGGATTCCTGATATTCACGGTAAACTCGTGAAATGGTCGTATGGGAAAATCGCCATTTCATCGCTACATCGGAGGTGCTGTGTCCCATCGCTCGTGCGGCTACTGTAACACCACATTTAAATTCAGTTATGTCTTGATAACCTGGCATTGTAGCAGCAGTAACAGATCTAACAACAGCGCCAGACACTTGATGTCTTATATAGGCGTCGCCGACCGCAGCGCCATGGTTCAAATGGCTCTGAGCACAGCTGAGGTCATCAGTCCCCTAGAACTTAGAACTACTTAAACCTAAGTAACTTAAGGACATCACACACATCCATGCCCGAGGCAGGATTCGAACCGGCGACCGTAGAGGTAGCGCGGTTCCCGACTGTAGCGCCTAGAACCGCTCGGTCACTTCGGCCGGCTGCAGCGCCATATTCTACCTGTTTGCATATATGTGTATTTGAATACGCATGCCTATACCAGTTTCTTTGGCGCCTCAATGTCTAAGTCAACATCATTTAACAAATTTTTTTATGCTGCGTATGAATTACCCTCCCCTCCCCTCCTTTGGTAATGCATGTTATGGAAAATGCGTTCTTGGGAGGGTTAATCGTAGAATCGCAAGGCAGGAAAGAGAGGGGCGACGTGAGAGATCTTGCGCCGTAGGCCGTTAAATCGTGTTTGTCAAACTTGATGGCGCTGCTGCGCTTTCATCCACCAGGGCGGCTACTGTTTCCCTTTGGCGTTATTTGCTGCTCCCGGAGACGCGTAAAAGCGTCCTTTTTTGAGAGCGCGCACACCGGCGCAGGACTTTAATGAAACTCCTCAAGGCGTAATTCTTCGCCGCCGCGAGGCGTGTCGGCGGGCCGACGTAGCGCGGAAGCCCTCCGGCCCGCGAGCGGCGGTGTTTATTAATTCTTCCGGCCCTGCAGGAGGGGGCGTGGCGGAGCTGGCGAGCTGGGCGTGGCCGCCGGTAAGCCGGCGCTCGCCGCTTGTCATGCAAATGAGACGCGCCTAACTTCGTCACCTCGCGAAAAAGGAGCCGGCCACCTCTTCCTATGTAACGCGCTTCCTCGTTGGGAGCTCGCTGCGCCCGTGATGGGCCCACTCATACTCGGCTTCTCTGTCATCATACAAGGGGGACCTTAGCGGGAGAATTGGAAAACCAATAACTAAGGGTTGCCCCCAGGGTTCCGTGCTAGGACCTCTGTTTTGGGACATCCACATGGAGCCTATGCAGACGACCTCCTCCTGTTGGTCGGCGGCCGTAGCCGCGAAGACATAGAACCAAGGATAGAAAGTGCCCTGAACAAACTGCAACTATGGTGCCAAAACACTAAAATGAAGGTATTACCCAGTAAGTCTACTTACCTATTATTAAAAGGAGAATTCAGAAACCCTACTGTACGAATCGAGCGCTCGCCGGTTCTTCGGCGACATGAAACACGGTGCCTAGGAATCATCATTGACGAAAGGTGGAATTTCGGGAAACACATTGATACCGTAACCCAGAAAGCCCTTCAAACACTAAACAATCTCATCTCCATCGGACACAAAAGATTTCACCTCCCCCCTCATCTCATAAAACTATACCATAATAGTATCTTAACATCAATAGTGGGTTGAGGCTCGGGAGTCTGGGCACACAGGCTCACGAGGGTTCTTCCCGCCATGACAGTGAGAAGGGTTCAGAGGAATATGATACTCAGATCTGTGGGGAGCCCTATTAGTCATAATGGGGCTCTGCCCCCTGGACATGGAACTTAGAGAGCAGGGAACGTCACGAAGAAAGAAGAGATATTAGGCACTGGGGCTAGGGATAAGGGTGAGATTCGGCAAAGGGGCGAACAATTGTGGCAAGAACTATGGAAGGCGGATGAAACAGGGCGTAGAAGATTTGAATTTCTTCCAAACATTAGGGAACGATTGAAAAAGAAATGAGATACTTTGAACCCACTAGAGGACTGATCCATTTTCTCACTGGACATGGGCCGTACCCGACATACTTATGTCGGTTCGGGAAAAGGGCCACACCCGCGTATGAATGTGGTGAACCAGAGGGTACCCCCGATCATGTGATCTACGAGTGCCCCCTTTTCAATGATGTTGCTTCCACATTACGTGACCAATTACCTGACTGTGACTCATACCAACTAATAAGACAAGAAGACACTTTTCAAACTCTCAATAAACTAGCAGATGAGGTATCACGAAAAGTGCTAAAGGAGTACCTGAGGGACATAAATTAATGTAAAAAATTGAGACATAATAAATACCGAATACACGCGCTACTCCTATACCGCCTGCGCGTGGATAGGCCGGCTTTCTCGTAGTCTGGACTCCGCCACGTACAGGACTAGGGGGAGTGGGAAACAGTATCACCAATACTACACAAAGCACCGGATTTGACTTCGGTTAGAACTAATTAGTAGGACTTAGGTTAGGAAATTAGTTATTAGGAACCTGCAGCGAATAACATCTTGGCCTGCCCAGTGTCAGGGGCACGCCCATCGGTATTAGCTGGATGGGCAAGGCAATAAAGTAGGTTTATTTATCTCTGACACAACTGTGACGCTGCAGGCAGTAGAGTTTCCAGTTAAGAGATTATACACTAAATACTAATAATAATACTTGTAAGAATTTAGGTGCCCATTTTCATTAGTTATAGCTGTAGCAGTAGCTCACAAATTAATTAAATTATAATTAGCTGCATTTGATGTTTAAACAAATTAGGACTCACTAATCATACAAGGAAGTGGGTTATGTTGTATAATTATTATTGTTATTGAAATAAAGAATTTATTTTAAAAAAAGAAAAAAAAGAAGAAAGGGGGACCTTAACATTATCTTCATACCTGTGAGAGTTAAAAGGTCAGAATTCGGAAATCAGTGCCCTAAAGTAGTAAGAGCGCTGCGCAAAGGAACTCGAAAGAGTCGTCTTCGATAAATTATCGAACGCTCTTAAGTTACAAAATCATAACGTTTTAACAGAGTTGCCGGCAGGGTTGAAAAACCTGGGTATTTTTAAAAAGAAAAATTAGCCAAGTGCGAGTGGGCCTCGCGCTCTGACAGTTCCGCATAATCTTGATTTTGTACGGGGAGCTGGGTTCAATAAGTAATGCAACACATTTTTTTCTCGGCTAATTGCTATTGAAAAAATACGGAATTTATTGCGGGACATCGTGGAATATTCCTGTTTCTGTCTCTGTAGTTTCATGAAGTTCCGGTAAGTGGCAGCGTTATACGTAACCTTCAAAATGGCGTCTGTAACGGAGATACGTTTGAAGCTGAGAGGTGTCACAGAGTTTCTGTGGCGGAAAATCAGAGCATCGCAGATACTCATCGGAACTTGCAGAATATCTACGGAGACCTGGCAGTGAACGAAAGCACGGTGAGTCGTTGGTAGATGTGTCTGTCACTGTTGCAAAAATTTCACGCAAACCTCCCTCGTCCTCCCTTCAACCCGGATCTCGCCCCTTCCGACTCCCAACTCGCTGACCCAATGAAGGATGCAGTTCGTAGGAAGCAGTACGTGGATGGTGGTGAGGTTATTGGCTCAGCAAGACGTTGGATCCGACGTCGACGAATAGTGTGGTACCATGAGGGCGTACAGGCCCGCCCAGTGAGGTGGAGTAAGGCTGTCGCATTGAACGGAGATCATGTTGAAAAATAGGGTTTTGTAGCCAAAAGAGTGGGGAATAATATGGTGTATTGCAATCCTGAATGAAACCATTCTGCTTTCAGAAACAAAATGCGTTGAATTACGTATTCAACACCCTTCGTATATCTCTTAGATAATTCATCCATCCAGGGATTCGAGAATCTTGATGATTTTTTGCCTGCATAATTACAGCTTTACCCCGAGAGTTCAAGAAGAATATAATAATTCCAATCCCATAGAAAGCAGGTGGTGACAGATGTGAAAATTACCGAACTATCAGTTTAATAAGCCACGGCTGCAAAATACTAACACGAATTCTTTACAGACGAATGGAAAAACTGGTAGAAGCCGACCTCGGGGAAGATCAGTTTGGATTCCGTAGAAATGTTGGAACACGTGTGGCAATACTGACCCCACGGCTTATCTTAGAATGCAGCATTTGTAGACTTAGAGAAAGCTTTTGACAATGTTGACTGGAATACTCTCTTTCAAATTCTGAAGGTGGCATGGGTAAAATACAGGGAGCGATAGACTATGTACAATTTGTACAGAAACCGGATGACAGTTATAAAAGTCGAGGGACATGACAGGGAAGCAGTGATTGGGAAGGGAGTCAGACAGGGTTGTAGCCTATCCCCGATGTTTTTCAATCTGTATATTGAGCAAGCAGTAAATGAAACAAAAGAAAAATTTGGAGTAGGAATTAAAATCCATGTAGAAGAAATAAAAACTTTGATATTCGCCGATGACATTGTAATTCTGTCAGAGACAGCAAAGGACCTGGAACAGCAGCTGAACGGAATGGACAGCGTCTTGAAAGGAGGATACAACATGAACATCAACAAAAGCAAAACGAGGATAATGAAATGTAGTCGAATTAAATCGGGTGACGCTGAGGGTATTAGATTAGGAAATGAGACGCTTAAAGTAGATGAGTTTTGCTATTTGGGGAGCAAAATAACTGATGATGGTTCAAGTAGAGAGGGTATAAACTGTAGACTGGCAATGGCAAGGAAAATGTTTCTGAAGGAGGGAGGTTTGTTAACATCGGGTATAGATTTAGGTGTCAGGAAGTCGTTTCTGAAAGTATTTGTACGGAGTGTAGCCATGTACGGAAGTGAAACGTGGACGATAAATAGTTTAGACAAGAAGAGAATAGAAGCTTTCGAAATGTGGTGCTACAGAAGAATGCTGAAGATTAGATGGGTAGATCACGTAACTAATGATGAGGTATTGAATAGAATTGGAGAGAAGAGAAATTTGTGGCACAACTTGACTAGAAGAAGGGACTGGTTGGTAGAGCATATTCTGAGGCATCAAGGGATCATTAATTTAGTAGTGGAGGGCAGCGTGGAGGGTAAAAATCGTAGAGGGAGAGCAAGAGATGAATACACTAAACAGATTCAGAATTATGTGGGTTGCAGTAGGTACTGGGAGATGAAGAAGCTTGCACAGGATAGAGTAGAATGGAGAGGTGCATCAAACCAGTCTCTGGACTGAAGACCACAACAACAACAACAACAATTGCAGCTTAACAATTTTAGGATTTTTTTTCCTTATTTGTCTGTGAAACCTTGCTTTTTTCCGAATCCCATGATTCTAGGTCAACGGGAAGTAGCCTGTGGGCTTAGATGAGTGACCTTGCGTGTGTTAGTGTGTGACATAAATGGTCTCATATTTTTATTCCATTGACTGCACTGCCAAGGGATCGTCACCTGCCGGCCGAAGTGGCCGTGCAGTTAAAGGCGCTGCAGTCTGGAACCGCAAGACCGCTACGGTCGCAGGTTCGAATCCTGCCTCGGGCATGGATGTTTGTGATGTCCTTAGGTTAGTTAGGTTTAACTAGTTCTAAGTTCTAAGGGACTAATGACCTCAGCAGTTGAGTCCCATAGCGCTCAGAGCCATTTTTTGGATCGTCACCTTACGGTGCGACGTAAATTTGAAGCTGATCTGTCTACCCGCTCCTAAGAAAAATGGTGCTTGACAGTCGGTCAGATAGAATGAGAGCAAATGAAACATTAGCCCTTCGGTGGGCGCGCCTGCAGCAGTTAGCCGCAAGATTTAGTTTTCTGTTAGTACTACAGATAGCATTACAGTTGCTTCCACATCCAGATACGTATTTGTTGTTCTCGACAGACGTCACCACTTTCTACATTTGCGCGATTCATGCTTTCTGCAATTTGGTCGCTATTGTTGTTTGAAACGTGAGTGTTGTGTTTGCGGTGTGTTTGCCGCTGCGCGCCCTGTGATGTAAGTATTTCTTATACTTGTGTTTTTCTTTTGCCTCAAGACAATCTTTCTTTTATATTAGCATATAATGAATATTCGAATCGAATCGAAGTTCCCATATGAAATTTTCATTACTTTTTACAATTTTGGATGCCGATTTGCTACAATATGTTACTTTTATAGGAACATGTGTTTCATTACGTCTCATAAAAGCGTGGAAATGGCATTTGACAGGCACCATCTAATTGTACGTCCTGAAGACTATGAAGTGCAGATGGAAGTTGACTAATTTATTCACAATCAAAAACAGGAGTGGGAGTTAATGAATGTTCCATTTCATAATGTGTTCCTTTGTTACTTTCTTTTCACGTAAATCATTGCAGTTAAGTGATATAATTAAAAGAACCATGTAGGCAATAAAGAATATCGGCTTGTTATAAATTACGATGACAATAATAGATGTTTGTGAAGGAAACAAATAAATAAAATATTATTTTTATAGAGCCATGTAATGTTATGTCTTCTCCAATAAAATGTAACTGGCGATTATATAAAGATTATTTTTCCTTAGGCTAAAAAAAAATGGTTCAAATGGCTCTGAGCACTGTGGGACTAAACATCTGTGGTCATCAGTCCCCGAGAACTTAGAACTACTTAAACCTAACTAACCTAAGGACATCACACACATCCATGCCCGAGGCAGGATTCGAACCTGCGACCGTAGCAGTCAGGTTAAAAGTGTAATACCAATTGCGATGTAAAAGCCGCAACGAGCCCACCTAAGGTTTAAACACGCTGGTTCAGATGACGTAACAAAGGAACAGCAATACAGACTTACATTCAACCAGTTACCTGAATAAAATAACGACCAAAGTCATTTAAATAAAGATCATATGTAAAAAAGAATTAAAGCAGCTAGCAAAATTCGAACGCGCAACCTTGAGTGTGTGAGGACCGCAAAATAAGTTACGCTATGGCAACAATCTGACTAACTCTCCAATTTCAAGGTTCTAGAGCGTAATGCAAAATTCCGATTTTTTTTGGTCAGTTAATCGCAAACAAGGGTCCACCGGCGTTAATGGCTGCAGGTTGTGATTTCTTAGTCCTTAACCTACATCACCGTATCGATAATTTCAAAATGACGATCCCACCATTGTGGACCTCTCCTTAAAAGTAATTGCAGATGTTTGGTTTGCAATGTATTTCAATCACCGAATCAAATATGGGCTCTTTCCGGTGTTAGAAACTGTGATATCGCGTTCCTGTCCATGAACATCCTCATGATTAACTGACAGATCAGTGTAGTAATTTATTGCTTGTTCGCACCTGTGAGTACGGTCGAATACGATGATTTCGAGATTATACGGAACGCTATATTTTTAAAGTGTTTCACTTGTAAGAGGAATTGTTGAGCAGACAGGTAGGTGTCCCGTCACATGCCGATGTGCTGCCCAATATCATTGTGTTTCATAGTGTTTCTCGTCGCTCGTGAACGACCGTGTACTCGTCTCACGAAGGGATCTCGCCCACGCCGGAGCGTGTGAAAGGCGACCAGAAAGGGCGACAATTAGTTTAAAGCGGTGGGGACTGTCGAGACATAATATATGGACATAATCACAAGTGACGCGATGCATTACCGCGCACATTAACCCGAGGGAGGTACACGCTGCGTGTCAAAGCACTCGCTGCGAACTCTTTTTCTTCTCTTGTGCTCCACGCTGCATTTCGTTCTCTCCTGTACAACCAGTCGTTGTTTTTATGGCATCCCTGTGAGCTTTGCATTGCTTCTCTGTTTAAGCATATCCAGGCAGTACGAGTTGCTGATAGTGTTTCTTTTATATCAAATTATCAACACGTCGCAGGCTGCAATCTCTTCGTCTCGTCACTGAAATATCAGAGAAAATTCCAAGTATAGATTCTTCTTCCTAACGTTGTCTAATGGCCACAGCCAAACAAACATCAGAATAGTAGGCTTCATTGTGGCGATGTTTTTTCATGAAATTTCATTCTCCAACGTTCTCCACCGAATGCGAAAAATTTTTGTTGATGGCGGCCAACTTAAGGAGAAATGATCGTTGTAATAATGTAAGAGAAATCAAGAGTTTGTGCGCAAAAGTTTAAGTGCTCATTTTTCCCACGTGGTGATAGAGAGTGGAATGGAACAGAAATAGTGTAGAAGTGGTTCGATGAACTGTCTGCGAGGCACTTAACTATGAATTGGAGAGTAGTCATGTATATGTAACGCTGTCTTTCACCCACATTCCTATTTCATTAACGGGGGGGGGGGGGGGGGAAGGTGGTGGTGGTGATTATATTTGGTTTTTGGTGGCTGAACTGCATGGTTATCAGCGCCCGTACAAATTCCCAATCTTTACACTTTCTAGGCTGGCCACTTTCCCGAATGATGATGAAATTATGAGGACTAAACAAGCACGCAATCCCTGGGCGTAGAAAATCCCAGACCCGGCCGGGAATCGAATCAGGGACCCCGTGATCCAGAGGCGGCCATGCTAGACTTTTTTTTTGTTCGGGGTGGACGTCCCATGACGCCCGTTCAAATTCATCGTTGATCCATTCACTCTTTTGTTTTTTGTATTACAGAGGGCGGTATACCCTCCGACCGAACACGCTGAGCTACCGTGCCGGCATCACTAGACCGCGAGCTGCGGATAGCAGGAAGAATTGACCGCCGGTAGAGCTCCGTATGTGATCTAAAGAACTAAACTAAACTCCGTCCGAACAGGCCTTGGAAGGCCCAACGTTACCGACGGGCCGCCGTGTCATCCTCAGCCCACAGGCGTCACTGGATCACTGGATGCGGATATGGAGGGGCATGTGGTCAGCACACCACTCTCTCGGTCGTATGTCAGTTTACAGACCGGAGTCGCTACATCTAAACCAGATAGCTCCTCAGTTGGCCTCACAAGGTCTGAGCGTACCCCGCTTGCCAACAGCGCCCGGCGCACCGGATACTAGCCCAGCCCGACAGCGCTTAAATTCGGTGATCTGACGGGAACCGGTGTTACCACTGCGGCAAGGCCGTTGACTCGTATGAGATCTAGTTTTTCTAATTTTCTCGTTGTGATCATTTCGAGAGAAATTTGTATGACAAAGTAATATGTTGCCGGCCTCTTCTTGAAACGCACGCTCTCTTAATTTCAACAGCATGTCTGTTGGTGAGGTACAACGCGTCTCTTGTAGCGTCTGCCACCACTGAATTTTATTAGTATGTCTGTAACGCTCTCGCGCCGAATAAACAATCGTGACGTAATGCTTCCCTCTTCGCTATAGCCCTCTCCCTCCCTGTCTCTCTCTCTCTCTCTCTCTCTCTCTCTCTCTCTCTCTCTCTCTCTACCGCATTATTGATTGGCAAGAATTTAGCTGTTTAGTTCATTTTTTTAATTTCATTTTTATATATTTATTTTTTGTTTTGCGTTCGACAGTTGATTTGATGAGCCCCACGAGTAGTTGTTCTCCTGTTCATTTTACATTAGCACTTGCACCTGATGTCCTAGTTTGGTCCCATAAGGCCTTACCACAAATTTCAAACCTAATGTCCCGATGATTTGTCCCAGTCCCTAGTCTACTACACTTTTTACCCATGGAAGTCATTTCTTGATGGCTTAACACATTGTCTGTCATATTGTCCCCTTTTATTTAAACGTTTCGTATGTGATCCACCTCTCGCCGATTTTACGACGACCTATACATTTCATACATTTCTTATCTTATTGGTTCATCTAATTTTCAACATTCTTCTTTAGCACCACTTCTCAGACGCTTCGATTCTTTTCTTTTCAGACTTTCCCACAGTCAGTATTTCACTACCATACAATCCTGGGCTCCACACGTACATTCTCAGTAATGTCTTTCACAAATTAAGGTCTATGTAATATACTAGTAGACTTCTTTTGGACAGGAATACCGTCTTTGCCTGCGTTAATCTTCATTTTATGCCTTCCTTGCTTCCTCCATGATGTGCTATTGAACTTTTACTTAACTTAGTCTACTCTATAACCAAGAATTTTTATATGAAGTTAATCAAAAATGGCTCTGAGAACTATGGGACTCAACTGCTGAGGTCATTAGTCCCCTAGAACTTAGAACTAGTTAAATCTAACGAACCTAAGGACATCACAAACATCCATGCCCGAGGCAGGATTCGAACCTGCGCCGTAGCCGTCTCGCGGTTCCAGACTGCAGCGCCTTTAACAGTACGGCCACTTCGGCCGGCATGAAGTTAATCACTTATCTCATTTCTGCTACTGCTTATTACTGTCAATCCACATTTTGCACTCATTAGACTGGTGATTCCATTCAACAGATCCTACTATTATTCCTCACTTTCACGAGATTAGCCATGTCATCAGTGAATGTTATGACCAGTTAATACTGCTCCAGAAACTTTCCTTGATTCCCGCCATTGCCTTTTCGATGCAGGGGCGAAAGACTGCATCCCTGTTTACACCCTGTTCAATCCGAGCTCGGACCTCATTTACATAGTGTTGGTTCGACTACTGTGGTAGTCAACATCGACACAACGAAATAAGGAGAAAAGTTGCAGTGGGTGTGGCAGGAATCTAAAATGATATGTACCTACACACGCAGATTAATAGAACTCTTTCTTTTTAAAGAGATAAGGAACATAACTTCTCGTTATGACGTGGCTTGCTGTGATTCCTACATGCATTTACATTTACTGTCGATTGCTACTCCAAGAGCCGGCCGGAGTGGCCGAGCGGTTCTAGCCGCTGCAGTCTGGAAACGCGCGACCTCTACGGCCGCAGGTTCGAATCCTGCCTCGGGCATGGATGTGTGTGATGTCCTTAGGTTAGTTAGTGTTGTGTACATAGTTCCGCGTAGTCAGCGCGTACACAACTTTCCCACTAGAACGCGCCCCGCTAAGCACAACAGCGCAGGCACAGCGCTCGTCCGTCTCCGCACGACGAGATGGCGCTCCCTTAGAGACGGGCCAAATTCTGCTTCCGCCGATCCGCATATTAATATGTAAAGCAGCCAATGAGATTGCTGCTAACGTAGAACCTTTTCTCCTCGCGGATCACACTCGCGCAGTGATACATGAACGCGCGAGGTATTATAACGAGTGAACACACCTCCGATTAGTCAGTCTGCAGTCTGCATTAGTCTGCATTTGTCTGTACCAGTCTACATTAGTCTGTACCAGTCTGTAGTCAAGTTTCAGTCTGCGCCTAATAAGATTACCATATTCCTGTACATAGCCATGAAGATAAATGAATAGACACTTTGTCAAGTATCAGAGATATGTGAGAATAAGATTAACGTACCAAGACCAAAGGAACTTCAGATTGTCAATTGTAAACAGCATCCAATCAAGTTAAGTAAGGTTTATGATTGTTATTATTTTAATAAATGTGTGTGAAAATTAATCAAGTTCTGTTTAACGTTGGTCACCGTCAATCTGCTACTCTAAGCGTGCAAGTGGCGTTTCTATCGTCTGACCTAACGGCAGAAGATAAACCCGCCAGAATAAGACCAGGAGACATATTGCTGACACTCGCCTACTTCGTTAGAGCGACAAGTCAAATAATCTGTTGGTGTGTGTACCGAAGGTCTTACAGTACGCACACCACAGTTAGACTTACGTAGTTCTAAGTTCTAGGGGACTGATGACCTTAGCCGGCCGAAGTGGCCGTGCGGTTAAAGGCGCTGCAGTCTGGAACCGCAAGACCGCTACGGTCGCAGGTTCGAATCCTGCCTCGGGCATGGATGTTTGTGATGTCCTTAGGTTAGTTAGGTTTAACTAGTTCTAAGTTCTAGGGGACTAATGACCTCAGCAGTTGAGTCCCATAGTGCTCAGAGCCATTTGAACTGATGACCTCAGCGGTTACGTCCCATAGTGCTCAGAGCCATTTGAACCAACTACTCTAAGAACGCAGGCTAAGTATCGTGTTCCTAATACTCACTACTGACGCTCTCGAAATCTGCGACCGAACTGGGGCCCGACAAGCGATGGGCGGCTGGTAGTCAGCGTCGGCAGGGGGCGCTGAACTCTCTTTTCCCTGGTGTACGGGTCAGCGCCTTCTTGATGCCGTTTCGCGGCAGGTCGCTGGTCGGTGTGCAGTCGAGCTTTATGACTGCACACATAGCACAATGTGAGGGTGTTTTCTTTAGCTGCTTTTGCTCAGACGGACGCCGGCCCTCGCAGAGCGTCCCCCACTGTAAGGAGGCAGAGGCTGTCTAATGCAGCAAGCAGCCTGAGGCCGCACCGGAGCTTAGCGCGCGGGCGTCTGTGGAGTGCGGAGGGGCTCCAAGCAAGCGCCTTTGTGGATCGCGGCTGCGTCAGTTTTCGCTACGGCCGCCGCCGCCGCCGTCCCTCCCCTGTCTCTGCCCCCTCCTCTTCTCTTCCACCACCCTGCCCCACAAGTGAGTCGACTGCGTCGTTGCAGTACAGCATCACTTAATCCTTAACCAGTTGCTAAAGAATGTGGGGTGTGGTCGCAGCCGCAGACCATTCCCTTTTCTGCGTTTAATTCTTCTACAATTACTACACTGGCGAGAATGGTAAATTTCACATCGTGGGCCGGCCGGGGTGGCCGAGCGGTTCTAGGCGCTACAGTCTGGAACCGAGCGACCGCTACGGTCCCAGGTTCGAATCCTGCCTCGGGCATGGATATGAGTGATGCCCTTAGGTTAGTTAGGTTTAAGTAGTTCTAAGTTCTAGGAGACTGATGACCTCAGAAGTTAAGTCCCATAGTGCTCAGAGCCATTTGTACCATTTTTTACATCTTGAACCACTATTCCATTATTTGTTTCCCTGAAACATCCTCCACATCTCTAACATAATTACAGAACGTGGCCGAGAAAACTTCGATCAAAACCTTCTATGCACTGCTGTCATACGATCTCCACAACACACACAATACTGGCAAATGGCCAGTATTATACGCAGCGTTGTTATCTGACGTGGAGCCTGTATGACAGCAATGCAGAAGGTTCTGATCTAATTTTCTGTGACCGGGACACATCTAAACTTGGATTTGTCATTTTACTTGTTAACCTGTGCTATTAAGATTTTTCATTGTAATATGTAATTACGCCCAGATATCAGTGGTACTACCGACGAAACTAAGCGTCAGTAAAGGTTTTTTCACTGAATGCAGGTTATTGTGGTAACACGAAATTCTTCATTCCAATATTTATCAAACTTCCGTGACATGTTCATCATGTAACACGTATTAACCCTTTCATGATTAAAGGCACACAAAAATTCGCTGAAGTAATACATAGTTTGAGCGTTGGGGCTTTTGTATCCTGTAGGTCCCAGCGCTGCTGTGTCGCGAGATCCTTTCGGAAACTGGAGTAAAAAACACTAATGGACGGAAGAGCTGATATGTAGAAAGCTGCCGGCTGATGTGGCCGATCGGTTCTAGGCGCTTCAGTCTGGAACCGCAGGACCGCTACGGTCGCAGGTTCGAATCCTGCCTCGGACATGGATGTGTGTGATGCCCTTAGGTTACTCAGGTTTAAGTAGTTCTAAGTTCTAGGGGACTGATGATCTCAGATGTTAAGTCCCATAGTCCTCAGAGCCATTTGAACCATAGAAAGCTGTGGGGGATCAAGTGGGGCGGTGCGTGTTTATAGATGGCACAGTGCGTCTAATCCACGAAAATCAGATTGCCGCACTTTCACATGTGATACTACTAGACACAGACAGAGGTACACAAGTTACGTGAGCCAGGGCAGGAGGGGGGAGGTGGACACAATGGACACAAGAAGGGCATTCCGTCACCCTCCATCACCAACATCCAATAAATTAGTTGCTGACCCCGTGATGGCATAGGATAAGAGCAGAAAAAAAGAAGAAGATAGAGCATAGACATTGTTTTGAAACATTACTGCGCTCCTCAACAATTCTGCTGGTTTGTACATAATTTGTATTTAGTAGTAAGACTTAAATGCCCCAGAAAACTTAATACAATGTAGAAAACGTTGGCATATGAAACGTCAAAACTATCTTGAAATTTTTGTGTTGAAAAATTAGGTACGATATTTGTCACTAGCTGACATATGTTTTCGTACCGATTTATTTCCCTTTTTTTCCATATTTGTTGTTCTGCTAAAGTCATTCTGCAAACAAAAATTTCAGTTTGGAAATCCTAGGCTCACATGAAAACACGGACGTAGTTACGTTCCCGGGACACGTTGTTTCCCACCTCACCGATTTTCAAAGTCGGTCAGCTTAAAAATTTTTGGGCAGTGAAGACTAAATTTGACCTTTTTCGAAACGTATATAAAATAAATTTTTGCTATAATAGGGTTAGATAATCAAACTTTCATTCCACCCGCAGTTGATGTCTGTCATCAATATTAATGTGACGTGTGGCCTCCATGGGGACAAATACAAAAATTCGATGTGGCTTGGAAGCATGCAGCCTCCAAATATCATCGTGAGGAATATCTTCCCATGCCTTAAACAGATGGTGTAAGTTCATGAAGATTGGCGGCTGGTGGTTGGTGTGGAAGTAAACGTCTTCCCATCGTGCACCAGACACGCTCAATCGGTGGCACAGAGGAGAGTGGGCAGGCCAGCTAAGGATATGTACATTCCTCGAGGCATTTGTGATGTGAACTGTGTTCGGCCCGCTGGAATATGCGTATAAAGGGATGAAGTTAAAAATGAGCCCTAAACGAGCAGAGAGCGTCATGACGAAACCAGGACACTGCCAAGTCGGTCACAGCCGGCGAGGGAACTGCGTGGTCAGCGACTTCGCAACGCTTCTGTTATGACAGACGACACTTGTCGTCGACGCGTGACGCAGCCCGCAAAACGGTTCGGTGCGACACGCTAACCGCTGTAAACAGCATGGAGAAGCAGTATTCAAGGTCGCGCGAACCAGCCCGTCATCATGAATAGTTGGACAGTAATGTGACGTCGACCCTGCTCTACTCTCCACCCCGCCGATGACACAGACTCTTCTGCCTCAGCCGGAGCACAAATCACTACCAGTCGCCTACCTCTGCGCACCAGGGGCAGCTCCATACTTGGCCATTATCCCGGCACTGCGAGAGGAGGTTCCAGCCATTTCTGCCCCCGCCGGGGCACCAACAGAAGACTACTAGGCTCCGAGCCCGGGAGCGTGAGGCAGCCCGACGTTCCTGTGGTCGCCGCTGCCAGCGTGGAAACACGGGAAGCTGGCGACGCAGCACCGACGGCCCGTAGCAGGATGCGCAGTCAGCAGCGTGAGGCCGTCGCTTCTGGGAGAGACGCCCTCAAGTTCTCCGCGTCGCCCACTGATGATTGTAATCGAATCTCAGTAAAAAAAGTCATCGTCGAACTTTCTTCAGCTAGTCAACGTCTCAGTCACCAGGGAATCAGTCTTTTTGCCATTCCAAATTTCTACCCGCACTATGATTCCAGGAGCTGAAGAGGTTCAAAATGGTTCAAATGGCTCTGAGCACTATGGGACTTAACATCTGAAGTCATCAGTCCCCTCGAACTTAGAACTACTTAAACCTAACTAACCTAAGGACATCACACACATCCATGCCCGAGGCAGGATTCGAACCTGCGACCGGAGCGGTCGCGCGGTTCCAGACTGAAGCGCCTAGAACCGCTCGGCCACACCAGCCGGCAGCTGAAGAGGTATGAGCCTCGAGATTCGCTGCTTCCTGTGTCCTTTCACCAGTTAGTCTACGGACACGTCGCGTCGATCTGATTGCCACAAACAGAGGGTAAATTCAATAACGAATACCACAGAAAGACAGTGTCCCAATTGATATTCGATCTAGGCATTGGAAGTCTGTGTTATTTTGGTACGGTATCAGCAGTGAACGACACATGGCAACTTGAGATCTCAACCTAGCTTCGATTAATCTGTTCATGACTGGCGGCACATCTAAACTCTCCTCGGATTACAGATATTGTAATCCGTCTATTCGTCATACCAATCGAGCAATCTTACTCTCTTCTCGCGGTGCATTCCTTCTGCAAGGACCCGCACCTCCTTCTCTTGCCACTTTGTTGTCCAGAGTACATCTTGTCACCATTCGTTCTGTAGGCATTTGACTATGGCCGCGAGCCTGTGCGATTTGTCACTATGGCGCACCCATCTCACTTATGTCAGTGACCCGACCTTTTTAAAAGCTCGAAACATGGCGAAAAGCTGCGCGAGCACATCCTCTGGGCATCCAATGTTTTGATCTCTAACTTAAACTTTCCGTAAACACTACCTATTCCCAATAGCCGTAATGTACTCGCATCATTCTTCGTCTATAGGAATGTCCTTTTCTGTGCTGAAAATTAGCTCGCAAGTGGATGAACTTTTAATCAGTATTTCCCTACATCCTACATGGAAACGTTCTTAAATAAAAACCATCCTAACACAGTTAATCAATTTTCGTATGCAGGTTCCATCTTACAATGTGGAGGCATTCTACGTACTCTACTATGCCAGTCAGCCTAGTTTCTGCTGTTTCTGAAATTTATATCGATTAGGCTGTTCTATCTGTGTTGCTCACTCCTGTCAGAGACCCTGTAATATTTTCGATATAACAGAATTTCCAATTGCTGTGTCTTTCCGAAGAACTTTTAACGTCACGCCACCATTACGGAACATTAAACAGTTTCTATATTGGTGGTCAGCTGGGATGTTAAATTTTGCTGGTTGTAATTGTGGTTATTTTTCCAAATGTCAGAATACATTGGGTAAGAAGGAGTTGGGAGGAAGGGCAGGAATTGGCTATGGTTCTCTCGAAGGAGAGGTGTCGGCATTGGCCATAAGTGATACATGGAAACCAGTGAAAATTTGAATTAAGATGCTCGGACAGGGATCCGACACACGCCCGTTCCTAATATGATTCAATCCTTCACTGAATTAGGGTATGCCATGTTGTTTTAGGACAGTGTCTGCGGATTGTAGTATTATAATGAATGCAGAATTTTAGCCAGGAAGAGTACGTATCCTGGTCGATGTTCTTGAGCTGTTCCTGAGGTGGCAGTATTTATCGTCACTCTGTGCCAAAATATTTCATGATTTTGTAACCATTGGAGACCAAGTTGTCATTTCGCTGTAATTTAGTTTCAATTCAATATGTCTATACGATTGAGTTGTAGTATATTGCGTTTCCGCAAAATTATACATACTGTCAATTTTGAAAAACGTATTTTAATATAGCCTATTTTGCGCAGCTGCTGCGCCACAGCTCGTAAATATTGTTATATAACAGTGTGAATTGCCAATAAACTAGCCTTCATTTGCTACCAGTTTCCGTCTTTTTGATCATCATCAACAGGCAACGTAAAGAAATTTTTATGTTGCTTGGCGATGATCATAAAGAAAGAAACTGGTAACAAACAAAGTTTTGTTTATTAGCAGCTCATATTTTGACCTAAAAATTACTTTCTCTGAATTACATATTTCTTTTGATGTGGTTTGTTACTCTTTTTGTATTTTAATAACTCAAGTATTAATTTTTTGATTTTCTTGTTTCAGGTAAGTGCCTTCTGGTTACCAAACCGCAGATTGTAAGTATTTATGTCCACAGAAAACACTGATATAAACTGTTGGGTAATTCATTCAGTTAAGTGATTAACACACTGTATTGTTTCTGTGGCCGCATTTAATCCTGTGTCATGTACTCCCCTTTATTTCACAGAAGGTCATTAGAATAGTCGCATCGTTTGTGGTAATGGTCAGTTATTTTAAGCGTTCTTCATCACAGGACATTACAGCTCCTCTCAGTGGCTCGCATAGTTCACAGAGTCCATTGATGACATTCAATCGCACTGAGAGCTCACGTCACTATAAAAAAAAACGCGTGGTACGAATGGGTCGTTTTCTACTTTTAGTGCAGTGATTTCTCCACTTGTTTATTAAAAATGTCCATATAGAGATTAGTTTTACATCCATAACACTTTTCAGTTGGAATTCGCAGAATGGTGGTTGATGACATCAGCATTTAGAGGGTTACAGTTATTGAACTGTATGAAAAAAACGTAAATCAATTACAAACTGCGTCGTGCACATACTTTATTCAACATGTGAACGTCACTACACTACACTTCGAATTTAGGTTATGGCATGTTCGATATCCATGCCATCGTTGGCGATGATGTGACGCATCCGCTGAAGAGCAGTAACATCGACGATGTCGATAACCTCCTGAATGGCTGTTTCGAAGACAGCAGTGGTTTTGGGGTTATTGCTGTACACCTTGTCTTTAATACAGCCCCGCACGTGTTCAGATCCGGAGAATATGGTGACCAATAGAACCCACGCCAGTGGCCTCTGGGTAACTCAGAACCGGAATGCGGCACCCAAAGTGCTCCTCCAGGACGTCAAAACTCTCCTGTTTCGATGGGATCAGCTCCGTATTGCATGAACCGCATCTTGTCGAAATCACTTTGGACAGTAGCGATGAAATCATCTTCCAGAACCTTCATGTACCGTTCGGTAGTCACCATGCTTTAAGGAGTATCGCACCGATTATTCCGTGACTGGTCATAGCACACCACGCAGTCATCGGCCGAGGGTGAAGAGACTTCTCGATCGCGAAATGCGGAATCTGTCTCCCAGATGCACCAATTTTGCTTATTGAGGAAACCCCAAATGAAAGTTGGCTTCGTCGCTGAACCATATACACATGAAAGTCATGTTCGTCAATTCTGTGTTCAGTAGTGTTGAAACACAACCGCTGTTCCATGGCCCGGAGGCTTAATGGCTGATAGGTTCGAATTTTGTGTAGGAAGAGATGCACGTCTTCAACAACAATTTGTCACAGTGTCTCCCGGTTGTTTGGAAATTAGAAATTTGTGGTAAGATCTTACGGGACAAAACTGCTGGGGTCATCGGTCTCTAAGCTTACACACTACTTAAACTAACTTACGCTACGGACGACACACACACACACACACACACACACACACACACGCCCGAGGGAGGACTCGAACCTCCCACGGGAGGAGCCGCGCGAACTGTGACTGACGCCCCAGACCGCGCGGCTACCTTGCGCGGCTCTTGGTTGTTTCCCACCTGTTGTGCAGCTCGTATGATCGATTTCCTGGGGCTGGTTTGAAACGCAGCACGTGTCCTCTCAACATTTTCAGGCCTTTTCACCCTTTCTGGACGACCGACGTTGCTAACACTGTCATCATTATCACACTACCCGTTCTCTCAAACTTGCGAATCAAATTATTGATTGTTAGCACGGTTGTCTTCAGCTTGAGCTCGGTCGCAAACTTCGTTTGAGGCGCAGTTCGGCTGTTATTGCTCGCATAGTAGGCCCGCGGCCAACCTTGCAGTTTGAAGGTCCTAATGCAAACCGTTCAGAAGTTATGACTATTTTATTTTATGTAGTTCAGCAATTGTCACCCTATATGTATAAGTAAGGTACCGAATGAAAAGACGGGGACGAAAGAACGTGTAAGGAAGCGGCTCGAGAGAGAAGGAAGAAATCGTAAAATGAGATGCGCTGCGCTAGTCAGGACAGATGAAGCGTAACACACAGTATAACATAAACATTTAGTTAACTGTATCTGCTATCTTACATGCCGTGATGTACTTTCAGATACAATATTCCAATGTCGCGTCCCAGCATAGGTCCAATCAGGAGCTTTGGACAAAAATGTGGCAAGCGTAGCGCAAACAGCACGTTGACGAGAGTATGGGCTGAGGTCTACCAAGTTACCTTGAACGGGGTGAGAGAGAGAACGTCCCGTAGGGTGCTTAGTACAGGTGATTTTGGGACGGAGAGGAGAATTTGTTGGCTTCATAGGAAGTATATAAGGGTGCAGACGCGTAAAGATTCATTTTGAGAACAATTTATTTCCCAATTGTTCAACTTTATTCAGAGAAGTGTCTTACAGTAACCTCATATGTTTGAAAATCAATTAGCACACCCTACCACTCAAGGTGTTAGTCCTTTCCACCAACTCCTGGTACCGGAGTTCTACGAGGGTTGTCCAGAAAGTAAGTTCCGATCTTTCGAGAAATGGAAACCACAGTGAAAGCCAGCAACGTTTTATTTGCAACAGTTAGGTACACCTTCCACCTACTTCTCTACATAGTTACCGCTCCAACTCCGAGTGTTGTCGTAGTGTTTTATCAACTTTCCAATATCCTCGTCATAGAAAGCAGCCGCCTGTGCTTTCGGCCAGTTATCTGCACTGGTCTGCAGCTCGTTGTCTGTCCAAAATTTTGTCTTCATAGCCAGCGGTTCCTGTGAGCAGAGATGAGACTCAGGGGGAGCCAATTACGGACTGTATTGTGGGTAATCAGACAGTTCTCATCGGAAACGCTGCAGGAGCGTCTTTATTGCCCCTGCAGTGTGCTGCCGAGAAATGGCATGAAGAAGGAACTGCTCGACAGTTGCGTTATGTGGGCTGCATGACACAGGCGAAATCTCTATCCAGGCCCTCATACTTGGCGGGAGACGCTATTCCCTACACATCTTCACGTGCTCACTGTTCACTCAAAACTGAAAAGAGCGACGCGACACGATCGACGGGCATACTAGAGACACTGCCCAACACATCTATGCAAAGCTTTGCCACATTTTTCCCAGTGGTTTTCATTTCGCGACCGATCGGACCATTCTTTCTGGACATCCCTCGTACCTATTGCTATGAGAGACGAGCGCTTTGCTTACAACTCGTTCCGACAATACGCAGTGAAACACTTTAAGCGCAGTGGGCGACAAGTGTGAGACAGGGCTTGTTCCCCTTATATTCTGACACACAGAAAATATCAACTATTACCCATTGCTACTACTAGAGACAAACTATACACAGCTTGTTGTTTACTAAAAGGCAGAAAACTCGAGATAGTAACTGTTGCGGATACTTATCGGAAACTCAGTTGTCCTCTCTCGAATGTGTACAGACGTCCTGTAGTTTTTAACGCAGTAGAATCCAAGTGCCAGTCTCCCGACGACCGGCTGTTGTAGTGCATCTAGCTGCTTTCTCGTAAACACTTTCTTCGCCCCCTGCACCTTACTACTTACCCTGCACTGCACCTTGCAAGTATTTTATTTGTTTTTCAGAAAAATAGTTACAGTGAGCTCATAAAATACCGGACAACGTGGTTTCGTAATTTTAGTAACCAACGGGATGAAAAGGTTTCTTTGACGACAGAGAACTACACTTTTTTGGCGCTCGTTTAGCAGCTCCCGTCAAGACATTTTAAGTGGTAAAACTACCTCGTAGGTCTGACAATAAATTACAATTTAGAAGTGTATTTTAAATTCTGATTCTTCCTCTGTTCTTGTTGCGGTGAGAATGGTGTACCAGCCAGGAGGTTCTCCTAATTCTTCTACCTCCTCCTCCTCCTCCTCCTCCTCTTTTCGTGCCTTGTCCCCCGCTTTGTTACTAACAGACCCGGCACGGTTAGCTTAATGGATGGAAGGATGCACTCCCTGTCACCAACCCGTTTCACCCTCCCTCGGGGGCGGAATATTTGTACCCCTGAACTGTCTGCGTGTATTGTAATTCATGCGAAAGTACGCTAAATTTTTCTGAATATTTGCGAATCGTGTAACTGAGGCGGGACTTCGGTACCAGCCCGGTACTCGCTTAGTGGGATGACGCAAACCGCCTAATAACCACATCAAAGCTGGCCGGCACACCGTCCCTCTTCATTAAGCCACCCGGCGGATTCGATCCGGGGCTGGCGCACCTGCCCATCTAAGAAGCGGCGCTTTAATGGTCACGGCTATCAGGGCGGGTAGTTAAAAGGCTCCGCTTCTCAAAACGGCAAAATGTTTCTACGAGATATGGCATCCTTGGTCAGTGTCAACCGTTCGGAGGTATTCAGTTATGTAAAATGATTCAGTCTACGGGGTATTTAAAATAATTTATATTTATACTGTCTGGGTTATGACAGTTGTCAGAAGAGTTTATGTAACTTAAAAAGAATTATTAAATAACAATGTACAGTACGTAACCTACAGTTTGGAAATAAACATCTTTTTCTGGGTAGACGTTTTCCAGGATAATATTTTCCTATCTTTAAGGCATTTTACGACAAAATGTATTTTCATCAAAATCTTTCGTAGTACCTAGCATTATTTGTCCCTTTTTTCCAAAATGAATCTTTCACTCTGTAATGGACTCCGCTCTGTTTCGAAACCGCGTTTCACACACAGTGTTCTTACCAACCGAGCTATCCAGGCGCTACTTACAACCCGCCATGACAATTTCACTTCTTAATTGCGTACGAAAGACAAAAAAATGTTCAAATGTGTGTGAAATCTTATGGGACGTAACTCTTAAGGTCATCAGTCCCTAATCTTACACAGTACCTAACCAAAATTATCCTAAGGACAAAATACACACACCCATGCCCGAGGGAGGACTCGAACCTCCGCCGGGACCAGCCGCACAGTCCATGACTGCAGCGCCTAAGTCCGCAGCTCGTGGTCGTGCGGTAGCGTTCTCGCTTCCCGCGCCCGGGTTCCCGGTTTCGATTCCCGGCGGGGTCAGGGATTTTCTCTGCCTCGTGATGACTGGGTGTTGTGTGCTGTCCTTAGGTTAGCTAGGTTTAAGTAGTTCTAATTTATAGGGGACTGATGACCATAGATGATAAGTCCCATAGTGCTCAGAGCCATTTGAACCATTTTTTTGCAGCGCCTAAGACCGCTCGGCTAACCCCGCGCGGGAAAGACGAAGTTGCGCATTCGAGTCCCGGTCCGGCCCACAGTGTTAGTCTTCCAGAAAGTTTTTATAAAGTTTTGTTTATTTTTGACTCAGTCGCTTTTTTATGACACAATTATAATTTGTTTCTATCTGCAATAGCCACCTTAAGGTTGTCAACGCTTGAACATTTGTTCATTAGAGGCCGCCCCCAACTTATGATGCACACTAATGATGTGTTATAAAAAGTGATTGTGTCAAAAATAAATCACCATCTCTTTTAACGGAATGTCGTTTTTACCAAAAACTTTTTATTGTTTGCCCCTGCTTGACAGAGAATATTAATTCAGAATAATGTGGTCATAGTTTACTTCTGATGTAATATACGACGTAATTAGTTATTGTGAACTTGTGGTTGATTTTCTACTTGAAATTTTGCGAGAAACAAGTTTGTATGCATTGTAACGATTGCTGAAACAAAGCTGTACGAAATGATCATACCATTCAAAAACGACGTGCTCCCACAGTAAAAGAACAAATACTTACAAGTTATTTTAAAGAAATTATATATATTAATATTTACACCAATGATCAACGATAATTAAATAGAATTGAGAACAAAACTATAGCCGGCCGAAGTGGCCGTGCGGTTAAAGGCGCTGCAGTCTGGAACCGCAGGACCGCTACGGTCGCTGGTTCGAATCCTGCCTCGGGCATGGATGTTTGTGATGTCCTTAGGTTAGTTAGGTTTAACTAGTTCTAAGTTCTAGGGGACTAATGACCTCAGCAGTTGAGTCCCATAGTGCTCAGAGCCATTTGAACAAAACTATATACACGTTAATTAACAAATTTGTGTAAAATAATTATAATCTTCCTAGCGTTAAGTACGTTAAAATATAAACCTTGCATATAAGAGCTTTGCAACAACTTCTCGAAAGTAACGTGCTCGTAAAACAGCGTAAAACCTCTCCAATTTATATTATGAGCGTAGCATGGAGTCAAAGGACCAACGACATACCTGATATAATTTACTGCTAAAACGTCATCCATAATGTAAGGTATAACGCGCGCTGTATATCTACAGATATGACTTGTTACTAAATGAAAATCCCAAGTGTCGCTAATATGTGCAATATATAACTCTCCCGCTTTAGATACTTGAAAAAGCATAAGTACGAAATTGTACAATCGTACATGAAATAGAGAGAATGGCAGCTGAAGGCATCACGAAATCGTTCAAAAAATACAATTTCATAGGATTTTATTAAATCAAATTTATCAGAGATTGTTAATTTAAGGACTTCTTCGTTTCCGGCATTACTGGCAGAACTTTTAAAAAAAAATTTACATTCTCGTCAATGTGTACAGGAAACAGTGGAAATATTTTGCTTTATTTGAAGTAAGTTATTTACAGGGAAAACGTAATAATAATAGCCAACTTCTGTCTTCCCAGTAGCGTTTTTACCGCGTCAGTGTACATTTCGAAAGGCAACTCCATTTTCCAGTAATTTCTGTTTTACAATTACAGTTAATTATTTAACAGCAGCTGATTCCTGCGATGCGCAGTTTTCAGGAGTTTACTCGTATCCCCGTAAATTTACAAAGTGTCCCTGCGTGGGTGGATATGTGGTTAAATGACAGACATACTTTGTCTGCACTCATAAAGGGTCACTTTGTAAATTTACAAGGATACAAGTGAGGACGTGAAGCAGACACATCGCTGGAATCAGCTGATCGTGTGAAGGAAATAAGTGTGTTCGTAATACAGACAGGGTGGAGAACGAAAATGTCTTTTAATAAATTTGTGGCTGATACGAAACAGCTTATTGTACGTTTCGATGTCACAGCACCATCTATAAGGCTACACTTCTTACGAAGGACCTGCACGAAGCCCTGATGGAGAAGCTGAAAACTCAAAATCTACATTGCCGTAGTAAAAACGCTGTAAAAAAAGATCGTAGATGGATTTCATTATCACGTTTTCTCGTTTCTCACTGTGTCGGTTTTCCCCAAGAACAACTTGTATGGCTACCAGGAAAAGTTATTGACATATTCTTTTATTGCTGTATCTGAACTATTAAAATTCATGCCAACTACGAAAGTATGTAATTCATGACTGTTTTATAAAGTGAAAGGCCTTTTTCTTGTTACAATCTTTATTTATTTATTTTCCAGATTTTTTTCGCCTGTTATATTAAGGCATCTTTAGTTTATTTTATCTGGTCTAATACAGTTTTGTTTTTATACTTATTTATAGTACTAAACGAATAACAGGGGGCACAGTCCTAGTTGCAGGTTGGCTATGTACCGGTTTCCAGGGGGAACAAGAATTTGATTGTAAAATATTTCGTATCATAAATGACAGAAATTAAAAATGTACAATATTGTTATTATCAGATCACTATGAGCTATAATCTTGTCACCTTTAATTCCTTGGGAATAATTGTGCCCCACGACCGTGATATAATCCAGTACAGAAAGAATGTCAGCATCGATCATAATATCGTGTGTATTTTTTTGCAAATCTAGATTTCCTCTAACACTGCAAACCTGGGAAGGCAGGAGGCGAAGTACTGGCGGAAGTAAAGATGTGAGGACAGATCATGAGTCATGTTTGCGTAGCTCCGTCGGTAGAGCACTTACCCACGACAGATAAAGGTCCCAAGTTCGAGTCTCGATCGGGCACACAGTTTTAATGTGCCAGGAAGTTTCATATTAGCACACACTCCGCTGCAGAGTGAAAATTTTATTCTGGCTGCCCAGACTATATTCATCCAGTATTTGAGAATGAGAGCACGCAGTCTGTCCCAACAAATGTACGACTAATGTCCAAACCTTTCCGAAACGTTTTTGCTAACATCCCCCACAGAATAATGAAAGAAGACAATTGGTAATTGCGACTGGGGCTCGTGCACTTAGGGTTCCATACAAACTTAATATTTTATATGGATAGTTCATCCATCCCTTGAATCGAGAATCTCGAAGATTTTTGCCTGTTATAGATATCGATACTGGCAAGGTATCGGTCCCGGGAATTCGAAGATTGTACCAAAATCTCTACAGTAGTTCCTGAGACTAACCTGGACATGCAAAAGAAAGCGAGCTGATGACTTCAGTTTATATATGTAGGCGGAGAATATTTAATAAAATTTATTTATTTACTCACTGAAATGTGACTACAACTGCATTTTATGTTTGCGTGCATTAATATTTTTCTGTTGTGCTTTTCACGGGCGCTGAATGTAATGTAAATTCTAATGACGAAGTTAATTTTTCTTGTGATGTAATTACAATGTGACAATTTTCGGATTTTTTTTCCTTTACTTGTACTCTAAAATATTCTTGGCAAATTTCATGATTCTAGGTCAACAGGAAGAACTCTATAGGTTTTGATGAGTGAGTTTGGCAGTATCTTGCACTGCCTTCGAAGCTTAAACTTTTTACATTCCCAAGAGACCGTAGATCTTGGTACGTGACATAAATTTCCACATGATACGTCTACCCGATTCTGAGTTAAAGGGTCCTTTAACCGTCGGACTGGCAGACGCCCGGACACCAAAGCGATTCTAAAAGCATCCCGTTTTTACGGATTGACCTACGGAAAAAATGTGTCGCTTACTACGTTTTCACATTTCATGCAGTAAAGCTTCACCATCGGACAGGGCGTTTTAGCTTATTACTTCTTTTCTACGAACTGGATTCGGAACACATTCTGCTTACAGTATTCAATATTGCATTGAATATACCTGCAAAACTGTTTCTTTGTACGAACTCGCAGTTCAGGAGATATGACGTCATAAACACTGAAGTGCTTGAAAGGCATATGTTAGACGTGGCGTTCGATTTTTTACAGAATCGATGGGTAGGGGGTATTGTTAGATTAGATTTTAGCAAGGAAAGGCATTTCATTTTGTAAAGGTGATATGTATGTACCTGCTGCAGAAAATGGCCACAGCACGGTCATTTACATATTAAAACTTTGTGAATGTTCTGGAAATCCATTGGCAAATCCATCCTACTTGAGAAAAAAGACTTCCCCCTCTAGAGGAGATTGAATTGAAACTGTACACACAACATTGGGGTAATGTACGCATCAAAATAAGAGTAAAATGTTGTGTCTGAAATTGCTTTATTTCCGAGATATGCATAGGATAGGGATCACAATTGCAATACAAACAATACAAAATTAATTCTTCTCATAAAGCAACGACTCGAAGGATGCGAAATTCACCATCGCTTCTTACTGCACATTTGCCCCAGAGCATGTTCAAAATGATGTCCATGTAGAAGACAGTGACGGGCTCGACTTCTTACGGCTCTCGGAACGTCGCAGGCTCCGTTCATCTCATTCTGCACAGTTGCACAGCCGTTTTCATTTCTCTGATGTAGTTATGCCACATTCTTACTTGCAACATCTTACACGACCTCCCTGAGATAGCTCGATAGATAGTGGTCCAGGAGGCTAGGATCCGGAGATCTGGTGGGCTAAGCAACTGGTCCTTCACGAACCTATCCACTTACCCTGCTAAGCAACCTTGAGACACTCTCATGCCTCCCGACTGAAATGCGCTGGGGCACATTCGTATAGCGAGTAGGACATCATGAAACAGAACGTACAAATCATATTCCGTAAACTGCCGTAGAAATATTGGAACACGTGACGCAATACTGATCCTACGACTTATCTTAGAAGCTAAATTAAGGAAAGGCAAACCTACGTTTCTAGCATTTGTAGACTTAGAGAAAGCTTTTGACAATGTTGACAGGAATACTTTCTTTCAAATTCTGAAGGTGGCAGGGGTAAAATACAGGGAGCGAAAGGCTATTTACAATTTGTACAGAAATCAGATGGCAGTTATAAGAGTCGAGGGGCATGAAAGGGAAGCAGTGGTTGGGAAGGGAGTGAGACAAGGTTGTAACCTTTCCCCGATGTTATTTAATCTGTATATTGAGCAAGCAGTGAAGGAAACAAAAGAAAAATTCGGAGTAGGTATTAAAATCCATGGAGATGAAATTAAAACTTTGAGGATCGTCGATGACATCGTAATTCCGTCAGAGACAGCAAAGGACTTGGAAGAGCAGTTGAGTGGAATGGATAGTGTCTTGAAAGGAGGGTATAAGATGAACATCAACAAAAACAAAACGAGGATAATGGAATGTAGTCGAATTAAGTCGGGGGATGCTGAGGGAATTAGATTAGGAAATGAGACACTTAAAGTAGTAAATGAGTTTTGCTATTTGGGGAGCAAAATAACTGATGATGGTCGAAGTAGAGATGGTATAAAATATAGACTGGCAATGGCCAGGAAAGCATTCCTGAAGAAGAGAAATTTGTTAACATCGAGTGTAGATTTACGTGTCAGGAAGTCGTTTCTGAAAGTATTTGTGTGGAGTGTAGCCATGTATGGAAATGAAACATGGACGATAACTAGTTTGGACAAGAAGAGAATAGAAGCTTTCGAAATGTGGTGCTACTGAAGAATGCTGAAGATTAGATGGGTAGCTCATATAACTAATGAGGAGGTATTGAATAGGATTGGGGAGAAGAGAAGTCTGTGGCACAACTTGACTAGAAGAAGGGATCGGTTGGTAGAACATGTCCTGAGGCATCAAGGGATCACAAATTTAGCATTGGAGGGCAGCGTGGAGGGTAAAAATCGTAGAGGGAGACCAAGAGATGAATACACTAAGCAGATTCAGAAGGATGTGGATTGCAGTAGGTACTGGGAGATGAAGAAGCTTGCACAGGATAGAGTAGGGTAGCATGGAGAGCTGCATCAAACCAGTCTCAGGACGGAAGACCACAACAACAACAACAACAACAAACTGCCGATACACTTTGCCAGTCAGGCGCTGTGCGGTTCGCGAAACAGATTGTCCACTAGACCACACGATATGTTCGCTGCAAAACGATGTTGATATTCTCATACTGTCGTTACACGAGGATTCTCATACGCCCGATGTGCAAGGTACGAGCGTTCACGATGCTCGCACCAAAATAAACCAATTTCAGACAAAACGTTTTCACATTTTACATTTATTTTGATGCGTACTTCATACCCACGAACTGTGAACAGTTGTTTTTGCATCAGACTGTATATTGTTTGGGTTACTTAGCGTCACTCGGCACGTTCTTTTTTCTGAAGTATGACGTGAGCCAGAATAAATGATGCGTCATTGCTAGTGGAAAGCTAAAGCGAGGAAGCCAAATGAGGAACAGGAGCAGCAGGCAAGGAGGAGAGAGAAATTAATTTCGGCCGCAGTGAGTGGTCGGCATTGATGGAATCCAGCTGTTCTTTGCGGAGGGCCCTCTAGCTGGGGGACCGTAATCCCCGCGGCCGGCTCCAGCGGCTGGAGGCATGGGGCGCGCGCGGGCGGTGGTGGCGGAGGAGGAGGCGGTGGTCAGGAGGCTGAATAATCCAGAGCGCGGCCACCGCCTCCGCCGCGTGTTTTATACATGACGCCGCAACGCACAGCTGTCGATCGCTACCCTCCCTCCTGAAAGTGGCGTCGTTTCTAGATCCGGCAGGTTTTAAGGGGCATCGCACTCTAGGGCGCGTTCTAGCTGCTTCCGCTCGTAATGATTTAGTGCTTACCTACACGCTTTCCGAGAAATCACCGTACATCGCTTACCCATTCTTGAGTATTGCTCGAGTGTTCGGGATGCCCACCACGTCCGTCTAAAGGAAGACATCGAAGCAATTCAGAATCGTGTTGCCCTGGGTTCCATCGACAGTCAACTGTTGCGGAGACGCTCCGTGAATTCAAATGGAAATCGCTGGAAGGAACACGACGTTCTTTTAGCGACACACGATTGAGAAAATTTAGAGAAACAGTATTTGTGACTGCAGAACGATAAGACTGCCGCCAATGTACATTTCGCGTAATGAACTCAAAGACAAGAGAAATTGTCGCTCTTACGGCGCCATATAGACAGTTGTTCTTCTCAAGCTCCTTTTTCGAGTGGAACTGGCAAGTAAATGACTGTTCGTGGTACGTGACACCCTCCGCCATGTAGCGTATAGCGGCTTACGGAGTATGTACAGGAGTTGGACAAAAATATGGGAACTCCGCGACAAATGCATCCTTGAAAATTAACTTCAAATGCTAGACAAGCCTGCAAGTGGAGCTGTTATATATTGCTGGCCATTAACATTGCTACACCACGAAGATTACGTGCTACATACGCGAAATTTAACCGACAGGAAGAAGATGCTGTAATATGCAAGTGATTAGTTTTTCAGAGCATTCATACAAGGTTGGCGCCGGTGGCGACACATGCAACGTGCTGACATGAGGAAAGTTTCCAACCGATTTCTCATATACAAACAGCAGTTGACCGATGTTGCCTGGTGAAACGTTGTTGTGATGCCTCGTAAGGAGGAGAAATGCGTACCGTCACGTTTTCGACTTTGATAAAGGTCTGATTGTAGCCTATCGCGATTGCGGTTTATCGTATCGCGACATTGCTGCTCTCTTTCGTCGAGATCCAATGACTGTTAGCAGAATATGGAATCGGTGGGTTCAGAAGGGTAATACGGAACGCCGTGCTGGATCCCAACGGCCTCGTATCACTAGCAGTTGAGATGGCAGGCATCTTATCCGCATGGTTGTAACGGATCCTAGCAGCCACGTCTCGATCCCTGAGTTAACAGATGGGGACGTTTTCAAGGCAACAACCATCTGCACGAACAGTTCGACGACGTTTTCAGCAGCATGGAGTATCACCTCGGAGACCATGGCTGCGGTTACCGTTGACGCTGCATCACAGACAGGAGCGCCTGCGATGGTGTACTCAACGACGAACCTCGGTGCACGAATGGCAAAACGTCATTTTTTCGGATGAATCCAGGTTCTGTTTACAGCATCATGATGGTCGTGTCTGTGTTTGGCGACGTCGCGGTGAACGTACATTGGAAGCGTGTATTCGTCATCGCCATACTGGCGTATCACCCGGCGTGATGGTATGGGGTGTCATTGGTTACACGTCTCGGTCACCTCTTGTTCGCATTGACGGCACTTTGGACAGTGTGTTACGACCCGTGGCTCTACCCTTCATCCGATCCCTGCGAAACCCTACATTTCAGCTAGATAATGCACGACCGCATGTTGCAGGTCCTGTACGGGCTTTTCTGGGTACAGAAAATGTTCTTCGACTGCTGCCCTGGCCAGCACATTCTCCAGATCTCTCACCAATTGAAAACGTCTGGTCAATGGTGGCCGAGCAACTGGCTCGTCGCAGTACGCCAGACACTACTCTTGATGAACTGTGGTATCGTGTTGAAGCTGCATGGGCAGCTGTACCTGTACACGCCATCCAAGCTCTGTTTGACTGAATGCCCAGGCGTATCAAGGCCGTTATTACGGCCAGAGGTGGTTGTTCTGGGTACTGATTTCTCAGGATCTATGCACCCAAATTGCGTGAATATGTAATCACATGTCAGTTCTAGTATAATTGTCCAATGAATACCCGTTTATCATCTGCATTTCTTCTTGGTGTAGCAATTTTAATGGCCAGTAATGTATTTGACGACGAACGGCGCCTGATTTGTAGCTGAGTGAATTAGACATGGGAAACTGTTCGTACACATATGATGGGTGGTTCCGTAACCAAGTTTTCCGAAGTATTTGGTGTTTCAGCGGGCAACGTATGGAAGATAATTTACCGCATATAGGGACAGCGGTAATACATCATCTGCTAAGTCACAACGCAGACGAAAGTGTGCATTGAGTGATCGTGACAGACGGTCATTTAAAAGTACTGTGACGAAAAATAGAGGACGACAGTCATAAAGGTCACCGCAGAACTGAATGTCGCTAACCCTGTCGCACCAAAACACGAAGGGAGCTCCGTAAGCTGGTTATTGCTGGACGAGCTGAAATTCCAAGACCAGTCAAACGGCCGTAACAGGAAAACGTGGTGCCGAAGCCATAGTGCCCAGACTGTGGAGCATTGGAGGAAAGTCACTTGGTCGGATGACTCTTGTTTCGCACTGTTTCCAATTTTTGGAGGAGTTTACGTTCCGATAGTGAAACATGGCGGGGATTTGGTGCTGATTTGGACAGCCACATAGTGGTATTCGATGGGTCCCATGGTTACTCTGCTGACATTATTGTCAAGGATTCTGGCTGCTCAGGTCCTTTCCATGGTACTCTGATTGTTCCCCAACGGTGATGCTGTGCTCGAGAACGACAGGCCCCGTTTCATACAGCTCCCATCGTCCAGGACTGGTTTTGTGAGCACGACGATGAATTGTAGTCCCTGGCTACCTTAGTCATCAGATTTCCATATTACTGAGACTTTCGGCGTGATAACTATCCTCCTCTACAGCTATTTCGTAGTTCCCAGAACTTGCCACTTTTGAGTGAAACATGGGGGTGGGGAAGTGTGTGTGTTCGGTAAAATATTAGGGCAACCATATCGTGGGGTTGTTCTGGATGATCGCATTAGTGCAAAGGACTATGTGACCATTTTGGCCGATTAGATCCATCTCATGGTAGAATGTTTGCTCTTCAACGGTGACACTGTGTTCTAAGAAGACAAGACCTCTTTTCATACGGCTCGCATCGTCCATGACTGGTTTAGTGAACACGAGAGTGAATTGCCGCAACTCCCCTGGTCACCAGAGTCAGCGGATATCTATATTCCTTTGTGGTCTACCTTGCAGAGAAGAGTGTGTGATCCACCTCCGTAATCGTTAGCTGAACTTGCCACTATATTGCAAGACGAATGGTACAAGATTCCTCCGAAAACCGCGCAGGACCTGTATTTATTCATTTCCGAGACAACTGGACGCTGTTTTCAATGCCATCAATTTTCCTACACTGTATTAGGAATGGGAATGTGTTGTTTTTTTCGTATTTCCATATTTCTGGCCAACGCGTTTATACAGGATGGTTAGAAATAGTCTGAAAAGCTTCTAAGAGTGTGTCAGGGTTGGTTTTTCTGACCCATGATTGTTAAGAAAAAATTCCATACGTTCCGTCGTTTCAGATTTGATTAGCATTGGAGTTAGCCAATAAGGTCGTTGCGCAAATTGAAGCACATAGTCACACGGTAATGTGGTAATGCATATATGTGGGTCCATCGGTTGCAACTTGTAATAGTTATTACAAGGTAAAATGTGCCTTCCAGAATGAGATTTTGACTCTGCAGCGGATTGTGCGCTGATATGAAAGATCCTGGCAGATTTAAACTATGTGTCGGACCGAGACTCGAACTCGGGACCTTTGCCTTTCGCGGGCCAGTCCTCTACCATCTGAGCTACCCAAACACGACTCTCGCCCCATCCTCACACAGGAGACGAGGCAATGGCAGAAGCAAAGCTGTGAGGATGGGGCGTGAGTTACGTTTGGGTAGCTCAGATGGTAGAGCACTTGCCCGCGAAAGGCAAAGGTCCCGAATTCGAGTCTCGGTCCGGCACACAGTTTTTACGGAAGTGATAAATTTAAGTAATGTGAGCATAAGCTACTTTTGTTCGGTTTAAGGAAACCCATCGAACAACATGTTTGACGCCACTGACGCGGCCAGGTTACTTGAATTTGCGCGCGCTAACGAATTAAATTGGAAATAGCGCAACGTATCAGATTTTTTACTAACAATTATTTCGTACCACAAGCTACCCTGAACTTCCTTACAAACTTTTCAGACTCCTTCTGACCATCACGTGTAGATGCAGATGAAGGCTTTGTAACGCGAGTTACAGTTTGAGCGCAAGATTTGAATTGTAGATAACGCATAGTTTTCTGTAGCAAAGCATTGTAATATTGATGTATAATGTAGACATTTAGGAATTATGTATGGAACACAGCATGTGTCACGAAAGCCATCAGGGCTTTGGTGTCTCACGTGAGGAAATTCAGAGAACCAGCATTTGAGGCTGACTGCAGTATAGTTTTACTGCCACCAACTTAACATTTCGCGGAAAGACCACGAAGATAGATAAGAGAGATTAGGGCTCGTACCGAGGCATATAGGCAGTTATTTTTCCCTCGTTCTGTTTGGGAGTGGAACAGGGAGGGAAGATGCTAGTTGTGGTACGAGATACCCTCCGCCACGCACCGTATGGTGGATTGCGGAGTGTGTGTGTAGATGTAGAATTGCTCTTCAACAGTGGGAAGCAAGAAGGTGATTAAAACATCAATATAGGTTTGTGCTGTGATACTGTCACGCAAAAAAACAAGGGGCGCAAACCCCCTCCTTGAAAAACACGACCACACCATAACACCAACGTCTCCGAATTTTACTGTTGGCACTACACACACTGGCAGAAGACGTTCACCGGCCATCCGCCATACCCACACCCTGCCATCGGATCGCCACATTGTATACGGTGATTCAATACTCCACACAACGTTTTTTCACTGTTCATTCGTCCAATGTTTACGCTCCTTACACTAAGCGAGGCGTCGTTTGGCATTTACCGGCGTGATGTGTGGTTTTTGAGCAGCCGATCGACCATGAAATCCAAGTTTTCTCACCTCCCGCCTAACTGTCATAGTACCTGCAGTAGATCCTGATGCAGTCTGGAATTACGCTTTACGACCCTCTTCAACTGTCGGCGGTCTCTTTCAGTCAACAGACGAGGTCGGCCTGTACGCTTTTGTGCTGTACGTGTCCCTTCATGCTTCCACTTCACTATCACATCAGATACAGTGGACTTAGTGACGTTTAGAAGTGTGGAAATCTCGCGTACAGACGTATGACACAAGTGACACCGAATCACCTGACCACGTTCGATGTCCTTGAGTTCCGCGGAGTGCCCCATTCTGTTCTCTCACGATGTATAATGACTACAGAGTTCACTGATATGGAGTACCTGGCAGTATGTGGCAGCACAATGCACTTAATATGAAAAACGATGTTTTGCGGGGTATCTGGGTACTTTTGATCACACAGTGTGCCACGTAGAGCACACGTACCGTATGCACAAGTCACATTGTTTCTGAGCGTTCAGCAGCACATTCAGGTCGGCGCACTAAACGTTGACGTTCGAAAGCACAGTCCGTGTGCCGACGGCTTAACATTAACCCTGATTCATGAATATTAGAACGGGAGGTTGCAGTAACGGCCGGCGACAAGACTAGTTCAACCACGCTGAGTGCTAACGCTGCGTAGTCTTGTTTCCGAGCCTGTATTTCCTATTAATCCAACGTCGGCTACCGCCCCATTAGAACCGTAAGTACTGATATCAATTGAGTCAATTTCATTTTGAGATTATGAGTTCCCGTCTAAGGGATAACCCAACGGAGATTACCACATGTTGGTTAACATTCCATCTCTGCAAACTTACAAAATAGCGACTATAACGTAAATAAGATGTTCAGTTCCAAGAATTTAAGGCACTTGCAAGATTTGCTAAACTCGGCAGACATCGACATAACCATGTTGCAAAATGTAAGAGACATTACGTTGCAAGGGATAAACGCATAAAATTCATTAGATCTAGGAACTGCCATTTGTATAGAAGAAGTTATAACTGTTAAAAGCGTGGAAAAATGGGCCAGCCGTCCAGGGCGGCCGAGCGGTTCTAGGCGCTACAGTCTGGAACCGCGCGACCGCTACGGTCGCAGGTTCGAATCCTGCCTCGGGCATGGATGTGTGTGATGTCCTTAGGTTAGTTAGGTTTAAGTAGTTCTAAGTCTAGGGGACTGATGACCTCAGATGTTAAGTCCCATAGTGCTCAGAGCCATTTGAACCATTTTTTTGTAATGAGACAGCGATGGCCTTAGACATTATAAAGAAATACGAGGTAGCGTCCGGCGCAAATCTGAATATCAGTGAATTTTTATGGATGACAGTGCCCCAGATGTTCGCGATTAGTGTGAAGAACATTCTGGACATTTGGAGCGAATGATGTGGCCACTGATATATACCGTCGTGAATCCCATAGATCATTTATGGCACATATTCAAAATGTCAGTTCGTGCACAAAATCTTGCACCGGCACTACTTTCGCAATTATGGACGGACGCAGAGGCAGCATGGCTCAATGTTTCTGCAGAGGACTTCCAACGACTAATTGACCATTGCTACGTCGAGTTGCTACACTATGCCGGGCAAAAAGAGGCCGGACACGATATTAGGAGATATCCCTTGACTTGAGGGTATGTCGGCGCTAGGTCATTTTATAAGCCGTTGTCATGTTTTTAAGGTTCAAGATAATACGGTGATACTAGCAAACGAAATAGGCCGTCTTAATCTCAATCTACAACAAAGCACTGGTTGTGTGTATCAAAATCATGCTTAAGGAGTGAACAAACATGTGACTAGCCTCACCGCACGTTTATTATAATGAAAAGGTACCAGTTACTCTCCTGGCACTTTCTCGTCGAATACAATTATATAGAAGTGACAACACCCGATACGACAAACGTGATAGAATTAATGGAACACAAAGCTGTGAACATTACACAGGTCTGCGACATAAAAGTTGTTTCAAATTTATTAAGTGATTTATATAGTGTTTTCAACGCTGATTTCGGGAAAATAGTGAAAAAATTCCACATCACATACAGTTATTTCACAAACTGCTTGTCTAGTTTTAGCTTTTTGTGATATTTCAGCGCTATAATGTGTTTGAATTTTTGTTTTTAGGATCTCTATAAACTGTTATTTAGCCGTTTTTATACTAGATATACATAAAATAAAGAGTAATTAGGAGAACTAGCAGTATTTTCATGTCAGTGCCTGTCTGTCGCGCTGCCAATTCGTCCGCCATCACCAAGCAGTGAGCTTCTGCTATTGTCCTTCAGTTCACAGTACCTCTTCACTCTGTGCTGTTCACATGTTGTTGTTACTAGTGCTTTAAAGTAGTGACTGTTTTCTTGTGTTGTGAAGTTGTTCTATGGGCAGTAGCTACCAGAGGATGTATAAACTCTCCAGATTGCTTCTGCTACATTCGTGGTAACTATAGCGTTAAAAAGCAACAAAAGAAAAGGCAGCACGGACATGTTTTAAATTAGTTGATACCAGCTTCCTAGGAAACAAGAGAGATCCAACCTACAAGACAATCGTCAACAACTTTAAGTAGCTGGGCTGTAATATGAGCATTGAAGTTCATTTTTTGCACTCACATCTTGACTACTTCCTGCAAACTTTGGTGATGTAAGTGAAGAGCAGGGCGAAAGATTCCACCAAGACATCAAAGAAATGGAAATAAGATATCAAGGAAGATGGAACATCAACTTGATAGCGGACTACTGCTGGATGATAAAAAGGGATGATCGTCAACGAGTCCACAGCTGCAAAAGCAATAAAAGAAGCATCGGCAGATAGCGAAAGCGCTATTATAAGGACTTATGAGCTTAAAGTGAAATGGAAGTGTACTGGAAAAGTAGTTTAGAACGTGATTTATAAAAAAAAATTATAACTTTGGAAAAAGTGTGATAAATTGCTTAAATTTTGTTATTGTACCCAAAAATACGCCCTTTTTTCTGAGAAAACCAGACGTGATAGAAAAAATTGATTGCATGTTTGAAATCAGCGCTGAAAAGTACAGAAAGGTCAGTTATCAAAATTCAAACAACTTTCAAAAAACATATTTTTGCAGGCCTGTTTTATAGAAGAGAAATATAAGAGCACAAACTGGCAAGATATGTTGTTGTTGTGGTCTTCAGTCCTGAGACTGGTTTGACGCAGCTCTCCATGCTACCCTATCCTGTGCAAGCTTCTTCATCTCCCAGTACTTAATGCAACCAACATCCTTCTGAATCTGCTTAGTGTATCCATCTCTTGGTCTCCCTCTACGATTTTTACCCTCCAAGCTGCCCTCCAATGCTAAATTTGTGATCCCTTGCTGCCTCAGAACATGTCCTACTAACTGGTCCCTTCTTTTTGTCAAGTTGTGCCACGTACTCCTCTTCTCCCCAATTCTATTCAATACTTCATCATTAGTTATGTGATATACCCATCTAATCTTCAGCATTCTTCTGTAGCACCACATTTCGAAAGCTTCTATTCTCTTCTTGTCCAAACTATTTATCGTCCATGTTTCACTTCCATACATGGCTACACTCCATACAAATACTTTCAGAAACGACTTCCTGACACTTAAATCTATACTCGATGTTAACAAATTTCTCTTCTTCAGAAACGCTTTCCTGACCATTGCCAGTCTACATTTTGTATCCTCTCTACTTCGACCATCATCAGTTATTTTGCTCCCCAAATAGCAAAACTCCTATACTACTTTAAGTGTCTCATTTCCTAATCTAATTCCCTCAGCATCACCCGACTTAATTCGACCACATTCCATCATCCACGTTTTGCTTTTGTTGATGTTCATCTTATATCCTCCTTTCAAGACACTGTCCATTCCGCTCAACTGCTCTTCCTAGTCCTTTGCTGCCTCTGATGCACTTACAATGTCATCGACGATCCTCAAAGTTTTAATTTCATCTCCATGGATTTTAATACCTACTGCGAATTTTACTTTTGTTTCCTTTACTGCTTGCTGAATATACAGATTGAATAACATCGGGGAGAGGTTACAACCCTGTCTCACTCCCTTCCCAACCACTGCCTCCCTTTCATGTACCTCGACTCTTATAACTGCCATCTGGTTTCTGTACAAATTGTAAATAGCCTTTCGCTCCCTGTATTTTACCCCTGCCACCTATAGAATTTGAAAGAGAGTATTCCAGTCAACATTGTCAAAAGCTTTCTCTAAGTCTACAAATGATAGAAACGTAGGTTTGCCTTTCCTTCATCTATTTTCTAAGATAAGTCGTAGGTTCAGTATTGCTTCACGTGTTCCAACATTTCTACTGAATCCAAACTGATCTTCCCCGAGGTCGGCTTCTACCAGATTTTTCATTCGTCTGTAAAGAATTCGCGTTAGTATTTTTCAGCTGTGACTTATTAATCTGATAGTTCGGTAATTTTCACATCTGTCAACACCTGCTTTCTTTGGGATTGGAATTATTATATTCTTCTTGAAGTCTGAGGGTATTTCGCCTGTCTCATACATCTTGCTTACCAGGTGGTAGAGTTTTGTCAGGACTGGCTCTCCCAAGGCCGTCAGTAGTTCTAATGGAATGTTGTCTACTCCCGGGGTCTTGTTTCGACTCAGGTCTTTCAGTGCTCTGTTAAACTCTTCACGCAGTATCGTATCTCCCATTTCATCTTCATCGACATCCTCTTTCATTTCCATAATATTGTCCTCAAGTACATCCCCCTTGTATAGACCCTGTATATACTCCTTCCACCTTTCTGCTTTCCCTTCTTTGCCTAGAACTGGGTTTCCATCTAAGCTCTTGATATTCATACAAGTGGTTCTCTTTTCTCCAAAGGTCTCTTTAATTTTCCTGTTGGCAGTATCTATCTTACCCCTAGCGAGATAAGCCACTACATCCTTACATTTGTCCTCTAGCCATCCCTGCTTACCATTTTGCACTTCCTGTCGATCTCATTTTTGAGACGTCTGTATTCATTTTTGCCTGCTTCATTTACTGCATATTTATATCTTCTCCTTTCATCAGTTAAGTTCAGTATTTCTTCTGTTACCCAAGGAGTTCTACTAGCCCTCGTCTTTTTACCTACTTGATCCTCTGCTGCCTTCACTACTTCATCCGTCAGAGCTACCCATTCTTCTTCTACTGTACTTCTTTCCCCCATTCATGTCAATTGTTCCCTTATGCTCTCCCTGAAACTCTGTACAACCTCTGGTTCTTTCAGTTTATCCAGGTCCCATTTCCTTAAATTCCCATCTTTTTGCATTTTCTTCGGTTTTAATCTACAGTTCATAACCAATAGATTGTGGTCTGAGTCCACATCTGCCTCTGGAAATGTCTTACAATTTAAAACGTGGTTCCTAAATCTCTGTCTTACCATTATATAATCTATCTGATACCTTCTAGTATCTCCAGGATTCTTCCATGTATACAACCTTCTTTCATGATTCTTGAACCAAGTATTAGCTATGATTAAGTTATGCTCTGTGCAAAACTCTACCGGGCGGCTTCCTCTTTCATTTCTTAGCCCCAATCCATATTCACCTACTATGTTTCCTTCTCTCCCTTTTCCTACTCTCGAATTCCAGTCACCCATGACTATTAAATTTTCGTCTCCCTTCACTACCTGAATGATTTCTTTTATCTCATCATACATTTTTTTTCAATTTCTTGGCATATAAACTTGTACTACTGTGGTAGGCGTGGGCTTCGTGTCTATCTTGGCCACAATAATGCGTTCACTATGCTGTTTGTAGTAGCTTACCCGCAAACCTATATTTTTATTCATTATTAAACCTACTCCTGCATTACCCCTATTTCATTTTGTGTTTATAACCCTGCATTCACCAGACCAAAAGTCTTGTTCCTCCTGCCACCGAACTTCGCAAATTCCCACTATATCTAACTTTAACCTGTCCATTTCCCTTTTTAAATTTTCTAATCTACCTTCCCGGTTAAGGGATCTGACATTCCACGCTCCGATCCTTAGAACACCAGTTTTCTTTTTCCTGATAACGACGTCCTCTTGAGTAGTCCCCGCCCGGAGATCCGAATGGGGGACTATTTTACCTCCGGAATATTTTACCCAAGAGGACCCCATCATCATTTAATCATACAGTAAAGCTGCATGCCCTCGGGAAAAATTACGGCTGTAGTTTCCCCTTGCTTTCAGCCGTTCGCAGTACCAGCACAGCAAGGCCGTTTTGGTTAATGTTGCAAGGCCAGGTCAGTCAATCATCCAGACTGTTGCCCCTGCAACTACTGAAAAGGCTGCTGCCCCTCTTCAGGAACCACACGTTTGTCTGGCCTCTCAACAGATACCCCTCCGTTGTGGTTGCACCTGCGGTACGGCCATCTGTATCGCTGAGGCACGCAAGCCTCCCCACCAACGGCAAGGTCCATGGTTCATGGGGAAGGGCAAGCTATACGGAATAACATTCGTAAGCAACATTCACCGACATGTGTGAGGGCCCAGTGGTACACCGCAGTCAATTGAAAAATTCTGTTGAATTGCAAACTACACGCAGTGCACCTCAAAAGAAAAAACGGTTCAAATGGCTCTGAGCACTATGGGACTTACTTTAGAGGTCATCAGTCCCCTAGATCTTAGAAATACTTAGACCTAACTAACCTAAGGACATCACACACATCCATGCCCGAGGCAGGATTCGAACCTCCGACCGTAGCGGTCGCGCGGTTCCAGACTGTAGCGCCTAGAACCGCTCGGCCACCGCGGCCGGCCAGTGCACCTCACTGGCTCAGCCCAGTTCTCTACATGTGCTCTTATCAGCAGTGAGTATCGCCGATTTAACATGTATAAACGCAAGGGAAACATGATCACAATCAGAATGACGCTAGAGAGTACATGGAAATAATCCTATTAATTATATTGTATTTTTTAGCCATGTCATCATATTTTCTAGGTAATCCTATGTAATTTTTATTCTGATGAAGACCGCCTTAGAGCTGTCGAAACTATGGTGAATTTGACAACAATTTTATGCAGGCGAGGTGGCTATACGCACATTCTGTAATTTAGTATAAAGAGGAATACGCAATAACGGTAGCAGACGTTGTTAACCCGTACGATGTCACTTTTCTCAAAATGAAGAGAAACGCCGTGAATTGGCTAAAAGGTCAGACTATGTATCACATTTCGGTGAACGAAGAAAACAGTTACATTTTGTTTCTGTGTGGATTCCCAGCCTCTAAATACTTAATAAAAGAAAACATGGTACGTAGTTGGCTGTAATGTAAACTGTCATTATTTAAATCGTGCGATTAGCTAATTTTGACAGTTCGTAATTTTCAAGCAAGTGTGTGATGTTGCATATTACGTATTGTAATTATCAGATTATTTTTCTTCAGTAAAAAAAGTAGTGAACGGCACTTTTGGGTGTACCTCACGACAGAGCACCGTAAACTTCATCGGACAATAATTTTCAGTTTTTTACCTATTGGTGATTGTTTAATTAACAATAATGTTCAAGACGAATACCCTTTAGTTTGAATTTAAAAACAGGATATAAAAATAGTGCATAGCGTAAAAGCTTTTAAAACTTGAAGTCGCCGGTTCATTTCTCGCTAGTAGCAATTATTGTATTTGATTCCACAGTTAAAAATTCAAATTTTACTTAAACACTGAAACATTTTTAAATAAAAATAACATCTCTCTATTTTTAATTACTGATGCTATGTGCGAGAATTCACAAAAAATTGAAATTTAGTCAAAATCGCGAAACATGAAGGAGAACATGCATTTTTATTACAAGAGATTGAACATTATTAATGATGTAGGTAACGCTTTTCTTTCGGTCATTAATTAAAAAGAGATGTTATTTTCATTGAAAAGTTACAATTCAATGCCTTTTTAACCAACATTGTCGTTAATCAAAATGTAACTTAAATAACAAAAAATGCAAAAAATTTAATTAGGTATGTTTGTGTAATGAACAGTGCTCGTAAATCTGATCTTCAATGTTGTTTTTCCCCCCCTTAAATTGCAAAGATGCCTGCGCTACGTGAGTAATATTTAGATACGTGAACAAATACGTAATTTTGCGCCGATGCCGGTGCACATTAACCTTCTTCATTGCTGCCACGAACGACAAAAGCAGCAACAGAGAGCACAATTTAAATTCGACGTCAACCTGGCGCGCGCCACTTCCCGAATCGCCCACTGGTATTGAGGCAGCGCTCGTTAGCCGTACGGCGGCGTGTGAAGGCTGGGACGCAACCGGCGCCCCTGTGCGCCAACAGAAGAATCGTGACGAACGAGCCGAGCGCCATGTTCGTCGTATTTGTATTGCTGCAGGCGCGGTGGCCGCATATTGCAGTTTCATGGAGATGGACGGCGCGTGTAATGGCGATGGATTTTATGGTCGGAGCGCTGGCGCCAGCCTTTCCTGCGCCCGTATGTGGGCCAGAGGCAGTAAAAACCCATGCGAAATACCGGCGCCAGAGAGCTGCAGCCGGCCAGGGACGGCCCTTATCCGCGCTACAAAGCGGCCACCGCGAGAGCTCTATGAATTCTTTATCGCCCAGCCGAGGTCTCACGGACACAAGCACTCGCGAGCGACTGCCCACTTTTACCACATTCGTTCTAGCGGGAGTAGCTGTCTGCCACTTTCTGCGACCCTACCAGAATAAAGCAGAAGAACGAGACAAGTCCGTGACGATTTTTGTGCGCCGGCCGAAGTGGCCGTGCGGTTAAAGGCGCTGCAGTCTGGAACCGCAAGACCGCTACGGTCGCAGGTTCGAATCCTGCCTCGGGCATGGATGTTTGTGATGTCCTTAGGTTAGTTAGGTTTAACTAGTTCTAAGTTATAGGGGACTAATGACCTCAGCGGTTGAGTCGCATAGTGCTCAGAGCCATTTGAACCATTTGATTTTTGTGCGATTTCCAAATTCGGTACCAACTCTGTGTTTCATTGTCAGCCGACTGTGGCGCTGCGATAGAGCTATGCTGAATCTTTTCGGAGAGTTCGGTGCAGTTCTTTGTCACTGCTAAAGCACGAGTCGCATTTTCAGTTCACGCACAGGCTGATGATTTTGCAGCGTAATCCTCTTAACCTCCAGGAATCGTGTTCTTTGTTTCCCCTTCTTTCTCTGCTGCTGTTGTTGGGAGCTAGTACCTAAGCAAGAATAGACAACCAGAATGAGATTTTCACTCTGCAGCGGAGTGTGCGCTGATATGAAACTTACTGGCAGATTAAAACTGTGTGCCGGCCGGTGTGGCCGTGCGGTCTAGGCGCTTCAGTCCGGAACCGCGTGACCGCTCCGGTCGCAGGTTCGAATCCTGCCTCGGGCATGGATGTGTGGGATATCCTTAGGTTAGTTAGGTTTAAGTAGTTCTAAGTTCTAGGGGACTGATGACCACAGATGTTAAGTCCCATAGTGCTCAGAGCCATTTGAACCATTTTTTTGAAATCTGTGTGCCGGACCGAGAGTCGAACTCGGGACCTTTGCCTTTCGCGGGCAAGTGCTTGGGTAGCTCAGTTGGTAGAGCACTTGCCCGCGAAAGGCAAACGTCTCGAGTTCGAGTCTCGGTCCGGACACAGTTTTAATCTGCCAGGAAGTAGACAAAATACATACCAAGTAAATTACCTCACAAATGAAATTAACTGATGGAGTTAATCCTTATATATAAAATTCTCGTGTCACAGTGTTAATTGCCATACTCCTCCGAAACGGCACGATCGATTCTGATGAAATTTTGCATGTATATTCGGTACTGAATGGTGGACTCCATGTGGTTCCCAAGTCGTGCAGCGACCGTGAACCATAAAATTACCAAATATGCAGCAACCAGTCGCAAAATCATATTTTATTTATATACTTTTGCAAATCGATTTCAGCTGATTAACAGCCATCATCGATGCTACAAATACAAGAGTAAAAATAATTAATAACTGTGACCAAATGAATAAATGTACATAAACCAATTAAATGTATATAGACGCATTAAACTATTTAAAATGAACATACAAATTTACTTTTCAACCAATATACTCAGGGCACATATTGGTTGAAAGGTAAATTTGTATGTTCATTTTAAATAGTTTAATGCGTCTATATACATTTAATTGGTTTACGTTGCTTTATGTACATTTATTCATTTGGTCACTGTTATTAATTATTTTTATTCTTGTATTTGTAGCACCGATTATGGCTCTTAATCAGCTGAAATCGATTTGCAAAAGTGAATAAATTAAACATGATTTTGCGGCTGGTGGCTGCATATTTGGTAATTTTATATTCGGTAGGTCTGAGAATCGGTCGTAATCTATTTTTCGTACCCCTAACTGATAAGGCTGGTCCACCCCAAAAATTCTTTTTTTTGGACAGAACTTTTTATTTTTATTTTTTTATGATGTGGCATTAAAAATACACACAACCTTAAATTTTCACCCTTCTACCAACCCCTATTTTTTAATAGCGATTTTAGTAATAGTTTTCAACCCCAATCGATAACTGATCAATTATCACTTGATGAACGGCTCTATCGATTCTGATGAAATTTTACATGTATATTTGGTACGTCTGAGAATAGGTCGTAATCTATTTTTCATACCCCTAAGTGATATGGCTGGTCCACCCCAAAAATTTTTTTCTTATTTTTTGGACAGAACTTTTTATTTTTATTTTTTTATGATGTGGCATTACAAAATACACGCAACCCTAAATTTTCACCTTTCTACTACCAACCACTATTTTTTAATAGGGGTTTTAGTAATTTAATAATTTTCGACCCCAGTCGATAACTGATCAATTATCACTTGATCAGTTATCCCCGACAGGTGTCTACCCGTGATTATCTTTCACTGTTTGATAGATAGGTAATTGAAGAAAACGTACCAAAAGCAACGACTCGAATATCCCTCTTTGATTCGACGTAACTAGACCGAGAAGTTTCAGTAGGTAGCACGCGTCATTCGCCAAACCGACATTTAGGCCTAGCGCACACGCATCGAGTTTTATCGTACGATCAAATTCTTTTAGTGGAACAAAGTAGTTCCTATGCTCTTCTTTTTTCCTCTAAAAGAATTTAATCGTACAAATTTTTACGTACGATAAAAATCGATTCGTGTGCGCTTGGCCCTATTCATAATGCTGGCGAACACGTTTCGACACGAAATTGCCACTATGTTTGTATACTCACGGACGAGCCGTGTATCGGCTGCAATTGCTAAACCCACGCGATCTTCCGTAGAAACGCTAGAACTGATAGTGACCATACTGCCGGACTTCCCCCTAAGCTTTTTCTCACTCCCTACACAGTTTTCGGCCATTATTATTGTTTGTGTCACGAGCTCCCGCCAACAACGGCTGTTCTGTTACACGTGTACATTGTGTTACACGTATGCATTATTCTTATAGACTAGAGATAATTTATATGGCTAAACAACGTTTGCCGGGTCAGCTATAACATAGAAAGATTTTCAGAGGCGGAACGAAGTTCGCCGGGTATAGTTAGTAATAATAATAATAATAATAATAACACCATGAGCAGAAGAAAGGAGAAGAAAACATTACTAGAAGACAGAAGGGTTCTGAGAAGAAAAAAAAAAGGAATCAAAAAGATGAAAGAGGAATCGAAGTAGTTACCTGATCCTATTCAGTTTGCAGATCAAAAAATTCTATATCACGCACATGATTCAGTATTACTACAGGTGGTGGACAAAAATATGGGTACAACTTCTGGGAATGGATAAACACAGCTCCTATGTGGTTTTCAGGGGAATTTTACATCTTTCTTGCTACAAAAATAAGGGCAAGTTTCGTTAATGATTGTGGAGGTGGATAGTCATCACACACAAAGGCTCAATAATATTCAGATCAGGTGACTGTGGTAGCCAGTGGAGATGCGACAATTCATCATCGTGGTCACGAAACCAGACCTGGACGATGAGAGCTGTGTGAACAAGGGCCCTGTCATCTTGGAACACGGCATCAGTCAGGCAACAAACGTTGTACCATGAGATGGACCTGCGCAGCCAAAATGGTCATATAATCCTTGGCACCAATACGAACTTGGTGAATAACCCTGGTGCCCATCGAATAACTCGCTATGGCTGCTCTAGTCAACACCGAATCCCCGCTGTTTCAGTCATGTGACGTAAACTCGATCACAAGTTAAGAACAGTATACAACAAGACATAGCTGACCAAGTGACGTACTTCTATTGCTTCATGGTCGAGGTTTTATGGTTTGGTACCACGTTTTCCTGTTAGGGGCATTGCATCACTGACGATTAGTTTTGAAATTCCAGCTCGCCCTGCAGTTCTCTGGGTATGGACTCTCTCATGTTATTTTGATGATGACAGAGTTCACGGGTGTGACATTTAGTTCTGCATGCCTTTTGCTCCTGTCGTCCTCTTATTTTTCGTCACAGTCCTCGTCAATGACCGTCCGTGATCACGCATCACACACCTTTGTTCGCGTTGTGTCTTAGCGGTTAATGTTTTACCGCTTTTCCTGAGTGCTGTGTAAGTCTACCATATGCTGCCTCTTGAAACACCGAACACTTTGGCTAACTTGTTTACGGAACACATCACAGAGTAAGTTAACGTCAAGCAGAGACAAGCACAATACATCTGGCATTTAAAAATTGACATGTCAGGACTGCAAATTAACGTACATTGGACAGACAGACAGAAACTTTGATACAAGATACACAAGAGCACTACAGAGTAACAACGGTCATTCTACATTTGCAGAACATCTTACGGACATGAAACATAGCCGAACAGACATTAACACCGGCTTGAAAATTCTCAAGTGCAGCAATAGCCTTTCACAAAAACTAATAACTAAGGAAAACTACCAAATACAAAAATCCATGGTGGGAGGATAGATAATAGGAGTATACAGCTCTCTGCAGCGGATCTCTGTTAGCTGCCTTCAAGGAATTATCAGACAACACCAACCCATAAACACACACACACACACACACACACACACACACACACACAATTAATTAATGTTACGCCTAAACAAAACATTCCCAGTTGTAAAATTTCGAAGTAAATAAGTTTTTTAGATTAAGTTCTATATGGTTGCAGACGGCAAACTGTGGAAGGAATACAACCGTAATGCAAAATATAAAAAACCAGAGAAACCATAACATAATGTTACGAGATATATATATATATAACATCGTTTCTGTTTTTCAAATTCGTGAGTACTTTAGAATAAACTCGAATATATATATATATATATTACTAAAGCGCATTTTTCCTATCGTTTAACAGAAAGAAAATAAAAAATCTCACTGATTATGCTGAAACTTATCAGAAACATGTCTGGCTAATCGGAGGAAAGAAAAATTGTGTTTTGCTCAAGGTGTGAAGTCATCCACATGAAAAGTATAAAGAATCCGCTAAATTTCAGTTACATGGCAAATCACACAAATCTAAAGGCTGCAAACTTAACTAAATACCAAGGCATTACAATTACGAATAACTCAAATTGGAACTATTACATAAATAAATTGCGGGGGGAACCAAACCAAACCAATGCGATTTGTTGGCAGAACACTTAGAAAATGTAACAGGTCTACTACAGTGACTGTTTACATTATGCTTGTCAACCCTCTTCTGGAATACTGCTGTGCGGTTCAAAAATGGCTCTGAGCACTATGGGACTTAGCATCTATGGTCATCAGTCCCCTAGAACTTAGAACTACTTAAACGTAACTAACGTAAGGACATCACACAACACCCAGTCATCACGAGCCAGAGAAAACTGCTGCGCGGTGTGGGATCCAAGTCTTACAGGTTTGACGAAGGATATCGAAGAAGTTCAAAGAAGGCCAGCTCTTTTTATATTAAAGCGAAATAGGGGAGAGGGTGCCACGGATATGATACATGAATTGAGATGGCATTTATTAAAACAATGACTTTTTCACTGCGGCAGGACCTCCTCATGAAATTTCAATCACCAACTTTCTCCTCAGGGTATGAAAATAAATATCTTGTTGGCACCCACCTACTTAGGGAGAAATGATCATTATGATAAAATAAGAGAAATCAGAGCTCGCACGAAAAATTTAAGTGTTCGATTTTCTCGCGCTCTGTTCGAGACCGGAACGGTAGAGAGGTAGCCTAAGGCAGGTTCGATGAACCCTCCGCCAGGCATTTAATTGTGAATTGCAGAGCTGTAGATGAAAGCGAATCCCATCCAAAAACAAAATTTGTAAGCAAACGAGGACACAAGAGCTTCGACCTCAAGATGACCATGTTTGTAATTCGGTTTTAGTGTTTCCGATTGTAAAATTTTTAGCACTGCAGTTCTTGTTTGAGCATGTTCAGCAGTATTCATCAGTACACCACACAAGGACCCTCGGCTCTTCTACCTGCCCGTCACGTCGCGGAATTGGGACGAGAGTATTAGTGGATCCTTCCTCGACCTCTTCTGTGCACAAATTCACGGTGTGCAGTTTTAACAACGCGCACGGTGCGGCAGTACTGCGGACTTCACGATGTCGTTTTGTCTCTGTGCGGAAAGTTTAGAAAGTGTTGGGGAGTGCGTTCTCGTGTGCCGATGTGGGAACTGGCTTAATCAGGTAACTGTTTTAAAGATGGGTGTTGATGTTCTGTGAGCGTACATGAACTCGGTCGGAAGAGGATTCTTAGCCGAGTGTGGAGCAAGCAGGTAGCTGGAGGTGGTGTCTAATGAACAAAGTGCTTGTGGTGAGGGTTGTTAGAACAGAAGATTGCTCACATGGAAATTTGAAGTGTAAATTTATTTCGTATGACCTTATCCTTCGAGTTAAGACTGTGATCCCGTGTTGCTTGCAGAGGAGACGGTAGAAACTGGTTGGTGGCGACTGACAGTCCAGCAGTCGGATGTGGCATTTTTCCTAAGATAGTCGTTGTGTTAGAGGAAATTACTTAGATGCTGCAGAACCTCCGTAGGCAGGACGAGAAAAAAAAAGCACTCCATCTTCAGGCCACGAGTGGCCTACCGGCACCATCTGACCGCCGTGTCATCCTCAGTGGAGGATGCGGATAGGAGGGGCATGGGGTCAGCACACCGCTCTCACTGTCGTTATGATGGTTTTCTTGACGAAAGCCGCTACTATTCGGTCGTGTAGCTCCTCAATTGGCATCACGAGGCTGAGTGCACCCCGAAAAATGGCAAAAGCGCATGGTGGCCTGGATGGTCACCCATCCAAGTGCCAACTACGCCCGACAGCGCTTAACTTCAGTGGTCTCATGGGAACCGGTGTATCCGCTGCGGCAAGGCCGTTGCCTAGGCAGGAAGAGAAGGCTGTAGAAATGTACATTTTGGAAGAAGGAGGGAATCAAAAATGCGGTGTTAGAGTTACTGAGCGATGTCTTCTAAATTGCAAAAAATGGAGAAAAATCCTTCATTTTTACATCTGGCAACTGTTTAAACAAATGAGATTACTTTTACACATTTTACTAAAAATCTACACACTACTGCCTATTTTTCAAATATCATTAATTTTATTAACGGCAACATTGTTCTACGTCTACATCTACATGGATACTCTGCAAATCACATTTAAGTGCCTGGCAGAGGGTTCATCGAATCACCTTCACAATTCTCTATTATTCCAATCTCGCATAGCGCGCGGAAAGAATGAACACCTATATCTTCCCGTACGAGCTCTGATTTCCCTTATTTTATCGTGGTGATCGTTCCGCCCTATGTAGGTCGGTGCCATAAAAATATTTACGCATTCGGAGGAGAAAGCTGGTGACTGGAATTTCGTGAGAAGATTCCGTCACAACGAAAAACGCCTTTCTTTTAATGATTTCCAGCCCAAATCCTGTTTCATTTCTGTGACACTCTCTCTCATATTTCGCGATAATACAAAACGTGCTGCCTTTCTTTGAACTTTTTGGATGTACTCTGTCAGTCCTACCTGGTAAGGATCCCACACCGCGCAGCAGTATTCTAAAAGACGAAGGACAGACGCAGTGTAGGCAGTCTCCTTAGTAGATGTTACATTTTCTAAGTGTCCTGCCAATAAAACGCAGCCTTTGGTTAGCCTCCCCACAACATTTTCTGTGTGTTCTTTCCAATTTAAGTTATTCGTAATTGTAATACCTAGGTATTTAGTTGAATTTAAGGCTTTTAGATTAGATTGATTTATCGTGTAAGTGAAGTTTAACGAGTTCCTTTTAGCACTAATGTGGATGACCTCACACTTTTCGTTATTTAGGGTCAACTGCCACTTTTCGCACCATTCAGATATTTTTTTCTAAATCGTTTTGCAGTTTGTTTTGACATTCTGATGACTTTATTTGTCGATAAACGACAGCGTTATCTGCAAACAACCGAAGACACCTGCTCAGATTGTCTTCCAAATCGTTTATATAGATAAGGAACAGCAAAGGGCCTACTATAACACTACCTTGGGGAACGCCTGAAATCACTTCTGTTTTACTCGATGGCTTTCCGTCAATTACTTCGAACTGTGACCTCTCCACAGGAAATCGCAAATCCAGTCACATAACTGAGACGATATTCAATAAGCACGCAATTTTACTATGAGCCGCTTATGTGGTACAGTGTCAAAAGCCTTCCGGAAATCCAGGAATACGGAATCGATCTGAAATCCCTTGTCAATAGCACTCAGCACTTCATGTGAATAAAGAGCTAGTTGTGTTTCACAAGAACGATGTTTGCTATACCTATGTTGACTGGGTGTCGATAGACCGTTCCCTTCGAGGTAATTCGTAATGTTCGAACACGATATATGTTCTAAAATCATGCTGCATATCGACGTTAACGATATGGGCCTGTAATTTAGTGGATTACTCCTACTACCTTTCTTGAATATTCGTGTGACCAGTGCAACTTTCCAGTCTTTGGGTACGGATCTTTCGTCGAGCGAACGGTTGTATATGATTGTTAAGCATGACGCTAATACATCAGCATACTCTGAAAAGAACCTAATTGATATATAGTCTGTACCAGAGGACTTGCTTTTATTAAGCGATTTGAGTTGCTTCACTACTCCGAGGATATTTACTTCTTCGTTACTCATGTTGGCAGCTGTTCTCGATTCGAATTCTGGAATATTTACTTCGTCTTCTTTTGTGAAGGCATTTCGGAAGGCTGTGTTTAGTAACTCTGCGTTGGCAGCACTGTCTTCGATAGTATCTCTATTGCTATCGCGCAGAGAAGGCATTGATTGTTTCTTGCCGCTAACATACTTCACATACGACCAGAATCTCTGGATTTTCTGCCAGGTTTCGAGGCACAGTTTCGTTGTGGAAACTATTATAGGCGTCTCGCATTGAACTCTGCGCTAAGTTTCGAGCTTCTGTAAAGGATCACCAATCTTGGGGATTTTGCGTCTATTTAAATTTGGCATGTTTGTTTCGTTGTTTCTGCAACAGTGTTGTAACCCGTTTTGTGTACCAAGAAGGATCAGCTCCGTCGTTTGTTAGCTTATTTGGTATAAACTTCTCAATTTGTTGTTTTCAACTGTTTGATAATTTGTAGCAATGTCAGAATATTTTGAATTCCGTTAAACATTTGTATTTCATTTATGTTCTTAATATCTCATTTATGTTTCGCATCTTTAAGGAAGTATTTGTATGTAAGCTATACTTATAAATATTTTGAGCTATGATTGTCAATCTTGGACTCGTGGGAGACAGGAAAGCAACAAATTGGAATCAGTAGAGATATGGATCTGGAATATTTACAAAACACCCTAGATAGAGTGGGGTGCCAATGACGCGCTGTTACATCAAATCAATGAAAATGGACATTTATTAACACCTCGAGAAAGAGAAACCAGATTTATTGGTCATATTCTTCTGTACAATACAGCTTATAGAATATCACTGAATGAAAAATCGTGAGAAGGAAATCAAGTAACAGACCCGGAATGTCAATATTACGTAGTGTAGTCAGTGGAATTGAGTGTAAAAACTGTAACCACATGGTTTGCATGGCAAGAAAGAAAACAGTGGTTGTACCGAATAGCATTGCTTGTCGTGGGTGACGATGACGTATAAGCATGTATTACCCAGATTTGTGTCTGATCTGTAAACAGTATCTGCAGTAATTTGTTAGAAAACATATTATTATACAAGAATATATATATCTCGTGAGAAAGGCTCCATATCTTCAAAATGTTTATTTTTCAGTACATAGCGTCACTCTTTCAGATCTGACCATATTCTTATACGTCAGTATGATCTGCAGTATCTCTCTCTCACTTTTACTTGATGATAGCTACGATTTGAGTTAAGAACACTCAAAATACGTGAAACTTTCTAAACGAATTAACTCACAATGTAAACCAACGTAAACATCATATTAAAAGCAAATAATATTACGACCAAAGGGTTTATGTAATGTTACTGGCTTCTGTACAGATACTATATGTTTCCTGCTTGAAACGAACAAAAAGAAATACGAAAAATCGAAAATATCTTGTGAATTATAGAAAAGAGTGCAGTGCGATGCGTTGGCTGTTAAATTTTACACTTAATTCAGGTATAAAATTCAGCAACAGTATTTGGTGAGAGGTTACTTAAAAAGTGATAATGGAAATTTTTAGTGTTTTGTTTATTTTCGTTCCGGCAATTTCTGCAGTGCAGTTTGAGAAGAATAGGCGTCGGGATGACACGTAGGTTTCTTTTCACTCCTGTCTTTCATTATACTCTTCCATTTAAAAAAAAAAACTAAGCTGTTCAAGTAACGTTTATTGTACTGCATACAATTGAGGTAGCTACTTCACATTTCATAACGTTTCGCAGGATGGCAACGCAGACCACCTCTACTAGAACCTCCCCAGAATTCGTATTTTGTGTGTTGTTCCCGACACAGTTCTACGAGTGTGATTATAAATATTAAATAAAGTAACAAATTCTGCTTTGTTACGCGCAGGGAATTTTAATCTTGCTTCAGGAAAGTATGGGCTGACCTTTCTTCTATACACGATATATTTCTATGATAAATAATTTTTTCTCTCATTTAGCTACATATTCCACGTAAAAGTTGCAAGAAAAACTAACTGTTTCTCTGGAACGCAACACAGTATTTTGCGGATATTTCTGTGGGTCACATTTACCTTTCCACTGCAAAAAATCGGAGAAACAGAGTGGCATTGTACGGCATTTCTGAACGAGAAGTGAAATTATGAAACATAAATACTTTGACAGTTCCGAAATTAGTGCGCTGTTCATGAATGTTTGTTCCGAGTAAACAGCATTTTTCGTCCTCCGTGACGGCTGCACATTGATTTCATTATTTTTGACGTGCATTATCTTTTTTCTTTCTGCATCCTGCTGACGTGCTGTCCCGTTTTTTAATGTACGACATTCAGTGAAGGACAACACAATTTTCACGCTTCAGTATCTAGTTGCGAAGCAAAATAATTTTACTTCATAAACGTTGAGCTTCAAGCAGCTACTTTAACTTTGGTTCTAGAGTATTGCTGCGATATATTATTTTCTATAAATCAAGTAAAAGTTGTGTAAATAACGGCAACTAGAAAAATCAAACATGCTGTGTTATCAGAACTCACACAGGAACGTTACATACTGCTTCACATCTTGGATGTTCTTAATAATTATAGGTTTGGAGGTTAAAAAAATGCTTGAAATATCACTTTGAAGTTCAAAAGGTTTTTAGTTTTTTTTTAGAATGTAGTTGCCATTGCTGTCCACTTTGTGCCACCTGCAATCTCATGCATGACACCGAAACACACCAATTTGCATGCGGTAATGCAAAAAACATATGGCTGGCCATCAGAAAGAAAAACTAGGGAGTATCCAAAGAAAACCTCAAAATGATGACACCACGTTTCATCTCTCTCGACAGATATTCTCCAGCGTGATACCGTTCCAGATGCTGCGGTAGTGTCGACATTCTCTTCAGCTTCTGTCCTTCAAACAGGCTGTGAGGAACTTCAGATGCTCTGTCCTGATGGCGTGAGCAATACCGTGACTGATGTCCAATATAAGCCGAGTGTCTTCCACCATCCGTCCCAGTCCTTTATGACGGCAGCATTCACCATACCAATGACAGAAGCGGTAATGACAAGATGAGCCGCCCTGGCCGACTGCTGTCTTTCAGTGACACTAGATCTCCCGACCTTCTGCAAATCATTTGTCCTCCGCAAGCATATGCGCACTTGACATACTGTGTTCGCCATACGCAGCAGACATTCGGGCTTTAATTTCACTTCCGCACACTTCTTCCGTAGTCAAAAACAGCATTACATCTCGCTGTTCCTGTTTACCGGTTTCTGCAATGAAGTCAGACGCACACTCAACATGCTGACCTCACGTCAAGCCCGTCTAATAGACACAAATGACACATCGGTGAACGTTCGCGCTGTTCCTTCCTGACCTTCGTGACTCCGAATAGAGGCTACTTTATACAGGTTGGTCCATTGATCGTGGCCGGGCCAAAAATCTCACGAAATAAGCGTCAAACGAAAAAACTACAAAGTTCGAAACTTGTCTAGCTTGAAGGGGAAAACCAGATGGCGCTATGGTTGGCCCGCTAGATGGCGCAGCCATAGGTCAAACGGATATCAACTGCGTTTTTTTTTAAATAGCAACCCCCATTTTTTATTACATATTCGCGTGGTTGGTAAAGAAATATGAATGTTTTAGTTGGACCACTTTTTGCGCTTTGTGATAAATGGCACTGTAATAGTCACAAACATATGGCTCACAATTTTAGACGAACAGTTGGTAACAGGTAGGTTTTTTAAATTAAAATACAGAACGTAGGTACCTTTGAACATTTTCTTTCGGTTGTTCCAATGTGATACATGTACCTTTGTGAACTCATCATTTCTGAGAACGCATGCTGTTACAGCGTGATTACCTGTAAATACCACATTAATGCAATAAATGCTCAAAATGATGTCCGTCAACCTCAATGCAGTTGGCAATACGTGTAACGACATTCCTCTCAATAGGGAGTAGTTCGCCTTCCGTAACGTTCGCACATGCATTGACAATGCACTGAAAGTGTTGTCAGGCGTTGTCCCTGGATCACGATAGCAAATATCCTTCTATTTTCCCCACAGAAAGAAATCCGGGGACGTCAGATCCGGTGAACGTGCGGGCCATGGTATGGTGCTTCGACGACCAATCCACCTGTCATGAAAAATGCTATTCAGTACCTTTTCAACCGCACGCGAGCTATGTGCCGGACATCCATCATGTTGAAAGTACATCGCCATTCTGTCATGCAGTGAAACATCTTGTAGTAACATCGGTAGAACATTACGTAGGAAAGCAGCATACATCGCACCATTTAGATTGCCATCGATAAAATGGGGGCCAATTATCCTTCCTCCCATAATGCCGCACCACACATTAACCGGCCAAGGTCGCTGATGTTCCACTTGTCGCAGCCATCGTGGATTTTCCGTTACCCAGTAGTGCATGTTATGCCGGTTTCCGTTACCACTGTTGGTGAATGACGCTTCGTCGCTAAATAGAACGCGTGCAAAAAATCTGTCATCGTCCCGTAATTTCTCTTGTGCCCAGTGGCAGAACTGTACATGTCGTTCAAAGTCCAAAGTCGTCGCCATGCAATTCCTGGTGCATAGACATAGGGTACGGGTGCAATCGATGTTGATGTAGCATTCTCAACACCGACGTTTTTGAGACTTCGCATTCTCGCGCAATTTTGTCTACTACACCGACTTGGGCGTCATCATTTGTTGCAGGTCTTGGTTGACGTTTCACATGTGGCTGAACACTTCCTGTTTCCTTAAATAACGTAACCATCCGGCGAACATTCCGGACACTTGGATGATGTCGTCCAGGATACCGAGCAGCATACATAGCACACGCCCACTGGGCATTTTGATCACAATAGCCATACATCGACACGACATCGACCTTTTCCGCAATTGATAAACGGTCCATTTTAACACGGGTAATGTATCAGGAAGCAAATACCATCCGCACTGGCGGAATGTTACGTGATGCCACGTACTTATCCTTTTGTGACTATTACAGCGCCATCTATCACAAAGCGAAAAACGTGATCCAACTAAAACATTCATATTTCTTTACGTACTACACGAATATGTAATAAAAAATGGGGGTTAGTATTTAAAAAGAAACGCAGTTGATATCCGTTTGACCTATGGCAGTGCCATCTAGCGGGCCAACCATAGCGCCATCTGGTTGCCCCCTTCGAGCTAGACAAGTTTCGTTCTTTGTAGTTTTTTCGTTTGATGCTTATTTCGTGAGATATTTGGCCCGGTCACTATTAATGAACCACCCTGTATACAGAACACGCCTACTTCGCCACGCCATGCTCGTTATATAGTCTTTCTCGTTCTCATTTGACTGCCCCTTATCCGTACATATAGTGATATAAATGAGTATATTGATGTGCAACAATCTAGTCATTATACAGGGTTATTACAAATGATTGAAGCGATTTCACAGCTCTACAATAACTTTATTATTTGAGATATTTTCACAATGCTTTGCGCACACATACAAAAACTCAAAAAGTTTTTTTTAGGCATTCACAAATGTTCGATATGTGCCCCTTTAGTGATTCGGCAGACATCAAGCCGATAATCAAGTTCCTCTTACACTCGGCGCAGCATGTCCCCATCAATGAGTTCGAAAGCATCGTTGATGCGATCTCGCAGTTCTGGCACGTTTCTTGGTAGAGGAGGTTTAAACACTGAATCTTTCACATAATCCCACAGAAAGAAGTCGCATGGGGTTAAGTCGGGAGAGCGTGGAGGTCATGACACGAATTGCTGATCATGATCTCCACCGCGCCGAAAATTCAAAGCGTTTAACTTTGTCATCGGATGTCAGGGCTTGTAGCAATTGTAAACGGTAAGGCTTCTGCCCGCACGCGTTCAACGGTTTCTTCGCTCACTGCAGGCCGACCCGTTGATTTCCCCTTACAGAGGCATCCAGAAGCTTTAAACTGCGCATACCACCGCCGAATGGAGTTAGCAGTTGGTGGATCTTTGTTGAACTTCGTCCTGAAGTGTCGTTGCATTGTTATGAATGACTGATGTGACTGCATTTCAAGCACGACATACGCTTTCTCGGCTCGTGTCGCTATTTTGTCTCACTGTGCTCTCGATCGCTCTGGCTGCAGAAACCTGAAGTGCGGCTTCAGCCGAACAAAACTTTATGAGTTTTTCTACGTATCTGTAGTGTGTCGTGACCATATGTCAATGAATGGAGCTACAGTGAATTTATGAAATCGCTTCAATCATTTGTAATAGCCCTGTACTTGACCTGTCAGCCTCTGTGGCCGAGTTGTTCTAGACGCTTCTGTCCGGAACCACGCTGCTGCTACGGTCTCAGGTTCGAATCCTGCCTCGGGCATGGATGTGTGTGATGTCCTTAGGTTAGATAGGTTTAAGTAGTTTTACGTCTAGGGGACTGATGACCACAGATATTAAGTCCCATAGTGCTTAGGGCCATTTGAACCATTTGAAATTAAACTGTCTCAAAATTACTGTAAGATGGAACATTCAGTTCTTTAGTGGAAGGAACTGTAGATTAAAACTGAAGAAACTGCAAAAAGGTGGGAATTTAAGAAGATGGGACCTGGATAAACTGACTAAACTAGAGGTTGTACAGAGTTTCAGGGAGAGCATAAGGGAACAATTGACAGGAATGGGGGAAAGAAATACAGTAGAAGAAGAATGGGTAGCTTTGAGAGATAAAGTAGTGAAGGCAGCAGAGGATCAATTAGGTAAAAAGATGGCTAGAGGACAAATGTAAGGATGTAGAGGCTTATCTCACTAGGGGTAAGATAGATACTTCCTACAGGAAAATTAGAGAGACCTTTGGTGAAAAGAGAACCACTTGTATGAATATCAAGAGCTCAGATGGAAACCCAGTACTAAGCAAAGAAGGGAAAGCAGGAAGGTGGAAGGAGTATATAGAGGGTCTGTACAAGGGCGATGTACTTGAGGGCAATGTTATAGAAATGGAAGAGGATGTAGATGAAGGTGAAATGGGAGAAACGATACTGCTTGAAGAATTTGACAGAGCACTAAAAGACCTGAGTCGAAACAAGGCCCCAGGAGTAGACAACATTCCATTAGATCTACTGACATCCTTGGGAGAGCCAGTCCTGACAAATCTCTACCATCTGGTGAGCAAGATGTATGAGACAGGCGAAATACCCTCAGACTTCAAGAAGAATATAATAATTCCTATCCCAAAGAAAGCAGGTGCTGACAGATGTGAAAATTACCGAACAATCAGATTAATAAGTCACAGCTGCAAAATACTAACGCGAATTCTTTACAGACGAATGGAAAACTAGTAGAAGCCGACCTCGGGGAAGATCAGTTTGGATTCCGTAGAAATATTGGAACACGTGAGGCAATACTGACCCTACGACTTATCTTAGAAAATCGATTAAGGAAAGGCAAACCTACGTTTCTAGCATTTGTAGACTTAGAGAAAGCTTTTGACAATGTTGACTGGAATACTCTCTTTCAATTTCTGAAGGTGGCAGGGGTAAAATACAGGGAGCGAAAGGCTATTTACAATTTGTACAGAAACCAGATGGCAGTTATAAGAGTCGAGGGGTATGAAAGGGAAGCAGTGGTTGGGAAGGGAGTGAGAGAGTGTTGTAACCTCTCCCCGATGTTATTCAATCTGTATATTGAGCAAGGAGTGAAGGGAAAAAATGAAATATTCGGAGTAGGTATTAAAATTCATGGACAAGAAATAAAAACTTTGAGGTTCGCCGATGAGATTGTAATTCTGTCAGAGACAGCAAAGGACTTGGAAGAGCAGTTGAACGGAATGGACGGTGTCTTGAAAGGAGGATATAAGATGAACATCAACAAAAGCAAAACGAGGATAATGGAATGTAGTCGAATTAAGTCGGGTGATGCTGAGGGAATTAGATTAGGAAATGAGACACTTAAAGTAGTAAATGAGTTTTGCTATTTGGGGAGCAAAATAACTGATGATGGTCGAAGTAGAGAGGATATAAAATGTAGACCGGCAATGGCAAGGAAAGCGTTCCTGAAGAAGAGAAATTTGTTAACATCGAGTATAGATTTAAGTGTTAGGAAGTCGTTTCTGAAAGTATTTATATGGAGTGTAGCCATGTATGGACGATAACTAGTTTGGACAAGAAGAGAATAGAAGCTTTCGAAATGTGGTGCTACAGAAGAATGCTGAAGGTTAGATGGGTAGGTCATATAGCTATTGAGGAGGTATTGAATAGGATTGGGGAGAAGAGAAGTTTGTGGCACAACTTGACTAGAAGAAGGGATCGGTTGGTAGGACATGTTCTGAGGCATCAAGGGATCACGAATTTAGTATTGGAGGCCAGCGTGGAGTGTAAAAATCGTAGAGGGAGAACAAGAGCTGAGTACACTAAACAGATACAGATGGATGTAGGTTGCAGTAGGTACTGTGAGATGAAGAAGCTTGCACAGAATAGAGTAGCATGGAGAGCTGCATCAAACCAGTCTCAGGACTGAAGACCACAACAACAACAAGAACAGTGGAATGAGCGGGACGCAGACACCGAGAAATTAGCACGTAAAACCTTTTATAAAGTTTTATAAAAAAATTAATTAAAATGGTCGGCTTACAAAATAAAAAAGAACAATTTAAACCGCTAAAGGAAACAACCGTTTTCCTTTAAGTCGTGTGCTATATAAATAGTGATTTAGATGCTGTTACTTTGTGGAATCCAACTGCTCATAAAGCTGCAAATTATCGGCGGATCCGGCCTCCCAAAATGTAGCGGGCTGTCTCAAACACATTAATTTAGATACACAGGGTAACATCCTCGTCGTTGGGCTACAACGCACATAAGAAGCATTTACAACGCATGTCTTCAAAAGAAACAAACTATTATTTGGTTTACACTCCAAAAGATGGAAAAACCTTTCTTTGGTAATGGGGTCTGAAAACCAAATAACTAACACAAATATTAAATCAGGGGTCTCGGGGTCAGGGATTTTCTCTGCCTCGTGATGAATGGGTGTTGTATGATGTCCTTAGGTTAGTTAGGTTTAAGTAGTTCTAAGTTCGCCGGCCGGTGTGGCCGAGCGGTTCTAGGCGCTTCAGTCTGGAACCGCCGAACCGCTACGGTCGCAGGTTCGAATCCTGCCTCGGGCATGGATGTGTGTGATGTCCTTAAGTTAGTTAGGTTTAATTAGTTCTAAGTTCTAGAGGACTGATGACCTCAGCTGTTAAGTCCCATAGTGCTCAGAGCCATTTTTTTTTTTTAGTTTTAAGTTCTAGGGGACTGATGACCATAGATGTTAATTCCCATAGTGCTCTGAGCCATTTGAACCATCAGGGGTCCCACTGAATAAAATGCTACGCGTAACTGTGACTTATATACACTACTGGCCATTAAAATGTCTACACCACGAGGATGACGTGCTACAGAATAAAAATTTAGCCGACAGAGCATTCACACAAGGTTGGCACCGGTGGCGTGCTGACATGACGAAAGTTTCCAACCGATTTCTCATACACAAACAGCAGTTGACCGGCGTTGCATGGTGAAAGTTGTTGTGATGCCTCGTGTAAGGAGGAGAAATGCGTACCATCACGTTTCCGACTTTGATAAAGGTCGGATTGTAGCCAGTTGCGACTGCGGTTTATCGTATCGCGACATTGCTGATCGTGTTGGTCGAGATCAATGACTGTTAGCAGAATATGGAATCAGTGGGTTCAGGAGCGTAATACGGTATGCCGTGCTGGATCCCAACGGCCTCGTATCACTAGCAGTCGAGATGACGGGCATCTTATCCGCATGGCTGTAACGGATCGTGCAGCCACGTCTCGATCCCTGAGTCAACAGATGGGGACGTTTGCAAGACAACAACCATCTGCACGAACAGTTCGCCGACGTTTGCAGCAGCATGGACTATCAGGTCGGAGACCATATCTGCGGTTACCCTTGACGCTGCATCACAGACAGGAGCGCCTGCGATGGTGAACTCAACGACGAACCTGGGTGCACGAATGGCATAACGTCATTTTTTGGGATGAATCCAGGTTCTGTTTACAGCATCATGCTGGCCGCATCCGTGTTTGGCTACATCGCGGTGAACGCACATGGGAAGTGTGTATTCGTCGTCGCCATACTGGCGTATCACCCGGCGTGATGGTATGGGGTGCCATTGGTTACACGTCACGGTCACCTCTTGTTCGCACTGACGGCACTTTGAACAGTGGACGTTACATTTCAGATGTGTTACGACCCGTGGCTCTACCCTTCATCGATCCCTGCGATACCCTTCATTTCAGCAGGATAATGCACGACAGCCCGTTGCAGGTCCTGTCCGGGCCTTTCTGGATACAGAAAATGTTCGACTGGTGCCCTGGTCAGCACATTCTCCAGATCTCTCACCAATTGAAAACGTCTGGTCATTGGTGGACGAGCAACTGGCTCGTCACAATACGCCAGTCACTACTCTTGATGAACTGTGGTATCGTGTTGAAGCTTCATGGGCAGCCGTACCTGTACACGCCATCCAAGCTCTGTTTGACTCAATGCCCAGGCGTATCAAGGCCGTTATTACGGCCAGAGGTGGTTGTTCTGGGTACTGATTTGCAGCATCTATGCACCCAAACTGCGTGAAAATGTTAGCACATATCAGTTCTAGTATAATATATTTGTCCAATGAATACTCGTTTATCTTCTGCATTTATTCTTGGTGTAGCGGTTTTAATGGCCAGTAGTGTATTAATTTTGGTATACAGGGTAGCACCCTCCTCGTTGGGCTGGAACGCACATAAGAACATTTACAACGCATGTCTTAAAAAGAAACAAACTACTATTTGTTTTACACTCCAAAAGATGGAGAACACTTTTTTGGGTAATGGTGCCTGAAAACGAAGCAACTAACGCAAATATTAAATCAGGGGTCGCACCGAATAATATGCTACGCGTAACTGTGACTTAAATAACAATATTTTACAAGTGCATGGACAACTAACAGTATTAAAAAATTGAAACAACTTTGCCACCATATGATTTCAAAACAACTTGCTTGACATGGCCATAGTTTTTCCAAAACCTCTCTAAGGGCAAGAGATTAGTATTCTTAGCGAGAGCAGAGCTGTAAAATATATTTACTTTTAAAGGAGAAACATTTAGCAAGGCAAGTGGCCTGGTCGTGTATAGAGTGTAATGTGTCTAAGTGCAGATATTTTTGTATTTGGTACCCTAATATATACAAAATATGTTAGTTGTTTCTTCCCTGCGTCTAACAGTCTTCCCGCAAGTACGTCACATGATTTACTACGTAATATTTTCTATACGGTCGTAATTGCACCTCTAAGTGAACTATGCCTGTCAGCATGCACTAACACTTTTGCGTCCACACGTCAGCATCCAACCTATTGCCCGGGGGAAAATAAGCAATAATGGCTTGCTCTTGCAACATGTACTTGGAGGTAGTGACCAACCTAAACATATACCACTTGTAATGGCTACAACTCTTAGTCTGCAAGTGACGTAAATGCTGATATGATGATGTCTCGCACACTGTCTTCAGCCACCAGTAGAAATATCTGCACTTATTCGTGTTACGTCCTTTGTAGATATTTTCGCAAAGACTACACAGTAAGCATCGACCTGAGTATACAAAACAAATGCTGAAAAATCGGAGAACCGTCTGGGCAGACTTTAACAGAATGCTCTCTGACACAGTTGGACTCTTAAACAAGGTTAATCGATGGCGCAGATTAATATGGAAACTCAAATGTTTGCGTCCTGAACTGTAATGCTAACAGTTTATTCGTTTGCGGTGTCGTGCTCTTCCCACTATGAAAATCTGCGGGCAGTACGGTGACATTTGGCCATATTACCATATAATTCGAGCCGTACTGGTTGCACCGGTTGTCTTTTAAGTAAAACAGGCAACACAATCAACCACAGACACACACGTAAACTCGACGGTGTGCTAGCCGGGCCGGAGAGCGTAACACCGCCCTGTCAATGCTCAGTTTAAAATCCAAGTATAACTGGAACTCCACATGCAGATGACCCTGCCTATAAATGCTGCCGCCGAACGTCCGTCCAAGGTAACACTGTGTCAGCACCACGGGATCAGTTTGATATGCGAGCAGATCCACCACTGTCCCATAAGAAACACTCGCTCTTCCATTCGCTTCAGGTGACAGGACCCTGCGCGATGCACATGCAACGCTTTAAAGCTTCATCGCACGACGCTGGGTAAATATGCAGGGCCTCACATATCTTTGAATATCGATAGTGGACTGGACCTACCCAGTACTAAAAGGTTTAATTCGTTTCTGCTCCACAAACTAATCATGTTCAGTTTCATGTAAGTTGACGTTTGTTGGATGTCACTTCGGTTTATTCCCCTTTTAATGGCCTGTATTGTTCTTCACTACATTAATTACAAGCTGTACAACTTTGCTTCCGCCGTTTTTTCCCCAACATTTGAGGCATTAATGAAACAAATTGGCTACACATGTATCATTCAAAGTATTTTCCGTCGTTGGCAACTACTTTCTCCCATCTTTCGGGCAGTGTACGAATCCCGCGTCGAAAATTTTTTTCATCTTTTGAAGCGATCCACGAATCGATGCAATCTGTCACTTCTCCATGATATCGGAAGTGTTGGTCATCCGGGTCATGCGCCATTGATCAAAAATGGCTCTGAACACTATGGGACTTAACTTCTGAGGTCATCAGTCCCCTAGAACTTAAAACTACATAAACCTAACTAACGTAAGGACATCATACACATCAGTGCCCGAGGCAGGATTCGAACCTGCGACCGTAACGGTCGCGCGGTTCCAGACTGGAGCGCTAGAATCGCTCGGTCACACGGCCGGCCGCCATTGATCTAAACAGGTGATAGTCAGAGGGAGCAATGTCTGGAGAATACAGCGGGTCGGGTAGGACTTCCCATTTTAACGTTTCCAAGTACGTTTTGAACTCTTTTGAAACGTGGGGACGAGCGTTGTCGTGCTGCAAAACCACTTTATCGTGCCTCTTGTTGTATTGTAGCCGTTTGCCTTTTAATGCTCTGCTCAAACGGATTAATTGCGTTCGATAACGAGTACCTGTGATTCTTTCACTTGGTTGTAACATCTGATAGTACACGGCGCCGAGCTGGTCCCACCAAATGCAAAGTATGGTCTTGGAGTCGTGAGTATTCGGTTTGGCCGTCGACGTGGAAGCGTGGCCGGGATATCCCCATGGTTTTTTGCGTGTAGGGTTATCATAATGAACCCATTTTTCGTCCCCGGTCACAGTGCAATGCAGAAATCCCTTCCGTTTTTGCCTCTGAAGCAAATGTTCACAAACACACAAACTCCGTTCAACATCCCTTGGTTTCAGCTCACACGGGACCAAGTTCCTTCTTTGTAAATCATGTCCATAGCCTTGAGACGTTTTGAAATGGCTTACTGTGTCACTCCCACTAATGGTGCCAATTCTTCTTGAGTTTGACGCGAGCCTTCACTCAGCAATGTCTCCAATTCTTCATCTTCGAAAACATTCTCTCTTCCACCACTATGCCGGTCTACGACGTTAAAATCACCGTTCTTGAAGCGTTGAAGCCAGTCATGACACGTTCTTTCACTAATAGCGTCCTTACCATGCGTACTTGAGAGCATTCGATGAGACTCAGCCGCTGTTTTCTTCATATTGAAACACAAAAGTAGCACCTGCCGCAAATGACGAGAATCATGCTCGTAAACTGACATTTTCAATCAAGATCAACTTTATGATGCAGACACAGATCGACTAATGTTTGAATGAGGTTATGTTGACCGAGGTCCAAGGTAACTGCTTGACGTCTGCGATCTGTTTCTTTCGACCGCTACTCACCGTTGTCGCCACCTATCAGCAAATGGCGGAAGCAAAGTTGTACAGCTTGTATTTTTAGAGCAACCGCTGGCTAGGTCATCAGATATTGGTTACACAGAATACTGTTTCATTACTCTGTACTTGTAACGTAAATTGAAGGTTGAGGGGTCAGAAAAGAAAGGAAAAGAACTAATGATATGAGCTGCATCGAGACCTGATGAGGAATGAGTGGTTGACGAGTAAAAATGTGTGCCGGACCAGGGCTCGAACCCGAGATATTTCGCTTGCTAGGCAGTTGCGTTAACCAGTGCGCCACCCGGACACAGTATTTATCGCAAATGTGCGACTATCTCGGCAGGCTCCCCGGCTGACTTACGCTCCCACCTAGCGTCACCTATCTGCAGACCCCCTTCATGCTTGCAAATTGTAGATTCCCGCTGGAGGTCGAAAGTAAACCTGCATCCGCATCTGGAAGTGTGGTAGGTCCGCTGTTGTTTTCTACCTACATAAATGATCTTTTGGATAGGGTAGATAGCAATGTGCGGCTGTTTGCTGATGATGCTGTGGTGTACGGAAAGGTGTCGTCGTTGAGTGACTGTAGGAGGATACAAGATGACTTGGACAGGATTTGTGATTGGTGTAAAGAATGGCAGCTAACTCTAAATATAGATAAATGTAAATTAATGCAGATGAATAGGAAAAAGAATCCCGTAGTGGTTGAATACTCCATTAGTAGTGTAGCGCTTGACACAGTCACGTCGATTAAATATTTGGGCGTAACATTGCAGAGCGATATGAAGTGGGACAGGCATATAATGGCAGTTGTGGGGAAGGCGGATAGTCGTCTTCGGTTCATTGGTAGAATTTTGGGAAGATGGTTCATCTGTAAAGGAGACCGCTTATAAAACACTAATACGACCTATTCTTGAGTACTGCTCGAGCGCTTGGGATCCCTATCGGGTCGGATTGAGGAGGATATAGAAGCAATTCAGAGGCGGGCTGCTAGATTTGTTACTGGTAGGTTTGATCATCACGCGAGTGTTACGGAAATGCCTCAGGAATCGGTTGGGAGTCTCTGGAGGAAAGGAGGCGTTCTTTTCGTGAATCGCTACTGAGGAAATTTAGAGAACCAGCATTGTGGCTGACTGCAGTACAATTTTACTGCTGCCAACTTATATTTCGCGGAAAGACCACAAAGATAAGATAAGAGAGATTAGGGCTCGTACAGAGGCATACAGGCAGTCATTTTTCCCTCGTTCTGTTTGGGAGTGGAAGAGGGAGAGAAGATGCTAGTTGTGGTACGAGGTACCCTCCGCCACGCACCGTATGGTGGATTGCGGAGTATGTATGTAGATGTAGATGTAGAGGTTGTGGAATCGTTGCCAATCGAGACGAATCGGTCAAGTCGGAAAGAACAGACACCACGGATTCATATTGCTCTGTACACTGCCTCATCACTTTCCGTCACAGTAGATGTTGTGGGAATTTGAACCGTCCTCTTCTTCGTTACAGTTGGTGTAAATTGGTAGCGTTCAGTAGCCAGTGGGCGGTCTCGCCTGCACAAGCGAGGGAAAATGTAGAAGAGGTGAAGCGGGAAAGTGCTGGGGTGGATTAGTCGCTGCTTTCTGCGCCGACCCTGAGCTGAGGTAATCAGCTGTTGGCTCCGGCCCCGTTTGCGACATAATTAATGCCGCGGATGGGCGGACTCCTGTCGAGCGGCGGCCAACTCCCTCCCCCATCACGTCCGCCGCGCTTTGTTCCCTCGGACTGAGAGGGCTGGAATGAAGACGCCCGCTTATACAGGGCGAGATTTATCCACTTGCGACACGCCAGCCGGGACAATCACGACACTGGAGACCGTAGCTCCGGACGGCGTTTTGTTCAGCACGCGCCCTGCTCGCTCCCCTGTTGCTTTCGAGAGACAAGCAGCTATACTTAGTGTCTGAATAGAGACGTTCTGCAAACGAGTACCTCTTTGTCTGCTATCTTCCTGTGGTAATTAGATTACTTTGGTGGATTAGCATATTCAGAAAAGAGTAAGATGTCAGATAAGCTGTTCCGACTTAGCGGTTAATAACGAGATGAAGAATTAAGAAAACTTGGGGTATTTGTGGACGTGTGTTATCCCACAGATTATAATTACACTGACGAAAAAAATCGCAACACCAACAAAAGAGATATGCAACGTAAACGAAAGTTTGTAGGAGTGTTTCTGCATCTGAAAGATGAAGTCTATCCAAATTTCGTGCTAGTCACGTAAGAGTAGTTTAGCAGCGCCACCGCGAGGATACAAATTAGATTTGCTTTAAATAAACGTTGTAACGGTCGAGAGCCTTATTTACACTATTGGCCATTAAAATTGCTACACCACGAAGATGACGTATTACAGACGCGAAATTTAATCGACAGGAAGAAGACGCTGTGATATGCAAATGATTAGCTTTTCAGAGCATTCACACAAGGTTGGCGCCGGTGGCGTCACCTACAACGTGCTGACATGAGGAAAGTTTCCAACAGATTTCTCATACACAAACAGCAGTTGACCTGCTTTGCCTGCTGAAACGTTGTTGTGATGCCTCGTGTAAGGAGGAGAAATGCGTACCATCACGTTTCCCACTTTGATACAGGTCGGATTGTAGCCTATCGCGATTGTGGTTTATCGTATAGCGACATTGCTGCTCGCGTTGGTTGAGATCCAATGACTGTTAGCAGAATATGGACTCGGTGGGTACAGTAGGGTAATACGGAACGCCGAACTGGATCCCAACGGCCTCGTATCACTAGCAGTCGAGGTGACGGGCATCTTATCCGCATGGCTGTAACGGATCGTGCAGCTACGTCTCGGTCCCTGAGTTAACAGATGGGGACGTTTGCAAGACAACAACCATCCGCACGAACAGTTCGACGACGTTTGCAGCAGCATGGACTATCAGCTCGGAGACCACGGCTGCGGTTACCGTTGACGCTGCGTAACCGACAGAAGCGCCTGCGATGGTGTACTCAACGACGAACCTGGGTGCACGAATGGCAAAACGTCATTTTTTCGGATGAATCCAGGTTCTGTTTACTCCATCATGATGGTCGCATCCGTGTTTGGCGACATCGCGGTGGAGGCACATTGGAAGCGCGCATTCGTCACCGCCATACTGGCGTATCACCCAGCGAGATGTTATGGGGTGCCATTGGTTACACGTCTCGGTCACCTCTTGTTCGCATTGACGACACTTTGAACAGTGGACGTTACATTTCAGATGTGTTACGACCCTTGGCTCTACCCTTCATTCGATCCCTGCGAAACCCTACATTTCAGCAGGATAATGCACGACCGCATGTTGCAGGTCCTGTCCGGGCCTTTCTGGATACAGAAAATGTTCGACTGCTACCCTGGCCAGCACATTCTCCATATCTCTCACCAACTGAAAACGTCTGGGGAATGGTGGCCGAGCAACTGGCTCGTCACAAGACGCCAGTCACTACTCTTAGTGAACTGCGGTATCGTGTTGAAGCTGCATGGGCAGCTGTACCTGTACACGCCATCCAAGCTCTGTTTGACTCAATGCCCAGGCGTATGAAGGCTGTTGTTCCGGCCAGAGTTGGTTGTTCTGGGTACTGATTTCTCAGGATCTATCCACCCAAAGTGCGTGAAAATGTAATCACATGTTAGTTCTAGTATAAAATATTTGTCCAATGAATACCCGTTTATCATCTGCATTTCTTCTTGGTGTAGCAATTTTAATGGCCAGTAGTGTACCTTTGATATGAGACATGGTGAATTGATGCTAGTCAAGAATGTTTTTAAAGCGACGGAGATCTCATTATCAATAACTCACTGAGTTTGAACGATGTCGTGTAATATGCCTATAAGCTGGAGCGCTCTCGTGGCTATCCTACGCACCCTGACTGCAGAACTGTTCATTAATCTTCATGCATGAACAGAACTCCTGGGATGTTTTGCAGTAGGATAACGCTCGTCCACATACCACCGTTGTAATCCAACATGCTCCACAGTGTCGACGTGTTGCCTTGGCCTACTCGATCACCAGATCAGTCTCCAATCGAGAATATGTGGGTCATCATCCGACAACAACTCCAGCGTCATCGACAACCATTATTAACCGTCCCTGTATTGACCGACCAAGTGCAACTGGCATGGAACTCCAGCCCACAAACTGACATGCGGCACCTGTACAAAACTTCGATGCACGCTTGCTTGCTTGTATTTTGCATACCGGCAGTTACACCGGTTATTAATGTACCAGCATTTCACATTTGCAATGGCTTGTCTCTCGCGTACATTAACCTGTGATCTTATAATGTTAATATTTAATTAAGGTAGAGTAATGAAATTTTGGGAATACATTTGTTTAGCTAAAGTTTTAAGTGATTAACATTGCAGGATTACTGATTAATGTAAGCGCGAAATAAGCAATGCAAATTTGAAACGCTGTTACGTTAATTACCTGTCTAATCGCAAGAATGTTGAATGCAAGCATGCAAATGTGCATCTATTGAGTTGCACAGGTGCCCGACGTCAGCGTGTGGGATGGAGCTCCATAGCCTGTTACACTTGGTCGGTCAGTGCTCTTTGTGGATGTGTGGGGTTGTCGTCAGATGATGTTCCATGTGTTGAAGACAAATCTTGGTGATCGAACAGGTCAAGGCAACATGTGATACTGTGTAGAGCATATTGTGGTACAACAACGATTATATGAACGAGCGTTATCATACTGGAAAACATCCCTTGGAATGCTGTTCATCAATGGTAGCACAACAGGTGGCATTACCAGATTGATATTCAGATTTGCAATCAGGGTACTTTGGATATCCACGAGAGTGCTCCTGCTGTCATATGAAATCGCTTGCCAGACCATAACTCCAGGTGTAGGTCCAGTGTGTCTAGCACGCCGACAGATAGGCTGCAGGCCTTTAACTGAAGTCTTCCCAACACACGGCCATCATTGGCACCTAGGCAGAACCAGCTTTCATTAGAAAACACAACAGCCCTCCACGCTGCCTAATGAACTCTCGCTTGACACCACTAAAGTCGCAAACGGCGGTTGCTTGGGGCAGTGGAATCCACGCTATAGGACGTCTGGCTCGGAGCTGTCCTTAAAGTAACCGACTTGTAACAGTCAATTGTGTCACTATGGTACCAATTGCTACTGCAGATGCTGTACGAGCTCCACAGCCGTACGCCGAACACGATGATGGTCCCAGATTCCGGTCTCCTTGCGACTGTACATTCTCGTGAACATCGCTGCCAGCAATCAGGTATAGTGAGCACATTCCTTCCATGTCTTTCTGCGGTGTCGCAGAAGGAACATTCAGCTTCATGTACCCCTAGAACTCGTCTTCGTTCAAATTCAGTCAGATGTTGATAATGGCGTCTTTGTCTTATCGGCTCACCACGTCTAGTCTCAAAGTTACTAACGCTCATAACCTTTACAACGTGTATGTAAAGCAAACCTGATTGGTATCATGCTGGCGCTGCTAGCGTGCCTCTTATGCGACTGACGCGAAATTTGAATCGACATCACCTTTCAGGTGCAGAAACACGGCTACTAACTTCCGTTTATGTCACGCAACTTCTTCTTCGAGTTGCGATTTTCATCTACATCTACATCTACATCTACATTGATACTCCGCAAGCCACCCAACGGTGTGTGGCGGAGGGCACTTTACGTACCACTGTCATTACCTCCCTTTCCTGTTCCAGTCGCGTATGGTTCGCGGGAAGAACGACTGTCTGAAAGCCTCCGTGCGCGCTCTAATCTCTCTAATTTTACATTCGTGATCTCCTCGGGAGGTATAAGTAGGGGGAAGCAATATATTCGATACCTCATCCAGAAACGCACCCTCTCGAAACCTGGACAGCAAGCTACACCGCGATGCAGAGCGCCTCTCTTGCAGAGTCTGCCACTTGAGTTTATTAAACATCTCCGTAACGCTATCACGGTTACCAAATAACCCGGTGACGAAACGCGCCGCTCTTCTTTGGATCTTCTCTACCTCCTCCGTCAACCCGACCTGGTACGGATCCCACACTGATGAGCAATACTCAAGTATAGGTCGAACGAGTGTTTTGTAAGCCACCTCCTTTGTTGATGGACTACATTTTCTAAGCACTCTCCCAATGAATCTCAACCTGGTACCCGCCTTACCAACAATTAATTTTATATGATCATTCCACTTCAAATCGTTCCGCACGCATACTCACAGATATTTTACAGACGTAACTGCTACCAGTGTTTGTTCCGCTATCATATAATCATACAATAAAGGATCCTTCTTTGTATGTATTCGCAATACATTACATTTGTCTATGTTTCTTTAGGATAAACTGTGAAATTTGTGGATATCTGTTGAAACTCTGCGTGTAAGCCATTCACCTACGGAGGCAACCAATAACTAACACTACGGGGAAAACAAACCCTATATCGAACCGAGTACTACTGCGTTGGAGCTCATCAGTGATAAGTAAAGTGGGAATTGCTGTAGTCAACAGTAAATACCATGAGCGAACGGAACATGTTTGTTTCAGAACGGGATACGCAGCGCTTACCGTCGACATTTGCACTGTTGTGCGGATATTTTCATTGCAGTACAAAGATATATGGGGGTAAGAAATCAAACGAAGTGAAATGATCTGTAACCAGCCACGTGGTACCATGAGTTCCTTGTAACAAAATACTCCGATGATTTCCCTGAACAACCTCTGTAATTTTGTCGGTTGAGTTTGGGTTCATGCAGCGTATTGCGTAAACCAGGCGAGTTGATAAGCAGCGAAGATACTGGACTGGTATCCCTCAAGAACAGTGTTCAGACTACCTGACACCTAATATCTACATGTACATTTTACATTACTGCTGTGCAGTTCTCACCTAGAGGGCTTCGTAGAGGGCTGATAGAGCCACTTATGAGACCCTTTTTTCGAGCGTTCCACTCTCGAATAGCAGGTGGGAAAAATGCACACCTAAACCTTCCCCGGGATCTCTGGTTTCTCTTATTTTATTAAGATGGTCGTTTCTGTCTGTGTAAGTTGTAGTCAACAAAATATTTTCGCATACACAGGAGAAAGTTAGTGATTGAAATTCTGTGAAAATACCTCTCAGCAACGAAAAATATCTCTGTTTTAATGATTCCCGTCCCAACACGCTTATCATATCCGTGACTCTCTCGCCTATTTCGCGATAATACAAAACGATGTCCAAGGAATAGAAAAGCAACTGGAATTACTCAACAGAGGAAAGTCCACTGGACCTGACGGGATACCAATTCGATTCTACACAGAGTACGCGAAAGAACTTGCCCCCCTTCTAACAGCCGTGTACCGCAAGTCTCTAGAGGAACGGAAGGTTCCAAGTGATTGGAAAAGAGCACAGGTAGTCCCAGTCTGCAAGAAGGGTCGTCGAGCAGATGCGCAAAACTATAGACCTATATCTCTGACGTCGATCTGTTGTAGAATTTTAGAACATGTTTCTTGCTAGAGTATCATGTCGTTTTTAGTAACCCAGAATCTACTATATAGGAATCAACATGGATTCCGGAAACAGCGATCGTGTGAGACCCAACTCGCTTTATTTGTTCATGAGACCCAGAAAATATTAGATACAGGCTCCCAGGTAGATGCTATTTTTCTTGACTTCCGGAAGGCATTCGATACAGTTCCGCACTGTCGCCTGATAAACAAAGTAAGAGCCTACGGAATATCAGACCAGCTGTGTGGCTGGATTGAAGAATTTTTAGCAAACAGAACACAGCATGTTGTTATCAATGGAGAGACGTCTACAGACGTTAAAGTAACCTCTGGCGTGCCACAGGGGAGTGTTATGGGACCATTGCTTTTCACAATATATATAAATGACCTAGTAGATAGTGTTGGAAGTTCCATGCGGCTTTTCGCGGATGATGCTGTAGTATACAGAGAAGTTGCAGCATGAGAAAGTTGTAGCGAAATGCAGGAAGATCTGCAGCGGATAGGCACTTGGTGCAGGGAGCAGCAACTGACCCTTAACATAGACAAATGTAATGTATTGCGAATATATAGAAAGAAGGATCCTTTACTGTATGATTATATGATAGCGGAACAAACAATGGTAGCAGTTACTTCTGTAAAATATCTGGGAGTATGCGTGCGGAACGATTTGAAGTGGAATGATCATATAAAATTAATTGTTGGTAAGGCGGGTACCAGGTTGAGATTCATTGGGAGAGTCCTTAGAAAATGTAGTCCATCAACAAAGGAGGTGGCTTACAAAACACTCGTTCGACCTATACTTGAGTATTGCTCATCAGTGTGGGATCCCTACCAGACCGGGTTGACGGAGGAGATAGAGAAGATCCAAAGAAGAGCGGCGCGTTTCGTCACAGGGTTATTTGGTAACCGTGATAGCGTTACGGAGATGTTTAACAAACTCAAGTGGCAGACTCTGCAAGAGAGGCGCTCTGCATCGCGGTGTAGCTTGCTGTCCAGGTTTCGAGAGGGTGCGTTTCTGGATGAGGTATCGAATATATTGCTTCCCCCTACTTATACCTACCGAGGAGATCACGAATGTAAAATTAGAGAGATTCGAGCGCGCACGGAGGCTTTCAGACAGTCGTTCTTCCCGCGAACCATACGCGACTGGAACAGGAAAGGGAGGTAATGACAGTGGCACGTAAAGTGCCCTCCGACACACACCGTTGGGTGGCTTGCGGAGTATAAATGTAGATGTAGATGTAGATCTGCCCTTATTTGAACTTTTTCCGTGTTCTCCGTTAATGGTATACGTAAAGGGTCCCATATCGCGCAGCAATAGTCCAGGAGGGCATTGACATCAAGTTTATTTAGGAATTGACAAGCTTCGTTTCGGCAGCCTCTCCAGTAGATTTGTAGCGTCAGTAACATTAAGTGTTCAACCAATAAAACTCAGACTTTAGTTCACTTTTCCCACAATATTTTCTATGTGATATTTCCAGTTTATGTCGTTCATAATTGTAATAGCTATATATTTAGTTGAATCGACAAAAGTTAAATTTGTATGATGCACCGTTTAATGGAAATGTAACGGACTTTTTTTAATTTTTTCGTAATCGTGTTGGCGACGTCTCCCTCTTTATTGTTGAGGATCAGTTTCCCAATTTCAGCACCGTGCATGTATCTTGTATAACTCGTTTTGTCATTCGTATTTATCTTGTGCCGAGTTTGCTAGATGTTAAACGTCAGTTTCATGTGCAAACAATCTAAGAGTGCTTCTCAGCTCATCTCCTAGATTTTTTATATAGATAAAGAACAGCAGAGGGCATATCAAACACCTCCTTAGGGAGTATCAGCTATCACTTCGGTTTCATTAGATGATTTCCCAACAGTTATTACGAAATGATACTTTTCAGACAGGAATTCACGAATCTAGTCGCACAGCTGAGACGAGACTCCATAGACACGCTATTTCATCGGAAGATTCTTGTGAGGAATGGTGTCAGAGGAGTTTGGAAAGTAAGGCAATAAGGAATAAACTTGAAAGCCTGTGTCGGTACCACTCATTACTTCGTGTGAATAGAGTCGGTTGTGTTACCCAAGAACGATATTTTCGCAACGTACTCAGGATATTTTGTGAAACAACTTAAGCAGTAGTTACTTCATATGATGCCTGCCAGTCTCATAGCATACATTTTAACAGCACGTACAGTTATACCAGACTGTCTCATATACACGTTGTCTGTGGGTCAATGAGACAGGCATCTAGGATTCTACTAATCAGTCCTTCACAATTCCTACAAAGTTTTCATAGATGAACGTCTTCGTCTAACCTCACATTAAAATAATTCATAGGTCTGAGATCGCAAATATGTGATCATGAGACAGAACCATCTCTTCCAATCCGGCGATGAGTATATCTGATATTCAGTTGCTCAAATATTAACGTGTAAGTGGTATGACCACCTTCGTGTTAAAAGCCACATTTTCTGCAGACAACAAGTCGAACAGTGTCCAGCAAATGGGCAACACATCTCAAGTAAACATAGGTAAGGAGCACTATTCTATAAGGGGTCTCATTCACAGTTCATGACTGACAGGTAGGGGAGCATTTGTTCTGTCAGGATAGCGTACCTACTCTTCCACCAAGGCTTGTTGGTTCGATTGGCGGTCGAAAGGGTCAGGGGCACTGTTAAGGTGAGAGCGGTAAATGGACTTCAGTAAAACTCTTTATTGTTACTTCTAGCTGGAGCGGACGCACATGCTCGGTAAAATAGATGTGGCCCTGGCTGAAGGCCTCCTACGTTGCTAGGACGGAGTACTGACGCCGGCGACGGTTCTTGTAGGCTGGATCGATTACAGCTATCGTAGGTGGTGGCTGCTTGTCGATGGCACGCTATGTTCACAGGATTCCATGGACAGACTAGCGGCGTCGAACCTTAGCCTTCAAGGACGTCGCCAACAGTAGCTTGACGGAGTGGTTGTGACCCGATACAGAGATCCCCAGAGCTCTTCTTTCTCCGAAACCCTTGCTGCCAGAGCCTATCTATTTGTACTGTCTCCACGCTGAGTTCTTTAGTCCGGCGGTGGTGGCATGCACATCCGATTGACGCCATGATGCGTCGACGCCTAATGTGAATTTTAAAATTCAGCTGGTCGTCGATTAATTCAGTGTACGGTATTTCGACTAGGCATCTGTCAATGATCTTCAGGTGAGCCATTGAAGAGGGACGAAGACGTGCTCGGTTCCGCCGTGCGAGTATTCCGCGCATGGGTGAAAATTCAAGTCGACAGACGGACCACACGTCACGACGGCAGCGCCCTCGCTGGCGGAACTGCGGAACTCAGATGTCCTCTGTGTTTCCGCTCGCCGCCGCCGTTGCCGCAGTCTGTCGTCTCCGATTAGAACAAATCGTGGAGAAGATGGGGTTCCACGCACTGTCCAACTGGTAGCCACCGTCACGGTTCATCAGATTTTCCGCCAGGCGTATTACCACGGATTCTTTAATAATGCAGTCCCAAAAAGATGTAGCTGTGCTCAGGATCACAGATCTGTCATACTCCATTGAATGTCCTGTGGAGATAAGTGTTCAGCAATAGCGGACTTTCTTGGTTGCAAAAGGGGAGTGCAACGTCGGTGTTCAGTGCACCGTTCTTTCACAGTGCGTGTGGTTTGTCCTATGTAACCCATACCACACTGACAAGGTATTTTGTAAATTCTGCCCTTCCGCAATAAGAAGTCGTTTTTCACCGATCCCAAAAAGTTAATCGTAGATGGCGTACGGAAAGCTGTTTTAAATGAAATGTTGCCCACAAAAGGAGAAGAAGCTAAAGATTTTGCGGACGAGTTCTCCTCTGTATCCATTTCCTGAGCCTTGGTTTCAACTGACAGTGCCCTGTTATTTTGTTTGGAATATCAGTCTTTAAACACTGTTTTTAGGGGGCGAGCCGTTTAGGTAAACTACGTATGACTTCCATTTGCTTGACCGGAAGAGAAATGCCCGTATATCTTCTGGCACAAAACAATTTAGAGGAGTCTAGTTGGAACTTCACCATCTCGTGGGGATTTACCCCTAGATGCGCACGTTATGTGTCTTCACATTTCCACGCTGGCCGGTGTGGCCGAGCGGTTCTAGGAGCTTCAGTCTGGAACCGCGCGACCGTTGCCGTCGCAGGTTCGAATCCTGCCACGGGCATGGATGTGTGTGATGTCCTTAGTTTAGTTAGGTTTAAGTAGTTCTAAGTTGTAGGGAACTGATGACCTCAGCAGTTAAGTCCCACAGTGATCAGAGTCACCACATTTCCACTTAAGTGACATGTCTGTTCATCACTGAAGACGAAACGACGAAGAAAATATTCATCATGCAGCAACATTTAATTTGAAAAATTGGCACGTAAACTATAGCCTGTAGGCTTTAGAGCGTGCAACAGTTGCAAGCGATAAGGACGTAGTTCTGTCTCTTTTAAAGTCACCACAGAGACGTCACTGCACTTGTTATTTCACGACTAGTCTTCCGAATTGATTTTTGAGGCTACGCCTAGAAGATCCACACACGTTCCACGTATTCTACCGTCATCCTTGGTCGTTCCATACTCTTCCCTTTGCACACAGATATACAAATAAAAATATAAATGAATTGCTCTTTCGATGCATGTATTATTTATAATTGTAAATTGAATGAACACTACTGGCCATTAAAATTGCTACACCACGAAGATGACGTGCTACAGACGAGAAATTTAACCGACAGGAAGAAGATGCTATGATATGCAAAAGATTAGCTTTTCAGAGCATTCACACAAGGTTGGCACCGGTGGCGACATCTACAACGTGCTGACATGAGGAAAGTTTCCAACCGATTTCTCATACACAAACAGCAGTTGACCTGCGTTGCCTCGTGTAAGGAGGAGAAATGCGTACCATCACGTTTCCGACTTTGATAAAAGTCGGATTGTAGCCTATCGCGATTGCGGTTTATCGTATCGCGACATTGATGCTCGCGTAGGTCGAGATCCAATGACTGTTAGCAGAACATGGAATGGGTGGTTTCAGGAGGGTAATACGGAATGCCGTACTGGATCCCAACGGCCTCGTATCACTAGCAGTCGAGATGACGGGCATCTTATCCGCATGGCTGTAACGGATCGTGCAGCCACGTCTCGATCCCTGAGTCAACAGATGGGGACGTTTGCAAGACAACAACCATCTGCACGAACAGTTCGACGACGTTTGCAGCAGCGTGGACTATCAGCTCGGAGACCATGGCTGCGGTTACCCTTGACGCTGCATCACAGACAGGAGCGCCTACGATGGTGTACTCAACGACGTACCTGGGTGCACAAATGGCAAAACGTCATTTTTTCGGATGAATCCAGATTCTATTTACAACATCATGATGGTCGCATCCGTATTTGGCGACATCGCGGTGAACGCACATTGGAAGCGTGTATTCGTCATCGCCATACTGGCGTATCACCTGGTGTGATGGTATGAGGTGCCATTGGTTACACGTCACGGTCACCTCTTGTTCGCACTGACGGCACTTTGAACAGTGGACGTTACATTTCAGATATGTTACTACCCGTGGCTCTACCCTTCATTCGATCCTTGCGAAACCCTACATTTCAGCAGGATAATGCACGACCGCATGTCGCAGGTCCTGTACGGGTCTTTCTGGATACAGAAAATGTTCGACTGCCGTCCTGGCCAGCACATTCTCCAGATCTCGCACCAGTTGGAAACGTCTGGTCAATGGTGGCCGAGCAACTGGCTCGTCACAATACGCAAGTCACTATGCTTGATGAACTATGATATCGTGTTGAAGCTGCATGCGCAGCTGTACCTGTACACGCCATCCAAGCTCTGTTTGACTCAATGCCCAGGCGTATCAAGGCCGTTGTTACGGCCAGAGGTGGTTGTTCTGGGTACTGATTTCTCAGAATCTATGCACCCAAATTGCGTGAAAATGTAATCACATGTTAGTTCTTGTATAATATATGTGTCCATTGAATATCCGTTTATCATCTGCATTTCTTCTTATTGTAGCAATTTTAATGGCCAGTAGTGCAATTAATTCCACAAAGCCTTAAAAATCGTATACTCATTTTGTAACATCCTGTATTTTGGAGGTATGCGGACGACACTTCAATAGTGTGTGGCCTCATGGAGAAGATAAATTGACGGAGTTTCTTCACCACCTCAACACCAGTCATAAGAACATTCGGTTACATCTTTTTGGGACTCCATTATTATAGAATCCGAGGAAATACGCCTGGTGGAAAATCTGATGAACCGTGATAGCGGTTGCCAGTTGGACAGTGCGTGGAACCCCATCATCTCCACGATTTGTTCTTATCGAAGACGACAGAGTGCGCCATCGGCCGCGGCGAGCGGTAACACGGAGGACAGCTGAGTTCTGCGATTCCACCAACGAGGGCGCGACCGCCTTGAAGTGTGGTCCGTTCTGTCAACTTGAATTCTGACGCATGCGCGGAACACTCGCAGTGCGCTCGCTATATGGGGCGGAACGGAGCACGTCTGAAGTCTTCGATGAGGAATGGTAGGTGCCGAGTCGAAATATCCTGCAATGAATTAATCAACAACCGGCTGCAAACCCGATTTTTTTTAACAGCATTGGCGCAAGTTGATGGAGTCCTGCCATACCTTGAAGTGACAACAGCGGCAGCTAGCAAGTTGGGCTGGTCGTCACCTGCTTGTTCTTGGGAAACAGAATGTGTATCACCGGGCAGCGCCACTATTCTGTGCTTCGCGCTATTCCGTCCGCACTGCGACATTTCAAATGGAATGGCAACCAGCAAGGGCATATCAGTTGATCCATAAGTGGACGGAGACTCGTTGCTGGTGATCGAAGATGGCTGTTGCTTCTTAATTTTTATCACTCCGACCAGTGGCTGTCCCGGGATTTGAACATGCCATTACCGTTGGAAGAGCTCTCAATAATACAAACTGTACAATATTTTGTAATGCAGTGCTGCGCTGGATAATCTACTGACAGAACTGGACCACGCGTTGAAAACCAGTTTGTCCCAATGCATGTTGCAAATTCGTTGGGCTTTCTGAGCGTTACAGCCTGTGGAACCGTACATTAAAAGTCATTGTTACGGCCAGTGCTTATTTTCCTTAACGAGACATGAAGTGTCATCAGCGGAACTTCCACCGCCGACGCATTATAGACGAATATGTACTAAATTTCGAAGCGTGATTAACGTTGAAGCAGCAGGTTATTGTTTATGATAACCATAAACAAATGGCTCTGAGCTCTATGGGACTTAACATCTGAGGTCATTAGTCCCCTAGAACTTAGAACTACTTAAACCTAACTAACCTAAGGACATCACAAACACCCATGCCCGAGGCAGGATTCGAACCTGCGACCGTAGCAGCAGCGCGGCTCCGGACTGGAGCGCCTAGAACCGCACGGCCACCACGGCCGGCTACGGATAGTGGGGGGGCATGTGGTCAGCACACCGCTCTCCCGGTCGTTATGATGGTTTTCTGTGACCGGAGCCGCTACTATTCGGTCGAGTGGCTCCTCAATTGACATCACGAGGCTGAGTGCACACCGAAAAATGGCAACAGCGCATGGCGGCCCGGATAGTCACCCATCCAAGGGCTGGCCACGCCCGACAGCGCTTAACTTCGGTGAACTGACGGGAACCGGTGTATCCACTACGGCAAGGCCATTGCTTGTTTATGTAGAGAGCAAGTATTAATTTAATGATCAATTTACTAATCAGGAGGTCCACGGCCTCGGGTTCGAACCGCGACACTGCTTAAATTCTGAATAAAAATCGTTGCAAATGGCGGCCGAAGAATTCGTGCATAAGAGTTCTTATTTTGCCAACGGCCTTTTCATAGAAAACGGACGATCAGTGGTTCAGGGCACTCTCTTGCCGTTGAGGTGGAAAACTGCCCCTAAGAGGCAGAATAATCAGCAATAATCAACGGCATGAGAATGCAGAAGGCAATGGAAACCATAGCATTACAGAAGCCACATGTAGACCCATAGCACACGTTGCCTGTAATTGAAAAAGTGTAATGATAATCTATCCATTTGCAAAAGATAGCGGATTAGTCCCCCATTCGGATCTCCTGGAGGGGAACTGCCAAGGGGGAGGTGAGCACGAGGAAAAGATTGAACAACCAACGAAAGAATAACGTTCTACGTGTCGGGGCGTGGAATGTCAGAAGTCTGAACGTGGTAGGGAAGCTAGAAAATTTGAAAAGGTAAATGCTAAGGCTCAATCTAGATATAGTAGGCATCGATAAAGTGAAATGGAAAGAAGACAAGTATTTCTGATCAGACGAGTTTAGAGAGAGCAAAACAGCAGCAAAAAATCGTAAAAAGAGAGCAAGATACGCTATCAACAGAGAGGTAGGGCAAAGAGCGAATTACTGTGAACATTCCAGTGATGGAATTATTCTCATCAGAATCAACAGCAAACGGACACCGAAACAATAGTTCAGGTATACGTGCCGAAGTCCCAAGATAAAGAGATAAGAGAAAGTATATAGGAGTATTGAACGGGTAATTTAGTAAGTAAATGGAGATGAAAATCTAATAATCATGGGGGAGTGGAATGCGGTTATAGAGGAAGAAGAGGGGGTTACCTGAGGGTGTAGGATTAGTACTGGTAATGAGAGAGGAGAAACACTAATTGAGTTCTGTAATAAATTTAGCTAGTAATAGCGAATACTCTGTTCAAGAATCACAAGAGGAAGAGGTATAGTAGGAAAAGGCCAGGAGATCCGGGAAGATTTCAGTTACATTACATCACGATCAGGCAGAGATTCCGAAATCAGATAATGGATTGCAAGGCGTTCCTAATTTAGTAATGAAGAGTAGGCTAAAGTTTGAAGAAACTAGTGAGGAAGAATCAGTGCGCAAGGGGTGGAATATGGAAGTATTAATGAGTGAAGAGCTGAAGTTGAAGCTTGAAGTTCTCTGAGGCTATAGATACTGCGATAATGAACAGCTCACAGCCAGTTCAGCTGAAGAGGAATCGACATCTCTAAAATGGGCAGTCAGAGATACGTAGGTACAAGGAAGGTAGTTCCGAAGAAACCATGGTAACAGAAGAAATACTTCAGTTGATCGACCAAGGAAGAAAGTACAAAAATGTTCGGGGAAATTCAGGAATACAGAAATTCAAGTCACTTAGGAATGAAGTAAATGGGAAGTACAGGGAAACTAAACCGAAGTAGCTAGGTGAAAAATGTGAAGAAATCAAAGAAGAAACAGTAGTTGGAAGGACTGACACAGCATGTAAGTAAGTCAAAACTACATTTGGTGAAATCAAATGCATGGGTAGTAACTTTAAAAGTGCAGTGGGAATTCTACTGCTAAATGCCAATGAGAGCGCATTGAAGACCTCCACGGTGGGGAAGACTGGTCTGATGACGTGTTAGAAGAAGAAACATGAGTCGATGTAGAATAGATAGGGAATCCAGTATTGGAGTCAGAATTTAGAAAATCTCAGGAAGACTTAAGTTCAAGTAAGGCAGAAGGGTTGGATAACACTCCAACGGAATTTCTGTAATGGCTGGGGGAAGTGGCAACAAAACGATAATTCAGGTTTGTGTGTGTAGTGTGTGAGAGTGGCGATATAAATCAGATTCGCGGGGAAAACGTAATCGACGCAATTTCGAAGATTGCAAGCGCCGACAAGTGCGAGGGTAATCGCACAGTCAGCTTAACTGCTCATGCATCCAAGATGCTGACAGGAATAATATACAGAAGTATGGAAAAGAAAATTGAGGATCTTTTAGATAATGATCAGTTTGGCAGTTCTGACGTTGCAGTTGATAATGGAAGCGAGACTGAAGAAAGATCAAGACACATTCGTTGGATTTGGCGACCTAGAAAAAGCGTTCGATAATGTCAAATGGTGCAAGATGACCGAAATCCTTAGAAAAATAGGGGTAAGCTATGGGGAAAGACGGGTAATACATAGTATGTAAAGGAACCAAGTTGAAACGATAAGAATGGAAGACTAAAAGTGAAGTGCACGGATTAAAAAAGGAATAAGACAGGGATTTAGTCTTTCTCCCTTACTGTTCAATCTATACGCCGAAGAAGCAATGACGGAAATAAAATAACGGTTCAAGAGTGGGTTTAATATCCTCAGTGAAAGTGACGAAGAATTACAGGGACTTTGAATGGAGTGAACAGTGTAACGAGTACAAATATAGATTGAGAGTAAATCGTAGAAAGATCAAAGTAATGAGAAGTAACCGAAATGAGAACAGCGAGAAACTTAAGGTTATAATTGGTCATCAAAAAGAAGGTGATGTTGAGAAATTTTGCTACATAGGTAGCAAAAATCCCATGACGGACGGGGCAAGGAGGATATAAAAAGTACTGGCAAAAAGAGCATTTCTGTCGAAGAGAAGTATGCTAATGCAAACATAGGTCTTAATTTGAGGAAGAAATTTTTGAGAATGTATGTTTTGGAGTACAGAATCGAATGGCAGTGATACATGAACGGTGGGAAAACCGGAACAGAAGAGAATCGGAGCATTTGAGATGTTTGCTACAGAAGAAGGTTGAAAATTAGGTGGACTGATAAGGGATAAGGTAAGGAATGAAGTCGTTCTCCGCAGAAACGTCGAGGAAAAGAATGTATGGAAAACAGTAACAAGAAGATGGGAAAGGATATGCAGATAGTAAAAGCTGTAGAGGAAAATAGAAATTGTATTGAAGTATATCCAGCAAATAAATGAGAACTTAGGTTCCAAGTTCTTCTTCAGTTAAAGAGGTTGGGACAGGAGAGGAATTCGTTTCGGGACGCATGAAACCTGTCAGAAGACTGATGATGACTGAAAAATTCTACAACCGTCGACGAAAGTACCAGCGTCTTAGCGGCATAGCTGCTAATAATCCCTCGTCGATTTGAGAAAGCTGCCTGAGGCATAAATAAGAAATAGACTTGACCTTAATTCGCCTTTTACGGATTTATTAATAAAGGCTGAGTAGGAGACCGTCAGAAGACAATTATGAGTATTACAGTTTCGCCTCGTCGCTAGAGCTCATTGCGAAGTATTGTCTGAAAGTGTGATGGCACAATCATACTCCGTTGCTCATTTTCATTATTACTGTAACGTTCGAAGTTCGGTATTGGGCACAGTAAAGCTATCCTATCTAACCTTTGAAATGGACGGCCATCTATTTTCCGTGCTAATGTTGAGTTTCGGCATTGGCTTCAAAGTGCAAAATAATGCTATCCTACATAGCATTCGAACTAGGCTCCCTCAGTCTTTTCTCCCCCAGAGTTCAGTTTCCATATGTACTTCAAAGTAACAGTGAACTCTAATTGTACCGGTGCTGTGTCTTTGACGTAATAGTGTGGACCTCTGCAGTCGCACCGAGAAAATCTAAATTTTTGTTTTATTCCAGTAGCTTCCGCTTTCTTTCAGCAGAACTCCACTGTTAGCAAAGATGACAACAGGCGCCGAGAAATCTTACGTTGTGTTTGAATTTCGTTCCTAGAGTGTGTTGCAGCAGTTCAGTCATTCTTCCGAACGATGTTTCGCAACATGAACAGTGTGTCAGCTGCATTCAGCAGTGGAATGCATTGTGTGCAGCAACAGGATGCTTAGTGAAGCAGTTATCGACCGGTCCTCGACAGTGACTGAATAAACAACTGAGCGCGTACGGGAAAATTCCTACGGAGTACACGGTCGGCGAGTAAAGCAAGCAGCGTATTGAATATTCGCCAACGGAGCGTTTAAGATGATCATATGGAAGTGATGGAACCAGAAATCTTAACGCTTGCAATCTCTACGGCTTATGAAAGCTGAGAAAATTAGTTTTTGTGTTCCGTGCATGAAAGCAGCTGCAAATGTAAGGGCATGTATTATTTGAGAAACTTGCTTTCAACTACCAAGTATGATTTTTTGGGAAGGATACAGTTAAAATTTACATTTATCATCCTGTGGCACAGCGAGTCGTATTAATTTCGTGCAGCACGTCCACGGTTCACTAAAAATTACTCTCCAAGTGTAATCATTGTTCCCTTATACAGGGTGACGCAGTTAAAAGTAATTCGCCTCCCCTTTGAATTCGAACTCAATATTTCTATTCCTGAAATAGAGTAAGCAGCTACAACAGTGGACAGTTTTATGCAATAATCGATTGCTAACATTCTTCTGTCAGTATTTCAATGTATTTCACCAGTTAAGTTAGACGTTTCTCTTTGCGATCTGCAAAATGACTTTCTCGATAGATAAAAAGAATTGAAATTCTGCAAGCATATGTGAAAACAAGTTCTATCAAGGAAACTCACGAAATTTTCGAGGTCAAATATCGGGGTAGAGGATTACCAGCAAGGAGAGCGGTATAGAGCCAGTATAAAAATTGAAACACCTAGACGTCGCTATAAAATGTAAAATGACAAAGAATTCCTTCAGTTCACACGCCAGAACTTACTTCAGACTTTCAACGAGAAATTATTAAGAGCCCAAATAAGTCTATGGGTAAATTGGTCCAACAGGCGCATGTAAATAGGACGAGTTGTTAGGGCATATTGAAAAATATTAATTTTGTAGCCATATCACGTGCAGCAGTTGCCGGAGGATGACAGTCAGAACCATGTTGATTACTGGATGTGGCTTTTGAACATTAGCTTTGGTTTGCGCCAGTGATGGCCGTGTGTCGGTTAGAGGGAGGCCAACAACCAACCAGTCTGCGTGCTAGACATTTCGGACCTACACCTGGAGTTATGATCTGGGGTGTGATTTCAAATGATGTAAGGAGCACTCTCGTGGTTATCCACCGCACCCTGACTGCAGAATTGTACTTCAATCTTATGATTCAACCTGTTGTGCTGCCGCCGGTCTTTTTGGCCGAGCGGTTCTAGGCGCTTCAGTCTGGAACAGCGCGACCGCCACCGTCGCAGGGTCGAATCCTGCCTCGAGCATGGATGTGTGTGATGTCCTTAGCTAAGTTAGGTTTACGTAGTTCTAAGTTCTAGGGGACTGATGACCTCAGATGACAAGTCCCATAGGGCTCAGAGCCATTTGAACCATTTTTTTGTTGTTGTTGTGCTGCCATTCATTGACAGCATGCCATGGGGCTTTTTCCAACAGGATAACACTCGCTCACATACCGCTGTTGTAACCCAAAATGCTCCGCAGAGCGTAGACATATTGCCTTGGCCTGCTGGACCACAGGTGCTGTTTCTGATCGAGCACATATGGAACATTAGCGGACGACAACTTCCGCGTGATGCACAAATAGCATTAACAGTCCCTGTATTGACCGACTAAGTGAAACAGGTATGTAACTCGATCCCACAAACTGACATCCGGCACATGTACAACACAATGCAGGCACTTTTGCGTGCTTGCATTTAGCAGCCTGGAGGTTACACCGGTTATTAATATACCAGCAATTATAATTTCTAATGGCTTATCTCGCGCTGACGTTAACCTGTTATCTTGCAAAGTTAATCACATGAATGTGTTACATAGACAAATGTATTCCCGAATTTCATTACTGTACAAAAATTATTTTTTGGTGTTGCAAATTTTTTCCGTCAGTGTACATAATGACGTTTGTGCGTACCCACAGACCGCAAGTCCTGCTTACAAAATTGCTCAAATGGCTATGAGCACTATGGGACTTAACATCTGAGGTCATCAGTCCCCTAGAACTTAGAAATACTTAAAACTAACTAACCGAAGGACAACACACACATCCATGCCATAGGCAGGATTCGAACCTGCGACCGTAGCAGTCGCGCAGTTCCGGACTGAAGCGCCTAGAACCGCTCGACCACCGCGGCCGGCGTTCTGCTTACACCTGGCCAATTTTTCCTCTAAGCGTTTGGCAATCTGTAGTTGCCACTTCTGTCACGTTTCATTTCTGGGTCAAGCCCCGTGTATCCCATACAAGCAGACCAAATCGGTGATGACGAGTAGGCTCTGTGGGACACTAGTGAAACTGCCAGTTACAGCAACTGTTGGTACTCTTGAAATTTTGTAACTAGCCATTAGTTACATTAGCATAAACAAATACCCTACTATTTTTCGTTAGACTTCTGCGATTCTTATAATGGAAATTACGTTCTGCTAGTCCTTGCAAATCACATAATCTTCTTATATTACTCTTTTTCCCCAAACATGTTTCATCCCGTTTCTGTCGTCATCAGTGCGGTCTTGTTTTACTGAACTCTGAAAATGCAGTTTTTAACGGAAAAATTGGGATTAAAACACGTTTTGTCTGTTTGAACAAATAATAGTTGGTTAGTTTTTATAAGACTTCACTTAATTGGTTAGATAGTTTGTCATCTAAAAGTACATGATGTTTGTGAAGCTGGCAGGGGAGCAAAAAAAATGCGTTTTCATTTAACTGTGATAGTGTTGTACGGAAGAATTTCGCGATTGTATTTTGTGATTATTTGCGGTTACTAGTTCTGCGCACCCTTTTCGTGTTATCTGTTTGTGTAGTTTTTTCTAGAGACTAACTCATTTGTGATGTTTTCAATAGTGTTCCTTTGCGTAATGTGGTCTCATTATTTAGATGATGTTTCCTTTTGCTGTTACCTTCAGTGATGAGTTATTGGTACAGGCTTCGGTTGATGTGAAGTGTATTTGAATCTGTTTTTTTTTCTTCGTTAGTTATCATCAACTGGGCGATTCGCAAATATGGACTGTGACCTTCTGCGATTCTGGGGCTCGGAGGTGTTTAGAACACCCTATTTGAAAGCTTTTGCGTGTCTGTACTGCACATTAAACACATTAAGGTGATAAATACCTGTTTTTTAAGTTTATCAGTGGGTGTGGCATGTATTCTGAGTTTTGTTCTATGTATTTTTGCCTGTTCGGCATCATACGAGGGTTATTCGGAAAGTAAGGAACGATAGGTCGCGAAATGGAAACCACAGTGAAAATCCGATGAAGTTTGCACAGGTGTGTTGCGCAGTATGCCCGTCGATCGCAGTACGTCGTTCTGTTTAGTTCTGAGCACGCAGGGAACACAAAGATACCTAGAACAATAGTGTCTCCCGCCAAGTACAAGGGCCTGGCGAGAAATTTCGCCTTAAGCTATGCAGCCAACATTACATAACGGTCATGTGTTTTCATCTTCAAGACAATTCTCAGCCGCATTCTGCAGGGGCAATAAAGATGCGCCTGCATCGTATTCAGTTGGAAATGTTTGATTACTCACAATACAGCCCGTAATTGTCTCCCTCTGAGTTTCATCTCTGCTGGAAGTTGTAGCTAATTATTGCAAATAAAGCAGTTTTGATCTTCACTGTGGTTTCCAATTCGCGACCTATCGTTCATTACTTACCGAATAGCCCTCGTATTTGAAGATTCTGGTTTTAGTGTTCCGTACCTCAATCGGTAAAAACGAAAGTGTTTAGGATCACTTTGTTGTCCGCCTGTTAAGAGCCATTTTCCCCAGGAACCGTTAGAGATGTCAAGATGCAAGATATGTCAAATAATGTCTGCAGCCTCAGGGTGGTGTAAATAGTTTAATCTTGTATGTCGCTGCACTCAAAAGGTACCATAATTTATGCTAAAGACGTTTGTACGGAACCTCAGAGCGCAAGTCGTTGTACTCTAACTTGCATGTCTTTTTAACTGTGGGTGAGGATGTGTCTCTTTATTTTCTGTTTCCCTGTTCTTCTGTGTGATGTCTGTCGTTGTTGCCGTTAGTGTGTTGGATTATCCTGCGTTATTTTGTATCACATTGGAACCTCGTTTATCTGGTCCCTATTAATCCGGTTCGTTTTGTCTTCATACGTAACATTAGAGTTCGGAAATAATGGTTCAAATGGCTCTGAGCACTATGGGACTTAACATCTATGGTCATCGGTCCCCTAGAACTTAGAACTACTTAAACCTAACTAACCTAAGGACATCACACAACACCCAGTCATCACGAGGCAGAGAAAATCCCTGACCCCGCCGGGAATCGAACCCGGGAACCCGGGCGCGGGAAGCGAGAACGCTACCGCACGACCACGAGCTGCGGACGTCCGGAAATAACAGCGGTGACAATCTACAAACACAATCGTTACATATTAGTCAAGTGCTACACACGGATCCTGATACGATGATGGTTGACATCGAGTTGTACAGTAGTCTGTTACCCACGTTTGTTGCGAGTGTAAAATGACGTCAAAGAGAAAGAAGGTGGTAGCATCTATGGACAAAAAGTTAGATGCACTGCATAGGAGTGATAGAGAAAAACTGTTGAAATGCATTGTTGCTGAATTTATTGTTAAACTTGGAACGGTGTTAGATTGGAAGAAACGACGGAAAGAGAGGGAAGACTTTTGTTTCAAAATCATGACAAAGAACTATTTAGAGAGCCTGTGGACAATCATAAGTGTAAAGGAGAATTAACTGACGAAGTTGGCGCTCATTCTGAAGACAATGACACATACATAGGCAACAAAGCAGATAACCGAAATACGGGATTATTTGGAACGCCTCACGGAAACAACTGCGGCCAAACTAACGCTAGTGAAACGAATCTGGCTCCAAAAAAAAGAAACATACTAAATGTTTCAGGGTATAAAAATAGCTGTTTTTTCAGTATCTGGTCAAAATTTATGTGAAAATAGCGTAAATTTTCTGTATTTGCTTGGAAATAAGTATATCATTAGTGTTTATGGCATTAAATTAATGTTTTTGTTTTTTTTCTGAATCTTCTATAGTCCGTATGCCCTACAGTCCTATATATCCTGGAAAACTGAAATGCCACTGCATGTGTTCCTTCCTTATCTGTTTGCACAGTCTTGCTTCGTACACATACCGAAAAGATAACACGACACATGAAAACCGGAACCGCGCGACTGCTACGGTCGCAGGTTCGAATCCTGCCTCGGGCATGGATGTGTGTGATGTCCTTAGGTTAGTTAGGTTTAAGTAGTTCTAAGTTCTAGGGGACTGATGACCATCGATGTTAAGTCGCATAGTGCTCAGAGCCATTTTTGTTAAGTCCCATAGTGCTCAGAGCCATTTTTGACACATGAAAAACTGAGAACGCATTACACGCATTGATTAATTCAACAAATCGCCCATTTATCATTCTACGTGTAACTGTTGTTAGTCAGTAAATGTAGAGAATATGTGTAGGAACTTTAAAATAGGTATTATTATCCTCTTATCCCTGTCTCAGTTCCAGTATCAAACGGTATGGAGAGTTGCCATGACGTCTTTAACTTGTCGCCGTATTTAAAATTCCATCAAGAAGGGCGAAACAGGCTGTGCTCTAATAAAATAAATGAAATTTTTGTATTGACCGTACAATGTTTTTCCTGAATGATTTTCATGTCTCACAGTGTTAGTTCGTCAGACTCGTCCGGATAGCCGAGCGCGTTAATGTGCTGTTTCGAGGGTATGGGGAGGCGAGCCTACCCCACACGACGGCTGATGAGCCGGGATGTGGTTTCCAGGCGGATTTCCTCATCCAACTAGATAAATAACGTGCTGGTACCACGTCCTGCCTCAGACACACGCTGTGCAAAAATTTGCATTTGAACATGGTATTCACTCTAGACGGAAAAAGGTGGGCGGGAGGGGGGGGGGGGCGGGGGTGCCATCAGGAGCAGCATACGTTCACCAACTACCACTAACGTCGCCATAGCCTATGTAATAAATGCCGACGTTGTAGCTAAACGTGAAAATCTAAGAAAAAGAAGAAGAAGAAAAGTGTTAGTTCGTCAAGTGCGAGTGCTGTAAGACCGTCGCAGCGAGACACTACTTGTCGTGCCGAGAAGACAGTACACTTTACGAGGATCATATGTCAACTGGCCACTGTGGGAAGCCCCATTTGGCCTCCGCCGGGGTCAATTGCTGCGGTGAACAACTTGCGTATCACAGGAATTGTCGCAGGCCATCTGGGATTGTAACAACGAGTGGCTGGGTCATCGCCACGTCAGTGCTGAATAAAAGCAGCGGTGTGATCGGCCCCATCATCCACATCCATCATCTTCTCGCAAGAACTGGTTTGTGTAACTTTAATCGTAATTGAGAACACTCTCTAACCTCGCATCACAGGGCTTGGAGATTACCGTGACAATAATACCTACAGAACACACATATTTAATGAAGTGCGCCAGGCGGGCTAACCGCGCGGTCAGGGGCGTCTTGTCACGGTCCGCGCGGCTCCCCCCGTCGGAGGTTCGAGTCCTCCCTCGGGCATGGGTTTGTGTGTTGTCCATAGCGTAAGTTAGTTTAAGTTAGATTATGTTGTGTGTAAGTTGAGAGACCGATGACCTAAGCAGTTTAGTCCCATAAGATCTTACCACAAATTTACAAAAATTTAATGAAGTGCTAAGACTAAGTGGAGGAATTTATGTCATTCAAAGCTTTGGACAATATCAGTATGGTTTTCAACCAAGTAGAGTCCTCATGGATCAGCAATTTGTTATTATAGTACTGGAATTTTTTACGTGTACGATACATATCGCAACTTCTTATTTGTTGATTGTAAGTAGAAAATTAGCGGTGTTTACACGGAAGCCGCGTATAGGGAACATTAAGAATTAGAACCTATCTTAATATGAGATTAGTTTCGTTGTGAATAAAAAATACAGCCGGCCGCTGTGACCGAGCGGTTCTAGGCGCTTCAGTCCGGAACTGCGCGCCTGCTAGGGTCGCAGGTTCGAATCCTGCCTTGGGCATGGATGTGTGTGTGTGATATCCTTAGGTTAATTAGTTCTAAGTCTAGAGGACTGATGACCTCAGATGTTAAGTCCCATAGTGCTTAGAGCCATTTGAACCATATTTGAAAAAATGCAATAGAGTAAGTAAACATAAGTGACAGAGTGACCAAGCTCTCTTAACTTCACAGCTGTAATGATGATTAATTCCTTGCAGATGTGTACAAGGTTGTTATAGTTCAACTTTCGCTACTTGAGCTAGTATAAATGGAAAACCTTTTACCGTATGGATACCCAAATTTCTAGAAATTGTATTCAGAGTGTGAGCTCCATCATGTAGTGTTAGTGTCATGACTTACCGTTAGGCGCCGGTATTGGCGTGGTGGCATAGGGAGGAACTCTGGCACCAAGGACCAGAGACATGCTGCGTCAGTGGCACACGTTACTGCGATCTGCTTCACCGACATGTTCTGCAGGAGAGAGGTGCTGTTTTGGTGCACGATGGAGCTCCACTTCACATTGTTCGTGAGCTCACTCTGTCAATCCGTAGCAAATTTGGACAAAACCGAATCATTGGCTAATCGTTCCAAACTGCATGGCCAGCAACATCACCGTATTTGAAAGCGAGTGATGGCTGGCTTTACCTGAAAGACAGGATTTACCAACGGCACACTAACACACCTTGGAGGTTGAAGATAAGCACATCGAGGGTGGTAGCAATCATCTCACCTGAGATGTTTCGGGCAACAGTAGAGCAATCCTTTGTGCTATTCCAGACTGTCGTGGATGCGGATGGTCGTCACAACGAGCAACGTTCGTAACACAATTAACAAACGTTACCCTCTCACGTGGAAATAAAAGATATTTATTTAAGTGCTTTATTCGTTATTTCTGTTCTGCGTATGGGAACAGGTTCTCATGTAGCGAATGTTTAATTATAACCACCTTGTACATTTGCAAATGACACTGCAGTTTTAGCAGAGGATGTAAACCTCCTGAATTATGTAAAGTAAACGTAATGGAATATATGAAGTAATTCAAGCAGAGGGAACAAAAATTGAACTGTAAATGAAAATGGGACACTCAAATCCTATTCTCAGGTCTGAAAAACACCATGTGACGTAAATAATCTAATAAAGCTTTCACGGCCGTTTCATGATCTTCAATTTTTTCTCACACAGTCGACGTTGTGACTACTGTGCTGTCATCTTCTTCAGAATCCCAGAGTTCCGCTAACCAGGGAAACCAGAAGATCCCAGCTGAGCGGTCGATACGTCTATTCTGTATGAAGAAATTGGAAAGAAACTCGAGATGGCATACCAACCGTGGAGATTTTGTCTGCTTGCCTTACACTAAGTGTTCAACTAACCGAGGACACAAGAAGAACCTGATAGATTCCAGCAAAGGCGTAGAAACGTCGAGTGTAAGAAAGTCTTCTTCTTATGGGACGCTCCACAGTCTCGAGAAATTTGAAGAAAGTCGTCGTTCCAACACATTGTACTTTATTAAGCACTACTAGTTTCGAGCGCGACTCATTTTCCAGTGCTTCTACAACAGATACGGTTAAATCACCCTCGTCAAACAGAAATCGCATGCTATGCGCAGTTGACAACGGTGCCATTGACAGCTGCGCATGACACGCAGTTTGTGCGTGACGATGGTGAAGTATCCAGATCTGTTGTAAATGTGTTTAAGAATGAGCCACCCTCGAAACTGAACGGCCCAGTCACATTTACATGACCACCTGTTACGTTCGACGTCAACGTGCAATAATCACTCGCAGGTAGCAGGACTAGCAGTGGAGGATGTAGGAAGGGGGGGGGGGGCGGTAAACAGTGCAGTCGTTGTAATGCGCAAACGGAGCGATTTATCTGCCTTGCAAACGGGCATGATCATTTGCTTTCGAGCCAAGGGTGGAAACATTCTCGAAACGGCAATGTTTGCATGCCGCCGTGGTTTAAATACACCGTGCGTGGCAAACTGGCTCTATTCAAAACTGGCGCCGAGGAAACCATGGTGCACCAGAAACTATAGATGACATAGATGAACGACGGCCGCAGAGATGCGTACGGGAGACTAGATGTGCATCTGTTGAGCGACTGACCACACAGATGAACCACGGAGCTACCAGCAGTGTCACATCAACGTCCCTTTGGCAAATTTTGCCGTGAATGGGCCTCCACAGCAGGCGCGTGATTCATGCATCTATGTTGACTCCTGTCCATCGGCGGCGAAGACTGGAATTTGCACGCCAGTACCGCAACTGGTTGTCCACTGAGTGACGAATGGTGGCCTTTTCAGACGAGACACGTTTTATGTTCCTTCGGACAGATGGCACTTTGTGTGTACGCATGAAACATCTGAAAGCAAACACCCTGGATGCTGTATGGTATGGGGAATGTTTTCGAAGCATTGGATTATCTGCCCATACTAGACGGCACAATGAATGAACACAACCATGCATATATCCTTGAGGACTATGTCCACCACTACAAGTGGTATGTTTTTCCTCGGCACAATGACATCTACCAGCATGGCAATGTAATGTGTCGCAACTTGTAGTGTATGTGCATGGTTCGAGGAGCACCAGAATGACTTTGCCATATTCCCCTGGCCACTGGACTCCCTATGTTTATGGTAAACCCAATCGAGAACCTGCAGGACCACCTCCATTGGGCAGTTCGCGCCATGGATTCTCAGCTGAGAAGCCTAGCACAGCTGGCTATTGCACTGGAGTCGGCACGGTTCCACATCCCTGTCTTCCAGAACCTCACTGACTACCTTCCTGTGCGTCCCCCAGGGGCTCCATTATGAAAATATACGCCTTCTGAACGTGGGTCAGATGTCACATTTTTCCACTGCTACTGGTTCTTTTTCAGCCATTGACCTTTTTTTTTGTTTCCCAGCTTTTACAGACTCAGTTCAGTGGGAAGTGGCTACAGATTTAAATTCACTTACCAGTGTGGATCCATCTGATGACTAGGATGGTGGTTGACAAGAGACCATGAAGATGGGTGATGCAGAGAGCCAGTTGGTTGCTGCACAGTCTACAGAATATTTTTGAACAAAAGGATTGTGCACAGGAGAAGGTGGCCCATACACTATGTGATCAAAAGTATCCAAACACTTGGCTGAAAATGACTTACAAGTTCGTGGCGCCTTCCATCGGTAATGCTGGAATTCAGTATGGTGTTGACCTACCCTTAGCGTTGATGACAGCTTCTACTCTCGCAGGCATACGTTCAGTCAGGTGCTGGAAGGTTTCTTGGGGAATGGCAGCCCATTCTTCACGGATTCTGTGCAGGTCAGTCCACTACATTGAGGTTATTGTCGTGTAACATCTCCGCCACAGGGCGTGCATTATGAACAGGCGCTCGATCGTGCTGAAAGATGCAGTCCCCATCCCCGAATTGCTCTTCAACAGTGGGAAGCAAGAAGGTGCTAAAAACTTCAATGTACGCCTGTGGTGTGATAGTGCCACGCAAAACAACAAGGGGTGGAAGCCCCATCCATGAAAAACACGACTATGCCATAACACCACCACCTCCAAATTTTCCTGTTGGCTCTACACTCGCTGACAAATGACATTCACCAGGCGTTCGTCATACCCACACCCTGCCATCGGATCGCCACATTGTGTATCGTGATCGTCACTCCATACAACGTTTTTCCACTGTTCAGTCGTCCAATGTTTACGCTCATTACACCAAGAGAGGCGTCGTTGGCGTTTACCGGCGTGATGTCGACAATGAAATCCACGTTTTCTCGCCAACCACCTAACTTTCGTAGCATTTGCAGTGGATTCTGATGCAGTTTGGAAATCCTGTGTGATGGTCTGGATAGAAGTCTGCCTATTACACATTACGACCTTTTTCAACTGTCGACGGTCTCTGTCAGTCAACAGACGAGGTCGGCCTGTACGCTTTTGTGCTGTACGTGTCCCTTTACGTTTCCACTTCACTATCATATTGGAAACAGTGGACCCAGGGATTTTTAGGAGTATGGAAATCTCGCGTACAGACTTGTGACACAAGTTACACCCAATCAGCTGAACACGTTCGAAGTCTGTGAGTTCCGCGGAGCGCCCCATTCTGCTCTATCACGATGTCTGCTGAGGTCACTGATATGGAGCACCTGGCAGTAGGTGGCAGCAAAATGCACATAATATGAAAAACCTATGTTTTTGGGGGGTCCAGATACTTTTGGTCACATATTGTATCACTTGTGAGATCCAACAAGGTGCAACATAATCCATCCCCGGGTCTAGTTACCATCTCAGACGACGTCCTGTACCTTGGTGGAATGACGACTGTCGACTGGCAATCAGGGTCAGACGAACAGCTCCGTGGGAGTTCATACACCGTCCAACTACAGAAAACCTTCATGCTTTCATATTTGCGAGAACACTTGCGAATTGAAGGGATACAGGGAAACGACATGGCCGACAAAGCCGCTAATGAAGTATGTAGGAATTATGCTGTCCGTCAGTGTCCCATCCCATTGCATGCCATCGTCTTACTTTCTGAAAGACGCATTATTCGTCAGTTGGAGACTTATTGGTTGCAGATTATTGAAAAGAAACTGCAGTCGCTCAAATCGACCACACAGGCATGGCGGACTTCATGGCAACCTCACAGCTGGAAGGGAGTTCTGCTTACCGGACTGTGCATCGGACATAGCCCTTTAACACATGGCTTCCTTCTGCGGCGGGAGGATCCAGCACTCTGTGAAGTTTGTAATATGCCACTTTCAGTTCAGCATAGTTTGGCAAAGTGTGTCCTATATACTGATATTAAGGCAGCCCCCAGTCTCGATGGACATCTGCTCACCATCTTCGCCGATACTGATTCCAGAGTGGATACTGATTCCATGTTACAAGAGTGCTGAAATTTTGTGCTCTACCAGGCGACGTCCCTAAATTGGTGGAGAAGGGAGACAGACTTTAATACATCATAAACTGCTCCGCATGTGGGGGCAGCTTTCGTCCCCACCCGTGAGATTGGCATGCTGACGTCTCCTCAGGGCGCTGATGACCATGATACTGGACGCCCCTTACCTCAAACCATCATCATCTTCAAAAGTTAGTTTAAGTAGTGAGTAAGTGTATGGACCGATGACCTCAGCAGTTTGGTCCTATAGGAATTCACTCACATTCGAGCATTTCCTTCCAGCGCGTCTTGCAGCGGTACACGCTTTTGACAATTGGTGACATTAATGTGGCTGGATAGTGTAATAGTGATTAATAAGTAACATTTTAAAGCACAGCCTCGTACGACGATGTGTTTTTTCATATGTAAGAAGAAATTGAAGGGGAACATGACGCTATATGGCAACCTAGAAGTTGTTACTTTTACATCGAATGAAGTTTTTAGAGATGTCGACCGTTTCAGTAATGTAAATGTTGTTTTATCTAGCGAACATAATGTGAGGTAGCGTCTGTTGAGCACCACACCCACCTCAAGAACACATCCCTCCAGAAGACAAGAATCAACTACATGGAAAGACATACGTTATCTGCTGATGTGAACCCGATTGTTAACGCTTGGGACGAATTTGAATTTCCAGTGCCCCCCCCCCCCCCCCCCCCTCGCCCGGCCACCCGTACTCAGTAGATTTTGATTTCACAAATGTGAAAATATGCGCAGACTGCCTGTTTTTTCGTAGTGTTTCGTTATTACACTTTTTTTTTAATACTGACTTTCTCAATCTGTGCTCTTCTTGCATCGAAGCCGACACATTATCGGAAAAATAGACCTTGGTGCGAAGCTTTTTTGGGCTGTTTACAGCTAGAGTGGCTACTAACATGTAGCCGTTCGCATATCGCTAGATCTGTGGCGGTTACCATGCCGTGCTTGAACAGTGGGGCGGCGACAGGTTGCTGACGACAATGCCTAAGCCATTGGTGTTGGTTTCGGTGTGGCTTTTCCGTCATTAATTCGTTTGGACGCATGTATCGTTATACTGGCACTGAGCAAGGTAAATCGCGTACAGGTCAATAGGAGTCAGTAGCTGGGTGTGCTTACGGCCGTGCCACGTTGCATACGCCGATCACCGGATCACCGAAGTTAAGCTGCCTCGGGCCCTGTCAATACTTGGACGGATGACCGCCAGGGACCACCGGGTGCTGTTGGCTCAGGGACAAACAAATCTCCGAAATGGAGTCAAATTGAAGGACTTGCACCAGGCCGTTGGGCCATAAGACAGTGTTAGCAGCTAGAACTCAGTTGTTAGCGTCCCTGGCTCTAGGTCGAGGGGTCCTGTGATCGATTCCTGGTGTACCACACGATTAGGCGGAGCGAGGTAGGCCCAACACCTACGTAAATAGTTCATCTGTAGGTTTTAGCGTGTTTGTTTCCGAATATCAGAATATGCGACATATATGGCAGTATCTTTAGATTACCTTTGACTTAGAAGGTTAAATATTTACATCTTAGTATGTTACGTAAATTTCAACTTGATACCTCTACCTTTTCCTGGGAAAAAGAGATCTTAAAGGACGGAGGAAAAGTCAACAAATCGGGGGTGGGGAAACAGGTATAAATTCAGATGAACAATTTTTTGATTTTTCCCTTTAGTTGTATCGTGAATCCTTCCTTCTTGTCGAATTTCATGATTCTAGATCAGCGCCAAATACCGTATAGGTTTTGAAGAGTGAGTTTGTAAAAATCGAAAATCTGACATAAATAGCCATATATTTGATTGCAATCATTCAGAATCTTAAATGTTTCACACCACCTTAGTACCCCTGATTCCTGTGCCCGTTCATCTGAAAAAATGGTCTTAACTGTCGGACAAATGATTCAAATGGCTCTGAGCACTATGGGAAATGGCTCTGAGCACTATGGGACTTAACATCTATGGTCATCAGTCCCCTAGAACTTAGAACTACTTAAACCTAACTAACCTAAGGACAGCACACAACACCCAGTCATCACGAGGCAGAGAAAATCCCTGACCCCGCCGGGAATCGAACCCGGGAACAAGGCGTGGGAAGCGAGAACGCTTCCGCACGACTACGAGCTGCGGGCAACTGTCGGACAGACAAACGTACAGGCAGACAGGATAACAGAGTGATCGTATAATGTTTCCGTTTTTACCGATGCGGTACGGAACCCTAAAAACAATCAAGGAGTTAACGAATGATTTGTACAACCACGATATTAAACAAATTACGCTGATAATTACTTAGACGGTGTGTGTGTGTCCACGGGTCACAAAATAAATTCCTTACGGCGATTGTAGCAGATTGCACAACACAGTAACACTGGTCATCCGAAAAATAACAAGTATTAGCCTTCTTCAAACAACGATTGAAATCACAACCGTACCGATTTGGACTTGTGCCTGTTCTATTCAAGCCGAGCACTCCACGACATTAACTATAATAAACTAGTGGCACTCGAAATTACTCTTAAAATTACAGCAGCAAAATTTCCAATAACTTTCTCAGTGTTATCGTTGCGGGAAATATTTACGTTCCAACTCCGACTGCGCAAATTAAAATTTTAGTAACCAGCTGCTCTAAATAATTTAAAATTATACCCCGTGAAGAAGTTACTGACTGCAAAAGTCCACTTATGTTCCAAAATATCCCGGCAAACCAATAAAAAAGATCACAATATTAAAAACAGTAACGATTACTAAACACTTCTTGAAATACAATCTTCAGTGATTACGACAAAGGAAATTAAACGTACGGGGGATAATGACTGATTAGACTTCTTGACTTTTACATTAATGCCAACTACACATGACGTTCATGAATACGAGCTCCAAAGTCTAACTAATTACATGAGCACCTACCAGTGTAAAATGGAGGCGCCGCCAGCGAGCTCTGTATCAGCAGCTTATTTAACGGAACAGTAGAATTCACCAAAAGAGTTAAGGTGCAGTCGCTGAAGTCACGAATTGGGTAACACAGCACTCGAGTGAAATTCACTTAAGCCAAGCACTTAAAGTCTCTGAAGAAACTTACCGATAAGCTTAATATCCCTTTTACTGTCGTGGCTCGGTCAAGAAACAAAGCCCCTCCTTGAAGTTTAGCTGTGCCGATGTAATCCAGCACGGTATAGTAGTTAATTCCATTTCAGCCAATACTGGCGGCAGTCTCCGCCTCTGATCCCAGTGCTGCTCATCTACCAAGTCCCAGTACCGTATGCAGGGTCGAGCACAACCGTAACACATTTTGTGTAACCGCCTTGACTAACACAGGCTCGCATTACAAATGCTTGCGGGACCGTGCTGCTCCCTGGGCCACGTACACTGACTTCTCACTACACGCTCCCAACACAGGCCGCTTTCGCAGTGGCAAAATTGGCGTTATCACCATGAGTTCTTCTCATCTTCATCAAACCTGCTACGCAGCGTCAAATAAGTAGACCTGGAACTGGGGGTCGAACAACTCCAGACGAGTCTACCGATCACTGCCATACGATCTTTAAAAAAAAATCAAATGGCTCTGAGCACTAAGGGACTTGATATCTATGGTCATCAGTCCCCTAGAACTTAGGACTACTTAAACCTAACTAACCTAAGGACATCACACAACACCCAGTCATCACGAGGCAGAGAAACGATCTTTTCATTTCAGTGGCTTGGTACCAGAACGACGAAAATTGTAGGGGGGTGATCCATGGCTCCAGTTCGTTGCTGGGGATTTAGGTATTACTAGACGGATATTGAAGATGCAGGGCCAATATAAATAATACGCATCCATTCGACTAGAACACCACCCTCTCTACGTGTAAAATAAAACAATGTAGCACAACCATCTCTCTAGAATTGTGTCAACGATCGGCCGATGTGTCCTCATCAGACTGATCTTTAAAGTCAGCTGATCTCAATCGTTTCGGGTATCGAGAGACATCGGTGCATGTTGTAAACCGATGTTCGTGACATGTAGCCAGTTAGTGAGTGCTTTTAGGAAGGCGTAACGGTGCAAAGCTTCCGGCTTCTTCACACGTACGTGCTAGGGATGTACGATGATCATCGGTAGCCACAAAATATAAATGTCGGGAGTTTAAATATCGATATTGTTGAATCGACGCTGAACACTTTGGAATATCGTAAATTCGTATTAGAAATGAAGTACACGAACGGAAAAAATCGCAATTGCAGAAAATAAATGTTCAGTAATGAAATTTCTGGAATACATTTGTTTAGCTAACACATGTAAATGATTAACATTGCAAGGTCATAGGTTAATGTAAGCCACTGCAGATGTGAAATTGTGGTACATTAATAACCGGTGTAACCGCCAGAAGGTTGAATACGAGCATGCAAACTTGGATGCGTTGTTTTGTGTAGCTGCCGGATATCAGTGTGTGGAATGGAGTTCTACGCCTGTTGCACGACGTCCGTCAATACAGGGACGGTTAATACTGTATGTCGATGATACTGGAGTTGTCCGATGATGTACCATATGTTCTCGATTGGAGATAGGTCTGTTGACCGAGCAGGTCAAGGCTACATGTTGACACTCAGTAGAGCATGTTAGCTTACGACAGCGGTATGTGGGCGAGCGTTATCCTGTTGGAAAACACGCCATGGAATGCTGTTCATGAATGGAAGCACAACAGGTCGAATCACAAGACTGACGTACAGTGGGAAAGCCACGACAGTACTAGATTAAAATAGAAACAAATGAGTTTTGGGGGATGATGGTTCTGTTAATAAGCATTTTCTTCTGAAAAGGTTTGATTAGAAATTTTGCGTTATTGATAGCAGACCTGACTTCTTTTTGTAATTCAGGAGTCGGATCCTCATGTAGTTCCGAAATATTTTTTTCGCTAAAAAAATCTAAGGTTTTGGAAATATATACAGAATTGTAAGCAATAACTAAAGAGCGCCTAAAGCTATTTCCGATGTCAACATCTTGCACACCGAGAAGATAGGGCGTAGACTAGATATTCTTGAAGAATTAGAGATTTTTAAACATATTTCTCGAAATGATAGCCTCATTCTCAATGAGCAGCTGCAGTTGCGTAACAAAAATTTCTTCAACGATATAAAGCCGTTACTTGACATTTAATTTCGGGTCTCCTCGTGCAGTTGACCGAAATGCTTTTTTCCATCTAAGTCATCTCATAATTTTTCATTTATTAAAAGGTTTATTGGTCGTATTTCATGTTATGTCGTTTTCTACGGGCTGTGTCATTCAGCCCTTTCTGTATTTTCCATAATGACGTTTTTATGCTTCAAACTGTATTTCCAAGAACTGATGTAGACAAAATGCTACTTTATCTGTCACTGTTAAACAAAATATTGCCTTTTACATTATGTACTGAACAATATTCATTATAATTTTCGCCTGTCTACATTTGAGTGTTAAGTAGTCAAGTTGTACCTGCGGCTGCTAATTGGCGCTCTCGCTGCACGTCATGTTCACCTTCCGCGCTTGTTAACGGGGGCGCCTCAGTCCGTTGCGACCTGTGGCTGTACATGTATGAGCAGCCCATAGTGGCTCGCCTTCACACATTCCCTTTAAATATTTTCTGAGTATAGCCCTTCTGGCCTGTTATTTATTTTATACGTGACATGTATCGTTAGTCAGTACTTGCACTTTTGTATATAAAAATTTGTAATTATGTTATAGACCACTTTAAATGTCTAAATTCTGATGAAGAGACTCTTAAAAGTTTTGAAACCTGGTTAATAAGACTAAAGAATTGTGACTTAGGTCTCATTTGTTTCTGTTTTAGTTTATAAACGGTCACTAAACCAAGCAGCCATGTTCAAAACTTTGCACGACGGTACTCTTGCTATCATACGAAATCGCACCCAGGAAGACAACGCCAGGCGTTGGTCCAGTGTGTGTAGTACGCAGACAGGTTGGGTGCAGGCCCTCGACTAGTCTTCTTCTAACGAACACACGACCGTCACTGGCACCGGGGTACAACCAGCTTTCATAGACATCACAACAGAGCTCCATCCTGCCCTCCAATCAGCTCTCGCTTCACACCACTGAAGTCGCAAATGCCAGTGGTGTGGAGTTAGTTCAGTGCACGCTAATAGGGCTCTGGCTCGGAGCTGTCCTTGAAGTAACTCATGTCTGATATCAGAATGTGTGTTGTTCAGCTTCACTTGCATTATTTTCGTGTGTATACCAGCATGGCATGATGGGGCATCATCGACATATCTTTGCTGTACACAACTCAAAAGAACAGTGCACTACAAAATATATGTAGATAATACCTTAATTTTTCAAAGTTGATATTAGCGACACCGCAAGTATCATAAATTTAATTAATAAGGTACACAAGGAAAAAAATCACTGCTAAATTTCAGAAAAATAATTCCATTAATTTCCTAGGTTTATGAGCTGAAAATGACAACAAGCACGATTTTAGGTTATATAGGAAAAAGAAAACTTCTAGTTACACATTCCTTGCCACGTCATACCAGCTAAATATACTCAAGAAGGCTGCAGTAAAACAATAAAAAACGAATGCAGGAAAGAGAAGCAGAACAATACACACACGTATATAGACATCACGTAAAATAATACTGTAAATAGTAGAACTTCAAATTGAAATAAATTCCTGAAACGATTTGCGCTACTCATGAAAAAAGGTAGTTTCTGCGGTGTTTTGTGATTTGTATCATTAATGACACTGTTTCACGCTTTCGAAATAAACCGTTTATGATGAATAAAAGAAGATACTTATTTAGGCGAGAGAATCACAATTGTTGTGCGATATTGCCGGTTTCGGTTGTCACAGCAACAGTCTTCACATCACATTACTGCCTTGGCAGCACCACTACATACTATAAATTAAAGTCACCCGCCATCTTTTTCTGTTAAATGTAAACGTCGTGTGACTAGGACCTCCTGTCGGGTAGACCGTTCGCCGGGTGCAAGTTTTTCGATTTAACGCCACTTCGGCGACTTGCGCATCGATGGGGATGAAATGATGTTAATTAGGACAACACAACATCCAGTCCCTGAGCGGATAAAATGTCCGACCCAGTCGGGAATCGAACCCGGGCCCCTTAGGTCTGACATTCTGTCACGCTGACCACTCAGTTACCGGGGCGGACACCTTTTTCTGTTTGTGTGTGGAGACTTACCTCAGGAACTTTCAATTCTCCATTGAAACCTAATTTGTTGTACATAATTTCGAGCATCATTCAAATCCGTTTCAAACATTCCTCTAATCTATTTTATTTCTTACTTTCAAGCAAATAATTTCACAAAACATTTGACCATAATTTTTTCACATTTTTTAAAATTTTCAAACTTTGTTCAGAAAGCATGAAATGAAATATTTTAAATACTGATCGGTATTCTATTATTATTAAGAGTATATGGATCAAGAGAAAGCAGCGGAGTTTCTATTTATGCTGTGATTTCATATTTTTTGACACTTTATTCACATAGATAGCAGCAGCTGTCGAACAAATATTTTAATTTTCCCTGAGATTAGTAATTAAATTTTTGTTAATTACCCTGATTACTTTCAAGCACATATTTTTTTTACTTAAGTACACCGCACGCTTATCAGTTTAATACCATATATTGTCATTTCCTATTCTTCATCTGCTTTTAAAATTCTGAAAAAAACTTCCCTCAAATCACTAAGTTTTTCTTAACTATCCTGATTACTTTCGGGCAATGAAATATTTCTTTGCAAAATTAGACCTCACGCTGGTCAATTTGAAATCTCATTTGTCTGTTTCCCACTCTTCTGATGCCTATGAGAATTTTTAGGGAGACTTCGTTTTCGCTCAACTCAAATATTTGACGAAAAACGTTGTAGGCACATGACAGACGCTGTCACTACCGTAAGGGTTTAGAATCAGCGGTTGTCTGATACACTCTGCTGTCCGGTACTGTAACAGCAATCTTGTTTCTGCACGAAATTACGCTATCATAAATTGTTTGGAACAGGTAATTAATATGAAGTCTGTAAAACATCAGTCACATGCTTGACACACACGGATATACTGCCGGCCGCTGTGGCCGAGCGGTTCTAGGTGCTTCAGTCCGGAACCGCGCGCCTCCTACGGTCGCAGGTTCGAATCCTGCCTCGGGCATGGATGTGTGTGACGTCCTTAGGTTAGTTAGGTTTAAGTAGTTCTACGTTGAGGGGACTGATGACCTCAGATGTTAAGTCCCATAGTGCTTAGAGCCATTTGAACGGATATACTCACGAGTCTCTGAACTGGAACCAGCTGCTTCATTGCTCCTTCCCAATACCTTATACCATAAAACATTTTTTCATTAAAATATCTTTCTTTTTCAAACAGACAACTCAATTCATGGAATCAGTACTAGAAATAAGAATAATCGTGACAAAGATTTAAAGTCGCTTAATTCCAGAAAGATGTCCATTATTCAGGAATACACATTTTCAGTAGTTTGCCATCAGCCGCAGAAATTTCAGTAATCGGATTCAGTTTAAGGGGTACATTAGAGGTCTTACTGGTGACCACCTCCTTGTACTCCACCGAGGAATTTCTTAGCAGAACCGAAAGATCTGATGTTTGCACGTTATTATTAAAATCAGATGAAGCGAGTATTACGCACAATCTGACTTCTGTACAATGTAAGTGCAGTAATGCGATCAATGTAAATAAGTGTTATAAAATGATTTTTTGTTTGATAATGCGTGGCTACAACAACCTTAAGAATTAGCAAATGCACCTCAGCGTATTGAACATTTACGCGTTTTATGGAAAGTTCATTGTTGTTGTTGTGGTCTTTAATCCAGAGACTGGTTTGATGCAGCTCTCCATGCTACTCTATCCTGCGCAAGCTGCTTCATCTCCCAGTACGTACTGCAGCGTACATCCTTCTGAATCTGCTTAGTGTATTCATCTCTTGGTCTCCCTCTACGATTTTTACCCTCCACGCTGCCCTCCAATACTAAATTTGTGATCCCTTGATGCCTCAGAACATGTCCTACCAACCGATTCCTTCTTCTAGTCAAGTTGTGCCACAAACTTCTCTTCTCCCCAATTCTATTCAATACCTCCTCATTAGTTACGTGATCTACCCATCTACTCTTCATCATTCTTCTGTAGCACCACATTTCGAAAGCTTCTGTTCCCTTCTTGTCTAAACTATTCGTTGTCCACGTTTCACATCCATACATGGCTATCCTCCATGCAAATACTTTCAGAAAAGACTTCCTGACACTTGAATCTATACTCGATGTTAACAAATTTCTCTTCTTCAGAAATTCTTTCCTTGCCATTGCCAGTCTACATTTGATATCCTCTCTACTTCGACCATCATCAGTTATTTTGCTCCCCGAATAGCAAAACTCTTTTACTACTTTAAGTGTCTCATTTCCTAATATAACTCTCTCAGCTTCAACTGACTTAATTAGGCTACATTCCATTATCCTCGTTTTGATTTTGTTGGTGTTCATCCTTCTTTCAAGACACTGTCCATTCTGTTGAACTGCTCTTCCAGGTCCTTTGTTGCTCTGATAGAATTACAGTGTCATCACCAAACCTGAAAATTTTTATTTCTTCCCCGTGGATTTTAATTCCTACTCCAAATTTTTCTTTTGTTTCCTTTACTGCTCGCTCAATATGCAGACTGAATAATCTGTTCCTTATCACCTCTTAAATCAAAATATTTTAACATCATTTTTAGAGTTTTTACCTCATTGTATAAAAACAGAACCGTTATAGGATCACTTCGTTGTCCGTCTGTCTGCCTGAGGGTTCAAAACTCTTTACAGAAATGTGTAGACGTATCAGGTTGAAATTTATGTCACAAGTTAGGGTCTACTGCCCCTTAACGACATAAAAAATGGAGCTCCTATGTTAGTGCAGTCAAAAGATGCGGCTATTTATGTCACATATTTTGATTCTCGTGGCCGCGCGGGATTAGTCGAGCGGTCTTAGGCGATGCAGTCATGGACTGTGCGGCTGATCCCGGCGGAGGTTCGAGTCCTCCCTCGGGCATGGGTGTGTGTGGGTTTGTCGTTAGGATAATTTAGGTTAAGTTATGTGTAAGCTTAGGTACTGATGACCTTAGCAGTTAAGTCCCATAAGATTTCACACACATTTGAACAATTTTTTTTTTTTTTTTATTCTTGTAAACACACTCATCAAAACCTAATGGGGATTTGCTGTTGTTCTAGACTCATGAAATTTGGCAAGACGAAAGGTTACACAATACAAATAAAGGAAAGGATCTGAAAATTGTTTATTTGTAATGATATCACACGAAAAATCTCTCTTTCGTCATTTGTTATCCAACTTCAGACTTGAAATTAAATCATTCTAGAAAGTCTAGGAGTCCCTGGGTTCGGTATCTTGCCAGTACCAATGTCGTTAACAGGCAAAAATCGACGAGATGCGAGATTTCCGGAAATGATGTACTGTTTATGTACAAGAGTAAGTTTGTACGGAACCATCAGTGAGCGAATCCTGTTCGCACCTGGCCAGTTTCTTTTTTTTTTTTTTTTTTTTTTAACTTATTGGACATCCTTGAAGAACATATCACTTGGTATCTTTAGAAGCTACATTACGATTTTTTTTTCTTTGTAAATATTTATTATGTATCCTTGTTCTACATGATGGAGGATCTCTTCACCTTGGATCTGTTGGAACAAAAAGTACATTTAATGTAAACTACGCAGGCAAGTCGCGAAGCTGGCAAAGTTGTAGCTAAATGCAAAAAGATCTACAGAGGATCCATGCTTTTGTCAGGGATTGGCTGTTGACCATCAACAAAGACAAATGTTAAGTATTAGACGTAAGTAGGCAGAGAGACCCATAATTGTATGATCACACGACTACAGAACAACCACAAATATCTGAGAGAATACGTACGGAGAGATTTAAAGTGGGACGACCACATAAAACTAAACGCTGTTAAAGCTAATGCCAGCCAGATTCATTGGAAGAAGCCTCAGGAAGTGTAGGCCGTCTGTCTTAAGACACTCGTTCGACCGACGCTTGACTGTCACCCGTCAGTATTGGAGCCGTACCAGATAGGATTGGTGAGAGAACAGAGAAGACCCAAAGAAGAACAGCACGTTTCATTACAGGTCCATGTAGTAACCGAGGAAGCTTCACGGAGACACTCGGCAAATTTGGGTGTCAGAGGCAACAAGAGAGGCGCTCTGCATGGTGGTGTGGTCGACTATTACGTAGGTTTGCGAGAGGGTACTTTTCTGTAAGAGTAACCAGTATATTGTTTCCTCCTACGTATATCTGGCTAGAAGGCTATAGAGGTAAAATTAGATTCGAGTTCATGCGGAGGCGTACTAACATTCTTCCTCTCCGCGGTCCGTTCGTGACTGAAACGGTAACTGGAGCAGTGGCAGTGGAATACACAGTACCCTCCGCCACACACAGCAAGGTGGCTTGTGGAGTATAGATGTACTCGTAGATGTATACGTAGATGTAGAACGGAACACAATATTTTTTGTACGTCTCTATCCGTTTTTGGATTGTAGGTTGCGGGGACAGACCTGTAACGCAACCCTAGGTATGTATAGGTTAGGTTGAATGGTGACAGTCTCGTTATGAGATGACGAAACAGTAACGAACTCTTCATTTAATACCTGAAGTGAAATAATATTTAGGCAACAGCATTTAATAAGCAAGGCTAAATCCGAAACCTAACAAAGAAATAAATGAAATCTACAAACAGAATACAAACTCACGTAGAACAAATATAATAAATTTCTCCATCAGTGAAAGGATACACAAAATGAAAAGGACGTATTAAATAACAAAAAAAAAAAAAAAATCACAACAAAAAATGCTTATCAAGAAGTAAATCGTGCCCAAACAGTCACGTCAGTACACAGTGTACATACTTCCCTCCTTCCCTCTGGTAGCAACGCAGCCGTTTATTTTCGCATGCAAATGATCATAAAGTTGCCGATAGATTGCGGTACATTGTCCAAGCAACTTGCGTCTTTGAGTGTAATTCGACGATGGTTCTTGCAGACCGTGGAGAATGACTAAGTTCCCACTTCATCGTGTCCTATACGTGTTCAGTTGGTAAGAGATGTGGTGGAATCGCTGGCCAGAGCAATTGTACTCCACGAAGAGCGCGTTGCTTCCCAGCAGCCATCTGTGGAGGTGCAGGGATATCACTTTCCTGTCGAATGCAGGCAGTAGCATGGGGATAACAGCCCCTTGGCAGTGGTTTTTACCCTGCAGAAACATCAAATTTGACCGCGCATTGTAACTTACGCCCCCCCCCCCCCCCCACGTCATGAAGCCTGGACTGGGACGCGTGTGTCGTAGGCGATGCACTCTCGAATAGGCAGTTCAGCAGGTCTGCCCCGTACACTCCCATTCAGACAGAACCTACTCTATAAAATTAGTGAAAAACGATCTAGTTCGTGATGGGTATTTTATTTAAAGTGACCGGTTTCGGGCTAATCTTAGGCCATCTTCAGAATAGCACCATCAGCGGCCGAGGTCTACTGACTGTTCTGGACATTGTAAACTTCGGCTGACGGTCGTGTGACTAGGACCTCCCGTCGGGTAGACCGTTCGCCAGGTGCAAGTCTTTCGATTTGACGCCACTTCGGCGACTTGCGCGTCGATGGGGATGAAATAACGATGATTAGGACAACACAGCACCCAGTCCCTGAGCGGAGAAAATCTCCGACCCAGCCGGGAATCGAACCCGGGCCCTTAGGATTGACATTCTCTCGCACTGACCACTAAGCTACCGGGGGCGGACAGCTGATGGTGCTATTCTGCAGATGGCGTAAGACTAGGCCGAAACCGATCATTTTAAATAAAATAACGATCGCGATATGCACCTTTTTCACTAGTTATATAGCTTACAGGATCGCTGTTCTCCAAAAATGTTACCAAAAATTTTGGGAACCTACTCTCTTCAGTGATGACCGCAGAATACCATTCCACTCTACAGTCAATTCTTTCTTCTTCTTCTTCTTCTTTTTTCTTGGTTCTGCAGCTCATGATGAGCCTTGGGCTCTTCTACAATTTCCTTCCATTTCTCTCGGTCCTTTGCCAATGCTCTCCAGTTTCTATAGCCCATCTTTCTAAGATCTTCAATTACGTCATCTTCCCATCTGGCTCTTGGTCGACCAAGTCCTCTCTGCCCTCCTGGCTGTCCTTGTAATATTTTTTTGCTATTTCTGTATCATTCATGCGAGCCACATGTCCCGCCCACCTCAATTTGGATGGTTTCACTATTTTTCTGATGGGTAGGTCTTTGTATATGATATACAGCTCATAGTTGTATTTTCTCCTCCATCTTCCTCTTTCACAAATTGGGCCGATAATTCGTCTAAGTACCTTTCTTTCAAATGCATCCAGTATTCCAATATCTTTAGTTGTTAATGCCCAAGTTTCAGTGGCATACGTAAGCACTGGTCGTATAAGTGATTTACAGATAGTTAATTTAGTGGTACGAGTCAGGAGCCTTGAGGATAGAAGTCTTGTTAGGGCAAAATAGGCTCTATTGGCTAGTATTAGTCTCTGATTAATTTCATAGGAGGTATCATTTAGATGAGTAACTGTCGAGCCCACGTACTTGTAATGTTCAACTCCCTCAAGATTTGTAGAAGATCGTTCCCCTGTTCAGGAGGTTTGCATTTCTCATCACCCTGTCCAGGGCGTTATTAGTTCAATTCTTTCACGGCACCGGTATAGCCATGCTTGACCGTGTCGTGGTGTCAGTGGTGTCTTTGCCAATGGTACAAATGATTTTAATCGTGCTGCAAGCAGATGGTTCTCAGTGATCCCTGATGATACGTCAGGTGCGACATGTGCCCGGATTTCGTCCCTGGATAATGTTCTGTCGGCTACCATTGCTCGCACAATGCGTCGATCCTGACGAGTGTCTGTACCCCCACGTCGACGTTCAGAACCTGGTCTACAGGTGAGGGAATGCTGCATGGGCTACAGCTAAAAACAGCGACACATCACCGATACATTGTGCCCATGCGTGCAGCAATCCACAGATACGCCAATCCAGCGTCGTGCAAGGCCACGATGAGAACCTGTTCCAATCGCTGAAACTGTTCAGTAAGGGTACATACTCGCCCCCGGATTGTGGTTGTATCCTAGAATGAATTTTGCAAACACTGCCCACCTCTCAATTCAGCACATTTATTCCCTGCAGAGTCAGGGAAAACGCGCACACCTTTTTGATGTCGTTGCATCTCAACTAAGCCAACAATTACCAAATCGCGACACGCACCCTCTGCTCAGGCAACAGGACACATTCCACATTCTAAGTGATTTATCAAATGGAATCTCAAGTAAATTCCTAACGGAATTAGTATAGCGAACGAACCTTGACCCCAAGCACCCATCCTGTTCCGTGGGGGCGTGGACTTGGCCAGCCGCCTCACGACAGGGATCCGCCACGTCTCGGATTAGGAGGGAGGGTGCATAAATCACCGATCTTTACAAAGCGCCAAACATGACGGTAGTAACTGGAATTAGGTTAGATGTAACTTAAGATAGGATAAATTTTTCGTATAGAACTGCAGCGAATTCAAGATCTTGGGCCAGCCCGGCACCAGGGGCATGCCCACTGGGATTAGCTCGGTGGGCACGGCCGATAATGTTGGTTTGTGCATCATGCTGGCACACCTGGAACGCTGTAGGTAGTGTAGATTAATTTAAGTATTGCACAGCGTAGTACACAAGTAGAAACAGACGTCAATGAATTAACCTTGTAGGTAATTTAATGAGTCCAAGTAACCTGCAGAATCAATAACTATAACATAACCTAGAGACGACCATAGTGGAATAGTAACAGCAATATAAACACAACCTGTAGAACATAAGTAGCTGCAGTAATTGTAATGTAAATGTAGAATTAGGACCCACTTATGTAGTTAGGTAGTGGGTTGATCATGTATAAATTGTTGTTTTGAATAAAGAACTTTTTTGCACTTTTTTTTAAAAAAAAGGAACAGACCTCTTGGGCATGTGATCGTTGAGGGCCACGGCAAATTAAATCACTAACGCTATATCCCCTAAGTATGCACATATAATATTGGTGCCACTGGACTCAGCCCTTGAGGATGTTGCACAATTTTTCCGGAATTGTGCAAATTAGAAAATCTAGAAATATTACTGAGTCATACGGAAAATTTTAAGTCCAATAAGCCACACAATCTTGTAAGCAGGAATGATGTAATATATCAAAATATACAAGAAATAATAGAAACAAAAAAAGAAAAGAAGACTGATAATTTTTGGAAGTATATACGTACTGAATGACAACAATATACGTACTGAATGACAACAGACTGACAAAACTGATTTCCAAGTATCTCTGTGGAAAAAAAAGGACAAGCTAGACCTGAGAAGTTAAAAAGGAGAGTTAAAATTCGCAACATAAAATCAGAGGAACATTTAAGGATTCGAAGGCATGAGAAATAAGAAAGTAGGTGGTATGTGGTCCGAAGAAACAAAACAAAAAACATGGTGAAAAAAATGGAAGATTATTGGAGTAAAAGAAAAAGTCGTAGGGTAAAAAATTAAATTGTTGCTTTGTCTCTAGCAGAGCAAAATGATAGAAAAAAACGCTCTGAAAATCTGTTATTATACAGTTGTTTAAACAGAAGTACTTTGTACATGGTAGTTGGCATATCTCAAGAGAAAAACGTCGGAAATCAAGAAAGAAAAATTGTGACGCGAATCGGTGGAGCAAAATGAGAAAACTGAATTTCGATTAAGAAAAAAGTCAAAGGAAATCTATAAAGTTCCGGGAAAAAATCAATGATAAAACCAAGAAAATGTGATTAGAATTGTATGGTCAGTTAAGCAGAAGCAATAGCTACAAACCCACAAACAAAAGTCTGAACTTAGTTTGGTCAGTGAAAGGCCTAAACAAATGGCAAATAGAAATGTACGAAGGAAATTGGCATACGTAAAGAAATCTTCCAAGACAGAATAGAACTTCGAGCAGTAATTAACAACAAGAAATTCGGTAAGAGGGGTCTTCGACAAGCAACGACATGGACGGAAGGAGAAACACAGCAGACGGATGAAGAGATATCAAGAGAAAAATTAAAACAGAAGTGTTACGTGATCTCTCCGTTTTCTTGGCGCGACAGATAATTGGTGTGCTGCCGGATATATGCCAAACATCAATTCGGAGAACACCTGGAAACACACAGTTAACATTCTGTCTGGGGCGCAACGAATGTAAAATAAATTAGAAATGAAAAAAAGCATGTTAAAAGAGCGAGGGGTCAGATTAAAAAAGACTTTTAATCTACAAAACACTGGTGCTGTTTTGATATTATGATAATCAAAGAGACAAAGTTTAATTAAATCTGAGAGGATAGTGAGAATGGGTTGAAATAAACCAAAAAAAGAACAGGTGATCGTTTCACTACTTTATTTGCCTCATTTTTTGTAATAAGAAACCGTACAAAAAGTTCAGATAAGGAAAGAAAGAAACAAAAATAACAGGTAAATTTAGGCACATGTTAGTCCTGGTGCGCGGCAGTCGCTTGTGCACCTGGTCTTCCATGTTCTATTTGCGTTCCTCTTTGAGACATCCCACTAACTGTAATTAATTTTAATC